>NC_051065.1:61624344-62871844 GCF_004664715.2 Peromyscus leucopus
AAGGTGTCTCACCCTGTATACATCTCACCCCTTCCTTGATGGCATTTATTCTTTCTTTTTGGATTTTCAGGACAGGGTTTCTCTATGTAGTCTTGGCTGTCCTGGAACTCAATCTGTAGACCAGGCTAGCTTCAAACTCAAGAGATCACCTGCCTCTTCCTCCTGAGTGCTGAGATTAAAGGTGAGTGTCATCACTACCTGGCTTTATTTTTGTTTTCATTCTTTTTTTGTTTTGTTTGTTTGTTTTTTGAGACAAGGTCTGTGTAGCCCTAGCTGTCCTGGAACTCACTCAGTAGACTATTTTTGTTTTGTTTTTGTTTTTTTGTTTGGTTGGGGTTTTTTTGGTTTTTCGAGACAGGGTTTCTCTGTGCAGTTTTGGTGCCTGTCCTGCATCTCACTCTGTAGACCAGGCTGGCCTTGAACTCACAGAGATCTGCCTGTCTCTGCCTCCCAAGCTGCTGGGATTAAAGGCGTGCGCCACCGCCCAGCTATTTTTGTTTTCTTGATGGTAGTTCCTCTGACTGTGGTGGGATGGAATCTCATCTCAGTGTGGTTTGGTTTGCATTTCCCTGAGGGCTAGAGAAGATGCACAATTTTTTTCATTTATTAGGCATTTGTACTTCCTTTGAGGCTGTCTGTTGAGTGCACTTGCCCATTCATGATAAGACTATTTGTTCCTTTGATGTTTAATTATTTCAGTTCTTTATATATTCCATCCTGTGTCAGACAAATAATGGCAAAAGTTCTCTCCCATTTTGCTGGCTCTCCCTTCGTTCTGGTAATGATTTCCTTTGCTGTGCTGATGCGTCTTAATGTGGTGTGATCTCACCTGTTAGCTTTTGCCACTGTTTCCTGAGCTATGAAGAAAGAACTTTTGAAAAAATAAGCAGACCATGACATCCAGGTGCTAAGTGCCTTAAAAGAAGTGACTTCTGGGCTGGAGAGATGGCTCAGAGGTTAAGAGCACTAACTGCTCTTCCAGAGGTCCTGAGTTCAATTCCCAGCAACCACATGGTGGCTCACAACCATCTGTAATGAGATCTGGTGCCCTCTTCTGGCCTGCAGTCATACATGCTGTATACATAGTAAATAAATAAATCTTTAAAAAAAAAAAAAAAAGTGACTTCTGTGCACCACTGTAATACCAAGGAGGCGGGCTGTCACTTGGCACAACATAATTAGGCACATAACTCCTAACAGGCTGCTTTTATTCAAGCCCAGCTTTCCCATGCAGAGCTTGACCTTGGGCAAAGTGCATACTTTCCTCTGTGGAGTGAGAATGACGGCAGTACAGTATTTACCTCATGTTGGTTAGAAAGATGAAATTAGTCAAATGCCTCGGTTTCTGTTGGCCAATTAAGTTCCATTAGTCCTGCTGTCCGGTGGCTTGTAGAATACTTGTCTAAGGATAATGTGCTGTGAGGAGGTAGTGACGCACGCCTTTAATCCCGGCACTGGGGAGGCAGAGCCAGGTGAGTTTGAGGCCAGCCTGGTCTACAGAGAGAGATCCATGACAGGCACCAAAACTACACAGAGGAACCCTGTCTTGAAAAACCAAAAACCAAAAACCAAAAACCAAAAAAAAAAAAAAAAAAAAAGGATAATGTGCTTTGCTATTTATTTAATGTTATAAATAAACACAGAGCATCTAGTATGAGCAAATCTAAGTGACTAAAAAGAACCCTCTGTATAAAGCAAAGGAGCTATTTATGACTGTGGTCAAAATCATTTCACCCAGGGAGCAGGGAAGATGTCTCGTCTCACTCAGCGAAGCGTCTGCCACATAAACACAGGGCCCTGTGTCTGGATCCCTAACACTCAGGTAAAAAGCTGGGGACAGTAGTACTCATGTGTAACTCCAGGAGCGGGGAGTGAAGACAGACAGACATCTGGGACTCCCTGGCCAGCCAGTCTACCTGAGCTTAATAAAGGGACCCTGTCTCTAAAAGTGAAGTGCAGACTGATTGAGGAAGACACCCTATGTCCACCTCAGGCCTCCACATGCACAGGCACTATGTACACACATCTGCATAGACACACACACACATATGCGTACTACACACATATACACAACCCCTCACCCAGGAACCTAAGCCTCCTGGCAGCCCTGTCTACAACATATCTCCTCTCTCTCAGCCTTACTTGACATAGTGGTCACAAGCAAGTAAGAGGTTCCAAGAGAATAATATTTATTTAATTTATTACACTATTTTTTATCATATTTAATTCCCCCAGCAAATTCTGAGGTGGATGTTGTTACCACTGTTACCATTCTACACACAAGCTCAGATACTGTGCTTTTTAGAAAAGACACAAAACAAAAACAAAACAAACAAACAAACAAACAAACAAAAACCCACAGCTACTTAGAGCCAGTACAAGAAATTTAAGGCTGGAATCTTCTGGTTCTCTACCATCAGTGTAGCCAGTCACAGTTGTGATGACCTATGAGTAAACAGTTGACAGGCAGAGTCCTCTTCAGCACAGCTAGTGTCTTAGAAAACTTGCTAACCACTTGGATATTTTGTCATTCCCACCCAGAGTTCAGATCACGTGCATGGAAAAGTGCTGGGGATGAGAGGAGAAATGAAGGCTAAATATGAAAGTCACAGGCAGCCACAGTGCAGCGAGAACTGATTATTGGTTCACATTTGTCCTGGTTAGTTTTTTTTGTCAACTTGACACAAGCTGGGGTTATCTGGAAAGAGGGAGCCTCAGGCAAGAAAATGTCTCCATCATATTGGCCTGCAGGTAAGTCTGTGGGGGCATTTTCTTGATTAGTGGTTGATGTAGGAGATCCCAGCCCGCTGTGGGCGGTGCTATTCCTTAGGCAGGTGATCCTGAGTTGTATCATAAAGCAGGCTGAGCAAGCCACGGGAGTAAGCCAGTAAGCCTTCCTCCATGACCATCAGCTCCTCCCTGCAGGTTCCTGCCTTGGCTTCCACTGATGATAGACTTTGGCCTGTAATCCAAATAAACCCTTTCCTCTCCCAAGTTGCTTTTGGTCATAGTGTTTTTATCACAGCAACAGAAAGCAAGTTAGCACAAAATTCAAGGCCAGCATGGGCCATATAGTGAGTGAGCCCTTGTCTAAAAACATAAAAAACTAATAGAAAAATATGAAGAAACTGAGACCCAAGGAAGGAAATGTCCTGTCCAGTATTACCTAAGAAGTTAGTAACTAAGAAGGGTCTGGGGGTTGGGGATTTAGCTCAGTGGTAGAGCACTTGCCTAGCAAGTGCAAGGCCCTGGGTTCAATCCTCAGCTCTGGGAAAAAAAAAAAAAAAAAGGAAGGGTCTGGAACTATAGCACCAAATATCTTAGTATCTATCTATAGGTAGCTGTGATGGTTCATGTTGGTTATCAATTTGACAGAATCTAGAATAACCTACGAGACAAACATACTGTGAGGGATTGTTTGGGGTAGGCTTATTGATGTGGGAAGACCTTCCCTAAAGTAGGTGGCCGTGTTCCTTGAGCTTGGGTCCTGAAGGCCAGAAGAGGAGAAAGCTGGCTGAAGACTGCATTCAACCCCCGCTGCTTCCTGACTGCAGGTGCAATGTGGTCAGCGGCCTGGGGCTCCTGCCACCACAGCGGACTCTACACTGGAACAGTGAACCAAAGGAACCGTTTCTACCCATAAGTTGCCTTTGCTCTGAGTATTTGTGACAGCAACAGGAAACGTGACTAATGCATGAGATGCAAGGTCCCTGAAGTAGAGCTAGTCAGAATTAAGACCGCCTATAAACTGAGCTCACTGTGGAGGTACAGATAGTGGTCCCAGCACTTGTAACAAGAGGGCTGTGATTTCAAAACCAGCCTGGTCTCAAGGAAACAAAACATGGATAGGATTTCAAAGTTTGCATGTGGAAAAATGTAGAATATCACTTCAATGTCTTTGCACATTGATTACATGTTGAACTGATATCATAGTTATATCTTGTAGTAGTTTGAATGTGGTTGGCCCCATATGGCCTCTCATAGAGGGAGTGGCACTACTTGGAGGTGTGGCTGTGTCGAGTGGGTGTGGCCTTGTTGGAGGACGTGTGTCACTGTGAGGACAGGCTTTGAGGTCTCCTAGGCTCAGGATATTGCTCCGTGTCTCAGTCAACTTCCTGTTGCCTGCAAGATGTAGGATTCTCAGCTCCAGCACCATATCTGACCGCATGCTGCCATGCTCCCCACCATGATAATGGACTGAATCTCTGAAACTGTAAACGAGCCACCCCAATTAAATGTTTGTTTTATAAGAGATGCTGTGGTCATGGTGTCTCTTCAGAACAATAAAAGCCCTAAGACATATCTAATACAATAAAATATTAAAGTTAATTCCACCTGTTCCTTTTACTTTTAGTGACTGTGGCAATGGCCAGGTATGATGGTACACGACTGTGATCCTAGCATTGAAGAGATGGGCGAGTGGATCTCTGTGAGTTCAAGGTCATGACATATGGTCAGACTGTTTTTTCCTCACAAGAATGTTTAAGACATTTAAGGCTATGTGGGATCAGGACGGCTTTAAATATTAGACACCTTCTTACAATGTACAAAACATGACACATACACACATACCCGGTACCCGGTGTCATTTGGTAACAAACTTGTCCCTGCACGTTTCCAAGCCGCTCTCCAGGTGTGGTGCTGTTCTTGGGAGGCCACTGCTGTCCTTCCCTGCTAACTCACTCTGGGCTGTTCTGCACTTGGCTCCAGCTGCCCAGGCCTTGTCAATCTCCTTCCTTTCTCAGGGCCTTCCTGTGCTCTCTTCTTTGCCTGGAAAACTCTGCTTTATGTCTGGATGAATCTTGCTGTAACTTGGGATCTCAGTACGTCCATATCCCAATCTAATTTAATTCTTCCTGCTTTGTTTTCCCTCTTAATTCTATACTTAAAAAATAAATTTGTGGGGCCCCCAACTGGATCAGGCCCTCTGAATAGGTGAGACAGTTAATTGGCTTGATCTGTTTGGGAGGCATCCAGGCAGTAGGACCGAGTCCTGTGCTTATTGCATGAGTTGGCTGTTTGAAACCTGGGGCTTATGTAGGGACACTTGGCTCAGTCTGGGAGGAGGGGAGTGGACCTGCCTGGACTGAGTCTTCCAGGTCGGGGGAGGCTTTGCCCTGGAGGAAGTGGGAATGGGAGGTGTGCTGGGGGGAAGGGGAGGGGGTAGGAGGGGCGAGAACAAGGGAATCCGTGGCTGATATATAGAACTGAATGGTGTTGTAAAATACAATAAAAGGGAAAAAAATAAATTTGTAAAACAGGAGAAAGCTAGATGAGAGCAACAAAGTAAGGGCCCATTTGTTCTGTTTTGCTCTTGACTGTAGATGTGGTGTAAATAGCTTCCTGAGTGGCTTCGTTGACTTCTCAGCAACAGCCTCTAACATAGAGTTGCAAGCCAAATAAATCTTTTCACACCTTGAAAAAATAAATAAATAAATTTTTAAAATAAATAAATTTGTGTTTGTGTGGGTGTAAACACACACGCACGCGTGTGTGTGCGCGCGCAACAAGTCACAATCGTGTGGATGTCAGAGGACAGCTTGATAGAGTCCGTTCTCTTCTTTGAGCAGGCATGGAACTCAGGTCGTCAGTCCTGGTGGCAAGCACCTTCACGCGGTGAGACATCTGACTGGTTCTTAAGTCCGTACTTTTCTGCCTTGAGACTCACCGTATTTGTGTTAGTGTCTACGGCCTGTCTCCAGCAATTCTCACCACCTTAGAGCTACAGCGTGAGTCTGAGGCATCTTTCTTTAAAGCGATCAGGGTTGAGCTGAAGTGAGGGATCATCTCTGGTCCAGTCGGGATTCAGCCGCCTTGGTGTTAGGAGCCACAGCCTCCCAAACGAGCGGTGCAGCAGCAACCATAGAGAGCACGAGGCGGGAGCGAGGGGCCCGGATGTGGTCACCATAGAGACGGGTGACTGACAGGCAGCGGAAGAGGAAGCCCAGGGAAGGCTAGGCTGTGAGGTGGCAGCGACTGCAGAGCTGAGCTCCTCGGCCCGCAACGGGGTGGGCTCTTGGTCTCGTCACCCGCGAGGCGGCCCCATCTCCGCCCCGGCTCGCCGTGGGGATCGGGTGTCCCTGACGGCCTGATCGGCCTGAGCACCCGCTTGGTCCTGCTCTCCGCCCAGACCTCCTTCCGCCGCCGGGGCTCCCAGAGCAAACCAGCTGGACGCCGGGCCTCCTCTGCAGTCGCGAGACGTAGGCGATTCATTTCTGACTCCAGACGACCGGCTAGGATACGCTTTGGGTCTTCTTCCGCGGGCTGGCACAGGGCTGTGGTTGCCAAGGGACCTAGTAGGGCACTGGCTGGCGCAGGCGCGGGTCCTGTTGGAAGGTGGTGAGCCCCTGCTGGCCTTCCCAGACCCCAGTGTTTCTCGGACCGCTGCTGTTCTCCCGGGTTGCTTTATTTTTGTAACGTAGTTACATCAGGAGTGCCTATAATTTGTGTCTTGTTGCTCTTAGGAAGGTGGACAGCAGTGGGCTGAGTGGGCTGGCCTGCAAAATGGCTCCGTCAGCCATTGCGCTCCTCTGAGAGGCCAGCTGTGCTGAGTCACTGTGGCTGTCCACCTCATTTAGGTGGGCAGATGGGTGTGCACCGTGCATGGCTAATGATCGTATGTGACAAGGAGGGGGTTACTAGAACCTGTGGGCTTCTATGACCCTCAGGCCCAGGGTGGAAGCAGGCTCTGACCCCTTCCTCTAGGGCTAGCCTGCAGCAGTAGTCAAGAGTCCCTTCTTGGGCCTGAGCAGACATGGTGGGCCGTGATACCTACAGGACAGGACAGGGTGGCTGAGGTGGGGCCCTTTGGTTGGGCTGTTGTTTGGATGGTGCATGCGCTTTTCCCTAACCCCAGCTTCATCAGGTGCTTCTGACTTTTGAATTAGGCCCATGCTTCAGATGGATGTAACCCCTTTTGGGGTTCGGTTTGGCAGTATCGCACTTCCTTTCCTCTTTCTACTGGACTACAGACCGCAATCCCAGCAGTGAGTGGCACGGTTCACATAGACATTAGTATTTTGTTGAGGGGTGTATCAGCACCATGGCCACTGAAGACCAGGCGTAGGGAGTTGGGGAGACTCTGTGGGGGATGCTGGGCCTGGAAGCCAGCACACTTTGCTCCTCTCTGTGTTGCTGACCTCATTGACCTCAGGTTCCCTGGTTAAAACTGTGGGGCTGTTGCTGGCCTGGTGCCCATCAACCTATTGATCCTTGAGACCGTGCCCCGGGGCACCCCCACGTCAGGGCCTGCCACCATGCGACTGAGCTCCCTGTTGGCTCTGCTGCGGCCAGCACTCCCCCTCATCTTGGGGCTGTCTCTGGGATGCAGCCTGAGCCTTCTGCGGGTTTCCTGGATCCAGGGTGAGGGAGAAGATCCCTGTGTGGAGGCTGTGGGGAAGCCAGGAGGGCCACAGAATCCAGACTCAAAAACTGGGCTGGACCACAGCGATGAAGACTTCAAACCCAGGATCGTCCCCTACTACAGGGATCCTAACAAGCCCTACAAGAAGGTGCTCAGGTGAGGGTGATGTGTGCATACCACCCCCCCCAGCACTGGCGCTGGTTCCAGAGCTGTTTGCTGCTGGGTTTGCATTGCTGCTCAGTGGTGCTTTCCCAGAAGCCCTTGTTTTGGTTTGCTCCTAGTTCATCCCCCCCCCAGATCTGAGAGCCTCACCCATTGGTGTTAATGTCCACTGTCCTTGAGCAGAGCTGTGCTTCCACCAACCCCTGAATAGACCTGAGCAGACCCTGCCCCCCCCCACTAGTCCAGCATCACCTGCTTGGTGGACACTCACACAGTAGCTGCTCAGTAGCGATGAGAGAGTTCTCTTGCCTTTCTCAGCCCCAGCTCTTTCATTCCTAGGGATATATGTTCTGGGCAAGCTGGTGATGCTCCCTTAGTGGCTCAGGAGGTGACCCCTTCTCCTCTGATCTCTCCACAGGACTCGCTATATTCAGACAGAGCTGGGCTCTCGTGAGCGCTTGCTGGTCGCTGTCCTGACTTCCCGCGCCACACTGTCCACCCTGGCCGTCGCTGTTAACCGTACAGTGGCACATCACTTCCCTCGGTTACTCTACTACACCGGGCAGCGAGGGGCCCGGGCTCCGGCAGGGATGCAGGTGGTGTCTCACGGAGACGAGCGGCCTGCCTGGCTCATGTCAGAGACCCTGCGCCACCTCCACACACACTTTGGGGCCGACTATGACTGGTTCTTCATCATGCAGGATGACACATATGTGCAGGCCCCCCGATTGGCAGCTCTGGCTGGCCACCTTAGCATCAACCAAGACCTGTACTTTGGCCGTGCCGAGGAATTCATTGGTGCAGGCGAGCAGGCCCGGTACTGCCATGGGGGCTTTGGCTACCTGCTGTCACGGAGTCTCCTGTTGCGCTTGCGGCCACATCTGGATGGCTGCAGGGGAGACATTCTCAGTGCCCGGCCCGATGAATGGCTTGGCCGCTGCCTCATCGACACCCTGGGCATCGGCTGTGTCTCACAGCACCAGGTGACAGCCCCTTCAAGGCAGTCCCCGTCCCCCAAAGGTTGGCAGTGACTGAATGATTGCTGTCCAAACTGAATTCTCGAGACCATCCTCTTGTCCTTCCCAGACGCCAGCCTGCCCCTTCAGCTCTCCCTTGCTCACCTTACAGCACTGGGGCCATCAAAAGTGCGTATCCTTAGGGACCCCTAAAGCCAGAAAGGTGCCTAAACTCACCAGGCCCACCCCCACCCCCGTTTTCCACATCCGGTGCGCATCACAGTTCAGGACAATGTGAAAATGTTCTAGAGTTGGCCATCCCCAAAGTGGAAAGCCCAGAGGTCCCTCTACTGCCCTAGAGAAGGTGGAGCATCCCAGCAGCAGGCCCTCTGGGAGGTTCTTCTCTGACTGTATTCTCATTGAGCAGTGGGGTTCTTGGGGGAAGAGGACGTGGTTGTCCGTTTGCTTTCTCATTTCCAAAATGTGGGCATTGGAACTAGGAATGGAGGCTGGGGAGCCTTGCATTTCTGTCATTCCAAAGTAGCAGCAGTGATAGGTGTGAATGCTAAGGAGGGCCGTGGGGGCTGTGGGTGTAACAGCTTCTATGTGCAGCATTGATTGTCTGATTGGTCCCTCTAGGGGCAACAGTATCGCTCCTTCGAACTGGCCAAGAATAGGGACCCCGAGAAGGAAGGGAGCCCTGCTTTCCTGAGTGCCTTCGCCGTTCACCCGGTCTCCGAGGGTACCCTCATGTACCGGCTCCACAAACGCTTCAGTGCTCTGGAGTTGGAGCGGGCTTACATTGAGATAGAGCAACTGCAGGTGAGCTGTGCCTGAGGGCCGTGGCTGGGAGTGCACAGGGAGCCTGAGGAGCCGGGCTGGCGGGGGAGTTGGGGGGCTGGGCTAGTGGGGTAGAAAGAGGCTAACTTCCTAAATTTAAAACAACCACAGGGCAAGGGACCCTAGGGTCCAGGACATTGTAAAGTAGGCTCTGGGCTGACTCCCACCAAATGCGTAGGTAAACTCCCAAGAGCTCACTTAAACGCCTCTACAGTAGTGCTTTCCTCTGAGACAGCAACCCACGAAGTCCCAAGCTTCTAGAATTGTCCTAAAAGGTCCAAAAGGTAGAAGAGGGGGATTCTGTGGTGTGAGGGTCTCCAGAGGTGGGGTAGAGATAGAAACAAAGGTCTGATCATGACGAGGATGTATGTGAGTCCCGTGGGCATGAGAGTGGAAGTGTGTTGAGATCTCCTTCCTCTGCAAAGCACAGTCCTGGCAGCAGCTGTGTAGGGGGTATTACCCATCCCCCTTCTGCACGTTAGATGAAGACTGTTCTGGGCAAGGGACTAGGTGGTCAGCCGGGACTCTGCTGCCTGGGCACCTGGAGCCGGGTGGGATCTTAAAAGCAGCACTAGCCAGGCAGTGGTGGTGCACGCCTTTAATCCCAGCACTTGGGAGGCAGAGCCAGGCGGATCTCTGTGAGTCTGAGGCCAGCCTGGTCTC
Organism: Peromyscus leucopus; assembly: GCF_004664715.2. Taxonomy (NCBI): domain Eukaryota; kingdom Metazoa; phylum Chordata; class Mammalia; order Rodentia; family Cricetidae; genus Peromyscus; species Peromyscus leucopus. The sequence continues at coordinate 61,634,329 of NC_051065.1, forward strand.
CAAAGAGAGTTCCAGGAAAGGCGCAAAGCTACACAGAGAAACCCTGTCTTGAAAAACCAAAAAAAAAAAAAAAAAAAAAGAAAAGAAAAGAAAGAAAAGAAAAGAAAAGCAGCACTAATGTTGGGTGCATCTCCTCTACCGTAGGCTCAGATCCGGAACCTGACAGTGCTGACCCCCGAGGGCGAGGCAGGGCTGAGCTGGCCGGTCGGGCTGCCAGCCCCGTTCACGCCACACTCCCGCTTCGAGGTGCTGGGCTGGGACTACTTCACAGAGCAGCACACCTTCGCTTGTCCAGACGGCGCTCCCAAATGCCCGCTGCAGGGGGCCAGCAGAGCCGACGTAGGCGACGCTGTGGACACTGCTCTGGAGCAGCTCAATCGGCGCTATCAGCCCCGCCTGCGCTTCCAGAAGCAGCGACTGCTCAATGGTTACCGGCGCTTTGACCCCGCCAGGGGCATGGAGTACACCCTCGATTTGCTTCTCGAAGCCGTAACTCAGCGAGGGCACCGACGCTCCCTGGCCCGCAGAGTCAGCCTACTGCGGCCGCTGAGCAGGGTGGAGATCCTGCCTATGCCCTATGTCACCGAGGCTACCCGGGTGCAGCTGGTGCTGCCGCTCCTGGTGGCCGAGGCTCCGGCTGCCCTGGCTTTTCTCGAGGCCTTTGCTGCCAGTGTTCTGGAGCCCCGAGAACATGCGTTGCTCACCCTGTTGTTGGTATATGGACCCCGGGAAGGCCGCGGGGGCCCCGACCCTTTTCTTGGGGTGAAGGCGGCAGCAGCTGAGTTAGAACGACGGTACCCTGGGGCGAGGCTGGCCTGGCTTGCTGTGCGAGCAGAGGCCCCTTCCCAGGTGCGGCTGATGGATGTCATCTCCAAAAAACACCCCGTGGACACACTGTTCTTCCTTACCACCGTGTGGACAAGACCTGGGTCGGAAGTCCTTAACCGCTGCCGTATGAATGCCATCTCTGGCTGGCAGGCCTTCTTCCCGGTCCACTTTCAAGAGTTCAACCCTGTCCTGTCACCACAGAGATCCCCCCAAGGGGGCCCCGGGGCTGGCCCCGATCCCCCATCCCCTGGTGTGGACCCTTCTCGGGGGGCTCCCGTCGGGGGCAGATTTGACCGGCAGGCATCGGCAGAGGGCTGCTTCTACAATGCTGACTACCTGGCCGCCCGGGCCCGGCTGGCTGGCGAACTGGCAGGCCAGGAAGAGGAGGAAGCCCTGGAGGGGCTGGAGGTGATGGATGTTTTCCTCCGGTTCTCAGGGCTCCACCTCTTTCGAGCCGTAGAGCCAGGGCTGGTGCAGAAGTTCTCTCTGCGGGACTGCAGCCCCAGGCTCAGTGAGGAACTGTACCACCGCTGTCGCCTCAGCAACCTGGAGGGGCTGGGAGGCCGGACCCAGCTGGCCATGGCTCTGTTTGAACAGGAGCAGGCCAACAGCACTTAGCTTCCCTACCGGTGTCTGCCATAGCCCCAGGAAGGGCAAGGCAAGGTGATGGACAGATGGAGGGCTTGTCACTGTATTTTTTTAAAAACTAAGAAAATGTTATTAAAAAGTATCTTCTGCCAAACTGTTTTTAGGTCTAGGGAGAGGGGCGAGGAGAATCTATGGGAGGATTGTGGAGAGTTTGTCTGCAGGATTCCACTGCCTTCCCCTCTTTCCCTCCCTCCCTTCCCAGTCCCCAATGACCACAAGACTGCTGTCTGATGAGTGACCTTTAATCCAGTCCTCCCCACTCCCCCCCCCCCCCAACCCCACAGCAGCAGGGGAGGGAGGCCAGAGTCCAGGGCCTGTGCTGGACAGCGTGGCTGCCTGGTCCACAGTGGCGTTTGTTCACGGGCTCCTAGGTGTTGCGCACGACCAGAGATTGCTCCAGCTCCTGCCTGCGCTGCTGGATCTTTAGAGGAAGTGTGAGCAGGGGCAGGGTTACAGTGATCCTGGTGAGTGACCAGGGGGGACCCCTTCTTGGCACCCCTTCCCTGGAAGAGTCTGGGAGCCAGGAGACTACTGCATGGGGATGTAGGGTGGTGGACAGGGGTCAAGCATAGGCAGCAGCAAAGACCATTAGCAGGTGAGGAGCAAGGGTTCACTAGCATTGGAGGAGAGGGGAGCCTCCATTACCTTACAGTAGAAGTAGCGGCTGACGGCTTCCTGGGACCAGGGCTGGTGGTAGAACTCTGCCCGGCGTTCCTCTTCAGGGTTACCAGCCACGTCCGTCATCACCTGGGAGGGGGCGCGGGTCTGTCGTGAGTTCCCCAGTCCCTCACCTGCCCGGACTGCATGCCCATCTTCCCCTTGTCTCGGTGTCAACGCCCTCAGCCCTCTCTTCACCTTGAGGTCTCGGCTCTGAGAGCGGAGCAGGTCTTGGACGTAGCCTTTGGGGTCTCTGGAGAAGCTTAGCATGAAGTCCCTCTGGATCTTGAGCTGGTTTATGGACTCGATCGTCTCGTGGATCTACAGGTAGAAAGACAATGGTTTCCGCCCGACTGTGATGTGGGAGAGGAATGCAAGAGGAAGAAGGCTGGGGGGGCCTCGCTGCTGGTGAAGGGCAGCTCCGCAGAGCAGTGAGGGGAGGGGGCGGGCAGCGCTGAACTTGGAGGAGTCAGCTTCTCACAGCAGGGAAGGGCTGTCTGTGTGTTCCTCACGGCCTAGGTCCATGCTGGGGTCTGAGTGTTTTGTCCTTTCTCTTGGTTAATGTCCCACTCTAGCTCTGGGCTCAGGCCGCACCTTACTGTCCAGAGCACTGATCTCCTGCTGGTTGGCCGTGGACAGGAGAAAGCTGCTCATCTGCCCCTTCAGTGGCTCCTCTACCTCCACATCAATGTCATAGCATGCTGTCTTCTTCTGGTCTGATGGGTCCACGCTGCCAGAGAAGCCCAGCCTTTGATGTCCATGGTACACCCCACAGAAGGCCAGGGATAGGGCAGGGGTGGGCACAGGAGCGGGGTGGAGAAGGCAGGGAGGGCTGTCCCCGGTCTGTGGAAGAAGGCAGGCCACCTCACCTGATGACATGGTTGATAACAATCGGATCAGGGGGCAGCAGCAGGGCTGTGAGGCGCTGGGGGATCTCGGAGAACTTCAGGCGAGGACAGTCAAAGATCTGAGGCAGGATTGTTGAGAGGGGGTCATTTGGGGCGTGGGGGTAAAGAGACGGTAACTAATTCGGATCCTTCCATTCTGAAAAGACCACAAGAAGCTGACAGCAAGTCAGATTACTGGGTGCTCAGAGCAATGATCCGGGCTGAAGGTGGAGAAACAGGCATGGCTAATAGGGAGGCCGGTGTGGGGCCCTAAGTGTGCCTGTTTGGCCGTTAGTCCTTCTGCCACATCCCGTGAACAAGCTACTTACTACCTTGGCTCTCCGTGCCTTCATCTCTAGAATGGAGATATTAACAATCCCCATCTCATGGGTTGTCACGGAGATTAGATGAATTAGAATACAAAATAAGTGTTTGGAATGGTATATGGTAAGTGGTCAATAAATTCCAACTACTATTTCTACTCGGGTTTATCTGCTGTGTTTATTTTAAAATACATTAATAGTAACACTCTACTGTGGCAGAATTTTGCCAGATCATTTTTGTAACAATCTGGTTTTCCTTAGCTGCCAGATACACGTGATGGCACAGTTTTCTCCACCCCCACATCAAAGACAGAACCAGAGGCAGAGAGAATAGCAAAGTAAGGTACCCCAAGTCTAGATCCAGGACTGGGACCCCAGGGATCCCAACTCCAAGTACCAAGAAGATTATATTACAGGGTGCTGTCTCCCACCAAGAGGGTCCCAGATATGCTTCCCTTGGGGAACAGCTAAATAGACCGTGGAAGAGCCTGGACGAGCTCCAAGGCCACGACCCTGACAGTTCCAGGTATTCAGGAATTCAGCAAGAGAGCTGGCTACCTTTGAGGGGTGCTGCTGCTAGGTCACTATGCCTGCTCCCCAGATCCTGGGGCCTAGGACACCCATTACCTGCTGGAAATACTTGTCTCCATTGATGTACTCCTTGTCATGGGAATCCTGCAGCCGGTTGGTCTTCACGTACTGCCATAGCGCCTGGACAATGGCTGAGCGGCTCTGTGTATGTAACCCCAGCAGCCGGGCTAATCGGGGGTCCAGTTTGAACTGGGGAGGCTGGGAAAAGGTTACCAGGACAGTTAGATCAAAGGGCATGGGGCTTGTGGTCCTTGGCAGTGTGCTCCTGGGAAAGATGGATAGGAAGGAAATCGGGGTCTTTGAGTGAAGGATGAAACCAACCTGATAGTCCAGCATAAGGAGCAGGGTACAGCGCACACTCAGGTCCCCTGGTCTCTTCACTTGGAACCCATCTGTCTCCTGGGTTGTGGGTGTCCGGTGCCACTGTCCAGGGGGAAGAGCTAGGTCACCCACAGACCCTAGGGTTTTAGGATGGTCCTCAGTCCAGGTCTGCAGCCTCTTCAGGGCCTTGGGTCAGCCGGAAGGGCAGAAGCAATCTGTCTTACCTCAACGAGGTGGTTGTCGGGGCCATAAAGGTCTTTGTCCAACTCAATGACCAAACTCTTGAAGAAGGAAGAGAACTTCCGCTTCTGCTTACTGGGCTGTGGGAAAGGGACAGGGACTGTGGGTGCAGAACAGGGACCATGGACACAGAATGGGCCAAGTTGGCAGCAGGCAAGTGGTATGCTCAGAGGCAATCCTCTGTACCCAGACTGTTCCCAGGCCCACCCACCCCTGCCAGGGTTGACTACCCAACTCCCAGTGCAGACATTTGGTTCTGTCCTTGACTCAGCCCATACCCACCCCAGGACACCTGGAGAGACCTGGGCCAGGACGTACATCATCCAAGAGCTTCCCCTCCACCCGCAGCTCCCAGGAGGCAATGCTGCCGTCGGAGTCTTCAGCATCGGGCTTCGCAGGGTTAAAAGTATTGGAGATATAAAGGCGCAGCTTTCGCTTTTGCTGTAGAGATAAAGTGTAGCACAGGACCAGGGCTGTGTGCCCCTACCCAGGGGTACCCTGCTTCCTCCTCCTGGACAGGGCACTCAGAGCCCTCTTCCTACCCCCACACTAAGGCACCTTCATGGGCCTCTTCAGGGCCTCCTGGATGTCCACCCGCTTCCGCATGATGGTTTGATCCAGTTTCCTCTCAAATGCTAGGAGGTCCATGTACGCCTGGGACTCAGGGACCAGCTCCCGAATCTGGAGGGGGAGCAGAGTGGAAGCAGGGCTCAGTCAGTCTTGCAGGGCGGAATGCGTGCCCGTTCTGTGATCGCAGGACACAAAGGGCATGTAGGGGAGCTGTCTGATTGATTTCAGGGTGTGGAATTCTGAGTGTGGATAGGACTTGTGCCCGGGACTCTATTATATAGCCTCATTGTGTGCGGATAAAGATTGCTTCTCCCTCCAGGAAAATCCATGCATCTCATCACCAGGGAAGGAGACAGCAATGGGCTGCCCAGCAGGTGCAAGTGCCTCATCCTGTCACCTCCCTAAGATAGTTGGAAGGTACACCTGCTGCCCTCTCCCATGTCCAGGACTTCCTGCCATCTTCTGTTCCCTTCTTTGTCCCGTGCCTTTATGCCTTTGGACCACTGACATTCAGCCCCCTCAGCCTCAGGCCCTGTGTTCTGGCCCTCCTCCCTCCAAGGCTCTCCAGCTCCTTCCCTCAGTCCCACCCTGCCCTCTCCCAGAGGGAGCCTCACTTCTTAATGAGCTTTTAAAACAAAAAGAGAAAGTGACTATGACGCTGAGCCCAAAGCATTGCTCCTGAGGGAGGAGGGGAGGGCGGAGCAGAAGAGGGTGGGGGCTGGCTGGGGGCTTCTGTGAAAGGCACTCACCCTTTGAGGGAGGATTTTGTCAGCCATCTTCCTCCTCTTGGCACTGTACATTTTTAAAAGAAAAAACCAGGTTACCATGGCGACAGATCTGGGAGTAACGAGGCCACCTGCTAAATTATCCCGACATCTCCGCCCGCCTGGCTGGGGTTCCCACAGCCTGCTTGTCTGCCCGTCTGAGGGCTATAACTGCGATGTGGAGCTGGTACTTCTCTTGGAAAGCAGGATGACTGATCCTTTCTCTGGCCTGGGTCTCCTCCTCCCCCAACACACACACACACACACACACACACACACACACACACACACACACCCCTTATACCTCACCACATATATCCTCAGAGCCAGAGGAATTCAGACTTAGGAGAAACTAGTGAAAGAGGAGAGGCTGGCAAAAGATGCCTGCAAAAAGCGGGGAGGTGGGGAAGACAGGGGAGAGAAGACAGCTTCTGAAGACCTTCTTCTCCTGCCAAGCAGGAGACACATGCCCAAGAGAGCCTGAGCTCCAAGAAGGGGAGAGATGGCTCTTCCACCTGGCTCCTGGAGCCGTCGTGGTGTGAAGCTGGTGGGACTTGGCACTCCCGCCGCTCTGGGCTTGGAAGGGACTGTTTAAGGGCAGGAGGTGCTTGCGGTCTTGGACCATTTGCCAACCAAGGGACACACCACATTCACAGGGACCCTGGAAATGTGCAGGAGTGTTCTGTGTGGGTGTGACTCAACACTGGAACCAAAGTGGCTGGGCCTATGGGAGATAGCCCCTAGAATCTGGATGCTTCTCAGTTTTAAAAGCAACCCAGAAAACCCTTGGCTGGCCAAGAGTGCACACAGCCTAGAGGATAGCTCTACACTGCCCCCATGTGGCAGTCCCACTCACTGCCCCCTCTCTATCCAGAAATCCATTCTATGGCCAGGCAAGCAACTCATTAAGGAAAAAAAGAAAAAAAAAAAAAAAAAAAATTAATAATAATAATAAAAAATAAAAAACCCAGCCCATTCTTAGGCTGGGCAAACCTCTCATAAAAGTATTTCAAATAAATTGTCCACACAAAACTTAACTTACACACAACAAATCGAAGAGCTATTTGCTATACAAGATAATCATTCACTTTATAAAAGAATTTATCATGGAATGCCTATAAATGTTTTTCCCTGATGTGTAAAAACTACTTAATAATGAGGTAAAATTAATATTACACCTTGTATAAAAATCCATCTGTTGTGCAAAAGGAAGCATGTATGTTTGGCTAAATACTGATGCCCACAGGGATCTTGCCAACAGTCAGCAGGGGCCATGGGAGTGCCACCAACTTCTCAGACAAGGAAATAAGCTGGTGTGGTGGCCTGGGGGCAGAGCTGGTCCCTCAGAGGGATTATAACACCTCTTCACACCCACTGCCAGGATGGGGACCGTGGAGGTCTAGAGGGACTCTGACGCAGCCTGGGATTCAGGACTGGCCGGGAGGTACCGGAGGACCACACTTTAGAAAACACAGCTAAAGCTTCGCCTTCAGTCTATTGCCAGCCCTGCCTCTCCCCAAAGACTGAAGCATCACCCAGAACTTGGGGTAAAGGACGGGAAAAAGGATTTAGCAGGTGACAAGCAGAAGAGCGAGGGGTGCGTGCAGAGAAGGGACACTAGCAGCTGACTATCGCAGCCTGTCTCCACTGTGGGCACACAAAAGAACCAGACCAGTGCCCCCTAAGCCCTCCCCAGAGAGTATCCAAGCCAGAATGACTTGGTCGCTGCTAGCATCCTTCCTCAGCTTCCCATACCCATCACTCACCCACCTGGTCCCTGAGGCTTCTGCCTGCCCGCCCCTGCCCGCCCTTCCACGCCACCCCCCCCTCCCCACTCACCTGCGGCTCCGCGCGGGGGCGGTGGGCACAGGCTGGCCCTGGCCCTGTGGCTGGCTCTGCCCGGGCGGGGGCGCTGCTCGCTTGCGGGCGGGCTCCATGCCCGCGGGGGCCAGGCCGGGTCGCACGGCGGGGCTGCCCATGTACGGGGAGCCCGGGGGGCCCATGGGCGCCCCCTGGTGGGGCATTCGGGCTCCAGACGGCATCCCGGGGCGCTGGGGGGTGGGGCGGGAGGTGAAGCAGAAACCGGCGCCAGCAGGTCAGATTCGGTCCCGACCCCCAAGCCAGCGTGCTGCGTCCCGCCCCTCTCCAAGACCCGGGGCTGGTAACCCTGCGCTGAACGAGGAGTGGGAGTGATTGGTGGGAGGGGCGGGGGCGCGGGAATCTGCGGCGCTCTGGAGGAGGGGGCTCGCCGTCTCCTAGCAGGAAGCTAACTGAAGCCAGGCAATTGCCCAGGGCATAGCCGAGCCTCGGAGCTGTGCAAGGTACTGCAAAAATGAATACTAATGGCGCCTTTCAACCTTTCAAAGGATGTTCACATCCGCACGGTCCTCTGCAAGCCAGTCCGAGCAGGTCTTTTCATCCCCAACTGACAGATGGGGCAACTGGGGCTCAAAGAGAAAAGCGACCTCGCCAAGGTCACCCCCGCTCCTCCCGGCAAAGGCAGCACCTGACGGGCCCTGCTCCCCGCTGCTCCGCTGAGGCGAGGGGCTGATCTCCTGCGCTCATTTACCATTCCCTCATTTCCACACCCCACTTCTGGGGCTTTGTACTTGAGCCTCCCCCCCCCCCCCCCCCCGTCTCCCTTTCAGCGTCCCCGGTTTTGGACCCTTGATCTCAAACAACTCCTTCAGGGAACTCCAGGTCTCTTGACTTAGCCTGCTTCCTTAATTTCATTTCTCCCCAAGGTGATAGAAGAGGCTTGGCAAGGGCACCTGAGGGTCTGAGTTTTTTCTGAGTGACAAGTGGGGAACTGGACTAGAAGGGAGCTGCCAGGGGGCAGGGGTGATCGAAGGAAACCACATCTGTGCTAGCATCCATTTCTGCCTCCTATCCGCCTACACCAGAGAGATAACCCATTCCCCATCCCATCCCAGGAAGGTAGAAACTGCAAAGAAATGAGGCAGCTTGTATTTCCCTAGCCAACTGGGCAGTCAATCAAAACAGATGAGGTACAGACGCAAGTGGAGTGTTCGGAGTCCACTTGTCCAGGCCTGGGAAGGGAGTTGAGGTTTAGGGACTAATCAGGAGGTGGGATTGGTTCAGAAGAACAGGGAGGTGATGGGGGGATGCGGACCCTATTATTTAAACACCCCCATCTCAGACTAGGGATGTAGCTTGGTACACTGCTTGCCCAATACATGTGAAGGCCAGGGTTTGATCCCCAGCATCAAATACACTGCACATGGTGGTACACACCATGGTAATCCCAGTCTCAAGGTGGAGGCAGAAAGATCAAGACCATCCTCCCCTATAGAGTGAGTTCGAGGCCAGCCTAGGCTCCAGGAAACCCTGCCTCTATATATAATAAACAAATACAAAGCACCCCTCATCTCACCCCAGGACCGAGAAGCCCCAACCCTAACTCCCAGGCCTCTTCCTCCCCCCAGCTCCCCACCCCCCAACCCCTGCCCTGCTCATTCCTGAGGTCTCCACCCTCGGCCAGCAGCTGTCCCTGCCCATCTCTTCTGCAGTGACACCAGCCAGTCCCTGAATTTGCTTCCCGGATTCCACCTGCCTCTGTCACTCACACCACCAATACCTCCAGGGTGGAAGCCCAGGCCTAGCCATTCCCCGCTGCTATTAAGGCGCCCTTGATCACTGGAGAACTGAACCTCCAAGTTGGCCATGTTCAAAATCCATATGTAGAGCCTCCTCTTCGCTGGCTAGGACTCTTTAAAGCAACTCCCCCAAGCAGCCAGGTTAGGACTGGTAACTCCGCTAACCCCCAGGACTGCCTTGGGAATTGCACCCCAGAGATCCCTGCGGCCAGAGGACAGGCTGCCTCGGGGAGACCCTCTTCCCTATCAGCTGCTCTCTTACTCATCAAGGCCACTGAGACTGTCTGGTTTACTGAGAGGCCCTGAGGGGAAGGGGCCTCTAAGGGGCTCTGCCGCCAGAACCACCATCACAAGAGGTCAAGATTTGGGGGGCCCTTGCCTCTCTCACTGAGAAGGTGCTTCCTGGAGTCACAACCAATTTTGGCCATAGTAAATCTGACTGAGTCTTCCCTCCATCACATATCCCCAGGCTTGGAGCCCCTTACAGCCAGGCTCTCCCCCTGATTCAACTCAACCATCCACCTCCGTAGGTCCCTGGATACTGTCAGATCCTCACGTGTCTTCACATGTCTGTGGCAGGACACTATAGTGTTATCCCTTTGGTCTCTAGGCCTGGTAACCCCAACTTCAGCCCTTCACACCTTTGAGGGGTTAAGGTCATCAAGTTCTGGGGGCTGAGTCTGCCAAGGGATCCTCTGACCTCTTTAACTTGGGGTCCATCTCTCAAGTAGGCCTCTCTCAGCTCTAAGAGCAGGGCCAAGTCCTCAGGACCCTCCTGCTGGGATGCAGAGGTCGCTCAGTCAGAGAGCTTTTTGCTCTCAGGTGCCTCCTGGGTCACCTGCTCCTACTTCCTCAGACCCAGTCAGAGTGACACTGTCCCAGTGGATGATCAGGGACAACAGGCAGCCCAACCCCAGCTGTGTGCTCCAGTCGCCACCCCACCCCCACCCCAGGGCAGGGGTAACACCTGGGCCCACCAGCAAAAGAACGGACGACATGTCAGCCACAGAGGGGACCCACCTCTTGGGGGGCACGGTGTCCACATCCCACCCCTTTTCCCTGACAAGAGCCCAAGCCGACGCCTCCCTTCCCGGCCGCCGCGCGCGCCCATCCCCAGCCGACCGCTTGGCGACGTGTTCGGATGCCAGGGCGCCGGCAAGGTCCCAGGGTTGGGCCGTGACCGTGCGCCCCCCAACCAAAGGGGTGGGAGAGCGGGAGCGCGCCGGCGGCCCCTCCCGATCATCCCTCCATTCAGCCCGAGCCAGCTCGCTCACCCTCCCCCGCTAACTTTCCCCCACTCACCACCCCATGGACCAGAAACTCAAAAAGTTTGCTTTTCGTGGCTTTGCGCGCCCCTCCGGCAACTTCGTCCGCGGCCATCGGGGTGGGCTCAGCGGCTCCTCTCACTCTCTCTCTCTCTTCCTCTTTCTTTCCCTTTTCTGCCTTTTTTTTCCTCCAACTCTCCCCTCTGAGTCCTGCTGGGCTCTCTCACACTTCTACTCGAGCGGAGTGGGGAGGGGGCCCCTTCAGGGCTGCCCTGACGGCCCACGGCCCACGCCGCCGCCGCCCGCCCGCCGCCGCCACCGCCGCCGCCGCCGCCGCGGCTGCCGCATTCCTGCACTGATAAGACAGAAATAGTCCGGCGGCCCGGGGTCTGCCTGCGACGCGGCGGGGACAGAGCAGCCCGCCCGTGCACCCCGCGTGGTCCAAACGGCGCAGAGAAGCGGCAAGACGAGCCGAGCCGCCCGGAGGCTGGGAGATGGGCAGCGGCGTGGCGCCCAGGCCGCCGCCGGAGGCCCACCGGTGGCGGCACGGGGAGGGAACACCAGGGGAGGTGACCAGGGGGCTCGCCGGCCACCCTGCCTTCGCCACAAATAGTTTCTCGGTTAGGGAATTCGCCGACAGGGCCAGGCAGAGAACAGGCAGTTCCAACTTTCTTCCCCCAAGTGGCTCCTGCCGCATTTCTGAGGCCCTTTCCCCAGGGACCAGACAAGCCAAGTAGGGAAACATTTGCTGGAAGGAATCTAGGGGGGAGCCCGAGCCCGGAGGAGGCCTTGCTCCTGTCCCAGGGCCGGCCGCCGCGGTGGGTGTGCCGGGCCAGCCTGGCTCCTGGGCGTCCGCAGATGTGTGTGCCCTTGTCTCGCCCAACGTGTGCCTGCACCCTTTTGTGGCACGGCGCAGTGGCTGTGGGTGTGGATGTTTATGTGCGTGCACTGACAAACGCCGGGTCTGTGTGCTTCCCTCCACCAGAGCCGCCGTGCCTGCGCGCGTGCGTGCGGGCCAGGACACGGCCTGTGTCTTTCAGCTCTGTGGGAGTCTATTTCTGGGCTTGTGAGTCTTTGTTTGTCTCTGTGTGAGAAAGTGAGGGCAACAGGGGAAGTATTTCCGAAAAGGGGGCATGGATGGGGCTCAGGAGGACAGGAAACGTGAATGTGGGGAATGGTGCCGGGCCAGGATGGGTACTTGGGTGGTTTAAGGGGGGAAGAGAGAGGCAAACAGGGCTTGATGGCTTTGGCATGGAGACCCAGGGAGGCTGGGGATGGTGAGGTCCGCCCCAGGACCGAAGAGAAAGCAGGAGTGTGGAGTGGGAAGATGAGGGAGCCCCAAAAGAGATCGTGTGGAGAGAACGGGCCGACCCCGGTGTGCGGGAAGAACAGACAGGAGGGGCCGTTCGTGAGATCCCCAGGCTGAGCCCAGGCCCCGCCCACGCCAGAAGCCACGCCTCTTCCCACCTTCTGGAGGAGGAGCCCGCGGGCTTTGGGACAAGCAAGGGTCACATTTATGGGCTTGCTAGGGCTGCAGCTGTCAGAATACAGAAGAGGGAGGGACAGTGCCTGAGGGAATTTGTGGGAACACATTCAAGTGTGAGGCCTCCAGACCACCATTGCACCAGGGGGTCCTAAGCTTTGGCCCTTCAGAATGCCTCCATTGGTCAGGACAAGAAACAGAGGGAATGTTCTCCCAGGAGGCTTTTCAGCCAGCACCGTATAGTTTTCCTGCAGTTCCTGGTAGTATGTCTAGCTGTCATTGTCCTTTCAGGTGCCCACTGTCACCGTGAAAGACTAGAGAGCACATCTTGTTCAGATGCTGTGGGAGACACTGGTTTCAGGGTGGGCTGACTCCAGCAGCCATGGGCTATAAAAGCGGCTGCTGATAGTTGGAGCCATGATCTGCTTGGGTCCAGCTGCTCACCTCCAACCCACCACGCATCCTCTCGTCGGAGGCTCTTCTGCCACTGTGTAATGCCTGCCCTCTACCTGTCCCAGCACACTCATCCTTTAAGGCCCAGGTCAGACCCTGGTTCCTGCAAAGAGTCTTCCCTGGCCTCACTCCTGGGAACACGTCTTGATCTTCTCCAAATGTCCAGTTGCATCTGTTTTGTCCATAAACTGGGCTGGACTAATAATGCCTCGTATGCTCTTTGCTTCAGGTGTGTGGGGTTTGGTATCCCAAGGAGGCTGTGACTCCCTGAGGGCAGTACCAGGCCTTGGGCCCATGTCTCCCACAGGCCTGGGGACAGGGACTCTACAACATCAAAAGCTGAGGACACCTGCAAAATGCAACAGGCCAATGGATGCAGCTGGTGCTCTGCCATTTACCTGAAGGTCTCAATCATCACAGCTACCCCTAGCTCTACTTCTAGCAGGGACTGGGAACCCTAGGAGTCGGGTAGACACCTCTAAGTTTTAGGAAAAGCTGGGTGCCCTCGACTTTTAGAGCTACCTCTTGGGAGAAGACGATAGTAGGTGGGCTGGCATCTCAGCTTTGGGGGTCTGGGAAGACCAAAGTGGGGAGTACCAGATCTGTGAGGTAGCTGAGAGATTGCAGCGGTGGTCTTGGTGGTGAAGGAGGATTGTGGGAGGTGATTTCACCAAGGGCTGAGTGATACCAGTGCTAGGGAGATGGAGAGCACCAGTCAGGTCCATAGATACGGCCCCTCTGGAGCCACCCCTTTAGGGGTATCATTACGCTGCACAGACGGCAGCTATGGGTACACAATCCCAAACACACACCTAAGGGCACACATCTATCAAACCGCCACAGGGACAAGGAGCCACACGGATTTGCACATACAGGCACATCTTGACCTCCCCCACCGAGATGCTGGATTCAAAAGCTAGCAGACACATTAGCATGCTCTTCTAACAGGTCCGGTGGGGGGGGGGCTCGTGGTCAGGGAGCCCTTCTCACAAAGGCCAGGATTCCCACCAGCTCAGTGCCACCAGGGCGCTGGGCAGCGACATGCCGCCCACAGTGCCTGCAGAGAGCCCGGACTTCTTCCAACCCCGACAGGGCGCAGGCCACACCCGGGCAGGCCTAGAGCGAGTCTGGGGCCAGGGGAGGGCGGCTTGCCCGGCGGCCCGGAGCCGGAGTCCCCCCTGTCGTCCCCCCATCTCTCCTTCCCTCGCAGAAGCACGACCAGCACCAAATGGCAAAGCGCCGCTCCCCGCGCAGGGAGCGCTACGCCGCGGCCCGCGGGACGGACCGGCCGCCTCGCCCCCCACCGTGCGGAGCGAGCGGGCCGCAGCCGGTGCACTGGGGGCCCGGACCGCCGGCCTGCACCGCCCTCCCTCCGCCCGCACCGGTCCCCAGCCCGAGCATGCGCGCTGCGGCCTCCCTCCCGGTGAAGGTCAGCCCAGGGCCCAGCTGCAGGACTCCACGGCGGCCAGGGGAGGCGGAGAAGGGAGGAGGGATGCGGGAAAGAGACTTAACTCCTTCTCTGCGGGAAGATGGCCACCTAGCCCCAGCCCGAGCTCAGAGTCTTGTGCTCCCTCCCTCGGTGGAGGTCCCGATTGGGGACAAGGAAGAGGGGGGGAGTTGAGGAGAGGGTGGGGAAGGGGGAATGGAAGGCTGGAGGAAGAGAAGGGAAGCTGGCTGGGAGAGGAAGGGAGGGAGGGGGGGAGGAACAAAGGAGAGAAGAGGGAGAAAGGACAGCTTGCCAGAGAGACCCCTTTCTCTTGTGAGCTTTCCCTACATCCCAGCAGTAAAACTTCCCTCAGAGGAATACAATCACCCTGATTTTATCGGGGCGCGGGGAGGGGGGTTGCAGTGTAAAGAGGGATCGTTTGGAGTTCTCAGGGCTAGGACTCCTCCTGATTTTTGTGACCTGGCCCATCCCTAACCTAAGCCCACACCCTTCTCCTTTGGTCACTAGATCCTGGGACATGTCAGGGGACCCAGAGTCTGATGACTAAGCTCCAAGTCCCCTGGGAACTCTGGCTAGAACTTAGAGCCAGGCCCAGTCTCTAGAAATGATAGGAGAGGCCTCTGAGACCCCAAAAGCCTCCATTCCTACCCCACCTGAGAGACTCCGATACAGTCCTGGGGGATCCCTCACAGGGGTCCCCCTGCCTGAGGAGCTGTGTGCCTCCCTGTTAGTGTCAGGACGCATCTGGGCCAGCACACAGCCTGCTGCTATGAAGGGGGCTGTCTCTGTGTAACTTCGCCTTTCTGTGTTTTGCATGCATGTACACACACACACACACACACACACACACACACACACACACTCGCACGGCAAATATGAACGAACAACAACAACAAAAAAAAAAACAAAGAAAAAAATAGGACACCAAAATAGTTTTGTGACCTTGGATGAGTTGCTGTTATCTGCCTGCTCCTGCTTCCTCAGAAGTAACAGGAGACACTTGACCCAGGGAGTCCAGGGCCTTTCCTGCTCAGAGACCCAGAGATTCCACAGACAGAAAAGAACTGAGGCAGAGGAGAGGGAAGGGTGCGGAGGAAGGGGGCAGAGAGACACGGAGACGCATCCACAGCCAGTGGGTGCTGCTCTCAGAGAGGCCTGAGCTGCTGTCGGCCACCCCTCGGTGACGTCCTCGGGGACACCGGCCTCCCTCCTTCCTTTCCTCAGAGTCACTCTCTGCCCCTTGCCACACCTCATCTGGGCCCTCAACACCACGGACCACCACGCCACGGGCCCCCTGCCATGAGGGAAAGACCTTACCGTGGGGTCCCCAGGGTCCTGCGCCGTGGGCAGGTACATGATAAAGGTTAGCTGAACGCACAGTCCTCCTTCCTCTCTGCCTGCGTGGATTTGTTCGGTCTAATGGGATGCTCCTTGACACCCCTCCCACCCCCACACACACCGCACACACAATGATCTGCAAACACGGGGAGCTGAGGCTGCTGCTGCTGGTCGCAGGAGGAGCGCGAGCCGGCCTCTGGGGCTCCGAGCATCCCGCTGGCCCAGGGGGAAGGCGCGCTTTGGATTCACAGCCAGGTTTCTTTCATCCCCCCTCAAGGCCTCCATTAATTAGGTGGTCTCTTGGAGCAGGTCACTCTGAATAGCTTAAGGCACTGTAAAAAATAAAAAATAAAAAGGAACCACCCAGGCTAGATGCCCATTTCTCTGAGGATCTGGCAGGTGTTGGGGGGGGGCTTGTTTCTGTGGGGTGCTAGCCCACGGCACCCCAGTGTGGCTCTGCCTGTAGGCGGGACTGCATTAGTGATTGAATTAGGCAGTACCCTGGGAAGAAAGGATATGTCAAACAGAGTCACCCCACCTCTGCCTTGATCAACACCTCACAGGTTTGGCTAGTCTAGGGCTTAGATAGAAGACTTGGGACCAAATTGCAGGGGAGGTGGGGGGCATGGCCTGGATTTGGACACACAAAGCTGCAAGCTTTCTCCTCTTCTCTTCTGTAGCTTGGAGCCAATGGAGGCACCCTGGGCCCCTTTAGTGGGGCAGGGCAGCCCATCATCCCCACTACAGCCTCTCTCACCCTCTGAAGCCTCCCTCTGTCGGCCTCACAAACTATCCGAATGCCTGATGCTCTAAGGGGGTCACCGCTTCATGTCCCAGACTTCTGGGCTGTTTGACCGGTCTGCAGGAGCTAGTGCAGTCCTCAGGGTTGCTGAGAAGCTGAGGGCCCAGATTCAGGAAGAAGCCCCTTGGCTTCCTGGAGGTTTGCTCATGTCCTCAATCCTAACTGTGTCCCTAGGAATGCCCTTGTCCTCCCTGGAGAAAGGCCTGTCCTCATCTCTGGCCAGGATGCCATCGGGTGTCCCACTCTCCCCTGCTGAACTCTGGGAATGCAGGGGAGGAGATGCAGAGTGATGGGAACGGAACCCAGGGCCTCGTGTATGTTAAAACAATTCTCTCCCACGTGGCATGCCACGCTGCCGGTCAACTTTATTCTGGAACACGTACCATTTTAAGCTTCCTTGGCTCTGCTCCTCGGCTATCTTCCCTCCTCATCCCACCATCCACGTTCCTGTCTCTGCCGAACCCTTCCTGCCGGCACACAGCAGTAGTGTTTCCCCATCTGTAAAGGGCTCTCCTCACCCTACTTCTCGAAGTTGTACAAACTTCTCAAGAGTATATCTGCATTTGCCGTCTTTACTTCTCCTTGAACTCAAATCCCAGTGGATGCACATCCCACTGAGAGTGTCCATCAGGGACACCAGCGGCCTCCACACTGTCCAACGCTACCATCGATCCCCAGGCGTGTCTTGCTTAGCACACTACAGCGTTTGACCAAGGTACAAACTGCCTCCTCCTCTGCTGTCCTCCTGCCTCCAGGATGCTCTTCCTCAGGCTCCTCCTCTGTCCTGCTCCTCCCGGTCCATCTCAGTATTGGGGAACCGAGAGAGGAAGGGCTCAGCTCCTAGAGTCCTCCATCAGGTCTCACCTACTGGTACCACTACCTCCTGAAGGTCTGTTCTTACTAGGTACCAGGTGTTGACCTCAGAAGTTTTCCCATAACCCAGGCCTCTCCCCCAGACTTCAGACTGCTATATCTAATTGTTGACTCAGCATTCCCGCTGGGTAAGGCTCCTATCTGAGTTATCTCAGTCTTATCTCAGTGATAACAACACACCTTCCATTTGCATGGAACCATCTTCTCTGTTGACCTGCAGGGTCCTCACAGATACCTCAGGCGCCTGTCTGAGAGGATTTCTAATCTAAAGATAAGGAGAATGGTGACTTACCAAAGTCACTGTGTGGTTACAGACTGGGCCTGCACATCAGATCTGATATGGAGGTCCTTGGGTCTCCCCCTCATCCCAAGCTGCCTCCCCAGAATCTCCTGTGGAGACACATCTGTCCAGGAGTCACAGAGTCACACACTGGTATTCCCACCTTTCCACACACTGCCTTGTTAATGAAGGATGCCAGAGGGCTGGGAGATGGCTTAATAAGTACAATACTTCCTAAGCAAATACGAAGATCTGGGTTCGGATCCCCAGAACATGCATAAAAAACCTGGGCCCAGTAAAGTACATCTGTAACCCCAGCATTCGGGAAGCAGAGATGGACAGATTCCTTGAGCTAGCTGGCCAGCTAGTCTAGGCAATCAGTGAGCTCCTTGTTCACGGAGAGACTCAGTCTCAATCATAAGTGGGGAACAATAGAGAAAGACACCCGACTTCAACCTCTGCCTCCACACACGCATGAACAGGTGAGTTCCGTTACTTGTACAACCAGAGCACACCACAAACATACATGCACACAAAACACATAGACATGCAAACCCTACACACACACACACAAAGTGCACAATCGTGCATGAAAGAAATCAAGACTCCTGGAAGCCTGTGTGTTACAGCTGATTTACCTCCAATTATCTCTTAAACACTACCCCCAAACTCAAGCACATTGTTTCAAACATTGGGAATATAAATCTTCAAAGAGTTACCACCGAGTAAGTGTCTAAGATAAATGTCAATGCACTTATGGCGGTCTCCTTAGTTCCTGTGTAAAAATCTCGGTTACATTTGGAACAAGCCCCTTGCTCTGTGGCTCTTCCTGGATTATGACTGGACATATGTGTGCATCTGTGTAACATGAGGAAGCATGTGCGTGAATCATCATGGTCACACATCTCCCTGCCCCTCACCTTAGGGCTGCTATGCCTCAGAAGTTCATTGCCCTCAGGGCACACCACCTCATCCTGTCTTCCCAGCACCACTTGGTAATCATGAGCTTGGGAAACTCAGAGGCTCTACCCTGGCCCTCAAGAAGTGATGTGCATGGCAAGAGGCTGGCTATGTGGAACAGACTATGGATCTCTCTCTCTTTCTCTCCCTCCCTCCTTCCCTCTCCCCCTCTCCCCCTCCGTGTGTGTGTGTGTGTGTGTGTGTGTGTGTGTGTGTGTGTGTGTGTGTGTGTGTACTGCATATTCATGTGCATGGGTATATATGTCTATGCAGGTGTGCATGCCTGTGGAGGCCAGAAGCCAACCTCAGGTGTCATTCCTCAGGACCTGTGTATCTTGATTTTTTTTAATCATCTGGAGCTTACTGATTAGTCTAAGCTGGGAGGCTAGCAAGCCCCAGAGAGGGGTCTACCTCTCTCCCAGGATTGTGTGTGTGCTATGATGTCCAGGCTTTTTACATGAGCTAGGGATCAGTTTGGGACCCTCAGGCAGGCACTGTAGTAAGCACTTTACCAAATAAGCTCTCGCCATGGTTTCCTAGATTTCTTGTGGATCCTGCAAAAGTATATAGGGGCGAAAAGCAATAGGGACTGTATGGCATGTCCATGACCAAGGGTCTCATAGTCAAAGCTGGGTTCTGCATCTCCTTGTATCTCCACACAGTACAGTCTATGAGTGAGCAGAAATAAGTGTTCCTGGGGTCAAAGGCTTTGGTGGCAGCTAAGCAGTCTTCCTGTGGGCAGAGGGAGGAAACAGGCTAGACCCGTCTTCAGTGCCTAGACCGGCTTGGTATCCCACCCCAGACTTTTGCAAACCTTTGTAAGTGGCAGCTGTTCTCCTTAGAGAAGGGCAGAGTGCCCTTCTCTATGAGATGCTGGCA
The DNA here is from genome assembly GCF_004664715.2 of Peromyscus leucopus. Taxonomy (NCBI): domain Eukaryota; kingdom Metazoa; phylum Chordata; class Mammalia; order Rodentia; family Cricetidae; genus Peromyscus; species Peromyscus leucopus. The sequence continues at coordinate 61,653,555 of NC_051065.1, forward strand.
GCCTTGCTCCTAGACCTGGCCCTTGCCTTGGCTACTCTGATCTGGCAATCAACTGTTTGGGGGGCAGGGCTTTGACAGCCTGTCCCCACTGCCCTGCCCTGTCCTGTCCTCCTTTATGGCCCATCCACTGCCCTGGTTGAAGTCCCTGCAGGTAACATGGTGTGATGTTCTGAGCTGAGGCTGTACAACATGTTTTCTCGACTTTGGTACCATTGACATTTGGGGCAGGGGGACAGGCATGGCCTCTTTAGTACTGAGCTCTACCTCCTGCTCCGGAGTGACTTACTGTGGTGGCTCTCCTACGCACTGCAGGATGTTTGAAGCATCCCTGGTCTACAGCATCTTCTACTAGACTCTTTCTCCTCTTTCTCTGGGAAGATCAACAAACACAGCCAGACACTGTCCCCTGTCTCTGGAAGGAGGGGCTGCCCCAGGGTGAGAACCTCAGCTCTACAGTCATGTCTTGGGGTCACATCTGGCTCAGCACTGAGTTCTTTGACACCCCTGAGCCTCGTTTTCCTTATCTGCAACACAGGGAGCCCTGTCTTGACTCACAGGGGCTGAGGTCACAGAGAGGTCCAATGCTTTACCCCACGCATAGCTACTCTCCTGGTCCCCCAGTGTCACTGCCCTCCTGGGCTGCCTCTACCTCACACTGCAGGCCCAGCCGATCCTGCTGCTGGCTGATCCCTGCTAGGGCACAGTGGCAGCAAAAGACCCCCAGAGCCCTCCAGCTGTTGGGGAGGAGAGTGGGAAGGCTACGCAAATGCCCTGGAGGGAGCATGTGAGACATTGGCCAGGGCCCCTAGAAAACAGCCAGGCAATTACTCAGAATGACTAATTACGCTAGGCTCTGTGATCCCTGGGGAGTTTGGACTCTTCCCAAATCCTTGGACACATCCCAGCAGAGAACAGCCTAGGGCTACACCAGTGTGCAGATGGGTCACAACATGGGAAGCCTGCAGCCTACAACTTGAGGAGAGGCTGTGCCTACGGGCTGCAGGGAGGAGAGGGACTCTCAGGAGCTACACAGAAGTGTGTGCCCTGGGCATGAACCTCAGACAAACCCACAAGACCAACTGGCCAAGATCTGAGTGGGGGCAGACACACGGTGAGCAAGCGTCCGTGCTGTAGAAGCACATCCCCCCGCCATGCCCCTGGGGACCCCCAAAGTCCTTGAATAGACAAGACAGGTGGGGAGCTTAATGCCAGGAGCCTGTTCAGACTCTGCAGAGGGAACAGGGAGGCAGCACCCAGAGAGGTGAGGCACAGAAGGCATCTTGGGTGATCTGTGCAGAGCCATGAACTAGATGTGGAAAAAGCCTCCTTTGGATAAGGTAAGCATGGGTGCCATAGTTCTGGGGCACAAAGAGAGGTAGCCTTCTTTGGGAGAGGCACCTTGGGGCTCAGGCTTTATCTTGCTGAGGGTCTTAGGAACGATGGGATGGGAACAGATGGCAGGTGTCCAGAGAGCTTGGTCAGGACTAAACTAGTAAGAATTACAGCTGACACTTGGGCATCTGCTGAGTCAGGAATGGAGCCCGCCTCTCATTTGTTTTTGTTTCAGGTGACCCCAGCAGGCTGAGACATCTCTATGAGGCTGAGACTGACCTTGAACTTCTGATTTTCCTGCCTCTACCTCCTGAGTGCTGGGATTACAGGTGTGCGCCACCGAGCCTGTTTTTACAGTGCGGGGGCTTGAGTCTGGGGCTTTGTTGCTGCTAGGTAAGTACTGTACCAGCCGAGCTGGAGGCCTCCTCTGCCTCCCGTCTGCCTTGCAGCCCTAGGCTACAGGCAGTTAGGAGTGGGAGGAGGGAGTGAAGATGTCCTCAAGTATTCAATTAGAAAACAAACTCAGGCCTGGCGGTGGTGGCGCACGCCTTTAATCCCAGCCCTTGGGAAGCAGAGCCAGGCAGATCTCTGTGAGTTCAAGGCCAGCCTGGCTACAGAGTGAGTTCCAGGAAAGGTGCAAAGCTACACAGAGAAACCCTGTCTCGAAAAACCAAAAAAAAAAAAAAAAGAAAAAAGAAAGAAAGAAAACAAACTCAGGGGGTAAAGGTAGGAAAATCAGGGGTACAACGCTAACCTCGGCTATAGAGCAAGTTCTATGACTGGGCTACATGAGACCCAGCTTCATAACTGCAGTTTCAAACCTGAGTGAGAGCCTGAGACAAGAAGCCACGCGTCCCTGCATTCACACAGCCCTCTCCCCACCCCGGCCACTGCAGCAGCTCACAAACATTCCATGTCCCACGAAGCCGTGTGTCTGTTTCCCAAGTACTACCTCCAAGAAGATCGAGGCTCCCCTCCCTTGTAGCTACATCGCCAGGCCAGCACCAGGGCCCAGCGTTTCCCGTGTTTTTCTGTCGTCATTAACGTCCTCTTCTCTGCCACCCTCACACCCACTGCAGGGTTAGAGTCAGGGTTCTGTCTCTTCATGACCCTCCAAGCCCATCTGCATCATCTGCCTACTACCAGTCTTGGCTTGGGCACCCCCCATCTCTCCCCTGGACCCAGTTCTTAACCCCATCTCTCTTCAGCTTCTTTCCTACCCCATGGCCAGATCAATATTGTAAAAGGTGTGTCTAGGAACACAGTATATCCTTTTTAAGACCTGACAATGGTTTCCATCACACTAACAAAATCCAAATTCCTTGTCCTGTTCTCAAACTCATTGAGCCCCATTACCCCAGGGCCTTTGCACATGCATGATCAGCTCTTTTGGGTTGGAAGCCACACTCCTGAAGACAAATTTAGTTCCTGCACAGCGGAGCTGGTATCATCAGCTCCGGCCTTGAGGCAGTGCCCCAGAAGGGCAGCAGTGGTGGCCACCAGGGAGGGTGGAGGAGCGTACCTGTACAGCCTGTCCCAAAGCCCAAGGCATGTGAGGGTGAGGGGGGTCTGCAATGGAGTTTCCAGGACGGCCCACAGCCTGGGCTCGAAACACTGGGAGCTCCTAGGGTACAATGAAACTGTCATCCCCTAAGTGGCCCTCAGTGAGCCAACCCTCCCAGCCCCCGTGACCAGGGGGTGGCCCGAGTACATGGAGCTGTGTCCCCAGCTCTCCTGGAGGCAGCAGTATGGTTGGCTGCAGTGTCTGAGCAGGGGACTCACCAGGCAGGACAGCACGGAATGCCAGGGTAACTGGTGTCACCTGAGGCTCTGTATGTTCCCCTATGAGGAGGCCTGGAGCCAGGCAGGCGGCCAGGGGCTCATCCTCCAGCACCTCAGTAAGAGCAGTGTGTTCACCTGTCCCCCGGGGCCTTGGTTCCCAGAGATTTGAGCCCCAATCACCTCCCCCAAGGTAGCAGCCACCTCAAGATCTTCTTTCTGCAGGCACAGCCCCAAACACTGAAGGCAGCCATTGCAGTCCCCTCCCCTGTGTGGGTTGAATGGTGAACCCCTCCTTCTGGACATGTCCAGTACATCAGAATGTGAACTTAGAAAGAGATTCTACGGGACTGGAGAGATGGCTCAGCCATTAAGAGCACTGGTTGCTCTTCCAGAAGATCTGGGTTCAATTCCCAGCACCCACATGGTAGCTTACTGTAACTCCAGTTCCAGGAGACCTAACACCCTCACACAGACATACATGCAGGTAGAAAGGTGGAACATCAATGTGAATAAAATAATTTTAAGAAGAAAGAAAGGAAGAGACTCTATGGAGTAACCACGGGTCACAGGTGAGGCCTTGGCCCACTGTGACCAGTGTGCTCCAGGAAAGGGAAACAGGCTCAGGGCAATGTGCACAGAGCAGAGTGAAGAGACACAGGGGGAAGTGGCCTGGAGCCTCATCTGCTCTCAAGCTGGCAGTCTGGTGCAGGCCCAGCAGCTGCGGCACACCAGTTCACTCACACTGTCCTTTGGCACTTCTGTGGCTAGCTCCTGAGACACACTGCCAGTCCATGTGTGACCCTGACCTGGACCTGAGCATGGTGTCTATTCTCTGGAAGGCATTGAATGTGGACGCCTTAGACATGTGCCTTCCAAAAGTGCATCCTGTGGTAGCACTTCAACGTACACACTGAATCTGAGTATTCCACAGAAGTGTGGAATCACATGACTCTCTCTAAGCTTGGATTTCTTCAGCTTGGGAATGGGCATACCACCACTTTGCCTGGGTCAGTGTGAACAGCACAAGGGCCTGAGATGGCATGAGAACATTGTCTGCAGGCCACAGGGACATCACCGTGGCAGCTTTTCATGCCTGGTACTCACGAATCCCATAACCCCACATGCCTTGACACCTCACACCCTTCCTCCTTCCACTGTGCCTAAACACACGCCCAGTCCATGCTTGTGAAGCAGTCCCTCGCACTGAGAGATAGAAACTTTTGGTTATTCCTGCCAATATGTATCTTGGGAGAATCAGCTCATTGCTAGACTGGCTGGGAGCCTCTGGGTTCCAGGATTGATAACTAACAGTCACCATCTCCAGCTGTGTGGCGTTCAGAAGTCTGGGGAATGTGGCCATTGTCTTCATCTAACTCTTTGCCCATCTAAATCTTTACACTTGGTATTGAAAAGGGCCAGAAGTTGGAGAAAGCCTCTTTACAGACTTCTCTATGCCTACTGGGCTTCGTTTTCAAGTATTTTTTTAATATAAACATGTGATTTAAACAGGGTCTTATTTTGTAGTCCAGGCTAACCTTGAACTTTTTTTGTTTTGTTTTTTTAGACAGGGTCTCCCTGTGTAGTCCTAGCATGGGACTCACTATGTACACCAGGTTGACCCGGAACTAACAGAGATCTGCATGCCTGTGCCTCCTTAGTTCTGGGAGTTAGCCTTGAACTCTTGATCTTCCTGCATTAGTTTCCCCAAATAGAATTACAGGTATGTGCCACCAAGGCCAGATCATCTTAATTCTTAGCAAACATACTGATAATAGTAACATCCAGCCAGTGTCATGCTTGAGTCCTGTCTCAGCTCTGTTGGGACTATTTGTGCCGCTGTAACCAGCAAAGGACACAGAGCAGGCTCAATGACCCCCCTTCTCTGCTTAGGGCCAATGGTTACATAGTCTCTAGTCCACCACCGCATCCACCCAGCCCTCCTTATGTATCATACCCTAACTAACTGAGAGATGCTTGTCAACCACCAAATGGACATGCACTTCTGGGTGGAGGGTAGCCTCTGAGACAGCTGGTTTGGGTTCTGGGCTGAGAGAGAGAAGGCAGGTGGCAGGGCCAGGGGGTGAGTGTTGCTCTGGCCACACAACGTCTTTCAAAAAAAAATATTTTTGTATATATGTATGCATGCATGTGCATCTGTGTGTATCTACGTGAATGCATGGGCATATGTGTGCAAGTGTATACACAGAGATCAGAAGGGGGCATCAGGTGTCCTCCATTACTCTCCATCTATTCTTTTTTTTTTTTTTTTTTTTTTTTTAAGATTTATTTATTTATTATGTATACAATGTTCTGTTTTTCATGTATCCCCACAGGCCAGAAGAGGGCACCAGATCTCATTACAGATGGTAGTGAGCCACCATGTGGGAGATAGGAATTGAACTCAGGACCTCTGGAAGAACAGCCAGTGTTCTTAACCACTGAGCCATCTCTCCAGCCCTCTCCATCTACTCTTTTGAGGCAGGATCTCTCCCTGAACCTGGGACTTGATTTGTCTTGGCTAGGCTGGAAGCTAGTCAGCTCCAGTGATCCCCTTGTCTCCCTCTCTCAGAGCTGGGAGTACAGGCATTCATGGGCTTATGTGAGTACTGGGATCTGAGTCGGGTCCTCATGGCCGAGCAGCAGAAACTCTCAACTGCTGAGCCATCTCTCCAGATCTCACACTATGTCCTATACTTCTCTTTGGTGCCACCCCCAAAGTCTGGGAGAGTTTATGGGAAAAGTTAGGTCTCTAGAGTCTCTTACAAATTTAGTGACCTGGTCCCCGAAGGCAACCAGTCCACATGGAAACAACCAGAGGGAGCCGAGGAAGAGCTGTCCCTTTCAGAGGGGCTGGTCCTTCTCAAGGGACACATTCTCAAGTCTCCATATTGCCTCCACATTCCTCATTTTAGGGATTGCAACCCAAATGGCCCTAGGGGCCCAGCTTGATTGTAAGAGAGTGGCATGGGCTTTGTAAAGTGAGACGATAAATAACGTTTGGCCTTGAGCCTCAGTGCCGTAAAGAGGAAGGGCTGGGGTGGAGAGGGGCTATACAAAGGGTGGCTGTTTGCCCTTTTGAGGACCAGCAGGGTTTGGGCATAGCATGGCTCTGAGGGCCGGATGTGGTGGAGACACCCTAGCTGGGACTCTTGCCCTGGCCCCTGGGAAAATGACTTAGATTTCTGAGCCTCGGTGTAATTGTCTTAAAAGGGATGGCCATTCTCACCACATTCACACCATAGTGTTTGGAGGCTCAATTAAACCAGGAAACATTTTTAAAACCACCAAGGAAGTCAAGCAACAGCGGCTGCTGTTGCCCACCCGCCCCCTGAGCTCTACTTCCTGCATGTGCCTCGGTGCCCAGCTCCCAGGGTCTGTGTGCTGCCAAGGAAACAGGCAGGCGCTGGGGCATCTCCAAAGCTGGGCCACTGCCCCCTGGAGGGGTTGCTTTCAAGTGTCCCAGGTGCCTGGGGCCATAACGTAGTTGGTAGAGTGCTTGCACAATATGCACAAGGCTCTGGGTTCAAATCCGAGCTGCATAAAGCGTGACCGTAATGCCAGCATTCAGGAGGTAGAGGCCAGCCGATCAGAAGTTCAATGCCGTTCTCAGCTACACATCAAGCTGAGGCCAGCTTAGGCTACGTGAAACCCTGGTTCAAAAATGATATCTCAGCATTTTCTTCTGAATTAAGAGTCCTAATAGGACAGTGGTAAAGAGGGGAAACTGAGTCAAGAGAGGGCCAAAAATCACAGTGATGTTCCCTGAAAGACTGGAGTAAGTTAAAAGGAAAACTATCTGGGGACTAGGGATGTGACTCAGTGGTAGAGTGCTTGTCTGTAGTATGCTCAAGACCCCAGCTCCAATTCCTAGGACCACAAACAGGACAAAGAAAACCTCTATGAAAGGCAAGAAAGGAGTCCTCTCCAATGCGCAGAGCGAATAGACTGGGAGGTGTTGGCTATGGAGATAGACTACACTAAGATCAAACCCTACGAGAGCTCAGGTACCGGACAAGGGAGACGCCAAGCTGACCAGTGGTGCAATGAAGATACCATGAACAGATGTTGGCACCTGGAAGCAAGGGAGCTGGTGCTCCAGGGCTTACAGACGACACCTTCAGAAAGCATGGCTGAATATTTATTCTAACCCACGTGGTTACCGGGTGCTCCCAGCTCTAGTTTCATGCAGCGTGTTCTGCACTCATGCACTGAGCCCTTACAGAAAGAAAGGCTTTGTGGTCAATTTTGCAGACACTTGCATTTGGAGAACTAATGCCCCCCCCCCCCCCGTGTGTGTGTGTGTGTGTGTGTGTGTGTGTGTGTGTGTTTAACTTACTATATAGTATATGCTAGCCTTGCACTCAAGACAATCCTCCTGCCTCAGCTCCCCATGTATGGGCTGAAGGTATGCATCACCATGCCCAGCTCAGGAGGCAATAGTCATCTTCTGCCACAAGTCTGTCCAGCCCTCAGGGGCCTCTCCAGAAGGGCAGAACCATTTGTTCCTCAGAGGAGACGGTGCGGAGGAGAGCTGTGCGCAGGGCCTGGGAGCCGAAAAGGTCTACTCTGCAATCCTGGAGGTCCAGGCCAAAGTCAGAGGGAAGGAAACCCTCCATCCCCACAGTAACACTTGAACATGAGTCTGACTGTGGAGAGCCATCTGATGGTGGGAGCTGCAGGAGGCAGACCGGTTCTTAGAGCCAAGAGCACATGAATGGGCAGTGGGGGGGTCACCAGGCAAGGCAGGGCCGCTATGAGGCCGCCTGTACCCAGAGGGACCTCACACAGCTCCTCTGAGTCAAGGCCTCCTCTGCCTCACCCCCCCACTGTCCCATTCATCTGCTCCTCATCCCAGGAATGCTTTTCCTACTCTGCAGAAGAGCACCATGCTAAGTGGAGCTCTGCAGAGTCTGAGTGAGACAAGGGTGGTGATAAAGTAGGGGTTACAGGGAAAACTGAAGCAACAAAACACAAACAAACCTCGCAAATACACACCGTAGAGCACATCTCTTAGGAGCACTACAGCTAAATACTGAAGTTTTAGCAGGTGCTATGAGACTTAAGTAGGACTTCCCTCCTAATCAGGGATGGGAGTAAGTCTCTCTCAGAGTGATAGGCAACCGAATGCAATTAATTGACCAGGGCAAGAGATCGAGGAAGGCCACAGAGGCGGAAGGAATAGCAGGGAATGGCAATCTGAGGTCATCCTGGGCTATGTGGACCCTGCCCCAAGGGGCAAAAAGAAGCAGCTGAAACGGGGATATAAGTGGAAAATAAAAGTCAACAAAAGGGGCTAGAGAGGCTGGGCGGCGGTGGCGCACGCCTTAAGTCCCAGCACTCGGGAGGCAGAGCCAGGAGATCTCTGTGAGTTCGAGGCCAGCCTGGGCTACAGAGCAAGATCCAGGACAGGCTCCAAAACTACAAAGAAACCCTGTCTCAAAAAAACAAAACGAAAAGGGGGTGGGGGTTGCTAAAGAGCTGGCTCAGCAGTTATTACTGTTGCTCTTGCAGAGGACCTGGGTTCAGTCTCCAGTGTCCACCTGGTGGGTCACAACCATCTATAACTCCAGTCCCAGGGGTTCCAACATACTCTTCTGGCCTCCGTGTGTACCAGGCATGCACAGAGTGTTTATACTTACATACATACACACATACATGCAAGCAAAACATTCATACACATAAAAATAAATCTAAAAAAAATGTTTTTAAAGCCAATAAAAGGGCATAGTGACTGTCCTAAAGGACAGATAAGGGGATGGTATGACAAAGGTCATTCCCATGTCCAGCAGCATGAATGGCCCCACTACCACGGCCAAGGGGACCCTCCCCTCTTCATATTTCACAAGGGAATTTCCATTCTGTTCCTCAGGAGATGAGCCTGGGTTAACCCTCTCACCCTGCTCTGTACCCCTCTTTCCTATCTGAGGAGGGGAGGGTATAAGGCTCATTGGCAAGGCCGTCACGGGGAGGTTAGGGCAGCTTTCCCCAGGGTCAGCCCTGCTCTTTTGGGGAACCCATATGGGATAGTCCATTTGCTCCTGTTCCCATGCTCCAGGTACCTGAGCCTCAGTCAGGAGGGGTGGCCTAATGGTCTAATCTGCTCCATTGGTCTAGTTTCTCTCAGTTAATGAGTCCCTGGACTCCAGGTCTTAGAGGGTCTGGGTTCTATAAAAGAGTGTGGCTGCCTGGTCCTCCTTGTGCCTCAACTTACCTGCTAGACATGCGATGTTCTTAATTTTCTAGGAGGCTGTCTCACCCCAACCAGGAGATTGTCTCTGGACTTTCCCTCAGCTTTAGACTAACCTTCCTCTGCACAATGTGTATCAGATACATTGTGTCATAATATTAACAAATAGTCACAAATATTAACGTAATATTTCTTGAAAGTAGCAATCCCTTCTGCTAGTTGCTCTAAATTAAAAAAAAATAGATTTGATTCTAATGTGTACATGTTTTTTTTGCCTGCCTGCATGTGTATGTGCACACCACATTCATGCCTGGTGCCTGTGGAGGTCAGAAGAAGGCAGGGGATCTCCTGGCCCTGGAGTCCTAGAACCGAGCCTGGGTCCTCTGCAAAAGCCACAAGTGCTCTTCCCCTCTGAGCCACCGCGCCAGCCCCGAGTCACTCTACATTTTCTCTTCAGGTTAGGCACGCTGCAGAAAGATCTATACGGCCACACAGCAGCATGACACTCAGTCGGTACGCCAGCCCGGGGAAACTGCTAGGACATTGTTGGGGACCTTGCTCTGCTCTTCACACTGTGTTCTTTATATAACCCAACAAGGGACAGGCCAGAATAACAGCAATTTGATCAAGTAGTTGGGTTCGAGCTTAAGGACCGGTGAGCAGGTCCACAGAACCACGGGGTTCTGCTTACACTAGCCTCACCCCAGGCCACAGCGCGTTTCCCTTCCCATCTACCCTCTGTCCCAATTTTCCCTGCATCACTGATTTTGCAAGGGCCCCAAGGCCTCTCTGGAACACAGTAGACTGGAGGGACATCTGCCTGTGGCACCTTCTCTCTGCTTCTCTACCCTCCCCGGGAGCACGCTGTTCCTCCCTCCGGGCCCCAGAATGTTCTTTAGTCTGGAGAAATGGTTCAAATGGGAGTCAATCCAAGTTTGTAAATTCCAGCAAAGGCATGTGCGGAACCATGCTTGGGAGGCACATTCTCAAATTCCCTAGAAGTAAGTTTAGGTCACAAGGAAACTGGTTTCACAGCTGGGAAAGAAGGGAACAGAGTGTGTATTATCCCAAATGGCAGCCCAGCTCAAGTGAGCAGCAGCTCTCCCCCAGGGTTCCTTGTGAGTTCCCCAGGTTTCTCACATCCCTCACCGTCAAAGGATACTGGGAACAAGAGCCGCAGTCCCTAGATGTCCCTAGGGTCAGCGTCCACCAGCAGCAGGCAAACAGGAGCCCCAGGTTGGCCAATGTTTATTCCTGAGGCTCCGGAATCCAAAGCCCGGAGCCCTTTACTCACCCACCTCCCAGTGACATCTTCAACTCATTACCTGTGCCACTTAATTCTCACTAACACCTGCAATGGCACAGCCAGTCCTTGGGGGTCAGTGTCCTGCAGCAGCTGCAGACCCAGCCACTGTGCGGCCCACCATCGAGACACAGAGGGGCTCGTGAGCATCCAAATGCTTGTACATGTGCCCCGGCCAGCAAAAGCCTGCCACCGAGACATGTGAGGGTTGATTTCATGTTCATGTGACTCTCAAACCAAATACCAAACAAGTCCCATGCTTTGCTAACTCATCTCTGGCAGATGGGGGGAGGGCGTGAGTGGGCAGGGGCTTCTGGCTCCCCAGGAACCACCTAGTGACCCAGGGCCATGCTAGGACCAGTTATCACTGCCCCAAACCCCAGTCTTCTCAGGCTTCCTTTCTTCCCCCCCACGGCCCGGCCCTACAGTGAGTGAGATCATGTCCTTCAGGTAGCAGCCACCTGTGGCTGCTGAGAGCCCCTGGAGGCTTAATTCAGTACACCCCAAATGAGCTGCGCTTGATGAAGCTTATCCCAGGATGGACAGCTTCTGGGCGCCTGCTAAAGCCCTCGGCCGTCTCCTCACCACCCCCTGCTTCAGTGCAGTCTCCTATGACTAACTAGAACGTTCTGATGTGGAGCCCGGGTTTGCTCCAGGACAAGCCAGCTGGATCCACCTGCACACCCGTTTACTTTGGGAATCTTCACTGCGACAGATCCCGCGGACTTAGGCGGAGGTCCCCCTGTCGCCTGAGGTGCTGATGGGGTTGAGAGGATAGAGGTGGGAGTCCTGACATTTCTGTGGGCGACAAAAGTCTGAGACTCCCAGTGTGGGAATGGGCATGCCCATCCCATGCTTGTTTCGGGGCTATGGATACCAGGTGACTGGCACGCAGTCACCACGTGGCTCTACCACTCTGAGCTAGGCTGGACCTACCCGGCAGGCAAAGCCCTAGACTATTTTTCCCTGAGCTGGGCCCAGTGGTGTGTGTGTGTGTGTGTGTGTGTGTGTGTGTGTGTGTGTGTGTGTGTGTGGTGGGGGAAGAGTGTTAGGTACAGCAGCTGGCCTTGGGCTTCTTCTTGATCCACTCTGAGGAAGTAGAGGCTGAGAGAGGCCTCACTGCCTACACATGCTCCACAGCACCAGGCTTTCCGAAGCCCTGTCTTCCAAGAACCCTTTCGAGCTGCATCCATCCAGGCCTCTCCTGATGTCCCCCTCCTCAGAGGTCCACACTACCTGTGGCACGTCTTTTAGCCCCTTCCCATATCCAGGAAGGTTCTTGAAAAGTGGCCTTTCTTTCCCACACCCTAGTATGTCCCTCTAGACAAGCCGGTATGGGGGTGAGACTGCCCAAAGCCACCTCCTCTTCCGCTGGAGAGGAGGGTCCATCCAGCTCCTGAGTACCAGCATGACAGTCTATCCAAGCTTGAAGCCTGCGTGGTGGCAAAGAAGAGCCACCACCACCACGTTCCATCGTGAACAACCCCATCTGGGGCCTCTGGGGGGCTTTGAGAAGTCTGCTCAGCCTGTCTGTAGGTTGCTGACCCAAAGATGTGTCAAGGACCTGCAGAATCCTTCCAGATAATAGGGATCGTTGGGTGAGAGGGAGGCATTGGGATCATTAGGAGGCATTTGTGTGAATGGAGAGATGGTATGCGTCCAAGGGTCTGTAGATAGTGAAGATTCAGAAGAAACCAGATCCATAAACCCTTTTCATATGAACTCGGTTTCAGATTAACTTGTTCCTGGATCAGAGTGGCTTTGAGAGGCAGGGCCTAGGGACTCCTCCGGAGATGAAGGGACACTTATAAGAGGTAACACGGATGTGGCGGAAGGTACTAAATGACAGATGTCATCATGCTGGGAGGGATACATAGAGGCACCGTGTGGACACTTGGGACCAGTGGGGAGGTAGGCAGACAGTTGGGGGTGGGGAGCAAGGCATGGCCAGAGCCTAGAGCTGGCAGACTTTGGCCAAAGCTCCTGCTCCTAGGCTGCCAGGGAAGGAAGCACCTACCTGTACCACGGTGGGTAGGTGCTGAAGACCTGGAGTCATAGATGGCAGGGTCCTGCAATTGAGAAGTCATCCAGTGCCCCCTTGGTGCCCCGGCCCAGAGCCTGCCACGCCTGTAGCACCAGGGGCCATGCTGAGGAGGATCTGAAAGGAGAGGGCGGTGGGAGGCGTGGCCTGGGCCCTGATCCCCTAGGGCAGGCTCTGAAGGGCCTGGAGGGAGGCTGAGTTCCAGGCCTGCTTTCAAAGGTCCGAGGAAGAATACTGGAAATCGTGCAGAAGGGGCCAGGCCCGGGGGCCAGCCCAAGCCAACCTGAGGCCAGGGAAACTCAAGGAAGAGCAAAAGTGGGAACAGTGTGTGCCTAATGCACATGGATGCGGGACCAGGACAGAGAACGTCAGCCAGGAGCTGAGACCCCAGACGGAGACCTGTTCCCCAACAAGGGAAGGCAGGTCTTAGGGGTGTGAACGGAGCTTTGAAGCTAGAAGAGACCTTCTGGCCAGGATTACACTTAGCACCAGGGTGGGCAGGTAGGTAGGTGGTCCCCTGCACTCAATCAACAACTTGTTCCAGGCTCTCCTGTATGCACTGCCTTCTGGGTCCACCCCGGTCCGGTGGCCTTTCCCTCCTGGGAAGAGCAGAAAGGCCTCAGGTGTGGGGCAAGAGAGTACAGTGCCAAGGCAGGGGTAGGGGGTGGAGGGGGAGAGGGCAGGTTTGAGAGTGATCCAGGAACACACAGAGCATATGGGAGGAGATATGTTGGCCAAGGTGGAAGATGGAGCGGGACCCAGCTGAGGATGCTGGGGTGGGATGTGGGGCATGTGGTAGGAGGGCCAAGAGGGTCTGAGGTAGACAGGTGTGAGGAGGAAAAAGGCCACAGTCTGAAGCTGGGGGGCGGGAGGCCACAGGCAGGTGAGGACAGAGAAATAACTTGAATGGGAGAGGGCTGTCCAGTCAGGAGAGTAGCAAGCGGAGTCTGGGGAGGTGCCAGGCAGTGGGCAGGAAGGAAGGTGCCAGGTAGGGAGGGAGGGAGAGGCTGCCAGGAGGAGCAGGTGGGGAAAGGGGTAGGCAAGAGGGAGGTGCCAGGCAGTGGGGAGGAGGGTGGTGCCAGACAGGGAAGGGAAGGTGCCAGGCAGCAGGGTGCCAGACAAGGGCAGGGGGAGGGGATGCAGGTGGAAGCAGGGTAGGAAGGTACCAAGTAGGGGTGGGAAGAGAGGGTACCAGGTAGGGATGAGGTGTCAGAGATGGGGCTGGATGGGAGTTGGCTAGAAGAGGTAGGAGAAAGAGGTTCTCGGTCAGGGAGCGTGCCAGGGAGGGGGAACGAAGGGAGTCAGGGTGGTGGGCAACACCAGGAAAGAGGGAAGAGGACAGCAAGGAAGAAGGAGGGTGCCAGATAGGGAGGAGGGCACTGGCCAGGTAAAGGGAAGATGCCAGGCAAGAGAAAGCAGGGAAATGCCAGGCGGGTAGAGGAAGGGGATGCCAGTTAAGGGGAAGAAGGATGCCAGGCAAAGAGAAGGATGCCAGGCAGAGAGAGGATCAGGGATGCCAGGTAGAGGGAGGAGGGATGCCAGGTAGAGGGAGGAAGGATGCCAGGCAGCGGGAAGAGGAATGCCAGGCAGAGAGAGGAAAAGGAATGCCAGGCAGGAGGAAGAGGGATGCCAGGCAAGGGGAGGAGGGATGCCAGGGAGCAGAAGGAGGGATGCCAGGCGGGGAAGAGAAGGGATGCCAGGCAGAGGGAGGAGGGGGATGCCAGCAGAGGCGAGGCAGTTCTGCCAGCAGGGAAGGCGGGGGCGCTGGCGCAGCGCGGCTGGGCGGCGTGTTTGCCTAGGGCCGTGGGGGCCGCGCGGTGCGGGTCGCTCACCTGCTCCCTCGGGACCCCGGCCGGGAGCGCGGCTGCCCGCCCTCGGCTCCGAGCTCCTGCTCGACTTGGCGCCTGCGCTGCTGCAGCCTGGAGCGGGGGAGGCGCAGGGAGCGTCTGCAAAGAGCTAGGCACTTAATAATGAGTTAGGGATCGGAGTAAGACGCTTTGCCCCATCCAGCCGTGTGTGTGTGTGTTCTTCAGCTCTGAGCCCTGCGACTGAGCCCTTGCCAGACCTAGGCCCACCCGTGGTGAACTTCAAGCCGGTGCACAGATATCTTGTAAATGCACCTGTGCACCCAGCTTTCACAATACGCTCAAAACACTGCGTAGCTTCTCACAGCTCCACACTAACAGTCCACCCTGTGGGCATATATACACACAGCTGTGTGCTCACATACAGTGGGAGCATCCTAAGTGCTGCAGATGTTACCTGCCAAGGAGATTCCCTCCCCTAACGCAGTGTTCCCGTGCATACTATGGGAGGAAGGCTTTGGTATACCCTTGCAGCGTTTGAGATCCAACTGAGATCTCTCTTGTAGCGTGGCCAGTTGACACAGACCTCAAGAAGGCCACTCAGAGCACAGGGCCAGCCAAGCCTGGTTCTGGTCACCTGTGAGGTCTTCCCAGAGTCCCCCCTCCAGTCACCAGACCCCAACTAGCAGAGTATCGGACACTGCAGGGCTTCACTCGGACCTGCAGAGCAAATGGGTTCAAAGAGCTGGGCAAGGGCCTGCGTGTGTGGGAAGGGAGCCAGTGAAGAGGACACAGACAGGGAGAGAAAGCCTGCTGGGTGGCCAGGCCCGGAGGACAGTGCCCGCCTCCCCCAAGGACATGGCAGACAGTAGGGAGCTGTGGAAGAGGCTGAGGTCAAGGCCCTGCCCTGCTGCCTTACTTTTCCCTCCGCCCTAGAGGCCACGCACGTGATGGACAGTTCAGAATCTAAGCCCTGATCCCTGCCTGGCTGTGCTGTCCCTGGAGTCCACGGATCTCACAGGCATGGGCAGAGCTGTCTACATCTTCCTTTCCTCTCTTTCTCTCCTTCTCTCTTTCTTTCTTTCTCTCTTTTGTCTTCAAACTTTAATCATGAAAAAATGGACATAATCAAAAATATAACATCTTTTTAAAAGATTTACTTTTATTTGAAATTATGTGTATGTGTGTGGGTATGTGCAGATGTGTGAAGGCGCCTGCAAAGGCAGAGAGTGTTGGACCCCCTGGTGCTGGAATTCCAGGCACTTCTGAGCTGCCTAGCAAGAGTCCTGGGAACATCACTCTGGTCTTCTGCAAGAGCAGTACATAACGTAACTGCGGAGCTGGACAGGATGGCATCTATCCCAGACTGGCCTCTTACTTGCTACGTAGCAGAGGGTGCTCTCGAACTCCTGTTCCTCCTGCCTTTGCCTGAGGTCACAGTACAGGCACCCTATCCCTCTGACATTGACTATAGGCTGTGGCACCCCTTTCTGTCCCCCTACTCAGAGCTGGTAGGGAAGCCACCCAAGATGATGGAGAATGAATCTGGCACCCTGACATTTCTGAGTGGGTCAGCAGAGAACAATGTCAGAGAAGTCAGTGAGATTACCACAATGCTCAAAACCTTGACTGAAAATGACTCTTCCTGAGTCTCTGCCACTCTGGATAGGGACTCTGTGATGGGACCAGGGAGGCACGTCAGTCCGGGCTTCTTGGCCACACCTAACACCTGACACCAAGTAAGAGGAAGATTCGGGGACAGGGCCCTGAGACACCTGTGCTGGGTTGAGGCAGCTAAGCAGGACCAGGCCAGTGTTGGACTAGGCTACAGTTGGGGTGTAATTGTACCCTGAAGCACTACTTTTATAGTCAGAATTTGGAAACAATCTGAATTTTGTCAACACATAACAGATGAGGTCAACTGAGTGGCAGGCATTAGCAGGTGCCTAGAAGGTAAATTACTTAGTAGTCTCTAATGACATTTAGATAAAAAGATATATCTATATCTATATCTATATCTATATCTATATCTATATCTATATCTATATATATCTAGAAGGATCTCAACTGCAAGTCAAGGGGAAAAAAGCAATGCATACAGGTAAGTGTGTAAAGAATACCAGCATCTGTGAATGTGAACATGAGCAAGCACGTGTTGTGTGTGTAAGCAGGTACATGTGACTTGTGTGCTATGTAAATGTGTGTGTGTGTGTATGTATGTATCACATACAGGCTGTCTGTATCTAAAGCACTGTTCCCGAAAGATGAGTTTCTCACTTCCTTTTTCTTTTTTAAATAATCTTTTAATTATATTTTATTTATTTATTTATTTATTTATTTATTTATTTATTTATGCCATGGTGTAGAGATGTAGAGGTGAGATAACAACTTTTGTGAATCAATTGCTCTCCTTCTATAACGTCAGTCACGAGGCTCAAACTCAGGTCATCAGCCTGGACAGCAGGGGTATTCACCCTCTGGGCCATCTTGCCTCTTCTCTTCTTTCTTCCTTCCTTCCTTCCTTCCTTCCTTCCTTCCTTCCTTCCTTCCTTCTTCCCTCCCTCCCTCCCTCTCTCTCTCTCTCTCTTTCTTTCTTTCTTTCTTTCTTTCTTTCTTTCTTTCTTTCTCTCTTTCTTTCTTACTGAAACAGGGTCCTATGTAGCCTAGGCTGAACTCAGACTTGCTGTGTAATAGAAGATAACCTTGAACTCCTAATCCTCGGCCTCTGTCTCCCGAGCGATCATGGCATACATCACCAAAACTGGTTTATGTAGTGCTAAGGGTCAAACCCAGGGTCTCACATGGTGACACTCTCCCAGCTGAGCCACATCCCCAGTCTCAGTCAGGGTCTCACTCTCAGTGTTGTACATTCTACAAGCTTTGGCCACTGTGCAATGATGTGCACTCACCACTGTGGTATCCTATAGAGTGGCTTCACTGGCTCAAAGCCCGCTCCCCATTCCATATATTCATCCCTCTCTCCCACCCCAAGCCCCTGGCAACTGCTGATCTTTTACTTTCCCAGAAGCCCCTGGTTGGAATTTTATAGTACAGTGCACTCCTGTGCTCTTTCATGTCACAATTAAGTTTCAATTGTATATTTTGTTTGTTTATTTGTTTTTTAATTGGAATAAGTTTCCAAGATTCCATCTCACCTGCCTCTGAAATAATTAATTTTAAAAAGTTTGTTTACCGACTCTGAGATACCACCTTACACCTGTCAGAATGGCTATGATCAAAAACACTAATGACAGTCTATGTTGGAGAGGATGCGGAGCAAAGGGAACACTCCTCCACTGTTGGTGGGAGTGCTAACTTGTACAACCACTGTGGAAATCAGTATGGCTGTTTCTCAGAAAATTGGGAATCGATCTACTTCAAGACCCAGCTATACCACTCTTGGGCATATACCCAAGGAATGCTCAATCTTACCACAAAGATATATGCTCAGCTATGTTGTTTGCTGTGCATACATATGCATAGCAACATTGTTTGTAATAGCCAGAACCTGGAAACAACCTAGATGCCAGTCAAATGAAGAATGGGTTAAGAAAATGTGGTACATATACACAATGGAGTACTACTCAACAGAGAAAAACAATGACAGCATGACATTTGCAGGCAAATGGATGGAACTAGAAAATATCATCCTGAGTGAGGTAATCCAAACCCAGAAGGACAAACATGGTATGTACTCACTCATAAGTGGGTTCTAGATATAAAGCAAAGAACAATCAGACTGCAACCCCCAGAACCAGGGAGGCTACCCAACAGGGAGGACCCTAGGATGACTGTGGCTAATAATAAGTTTTGGTTTTACCCAATCACTGGGCAAGCTTCAGTGAAACATTCACTATTAGGATAAGAATTTGTACTGCATCAAGCTGATAATAGAAAAATAATAAAAGGACAACAAGAAACAAGTTTGTTTACTTAGTTTTCTGTGTGATTCCTATCAAGTTCCAAAGTCCTGGCTGACTATCAGGATCCCCTCTGAAGGCATTCAGGCTCACCAGGCTCTCCTGTGGCCTTCGAACCTGTTCTCATCAGAATGACTCTTCACCACCATCTCGGGAAGTACCTTTACCTCTCTTCTGTCCATTCAATAAAGGAGCGTGGTGTTCTTATCAAGCATCAGGCATTGCTTTAGAGTCAGGCACTGAGGTACACCATGAACAAAATGGACCGAAGCGTTTCCTCCCACTTGGAATTTAGCAGATGAGAGAGGGATAAGAGGCAAGAAACACACGTGACTTGTCCACCGTGGCCATGCAAGATTGGTTCAGCATTCAAAGCTCAGTCCAGGGGATAAGTTAACCAAAGCTACAGGTGTAGTGAGGCCCTTCGGGAAAGCCACTACTTCGTAAGCTAATTTAAAAGTGTAATTCAGCCGGGCGGTGGTGGCACATGCCTTTAATCCCAGCACTTGGGAGGCAGAGACAGGCGGATCTCTGTGAGTTCAAGGTGAGCCTGATCTGCAGAGCGAGTTCTAGGATGGCCAGGGCTACTCAAAAAACAAACAAACAAAGGAAAAATATACATATATAAAATAAAAAGTGGCTTAAACACAGGTACCCTGCATGGATGGAGAATGCTTCCCCCAAAAGACATAGGTTATTAAATGAAAATGTCAGTGTCAGGCATGGGACACCTCCCAATGAGTTACTGGTCAGAGAGGTCCCAGAACACCACTCCCCATAACAAGCTATCGCTGTTACTCTTGGTTACTCACTAGAAAGAGATGGGAAGACCCTGTTTCTGAGGATACTACACATTTAAATGAAGGACATGGAGAAATCAAGCTAGAACTGACCTGAAAATCTTGCCTGCTAGCTGGCTTTCCCAATGCTGGGAGGTGATATGCAAGCCACGGGGGGAGAAAAGTCATCTAGTCTTACATAGCCATGAATCCTGAATGCTCCAACACTGACTGCCAGGCAAGATGCATATCCAGGGGAGGCATGGGGAACATGGAGGCAACCAGTGACTTCCTAATTGGAGGTGCAGCTTGCTACACTGGAGGGAATTCACACCTGGTACAGTAAACCTGGTCAAAAGCTCATGGCTAGGGGCTGGAGAGATGGCTCAGTGGTTAAGAGCACTGAATGCTCTTCCAGATGACCCAGGTTCAATTCCCAGCACCCATGTGGCAGCTAACAACTGTCTGTAACTCCAAGATCTGACGTACATGCAGGCAAAATACCAATGTACATAAGATAAGAATAAATAAATTATTATTTTTTTTAAAAAAGCTCATGGCTAGAGAGCTCATGGGTCCTAAGAGGAGAACCTACCGTTGTTCTGTTAAATGGACACAGGATCAAGCTACCGTATCAGTATTTATGTTTATACCCCTGTATTAATGCTGCCCTCAATCTCAGTCAGAGAAGCTTCTCTCTGCAATGGGCAGCAGTCAGTGTAGGAAGTCATAACTGGTGAAAAAGAGCTGACAGTAAGTGCCTGTTGAGGGCTCAGCGTTAAGTTTGAGGTGTGGACCACCACTACCCATGGCTCATGTGACCCTACAGAAGAGGGCGTGGAAAGAATGCAGAAGCCAGAGGAGGAGGAGGGGGAGACCTGTGAAGTTCTGTCTTCTGGACATGCCATGCCACTGCATCATGAACTTGCTGAAGCCATTGTTGCCCACACAAGCCAGGAGATCAGTCAATATTCCAGCAGGCAGCACTAGCTGAACTGAGAGAGAGCGAGAAGAGGATGTGAGGACATGTCGGGAAGTGCCAGTGGTGTGGAGAGGGGGGCTGGAGATAGATTGGTGCATTGTATACATGTATGAAATTGTCAAAGAACAAATAAAAAATATTCTAAGGACGCAGTCAGTTTGATCTATCACATTAATGAGCTAAAGAAGAAAAAGGTGAGATTACATCAACCAATGCAGGAGACAGAGTCAACACATTTTCAGCAAGAACACTCAGAAAAATGCAAGACGACAACTTCATCAACTTGATGAAGGGCATCTACAAGCCCCAGGAGCTGACACCACACTGAGTGCTTTCCCCCCCAAACTGGGGGAGCACGGATGAGTGTTACCTCTACCATTGCCAGTGAGCACAATACAAGATGGGAGAGGAGAGAAAGACTGGACCAGGAAGAAACAGAATGTCCCTGTCTGCAGAGGGCAGGGGCACCGAGGGCAGCCCAACAGGTCTACAGAAACTCAGCAAGGCCAGGACATAAAAGCATGCGAAACCCACTTGCATGCAGTTCTGTACCCTAGGAAGGACCGAGTGGGTCCTGGAATTGAAATGGTAGCTCCACCTCTAATTGCTCAGTTGCAAGTTTGAGGCGAGTCTGACAGAACGCACACAGGGCTTGTCCCTTGGCAGCTCTGCAGCAGGGTTGAAAGGAAGCAAAGAAAACCTGTGGAGTGTGGAGCAAGTTGGTTTGGGAGACTTAGTATAGGGAAAACATTGACTGTTGAATCTGATGATACTGATTGACACTGATTCACAGGATTTTTTTTTTTTTTTTTTTTTTTTTTTTAAAGACTGGGTCTCATGTAACCCAGGCTAGCTCCCAGTGCACTATGTAGCAAAGGATAATTTTGAACTCCTTGGTTCTTCTACCTCCCAGGTTCTGGGACAACAGGCATGTACCAGCACACCTAGCTTAACACAACTCCTGTCAAAATCGCAGTGAGTGCTTTCGTAGAGGCAGAGAAAATTACTCTCAAATGTGCATGGAAAGACAGCGAAGGGGAACACGGCTCCACAGTTAAGAGCACTGGTTGCTCCTCCAGGGGATCCGGGTTCAATTCCCAGCCCTACATAGTGGCTCATAACCATCTACAACTCTAGTTCCAGGGTATCTGATGTTCTCTTCTGGCTTCCGTGGGCACCAGGAACGCACATGGTGGACAGACATACATGTAGGCAAAACACCCGTGTACATAAAATAAAAATAGTAAATCTTAAGAAAAAACAAGAAAGACGAGGGGACTATCACACCGGGTATGTTTCTGAGATAAAGGGTAAAGGGGTAACCAGTGAGACGGCTCAGTGGGTAAAGGCACTCACCCTGCAAGTTTGGTGACCTGAATTGGTTCCCGTGATCTAGGTCAAGGTGGAAGGAGAGAACCAACTCCATAAAGTTGGCCTCTGACCTCCACATGTGCACCTGGCATGTCCACATGCATGTATCATGTATACACACACACACACTAAATAAAAATCTAAAGGAATGAAGTTGGAGGGCTCATGCTACCCCATGCTAATGCTTATTGCTCAAGCATCGTCAGAATCCTGGGTGATGGGCAGGGCGGTGGACACAGATGGCTGGAACAGAGCAGAGAGCCTAGAGACTGACCAGTGACATTGCCCACCTGAGCTTAACAAGGGTCCAAAAGTGATCGGTGGGGAGACGAATGAGCAGGCACCCAAAGCCTCTGTAAACCCTGAGCTCGGCAGGTCACAAGCTAGTGCAAAAGAGAAAAGCGTAAGACTCTTAGACACAGTCATTCTATCAACAGCACCTTGGAGATCAGGGCTCAGTGAAGAATTCCCAGACTCGACTCCTTACTTTGCAGATTGATTTTCATTCAAAGTTTGCTACAAAATAGAAGGGAAAATAGAGGTCATGCATCAGGCAGGAGATTGTATTTAGGATACATGAAGAACTCTGAATTCAGAATTCAGAGGGGGGAAACACACAAATAGTCTAACTTAGAAAATGAGCAAGAGAGACAGAGTCCCTTCCCAGCAGGGGAGCAGCTCCTGTGAGGACAAATGGTGACCACAGCCCTTCACACCTGGCAGAGCAGCCAGACTCGCACCTGGACACCTCCTGGTGCTGATTGGCTGTGGAAAAGCCACGCCCCCAAGTCCTCCAGGTGGGCTGAAAGCGGGCAGAGCACTTCAGGAGAGAGTCTGGCTGTTTCTCATGACTAAATATTTGTTAACCCAGTGAGTGCAATCCTGGGCATTCCCCACAGAGAAACGAAATCTCACGTTCACCCCAAAACCTGCAGCTATGAACATGTTCCCAACAGCTTTCTCCAGGATAGCTCCAAACTGGTAAGGAGCCAAGCACCCTTCATCGGAAGAATAGCTAAATGGTTGGACTTCCAGACTGGGGAACATTACTCAGCAATAAAAAGGAACATTCTATTGATACACATAGCTCCACAGGGGAATTTCAGGATAACTGTAAGTTTGTTTCGATCTTTTGAGTTATTGGAACGTGAAAAAAAAAAAAAAAAAAAAAAAAAACCCGCAAGTGAGTAAAAAAAGTTACACACTGCATGATTCCGTTTATATAGCATTCTTGAGATGGTAAAATTATAGATGGAAAGCAGGTTAGTGGCTGCCAGGAGTTAGGAGGGGGATGGGTGGAAGGAAGACAGGAGGAATACCGGGGAAGAAATGCCTGTCCTCTGCACTGTTGAGCTCGGCCAACGATGGCCCCGGAAGCCTTGCCCACGTCCCACTGCCCAGAACCTGTGTCATCTATTCTAGAAAGGTCTCTGACTTGTTACTATGCTAAACTCTGGAGAAAAGAGGATCCTGGTTTACCTGGGTGAGCCCTAAATGCCGTCATGTGTCATTACAGAGTGAGCAGAGGGCTGAGGAGCTGACACAGGTTTGGTAAAGTGCTTGCCTCACAAGTATGGGGACCTGAGTCGGACCCCCAGAATCCACATAAAAGATCAAATGTGTGCCACACACCTGTGATCCCAGGGAAGGCAAAGAGAAGGGGATCCCTCGAGGCTTGCTGGCCAGTGAGCCTAGACCTTGTTTCAAACAACAGGTGGAGGAAGGTGCCTGAGAAATGGACCCAACAGCTTCCACACACTGGTACTCACATGCACACCAACATGAACATGCATGTGCATGCATGCACACACAGAGTGAGGCACAGGGAGATATCTGTCTTTCTCTGTTTCTCTCTCTGTGTCTCTCTCTCCGTGTCTCTCTCCCCCCCCCTCTCTCTCACACACACACACACACACACACACACACACACACACACACACACACACACACAGAGAGAGAGAGAGAGAGAGAGAGAGAGAGAGAGAGAGAGAGAGAGAGAGAGAGAGAGAATGAAAGCAGAGCACAGAGGTGGATTAGGCCTGAAGGTAAAAGAGGCAAGGGACAGACCGGTCCTGCCCGTGAGCCTCTGCACGGAGCACAGCTTCGTCTATACCTCAACTTAGGACTCTGGCATCCAGCTCCCTAGTTCATGGCCATTACAGCAGCCACAGGGAACTAACTGGAGAATATTGTCAGCATCCTGGCTGAAATGTGCTACAGTAGGTTTGCAAGGTGTTACCACTGGGGGGGCAATGGGTAAAGACACACAGGATCCGCTCGTGTTCTCTTTCATAGTTGCACGAGAATCCACAATTATTTCAAAATAAAACATCCAACAGAAAATGAGCCAGGGGACTTGGGGGTGTAGCTTAGTTGGGAGAGTGCTTGCCTCTATACATGAAGCCTTGTATCCCCAGCACTGTAAAAATCAACATGATCTTACACACCTGCAATCCCAGCACTCGGGAGATAAAGACAGGAGAATCAGAAGTTCAAGGTTATCCTGGACTACTGCGAGTTCAAAGTCAAGGCCACCCTAAACTATCTGAAACTCTGTATCAAAAAATAAATAGGGGGCAGCAGTGGCGCATGCCTTTAATCCCAGCACTCGGGAGACAGAGCCAGACGGATCTCTGTGAGGCCAGCCTGGTCTACAGAGTGAGATCCAGGACAGGCACCAAAACTACACAGAGAAACCCTGTCTCGGGAAAAAGAACAAACAAATAAATAAATAGACAAAGAGTTGGAAGCTGGCTCAACAGTTAAGAGCACTTTCTGTACAATCGTAAGTACTAGAGTCCAGATCCCAACACTAATGTAACAAATTGGGCATCCCATATATGCCTGAAACCTCAGCTCCACGGTGACAGAGACAGGACAGCTGAGTAGACAGGGTAGACGGGCTTCCTGTCTAGAGGAGAAATGGGAGGAGCCTCGGGTTTAGGGAGAGACCTTGCCTCAAAGGAATAGGTGGGAAGTGGCAGAGAAGGCGCGTGACACCATCTCTGCCCCCATACCTGTACACACACGCACATCTACATCAATCAGTCTGTTTAAAAGGTAAGAAGGGGCAAATAATTTATAGAGTGAGGAAGGGAGAGGAGGATCTTTCTCCTCCTTTTTAGACAGGGTCTCATCATGTAACTTTGGCTGGCCAAATTAGGGTCAGGACCTGGGGTAAGATATACCCAGCAGGAGCATGTGGCCACAGCCAAGGTCACCATATGTTCCCAGACACACCTTTCTTCCCTATCTCCTGTCTCCTGATGATGTTGTCATTGGCCAAATCCAACTAGAAGCCAGAAAACAGGAGTGGCCAAGCAAGGCAAGATGGGACCTGTGGAGGTCTACTTCCGGCAGCACACAGCAGGAGAAGGCTGGGGTGTGGGTGTGGACCATGGGGAGGTGACAGGCAGGGGAGGAGGGGGAAGGGAGAGGACAATAATGAGAGAGAGTGGCAAGGAACAAACACCATGTCCCCTCAGCCTTTGGACCCCTGTGAGTCATTTCCCCAGCCCTTCCCTCTGTGAGGATTGACATTAGTGAGCAATGTCGCTGTGGAGAATTTATTAGGAAATGTTAGTGCTGCTGGCCACCTAGCTGGCTTCTCCACTCTTTCGTCAGAGTCCACAGTTTGCCTGTACCTCCATAGCAGCCCAGGTCTTCATGTTCACAAGCTGTTGACGGTCCTGTCCTTTTGGGATCTACCACATTTTCTTCCTGGCCATTGTTATTGGAAAAGGAGAACACGAGTCTTCCAACCCCTATTCAGCTTCAGAAGCCATTCCTCTGAAATTGGGACCCCCCCCTACAACCCCTCCCCCCAAAAAAAGAAAAGAAAAAAAAAAAAAAGAAGCCGGGCAGTGGTGGTGCACGCCTTTAATCCCAGCACTCGGGAGTCAGGTGGATCTCTGTGAGTTCGAGGCCAGCCTGGGCTATCAAGTGAGTTCCAGGGAAGGTGCAAAGCTACACAGAGAAACCTTGTCTTGAAAAATCAAAAAAATAAAAAATAAAAAGAAATTGGGACCCATCAACCTGCCAGTCCAAGGAATGTCTAGGCTGTGACTATTCTAGCTGCAGGAAAAGTCTGATTTGGCCAGTAGAAGACCTGTCAATCAGATGAGGCCAAGAGTGTGTTCACTCTAGAGCATCGTTAAAATGCTTAACACGTGTATTTGGGTTTGGTTCCAAGCACCGAATAAACCAGGCATGGGAGAGTACACTCATAATCACACCACCAAAGAGGCAGAACAGTCAAAAGATCAAGGCCATCCTTGACTGCTTTAGGAAATCCCAGACCAGCCTGGGCTACATGAAATTCTGTCAGAGAAAAGAAAGGAGAGAGAGAGAGAGAGAGAAAGATAGTAAATGAATGTATTTTACCTACATCATCACACAATAAAATCTGGAAAAAACACCACAGCTCTACCTCATATATGGACTAACAATAGAAAGTCAGAACAAGAGTTCCAATGGAGGATGGGTTAGTACAGCCCTGCACACAGCTGATGGGAAGCAGAAGGGATCAGCATCTTTAGAAAATAGTCAGGCAACCTCACAGCAGGCACCTGCCTCTGACTCATGACACAGGCATTCCTACCCCTGGGTATTTACCAAGACCCCTCAGGGAATGTGCCTACAAAACTCTGTAGAAACACAGCATAGGAAGAGCTCTATCGCCCGAGAAATACACTGGAGCGCTCGCTGTCCTGAGTTCCTGAGTGGGAACTGTGTCTTCCGTCACTCCTATGGGCCTCTTCCACAGCGCCTGCATTTTCACTGAGACGACTGAGACGCCTCAGCATAGGCCACTCGCCAGAAAGCCCAAAGAACTGGAGGAGTCCAAGGTCAGCGCTTCCAGCCTGCCTGCCTGATGCTCCTGCCTTCAAGAGGCAGGGGACTGGAGGCCAAACTCTGGAACCCAGAGATCCTGAAGCTTCTAGGTGTTGGAGGTGTGGTATGCACAGGAGTGTGCAAGCCCCTCCAGACCTCTCCCAGCCCTTGTAGTGATCAGCTCTTTTCCTGGCTATCCATCCATATCCATCTTTGTTTGTTGATTCGAGTCAGGGTCTTGCTATATAGTTCAGGTTAGCCTTGAACTCATCACCTTACTGCCAAGGACTAGGATGCCAGTTTCAGCCAGGTCTCTTGTACAAATAGGCAGGTGTAAGCAGAGAATTTCCCCCGAGTTCTGTAAGCTGTCCTAGAAAATCCCCAATGGGGCAGGGCAGAGGAAGGATGATCTGTAGCTGGTCAGTTGAGCTCAGAAGAAAGTGACGGCCTGGAACTTCCGGTCAGCCGCTAAAGTAGGACAGTCTCGTGGGACTGACCCCTCCAGCTGCGACCTCTGACACTGTCTCCTGGCAGATAGTGTGTATTTGCTTCCTGTTGCTATGATAAAAACAGAGAGCAACCTGGAGGAGGAAAGAGTCTATTTCAATTTACAGTTTATAGTCCATCATGGGAAGAAATCAGGGCAGGAACTTCAGGTAGGAACCTGGGGCACGATCTGATGCCGAGGCCATGGAAGAGTGCTGCCCGCTGGTCTGTTCCTCCGGTCTTGCTCAGTTTGCCGTCCAGGATCCCTGACTGGGGCTGGCACTGTCCACTGTGGGCTGGGCCCTGACACATCAATCATCTATCAAGAAAATGCCCCAGAGGCTTGTTTAAAGGCCCATGTCATTGAAGTTCCCATTTCTCAGATGACTCAGCTTGAGTCAAGTTGACAAAAATCTAACCAGGACACAGTGTCAAGTGAGTTTAGTTGGGGGATCCTTGAATCTGTTCAGAAGTGGAGATCTGCCCATTCGACACAGAAATTGACACAGAACTGCCCAGTTGGACACAGAAGTTGTGACAGCCGGCAAGGTAGGAAGCAACAGTGTGTTTTTTAGCCCGGACATCCCTGGACAGGAGAGAGGATGACACTGGCCTGCTGTGCCGTGGAGACTATTCTACAGCACAATAGGACAGACCACTGGCATGCGCACTCACACAAGAGGCTGCATTTTCTGGGAAAGTGCCCCTCTCGTCCAACAAGCAGAGCCCTAGTTCTGGGGAGGGGGCAAGCATTCGTAAGACGGTTATAATGTAGAAATGCTGAAATGAGGCGTTCCTACGTCTAGCCTCAACCCTTGGCTCCCTCTGGATGCTTCTGGCCTCCCCTCTTCTAATCACTAACATCTCTACCCGTGCTTAATCTCAGAGCAATGGAATGCATGTCTCCTGGGAAACCCTGTCCATGAACAGACTGGGAACTCTGCTGTGGGAGAAGCAGCCAAGCTCCTTGACCACTGCCCTAAGGTTTCTATTCATCCCCTAGTAGATGGGCAGTGTAAGACCAGTGGATTCCATGGGTCTCATTGCCACATGCATTTTCCCATCAGGAGTTGGAAACGATGTGTGGGTTACCATGACAACATATAGGGCATCTGAAAATCTTCAGATGGTGGTGCTGGCAGAAACTGTATAAGTAGGGAGGGTGAGGATGCCAGCTGCCTTCATGAGGGAACGATGCCGTCCCAATCAGCCTGTCCTGGGTGGCGAGCTAGCCTCTCCCCATGTAGAAGATGCAACATCAGGGCTCGGTGCTGACCTCTGCTCACCTGTAGCAATCTGAGAACTTAACAGTGATGCCTCCGTAAACCTTAGTGAAAGGGCCACGCCTGGAAAGCTCCCGGTGACAGAGAACAGCCACAGGACAAAACTGTGTTCTCATGAGCCTGACTACCGGCTTCAGAGATCTTTCCTGCAAATGGGTGCCCCCATGGAAACTGACATAGCATCCAGGTGCTTCCATAGGACATCTCTGTTGACATGCCATGCCCACCCCTCGCTGTCTGCAGCCATCTGGCCTCAAAGTTCCTGGCCATCATGGCAAACCGCTGCCCACTACTCATCAGCGTGGAGTTACTCCCCAAGCCTTCTTGTCCCTAAAGCAAACTATCACAGTTGCGGCAGGTTCGTCACCGCAGTTTCCGGGGAGCCCTTCCCTGCGGGCGTGCAGCTCCATCCAGTGATTGTCCGCTGCGAAACTGTTGGGTTTCCTCCTCCGCTGAGTGGGAACTCCCCAAGAAGCCTGGCTGTGAGTGGAGGAAGAGGCAGGCATCGTCAGAGTCGGAACCACTGTCCCAGGCCATTTCTCTGTGCCTTTTAGACTCTCTTGCATTTGTTCTCCCTGGAACAGTTGCCTCCACCGAGGCCGTGAAAACTGTGCCCATCCCACTCTGTGGTTCAGAGGACCAGATAGACTGTTGGTGCTTGTCGGGCAGTCCTGCCCTGCTGGTACTTGTAACCCCCAAAACCCTTCGCTCTTATGGGGTCTGGGCTCAGATTTCCCCCACTGATTTAGCCTTTCCAAGGCTCCACTTTCCCTTCCCCCAAACAAACTACCCCATTATCTTCTTGGATACTGATTTGTTTGTAAAAATTCTGGGTTTTTTTTGGTTTTGGTTTTGGTTTTTTCTGAGACAGGGTTTCTCTGTGTAGTTTTGGAGCCCATCCTGGATTTTGCTCTGTTGACCAGGCTGGCCTCAAACTCACAGAGATCCTCTTGCCTCTGCCTCCCAAGTGCTGGGATTAAAAACGTGTACTACCACCTCCTGGCCTGTTTGTTTTTATTTAAAATCTTCATGGGTATGGTGGCACCAGTCTATACTCTTAGTAACTCTGGAGGCTGAGGCAGGAAGATTGTCTGAGCCCAAGAGTCTGAGGCCATTGGGAACAATATAATGAGATTTTCTCTTAAAAATTTCTTAAATTAGTTAATTTAATTATTGCTACAGGGTCTCACCATGTATCCCTGGTTGACCGAGAGCTTGTTATGTAGGCCAGACTGGCCTTGAACTCACAGAGATCAGAGTGTGCTGGAATTAGGGCCACCATATCTGGTCTTTTTTATTTATGTATTTTCATTTTTGACTTACCTTTTATTTTTGCATGCCCGTGTTTCCTCTCCTCGGGCTGTGTTAAGATCTCTTTGACTTTGCCTCTTGACTGTATGCTACAGAGCAACAGGCGTGGCTTCCACTGTATGTATTCTACTTAGAGGTCATGTAGGACTTCTATCTCTCTGTGGCTTCGTATCTTTCTTTGATTTAAAAGTTCTTTCCAAAGGCGGGCGGCATTGGCACACACCTTTAATCCCAGCACCTGAGAGGCAGAGGCAGGTGGATCTCTGTGAATTCGAGGTCATCATGATCTACAGATCGAGATCCAGGACGGGCTCCAAAACTACACAGAGAAACCCTGTCTCAAAAAACCAAAAAAAAGACACTTTGGAGAGATTCAAGATGGCGGAGACAAGCAGACGCAGGTAGGCCTGTGGCAGCGGCCCGCGGAGGTAGATGGGTCAGGTGGCAGCGGCCGACAGGGACATTTAGGCCCGGCGGTAGCCGGCCGAGACATTCAGGTCCAGCGGCGGCCCACAGAGGTGGACAGGCCCTGCAGGAAATAAGCAGACAGAGGTGGACAGGACCGGCGGCAGCGGCCTACAGAGACATTCAGGCCTGGCGGCAGCGGCCCACAGAAGTAGACAGGCCACTGGGCGGAAACGGGCAGACGCAGGTGGGTCCGCGGCGGCGACTCGCGGAGGTGGAAGGGCCGCGCGGAGGTGGAAGGGCCCGGTGGCAGCGGCCGACAGGGACATACAGGCCCAGCGGCAACCGGCAGAGACATACTCGCCTGGTGGCAGTTCGCAGAGGTGGATGGGCCCGGCAGCAGTGACGGGCAGGGGTAGGTAGGCCCGCGGTGGCAGCCGGCAGAGACATACAGGCCCGTTGGCCACCCGCAGAGGCAGACAGACCCAGCGACAGCTGACAGGGACATACAGGCCCGGCGGCGGAGACAAGTGGACACAGGTGGGCCTGTGGCCGCGGGCCACAGGGGTGGACAGGCCCGGGGATGGAGAGGGGCGGACGCAGCTTGGAACGGGGACGCCCCTAGCCCCAACACCTGGGGAAGAGGTTATCTCCGTGGGTCAGAACCAGGGCGAGTCTGGGCACTCCGTTTGGGGACAACCCAGGGCCCAACTGCTGATCCTGTGAAACCCAACAACTTGGAGGTGTTGGTGAGGCTACCCTGCTCAGCTGAAACCCATCTGGGAGAGGATTCAGATGCCTACAGTTTGAAGTCTGAAGAAACAAGATCAGCTGAGGAGTTGACAAATGAACAAAACGTGACCTGGGAACACAGAAGAAGGCGCTACCCAGCCACTAAACCAGATCACCAGAACAATAAGTATATAATTCACCGACTGAAATCAGCTGTCCCTGAAGAAACAGCCCAATAGCACCAATTTAACCAAGAACCCCTACTAAACCAAGACTAAAAATTAGAACAAGAGAGGCACTCTCAGACACAGACACCACCTGCACTGCACAGAGGAAAAGATGAGTAGACGCCAGTGCAAAAATACAGGCAACAACATAAAGACCTATATGGCAACATCAGAACCTAGTGATTCTACACCTGCAAGACCTAAACATACCATGACAGAAGAAACAGAAGAGATCAACCCTAAAAATGACTTTAAGAAGATGATAGAGGCCCTTAAAGAAGAAATAAAACATTCCCTCAATGAGGAAATAAAAACTTTCCTTAAAGAGGAAATGAAAAACTACCTTAAAGAGGAAATAAAAACTTTCCTTAAAGAGGAAATGAAACACTCTCTTAAAGAGGAAATAAGAACTTCCCTTAAAGAGGAAATGAAAAACTCCATTAAAGAGGAAATAAAAAACTCCCTTAAAGAAATGAAAGAAAAAACGAACAAAAAATGGGAAGAAATCAAAGAAAGCCAAGAAAAAGCAATTAAACAGATGAAAGAAACATTCCAAGATCTGAAAAATGAATTTGAGACAATAAAGAAAACACATGCTGAGGGAATGCTGCAAATAGAAATCCTGACTAAACGAACAGGAACTACAGAAACAAGCATAACCAACCGATTGCAAGAGATGGAACAGAGAATCTCTGACACTGAAGACACGATAGAGAAAATAGATTCGTCAGTCAAAGAAAATACTAAAGACAAAAAAGTCGTAACACAAAACGTCCAGGAAATTTGGGACACCATGAAAAGACCAAACCTAAGAATAATAGGGATAGAAGAAGGAGAAGAATACCAACTCAAAGGCACAGAAAATATATTCAACAAAATCATAGAAGAAAACTTTCCTAACCTAAAGAAAGAAATACCTATGAAGATACAAGAAGCTTACAGAACACCAAATAGGCTGGATCCAAAAAAAAAGTCCTCTCGCCACATAATAATCAAAACACTAAACACACAGAACAAAGAAAAAATATTAAGAGCCGCAAAGGAAAAAGACCAAGTAACATATAAAGGTAAACCCATCAGAATAACACCAGACTACTCAATAGAGACTATGAAAGCGAGAAGATCATGGACAAATCTCATGCAGACACTAAGAGACCACGGATGCCAACCCAGACTATTATACCCATCAAAACTCTTAATCACCATAGGCGGAATAAACAAAATATTCCAGGATAAAACCAGATTTAATCAATACCTGTCTACAAACCCAGCCCTACAGAAAGCACTAGAAGGGAAAATTCAACCCAAAGAAGCTAAACACATCCATGAAAAATCAAGCAATAGATAATCCCACACCAACATACACCACAGAAGAAACAAGCTGGCGTAGCTATCCTAATATCTAGAGAAAAAGGATGTTTCAAAAGAGAAGAAGTCTTGTGGCAATGCCTCAGTGGTCCAGGTAACTACCAGAACTCGGAAAAGTTGGTTGAACTTGGGATTGACTGGGAGGCCAAAGATTTAAAAAGCAGAAGATTCTCTCAAGACATAAGTTGTGTGATAATAGTGTGGTTTGTGTGTGTGTGAATGAGAATTTGTAAATGTTGAATTCTAGGCTTCGACAATCATTGTCAGTGCAGATTAAGCTGCAAGTATTTATGTTCTAAAACTTAAATTATAAAGCTAGTTACGTCTTTCTAACAACTAGTTTTAATGTTCATGAGCATATTTTACCTACATTACTTTTTCAGGATGTTGAGAAAGCACAGGCTGGAGGCTGGGGGCTAGATGGTTTTGAGGAAGAGGTCTTGGTGGACTCTTTCATAGAGCAAAGGGAAGCAATGCCTTCTGGGAAATGAGCTAAGTTTTAATCTAGTCTTTAAGATTAGAAGTCAAAAACAAAAATATTAAGGAAAGGAAAACTTAATTGATCTTTGAAGTATTGTTATGTGGAATTGAGTGGGACTTTTGAGGCCTTTCTTCCAGAAAACAAGGACTTGGTTGTCAGGCCTATATTAGGCCTAAACCTTGGTGCCATGTAGTTGTACTTAAATCATTTCAATGGAAAGTGTCTTAGTGATTGGATCTTCTAGTGCAGTTTGGAGTTCTTCCATTTGAAAAATGTGATATTTACATGGGATTGTTTGAATCTTGTTTTCTAGTCCCTCCCCATCACCACCCTCATAATCTGAAGGTAGATTTTTCTTTTGATAAAGGAACAAAAAAGGTGAACATCTTGTTTGTAAATAGGTATCTAGTAACTAGTGGTAAACTTGAAATGGTAGAATTCCTTAAAGCCTAATTCTAGGTAGCCTTAAGAAAATGTATCTTAATTATTTCTGAACATGTATTCACCTTGTTTTTTTCAAATATCTTAAGTTATATTTTCTTTTTCAGAACTGCTTCTTATTTGGGGCTACTTTTTTTTTTTTAATTGGGGCATAATTCATAAAAGGGTATATTGTTTTGATGAGACTTTTTACAACTATGGCTGGATGTCTTTCTTTAGTCTTCCAAGAAGGGCCATTTTACTTTTTTAGAGTTACTTTTTAAAGTCATGAGGTCAACAACTTGGACTACTATGCATGTAAGTGCTAATGCAAATTAAAGCCCAAGTTGACCTCCAGCAGCAGTTCATTCTATGTTGACAGTGAGAGAACACTTTGCCTGTTAGGATACTGTTACTCGTGGACTGAAATGCTGAAGAAACCCCTCCCCCTATTTTGTTTTTTGCAAAAATCAAGGTATATTCTAGGGTTTCCTGGTTGACCTCAACAGATAAACTGAGATGATAGTCTTAGATCAGAAATGATCTGAATGTAGATTTACAGTCTACGTGTACAGCTGGCTAAGTGAGATCGCTTTCACAGTTCTGCATGTATCCCATCGGCTCCCCATTAGTCACTGAACTCTTAAAACTGGTATTGTAACATTATTACAATGTTTTGCGCCAATTTTATAAACTTTACAGTACAATATGTGTTCCTTTTCTGAGGCAAACCAAAGGTATATTTCTCAAGGTTCTGCTGCTATCAGCAACGTTGATGGAGGATTTTTTATACATTTGTAATAGATAGGAATAAACTAGAAAAAAAGAAGAAAAAAAAGTGGTGGAGGAAAAGGTGAACACTGCAAGAATACTCAAAAGGGCTGAGAGTTGCAAACGCCAAGAATGGCTTTGCATAGTAAATGGAATAGAACAGCTCTGAACTATAGCTTACTTTTCCTGGTTTGGTCTGACAGAATGATTGAATGCTTTTGTACAAAAATCAGAGCCTTAAAAACAAGGATTTGGTGAGATTGTAAAATGGTGTGCCACTTTGGCAAAACAGTTTGGTGGCTGGTCAAAATGCAAAACATTGTTACTCTGTTACTCAACAATTCTACCCTTAGGAATATATCCTCAAACTACTGAAAATGTGCACCTATGAAACATGTACATGAAGGTTTACAGCAGTGTGTTGCTAATAGTAAAAAAGTTAAAACAACTCAAATAGCTATCAAATACTGGAGAGAAATAAAATGTGGCTTATTCATACAATAGAATATTATTAAGACATAAAAATGAATGAGAAATTGACAGATTAAATGACTTTGGTGAACCTTCATAATTTCATTTGTAGATCTTTCCATTTCTAATTTATAAATACATTTGGGGTTATAAATTATAAATGTACTGCCTCCTGTCAACATTGTATACTTCTATTTGATGATTTCTGTGTCAAACATTATATGGAAATGTTTCCAAGTATTTTCTGTATTAACTGTGAATGAATAGAACAAAATAAATTGCCTGTGATGGAAAAAAAAATGTAAAAAAAAAAAAAAAAAAAACCAAAAAAAAAAAAAAAAGTTCTCTCCCTCTCTTACTGTGAGTGTGCAAAGGTAGGTGTGTGTGTGTGTGCGTGCGTGCGTGCGTGCGTGCGTGCGTGTGTGTGTGTGTGTGTGTGTGTGTGTGCACACTCAGGTGCATGTGTGTAGATGTTAGAGATCAATTTTGGCTGTCTTTCTCAGTCATCACTACCTTGGTTTTTGAAAACAGAGTCTCTCGCTGAACCCAGGCTCAGTGACTGGGTAGACTTGCTGGCCAGTGGGCTCCAGGGACTCCATGTCTGCTCCCCAGCACTTACAGGGGGTCCCGATGCATACCTCTCCAGCCAGCTTTTATGTGGACACCGGCAATCCACCCTCAGGTCCTCAGGCTTGCATGGCAGGCCCTTGACCAGCTGAGCCGTTGT
The DNA here is from genome assembly GCF_004664715.2 of Peromyscus leucopus. Lineage (NCBI taxonomy): Eukaryota > Metazoa > Chordata > Mammalia > Rodentia > Cricetidae > Peromyscus > Peromyscus leucopus. The sequence continues at coordinate 61,688,572 of NC_051065.1, forward strand.
CTTCCCAGCCCCATGTTTTGAAGATCCTTGGCCACTCTCTCTTTATGTATCACCCCTTCATTGCCCTTCTGCTCTGTCAGGGACACCAACGCCATGAGACCAGACTTCCGTGGGCTCCATCCATCTCTTGAGCCCTTTTCTGCATATTATTTATTTATTTATTGCATATGTGTGAATACATGCATGTGCTTACACAGTCATGTGGAGGTCAGGCGACAACTCTCAGGAGCTGATCCTCTGCCGTGTGATACTAGAGATGGAGCTCAGGACATCAGCCTTGCATTAGGGAGGGCTTTCCACCTGCTCAGACAGCTCGACACCCATCTTTCTTTCTTTCTTTCTTTCTTTCTTTCTTTCTTTCTTTCTTTCTTTCTTTCTTTCTTTCTTTCTTTTTTGCTTTTTTGAAACAGGGTTTCTCTGGATCTTGCTCTGTAGACAAGCTGGCCTTGAACTCACAGAGATCCACCTGGCTCTGCCTCCCGAGTGCTGGGATTAAAGGCGTGCACCACCACCACCCAACTTCAACAGCCATCTTCTCTGCATCTTTGGAGTGACTAGGAGTTTCATACTGACCTACTGTTGGTGAACAAATTCTCTTATTTGTGCCTCTAGTCCATTATGCATCTCTCTTTCTAGAGTCAATTTCAGTTATTATATTTTTGTTTATTAATTGATTTAATTCACTTTTTGGTATGTCTAGTATTTTTTTCCTAACAGCTTTATTGAGAGATAATTGACATACACCAAATTGCAAATACTTATATATAATTTGATGACTTTTACCATCATCATAATCAAGAGAGTGGATGTCTCCATCACCCTCAGAAGCCTCCTTGTGTCTTTTGGTGATCCATCTATTTCCAGGCAACCACTGGATTATCATTATAGCAATCTGAATTTTCTAGAAATCAAATCCCCTAGTATCACTTTTCATCTTGCTTCTCACTGGGAAGTTAGCTTGTAGCTGTATGTATCAACAGCTTCTTCTTGCTGATCAGTGTCGTGTATTTGCCTTTTGATGGAAATTAGAGTTACTTGCAGTTTAGAACTATTTTAAAAGAGTCGTTGTGATATCCTCATACAAGTCTATTTGTAGAGCTATATCTTCGTGTCTCTTATACCAATGCTTAGATGAGAAACGCGTGGGTCACATCGTAGGTACACGTTATTGTTTGAACCCGAAATGTTCTCAGAAGTCTCATATGGTAAAGGCTCCATGGCCAGGTGATGGGCTTTGGGGATGTGACTGGATCCTAAGGACTCTGGCCTCCTGGTGGGGGGTGTAAGCCATTTATGACTTCATAGTGAAGGGGCTGTTGGAAGGTAGGGCAGAGTTGGAGGAAGTAGGCCACTGGGGAATATGACTTGGAAGGGTGTGCCTTGTCCCTGGTCCCTTCCTCTCTGTCTCTGTTTCCTGGCTGTCATGAGGTGAGCAGTTTTCCTCCACCACGCCCCTCCCCCATGATGCCTCGCCTCACTACAGGAGTGAGAACAACAGAGCTCTGACCATGACTAAGTCTCTGAAACTGTGACCCGAAGGCCCTTGTCCTCCTTTAAGTCATTCAGGGCAGATGCTCTGTCACGGTGGTGTCAGTGGCTTACGGAGTACTTTCCTCTCCTCGTAAACGACCAACCTGCTGTCCAATGTCATCCTTTCACTGGCCACGTGGGAGGGTCCCCTTTGCACTGCGCCTCTGCCAACACTTGTAATCAACCTTAGCTCTTTCTCCAAGTGCGCAGTGACAACCTGCTTGAATTTCACTTTCATTTTCCTTTTTTTTAGTGACTGGAAACATGGAGCGTCTTTTTGTAGTTATCTGGACAGGTGTTTATTCGGATGGTTTCTTCTCTCCCTCCACCTTTTAGAATGTGTCTGGTGGCTTCTAGGCACTGTGTTGGAAAGAGAGGCTGTGGGTGATGCTATGTCCTGGCATTACAGTGGCAGACAGATGGAATGTGATCAGGCTATCCTGGTGGTGTTAAGGGTGGGCTTCAGGCATTGTGCAGGCTGCCTGCTTTCCGGTATGTACTTACCCTGCATCACAGCCTCTCAGCATCCTTAACTGGAAGCCAGTGCTAGCCAAATTTTCTTCTTCTTTCCTTTCTTTAAAAAAAAAAAATCAGTGTGTGTGTGTGTGTGTGTGTGTGTGTGTGTGTATGTGTGTGTGCACGTGCGTGCTTGCACAGCCATGATGCCTTCGTGGAGGACAACTTGTGAGATTCAGGTGCCTGGGCAAGTGTCCTGCCACACTGTCTCCCCATCGGAATATCTTTGTCGTCACTGTGACGGTATACTTGAGAAAACAGTGGGTTTGTTTCGGCTTGTGGAGTCAGGTGTCCTCCGGGGTCCCTTAGTCTCTTCACTTTGGGCTTAAGGGGAGGCAGATCACCGCAGTGGTGGGACTGTGGTGGGCAAAGCAGCTCACGTGAAGGCTGCACAGGAAGGGGAAAGACGGAAGACCCGCCTCTGTTCTCCTCTCTCCCACTTTATTCCACTTATGCCCCCAACTTATGGGAGGACATAAGTGGCGCCTGCTTTCGCGGCAGGGGTTCTCCCTCCCGCGGATCCTCCCTGGAAACGCCCTGACCCAGAAGACCGACTGTCGCACTAATCTCCTGGGTGATTCTCTTTCCAGTCAGGTCGAAGGGCAAAACCAACCACCACAAAGCCGAGGGGGGTTCACATCCTCTTTGCCCTGATCTCTCACACCTTAAGACTGCTTTGTTGTTGTTGTTGTTTGTTTGTTTGTTTGTTTGTTGTTGTTGTTTTGTTTTTTTCCGAGACAGGGTTTCTTTGTGTAGCTTTGTGCCTTTCCTGGAGCTCACTTGGTAGCCCAGGCTGGCCTCGAACTCAGAGATCCGCCTGGCTCTGCCTCCCGAGTGCTGGGATTAAAGGCGTGCACCACCAACGCCGAAATGAGCCAAGCGGTGGTGGCGTACACCTCTAATCCCAGCACTCTGGAGGCGGAGGCAGGCGGATCTCTGAGTTCCAGGACAGCCTGCCTGGTCTGCACAGAGAGAAACCCTGTCTCGAAACAAAACAATACTGAAATGGCTGCCTTCAAGCCACTAAACGCAGCTCTCTGAAACTGTGAGTCAAATGACTCTTGTTCTCTTTTAAGTTCTTCATGAAAGGTAATTCGTCACATTTGGTTTCTTTTCCCTTTTCCCAAGAGACCAGGGAAACTGAGGCCAGGGAGTACCATCTTGGGTGGGGGACAAGCTGGAACCTTCCTCCAGCCCCAGAATCCCAAGGCTATCACCCTCATGAAACTCTGCGTGGCTCCTGGAAATCTGTGGAGCCTCCGGTCTCTAAACTCCAGAGACCTCGTCCCACCAGAGCATCTCTGGCTCCGGCAGATAGGGAGCATGCGCTGAGGTGAGTCCTGCTCTTACCTGGGGGTAAGCCTCCCTCTTCAATCAGAAAGGTGACCGAAGGGAGGAAGGGAGGAAGTTCAAGGACAGGTACGCCGCTGGAAGACTGGAGACTGAGGGACTTAGCCACCCCCCAACCTAAGGCCCCATCCCCGCAGCCTGGAGCAATCCTTCCACGGCTAGGACCCTCATGGGAGCTTCCGATTCTGGACCCGCCTGCATCGCTTCTCAGAATGCCTTGCTCGGACTCGTGCGCCCCCTAGTGACCCCTGTGGGAGAAAGTAACCATGCCCTCCCCCCCCCCCCCCCCCCCCCCCCCCCCCCCCCCCCCCCCCCCCCCCCCCCCCCCCCCCCCCCGCCGCCCCGTGTTGTCTTGAGAAAAGACATCATCTCTGCCCCGCTCTCACACCTGACTGCCGATATGAGCGGTGGCGGGACAAGCCTTTAATCCCAGCACTCGGGAGACATCTCTTGGGAGTGATTAGTTACCCTGGGATGGACCCTGTGTCTTTATTATTATTATTTTTTTTTATTTTAACTTCTTTTTCCAGGGCTAGGGATAGAACCTAGGGCCTCACACATGCTAAGTAAGTGGCCTATTGCCCAACTAATACTTTTACCCTTTAAAAAATGATTGATTATGGATGAAGAGATGAGTCAGTTGGTAAAGTGCTTTACAGATAAGCCTGAGGACCTGAGTTCGCATCCCACATCAAAAGCCCCTTGTAATCCCAGCACCAGGGAGGCAGAGACAAAAGGCCCCTGGGGCTTGCTGGTCAGTTGGTCTAGCCTAATCAGCTAGCTCCAAATTTAATGGCAGATGTTGTCTTATTAAATAAGGTAGAAATCAATTGAGGAAGAAACCTAATGTCAGCCTCTGGCCTCCATGCACGTGCACACACTTTTCTCCAGAAGATAAAGAATCCTAGGGCCTGGGGAGATGGCTCAGCGGTTTAGAATACTGATTGTTCTTCCAGAGGACCTGGGTTCAATCCCAGTGCCTACATGGCAGCTCACATCTGTCTGTAATTCCAGTTCCAGGGGATCTAACACCTCCACACCAATGCACATAAAATAAAGTTCAAAAAAATCCTTATTTTATTTATCTCTCTCTATATATTTTTAAAAGATTTATTTATTTATTATGTATACAGTATTCTGCCTGCATGTATTCCTGCAGGCCACAAGAGGACACCAGATCTTATTACAAGTGGTTGTGAGCCACCATGTGGTTGCTGGGGATTGAACTCAGGACCTCTGGAAGAGTAGTCAGTGCTCTTAACCACTGAGCCATCTCTCCAGCCCATACATATATATATATATATAGGCAGGGATCTCTCTATATAGTTCTGGTTAGCCTAGAACTTGCTATGTAAATCAGGCTGGCCCCAAACTCTCAGAGATCTGCTTGCCTCTACCTCCTGGGAGCTGGGATTAAAGAATTGCATCACCACACCTCGCCCTTCTTCTTATAATATATGTATAGTCATGGCTGGGGATGTAGCTCAGTTGATAGAGGGTTTTCCCAGCATGCACAAAGCTCTGGGTTTGATCCCCCAGCACCACATAAACCAGGCATGGTGGTGTATGCTTACAAATATAGCACTCCAAAGGGGAAAGTGGGACCACCAGCAGTTCAAGGTCATCCTCCACTTTATAAATTCAGGTAAGTTGAAGGCCAGCCTGGAAACAGGAGACCCCGCCTCAAAACAAATGCATCTATGTTGCCATCATAATCTGGCTTTTTAAAAACCATGCCATTTTCTTTTTTAAAATATTTTTTATTATTTTTTATTATTTTTTACGTGCCTTGGTGTTTTGCCATGGGTGTCCGGGTCCCCTGGAACTGGAATTACAGACAGTTGTGAGCTGCCATGTGGGCGCTGGACATTGAACCTGGGTCCTCTGGAAGAGCAGTCAGTGCTCTTAACCACCGAGCCATCTCTCCAGCCCCCATGCCATTTTCTTGATTTCATCAAGCATGCAATGTTTAAACAGCAAGTCGCCTTATACATGTCTTTTGATCTGTTTTATTTGTTATTCATTTATTTTGAAACACTTATCATCCCTGGTTGGCTTCTAACTCTATTTGGAGCTGAGGCTGACCTTGAACTTCTGATCCTCCCGTCTCCACTACCCTAGTGCCGGGATCTCAGGCATTTGCTGGCACACGTGGCTGAGACGGTGCTAGCGCTGGAACCCAGGGCCTCAAGCACACGCACACTCACAAAGCGCTCTGCCCACTGAACTGCGGCCTCCTTCTTAAAATGCTTTTTATCCTATTTGTTTCCAGGGAGTCTCACTCTGTAGCTCAACCTGTCCTTGAACTTGAGTTAGTTCTCTACCCGAGTCTCCATGTGCTGGAATTACAGGCATGAGCCACCACACTCAGGTCTCTGACAGGCAGACAGGGGGGCTGCAGACAGGGCAGGGCACCGGCAGGCTAGACCAAGCAGCCCCCTGGGAAGGCACAGTCCCCACAGGAGGATACCAACCTGGAAGCAGGGGCAAAGTCCTTGAAAGTGTGCGTCGTGGGCTCAGGGAACTGGGGATCAGTTGTTTCAAAAATCATCGGGAGCAATGTGAAGAACATGAAGAAGTTTGCATCCACGGTCATAATGTGGGTATTCGAAGAAATGGTCAACGGGAGGAAGCTGACAGACATCATTAATAGTGACCACGAAAACATAAAGTACCTGCCTGGACACAGGCTACCAGAGAATGTAGTGGCCACCTCGAGTCTCTGCCAGATTGTGCAGGATGCAGACCTGCTGGTATTTGCTTCCCCACACCAGTTCATTCGAACCATCTGTGATGAGATTGCAGACATAGTCCCCACGAAGGCCCTGGGCCTCAGCTTGATCAAGGGCATAGACCAGGGCCCCGAGGGCCTGAAGCTTGCCTCTGACATCATCCGAGAGAAGGTGGGCATAGACGTCAGTGTGCTGATGGGGGCCAACATAGCCAGAGAGGTGGCCGAAGAGCACGTCTGTGAGACCACCATTGGCAGCAAGGTGCTGAAAATGGCCTTCTCTTCAAAGAGCTGCTGAAGACCCCCAAATTCCAAATCACTGTGGTGGAAGACTCAGACACAGTGGAGCTGTGTGGGGCTCTAAAGAACATTGTCGCCCTGGGGGTCGGCTTCTGCGACAGTTCTGGAAACAGCACCAAGGCCGCTGTCATCCGCCTGGGCCTCATGGAAATGATCGAGTTTGCCAGGACGTTTGGCAAGGGCCAGGTGTCTACAGCCACTTTTCTGGAGAGCTGTGGGGTGGCTGATCTTGTCGGTACCTGTTATGGGGGATGGAACCGCAAGGTAGCTGAAGCCTTTGCCAGGACCGGAAAGACTATTGAGGAATTGGAGAAGGAGATGCTGAACGGACAAAAGCTGCAGGGACCACATACCTCTGCCCAGGTGTACCACATCCTCAAGCACAAGGGACTGCTGGCCAACTTCCCACTGTTCACAGCCGTGTATCAGATCTGCTCTGAGGGCAGACCAGTTGCATATATGATTCCATGTTTGCAGAACCTCCCAGAGTACAAGCGAAGAGATCAGGGGACTGGTGCGGCTCTACCTTGGCCATCTCAGGATCACGTGGAAACCAGGAAGTAACAGTGAGATGTTTGCCTGGCTTTCTCCCATCTTGGACACATATGAATTATTATGGCTTCATTTCTGGGTCATGAGAGACAGCTCGTCAGCTGATATACTGGTAACAACTACACATACATGATGAATGTGAAAAAAAAAAAAAGCAAAAAAAAAAAAATACAGCTTGGTAGATTGAATCAGGATTCCAATAAGGTTCGGAGCTGTTTACCTTGTGTCTCTGTGTGGGCATGTGTGTCCATGTAAGTGAAGAAGCAAACGGGTCTTTGTGGGTAGAATATATGTTTACATACATGTATAAGAGTGTGTGTGGCTGGGTGGTGGCGTCGTCGTCGTCGTCGTCGTCGTCGTCGTCGTCGTCGTCGTCGTCGTCGCACGCCTTTAATCCCAGCACTTGGGAGGCAGAGCCAGGCGGATCTCTGTGAGTTCAAGGCCAGCCTGGTCTACAGAGTGAGTTCCAGGAAAGGCTCCAAAGCTACACAGAGAAACCCTGTCTTGAAAAAAACAAAACAAAAACAAAAACAAAGATTGTGTGTGTGTGTGAACAAGTATATGTTACATGTGCATGTGAGTGAAGAAACTGGGTCATCTGGACACATGAATTTCATAGCTTCATCTCTGGATCATGAGAGACAGCTCATTGGTTGATGTATTGGGTACCAACTGCACATACACAATGAATATGAAAAATGGTCCCCATGCCTTCCTGGCTGCCCCACTCCAGCAGTGATGGCTTCTCCATGGAGACGGACATTCTCCCTGGCTGGCTCTTGTGTGAGGTCAGGAGTAGTCGGTACTCAGCAGCGGAGGCATTCCTCCAGTGTTTGATTTTGTTGGGTGGTGAATTGGTTTGTCGTCAACCTGACACAAACTAGATTCCCCTGGGAAGAGAGACCCTCAGCTGAGGAAGTGCCTCCATTGGATTGGCCTGTAGGCAAGTCTGTGGGGGCATTGTCTTGATTGATGAGAGAGGGCCAAGCTCACTACAGATGGAGCCAACCCGGGGCAGGTAGTTCTGGTTGTATAAGAAAGCAAGCTGAGCCGGCGGTGGTGGTGCACACCTTTAATCCCAGCACTTGGGAGGCAGAGCCAGGAGGATCTCTGTGAGTTCGAGGCCAGCCTGGTCTACAAAGCAAGTTCCAGGAAAGGCTCCAAAGCTACAGAGAAACCTTGTCTCAAAAAAAAAAAAAAAATACAAACAAAAGAAAGCAAACAGAGCAAGCTCTAAGCAGTGTTCTTCTATGGTTTCTGCCTCTGCTCCTGCTTGAGTGCCTGCCCTGACTTCCCACAGTGAGGGACTATAATCAGGACACATAAGTGAAATAAATGCTTTATTCCGTAATTTGTTTTTGGTCAGTATTTTGTCACAGCAACAGAAAGCAAACCAGGACAGAGATTGGTACCGGACACGGACTGTTGCTGTGGCAGACCTGACCACGTTGTTTTGGGGAGAATTGTGGAGGCATTTGGAACTTTGCACTGGAAAAGCCCCTGAGTGCTCGGAGCTCGGAGAATAATGCTGTGAAGACAGTGGAGACCTGGCCTGTGACAGCCCAGAGGGAAGAGAAGGCTCCATCAGGTGCTGTGTGGCGGCTCTGGTCAGCCTGGAGTCAGCTGTAACTGACAAGAGGCTGGCACCGCCGGAGAGAAACTTCTGCTTTACTGGGACAATCAATGCTGGTTAGCTGGGGCTGAGGAATCAGCTTCAATTAAGGGACAAGTAATGAACGGGCGGCGCACGCCTTTAATCCCAGCACTCGGGAGGCAGAGCCAGGCAGATCTCTGTGAGTTCGAGGCCAGCCTGGGCTACAGAGTGAGATCCAGGAAAGGCGCAAAGCTACACAGAGAAACCCTGTCTCGAAAAAACAAAAACAAAACAAAAAAAAGGGACAAGCATCACTGTGGTAGAATCTTCTGAAAAGTATTTCCTCAGGGTCAGCACACAGAAGCTGTAGTCCAGAGGGCTCCAAGGCTGCATCTCTAGCTGGCAGCTGAACTTGGTAACATATAAGAGTCTCCCACATGTTACTAGTTTTGAAGATGTGAAGGGGTCATGGAGAGCAGCTGAGGCTTGGCACCGCGTGGCAGAGTTGGTATACCTGCGGAGAGGCTAAGAGGCCACTGGTAAAGGCGAGCCTCAGTTGCAGTTAGGATCCCAGGGTTGGAGGTGTCATATAAACTAAGGCTTGGCACCATGTGACAGGATCAGAGTCCCTGAAGAGACCAGGAGAGGCCACTGGTGAACACACAGCCTCAGTCACAGTGGAGACCCCAGCATATTGTAGATGCCAGGTGTGGCATGGAGCTAGCCTGAGCCTATCAGACATTTGTGCATGTTACAGGTGGCAGAAGCAGAGAGGTGGGACTATCTGGGTCCTTTAGAGGCCAGACATCAGACACTAACCTATTTAAAATGGAGTCTGGGGCTGGAGAGATAGCTTAGAGGTTAAGAGCACTGACTGCTCTTCCAGAGGTCCTGAGTTCAATTCCCAGCACCCACATGGTGGCTCACAACCATCTGTAATGAGATCTTGCACCCTCTTCTGTATACATAATAAATAAATAAATCTTAAAAAATAAAATAAAATAAAATAAAATGGAGTCTGGCTTTGCTTTGATCTGATTGTGACTGTCCTCCCATTCTCCCCTCCTAGAACAAAAAGTGCTTTAACTTTTTTGTTTGTTTGTTTGTTTTTGTTTTTCAAGACAGGGTTTCTCTGTGTAGTTTTGCACCTTTCCTGGAACTCACTTTATAGACCAGGCTAGCCTCGAACTCACAGAGATCCGCCTGCCTCTGCCTCCTGAGTGCTGGGATTAAAGGCATGCGCCGCCGCCGCCGCCGCCGCCGCCGCCGCCCCCCCCCCCCCCCCCCCCCCCCCCCCCCCCCCCCCCCCCCCCCCCCCCCCCCCCCCCCCCCCCCCCCGGCTAACTTTTTTATTTAATAGGAATTCAAAGTTAAGAGACTTTGGGTATTTTGAAGAGATGTTGAACCTTTATAATGTGTTAAATTTTTTAAAGGCTGTGGGCCTTTGTTTGTTTGTTTTTGTTTTTGTTTTTCAGGACAGGGTTTCTCTATGTAGCCTTGACTGTCCTGGACCAAGGCTCTGTAGACCAGGCTAGCCTCTAACTCAGAAATATGCCTGCTTCTGTCTCCTGAGTGCTGGAATTAAAGGAGCACACCACCATACTCAGATATCTGTAGGGCTTTTATTTATGTTTTCTATTGTGATATTAAAATGAAATATTGGGGATAAGTAAGAAAGGAAAGGTTATAATTTAAGAAAAGAAGCTGAGTGAGCCATGAAGAGCAAGTCAGTAAGCAGTGGTCCCTGTTTCTGTCCTGCCTGAGGCCTTGCCTTCCCTTTGGGATGGACTACAACTGTAAGCTCAAATAAAGCCTTTCCTCTCCAAGATGCTTTTGGTCAGGGTGTTTATTCCAGCAATAGAAAGCAGACCAGGACAGCGGTCCTGATGCTGTGATTGCCTTCCCAACTCTTCTTTGAGGAAGAGGAGGAGGCAGGCTCTTGGAATCCTCCATCCTCTCACTCCAAACTGTACCAGGGTTTCTCTACACCTGCTCTCATGAAGTGCAGTCAGGTTATTGCCGGATGTTCTCTTCTATCCTAGCATGCCAGACCTGCTGGCCCGTGCAGCACAGTGCGGGTAAGCGCCTGTAGATGGAGGAGGGATGGGTTGGTGTAGTAACAGAGGGCACCACTCCGCAGCTGTCCTTGCAGGTACCTGTTTCTCAGGTGGTAAGAGAGCTCCCACCCCAACAGTGAACCTTTCCTGGTGTCCATCAACTCACCATGGCCAGACTGCTTGAGCTGAGGTGGCGACAAACTGTCTTGATGAGGAACGAGGGATGAAGGTGTGGTAGTCATGTTTAGGTTTCTCAGTCTGGAAGACTTGGGCTTCAACATCAACTGCACCACTCAGTCATCTACACCCCCAGCCAGTCACCCACTTCTCCAGAATCTGCTGCTTGTGGCTCCCAAACACACCAGGTCCTAACAGCATGGACCTTGCCAAGTCTTGGAAAAGGGTGTTTGCAGGCGAGATTAAGGATACCGGCACAGGGAGACTACTCTGGATCGCCCAGGTGGGCTCTATGTGTCCCATAGAATGGCTTTGAAAGAGACACCGAGGGGGAATCTCTCTCTCTCTCTCTCTCACACACACACACACAGAGAGAGAGAGAGAGAGAGAGAGAGAGAGAGAGAGAGAGAGAGAGAGGAGAGAGAGAGGAGAGAGGAGAGAGAGAGAGAGAGAGAGAGAGAGAGAGAGAGAGAGAGAGAGAGAGAGAGAGAGAGAGAGGATGTTGGGGAAAAGGTACTTGTTTTATTAGATTAGTAACATATTTACAGATGGAACAGTGGGTAGTCTGAGCTTTTAGGGGTGAACAGGTGCCTAGGCTGAGGTCTAGGGAAACTGGGTTAGCCTTTTCACTGTACTATTCTGTCTGCTTTTGTATATGTAAGAATTTTTCCATTGGAAGCAATGCTCCTCCATTCCAGGGAAGGGTTTGTCTGGGATTGCGGCAGCCGGCTGCGCGGGCTCTGGCGCCACCTGGCGTCCACCTTGGAAATGACTCCCGAGGGAGTTTCAGAGCCGCTTGCACTTGGGTCTTGCACCAGCCCCGGAGAAGGGATGTCGGGGGCCCCTTGGTGCTGTCTGGCGCCATAGAAGCCCCTTTGGCACCCTAACCCAGCTGCGTTCTCCCGGGTGCGTGTCTAATCCTCAGGCCCCACCGCCCATCGGAACCTTCGTAGCTCTTTCTATCTCCCTGTCCGGGGACTTGCTTTTGAGTAGATCTGAACTGACAGAGACTGTGTGGCCAGAGGATGTGGCCACTTCATGGCCTCCAACTCTGCAGGTTTGAGAGGAGACAAAAGCAGAAGATACATGATGCACAAATTGGAATTTTGGAAACAAGGACTATGATTCTAAAAATAGGAAATGAAATAAAAAATTAGACATCTATAAAATATACAAAATTTTCCTAGGGCTGATATCTTTTTTTTTTTATTTTTCAAGACAGGGTTTCTCTGTGTAGCTTTGCGCCTTTCCTGGAGCTCACTTGGTAGCCCAGGCTGGCCTCGAGCTCACAGAGATCAGCCTGGCTCTGCCTCCCGAGTGCTGGGATTAAAGGCGTGCGCCACCACCGCCCGGCTAGGACTGATATCTTAAGCGTGTAGATTGAAAAGTCCTGGACAGTACTCAATGAGTAAGACCCGTGATATGTCACATGACAGTGGCATTTAGGGGCTGTTAGGATAGACCCATGTGTAAACATAGTACAGAGAGCGTACTAGTTGGACATCCTTACATAGTCTGGAAAGAGGGAGATACATCTAGCATGGCTTCCTGGAGAAGCTGAAGCCAGCTAGCTTGCAAAGTATGGGTCACTGGAGAGTAGGACTGGACACTGCCCCTCTCGGGGCTTGTAATGACCCCAGGTTGAGTGAGTACTTGCCACAAGGAGTCGGGAGATCTTGCTGACTCGGGTTTCAAACAGGGTCCCACCCCAGGAAGGTGGGGCCTATCACCGGGCTGGTTCAGATCTATCAGTAACAGCCAGGTTCCTTATCTAGACTTATACAGAGAAAACAATGCCCTGCCCCTGTGTTCAACCTGAGTCCAGTCACACCACACGAGTCAAGAGGCCTCAGGCACCAGGTACAGCCGATAAGCGGGCAAAGGCCTTTCTCATACCTGCTTCCCCAAGAGCTGAAGGGCAGGGGACCCTGCCTAGGGGCTCTCTGAGACCCTCCCTGCTGTCCCTGATATAAACTAGTTCTTGGCATGAGAAGGGACCTCAGAGCCACTACCAAGCAGAGCCAGTGAAGGGTTGGGATTGACCCATGGTCCCCCTCCACAGGACAGGTGGTTTTCCAGGAGCAAACCCTTGAGACGCTTCCATCTGAAGGTCACTTACCTGCTCAGCTGTGAGGCTGTTCCAGGGTGTTATCCGGTTGTAGAAAGAGGTGGGGGGGGGGGGTGCCGTCTGCAGAGTGGAACTTGACAGCTGGTTTAAGCTTGTACAGAAGGGACTCATTCCAAGGATGACCACTGATTCTCCAGTGGTCCCCAGACCCAGTCCCTCCCAGGACTAGAGAAGAGTCTTGGAGAACCCAGAACCAAAGGAACCCAAGGTTAGTTCATCTGCCTGGGTTCCCGGTTACCATAAAGATTGCTGATAAGTGGGGCCACCAGTAAATGATCTTGGAGACTGGGCCAGCTCCTGAAGGTGACTGCCTCATGGCCGCACCTCTGTGGCCAGGTGCTTTTTTTTTTTTTTTGGTTTTTTTTCGAGACAGGGTTTCTCTGTGTAGCTTTGCGCCTTTCCTGGAACTCACTTGGTAGCTCAGGCTGGCCTCGAACTCTCAGAGATCTGCCTGCCTCTGCCTGCTGAGTGCTGGGATTACAGGCGTGCACCACCACCGCTCAGCTTAAAGCTTTTTTTTTTTTGGTTTTTCGTGACAGGGTTTCTCTGCATAGCTTTGCGCCTTTCCTGGGACTCACTTGGTAGTCCAGGCTGGCCTCGAACTCACAGAGATCCACCTGGCTCTGCCTCCCGAGTGCTGGGATTAAAGGTGTGCGCCACCACCGCCCGGCATTTTTAACTCTTTAAGTATGTGTTTTTCTTATGTTTAGTTACCTGTCTCTGTGTGAATATGTGCATGTGGGTGCAGGTATCTGTGGAGGACCGAGGTGTGAGAGCCCCCTGGAGCTAGCGTTACAGGCAGTTGTGAGCCACCCAGTGTAGGTAATGGGCAGAGAACTTGGGTCCTCTGCCAGAGCAGTATGTAATTAGCCACTGAACCATCCCTCTAGCCCCTTTCCAGCTTCCTTGTGGATCTCTTACCCGGAACTGGCCAATTCATCTAGGCTGGATGGTCAGCAAGCCCCAGCCATCCTCCTGCCTCAGCATTCCCGGTGCTGGGATCATAGGTACACACTGCCAGGCCAGGCTTTTTCTTAAAAGTAATTTGTACGTGGCTGTTGGAGTCCTGCAATGAGCCGTGATGGGTGTAGATGTGGCATCTGTTGGGTTAGAGCCCAAAGTTGCCACATCGTGGCCTGGGGCTCGCTGTCTCAGCTCTCTTTATTACTGTGGTAGACATGACCAGAAGCCGTTTGCGAGAGGGAAGGGTTTATTTGGCTCACAGTTCCTGACCACAGGCGATTACTGAAGGAAGTCAGGGCAGGAACCTGAAGGCGGGTACTGAAGCAGTGGCCATAGGGGATGCTGCTCACTGGCTTGCTCCCTGCGGCTTGCTCAGCCTGCTTTCTTGTAGAACCCTGGACCCACTGAGAGGTGGCACCACCCACAGTGAGCTGGGCCCTTATATCAATCATCTATCAGGAAAATACCCCCACGGACTTGCCTACAGGCCAAGCTGATGGAGGGAGGCATTTGAGGTTCACTCTTCCCAGATGACCCTAGCTTGTGTCAAGGTGACAGACAACAACCCGCATAGCCCCCCTGCCCTTCCTGGCCCCGGCGACTCTGCTCTGACCACCGCGTTCTCAGAGAAAAGTCTTGCACTCTCCTGGCCCTTGCCAATTTCATGTCATTTGCATCTGCAGCCTTTTAGGTTATTTAACTTGTAAATTTCCCAAAATAATTCCAGCTCCGTGACTCCCAGAGTCCTGATTGCAAGCATTTAAATTTTTTAGTATTCTGTGCACCCTGTCTGAGAGGTTTGGTTGCCGCCTTCACGGGGGCAGCCTGGATGCACAGTGAGCGAGCGCAGATGGGCCCAGCTCAGTCGCTTCTCTCATTACTCTGTCAAAATACCTGACAAAGCCAACTCAGGGAGGGAGGGGCTGTCTGGGCTCAGGGTTTGGCACACAGTGCGCCACGGCAGGGTGGTGGGAGCTTGAGGCAGCTGGTTGGTTATTGGCCATCAGGAGCAGAGGGAGATGAATGCAGGTGTTCAGCTCACTTTCTCCTTGTTAGCCTTTTTGTTTGTTTGTTTTGAGACCGGGTTTCTCCGTGTAGTTTTGGAGCCTGTCCTGGATCTCGCTCTTGTAGACCAGGCTGGCCTTGAACTCACAGAGATCCGCCTGGCTCTGCCTCCTGAGTGCTGGGATTAAAGGCGTGCGTCGCTGCTGCTGCTGCTGCTGCTGCTGCTGCTGCTGCTGCTGCCGCCGCCGCCGCCGCCGCCGCCGCCGCCGCCGCCGCCGCCGCCGCCGCCGCCACCGCCACCGCCGCCGCCACCACCACCAGGCTCCTTGTTACCTTTTATGTAATTCCTGTCATCATTATGGGACCTAAGCCCATGCTGTGGTACCATCCACACTGAGGGTGGGTCTTCCCTCCTCAGACAAATCTCTCTGGAAACATCGTCACAGACATGACCAGAGGTGTGTCTCCTGAGAGACTAAGTCCAATCGGCTGACAAGGATGGTTGTTAGCCATCACAGGTGACCCCCTCATCCTGTCCTTGGCTGTCCTTGGGACATCTGGCAAGCTCCTTCTACACCCCTGTAGCCAGAAAGGTGCCATTCTTCCCACTAGGTTCAACCACAGAGTCACTGCCTCTCATCTTGTTATTAGGAGAGGATGCTCCGAGTGGCCCACACTTCCCAGCTTCAGGCCCCATGGGACAGTGACCAGCCTCCCCTCCTTCTTGGGTAGGCAGATCAGTGTGGAGAGACCAACAGTAGGGGTTTCCACATCTCCCTTCCGGCATTGTGCCTTCAACCTTCAGGCCCCCCACCCCCACCCCATGGCTATAATTCTGTATCCTAAAAACACTGGCTCCTCCTTCAGGCCTAGAAGGAGTCACCAGGTCCCAGGGGGCTCACGTCCTAGCCTCTTGAAGTCCTCAACAAGCGACCGCAGACTTACTAACATCCAGTAACTACTGTCTTGTGCTCCCAAGGCTTAGGAGGTCAGGAATTCTGAGAAGGTGGAGGGAGGGGCAAGTTGCCCCTGCTCTGCCAAGCTGGAGACACCTGGGAAGACTGTTAGGGGAGTGTGTGTGTGTGTGTGTGTGTGTGTGTGTGGCTGGGAACACGTGGAACCATTTTCTCTCACATACGGTCTGGCAGCTGGGCCTGACAGTCAGCCAGAACCCCACATATGGCCTCTTCACAAACTCCCTGTGTACCAGCTGGCTTGGACTTCCTCACCGCCTGGTGGCTGAATTCCCAGAGACCGGGCCCCAAGGACGTTACTGTAGGACTCCATGTGTATTTATGCTGCAGCCGAAGCGGGTGTGTGTGTGTGTGTGTGTGTGTGTGTGTGTGTGTGTGTGTGTGACATGGTGTCCCTTCTACTTCCGGGAAGTCAAGATTGCTACTGTGGTCACTCAGACATGATGCAGCCACACCAGGGTCTCAAGCCTCCTCCAATCACTGGCCCCCAGCTTGGCTGCTCTGCAGCTACTGGGGATACCAAAAGGGTGGGTTTCTGGCATTCTCTACTTCTGGACAGGTGAGTTTGCCTGAAGAAAAGACTTCCCTAGATCTATGAATACATGTTTAATGTCAGAGGGGGAGCTGGAAGTGCCAGGCCAGCACTGCCACCCAGAGGAAGGAGGCCAGAGAAACCGTTACCTTCTGGCTTGTCTGCGGATGGTGATGCTGGGGACACCATGCCTGCACCTCTTCAGCAGAGGGCAGAACTAGAGGCGGTCTTTTCTTTTTCTTCCTTTTAAATAAGGAGGTTAGTCAGGTGCATAGTTCCGTGAGGTCAAAGGCTACAGCTGGCGGCAATGGCCTTTTTGCTGGCAGAGTCTGCGGAGCATCCTCTGCTCAGCGAGGCAGGACGTGCTTGTGAGCTCTGGTCTCTCGTCTTCTTTAACCCACTTTTTTCTTTTCTTTTGGTAGGAATGCAATGCTTTGTAGAACTTTAATATTGCCTTTTAACTGCTGTTTCAAAAGTTGTTTTGTGCCAGGCAGTGGTGGTGCACATCTTCAATCTCAGCACTTGGGAGGCTGATCTCTATGGGTTCAAGGCCAGCCTGGTCTACAGAGTGAGTTCCAGTACAGCTGGGGCTACATAGTGAGATCCTATCTAGAAAAAAAGTTGTTTTGCAATGTTTTTCCCCCCGAGACAGGGTTTCTCTGTGTAGCTTTGGTGCCTGTCCTGGATCTCGCTCTGTAGACCAGGCTGGCCTCAAATTCACAGAGATCCTGAGGCCTGCCTCTGCCTCCTGAGTGCTGGGATTAAAGGTGTGCGCCAACACCACCGGCAATGTTTTAATAAAATAGTCAGAAATGATAAACTTTGGATTGGGGGTGTATATCATTTCAACTTGAGATTAATAAGAACTGCAGCAGAGGCCATAAGTCAGCAGAGCTGATTCTGACGCTGAGGCTGCCGGCGACAGAGAGCCTTTAGCTCTTACAGAAGGCAACAGTTGACCCCGGGAAGTGATGGGATTTAACAGAAACAGGGGATTGGCTTTGCAGGGTTTTGTTTTTCCTTGCAATGCTGGGAACTGATGGATTGTTTGAGAATCCAATCAGTGAGTCACATGAACATGAAGCTGGAGTTTGAGCTAATTGTGAGCT
Organism: Peromyscus leucopus; assembly: GCF_004664715.2. Classification (NCBI taxonomy): domain Eukaryota; kingdom Metazoa; phylum Chordata; class Mammalia; order Rodentia; family Cricetidae; genus Peromyscus; species Peromyscus leucopus. The sequence goes on from NC_051065.1 coordinate 61,706,090, forward strand.
ACCTCACATGAGTGCCTAGTCAGCTTAACTACAGGAAAGGGATGCCTCATTTCACTTTATTTAATTAGTAGGGGAGCTGAACATCAGTTTGTGTGTGTGTGTGTGTGTGTGTGTGTGTGTGTGTGTGTGTGTGTGTGTGTGTGCTGGAGAACCATACCTGGCACACAGTAGCCTCTCTGTAAATGCGGTTTGTCTGATGAATGGTGGATCCATCAGGATAAGGCTTGGTGTGGAGTGTAATGTTCTCTTTGGTTCTGTTCGAGTTTCCTCTTCTGATTCTGCATGTGTGTGGTGTGGAGGGAGAAAGATGCAAGTGAAAATGTGATAGCTCAGAACGGCTTAACTAATCCTACTCCGCTAAAATTTTTGCAAAGATCCCAGGAAATACATCAGGAAAGGTTTGGCTTGCTAACTGCTTCTCTTGGGCAGTGAGCCAAAAGAAATCCTGATGCTCACCACCAGAGGGAGCCCTAAACCCAGGATGATTCTGAAGTGGCCCTACCAGAGCTTTTTGCTTGTTTTATTTTTTTAAATTGAAACTAGACTCCCCCCCCTGCCCCCGCCCAAATAATATATCCTGATTATGGTTTCCCCTTCCTCCTCTACCCCTCCCAGTTCCTCTCTACCTCCCCTCCCATCTGGACCCACTCCCTTTCTGTCTCTCTTAGAAAACAAACAGGCTTCTACGGGATTAATAATAAAATAAAGTAAGATAAAACAAGCTAACACATCAGAGTTGGATAAAACAAACAGAGGGAAAAGAGTCCAAGAGAAGACACAAGACTCAGAGAGACACTCGTTCGCACACTCGAGAATCCCATACAACCACAATATACAGGCAGAGGACCTGCTGCAGCCCTGTGCAGACCCTGTGTGCGCTGTTTCAGTCCCTGTGAGTTCATACGAACTTCGATCACGCTGAGTTAGAGGGCCTTGTTCTCTTGGTGCTCTCCTCCTCCTCTGGCTCAAACACTCTTTCTGCCTCCTCCTCCACGGGGTCACCTGAACTCTGAGGGGAGGGATTTGCTGGAGACATCCCATGTAGGGCTGAGTGTTCCAAGGTCTCTCTCTCTCTCTCTTCATAATGTCTGTGGGTCTCTTATTAGTTTCCATCTGCTGCAGGAGGAAGCTTCTCTGATGATGACTAAGCAAGGCACTGATCTATGGGTATAGCAGAATGTCATTAGGAGTCTTTTTAGTGCTATGTTTTGTTTGTTTGTTTGTTTGTTTTTAGAACAGTAGTATTTGGTTTACCCTAGGTCCCTGGGCTATCTAGTCTCAGGTTCTTGGGTCGGATATAGGTTCTGAAGTGGACCTACCAGTTTTATTTATATATACCTCCCAGCTCTTATTTCTCCCCTGGAGTTTTCTTTGCAAGCTAAAATGGCAGCAAAAGATGCAGTTTCCAGCTTACCGTAAATATTTTTATTTTGAAACGAGACTATTAGGTAACCATGGCTATGTTCAGTGAGCGCTATTACAGCAATCTGATACCTGAAGATGCTGAGGCAGATGATTGCTTCAAGTTCAAGGCTGGATTGAAACACATAATAAGACCGTGTAAAAAACTAACAGAAATAAACTCACATGAGCAAGTTCTCTTCTAGCCGTTCTTCTTTCCCCCAACAAACTTGTCCTCCCAGCCGTTTTCCCCGTATAACCTCATTTGAATGTGTCTGGCATATGATTATTCTCATGATACCGCTAAGCAACAAAAATGTCTATAAATTGAGATTTCAGGTAAGGAATTCTGTGATCACATATCTACAAAAAAGTTGTCTTTGAACCGAGTTATCACCATTATTATACATATAAAACTGATTAGATTCTGGGATACAGAGGAAACCTATCTTCATCTGTTCAGAGAGCTATGTTTTACTTAAGTTGTGTAAGTGAGATTCCTATTCATCTTCCCCTTCACTGTTTGATTTACAGCAGACATTTTTCTATAGGCTAATCCATAATCTAAAAAGATTTTAGCCTCCCCTCCTGGAAGTACAGCCAGCATATTCTTTCATCAGCTTGATACGGTACAAATTCTTATCCTAATAGTGAAATGTTTCACTAAAGCTTGCCCAGTGACTGGGCAAAACCAAAACTTATTATAAGCCACAGTCATTATATTATATTGACATTATATTATAAGCCTAGGGTCCTCCCTGCTAGGCAGCCTCCCTGGATCTGGAGTTATCACCATTATTAATAATGAGTACATTGTTAAAGCAGTACAGGGCCACAAGAGGGCTCAAGGCATAAAGATGCTTGCCTCCACGCCTCACAACGTGAGTTTGATCCTGGGGACCCGCATGGGGGAAGAACACTGTTACCTGCAAGCTGTTCTCTGACCTTTACATGTGCACACACCCACTCACTCCCACACACAAGTAAATAGATCAACGTAAATAAAACAGTATAATTGTGGGAAAATGTTTGCCAGGCAATTGTTAAGTGTAAGCAATAACGTTTTATTAGAAGCACTTTTCTTGATGAGATGAATAAGATTTTGTATTTTCCAACCTAGTTTATGTATCTATGTGCTGGAATATTATGTATTATTCATTTGTTCAATTTTGTTTTTGTTTTTTTGTTTTTCGACACAGGGTTTTTCTGTATAGTTTTGGACCCTATCCTGGAACTCACTCCATAGCCCAGGCTGGCCTTGAACTCACAGAGATCTGCCTGCCTCTGCCTCCCGAGTGCTGGGATTAAAGGCGTGCGCCACCACCGCCCGGCGAAGGCACACTTTTTTATGTATTAATTTTAACTCCTGTTGCATCAGAGCATTCAACAGCACTCAGGATCAATATATAACAGCTGATGAAAAACAAAAACAAGTGTGGTGTCCTGCATTGTCCAGAGATAGCTTTCTGGACTAATGCTCCCCTCAAATCCTGCACCTCAGAAAAAGCATCAGAAGCAGTTTGGGGAAGCAGCATCCTCCCGGCCCAGCCCATCTAGCTGGGGTTGTGACATAAGCAGGGGTCAGGTTTTTTTTGGAATGTGTAGCCTCTGGTAGGTCAGTGGTGTTCCAGTGGCTGTCCCAAACCCAGGAGTACACCGTCAACACAAGTTCCTCTCGGGGGCTTATGGGAGGTGGAGGAGGAGGAGGAGGAGGAAGAGATGATGATGATGATGAAGATGACAACGACGACATTGGGACCCGAGAGATGGCTCCGCTGTCATGAGCACTTGCTGCTCTTTGCAGAGGACCTGGGTTCAGTTCCAGGGACCCACAGGATGACTCACAACTCCAATAACTCTAGTTTCAGGGGACCTGACACTCACAACTGGACTCTGAGGGCACACCAGGAGCAAACTCATGCACATACCTACATGCAGGCAGAACGCGCAAACACACAAAATAAAAATTCAAAAGGACTTTCTGAAGGGAGGATCTGGGAGGAGCTAGCAAATCATATGAAATTCTCTAAGAATTGATAAACATTGTCTAGATCTCAAAAACCTACCAAACTATTGGACCAAAACCTAGGATTATGACAGAGATTCAAAACTAGGGTACAAAATGTGAGGGCTGTGAGCTTCTGGAAATGATTCCCTGGGTCAATGTGAGCTAGCACAGAGCCTTCCAGAACCTAACAACAGGAGCTCGTGACCCAGCCTCCTGGCAGTGCTTCCTGGGAGTCAGAGCACTTCCCATCCAATCTGTTCCTAACTTCTCAGCCTCTGCTGGGAAGGGATGCTGGAGTCGTGGGTTCTTGATCAATCAGAAGAACACTCCCTCCTGACTTCCTCCTCTCCCCCGCCACTTCTGCTTCCTACAAACCAACCAACAACAACCAACAGTTTTTCACTGTACTGGCTGGTCTTATGTCAACTTGACACAAGCCAGAGTTATCTGAAAGGAGGGAACCCCAAATTGAGAAAATGCCTCTCTGAAATTGAGCTGTGGGCATTTTCTTAATTAGTGGTTGATGGAGGAGGACCCAGCCCATTGAGGGTGGCGCCATCTCTGGGAGAATGGTCCTGGGTGCCATGAGAAAGCAGGCTGAGCAAGCCAGTAAGCAGCACCCCTTCATGGTCTCTGCATCAGCTCCTGCCCCTGGTATCCTGGCCTGTTTGAGTTCCTGTCCTGACTCCTTCAATGAGGAACGGGGATGTGGAAGTGTAAGCCAAATCAACCCTTCCTCCCCGACTTGCTTTTTGGTCGTGGTGTTTTGTTGTAGCAGTGGAAACCACAACTAAGACACTCGCTCTCTGGTTTACCAATTTGGCCAGACTGTCCAGCCAGCAATCCTCCAGGGACCCTGCTGTGTCTGCCTCCCCAGGGCTGGGATCAAAAGTGTGTGCCACCAATTGGCAAAGGGGGTGGGTGGGTATTGATCTGTTCCTGTCATTGTTCTGGGGGTTCTGGAGACTGAACTCAGGTCCTCCTGCCTGCACAAGTCACCAGCTAAGCCATCTGCCCAGAGTCCCGTGCCCTTGGCTTTTTCTTTCTTAGGTCTCCTTGTAAAGCCTTGGCCATCCTGGAACTCACTATGTATATCAGGCTGACCATGAACTCCATGAACACCTACCTCTGCTCCCACCACCGTGCCCTGTTCTCCTGCAGCACTTGTTACGGCTGGTGAGATGGGCCTTAGTCAAAGGTGGCTGTGACAACAGGGACAGGGATGGCCACAGTGGGGTCTTGCCACAGGGAGAGAGAGGACTCAACTCCAATTTTAACTGGACATGTGGGAGTGATGATGAAGGAGCAGATGGAGCTCAGAAGTTGAGAAATGACCAAGGAAACATGGGGGTGGGGGGTTGAACTGACCCGATGGGATTCTGGAGTGGACCGGGTGATGAGATACTGGAGTGGCCAAATCCAAGGGCTTCAGGGTTTCGCTAAGCTGATCTAACAGTATTCTTGCTCTTGGTAGATCCTCCAGGATTTGAGAAAGAAGCCCAAAGTTGCTGGGGTTCGGAAAGTTCTCAGGAGACAGAATGTTCTGTCACAGAAAGTTCTGGAGGAAGGAATGGAATCCTCGTCAAAGATTCAAAGTGTGACAGTCAGCGTTAGTCATCAGCTTGACACAAGCTACAATCATCTGGGAAGAGTGTCTCTGTGAGGGATAGTCTACGTGGGGCTGGGCTGTCGGGGACTTTCTAAGTTAACTGGTGTAGGAAGACTCAGCCCACAGTGGGTGGCGCCATTCCCTAGGCAGGGGTCCTGAACTGTGTGAGGGTGGGGGAACGGAGCTGAGCACAAGCAAGCCAGGGTGCACACATTCATCTCTTTCTGCTCCTTACTGTGGATGTGACCAGCTGTTTGAAGGCCCTGCCTTGACTTCCCGGAGTGATAGACTGTAACTTGGAATTGCAAGCCAGAGAACCCCTTCCTCTCCCGCGATGCTTTCTGGTTGGGTTATGTTTTGCCGCAGTCATGGATGTGAAACCAGGATAATGAGTAAAACTGAAAGCTCACCAGACTGAAAACATGACTCATTACACAAATCTCCCCCGATTTCCAACTTCTAGCCACTGCCCGCAATTCTCTTTTATAAATAGAAAAATCAAGAATGGACTTTACTTTCTAAGTCCATTTCCTCTTTTATACAAAATTAATTTTACATACAGCCTAACTCAACCTGACAGAATCAGCTACCCATGGAGACAGACAAACAGAACACTCTGTCACTTTTCATTTTTTTTTCTTGGTTTTTCGAGACAGGGTTTCTCTGTAGTTTTGGCGCCTGTCCTGGATCTTGCTCTGTAGACCAGGCTGGCCTCGAACTCACAGAGATCCACCTGGCTCTGCCTCCCCACTTTTCACTTTTTTCGAGCAAAAATCAACCCCCAGGATTGTGAACTGGGCTGCTAAACAGAGGGCAGGTAAGCAGAAGGAAAATCAGACTTGCGTATGTTCCTTATTTACCGCTACAAAACTGTGTTCTCTTCCTTGACTCTCCCTATAAAGCCTTGGCTGTCCTGGAACTCATGTATACCAGGCTGACCTTGACCTCCAGAGATCCACCTACCCCTGTCAGTGTGAGGGGCTCGGGGCTGAGGGTAGGGAGGTGCAGTTAAGAGCACTGGCTGCTCTTTCAGAGGACCTAGGTTCAACTCCTAGCACCCACATGGTGGCTCACAACTGTCTGTAACTCCAAATCCAAGGGGTCCAACACCATCTTCTGGACTCTATGAATCCTGCACTCAAGTATGGTGAATAGACGTACATGCAGGCAAGACACTCAGACATGTAAAGTAAAATCTTTGGATAAAACACACACACACACACACACACACACACCCCAATGATGCAAACCGTGAATGTTTCATTTGAAGAAAGTTCAGTTGGAGCCACTAAATATCCACTTTAGAAAAGAACCTGTCAGAGTAGTTTCTGCCTGTAATCCCAGCACTTGGAAACTGAGGCAGGAAGGCTGGCCTGAGCTCCAGGTCAAACTGGGCCACATAGTGAATTCTAGGCTGATCTGTCTCAAACAACAGAAACCACAAAATCAGGTCCCTCATGGTCCTGGAGGCTGGGAGGTCCAATGTCAAGGCCCTAGCAGATTTGGTCCAGTGAAGGCCTAGGCAGGTTTCACAGGTGGCTTCTTACTGTGTTTTCACAGGGTGGGATTAGGAAGGCATCCATCTCAGTCCTCATTCACACATGCCATAATTCTATTCCAGAGAGCTCTGCTCTCAGGATCCAAAGGTCCCATCTCCCAACACCATCATCTTGGTTGGGAGTAGACTCAAGATCTGAGTGTTTTCAAAAGGTAAGGTGTAAGAGGCCCTTGTGCTCACAGATAAGCACCAGGGAAACAGGGAATGTTAAACTCCCAGGGTTGTTTCTTCAAAGGGAGAGATGGATACCTGTTTTCTGCCCAGAAGGCTGGAAGTGGAAGCGGTTAATAGCCTGGTGATCTTTGCACTATCCATATGACTGAGATCACACCAGATCCTCCCCCAGACCTTTAAGATGTCACATGTAGTCAATCTACAGAACCCATCTTTATGGGAGAGGTCATACGTACTTTGCAAAGAGTTTCGACGTAAACAAGTCTTACACTTTGTGGTTCACACACAACTGTTTTAATTATCTCTCCCTAGGAAGGCTGTTTGCAAAATGGTGCCAGGCTTCTTCAGCTCGCCTAAAGTCCATTGCCCGGTGGTGTCAGGGTCTGGAAGTTGGAACCAACACGACTGAAGCAGTTGTGCTAACCCTGATTTCCTTCTTGGCTCACTCTGATCGTCACTCTGCTGGTCCCAGTGTTTGCAAAGATCCTCCACAGTATGGGTAGGAGGAGACACAAACATTCCACACACATCCCTGTCCCATATCCAAATATAAGCCATTCAACATGAGGGCTAGGAACTGAGCTGTGGTCCTCTGCAAAAGCAGCAAGCACTCTTGGCTGCTGTGGATCACCTCTCCATTCCTGTAGTCAGATTGTTATTATATGAGTACCACCTTCCCATATTAACCCAGATAAAAGGATGCTAAAAGACAGACAGAGAAAGAGAGAGAGAGAGACAGAGAGACAGAGACAGAGAGAGAAAGTTTTGCTTGTGTCTGCTCACCTTCACTCTTGTTAGCAAATTATTTTCCTTATTGCTTTCTCCGCTGCTGTGGTATGCCTTCACTGACATCAGAACCTAACTTATTTGGCTTCCATTATGGACTGAAGACCAGCAGCTCTCTAGGAATCCTCTAAGCCTGAAGTACCAAATTGGGACTGCTAAGGTACCCAGCCTAATGGACTGAGCAATTACTGGGTTTTCGGCTTCCCCATTGTGAGACAGCCATGGTTAGACAGCCCAGACAAGATCATGGCAGCCAATCTGACAAGTCCCCTGTTAATAGATATTCTTCTGTTTGTTTTTCTAGAGAACCCTGACCAGGACAACATTATGTAAACAGGAAAAGGATCTGAACAGACATTTCTTCAAAGAAGAACAAAAAGATGCCCAATGTCTATAGTCAGTAAGGAAATACAATCAAAACCACAATGTAGTACCACTGCAGGTTCATGAGGATGGCTGAAATAAAACAGAAAACTATTAGCAGGGGATGGTGGCACACGCCTTTAATCCCAGCACTCGGGAGGCAAAGGCAGGTGGATCTCTGTGAGTTTGAGGCCAGCCTGATCTACAAAGAGAGTTCTAGGACAGCCAGAGATGTTATACGGAGAAACCCTGTCTTGAGAAACCAAAAAGAAAAGAAAAATATTGGTGAAAATGTGAAGAAACTGGGACACTTCCCCTTGCACATCAGAACATAGAATGGGAAGTGCCATGGACAATGGTGTGGCACGGTTCAAAAGATAAAGTGGGGCTGGGGAGACGGCTCAGTTGGTCAGAACACTTTCGGTGAAAGCAATAGGACCCAAGTTTGAATGCCCAGCATCCACATAAAGCCGGGCATGGCCACACTTGCCTGTAACCTAAGCATGGGGGATGGAGGTGAAGACAGGCAGATGCCAGGAGCTCAGAAGACAGCCAGCTTAGTCTAAATGGTGGGTTTCATGTTCTGTGAGACTCTGTGTGATGGTTAGTGTGAATTGCCAACTTCACAAAATCTAGAATCACCTGGGAGACAGACCTCTGAGGATGCCTGTGGAAGATTATTCTGATTTTGTTAATGGAGGCAGGAGACCAAGCCACTGTGGGTGGCACCAATCCCTGGCTGGGATCTTGGATGTCTAAATGGAGAAAGGGAGCTGAGCAGCAGCATGCGTTCATTGCTCTCTGCTTCTTCACTGTGCATGTGTGATGGTTTGAATGGGAATGGCCCCTCCATAGACTCATGTGCTTGAATGCTTGGCCTCTAGAGAATGGCACTATTAGGAGGTGCGGCCTCGTTGAAGTAGGTGTGGCCTTGTGAGGAAGTGTGTGTAAGTGTGTCACTATGGGATAGGTTTTGAGGTCTCCTATGCTCAGTCTAGACTCAGTGTGGCTTTTCCTTCTGCTGCCAGCAGATCAAGATGTAGAACTCTTAGTGACCTCTCCAGCACCATGTTGGCCTGCTAGCCGCCATGCTTCTCGCTATGATAATAATAGACTAAACCCCTGAAACTGTAAGCCAGCCCCAATTAAATAGTTTCCTTTATAAGAGAGGTAATGGTGTCTCTTCAGAGTGATAGGAATCCTAACGAAGACAGCGTGCAAGGTGTCCAGCTGCTTCATTACCTTGATGTCTTGTTTTTGTGGTCTATACTGAAACCCAGAATACATCCTTTCTTCCCTAAGCTGTTTCTGTCAGTTTTTTGTTTTTTTTTTTTAAATCACAACAACAGGAAAAGAAACTAAGACTCCTCATCTCAGAAAATAAGATGGAGAGTATAGAGGGAGATACCCAATATACGCCCTTGGCTTCCGCATGTGTGCACATGGGCGTGCACTCACGTATTTGCACCGCTCCATGATTAAATATCAGGTTACCACAGGAACCACCAATTCCATTCCCAGACAGACACCCTGGAGAGCGGAAAACCTGTTCTCAAAGGAAAACTTGGACATTAGTGCTCCCAGGAGCACTCTCCATCAGGTGAGCCATCCCAGAGTCTCTGAACTGTTGAACGGATAAACAAAATGTGCAGGCTGGCACAGTGGACATCATTTGGCAACAAAAAGGAATAAAGAATCAACACGCACTACAATGTGGTTTAACTTGGAAAATGTTCAAGTCAGTGAAAGAAGTCAGTCGTAGATTATTTATTGCATGATACCATTCGTTCTTTTGAGAGAGGGTCTCCCCACAAAGCTCAGGCTGGCCTCAGACTTGAGCTCTACCTCCATCTCCCAAGTGCTGGGAGCACAAATATGCAGCTCACCCTGGTTCTGTGTGAGATCATTTTTATGAAATGTCCAAACTAAGCAAGTTTATGAAAACAGAAAGTAGTTTAGTGGCACTGGGGTCTGGGAGAAGGCAAAGACAGGGGGTAAGGGGGGAGCGGTGTTTGAGTTGGGGGAATAAGAAGTTCTGTGATGCGTTCAGATTTTTGCTGTGGAGACTGGGTCAAGCTGCCCTTGAATTAGAAATCTTCCTGCCTCAACCTCCACATTCTGTGATTATAGGCAAGTGTCACCACGCCTGTGGACTCAGGGTTCATTCTGAAAGTGATGGAATGTTTTAAAATTATTTGTGGTTATGGATGGACAACTCTTCAAATATACTGAAAAGCATTGAATCACATAACTCATATTTGAGTATTATAAGGCATATTCATTATATCGCAGTAAAATTTTTTTAAAGCTGAAAATATGTGCTACCTCAACTCCAAGAGAAAACTTTAAAATCCTGTACAAAAAGATGGATCTTGAGCCGGGCGGTGGAAGCACACGCCTTTAATCCCAGCACTAGGAGGCAGAGCCAGGCAGATCTCTGTGAGTTCGAGGCCAGCCTGGTCTCCAAAGCAAGTTCCAGGAAAGGCACAAAGCTACACAGAGAAACCCTGTCTTGAAACCCCCCCCCCAAAAAAAAGGACCTATAGAAGCACATCGAGGTGTGAAGTGCCATCCTAATTAGTCTTATTAATAAAAACCCGGAGTCAAACAAGGAGGTGAAAGCTCAAAGCTCAAAGGTCAGAGAAGCAGAGCAGCCAGCCACCAGAGACTTCTTACCTCTACAAAATCTCAGACCGAAAAGGGGCTCCTGTCTCTACGAATCCTCAGACTGAATGGGGTGGGGAGGGAGGATCCTGTCTCCACCTGCCTTATATTTCTGTCTCCACCTCCCTAGTGCACGAGCTTCCCAAATGCTGGGATCAAAGGTCTGAGCTACCACCGCCTGGCTCTGTTTCTCTTTTAGACTGAGTCAATCTCCTGTAGCCCAGGTTGGCCTTGAACTCCTGATCTTCCTGCTTCCTCCTCCCAAGTGCTGGGATTTAAGGTGTGTGCCACCCACTGCCCGGCCTCTATGGCTAACTAGTGGCTAGCTCCGCCCTCTGATCTCCAGGCAAGCTTTATTTGTCATAACACAAACAAAACCTGCAACAGGAGTGGCTGCAGGATCTTTGTGAGAAAAGGATCAAATTTCACTTCACTACATCTTTTACTTAGTTGCAAAGAAGGAAAGGTAATGGCCTTAATGAGCTGTTTAGAATGGTAACAGTTACCTACAGATACTATTTTCTTAGGTTAACTTTGTTACTTTTGCTTGGTACCCAATGCTGTGTCAGTTTTTGCTATCTAGCAAACTACTTGCAAATCCAAAGCTTATAATAACTTGTTTAGCTCCAGATTCAGAGGCCAGGCATTTCTGGACTGACTCAGTGTGCCTGTACTGGGCTATCTCATGTGTGCTGGGAAGCGGGTGCTGAATGATCAATGTAGCTTCACTGGCAGGCTGACAGTTGACAAGCTCCTTGTCGGGGTTCCTCGGCTTTCCTCTGGTTGCTTGTGTTCCTTGCAGGCTAGCCCAGGCCTACTCACACAGTCTGCAGCAAGAAGGGGCTCAACACCAGAGCACTGTCCCGTTTCTCATAGTATTAAAAAAAGGCCTTATTATTATTAATTTTTTTATTCCTGCTTGGATTTGTTTCCTCGCACAGACTTAATGACACATGTCAGTTCATAGATTCACAGGTATTTTTCACAGCGCTGGGCAAAGCAGACGTCTATAGATTCTCATGGTGGCAGTGGGTGGAAATGGGTAGCAGGGCAACTGGAGACGTGGGGACCTGGGAACCTACCTAACTTCTCCAAGAGGGGGACCCTAGTGGGATTGCGGAGGATAGTGTGAGGATCCTTTAGTTTTGGGTGACCCCCTAAGCCTATTGGCAGGAAGACGGGAAAAGGTCCAGGAAAACAGGTCTTGTCCTACCCCCTGTCAAGGCTTTTGGAGAAACAAAGCCAAATTCAATGTCCTCTGACGTCAGAAAAACTGGGTCTGGGAAAGAGGTCCGACACCCGGTGCCTAGACTTGCTCCGCCACGCCAGCATTCCTCACCACGCCCCTTGACCCCCTCCTCGCAACTCTCCCCTCCCGTTTTAGCCCCGCCCTCCACCTAACAGCTCCACCCACAGCTGCCCTGCCTCCGTCTTCTCCCTCGCCCCTCCTCATACCAGCCCCGCCCTGCAAATACCAGCCCCGCCCTGCAAATACCAGCCCCGCCCACAGATCGCCTGACTGCCATCTCCGCCTTCGCTCCACCCCTCCGTATTAGCCCCGCCCCGCCCCCAGCCCTCCCCGCCTCCATCTTCGCCCTTGTCCCGCCCCCTACTAGCCCCGCCCATTAGGTGCCAGCCCCGCCCACACCCGCCTCTTCCCCGCCCCGCTTCTTTCCCACTCTTTGGTCTGCGGACTGGCTCCTCGGCCCCACCCCTCCATGAAGCCCCCGCCACGATCCGCCTTCCGGACAGCGCGAGGCGGGGCGGGGCGGGGCCGGCCTCACCCGGAATGAAAACAAACGGCGGCCTCTGCGGCATCCGGGCACTCAGCAGGTCGCGGCTGGCGCGGCGGTGGCGCAGGTGAGGCGGCTGCGGCGGCACCGACCGGGACCTGGGCCTGGTTACTCGGCCGGGTCGGCCGTCGGCGCGGCGGGAGCGGTCGGTGGACGCAGCGGTGCAGGCTCGGGTGGGAGCGGGAGGAGGGTGCTGCGGGCCCGAGGGAGGGGGGCAGACACTTGTCGTCAGCCTGAGCTGCGTTGAGAGGATTGCCCGGGGCTGACGGGCGCGGACAGCGGATCGTGGTGGGTGAGAACGCGAGCTCTCTGGACCCACACTGGTCCTGCCTCCTTTCCTTCCCTTGCTCTTACTTTTAAATACGAGCCCCTAGTCGCGTGTTATTTCCTTGAGAGGGAATATGTGTTGAATGTGCGTGAGCCTGTGAGACTGGATTGATCTATTCCAGAAGAGAAAGTGAAAATTTCAACGTTAATTCCTAACGTTTCACTTTCGGTTCTGAACGCTGACATTCAGGACTCAAGGGTTTTTTCCGCGTTATGATGGGGAACACCCAACAACATGCACAAAACTTGCAGTTCTCCAATTAAAACGGAAAACTGGGCTATTAGATTTTCTTCCTTTTGACCTAACACCTGTCATTCTATTGTTTATAACTAGGCGTACTTTTGAAGACCGCGATTTAATTTTTTTTTTTTTTTTTTAAATAAACGTGTCTCACTATGTAGCTCTGGCTTGGAATTCTGTATGTAGATCAGGCTGGCTTCAAACTCACGGGAGATCCTCCTGCTTTTGCTTCCCTAGTTCTGGGATTATAGGCGTGCAACAGTATGGCGCAACGGTGGTTTATTTTTTTCTTTGTTTTTTTTTTTTTTTGTTTTTCGAGACAGGGTTTCTCTGTGAAACAGTCCTGGCTGTGCAGGAACTCGTTCTGTAGACCAGGCTGGCCTCGAACTGGCAGAGATCCGCCTACCTCTGCCTCTCGAGTGCTGGGATCAAAGGCGTGCACCACCACCACCCAGCTGGTGGTTTAATTTCTTTAAACATTAAATCTTATGTTAAACCAGTCATAGTGGCTAACGCCTTAATTCTGGCATTTGGGAGGCAGAGGCAGGCCAGTCTCTGTGAGTTCGAGGCCATTCTGGTCTACATAGTGAGTTTCAGGACAGCCAGAGCTAAGTGGTGAGACCCTGTATACTGTTTTGTGTCAACTTGACACAAGCTAGAGTCATCAGAGAGGAAGGAGCCTCATGAGTTCCAGCAGTAAGGCATTTTCTCTATTAGTGATAAATGGAGGAGGGTCCAGTCCATTTTGGATGGTGCCATCCCTGGGCTGGTGGTCCTGGGTTCTATAAGAAAGCAGGCTGAGCAAACCAGTAAACAGCACCCCTCCATGGCTTCTGCATCAGCTCCTGCCTCCAGGATCCTGCCTCGTTCTTGTCCTGGCTTCCTTCAATAATGAACAGCAATATGGAAGTGTAAGCCAAATAAACCCCTTTCTTCCCAACTTGCTGTATGGTCACGGTATTTCATTGCAGCAATAAAAATCCTAACTAAGACACCCTGTCTCAGAAAAAAAATCTTATGTGATGCAGACCTGGCAGCAATGTTGGGACTCAGACAGGAGTTGTGATAATCTTGTCTCTTTTTTCAGACAGTGGACTGGTTACAGTCTGGAAGGTTGTTTTCAACCTTCTAAATAGCTAGGTACCCATAAGTTATCCCTGCCACCCTCCTTATGAGGTGTCAATGATCTTTTTCTTAGAATTTTTGTAGATGTCAGTCCTGTGTCTGGTGGATTAAGTGACTTGTGTTTGCAAAGCAAATGCTCCTAAGTGCTGCTGTGCCTTGCTGTGAGGATCAGTTTGTGAGTGACTAAAAACACACAGCTCACACACATTCACTGTTCATTCTATTCCCCATCCTGACGACCTGCTTCTCACTCCCAGACAGATCTGAGCATTCTTTCAAAAGTGTGATTACTGAGCCGGGCGGTGGTGGCGCACACCTTTAATCCCAGCACTTGGGAGGCAGAGGCAGGCGGGTCTCTGTGAGTTCGAGGCCAGCCAGGGCTACCAAGTGAGCTCCAGGAAAAGGCGCAAAGCTACACAGAGAAACCCTGTCTCGAAAAACCAAAAAAAAAAAAAAAAAAAAGTGTGGTTACGGAATAATGCTTAAGTCACCACACTTAACTTAAAATCAGATGGATTATCTTCAAGAGGCTGTAGAGTATTAGCCCTCCGTAGGGGGGGAAAAAAGAAACATTTAAGTTATTAGTCCATACATTTTTTTCCACTCTGAAATTCATGTTCATTAGTAAGGAGTGAGTAACTTCCTCCTTTGTTTGATTTGGCAAACCTTGAAACACTTCACTGCGCTTCCCAGCTGCCACCGGCTTTCAGCAGCTTCACCCACCCCTTGGAATAGCTGTGTTGGTGTGGGATGCCATAGCTCCTATGTAGAAAAGAGAAGTTACATGCTGAGGACATGCAGCAAGGGGCTGTGAGACAATACAGAGTCCATTTTTGTAGGCAGATGTCGCATGCCAGTTCTGGCACTGGCTCATGCGGTTTTCAAACCTAGAGCCTGGGTTTCCCAGCTGTAAAATGATCTAGCCACTGTTAGAATGAATAATAGATGTTGATGTGCTTTGTGCTCTCAAAAGTACCAGTGAAAACAAAAACAACAGACCATGTGAGCGAGGTGTGATAGCTCATGCCTGTTATCTAGGCGCCGTGGAAGGAAGCTAGGGCTTTGAGCTTCAGGGCAGCCTGGGCTACAGAGTAAGGACCTTGTCTCAAAACAAAAATAAAACAACAAAATGTGAAATAGTATAGTTCTGTAATTTTAATTTTATTTATTTTTGAGAGGCTGGCCTGGAATTCACATTGATCTGTCTCTGCCTCCCACGAACTTAAAGGTGTGTATCACCACACCTAGCTAACCCTTTAATTTTCGGAGTTCAACTATACAAACATTTATTATTGATAATTCGTAGTTCAAAGTAGCTTTTCTTTGTGCTTAATTACCAGAGTGCTTAGTCTTTGGTTTTGAGTTAAAGCAGCCAAAAGTGTGAGAGAATTTACAAACTATATATTGGATTGCTTAAAAGATTTGTTTTAAAATAAAATTATCAGCTGGGCGTGGTAGTGCACGCCTTTAATCCCAGCACTTGGGCGGCACAGGCAGGCGGATCTCTGTGAGTTCGAGGCCAGCCCAGTCTACAAATTGAGTTCCAGGACAGCTAGGGCTGTTACAAAGAGAAAGCTAAATAAATAAATAAATAAATAAATAAAATAGAAAATAAAATGAAATTATCTTGTATTTTATATGTATGAGTGTTTTGCCTGTATGTATGTCTGTACACCAGAAAAGGCCCTTGGATCCCCTAGAACTAAAGTTACAGATGGTTGTGAGCTGCCTTGGGGTGCTGGGAACCAAACCCAGGTCCTCTTGAAGAGCAACCAGTACTCTAACCCTGGAGCTGTCTGGCCCGGCCCCTTTCCTTATCTTTCTGAGAATAACATCAGGGTAAGACATGGAGAGTAGAGCATAGGCCTAGCATGTGAAATACCTTGGTTTGCTCCCTCCTTCCACAGGAAACAGGAGCGTAAACTACTCCTTGCTACATATTAGCAAGTTTGAAAGAGACCTTTTAAGCTGGGTGTGGTAACTTACACGCCTTTAGTCTCAATGCTAGAGAGTCATTAGCTGGTAATGGACAGAATGAGTTCCAGGACAGACAGGGCTACACAGAAAAACCCTGGCTTGGGGAAACAAAGAAAAAAACAATAACAAAAGAAACATTTTATATTGACTTAAGTGTAATTGGATACAATAGCTTATATTAAACTGACAGAGGCGCAGAGGGGAACCCCACTTACTTTGCAGAACACCTCAGTGGATTAGGTAATGTGTACAGCATTTTCAAATGTAATGTGGGTTTTATTGATTTAGTTTTCCTCTCAAGGATGGCGCAGAAGAAATATCTTCAAGCAAAATTGACCCAGTTTCTAAGGGAAGACAGAATTCAACTTTGGAAACCTCCATATACTGATGAAAATAAAGAAGTTGGTTTGGCCTTAAAGGTATTTTTCTTTTAATATGTAAATCTTCTGTACTGTCATAACTTCTTAGTAAATACTATTCTGAAGTCACCACAAGTGACCAGGACAGCTGTGAAAACATTGAGAAGCACCAAAACCTTTAGTAATGAACAAATCTCATTTAAATTTAATTTAATTTTTAAAAATTAAATTTAATCTTTTTCAGCACTAAAGGTAGAACCCAGGACTTCACACATGCTAGGCAAGCTTTTTGTTTGTTTGTTTGTTTTGTCGAGACAGGGTGGGTTTCTCTGTGTAGTTTTGGTGGCTGTCCTGGATCTCGCTCTGTAGCCCAGGCTGATTAGGCAAGCTTTTTACCACCAAGCCACACCCCAGGCTGTGACTGGCATTTCATTCTTATGAGAATGCTGCCTGATTCTCTGGGTATTGTATTAGTCACCTTAACTTAGCTGGGTCAAACTAAGTTCTAAAGAGAAAAAGGTTATTGGGTTCATGGTTCTGAAAGTTCCTCAAGCTTGAGTGGTCGTGAAGCCTCAGGACTTTGGCAAGGGTAGCACACTGTGACAAGCCTCAAGGCAAAGAGGAGGACAGTGCTGCCAGTCCTGTGAAGTACAGCACACACACTCAGTACATGCACAGCAGGACCGTCTCATGATGAGAGCAGCAGATGACTGCAAACCAGCCCTGGGGAGGTTAGAGTGAGCTCCAGCCTCTCTGAAACAGTTTACTGTGAAGTAGTGTGGGAGCCAGCAGCAACCTCAGACTCCTGCAAATCACCAACCAGGTGTGAGCCAAACTCACAGCTCAGGCACATCACCCAACACACATATATCTCAGAGCATCCCCAGTGGTGAAGGAAATTTCTCACCTGAACCAGGAAACTGAAAGGAAGGATGTGGTCCTCAAGGACCTCACCACCACCGGCCAATAGTGCCACCCTGGGCATTAAGCCTTTAACTCAGAGGCTTTGGAGATATTCAACCCTTGGCATGTATGTGCTACTTTTAATGCCTTCTGAACTTGCTGGCTATGGTGTCTTGGCTTGAGAACTAGTGAGACATCATAAAGACACTGGCCTTATTTCCAGTTCCTGTGAAAGCTAATATCAGGAGCATCTTGCATCCTAATGAGGCATGGTGGCCCTAGTAGCTTGGGGGAGGGATGGTTGCCAGAAGGAAGAAGCCTTGACCCTTTCTGTCCCACCCTCCAGTCACAGAGAGGAAGGGCTAATCATGGCTTTCATCTCCAGTGGCACGGGATTTAACCAGTCAAGGCTGATAGCAGGCCTCCATTACAGATATGTAAATGATGGGCTCCAAGATTCCTACTCCAAACACTTAGGAGCTGGGAGGGTAGGTAGCTCACTCTGGGTAGGGACATCCCCCAGGGCCCTTGGGAACCTCACACTGTCCCTGTGATCTCTATTCTCTTGTAGCCTTGGTGGGAAACTAGAATCCCAGAACTTGTTCTGAGTTCTGAGTCATTGTAGCAAACTGTCAAACATGGGAACCCTGTACTTTGTAGCCAGTCAGTGAGGGTTACCTGGAGACCGCATGCTTGGCACCTGGTGCTGGACATGAGGGTGCACCCTGAGACCTGTGGAGTGGAAGCCTGGGTAGTGATTATCAAGGGCAAGTTGAACTGTTGAGTTAATGTCAGCATCACCAGCTGTGGTACTTTGAATGTCATTGGCCCCATAATCTCATGCCTCTCTATTGAGAGGTGTGGCCTAGTTGAAGGAAATATGTCACTGTGGGGGTGGGCTTTGAGATCTCTTTTGCTTAAGCTTCACTCAATGTCACAGTCCACTTCCTGTTGCCTTTTAATGAAGATGTAGCCAGCACCATGTCTGCCTGCATGCTGCCATGCTCCCAGCCATGATGATAAGCTGCCACCACAACTAAATGTTTTCCTTTAGAAGAGTTGCCATGGTCATTGTGGCTCTTCACAGTAATAGAAACCCTAACTGAGATACCTGCTATCGGGAGAAAAATATGCCCTTCCTAGGTAATTAGGTTTTGGTGGTTGGTAGGTTGGTTTGGTGTTCTGTTTTGGCTTTTTGAAACAGTTTTTACACAACCTAGACTGGCCTCAAACTCTAGGACTTGGACTCCTGATCTCCCTTCTCTGCCTCCTGAGTGTTCAGATTGCAGATGTGCTCTACCATGCTCGGGGGCATTAGAATTTAGATTTTTTTCTACATTTATTTATTTTTAAAGATTTATTTATTATGTATACAGTGTTCTTTCTGCATGTACACTACAGACCAGAAGAGGGCGCCAGATCTCGTTATAGATGGTTGTGAGCCACTACGTGTTTGCTGGGAATTGAACTCAGGACCTCTGGAAGAACAAGCAGTGCTCTTAACCACTGAGCCATCTCTCCAGCTCTCTCCAGCCCCCCCCCCCACATTTATTTATTTTATATGGGTGGTGCATATGGGGAATTGGAGGACTGCCTTCAGGAGTCAGTTATCTCCTTCCACCATGTGGACTCTGGAGAACGAAAGGTTCTCAGCCTTGGTGGCAGAGACCTTACCTGTTTGAGCCATCCTACTGGCTCTGAAATTGATTATTAAAGTATTTTATTTTTAAAACTTTCATGTTTTGTAGTGATAAAAATGATATGTATTTCTGGGTTAAAAATAAATAGAGCTGAGCCTATTGGTAAACACCAGAAATCCCAGCACTCCAGTGGCTGAGGCAGGAGGATTACCAGGTCAAGGGCAGTCAACTTGTGAACACAGTCATGCCTTCACCACTGGGGATGCTCTGAGATATGTGTGTGTTGGGTGATGTGCCTGAGCTGTGAGTTTGGCTCACACCTGGTTGGTGATTTGCAGGAGTCTGAGGTTGCTGCTGGCTCCCACACTACTTCACAGTAAACTGTTTCAGAGAGGCTGGAGCTCACTCTAACCTCCCCAGGGCTGGTTTGCAGTCATCTGCTCTCATCATGAGACGGTCCGTGCTGTGCATGTACTGAGTGTGTGTGCTGTACTTCACAGGACTGGCAGCACAGTAGGCTTGCGCATACCAGCATCACTATAGACATGCAACATGGACATTAAGTGGCCACTTCCAGGTATGGAGAAATGAATGGCTCAGCAGTTACGAGGCTCACAACTGCCTGTAACTCAAGCTCCAGGGAATCTGTTGCCCTCATCTGGTCTCCACAGGCCCCTGCATATACATGTATACATACATATATAAATAATGAAAGTAAGCCTTTTTTAAAACAACCCCTTCATCACTGGGGAGAAGGAATTTTTTAGTTGCATTGTGCATTGTATCTTATGAGGTGTCTGACTTACATTTGGTCCATCATTGATCAAAGCATAGTTATGTAGCACGTGAGTATTCTTAAATACAGAAATATAAAGAAGATAATTTATGCCAGGTGGTGGTGGCCCATGCCTTTAATCCTAGCACTCCGGAGGCAGAGGCAGGCTGATCTCTGTGAGTTCCAGGCTAGCCTGGTCTACAGAGTGAGTTCTAGGACAGGCATCAAAACTACACAGAGAAACCTTGTCTCAAAAGACAAACAAACAAAAGACAGTTTTATAAACCAGACATGGTGAGCATGCCTGTTTTAGCACTCAGGGAGGATACAGGAGGATCAGAAGTTCATGGTCATTCTAGGTTGGCCTCAAATTTGCTATAGGTAGCCAATGACTATGTAGCAAATTTGAGACCAGCCTAGAATATATGAGATCCTATCTCAAAGAATATATATATATATATTTTAAAGATTTGTTTATTATGTATACAGTGTTCTGTCTGCAGAACACTTCTGTATCCCTGCAGGCCAGAAGAGGGCACCTGATCGCATTATAGATGGTTGTGAGCCACCATGTGGTTGCTGGGAATTGAACTCAGGACCTCTGGGAGAGTGCTCTTAACTGCTGAGCCATCTCTCCAGCTCCAAAAAATATATTTTTAAAAATATAGTAAACATTGGGGTTGGGGATTTAGCTCAGTGGTAGAACGTGCCTGCCTAGCAAGCGCAAGGCCCTGGGTTTGGTCCTCAGCTCCAAAAAAAAAAAAAAAAATAGTAAACATCATTGATATGGGTATATTCTTCCCATCTCTTCCTAATGACTATTTAAAATGTTTTATGAATAGGACTTTGTCACCAAAAAAACAAAACCCCTCAACAACCAAATAAAAAGGAAGGTTATTTAATCTGTCTTGATCTCACACAGTTTGAAAAATTAGAATATTTTTTTCTGTTTTAAATTTTTTCCCATCCAATGACAGTTTTAAAAGGTTTTTACATTTTTATGTGTGAGTATTTTACTGCATGTATGTATATGCACTTCATGTGTGATTAGTACCCTTGGAAGTCAGAAAGAGAGAGGACATTGGATCCCCTGGATCTGGAGTTGCAGACGGTGGTGAACTACTATGTGGGTGTTAGGAATCAAACCCAGGTCTTCTGTAAGAGTAACAAATGCTCTTTACCACTGAGCCATCTCTCCAACCTCCACGACTTAAAGAAATTGTGTGTGTGTGTGTGTGTGTGTGTGTGTGTGTGTGTGTGTGTGTGTGTGTGTGTACATGCATAAACCACGGCATATTTGTGGAGGTTAGAAGTCAATATGGGACTTGGTTCTCTCCCACCATGTAGGGCCCAGAAATTGAACTCGAGGCGCTAAGCAAGTGCCTTTACATGCTGAGCCATCTCGACAGCCCTAGTTCACTGCTTCATAAAGTAATTTCTTAATATATTTAGGTCACAAGAGTCTCAGCCCTCCTCTCTGTCCCCCTGGAATAGCCCAGTTACTCTCACTTTGCCTACCGAGCCTATTTTCACTGTTGTAAATGTTTTAATTTCTCTCTGAATCCTCCCTGAAAGCCGAGATTGCATTTCAGTACAATGGCGGCTTCCCTTGTTGGAGGAATGTCACTTTGGGGATTTTTTTCGTTTACTATTCTGCACTGGCACTCTGCTGAGCTGCAGTCTCTGGTTTCCCCTCATAGGACCTTGCTAAGAAGTACTCTGACCGGCTAGAGTGCTGTGAAAATGAAGTGGAGAAAGTAATAGAGGAGATCCGTTGCAAAGCCATCGAGCGTGGCACAGGGAATGAACACTTCCGAACAACTGGGATTGCCACAATTGAGGTGTTTCTGCCGCCAAGACTCCGGAAAGTGAGTAACTGCCCAGGGCGCATTGAGACCCGCTTAGTGCTGTGATCAGGTTTTGGTGTGGGTTTGTTTGGTTTGGTTTTGTAAATCTACAAGCAGAGTGCTTAAGGAAGTCCGCATGTTGAATGATTGATGATGCAGACTTACCCTGGTAGATTTAAGGTAGGCTTGTTCAAAGCATCAGTCACAGAAGTGGGCATGATAGTGCACATTGTAATCTCAGCACTTGGGAGGCAGAGGCAGGAGGATCCTAGAAGTTCAGGGTTATCCTCAGCTGTGTAGTGAGTTTCATGCATATCCAGGCTGCATGAAAAACATGCCTTAAAAAACAAAACAGTGTCACATGGGCCAGTGAGATGGCTTAGCAGGTAAAGACTCTTATCATCAAGCCAAAGACGGGTGTATTCCTCAGAACCCAAGTGGTAGAAGGAGAACTGACTCCTACAGGTTGTCTTATATCACAAGTGCTCTGTGGTGTGACTGTGCTGAATAAATAAATGTCATTTTAAAAATGAAAACAAACCCTCATGTACAGAGCTGTATGTTAAGTTTGTACCCTTTCTAGTTTAATGCTTACAGATACTGACAAGTAGGGCTAGAGAGATGGCTCAGAGGTTAAGAGCACTGGCTGTTCTTCCAGAGGACCTGGGTTCAGTTCCCTCCTGTAGCTTCCTTAGGCATTGCACACATATGGTGCACAGACATACATGCAGGCAAACACCTATACGTGTAAATTAAACGTGAAGGAAAATAAACTTTCAATATCAAGAAGTCAAAGTAGACAGCATGGAGGGCAGGGGGTAGTCGGCTGAGTGCTGAACAGGGTTGACCTGACCCGAGTGTATGGCCCCCTGTCGCAGGGCCTCATCCTCAAGTACTACACGTCTGGCTTGTTTTCCTGGTAAGCACTTTGCAGCCCTTCTCAGAACCACACAATGTTGACCATTCTCAGAAGTGAAAGTAGGTACTTCAAAAATGTGTACATGGGCAGGTGAGATGGCTCAGCAGTTAAAATGCTTGCCAGAGCCCAGGCGATGATGGCACATGCCTTTAATCCCAGCACTCAGGAGGCAGAACCAGCCTGATCTACAGAGCAAGTTCCAGGATAGGCACCAAAACTACACAGAGAAACCCTGTCTCAAAAAAAAAAAAAAAAAAAAACCAGAAAAAAAAAATGCTTGCCAGAAAGCCTGATGACTTCATTGTGATTCCCTGGTAGCCGCATAAAGGCAGAAAGAGAGACCAGATACCACAACCTTGTCCTCTGACCTCCACATGTGTGCCATGGCACACCCACATGTCCCCTCTGTCCCATCATAACAGACACATACACACACACACAGACACATACACACAGACACCCACACACAGACACACACACACACACAGACACACACACACTTTTTTTTTAAAGCAAGGAAAAACAAAGCACTTGTATATGGGACTGGAGATGTGGCTCATGTCAGTAAAAGTGCCTGCCATGCAGCATGAGGACCTAAGTTCTGATCCCTAGAATCCAT
Source organism: Peromyscus leucopus (assembly GCF_004664715.2). NCBI lineage: Eukaryota > Metazoa > Chordata > Mammalia > Rodentia > Cricetidae > Peromyscus > Peromyscus leucopus. Next base: position 61,729,178 of record NC_051065.1, read on the forward strand.
GTAAAAAGCCAGGTATGTGAGGGTTCCTGGAACCCCAGCCCTGGGTGGTACAGGCTTACAGGGATGTGGATGGATCCCTGAAGCTCATTGGCCAGTGAATCAATGAGAGACTCTATTGAAGTAAAAAAAAAAAAAAAAAAAAAAAAAGAACTGTGAGTCCAAGGCCAGCCTGGTCTACAATGCAAGTTCAGGACAGTCAGGGCTACACAGAGAAACCCTGTCTCGGGGAGAGAAAAAAAAAAAAAAAAAAAAAAAAAAAGGAAGGAAGGAAGAAGAAAAGAAAGAAAATGCAGAAAGTAATCAAGACCCCTCCAGATTTCCCACATGTCACACATGCACATCCACAATAACAAGTACAACCACCACACACCAAATATTATTATAAGAATAAACTGGTGAGCATTCACAGCACCATTCATAATGGCTAAGGTAGAGACAATCTAACTTCCATCAGTGGGTGTGTGGATAAACAGATACACCCACACCACAGAAGACAGCTGGTGGTACAGATACACAATACTAATAGTTTATAATATGAGCAAACCTCAGAAACGTGCCAAAAAAAAAAAAAGGGCCTGATGCTATATGGTCCTGCTTCTGTGAAGTATCCAAAACAGACAACTTTGTAGACAGAAAATAAATGGTTGCAAGGCTGGAAAGTAGAGGGATGGAGTGTAGGGCATGGTGCCTGGTAACGGATGATGATGGGAATGTTCAGAAATTCCATTAAACATTTTCTTCTCTTAAGATTTTATTTTTAGGGGGCTGGAGAGATGGCTTAGAGGTTAAGAGCACTGCCTACTGTTCCAGCGGTCCTGAGTTCAATTCCCAGAACCACAAGGTGGCTCACAGCCATCTGTAATGAGATCTGGTGCCCTCTTCTGGCCTGCAGGCATACTTAGAGGCAGAATGTTGTACACATAATAAATAAATACATCTTTTTAAAAAAAGATTTTACTTTTAGTTATATGTAAATATGTGTCTCTGGGCTTGTGTATGTAAATGAAGTACCTCCAGAGGCCAAGAGTAAATTGTATCCTCTGGGCTAGAGTTACAGTCAGGTGTGAGTGGATGCTGGGAAGTAAGCTCAGGTCCTCTGTAAAAGAAGTATATGCTGGCGGGGCGGTGGTGGCGCACGCCTTTAATTCCAGCACTTGGGAGGCAGAGGCAGGCAGATCTCTGTGAGTTCGAGGCCAGCCTGGTCTACCAAGTGAGTTCCAGGAAAGGTGCCAAAGCTACACAGAGAAGCCCTGTCTCGAAAAACCAAAAAAAAAAATAAAATAAAATAAAAAAATAGTATATGCTTTTACCACTGAGCCATCTCTCCAGTGTTATGAATTGTGATTATAATGATGGCTGGCCATGTGACAAGTCCCACTGAGCACTCCTACCTATTGCACTCAAGGTCACTCTATTGGTCTGTGCTGGACTGTGTTCAACATGCTTCCCTGTACAGGCAGTACTTTGGTTCTTAAGTGGAACCCCGAGTTCACATCCTCTGACAGCACCTCACAACCTCACATGCAGGGTAGCAGTTCAAAGAAGTGTCACACTCAAGTGCATTTTGTTTTGTGTCATTTTGCAGCAGGACAAGAAAAGCTTGTTGGAGACCCGCTTGCATGTTACTGGTAGAGACCTGAGGTCTAAGTGAGTATCTGAGCTATGTCTCCCAACAGGTCTGCCCCTGTTACCCTGGTTCATTGAATGCTCTCGAGCTGTCTTGTAAGCTGGCCCATCCTCCCCAAAGAAATGAAACCTGGAGGGTGGGACAAGAAAGAGGTTTTGCTGGCCTCACCCTGCTGAGTGAGAGGCAACATGGCTGCCTGGGTGAGGCCTGCTCATGGGAGCTTCTTGAATACAGTACAGCTTTCAGAGGGTTGCAGCTTGGGGCCCACAGAGGAGGTGCCCAACTTGTACCTGAGTGAGTGGCTGAGGAATTGGAGGAGCCGTCCTTGCACTGAGCAGAGCATGGGTTTCATAATTCCATTCTTTTCAGCACTGATCACTTGCTCTGACCTTCAGCAAAGGCCAGCCGCCCCAGGGGTTCTTCAGCTGATTGTCTCATTGCTTTAGCTTCCATCAGGGGCACTGGAGAATGAGGAAGCATCACTCATTCAGTGCCCACAAGCAGACAGTGGTACAGGATAGCAGCCCTAGTTACAGGCTTCTCAGAGGATGCTGGGTAGTATGGCAAGGATGGTTTTTGACACCTGCTCAGATGGACAGCCCTGTAGTCCTCAACTTGGAAATGAGTTTAGAAAGGGCTTGGCTCGCGGCTTCCAGCAGCCGCTCACTGTACCAGCTTTACTGTAGTCGTGCTTACTGGTCAGTAGGTGGAGAGCCTGGCTGTTTCTGAGTAAAAAGATAGAAAGTGGCCATCATGATCCAAGTCTTCATAGTAGGTAACAAATAACAAATCTGCTTTCCTGAAGCTTATATTGTGTTTACTTTATAGAATAGCTGAAACTTTTGGATTTCAAGAAAATTACATCAAGATCGTAATAAATAAGAAACAGCTTCAACTAGGTATGTCATAGCAAAGAATGCATCTGATATATAAGTAGTTCCTTTCCATTTTTTATATTTTTTTTCTTGCTTTTCCTCTATTGAAAATTTCCTGGCCTTGTTGCATTTATTATCCAAAATCAATTAAAGTTTACCATAATGAAAATGTAAAGCAGAAAAGAACATTCTAGTAAATATTCACTGGCTCACTCTGGCTAGTGGGGAAGAAAGATGTTCATTTCAGTGACACAGAATGTTCCAGAATGAAAGTCTGTACTGAGAGGAGGGTCTGGGTTACTCAGAGTTCTCTCTGGTAAGAGAGATGGCCCTGAGAGAGACGGATGGACAAGGCCATTTTGGAGAGCGCCACTGACAGCCAAGAGAACTGAATGTGGGGTGGAGGGAGAGCAAACGGACCCTGTGAGTCTTCTAGCAGTGAGTCTCAGCCAGGGAAAATTTCACCATCCAGGGTACAGTTGACTTGGTGAGGAGACAATTTGTTTTTGTTTTTGTTTTTTTGTTTTTCAAGACAGGGTTTCTCTGTAGCTTTGGAGCTTGTCCTGGACTAGCTCTGTAGACCAGGCTGACCTCGAACTCAGAGATCCGCCTGCCTCTGCCTCCCGAGTGTTGGGATTACAAGCGTGTGCCACCACCACCTGGCCGAGGAGACAATTTTGATGATAATTAGTTGGTGATGAGGGCTACATTCCTATCATTTAGAGTCCAAATCAGAATTATTGCTAAATGCCACACAGTCCCCACAAAAGCCACCTGTCACAGACTTCTGCCCAAGATGTTGAGTGCTGTTGAGAAGTCTGTGAAAATGAGCCTTGTTTAATATGGAGTTTGTCCTCCAAGAAATGGAAGCCACTGATACTACAGAGTGGCACACAGGGGCATGTATGGCTTACAGACCAGTGGCTGCAATCTGTAGGAGGCATGAGTGGAACCAGAGAGACATTAGCTCTTTAGCATTTCAGGTGGTTCATGAGATCTCATAGATCTCTAGGGAGAGTCCATGGAGCCTCAGGAACTTAAGTTCACCTCTCTCTCTCTCTCTCTCTCTCTCTCTCTCTCTCTCTCTCTCTCTCTCTCTCTCTCTCAGCTTTTCACGACAGGTTTCTCTGTGTAGTCCTGGCTGTCCTGGATCTCTGTAGATCAAGCTATCCTCGATCTCACAGAGATCCCCTGCCTCTGCCTCCAGAGTGCTGAATTAAAGACATGCACCGCCACCTCCCATCTAGGTTTCACATTTCTAAACATTGCCCTTCATAGTCTTTCAGCACCTCCAGTTGTTTCCCTTGTATATTCACATGTCACAGCTACCTTTTCGCTGACATCCCATCCCTCTGTTCTGCTCATCACTGGACAGAAATTTTTAATTTTGATGGTGTCAAAACCATTGCCTAGTTAGATTTTGTGTTTGTTGAAGAAATTCTTCCTAAGCCCAGAACCATAAGGGTATTCTCCACTTGTACACCAACATGTTCCTTCATCCTGAAGGCTGAGGATCAGCTTGGGTCCCATTTAGTGTCTAACAGCAGGAAGACACTTGATGTTGACCTGTGACCTTTACACCCAGCGTACACAAAAATCTAGTAAGGTGGGCACGCCTTACTAGAGGTGGGACTTCCTCCCTTGCCACTTCCTTTTCCCAGGTGGATCTTGATTTTTGTATTTGAATGTTAAAATGGTTGTTGTTTTCTAAAAAAGAAACACAGGAAGGGGAAACACTGTAGAAGGGTACAAAGAACAGAAGTGGGGGCTGGAGAGATGGCTTAGTGGTTAAGAGCACTGGCTGTTGTTTCAGAGGTCCTGAGTTCAATTCCCAGCAACCACATGGTGGCTCACAACCATCTGTAGTGAGATCTGGTACCTTCTTCTGGCCTGCAGACATACATGCAGACAGAACACTGTATACATAATAAATGAATAAAAAATCTTTAAAAAAATATTTAAAAAAAAAGAACAGAAGTGCAGGAAGGAGGTGCCCTCCTGAAACAGCAGCACCTACCAGTGGTTAGACACTAGAGGGGACCCAAGCTGATCCTCAGCCTTCGGGATGAAGGAAGATGGTGGTATCTATTTGTGGACTTACCTCTCTTCTTTTGTCTGTGTGTATTTCAACATCATGGTTTTAAAACTTTTTTAGGTTTTTAATTTATGTATATGAGTGTTCTGTCCTCCTGTGTGGCAGGGTCCTGTGCTGTTGTTCCCTTTGGGGAGGGGGGAGAAAGCCAAGTAGGCACAGTGTCAATGACACGGACTCTGGGAGAATGTTGACATAAGAAGTTCAGTTTATTCAGGAAGAGGCAAGCCTTATATATCCTCCACCCTGCCCTGGGGAAAGTCTGATGAATACACATCTACTGGTGTGACATGGCTGCCTTTTATTGGTCCGGGTCATCTCAGATCATGTCTCAGCTGCTGTTGCTAAGGCCTTTAGGGAGACCCAGGTTAGCTCTCAGAAAATATCTTATTATTGGTTTGGGCCAGCTGGCCCTCAAGCCTGTTAAGGATGAGTTATCCCACACTCCTGTAGGTCTGCAGGACAGAAGAGGGCATCAGATCCCATTATAGATGGTTATGAGCCACCATGTGGGTGCTAGGAATTGAACTCAGGACCTTGGGAAGAGTAGCTAGTGCTCTAACTACTGAGAAACCTGTCCTCCCTCAATATCACTTTTACTAGGTTTGTCTGTAGTGTTTGGCTAACCTATTCAGTGTACCGGCTCTTCCCCTTTGTTCTGTTTTATGGGGTTCTGTCTTTATTTCTTTTTTTTTTTTTTTTTTTTTTTTTTTTGGCTTTTCGAGACAGGGTTTCTCTGTGTAGCTTTGCGCCTTTTCCTGGAGCTCACTTGGTAGTCCAGGCTGGCCTCGAATTCACAGAGATCCGCCTGCCTCTGCCTCCCGAGTGCTGGGATTAAAGGCCTGCGCCACCACCGCCCGGCTTCTGTCTTTATTTCTACTCATTACAAGAGGAAACTGTGTCCTAGAAAAGCAGAAGCTGAGTTAAGTCCATGGAGTGGAAGGAAGGCGCTGTGCTTTTCACCATAGCCAGAGCTGGCATTGCTGTTGCTCCTGCATGCAAAGTTCATGTATTGATCACACTTGTTTTCCCTTTATGCTGCCTGCCCTCATGCTCTCAGATATGTGTTACTCCAGTGTGGTCTTAGTGTGAAGAGAAAGAAAATAGGAAGGAGTGAGTGTGACCTGCTAGTCTGCAAGTGTGCCTGCAGATCTCAGAACCCCATTCTCCAAGCTGGTGCAGGGTGCAGGGGTAAACAACACTGGCTGCAGAGCCTGATGGCTTGAGTTTGGTCCTGGGATCCCACATGGTAGAACTCCTGCAAGTTGTATACAGACACATGCACACAGCACACACACATATGCACACATGCGCACTCAAAAATAAATTAATTAATAAAAAAGAACTCCATTTACCATAGGAAATGGACTGTTGCCCAGGAAGTTTGTGTGACAGGCAATTCTGCTGTTCCCAGGGAAAAGCCTTGAAGAACAAGGGGTGACTCACAATGTAAAGGCGATGGTGCTGGAGCTGAAACAGTCTGAAGAGGACGCGAGGAAAAACTTCCAGGTAGAGGAGGAGGAGCAGAATGAGGCTGAACTGAAGGAGAAGCGCATTCAGAGGACCAAAAGGGGACTGGAGATCCTGGCGGAGAGAGGTACACAGAGTTTGGCTTGTCCCTCCCTCAGATACACAGCTAGAGTACCGTGCCTCTCGTGGAGTTCACTCCAGAGGGTGGCCTCTCAAGGCTTGTCACTGTCACTGCCGTCCACCTGAGTTAACCAGACTCTATGGCTTTGTTGCAGCGGAGATGGTAGATCCGGAAACGATGCCTTACTTAGACATTGCAAACCAGACAGGCAGGTCAATCAAAATTCCTCCTGCCGAAAGAAAAGTAAGTACAGCCTTGGAAGGCTTGCTGGGCGGTCAGAACAGAGGGGCGGGGTCAGGCCCAGAAGTTTCTTAGAATGAAGAGTTCTGACTAGGAATCAAGTTCATTTTAGGGTTTTGATTTTTTATCTTTTTGGTATTTAAATGACAATTTGGGGGTACGCTGCTCTATTTGAATTATTCTATTTAAAATTAAAAATTAAGGCAGGGCAGTGGTGGCACACACCTTTAATCCCAGCACTCAGGAGGCAGAGCCAGGCGGATCTCTGTGAGTTCGAGGCCAGCCTGGGCTACCAAGTGAGTTCCAGGAAAGGCGCAAAACTACAGAGAAACCCTGTCTCGAAAAACAAGACAAAACAAAAAAAGAGTCTTGAAAGCTGTCCTCCACATATGTGCTGTGGCACAAATGTACCCACATGCATGCACAAATGTAATACTGCTTGTGAAGGTGGAGGATGGGAGACTGACACAGGAGTCTTGATAAGTATTCAAAACACCACAACCAAGAATGAGTGTTTTGGTATACTCTTGCTCATTAGCTCAGGTTGGCCTCTACCTCACGGTCCTTCCTCGGCTTCTCACAGGCCCACACTACCATACCTGCATACTCCTCGGAAAGGCCATAACAGTTACTGGCCACTAATCCTGGCTAGTCTTTTGGAAAACTAGAACTACATCTAGACCAGCCGGTGGTTTAAAAAACAAAACTGATAAAAGTGAGGGCTGATGCTACTCGTGATGGCAGCCACGTTGACGTGAGAGTTTGGCTTGGGTGCCTCGATGAGAGAAAGCTCTAATTATAACAATTAATTTGGCTTTAGATTGAGTTGTTCTTGTTTTTTGCCTTGTTTTTCATTAGAGCTAATATGCTTTTTAATTTGTTTTATTATTAATGCTTTACTAATTTTGTTTGAAAGAGCTGTTTTTAAAATTCCACATTCTTTCCTAGGCCCTTATGTTAGCTATGGGATACCATGAGAAGGGCAGAGCTTTCCTGAAGAGAAAAGAGTATGGAATAGCCTTGCCGTGCCTTCTGGACGCTGACAAGTATTTCTGGTAGGTACTTTTGTATTCCGCATATACTAGTGTAAGGGGGATGCCCCAGCACCCTCCTGCCTGTAATCTGAGACTGATTTTCACCCACAGTGGTTGCTGGGAGTGTGGAGTTAAGGCATACACCAGTTTGTGGTTGTTTCCTCCTTTGTTTTGTTTTGTTTTTTTTTCGAGACAGGGTTTCTCTGTGTAGCTCAGGCCGGCCTCGCATTCACAGAGGTCCGCCTGCCTCTGCCTCCCAAGTGCTGGGATCAAAGGTGTGCGCCACCACTGCCCAGCCCTCCTTTGTATTTCTAACTGACCTGACACCCTCCCCCCCCCCTTCATTCTTACCTAGTGTATAGGTGTATAGGCTCTGCACTCCCAGGGTGCTGCACCCAGAGCTGTCCGTCACACTTGTGGGGTAGGTGCAGAAGGCGATGGCCCCTGAACCATATTGCAGCGAACCCTGGCCCTCTTCTTCAGTCACTGCTGGGTTTCTCTGAAGAGGAGTATTTTGCCGCTTGAGCTGGCAGTTATGTTGAGGTGCAGTGTTCACAGGAAGAAAGCAACATGCCTGCCTCCTTTTGCCTTATTTCCTAGTTTTCAGATTTAGTTGGTTCCTCAAAGGTGACCAAACTGAGGGTTTTTTCCCCTCATCAGTATTAACTGGTGAAGCCAAGAGTGAATTCCTCCTGTCTCAGCACTTGGGAGGTTGAGGCACAAGTTGTAGGCCAACCTGGGCTACCCTGCAAGCCCTTGTCTCCAGGGGATATGTATGTATGTATGTATGTATGTATGTATGTATGTATGTATGTATGTATGTATGTTTTTAACATGGGCTCTAACCCATCTGATCTGATGTGCTTCATACAGCTGTGCTTAGTTTCTCCATCTCTGGCTGGCCCCGGTGTCCTTTGACCTGCTGCTGGCAGTCTCTGCAGTTTCCCAGGGTTCCTGGTTCCTGTTCATGGAAATGGTACTTAGAGAATGTCATCCAGACGTGTTGGATGCTTGAGATAGATAGGCTTGGTTCTGGGAAATGGTCAAGTAAACAGCCTCAGTATGAACTTTGTGTTTGGTGAATTCCCATGACAATCACCCATATGTCAAGAAATGAATACAGATGTTTATGATAGTTTTCTAGTTGCAAAGGTCAGTGCTGTTGGGTCTTAAATGTGTAAACCTCAGCCTAACTTATATGAAAAAGAGATTTATTGTCCCAGATGTTGGAAGGAGATGGAGCAGGGCTGGGAAGAGTGAGAAGGTGGTCTGGCTTCAGGGTCTTGCTGTGTCCCTCTGTCTCCGTATGTGTGCTTCTTCTCTGCTGATGCGAACACTAGAGACTGTAACCTGAGTCATTAAAATAGAGGAAACGTTTTCACATCTTTGCATAGTTGTTCCTACCTTGTTAGTAGAGAAGATTTCAAATGTGTGGAGGGAGAGACTGTTGTAGTGAACTTACATAGGCTCATAGTCTGGCTTTAGTGGGTGCCAAGAAAGTCTTGATTCTTCTTTGTGAGCCCTTTTCAACCTTTTCTCCCTGGACAGATCATTCGAATGATTTTCAGATGTCAGATCCCTCATTAAAACAACCATGGCATCACTTCATGATATACCAATAATCATTAAGTAGCAGGTGGCGCACGCCTTTAATCCCAGCACTCGGGAGGCAGAGCCAGGCGGATCTCTGTGAGTTCGAGGCCAGCCTGGGCTACCAAGTGAGTCCCAGGAAAGGCACAAAGCTACACAGAGAAACCCTGTCTCAAAAAACAAAAAAAAAAAAAAAATAAAAAATAACTATTAGTGGTTTTAAGGTATAGTCATCTTTCCTTTATGGTCATGAATGTATCGAATTCCCTACTGGTACCTGCAGGTGGAGATTTCTCCTAAGGTCCGGAATAGACACTACCAAGCAGCGAAGAAATTAATCTGAGTCCATTCACTCTATTCTTCTCAGTCAATTCTATCTACACAGCTTCTTTTTGGTCCTCACACTTAGCTCCTCTCTGCGCCTTCTCCTCCTGTTCTCTCATTGTTTATCTTAGTTCTTCTTCCCTTGTTCTCCCCTCAAGCATATATATATATATATACATACATACATACATACATACATACATACATACATACATATACAGACATACATATATATACATACATACATATACATATATACACATACATACATATATATCCATTCATTAACAACTTGTTAGTAAAAACTACAAAGTAAACTCTCAGGGACAAGCATTCTGATAAGAGTCACACTTGGCAAAGACTTGGTCAGCTTAATTGGTGACTGACAGCAGCTGTAGGTTGTAAAAAGTTCTGCCTATCTCTTAAAGGGAGAGCCACAAGGGTTACAAGGGAAGACATTAAACCAATGAGAGATTTAAGGAAAGGCAAAGAATACGTGTTCTATTTTATGTGATTAATAATATCCAGACATGGTTAGTCAGTTAACAGCCTTTTTCTGTTAATTATCTGAATCTCAGGACCTATACACAATTAGTCTACTGAGCCTAAAATCTTGCACTAAAAACTAGTGTAGGGATAAATACAAAGTGTTGTTTTTTGAATCAGAGTGGGGAGGTGCCGGTGGAGGAAGCTTAGGGCAGCATGGGTGCTGTTGATCTCTTGAAGGACTAAGAGATACCCAGGTCAGACACCTGCACTGTAACTTCTAGTTTGCTATAATTCTTCTGAGGGGTTTTGATCCAACACGCCAGGCACCTGCAATTCGTTCTGTGAAAGTTCTATGAGGACACTTTGTCTGGCCAATATTTACCTTGTCAGTGGCTAAGAATAGAGAGTAAGACCTCTAAGTGTCTACAGTCCACATGGAACAACAGACCTAGTTATGAAGCATATTTTAGTATGTTTCTATTCATAAAAATTGCACAGTTAAATAAGAAACCATCTTCTTGACTATCCATAATTGTGTGTGCCCATAAGATTGCGATGTAATCATGAGATTACATGTACACATTACATGGAAACACACGGTAAATGGGGAGAATCATAGCTGTTATTGCATAAGAAGTTTACAACAAGAAGCAGCCAATTCAGCCAGGCAGTGGTGGCGCATGCCTTTAATCCCAGCACTCGGAAGGCAGAGGCAGGCGGATCTCTGAGTTCGAGGCCAGCCTGGTCTCCAAAGCGAGTTCCAGGAAAGGCGCAAAGCTACACAGAGAAACCCTGTCTGGAAAAATAAAAAAAAATAAAAAAACAAAACAAAACAAAAAAGAAGCAGCCAATTCATTCAAAAGGCAGTAATTCCATAACACCTTGTGTGATGGTTTCCTCCAACAGAACCCTTGGTTCTGATAGGTTGACCTTCTGAACACTAGTTGTCACCTGCTGTATACTCCCATGGCCTTTTGCTACCAGCAGCTCTCAATATGGATGCACAAGGTGATCAGCTTATAGAGTAAGATTTACTGGCTCACCATATTAGAGGTTTAGCCTATAACCAGCTGGCCCTATTGCCTTGCCATGTCCCTCTGTCTCTACTGCTTTGTAGAGCGAGTGTGTGGCTGAGGAACTGAACTGTTCATCTCAGTTGGCTAGAAAGACCAGCCTCTCACAGTTCCTTTCAAGGACACCTCACAATGACATAAAACCTTCCACTCTTAAAGATTCCACTCACTTCTAGTGTGACCATGCGTACTTATGCCCAAGCTGTTATGCATGGCCCTTGGGGAACATTCCAGGTGTGTTGTAGATAATTACCTCTCTCCTCTGGAGAACTATTGGTTCTGGTCAACGTATTTATGTATTTGTGTGATTTCTCTTTTTTTTTTTTAAAGCCAGCTGTAGCAGGAGCCCAGGTGCTGAGGGAGGGAACCCTAGCTTTCCATTTCCCCCTCCCCAAGTAAGCAGAGCTTCTTCATGACTTTACTCATCTATGTACAGTGGCTGGTATGCCAAGAATAGTTCCCCCCCCCCTTTTTTTGTGCGCCTGTGTGTGTACCCCTCTGTGTATGTGTGGTGCTGAGAATCAACCAGGGTTTGTGCATGCTAAGCACATGCTTTACTACTGAGCCACACCCATGGAGCAGCAGGACAGGATTTACTCTGTCATATGATGGACCTAAAAAGCCTGGCAAAATGAAGAAATCAACAGCTCCCCAGCAGTTTGGGGCAAGCAAAGGCAGGCAGGGCATCACCCTGAGTTGAGGTAGAGCTAGGTGTCCAAGCTGCCAGTGAGGCCAGTGAGAGTGCTTGAGGTTTCTCTTGAGTCTCCATGGAGTGAGGTAACCAGCATACCCATGGGAAGAAACCACCCACTTCTGGGTAAGGACCACCTGAAAGAAGTAGCAGGTACAATCCTTTGTGCCCACAGAGGACAAGGAGTAGTTTGTGTCCCCACCAACAGGAGTAGAGAACTGTGTGGTCTCCAGCCTCAAAGCTTTCCATGAACAGCAGGCTTGTTATGTTTTCACATAACCCTAATGCATCCCTAACAAGGTTTGATATTCAGTAACCAAAATAAACTGTGCCCAATTACAAGCCCACAGTAAGCCGGGCGTTGGTGGCGCACGCCTTTAATCCCAGCACTCGGGAGGCAGAGCCAGGCGGATCTCTGTGAGTTCGAGGCCAGCCTGGGCTACCAAGTGAGCTCCAGGAAAGGCGCAAAGCTACACAGAGAAACCCTGTCTCGAAAAACCAAAAAAAAAAAAAAAAAAAAAAAAAAAAAAAAAACAAGCCCACAGTAAAATGAAGAGGGAGATCAGTCAGCAGAAGCAGCTCCAGAAACTACACAGAGCTGGAATTAGTAGTCAAGGACACTGAAGCAGCAGATGTATTCCTGTGTTCAAGAAGGCTTGAGCAGGGGAGAGGGTGGGTGGCATGGGAGGTATGCAGAAGACCCTCACTGAAAACAAAGAATGGCCTAGTAACCGACTTCTGTTGAGAAAAGATACTTAAGCTTACTTAGCTTATCATTCTGTTGGGCTGGAGAGATGGTTCAGTGATTAAGAACACTGACTGCCTCAGCAAAGGACCTAGGTTCAGTTCCCAGCATCCATACTGAGTGGTCCACAACTGCCTGTAACTCCAGTTCAAGGGGATCCAACACCTTTTCTGGCCTCCATGGGCACTGCATAGACACAAATGTATACACACATATATACAACACGCAGAAGTAAAAATAACTGTAAAAATTAAAAATTCTGTTAACCAATCTTAATTCCAGTTGACTCTAGTGCTTCCATTTTAATGCTGTTTTGACATGAAAATTGGTTGAATAGCAAAGCTTTTAAAACTGCAAACCAAGTCATTATTAATAGAAATATACTCTAAAACACAATTTTATGCTAGGTTTTTGTTTTTAAATTTTCCCTTCCCAACTGACAAGATCAGGTTCAAATTCAGTTTCAAAACTATAGTATGTGGATGTTGGTTTCTTTTTCTCTCATTCAGTCATTGGTTTGTTTGTTTGTTTGTTTGTTTGCTTGTTTTGAGGCAGGATCTCTTTATGTAGCCCTGGCTGTCTGTCCTGGAACCTCTAGATGGACAAACTCAAGAGAGATCTGCCTGCCTCTGCCTCTGCCTCCTGAGGGCTGGAATTAATGGTCTATACCACCATGCCCACTTGATTTCTTGAAACTAATAGAATAAAACATAGCTCTCTAATAGGAGACCTGGGCTTTGATATATTCTTGGTTTTATGTTTTGGCCATACATATATTTAATTCTGGGTCACACTATTGATTATATTGACTCAAACGAGGCTGTTAGTGTCCTTGTCCTTGCTGCTTTTCCTGAAGGCATTGAAAAAGCTTTTTACGGGTCTTGGAAGTTAACGTGTGGCAGAGTACCCATTGCATTCTGTGAATGGCTCAGCATTTCTGTCCTGGAAACTGAATCTGTCAGGGTGCAGATCGAGGCATCTCCCTTGATGTGAGAGCAGACCTCTACCTGTAGCGTCTCTGCCTCTTCTCAAAGTCAAGTTTTCAGGCTGAGCTGCAGGTTTTAAGACTCCCTTTCACTGGGCCTCCCCAGGCCTATGTGTGTAGTGGTGTGGCATTTATTTTAAAGACATTCATAATGAATAGGAATGTTAGAAGAGGCAGGGAAGAAAGCATGCAAAAACACTGTTCTGTATGTTCTCGCCCCCCTGGACTGTGTACAGCCTCATGGGCTGATGACAACATCCATTAGATTGGGCTCTTGGCTGAGCACATATTAGTAGGCAAAGCAGGAAGCTCATATTTAACAGCATCCCAGTGGAAGCAGATGGGTGAAGCTTTGAAGTTATCCGTGTGAGCTGTGTGGTCACAGATGTTCTCCCGCCTTGAGGTCCGGTCTGCACTATGCATTGAGCATCATCACAACTTAAAGTACAGATAAATAGTTCATGGCAGTGTCTTCATCCCTTTCCCTGTGTCTGGCTCAGCCTGTCCATGGGCCCTCAGGAGTCAGCTTGGCATTTAAGTTAGCCTGGTGTTTTCCCAACAAGAAAGTTCCCAGGCATGCCTGTCTCACCGTAGCTGTTATCAGCTGAGGCATTTTTAGGAAGTGGGGGTTTTGGGGTGTCTTTAAAACTGTGTCAAACTTTCGTGCATGTTAGACTCTCCGGGGAGGTTTTAGAGATAGGACTCCAGCTCCTGGCATGGAGAACCTTGTTACACTGGCCCTAATTGGGTCCTCAGCATCAGCATCTCCAAAGAAAAAGGCTCTTGTGTCTTGGTGATTGTAATTCACAGCCAGAGCTGGAAGCCACTATGTCCTAGGCCAGATGCCACCATGCTGCTGTTGAGAACCCTAATTCCCCTTTATCCATTCAAAGGATCCATATTTTAAATAAATATCCTTTTAGTTAATCCTAGAAATGCAGCAAGAGCTGGAAAGCTTTCTGGGGACCCCACAAGGGCTCAAGGGCTCCGTATTGATGGTTTCTTTCTCTTGCAGTGAGTGCAAAGAGCTGCTGGACACTGTGGACAATTACGCGGTTCTTCAGCTGGATATCGTGTGGTGCTACTTCCGCCTGGAACAACTGGAGTGCCTCGATGATGCAGAGAAGAAGCTGAACTTGGCCCAGAAGTGCTTTAAAAACTGTTATGGAGAGAATCACCAGAGACTGGTCCACATAAAAGTATGTAACTGTGATTGGTTTTCTGAACCCACTTCTGGGCTCATTTATTCCTGTCCAAATGTGGAAACTGCTGCCAGAGGTGATTCATCTGGGCAGCAGTGTAAAATATCCCCTTTGTAAACCAAGGCTTTAGCAGGTATTAAGTGTTTAATTAGTCTGGCTGGGTTTTATTTTATTGTTTTGAGACAGTCTCATGTAGCCCAGGCTGTCCCTGAACTCCTAATCCTCTTGCTTCAGCCTCCAGAGTTCTGGGATTACAGTATGCACCACCTGTGCAGCTTAGTCTCACTGCCTCTGTGGAGGTTCTTAAAGTCAGTTTACTGACTACAGACCCCTGCTCTCAGTCACTCCGACCAGGAGAGAACCGCTGACTTAAGGCCTGTAGCAGTTGGAGACAGGTGTTGTGACTGGTTCCTTCCATGAGGAAGTGGTACTGCTTGGGAACCTTCCTGATGACAGCTTATTATTCTTTTTCTCCCAATGACTTCAGGGAAACTGTGGGAAAGAGAAGGTGTTGTTTTTAAGACTCTACTTGCTTCAAGGGATTCGAAACTATCACAGTGGAAATGGAGAGGAGGCTCGGGACTATCTCAACAAGGTAAGAAAAGCCGGGGTCTGCCCTCACCTGCGCCTCTGTGCCTGGCAATGGAGTGCTCTGTGAATCAGGCTCAGACTGACCCTTCAGGGCCCTGCACCTTCCTCCCATCCTCTCCCTCACACAGCATGAACACTTGTATCTGTTAGGGTTCAGGCAAGAGGCTGCAATAAGGATGCTTCAAAATGACAATCGCCTTAATTGGGTAAAGTTTCTGCCCTGTTGTCCAGCATCTTGAGGTGAGCAGGCCAGGCCAGGGTTCTGCAGGCTTTGGCTCCCATTCATTGTTCCTGCTGGTACCTCTGCCACCAGCAAAGAGGGCCAGAGAGTCAGAGCAGACCTTTACATGAGGAGAGACTACATGCAATTGACATAGAAACCACCAACCAGCCCAGCTACAAGGTTAAAACCTTCCTTTTCGATTAGACAGTAAGGGGGAAATGCTGTGGGATGGGGTCCTTCTCTGCTCTGTGAACGTGTGTTACTCTCATTGGTTGATGATAAAGCAGTTTTGGCCTATGGCAAGGCTAGATAATGTTAGGTAGAACAATCAGACTGAGGACTCAGAGGAAGAGGGATGGAGTCGGAGATTCGAGCCAGATGTCTAAGACCCAAGATGCCAGAGGACCCGTAAAGCCACATGGCAATACATAGATTAATAGAAATGGGTTAATTTAAATGTAAGAGCTAGTAAGTAATAAGCCTGAGTCATCGGCCAAGCATTTATAATATAAGCTTCTGTGTATTTTTGTGATAAGGCGGTTGGGACAAAAGAAAAGCTCCGCCTCTGTTTACAGAGAGTGATAGATGCTATGTGCAGCTCAGATTCTGTGGATTTTTTTCTTTTTGTTTTGAGACAGGGTCTTGCTGTCAGCCCAGACCCTGTAGATGGCCTTTACCTCCTGATTGCTGGGATTGCATACATGCACCACCACAGCCAGCTAAACTCAGGAATGTGTTACAGTCGCTCTGGCACTCCTGCAGTACTCAGCCTGCCTGCTTGGTTGGCTGTGCCGGCAGAGATAGTGTTGTCTGTTTTCCTTCCTGATGGTAGATAGGTTAGACACGCTCGCTTCCATCATACTCTCCCACACAGTAGTTCACATTGGTGGCCTGACCTAGGGGCTTTAGCAGTGCTAAGCTTTGATGTTGCTGCTGTTGCATGAGTCTTCTGTTTCCTGTTTATAGGCACGCCAGCTCTTTAAAGAGCTGTACATCGATCCGTCAAAAGTTCACAACTTGCTGCAGTTGGGGTTCACTGCCCAGGAAGCCCGGCTTGGCCTGCGGGCTTGTGATGGGAACGTGGACCATGCAGCCACTCACATTTCCAACCGCAGAGAGGTAAGTTTTCACTTCTCTCTTCAGTGCCCATGAGGCTTGGACCCTTTGAAAAGGTTAAGAAACAAAAACAGTACAGCTTCTTTTCTGAACTGGGTAGGGAAAGACCAGAGAGAATGCCAGAAGAGGTGTGAACAAGAATCAGGAGGGCAGGAATACATTGCCTTCCCCCGCTCTTGAGACAGGGGCTCATGTAGTCCAGGTTGGCCTCTAACTAGTGGTAAACCTTGAACTTCTGGTTCTCCTTGCTAGTAACTGTGAGGGCTAGGATTACTGGCATTCACCACACCCTGTTTTCTGCAGTGCTGGGGAGGAGACCTGGAGCATCAAGGATGCTGGACAAGTGTTTACCAACAAGGCTGCATCCCCACCAGATTGTATTTCTGGAAGCTATTTCAAAGGTGACTGTAAACAGCTGGTGAGGCCACTATGATAGTTTAGGATTGCATTCTTGCCCGGAAACGTGTCAGATGATAGAAAAGAGGTCTTAAAAGCTGCAGTCATTTGTAACAAGCTCACAAAAGGAAGTTTTAGAATTCTAGAGTTGGAAGGAAGGGACCTTATCATACCCAGCTAGTTGTACAGCTGAGAACCTGAGTTCAGAGAGAGCTGGTGATAGGTGTCCATCTTCTCAAAGCTGGCAGTCTCTTCGGGCTTTCCAGCCGGACACTCTTCTTGTGTGGATCCCATTTCCCAGGGAACCCTGAAGACAGCAGCCCGTGGGCCACAGAAGGGGCAGG
Source organism: Peromyscus leucopus (assembly GCF_004664715.2). Lineage (NCBI taxonomy): Eukaryota > Metazoa > Chordata > Mammalia > Rodentia > Cricetidae > Peromyscus > Peromyscus leucopus. The sequence goes on from NC_051065.1 coordinate 61,746,406, forward strand.
AGACACTGGTCGGTGTGGGAATGGACCCATGGGTTAGTTGTGTAAGGGCCTGTCGTCAGCAGGACTGTCAGCCCTCGTCTGTTGTTCCAGTCGTCGTCCCTGGGCCTCGCTGAGGAGTCAGGGACAGGTCAGGCGAGGCTGGCGCGGTGCGCTGTCTAGTTCAGCAGCAGAAAGCAAGCCTTGCGGACATCGCTTTTCCACTTTCCCACTGCTCCGCCACCACACGGCTTCAGTGGATGGAGAGCCTCTGTTTTCAAGTACTCTGAAAACATGCTGTAATGCTCAGTATTCATGAGTCATTCTCCACGTGGTGATATAATTCAATTGTACCCATGGCTGCCTGTGGTGCCACTGGCAAAGGTGCTTCTCATTTACAGTGAGGTGTCTGGGTCAGAGACTGCCTCTGAAAGTATAGTGGGGAGGGAGGGCAGTGAGATGAGTGAGTTAGCATCAGTGTCAGGCTGCGGTCAAGCCCAGTGATCTGCCTTTGATCCCCTGGGCCCATGTGCGCACACAGAGAGAGAGAGAGAGACACAGTGAATTAAGATGTAATAAAAAATATGGCAGAATTATTGGGTTACATAAGGCATTGGGTCCTAACACCACAAATATAAATGAGCGGGTATACATGTATGTGTGCGAACACTTACATGTCATACATATATGCACTTCTGAATTAAGTGATCTTCAGAGAAAAAGCCCTGGACAGAGTGATAGGTTAGGTGAGTTGGTGGTCACTCGTGTTGCCAAGGACCTGGTCTGTCCCTCCCCTTTGTGTCGTCTGATCACACCCCGAATGCCCACCAGTCCTCGCTCGTGAGCCAGCTGCCCTCGAACCTCTCCCTGAGGCTGGTGTGGGCTGATACCATTCGGATATCATCTGGGAGCTGGTCAGGGCAGGAGATGTCGGGAAGATACTCTTGGGGTGCCACAGAAGAGGCGCTCCTATGGGAGCTTAAAGTGTGAGGTGGGAGCTGCTGCCTCTATTCCTGCAGCCCTGGGTCTGCATTTGTCAAAGAACTAAATGAACTAAGTCTTTCCTTCTCCTGATGTTAGGGATAGAACCAGGGTGTTGTGCTAGGCAACCGTACCCAAAGTGATGTTCCTAGCCCCTTGATAGGAATCCCCAGGTAAGTGACCAGAGGCTGAGATGGCCTTTGACCCTGGCAGAAAACTCTTCTGACATGAGACTGTAGCTGCATACCTGTGGGGCCTCCGACCCCCAGCACATAGGAGGAACCTGCCTGTTCTTATGCTGCATGTTGGGTTCTGGGTTCATGAGGTGCTGGGCTGGTCCTCTGTTTCTGCTCCTGACCTCAGAGCCCAGCCCTAGCCCAGTCCTGAGCCTCTGGCCACTTCTCAGCAAAGACAGGTAGAGAGAGGTCCCTCTGTTTGGTTGTTCACCAGCCCAGAGACCTTGAGACACCCTGCAGAGCAGAACCCCAGATTCCTGTGCTGCCTCCACCCCTAACTCAGAGGGACTTGTTTTCCTAAAGGAACTGGCTCAAATAAGGAAGGAGGAGAAGGAAAAGAGGAGACGTCGTCTGGAAAATATCAACTGTTTGAAAGGAATGGGCTACTCCACACATGCCGCCAAACAGGCCCTTCACCAGGCCAGAGGCAACCTGGACGACGCCCTGAAGGTAAGGCTTCCAGGCTTCAGTCTGGGCAGCTGGGTGCACCCAGTGGCCTGACTCCTTCCACACCTTCTGTGGAGACGGGGTTGCGAGTGCAGTTCTGTCTTCCAGCAGAGCCAGAATGATGGCCCTGGCACCTGGCCTGGGCCTCTTTCTTTTGACTAGAGTCTAATGTCAGCGGCTGTCCTGTCCAACTCAAGGATTGATCACGTTTCAGTTGAAGTGTTTGAAGAAACTGTTTTATTTTTTGTGGTACCTCTTGGTAAAGGGGCTTTTTAAAGAAATCCCCAAAGTAACAGCAGCAGTGGCTTTTCCTTGGTCAAGAGGCACAGTAAGCTCTGTGCTACAGGTCAGATGCTGCCCTCGGGTGCCGCCACAGGGTGCCACAGAACAATGACAGACAGATGGATGCACAGGGGCAGGAACTGTGTGCCTGCATGTGAGAGGTGGTAGGCTGGTAGTTAGGTGAATAAAGGCCCTTCCTATGCTTTCAGATTCTCCTCAGTAATCCACTCATGTGGTGGCTACAGGATTTAGACCCTGAAAACAACAGCCGTCAAACAAGTCCTTCCCAAGAGAGCATCGACCAAGTGAGTGACGGGCGGTGCAATCTTCCCTTGGGCGGGGCTGCCTGGGAGGAGTGGGATGGCAGCAGGGTGGCCATCCCTGGGAGGACTTCCGGTATATGTAGTCGGGTGGATGTGGGGAGGGGGGTTCTGACTGAGAGGTGCTTCTGTAGAAGGGAAAGGGGATGCATGGTAGTACACACCTTTAGTCTCAGCACCTGGAGACAGAGGCGGGTGGGTCTTTGTGTTCAAGGCCAGCCTGATCTCCATAGTGAGTTCCTGGCCAGGGCTACATGGTGAGATTCTGTCCTCTGAAAACTGCACGAAATGGACTGCAGCAGAACGTGCCCTTTGCCCTCACTTCTCAGTTGCCTCTGTCCATGTTCCACTGTCTACGTCCGTCCTCTTTCTCTGCCTGGGACCTAAGAGGTTGTCATTGTGTCCCATGAAACTCAACCCACCTGGAAGTGTGGAGACTTCATCCACACTTGACATCACACTTTAGCATGTCTCATGCATTGTGGCCGTTTAACATGTGGTACTCACAGTTAGATTTTCATGACACCTGCTTTCAGCAGCAAGGTGGCTGGTCCTGAGGTGAGTGCCTAGCACCCAGGTCTTCAGAGCCCCTTCTGCACGGCCTGGCGTCTCTGGGGCTGAAGAGGGAGGGACTTGTCAGAAAGGGCAAAAGGTGCAGGCAGCATTCTTTAGTTATACTTACCTAGAAAGGTGCAGGCAGCATTCTTTAGTTATACTTACCTAGAAAGGTGCAGGCAGCATTCTTTAGTTATACTTACCTAGAAAGGTGCAGGCAGCATTCTTTAATTATACTTACCTAGAAAGGTGCAGGCAGCATTCTTTAATTATACTTACCTAGAAAGGTGCAGGCAGCATTCTTTAGTTATACTTACCTAGAAAGGTGCAGGCAGCATTCTTTAGTTATACTTACCTAGAAAGGTGCAGGCAGCATTCTTTAGTTATACTTACCTAGAAAGGTGCAGGCAGCATTCTTTAATTATACTTACCTAGAAAGGTGCAGGCAGCATTCTTTAGTTATACTTACCTAGAAAGGTGCAGGCAGCATTCTTGAATTATACTTACCTAGAAAGGTGCAGGCAGCATTCTTTAGTTATACTTACCTAGAAAGGTGCAGGCAGCATTCTTGAATTATACTTACCTAGAAAGCAAAGTTGTCCTAGCTGTGCTGCGGGGTGCGAGAACATGGATGTGGTCCACAGGGCAGTGTGAGCTGAGCGCATGGTCACAGTCCTAACCCTGTGATCTCTCCTAGCTGGTGTACATGGGATTCGACACAGTGGTGGCTGAAGCCGCGCTAAGGGTGTTTGGAGGCAATGTCCAGCTGGCAGCTCAGACCCTTGCGCACCATGGAGGAAGCCTTCCTCCAGACCTGCAGTTCTCAGGAGAGGACTCCTCCTCCTCCTCCTCCACACCGTCCACATCCCCATCAGACTCTGCAGGTAGGCCTGAGGTCTGGATGCTCCCTGATGGCTGCATTCTGCTGAGTTTGAGCTAAGGGCAGCTGTGATCCTAAGGCAGAGGCTAGCCTGGAGGCCGAGGGCCAACCCTGGGTTCTGCCGGGACTGGACGGGACGGGGTTCTGCGGGGACTGGACGGGACGGGGTTCTGCCGGGACTGGACGGGACGGGGTTCTGCCGGGACTGGACGGGACGGGGTTCTGCGGGGACTGGACGGGACGGGGTTCTGCGGGGACTGGACGGGACGGGGTTCTGCCGGGACTGGACGGGACGGGGTTCTGCCGGGACTGGACGGGACGGGGTTCTGCCGGGACTGGACGGGACGGGGTTCTGCCGGGACGGGGTGGCTACCAAAGGCACAGTCAGGGCCCCTCTCCTCCTGTGATCTGCTTATCCCCGTGGTGTTTTCACTGCAGGGACCTCTAGTGCCTCAACAGATGAAGACATGGAGACAGAGGCCGTCAACGAAATCCTGGAGGACATTCCGGAGCATGAGGAAGACTACCTGGACTCCACTCTGGAGGATGAAGAAGTGATTATTGCTGAGTACTTGTCCTACGTAGAAAGTATAAGGTCTGCCACAAACAACAACTGAACAGAACTAAGTCCTACATTTCTGCCTATAAATTCTGTCGTTGTGAATGGTCGAATGCAGCTCTTCTTTGCGTTCCTCTTGCTTTTCAACGATTCTGCTCCACGTAGGCTTCTTCCTCAGGTACAGGGACCCAGCGTAGTGAAGAGAGACTTTATTGGGAAGAGGACAGTCTAGGAGAGGGAGTCCCTGGCTCTGCTGTTCCCCTTCTGCCACCAGGTCTGCATCCCTAACTCTGCCACTCTGCCGGTTTTCCATCCAGACTGGGAAGCAGGCTCCCTAATGGAAGCAGGGTGGTCTGCAGAGGGCTGGGGACTCGGTCTCCTGTCCCCCTCAGCTAGCCCTCCTGTGCACTTTTCCTCCTTTCCTGCTACTGAAACTGCCCTCCTCCACCCACCGCTGCTGTGCAAGCTTACCTCAGCCCTTGTTCACCCTGCCTCACCCCTGCCTCTTCATTCCAAGTGCTGTGGACACAATGAGATATAGGCCGCATCCCATACCAAATGGTGGCAGATACCTTGATGTTGAAATGTCAGTGTTCTGTGCTCTTAGATCAGTAAAGTCTGTACTTAAAATTCAAGGTTGCAAATCAGAGTTTCTATGAATTCTAAATTCCTCATACAAAGTGAGTCTTTTATTAAATGTAAGTTTTCAATGCTAACGAAAGCAACTTCTTTTCATTTACATTTCTAGACTGCTGTCAGAAAACTCACTGATGGCTAAGAGACCCCTGAGATTGTGATGTGCTTTCTCAAGTCTCTTGCTGGGTTTTTCTACAGCCGGGTCACGGGACTGTTCCTAAACAGGCCTGTCAGCCTTTGGTTGGTTCTTCCTGGGCATGGACCAGATGGATAGCCTTCTGGCACCCAGGGCATGGCAGGCAGCAGACAGATGTGGAGTGGGTCAAGTGCCACTGTATTCCTGAGATCCTCTCATTTCACCTGAAGCCCTGACCACAGACTAGGCTGGGCAAGTAGAATTGTTTCTTGCTTTTTTTTTAAATTACACATATTTATTGTGTGGGGGATGGGAAAACATGCCATAGCACATGTCTGGGGTTCAGAAGACAGCGTGTGGCAATTTGTTCTCTTTCCACCATGTGGGTACCAGGGACTGAGCTCAGGCTGTCAGGCTCGGTGGCAGGCCCCGCTCCCTGATGATTCATCTTGTTGCCCCCCTTGCTATTCTTTGGAAGTAGATGATACTGATGGAAATAAACCTGGAGAATGCAAATGAATGTCTGGCCTAGCTGCAGTGGGTTGCTTCCGAGTTGTTCAGTGACCATTCCGTTCTGTGTAGGGAGTGAGTGCAGTGTTGCCCTCAAGCGGCCTAGAGATTGGAGTGTGGCTCTGCAGCAGGGCCCTTGTCGGGCCTGTGTGGGTCACGCCGCCAGCATCAGCAGGGTTCCGGTGTGACCAGGAAGGAGAGACTCTGCGAGGGGCCGTGAAGCAGCCACCAGAGTGTGTGTCTTCGCAAGGGCAGGGCAGAGGGACTTACCATGAAACTATTGGCCAACCAGGCACCGTCCCGGGCATGGTGCCAGCTGTACTTTCTGGATTCCCTACTGTTTAAATGCTGGCGGAGAACACCGGAAGCCAGGACATCACTGCCATGGCAGCAGGCCCTGACTGCATGTGCGAGGGTGAGCCATGGGCAAGCACACAGATGTTGTTACGGACAGGGTGAGGGGAGGGACAGGTGAGTGACCCATGAGTTGAGAAGGTACTGGGTGCACCAGGAGTGCTGGGAAGGGGATGAAGAGCCTGTGGAGACTGCGCAGAGCCCTGAGAGCAGGTGGAGACCTGACCAGAGGTGACAGAGTGCCCAGAGTGGGAGGACCAGGGCAGCAGAGAGCATGCTTGCGGGATGAAGTCAGCCTGAAGCTCTGCAGTGATGTGCTGGCCTTGGCCTGGTGTCACTGACGGCATTTCACATCACCTGGAATTGTCTTGCATTGGTAACACTGCCATACCTCTCTGTCCTCCTGGCCAGGCATCTGGTAGAAAGTTCTGTCCCTTTTGGCCAACTGAACATGTGTCACAGACACTCGCTTCCTTCCTCTCAAAGGCTAAGCAAGCACTCTACCACTGAACTACACTCCCTGTCCTGGTGTGGCCAGGGTACCTCTGGCTCAGCATTCAACAGTAACACACAGAAGCAGCCCATAGGTGCTGGGAAAGGAGTGGGGGGCATCCTCATGCCCTCAGCATCAAGCCAAGGTCGCTATGCTATTGAAATAAAAGCCCAGTGGGTTGTGCTGGGTCAATGCAAAATATTCTGGTGTTTCCCCAAGAACACCGTGCAAAATAGTGTTTTCCTAAGAAAACACACAGCAACCTGTCACAGACTCCAGACTGAGGGAGGTTCCCAGCTGGCACCCATCCTTTCTGCCACTTCTGGCAGGATTCTCTATAGCAGAGATAACAGTTTAAATAAGGGGTGGGGGAGACGCTGGTTGTAGTGGCACACGCCTTTTATCCTAGCACCAGGGAGGCAGAGGCAGGCTGGTCTCTGAGTTCAAGGACAACCTGGTCTACAAAGTGAGTTCCAGGACAGCCAGGGCTACGGAGAGAACCCCTATCTCAATAAATAAACAGAGAGTAGAAAAAGGGTTTATTTTTACTTTTAAATTGTATATGCATTTGTTGCATATAGCTGTGTGCAGTGTGGGTGCAGGTGCCCGTGGCGGCCAGGCGAGGGCATCTTATCACCTGAACTAGAGTGACAGGTGTTGTGACAGCCCAGCCTGGGTGCTGGAACCAAACTCGGCAAGAATAGTGCAAGCTCTTAACCGCTGGGCCATCTCCCCGCCCCCAGCGGCTCCTGCTGTGTCCAGTGACTCCACCACATCTGGCATAGTACGGCATTTCTTCTGCACAAGACCAGATGGTCCTACCCAGCTGTTCAATGCCAGACCTTGACAGAAAACCCCTGGATTAATGTCCAAAAATGGATGGGTACTCCAAGGCAGGGGCCCCTGCCAAGCAGGCTGGTTGAAGAGGTCCCTTGAAGAGTCTCCCAAGGCCACTGCTGTATAAATGACCTTGGTTCACAAGCCCTCTTCTCAACCAGAAGGGGAGCTGACCCAGGGGGCACAGCCGTGGCAGGCCAACGGGCCTCCAAAAGGAAACCAAACCAAGAACGACACCCAGAGCACTTCGAGTGACGCGTATTGGAGTTCTTGGGGGGGGGGGGTTGTGGGACATGACTGGCCAATCTGACCTGGCTTTTGTAAGTTCATTTCCTCAGCAGGGAGGGCCTGGCAGCATGGGCTTCAACTCAGAGCTGGAGGCAGGCCGGCTCAAGTCCCTGCCGTGGCTACCAGTGTCCAGTGGGAAGGCCTTGGCTCAGGGCACGGGGAAAGGCACCTTCTCCCACAGTAGGAGAGGTCGGTCACGAGGGCAGGTGCGTGCTCTGCCGCAGGCCACTGCAGTCGCACAGTGCTTGGGGAAGCCAAGAACACTGACAGACGAGCCAGGCCACGGGTTTCCACCATCTCCTCTCCAGGGACTCAGGCTGGCTGCAAGGGCACCGGGGCCGCACAGGCCACCTTGTTGCTAAAGAGGCGTGACAGGCTGCGTTTGGCTGCTGGCCTTCGAGGCAAAGGCGGCACTGACTGGAGGCCACGCACGTCCCAGAGGCGCAGAGCACCGTCATGAGATGCTGTGTAGAGCACCTGACCATGTACCTGTGGGCAGGCAGGACGGCTGTCAGCCAGGAAGGGGGCCCCTTGCTTCCCTGGGGCAGTCGAGAGCTGGGAAGGGAGACTCCTACCTGGAGGCAGTTGATGACAAAGCTGTGGCCTCGGAACACCCTCTGCAGCACTCCTGACTGGGCGTCAAAGGCGCGGGCGCGGGCGTCCCCACTGCCCGTGAACACTGCGGACACAGCGGTACACTGGGCCCTTCCTGGCTGCCACCTTGCCACCTCCCCAGGAATGGGACACGGTGAGAGGGTGGTCTGACCTCTGCCTGCCCCACAGAGACATCCTAAGGGTCAGGTGGGAACCATCTGGAAGCCTTCTGAAGGGCAGCTCGGGCTCTCAGTCCTGTGGAGTCAGGGAGGACACGGAGGGCCCCAGGACACCCCTGCTGTACGGACATCTTTGCATAGTCTGGCTGCCATGCCTTCCTTGACTTCCGGTCAGCCTGTGCTGTCCTGAGTGGCCCTGTGTCAAGAACCTCTCAGGGCCAGGTGCCCATCTTATACCCTATTGAGTTAAGCAGACTTGTCTGCCTGTGTTTCTAGGACATTCGCCACATCCTGCAGGCTCTGCCCTGCCCACTCATCACCTGTACCCAGGGCCAGCCAGAGCCCACCCACCCTCCTCAGAAAGGGATGTGGCCTTGAAGCAGACCCCAGACCCCATCTGATTCCTGGGTCTTCCTCTGTCATAACTTGGCTTGGTGGTGCTCTGGCATCAAGGACACCAGAGTCCCTGGAGTACTTGCTGGGACAGATGGCCGAGTGCCACCCCACAGTTTCTGGTGCACTGAGGGGGCCTGCCACTCCTTTTTAATCAGTACTGGTGAGGCTGGCGATGAGGGGCCACCTGAAGTAGCCAACTATGGGGGTTCACTTACCCTCCTACACTGATTTCCCCAGAAGCCACCCCCTGGACAGGAGGCCTGCAGTTCACATGGCAGACAGTGCCGGAAGCATGGAGGTGATAGGAACGAAACCACAGAGGCCTGTTAAGTGAGCAGAGCGGCTCAGGTGCGGGGGGTGGGGGGGGACACTAGGTCCAGCGAGGAGGTAAGGATGCGGGGCCCCACACCCTCCAATACCCCTGGTGAGAGAGAGGTCCTGGGGATCAGTCCCCAGCAGCCCTGCTTGCTTAGTGTGAACTGTCAACTTGTCCCAGCCTAGAATCACCAGGGAAGAGAGTCTCCTCTCACTGCAGAATTATCTAGGTCAGGGTAGCCTGAGGCACGACGTGATGGTTAATTGAGGCTGGAAGACCCTGAATGTGGGGGCCCCAGGTCATGGGCCGGGCCCTGAACTGCCTCAGTGCGGAAAGTGAGCGGAGAACGCAGCTGGCAGCATCGTGGGTTCGCTCACTCCTCTCTGCTCTGGGCGACCCACGTGGTGTAACCCGCTGACTTAGGCCCCTGCTGCTGTGACCTCCTGCAACCTGGAACTGTAAGACAACCCTTTCCTCTGAGTGTTTGTGATAGCCTCACGTGGAACCCCACGGCCACCTTATATTTGCCACTCTGGGCCTGCCCAAAGCCAGCCCCTCTAGGCTGCTCCCTGGTCTTCGGTATCTATTTCTTACCCTTCCCGGCCTTTGTCTGCACACACTTCCCCTTTTCTTAAAGCTTGAGGGTGCACAGGGCCCCGGGAGGGAGTTTCCTTGCTGTGTTTCCTCAGTTCTTTCCTTGCCTCTCCCCAGACTCAGTAGCAGGGTCCAGCCCCCATGGGCTGCCGGGCATCTTGAGAGTGGACAAGGTCAGGGGCAAAGCCCATTCAGTAAGCCTTGTTGGCAAGGACCAAGAACCAAGCTCAGTCATAGTGAGAGGGGCCCGTGAGGGTGACTTCAGCACAGCTGTGCCAGCTGCCACCAAGGGGAGGGGCACAGGAGGGCACCTGGCAGGGTCTGGGGGCTAACCGTTCTGTGCTCAGTTAAGAGCGGTGTCTGACCAGGGCCAGAGCTATGCCCACACTAAGGCTTGGACACGAGAGGAAGGAAAAGTAACTTCTCCACGTCAGGCTAACTCCTAGGGCTTCCACTCCCAGGCCCAGCCCTATGGGAGTCTAACATCTGCTTCTGTTAGGGGCTAATGAATCCAAATAGGAAGGGAATCACCATTGGTGGAGCTGGGGAGAGGGGATGAAGACCCAGATGTGTGACCACTTGGGACCTAGGAGACAAAAAGCTTCCTCCCTCCCCAACAGGCCCTTCCCCTCAGACACCAATGAAACGGCAAGTAGAAAGGTAGCCTGGCTCAGGGACGCACACCATGCAGCCATGGGAGGCAGAGGAGATGACCAGGAGAGGAAGGGAGGGGGGGCAAACTGGAGTGGCATGGGCGGTGCCAGGACAGAGGACTTACAGGTGCCTGCGTGGTACTTGAGGGCACTCACGCTGTGTCTGTGGGCCGGGAACGTGCGCACCCTCTCTCCAGTGTCCGCCAGCCAGCACTTAACAGTCCGGTCCGCGCTGCCCGAGTACAGGAGCCGCTCTGTGAGCTGGAGGAAAAGGGTCAGCCATGGGTCCTGATGGCCGGGCAGCAGCCCTCAAATCATTATTTACAAGGTGGGAAACGTCGGCAGGTCTCAATGGGGAAAAGCACGGTGACCCCAGAACGGACTCCCCACCACCCTCTGGAGCACTAGACAGTGCTGGCTCCTCTTCCCCCTGGTGAACCTGGGCCCAGAAGGCAGTGTCCTCAGCCCTAGAAAGCCCTGCAGACCTCAAACAGAACCCTACAGATGCTAGCCAGACATAGCCCTGCAGACCTTAGATGGAGCCCTGCAGATACTAGGCAGTGTTCCTCAGATCCAGACAGAGACCCCCAGTCCCCATACAGCTCTGCAGACCCCAAGCAGAGCCACACACTCAGCCAGAGCCTCTCCACTGCCTCCTCCTCCTCCTCCTCCTCCTCCTCCTCCTCAAGCTCGCTAATAAAGCCTTGGTCCCCAGCTGATGACATTCAGGAGAGGTAACAGAGCCTCCAGAGAGTCAGAGGACACAGGGGAGGCCTGTCCCTAAGTGGCAAGCTCAGTGCCCAGGCATAATCAGAAGCCCCCTGCCTACATACAATCCTCACACACAGCCCTGACACCCCCCCCCCAGTACTCCTGCTAAGTGGGGACACACTGAGCCATGCTCCAGCTGAGGGTCGGGTCACTTCCAGTCAGCCCCGGAGAGACCTAGAAGGCTGTCGTCACCACTGGCGTGTAGGGTGAGAGAACTGGTACCCAGGACTGAAGGCTGACAGTACACACAACTGCGGCAGCCAAGGCACTGTGTTCAGACCCTCCTCCAGCTCCTAAAAACTGAGAAAAGCCCTGTCTCTAGGGGAAGAAAACGGTTCCTGTCGCTGGAGACAGAAACTCAGTTCAGGAAACACACAGACGCAGGTCAGGCCTTAGGGGTTTTGGTTGATGTTATTTTTGTGTGTGTATGTATGTGAGTTCATGTTCCGTGTGTGTGTGTGTGTGTGTGTGTGTGTGTGTGTGTGTGTGTGTGTGTGTGTGTGTGTGTGTTGCTGACCCTCAGGCATCCTGAGCTCACTAATTAGGTTGGTTGGGCAGGAAGCCAAAGGGGTCCACCTGCCTCTGCCTCTCCAGGGTGGGTTACAGGCAGGCGCCCCCAGCTTCTCTTTTCTTTTTCTAATTACTTATTTTATGTATGTGAGTCTTCTACCTATATGTACAACTTATGTCAGAAGAGGGCATCAGATCCCACTAGAGATGGTTGTGAGCCACCATGTGGTTGCTGGGAACTGAACCCGGGTCCTCTGGAAGAGCAGCCAGTGCTCTTAACTGCTGAGCCATCTCTCCAGCCCCGACACACCCAGCTTTTCTACACGGTGCTGGGATGAACTCAGCTCCTCAGCTTGTGCAGCGAATGTTTGAGCCAACTCCCTAGTCTGTTTTTTCAGACAGGATCTCACTGTGCAGCCCAAGCTGGCTTCAGGTTCCCTCCTGGCTTCGCCCGCACCAGGATTCCAGGTATTCTCAGTCACACAGGCTGTTAAAAGTCCCTTTCTCTGTTGGGTGACTTCTTCGGCCCTACTTCCCCTTTGTCTGGATATATTTTCAGGAATCTTCTTCTTCAGCCGACTTACTGTCCATTTTCCTGGCAAGGCCTGCACTGCTGAGATCTGAATGTATCTCCCACAAAGCATGGGCTGGACACTTTCCCAGTGCGAGAGTGTGGGGGTGGGCCGGGGCCCGGCATAATGGCGCACACCTTTAACCCCAGCACACATGAGGCAGGGAGGCAGGTGGATCTCTGTAACTTCAAGGCTAGCCTGGTCTACACAGAATTTCAGGCTAGTCAGGAGTACACAGTGAGACCCTGTCTCAAAATTAATTAATTAGTTAATTAATTAATTAATGAGTGTGAGGTTGGGGGTGCCTAACAAAAGGTGTTTAGTAGCCGGGCGTTGGTGGCGCACGCCTTTAATCCCAGCACTCGGGAGGCCGAGCCAGGCGGATCTCTGTGAGTTCGAGGCCAGCCTGGGCTACAGAGTGAGTTCCAGGAAAGGTGCAAAGCTACACAGAGAAACCCTGTCTCGAAAAACCAAAAAAAAAAAAAAAAAAAAAAAAAAAGTGTTTAGTGAGCTGGGCATGGTGGCGCACGCCTTTAATCCCAGCACTCAGGAGGCAGAGGCAGGCGGATGATCTCTGAGTTCACGGCCAGCCTGGCCTACAGAGTGAGTCCCAGGACAGCCGGGACGACACAGAGAAACCCTGTCTCGAAAACAAAAAAAGAAAGGCGTTTAGGCCACGAGAACTCTCCACACGTGAGAGAACTGGTGGACAGATGCAGTGAACGGGCTGGCACTGTGAACGAAGGCTCCTTGAGGCTGTGTGGTCCCCTCGTCCCTTCCTCCCACCACAGGACATGCAGTCGGGCAGCAGTCGGGCAGGCCTCACCTCCAGACAGATGACAGAGCCCTGGTGCTCCCGGAACACCCGCAGCTGCTCCCCACTCAGGATGTCCCAAGCACGGACGGTGGCATCCGTGCTACCTGTGAAGGCCGTGTGGCTGGAGACATCCAGCACCAGGCACAGCACCGCACCCGTGTGGCCCCGAAGGGTCTGGTGGCAGCAGCCGCTGGCCACCTGCCACACCTTGGCTGTGTCGTCTGTGCTGCCGGTCACTAGGAGCCCGGCGCCCATGGCGGCCTCCAAGCAGGGGTCACTGGGCAGGTCCTTGGGGGCCGAGTAGGCTAGTGCCAGCACGCAGTTGCGGTGACCCCGGAACTCCTTGGACACTTGCCCTTTGTCCACCGTCCAGGCACGTGCCGTCCGGTCATAGGAACTGCTGAAGAGCTGGTCCTCTGTAACCAGGATCCTGTGGGTAAGAGGGGGAGGGTCAGGCTCAGAACACGCATGGTGGAAGGAATCCACCCGGCCCCCACAGGCTAGCCTTGGCCCCGAAACTGACGGCCCCCACTCTCTGCCTGCTCCACACCCACTTTCCACGGTCTAGCTCGAAACACCACGTGTCTACCGTGCCTACCCCCCAGCCACCCCTTCATTCTCAGTTCTTTCCCTCTGTGACAAACCTGCAGGCCTGACCTGTACCCAGCAGGGACCATGTCTCTGGGGCATGATTCGCATAACACTCTATCCGAGCCAGAGACATAGGAGGAAGAGGGGACACGGGGCTTTCGGTTTAAAATAGGAAAAAGCCATTCAGGGAGCTGAGGCAGAAGGATTGCCTTGAGTTCAAAGCCAATCTGGGCTACATAGTGAGTTTGAGGCAAGCCCAGGCTATAGAGCGAGATAGACCCTGCCTCAGAAAGCCTGCTCTCACACTGCTAAATGCTGCAACCTCCCAGAAAAACACATTTGTCTTCAGAGAACTTTGCACAGAACTCCCAAGGGCCTGTTTACACGTCCTTGTTAAGAAGTCTAGACTCCGGGGCTGGAAAGATGGCTCAGGTTAAGAGCACTCACTGGCTGCTCTTCCAGAGGTCCTGAGTTCAATTCCCAGCAACCACATGGTGGCTCACAACCATCTGTAACAAGATCTGGTGCCCTCTTCTGGCCTGCAGTCATACATGCTATATACATAATAAATAAATAAACTAAAAAAAAAAAAAAAAAAAAAAAAAAAAAGAAGCCGGGCGGTGGTGGCGCACGCCTTTAATCCCAGCACTCGGGAGGCAGAGCCAGGCGAGTCTCTGTGAGTTCGAGGCCAGCCTGGGCTACCAAGTGAGCGCCAGGAAAGGCGCAAAGCTACACAGAGAAACCCTGTCTCAACCCCCCCCCCCAAAAAAAAGAAGTCTAAGCTCACCAGGTATGACCCACACCTGTAATCCCAGCACTCAGAAGACAGAGGCAGGTGGATCTCTGAATCTGAGGCTAGCCATGGTCTACATGGCGGGTTTCTGATCTGTTGAGAGTCAAAGAACCCCCTTGACAAGAACCTATGATGTTCTGGGGGTGCAGCCCCATAGGGGGTGCTCGAGGCACTGGGGTTCTCAACAGTTAATGTTGCCAACTTGGTGAGATTTAGGATCACCATGGAAACAAGCCTCTCGTACACCTGTGCCTTCCAGATTAGGTTAAGTGAAGTAGGAAGCTTCCCTTTATTCCTTTTTGCTTTCTCTGGGGGTGAGTGATGTCCAAGCAATGAGAAAAGAAACTAACTCGGGCCGGGCGGTGGTGGCGCACGCCTTTAATCCCAGCACTCGGGAGGCAGAGGCAGGCGGATCTCTGTGAGTTCGAGGCCAGCCTGGGCTACCAAGTGAGTTCCAGGAAAAGGCGCAAAGCTACACAGAGAAACCCTGTCTCGAAAAAACAAAAAAAAAAAAAAAAAAAAAAAAAAGAAACTAACTCGGGCTAAGCGGCCCTGTGGCAGAATGTACAACAGGGATGTCAGGCCACTGAAGGATGGTGTGCTCGAAGCTCACACGCCCAGCCTAGCTCTAAAAACAGCCTCACCCATTTGGGAACATAATCTTCGGAGTATGTCTTTTGTGTGGTGGATTTGGAACAGCCACTGATGGAAACAGTGTATGTATGTGCGTTTGTGGATGATCTGTCTGTGCATGTGCGTTGGACACATGTCGAGCACACATGTGGACATTCCTATGTATATGTACTTGATGCATCTCAGTAATGTATGTGTTGTGTATACGTATGTTGATATGAATGATCTTGTTCATACATATGCATGTTGCGTGTATGCTGTATGTACATGTGTATCCATGTGCTGTACCTTTGTGTTGTGTTATGTATATTATCTGTGTGTGGGCATGGATGCCAAACCTCAAAGAGCATAGTTTCCGCCTTGTTTAGAGAAGCTTGTGACTGTTCCTTAATCAACAACCTGAGGACAAGCTGGTCATCTGAGGCATGGACCCTCACGCACCTAGGTTGGCTTCTGACAGATGCCTCAGTTTCTGTTTTTGTGGAGAACATTTTTTTTTTTTTTGTATAGACAGGAAAGGGAGGGATTTGGAATCAGGGTCTCCTCTAAGCCAGTCTGATCTAGAGCTCATTCTGTACCCAGGCTGGCCTTGAAGTCATGGAAATTGCACTACCTCAGTTTCCCAAGTTCTGGGACAACAGAAACAAGTCACCGTGCCCGGCCAATGACAGACATCTTGCTGGGAAAGGCCAGTTTGAACTGTGAGAGCTGAGTTCTCCTAGCTCTAGCATCTCCTGCAGACACCTTCAGACTGTCGAGCCGCCATCTGACGTGGGCTCTGGAGCTGCAGTCAGCTTGAGGAGCTAATCTGCCTGTCTGGAGGCCCACACAGCCCTCAGAGCCCGCCCTGGCTGCAGCACGGCCTCCCCTCCGTGTCCACAAAGAAAGGCCCTTGGGTCTTTCCCAAGTAGGGGCTCTCCTATCAGTGCGACTCCACGGCTTCCAATGCCAGGCATCTGCTTGGAACTTGGGAGCCCAGGGCGACTATTGTGTGTCATAAAAATAACATCAAGTTGATCTGGTCAGCAAACAAATGTCCACCGCTCAGGTCCAACCCAAATTCAACAAGGAAAAAAATTCAGATCCCGAAGAAGGCCAGGAGACCTTCAGTAGCCGTACAAAAGGAAGTTTAAAAAACACCACCAATTGCATCTCCCTTCTCCTCTGAATCCCTAGCTGTCATTGGTGTCATTGGTCTCCTCTGGAATTCGCTCCCATGGGTGGGTGCTGGAGCTCCCCTTCCCCACCCCCAGAGGGGCAGTCAGGGTGTGTGGCTCAGGAGGGCAGACTATGCTAATATATGCTAACGATGCCTCTTTCCTGTGGCTCCTCTGATCATCCCACTACCACAAGTGGTTAGCTGCCCTGCTCAGAATCAGTCCTCCATTTCTGTCTCCTTGGCCCATGCCCCGGGGCTTGGCTGACCTGTTCACGATGGACGTGTGCCCTCGGTACACCTGCAGACACTGCCCGGTCCTAACGTCCCACTTCCGGATGGTGCAGTCGGCGCTGCAGGTGAAGGCAGCTTCGTCCTCCAGCTGGCAGAAGGTCACATAGCTCTCATGACCTGCCATGAGAGGGAATGTGAGCTGGCCAGGCACCAGCTCTTCTTCTCCTGTGCGTGCAAGCGGATACATGAGAGCAGGAGCATCCGAGGCAAGTCTGGGAGACCAGCCCTCCCTCTATCCTACAGACCGGCATCTTACTTTGTAGCCCAGGCTAGACTTGAACTCACAATCCTTCTGCCTCAGCCTCCAGGGTGCTCACTCAGATCCCAGGAGTAAATCGCCATGTCCATCCAGTGAGACTGGCCCTTTTGTGTTGTTTGTTTGTTTGTTTGTTTTCAAGACAGGTTTTTCTCTGTAAAGCAGTCCTGGCAGTCCTGGGATTCACTCTGTAGACCAGGCTGGCTTCGAACTCAGAGATCTGCTTGCGTCTGTCTCCCGAGTGCTGGGGTTAAAAGTGTGTGCCACCACTACCCAGCTCCCTTTTGTGATTTTTAAACCTGTGTGTGTGTGTGTGTGTGTGTGTGTGTGTGTGTGTGTGTGTGTGGACACATGGAAAAGGACTGTCTGGTCTGCTCTCCCACTCACTCTGTGTGTTCTCTTGAGAGTCTCTCACTGAACCTGGAGCTGGGCGAGGACAGGCCCCAATGATCCTCCTGTGTCCGTCTTCCACAGCACTGGAGGTCACAGTAGTCTGCAAAAAAGCACCCTCAGCTTCTTACCTGGGGTCTGGAGATCTGAATTCAGACCCTCACAGCCGAGCAGCAGGCCCCCTGACTCACTGACCAGCTCCCCTTTTATTCTGAGACTTTTTCATGTAGCCCAGGCTGGCCTTGAACTCCTGGCTCTCCTAACTCTACCTCCCACCATTGGGATTAAAAGCATGTGCCGCCACACCCAGGTCTTTAATCTCATCTGAGAATTTCTTTTCATAGCTGGAGTCAGGCAAACAGGAATTTTAGCAATCTCTCCGGCAGGATCAAGCTTGTTAACTTTTTTTTTTTTAGGTCCTGGGTTAAACTTAGCTTGGAAGAACTTGACTTCCTGGGTTCTAAGAAAGAGAATTTTAATAAAAGCTCTCAGTCTTCCGGGAGAGTGCATGCCAGGCTGCTCTGAAAACAATGCAAGAATTAAGTAAACCCGTAAGAAATGGCAGATTGTGTTTCCCCGAATACACAAGTTGATGAAAAAGCTGAGGGCAAATCTGTTTGGCAAAACATAGTCCAGATTTTTGCCAGAGTTTATAAATATTTCTTAAAGTTGTCAACAAACTTTCCCTGAGACCAGTCTGCCTCCCTCTTCCAAATGCCTCTTGGGAGCTGAGATACCCCAAGAAAGGCAACCAAGGTGTGCCAGGCCTACCAGCTACTGGCATGGCATGACTCCAGGCCCCCCTAACGACTTTGTGTGGGAGTTACCTCCCATAGCCCCCTAATAACCCTGGATGGGCGTCACCACCCATGGCTCCTAAGGACCGTGAGCCAAGGCTGGCTGAGGCCCAGAGCAACGGCTCCAGCAGCGCCCAGCTGCCGACATCCCATCGACACAGTGGGTCAAGTGCAGGAGTGAACCATAAATCGAACCATGAAAAAGCACCTGAGAGCCACGTGGAGCTACTGGGCAACGGCTCCCCGGTTTTGTGGAACCGCGGAGGGAACCTGGCCCCTGAACCTGAGGTGGGGGCCGCTCTGTGGCACGTTAGGGAGAGGGGTGAACGCACAGACTGAAAAGAGACACTAAACGAAAGCAACAACAGTTTTCCCGGTTTCTGACAGCAAGCCAGGCTGACCTAGCAGCCTCTGCCCTCTGCAGCCAGGCACTGAGCCAAGGGAGGCTCCCACAGCACCCAGGACTCCGCTGAAGGCAAGGCCCTCTCCAGTCTCCTATAGCTCACCCCCCAAGCCCCAAGCAGCAAACACACCCGCTTGGATCGCGGGTCAGAGCCTGCCAGCTGAGGGCCTGGACTCTGCTGTGCCTGTCCCTTGTCCACCCCCCAGATCCCCACCCGACCCCGGTACACTGTAACCAGTGCCACCAAAAGACTGATGGGCCAGACCCAGGGCCGGTGGGGTCACCACGGCGGGTGGGAGGAGCCGTGTCTGCCGGCTCTGGACCTATCACCTCCAGGGACCTCAGCTTTCCGTTGGAATTGTGCAGAATAAGCAAAAAAACGCCAAGCTGAAAGTAAATATTTTTGAAGGGATGAAGAATGCAGATAAGATGTAGTTATTGCATTCAGAAGAGCAGCCCTGGGGGCTCCTGCTGAGGCGGCGGCGGCCCTTCTCGCCTCCCTGGCTAGCACTGAGGGTTTGCCAAGATCTGCTGTTCCCTCTGCATGTAGGAAAAGTGGCCCGGGACCCAGGGCCGCAGGGGCCACAGCATGAAACAAGTCCTCTTTTCTCTTTCAGTCCCCAGGGTCACACAATAAAGCGGCTGGCCACCCCAACTCCCACTGTGACTGCACCACGTAGGAACACATCCTTACCCCACCCTGGGAGTGCGAGCAGGTACTGTAATTTGTGCAGAAAAGTACACTTGCTGGGTGGCCCCTGGTTGTGGGAGCCCACAGAGGTTTCCTAGTGAGACCCGAGCATGCTTTACACAGCAGAGCTGCATAAGGGGATGGACTGACCACGTGCATGGTTACCAGGTGTTTGGAAGGGTCTGCACTTGGCTCTGCTGGGGGGGGGGGGGTCTTTTGCTCCACCCCCTGGCATTTCTATAATAGCTCCTCAGAAGAGACAGGAGGGACTGTTGGGTATTGACCTAGCCCTCCCAAGGCTATCCTGTGTTTCTGTCCTTCCTCTCGTCGTCGTCTAAGTATCTCTTTCCATCTAAATGTTTCTCACTTCTCTCTCCTCAAGAGTTCCCTGGGATAAAAGAGGGAGCGGGTCTCCCACACCTGGTCCTCCCACTTCCAGTAGGCTTCACACAGTGGGAGACTTTAGGCCAAAACGTTACCTTGGGCTCTGACGTGGAGGGCTGGCTGTGGCCCTCCAGTCAAGGTCCCCTCGCCCCAGAGGAGCCTTCCCCCTACACAGCTGCCTCCAGGCTGTTGTAGCCGCATGGCCCCTGGGAGAAGTCATGTCCCGGTGGTTCTTCTTTGTATTACACTCTGTCCACTTTGTGGTGTCGCTTTCCTAGATGCTTGTGAATTACCCTACGTAAAGGGAGCCAGGACCCTGACTGGTACCGCCCTTCAGCAGGTGACATCTGACACTCAGATGTGCCAGAGTGGACATTTTCCAAAACACCAGGATCACGGTCTATCTGCAGGCTGTCACTCAGAACTGAGAATCACGTCAGGGCTTCCTGGATTTCTGTGTGGGAATCAGGCCCATCGGTCCCGAGCTGCCACCATCTGCCATATGAGACATGGCCTTCTCCTTCAGCACCAACGCAGCCATGACCCTCCCCACAGCCTCACCCACCACTCTGGCACCTCGCCTTCTGAGCAGGCAACAGGGAACTTAGCCCTGAACCAACAGTGGCCTCCAAAGTGCTATCACTAAAATAGACGACATCTTCATGGAATTCTTCCTTGAGCAAATATTGATTTGCTTATGTGTAGCAGCCCTCCCAGGACTCCTCTATGCCTTGTAAGGGGCTGGACAGACGGCTCAACAGTTAAGAGCACTGGCTGCCCTTCTAAAGGACGTGGGTTCAATTCCCAGCACCCCCACGTGGCTGTTCATGACTATCTGTAACTTTAGTCCCATGGGCTCTGACACCCTCTTGTGGCACCATCAGGCACACATGTAGTACATAGACATACATGCAGGCAAAACATTCACACATATAAGATAAAAATCTAAAAATAAATTTTAAATGCATGAGTTGTTAGCTTATAAGAAAAACAAATCAAATGCCGGGCGTGGTGGCGCACGCCTTTAATCCCAGCACTCGGGAGGCAGAGCCAGGCGGATCTCTGTGAGTTCGAGGCCAGCCTGGGCTACCAAGTGAGCTCCAGGAAAGGCGCAAAGCTACACAGAGAAACCCTGTCTCGAAAAACCAAAAAAAAAAAAAAAAAAAAAAGAAAAGAAAAGAAAAACAAATCAAAAAAACAACAACAAAAAAAACCTGGATACTTCATCTCCTCATTCAGCCCCTCCCTACATGCCTCTTTTCTCCCTGACCCTCAAAGCTAACAGTTAACAACACTGTGCTTAGGTCCTGTCCCAGGCCAGTGCTCTCCCCTGAAGCTTGCAAGCATGAGTGGCTCACAGAAGATGCTGAGGCCAAAGAAGGATGTGGAGCATCCACAGTGGCCTAGAACCTTCAGGTGAAGTCCCTTACTCCCCTGGGAACCAAACAGGACAGCACAGACCTCTCAGGATGTTTTCTCAGGTCGGGATCCAGCGTCACGAAGGACATGGATACTCCACAGAGGGCAAAGAGGGGACTGGAGACCACTACCATTCCAGCAATCCTCTTCCCAAAATAAGTGCGGGTCAATCCTTTTTCACCAGTGTTCACCCACTGCACCTGAAACCATCCCTTCTAAATGTGTGTGTCCGCAGCAGGGAAGCCTGAGCATTCCAGTCCCGCTGATGCTGTTCTGTGACTCTTCTGAGACTCTTCCGGAGAGTTCCAACAGAAATGATCTGCCCAGCAATCCCCACTTTCGTCTCCATTCCAGTCCCTGGTCCAAACTTCCCCAAGCTCTGGAAAATACTCAGAAAATCCTCCAGCCCGACAGCCTCAGCTGCCGAGAACTGATAAGAAAGCTTGAACACACAGCCCAGTCACCAATCTCAACCGCTCTGCCCAAGGAATCAGGGCTGTCCAAACAACAGGCTGGAATTCCAAGGCCTTTGCAAGCCTAAGGTTACACAAGGGTCCAAGCCCTCCACAGGAGCAGAAGGATGCCTGCATTCCCAGGCAGTTCACAGGGATGAAGGCTGCCTCTAGCTGGCTGTAGGGCCTGGGCACAGCTTCCCTGCAGCAGGTCCCTGAGGAGAAGCAGTAGTCACAAGCAGCGGGCTGCTGTGGACCAGTCTTGCCACCTGGGACAAGTCCTCTAGGTCACTCCCCCTTGGGGGATGCTGAGGCTACACTCACCCCCAGGCAGCACCCAGAAAACACAAGACATTCTGCATTAATAATTAAGTCTGCCTCTGTCCATTTCCGGTTCATAAACTGGTGTCAGAGGGGCTGGCAGAAATGGCTCAGGGGCTGTTCTTCCAAAGGACCTGGGTTCTATTCCCAGACCCCACATGGTGGCTCACAACCATCTGTAACTCCAGTTCCAGAGTATTTGATGTCCTCTTCTGGCTTCCTTGGGTACCAGGCACACAGTTGGTGCGCATACATACATGCAGGCAAAATACCCATACACATAAAGTAACCCCCCCATACATACACACACACACACACACACACACACACACACACACACACATACACACACACACACACACACACACACAAAGCACACAGTTCCTGAGGAACACCTAAGGTTAATATCTGGCCTCCATATACAGGTACATACACTTGCACTCATGTATGCCCAAAACAAAAGGGGTGTGTATGTGAAATCAATCCTACTAATATCTCAGGAGGAAGCTGCTGGGGGAGACCTTATTTTTCCCGGGTTGCTGGAGCACAAACAGAAAGATACCAAATAGCCACACTGACTCGTGCAAACTCAGTCATAATCAGGAAAAAATATCTTTGTCCCTTTTATCCTGGTACAGTTTTGAAATGCCAGCCTTTAGAAACAAAGACTCAGAGTCTTAACCCTGGCGAGAACAGCCGAGGCAGGGAATCTCCAACAGTTTCCCCTTCAGTGGGGTGGCTTTCCACCAGGCCACGCCAGGCATCCCTCACTGGGAAGCTGTGCTATATTGACAGGACACACAGCTGTGAGGGCCACTAACGTAGGTGTGAAGGATGCTAGGTGCCAGTCACAGCTGGGCTCAAGGATGAGCCCCAGAAACTTGGCAGGATTCCAGAGCTGCCCTGGGACAAGCCACTGGGCCAGAAACAGCCTGGGAAGCCTAGACTTTCTGAGGAGAAGCCTCCTTGACAAGCAGGAGTCCCAAAGCGCTCCACAGGCTGGCTGTGCACTAGTCACCCAAATCCTGATGAAATAGCAATTGGAAACACCAACCAAGCCTGGCATGGTGGAGAGCCTCTGATTTCAGGTATTTTGGAGGTGGAGGCAGGAGGATCAGGAATTCAAAGTTACAAGGTGAGTGTGCTGGCTAGTTTTACGTCAACTTGACACTAGCTGAAGTCATCTGAGAGGAGGGGACCTCAATCCAGAAAATACCTGTAAAGGATTAGACTGTAGGCAAGCTTGCCGGGCATTGTCTTAGTTAGTGATTGATGGGGGAGAGGCCATAGCCCATTGTGGGCTGGCGGTCCTGGGTTCTGTAAGAAAGCAGGCTGAGCAAGCCATGGAGAGCAAGTCGGTAAGCAGCACCCCTCCATGGGCTCTGCACCAGCTCCTGCCTCCAGGCTCTTGCCCTGCTTGAGTTCCTGTCCTGACTTCCTTCAGTGACAGCAGTGCTATAGAAATGCATAAGCCTGGGCTGGAGAGATGGCTCAGAGGTTAAGTAAGAGCACTGACTGCTCTTCCAGAGGTCCTGAGTTCAATTCCCAGCACCCACATGGTGGCTCACAACCATCTGTAATGAGATCTGGCGCCCTCTTTCGTACACATAGTAAGTAAATAAATAAATCTTTAAAAAAAAAAAAAAAAAAAAAAAAAAGCATAAGCCTAATAAATAAACCCTTTCCTCCTCCCCAGCTTGCTTTTAATTGTGTTGTTTCATTACAGCAACAATAACCCCAACTAAGACAGTGACTTTGAAACCTGAGGGTGACAGGAAGCCCTGCCTTAAACCAAAATCAAAGCCAAGTGGTGGAAGGAAGGAAGGAAGGAAGGAAGGGAGGGAGGGAGGGAGGGAGGGAGGGAGGGAGGGAGAGAGAGAGAGAGAGAGAGAGAGAGAGAGAGAGAGAGAGAGAGAGAAAGAAAGAAAGAAAGAAAGAAAGAAAGAAAGAAAGAAAGAAAGAAAGAAAGAAAGAAAGAAAGAAAGAAAGAGAGAAAGAAAAAGAAATCAAACAAAAAGTCAATTCCAAGGTTCTCCTCTGGGGACTCTTTGGAGTCAGGCCAAAGAACCTGCACTCCTAAAAACCCCAGACAGTCTTTTCTTTGGGAAACAATGCACATTTTACATGAGCGAACAGCTCTCCTCCTAAGTGGGGCCTGTCAGTGAACGCTGTCAGTGTGGGGAGGAATGTGGACCAGTTTGCAGCCAACTCCCCATCTTCACACCAGCTCCCAGGTACCTGTCAATCCAGTGTTCCTCCCTTCGGGGCCGTGAACTAGCTACCTTACACTGTTTTCACTTAAAACTGATAGTGGAGGAATGAAGCAGTTTCAAGACTAACACTATCTTCCTGGAGGGCTTGAGCCGGGCCACCCAGCATTTGCTGACCGTGATGGAAAAGCTGGAGATAAGGAGCCATACCTTGTGCAGAAAGCTTGGCATGCCTCAAGCCTGCACGCGCTACTGCAGAGGCCAGCAGCAGGTCTGGGGGACTCCACAGAGCAGCTGTGGGGAGCACGCAGGACAAGGCTGCTCAGGATGCGAACAGAACTGAATCAATGGGTGAATACCCGGGACACATTATCAATTCTGCGCATGATAATTCCGTGTTTCCTTTCAAATATGCAAGATGGACTCGACCCCACTTCTCAGAAATTTGAATCAATCCCCCCCTTTCTTCTGGCCGTAACTGACATGAGGCCAAAAAGAGCTGAGGGAGGGGGTTTTGGGGGAGGAGTCAAATCTCAAGGGTGCTCCTCAGCCCTGGACAAGTCCCTAACGTAGTGACATCGGTTTGTGTCTGGGTTAGGGTCACAGTGTGAAGACAGCCCACAGCAGCGTGGATCCTCAACACCCTCTACTGTTACAAGGGCCCCCAAGTGGAAACGTCGGCCAAGGGTCACCAGGTCAAGGAGTGCCGCAGGAAGTGTTCTTTAAGGGTATGGGCGCGACTTTTTGTTTGCTAAAAATTTTGTCATGATAAGGATTGCATGGGACTGGTCGACAAAACGATCTTGCATTAGGGTGCGCGCCCCTTAGTCACCCACACCTAAGCACCCTCGGACTCTCACGGCACCCCACCACGACGAGCTCAAGGGTTGGGTGAGCCCCCCCGCCCCCCCCCGATGCGAAGGAGCTAGAGCTCTACTCTTTCAGAAGGGGACTGCAGGCCCCGAAGAGTGAGGTCCCGGGTGCGGGGCAGGTGAGCACGGCGAGGCTGAAAGGGTCGCGAGCACGCGCGCTCGTCTACCTTGCAGGAGCGCGCAGCACTGGCCGTCCGCGGTGCTCCAGAGGCGGGCCGTGCCGTCCTCGCTGCCCGTCAGCAGGCGCTGCCCGTCGGGGCTCAGACTCAGCCAGTTGATGCCCCCGCGGTGGTCCGCACAGACCCTCAACGCCGACCCGCTGCTCCCCATCGCCAGGCGGGGGGTAAAGAGGCGCTGTGGCCGGCTAGAGAGCGGTGCTCCAGCGTCCGCACGTGGTCCTGGCGGGGCCCAGACGGACAGCGGCCATCGCAGGGGGGACCTGGTGCCCCGCTCCTGCAAAGGCTCGCGGTGCGGCGGGGAACAACAGGGACTCTGACTCTTCACCGGTATCCCCCGCTCGCGCGGCTCCGACGCAGAGCTCCAGGTGAGCCCTCCCCTCCTCTGAACCGTCTCGGGGCGCAGGGGGGCCGCCTCTGCCTCGGGGTGCGCCCACCGGGTCTGAAGCGGGCAGAAGAACCCGAGAAGCGGAGCGCGGAACAATACAGTCCAGCCTGGCTCCTCCTCAGAGACCACCCCCCAACCTGTCCCCTCCCACTTCTCCGGCCGCGCGCCAACCCCCACCCCAAGACGCCCTGGTCGTCCTTTGGGAACAGAACTGAGATGCTATTCTGGTCCCGGCTTGGGGACCGCTTCCACGTGTTCCACGTGAGACCCTCCTAGCAGTCTAGGCTGGGTTCTGTCTCCTGCTCTTCCAGCTGTCCCTGTCCCCAGAGCCCAGGGCGAGGAAGAAGTGGACATAAGAGTCTGGAGTCTTGGGGGACTCCCGATGATGGGAGCTGGGGAGCCCCGAGTCCGCCCTCCCTGGGAAAACACGAGCACACGCCGAATTCTACCAGGGCTGGGCAGGGGAGGGCTGGATCCCGGGCCTTGGGGGTGGGGGGTGGGGGCAAGCCCAGATGGGGGAGGTCAGGTTTGTCCCCCCCACACCCATCACCACCTCACCCCCTACGCCCTCAGCAGGGCGCGCGCCGCTGAGGTCCCACTGAGGTCTGGCGGAACCCAACACCCGGCCCGCAGCCCTCCCGGAGCTCAGTCGGCTGGTTCCTATTAGAGCAGTTCCGGGTGTCGACTTTGCTGGGGGGCGGGGAGGGTGACCCCCTACACACACTCGGATCCTCCAGGTCCTAAAGGTAGCAGGGTTTCTCAAACCCTCCAGGGCTCTTTTTGTAGTCCAAGGAGAGAGGAAGGGAAGCGATGGTTTGGGGGAGCCAGCCCCCTGGGTAATGTGATGACCTGCCCTGCCCACTCTGGCTGACCCTGTTCAGTTCCAAGAAAACCCCAGAAATGGGTTCCATGGAATAGTCGGCTTTATTCCCCGAGTGGCGCAATCAAATAAACGTGTTTTTCCTCCCCTGAAACTTTCGAATAGGCTTAGGAGACCTTTGCAGGCGCCGAAGAGCCAGCAGAGGGTATTAAGGAGTGTTTTGATGGGCTCTTGAGTGTGGAGGCAGGAGGCTGCTGACGACCATAGAGAGCGTAAGGGACTCAGGATCCAAAATGCCTCTAAGGGCCCATCCTGAGTTCATCTAGTACCTTGACCTTTACAGGGCCTTTGCACCACCGGTTGTGAAGACAGGCGGGTCAGGGGACATTGTAAAGGAGTTGGAGAACAGGCAGGGATAGGTGGTGTAAACGTATTCATAGCCTCAAAGAGCTTGCCCTGCAGGGGATAGGGCAATAGCCACCTTGGGGGGGGGGCAACACTTCCAAGGTGGGTCACATGATATGAGCAAAATGGGACTCCTCTACTTCTGGTTTGTCTACCAGTCCCCAGGAAAACATCTGTTTGCTTCCTCAACCCCAACCCTGCAGAGGAACCAAAGGCTGTCAATTCATTCCTCAGGTAGGTTTTGTACCCGGTGGCTGTGTGGTTGTGTAGTTACTGTGTTGGCTTGGGTCGTGTCTCTGCCCTTTTCCTTTACAGGGTAGCTGGAAAATCCAGCAGGATTTTCCTGGAGACAAGAAAGTTAGAAAGCAGCATCCAGGTCCTTTGAGCCTGGAGTCTTCTCCACCGAGAAACAACAAAGCTTGAGCTCCAGAAGCCAGGTAGGCCAGCCGCACAGCTGATATCGGCAGAAACTGGTGTGAGTGTGGTCCCAGGCCGCCAAGCCCCTGCAGGAGCCGAGTGCTCTGAGAGCTAATAGTTTGCAGAATGTAAATCACCATAAGAAGTGGAATGGGGAGGGGACAGTCACATCCAAGAGGTAGAAGGAAAAGGCAGACTGTTCAGAAGAACCCCAGCATCAGTGGACGTGACCATCTGGTGCCAGGGAGGGCCCATCCCCAAGGCCACACAGATAGTCTCAATGTCACCTGTTAGAAAGACTGACCATCTGGGACTCTATGAGAAACACCTAGAATGGTGATAATCTCAGAATAGGAGGTAACAAAAAGGTAACCACTTTTTGGGGTTCCTGTCATGAGCACACACTATCAGAAACATAAATGACACATTTGTGTCTTGCCTCGTCAGAATTTGTTGAATCACAAT
This sequence comes from Peromyscus leucopus, assembly GCF_004664715.2. Classification (NCBI taxonomy): domain Eukaryota; kingdom Metazoa; phylum Chordata; class Mammalia; order Rodentia; family Cricetidae; genus Peromyscus; species Peromyscus leucopus. The sequence goes on from NC_051065.1 coordinate 61,773,631, forward strand.
AAATTCATACGGTTGCAATTTTAGGGGAGCAGTTTGTCAAATTATCCCTCCCACCACATTCTCTCCTTGATTGTGTTGAACGAGACAAGCACAGGCTTTTTAGTCCAGGCTTAATTCTTAAAACTTTCAGATTATATCGTGCACATAGTAAATGTGTGTGTGTGCATATGCATAGGTTACAGAAGGGATACAAAGGGTTAAAAAGCAAGGAGTTCTGAAGAGGCCAAAGCTGGGAAACTGATAGCCACATTGACAGTGTGGGGGTGAGATACCAAACCAGCTGGCGGTCTCCGGAGAGGGCCCAGCTGCAAAGCCAGAGCTAAGCTACGGAGCTGAGGCCAGCTGTGGATGCGACAGGACAGGACTGGGCACGAGGTCACTGATGGGGATGGGTGGAAGGACCGCAGACCTAGAAGGATGGACAGCAAGACAGAGAAACCAGAACAGGCCGCGTCTACAGTGGGGGCAGGGAACAGCAGGGAGTCCTCTGCCTGTCTGCCCTTCGATGCACATATCAGGCGGCCAGGTGACAGGTCAGTAAGGGACTGTTGCCATGCCCCAGTGAGAGAGTTACACCTTTTTCTTGTGTGTCCAATAAATTCTAGGGCCTGGTTTTCCTGACATGGTTTTCATATGCTCATGTGCCCAACAGTACTACTTTTTTTTTTTTTCGAGACAGGGTTTCTCTGTGTTGCTTTGGAGCCTGTCCTGGAACTCACTCTGTAGCCCAGCTGGCCTCGAACTCAGAGATCCACCTGGCTCTGCCTCCCGAGTGCTGGATTAAAGGCGTGCGACACCACCGCCTGGCCCAACAGTACTACTTTCCCCCAATAGATTCATACTATGGCCCCTTTCTATTCCCAGAGTGTCATTTTTCAGTGTGTATTTCACGAGTTGTGCCAGACAATGCACAATCCATCTCCATCCTCAAAATGGAGCCCAAAATGCTTATAAAGTGGAATCTTTCCGGGCAAGGCAAGACTGAAAAGCCATTGTTTTACATAATATGGATGAATTTAGGGCAGGGCCCAGCTCGATCTTAGCAGTACCCACAGGGTATTGTCACCTATAGCCTTGTGACACCCGCTCTTACTCTTGTGGTACCAGATGCCTTGCTGGAGATGAAAGGGACCAGTCATCATCGTCTTCGTTTGATTACTGACTGTGTTCCAGGTACTATGCTAAATACTAGTTTTTTTCAAGAAGATGAAAGCTTTTCCTGTTTGTGAGTTATTCCCAGAAGGAGAGCTCAGGGCCTCCAGAAGGAAACTGGAAGCCCCTGTGTGATTCCCACCAGGCTGAGAGTGCACCAGCCAAGAGGTGGTTTAGAGATGGGGCGCAGGGCGCCACGGAGGTTAGCTGGAGAAAGGCGGGCTCCATCTAGATGGTATATGGAAGGATGGAGAGCTTTGCTGAGGGTTAAGTAGTGCTCAGAAGGGACTAGTCGAGAGAGAGGTTGAATGTGCAGAAGAGAGCAGAGAACCCTGAAAAGGAGGAGGCAGACAGAGCAAAAGGCGAGGTTGGCCTTGGGTAAGAACACCCGGGGTGTGCGTGAGCCGGGCAGGGAGGCCTGCTACTGGAGTCGCAGTCCTGGGGCTCAAGTGAAGCACTAATTGCAGGCATGCATGGCTTCGTTATGCTGTTCTTTACCATCTGATTTGAAATGTAAATATTTTGGTTTGGTTTTTGTTTTTTAGAGACAGGGTTTCTCTGGCTGTCATGGAACTTGCTCTGTTGACCAGGCTGGCCTCGAACTCACAGAGATCTGCCTGTTAAAGGCATGTACCACTACCACCCAACTGAAATGTAAACATTTAAAAACTATGTGCAGTCAGCTTTCTGTCACTATCGCAAAAGACCCGAGGCCAGTTTATGAAGAAGGGTTTATCTTGGCCCCTGGTGCTGGAGGCTCTGCATTCTGACCTGCTGATCCGCTTGCTGTGGGCCTGTGGTGGGACGGCACATCATGGCGGAAGCATGTGGAGAAACTGAATCCGTCACTTCACTACGAGCCAGAGAGCACAAAGGAAGAGGAAAAGCTTAGGACCCAAACCCCATCCAGGGTGCCACTCGATGGACTAAAGACATTCTGCCTGACCTACATCCAGGAGTATCCATCACCTTGGGGCCAACCCTTAACACACAGGTCTAGGAGGAATATTCAGAATTCAAACTTCTGTCCATAAAAAGGCAATTTCAAGGCACATAGCTGTAATCTTAGCCCTCAGTAGGCTGAGGAAGGCGGATTGTGATTTCCAGGCAATCTTGGGCAACTCAGTGAGACCATTCCTCAAAAACAAATTAAAATAGCCGGGCGTTGGTGTTGCTCGCCTTTAATCCCAGCACTCGGGAGGCAGAGCCAGGCGGATCTCTGTGAGTTTGAGGCCAGCCTGGGCTACCAAGTGAGCTCCAGGAAAGGCGCAAAGCTACACAGAGAAACCCTGTCTCGAAAAAACCAAAAAAAAAAAAAAAAAAAAAAATTAAAGATCTGGGGAGAAACTGTTGAGAAAATAAAAATGACCTTTGGAATGGAAGAATATCAAAGAACTGATAAAAGTTTGAATGCAGAATACACTAGGAATTCCTTCGTCAACACACAGCTTTAAGTACGAAAGGATGGTGGGCCTGGAGAACGGCTCAGTGGCTAAGAACGCTTGCTGCTCACACAGAAAGACCAGAGTATGTTTCCCAGCACCTGTGTGTTCAAACAGCAGCATCACTGGAACCTGCTGGCTCCCAGCCTGTGGTGATATTTTAATTGTACTGAAATGTGATTTTATTTGTATGTTAATAAAGTTGCCTGGGGGTCAGAGCTAATAGCAAGCCATAGCAGAGCTGGGCGTTCGTGGCACACGCCTTTAATCCCAGCACTTGGTAGAAGAGCTAGGTAGTTCTCTTTGTAGTCAAGGATACAGCCAGCATTGGAGACACACGCCTTTAATCTCAATACCATAGAAGACCTGGAGGGCTGTACAGACAGGCAGTGACAAGGCAGTCCTGTGGTTGGGTTTACAACCAATGAGAAGGCAGAACAGAAAGTCTATATAAAGACAAACAGACAGGAAGTAGGTCTCTTTCGGAGAGGTCTCTTGGCTGAAGAGGCTAGCTGCAGCAGGCGGGTAAGGCTCTTAGCTCTGATCTCTTGGCTTTGAGCGCTAAGTGCGGGAAGAGACCTTGCATCAAAGCAATAAGGTGGAGAGTGATGGGGGCAGGGCAAACCCTGAATGTTTTTCTTTATGGTTTTGGGGATCAAACCCAAGACTTCACGCATGCTAGGCGAGGGTTCATCCTCTGAGCTGTACCTTTATCCCAAAGATGTTTATGGAGAAAGGTCAATCACAAAAGACACATGGTACATGATTGTGTTTATATGACAGCTATGGCAGAGGATCTGTGCAAAAAGAATTGGTCACCTAGAGCTGGAGGGAGTTTGAGAAAGTTGTTCTAGGTTTCTTTAATCCTAGCACTCAAGAGGCAGAGGAAGGTGGGTCTCTGAGTTCGAGGCCAGCCTGGTCTACCAAGCAAGTTCTAGGACAGCCAGTATTACATAGAGAAACCTTGTCTTTAAAAACAGAAGGAAGGAAGGAAGAAAGAAAGAAAGGTGGTCGGGAGGGAAGGAGAGAAGGAAGGAAAAGAAAATGCCCCACAGACTTTTCCACAGGTATGGAGGTATGGAGATGTTGTGGGATAATCTTTTTGTACACTGTGAAGATGTGTCTCTGCCAAGGTGCCTTTTGATTGGTTTAATAAAGAGCTGAATGTCCAATAGCTAGGCGGGAGAGGATAGGCGGGACTTCCAGGGAGAGAAAGGAACCAGGAGAAGAATCAGAGAGAGGCAAGGATTTGCTATCAAGTCTCAGAGGAAGTCGGACATGCAGTATAAAAGAGAGGAACAAGCCAGAATGTAGTGGCATAATGTAGATTAATATAAACAGGTTAATTTAAGTTTTAAGAGCTAATTGGGAAGAAGCCTAAGCTAAGGCCCAGCTTTCATAATTAATAATAATAAAAAAAACCCTCCGTGTCATTATTCAGAAGCTGGTGGTCCAAAGAAAGTCCAACTACATGGAGGCGTTTCTCAGTTCAGGTTCCTCTTCCCAGATGACTCTGTTTTCTGTCGTGTTGAACAAAAACAAAAACAAAGACAAAAAACAAAACTAACCAGGACAAGAGCGAAGAGTGATGGATAAAACATACAGGATTTTCTTTGGGGGTGATAAAATGTTCTAAATTGGCCATGTTGATGTTACATACAGCTGTGAATATACTACACACTGCTGGACTACACATGCTACAACATCTCGGTAAAGTTGTTTTTCAGACACATGAAATGCCACTTTGCCTCCACCAGGATGGCCATAGTTTAAAAACGGAGAATCCTAAGTGTTGTCAAGAACATGGAAGACTGGAGCCTCTGTGCTGGTAAGAACATGGCGCAGCCACTTTGGAAAACTGTCTTGTTCCCTCACTGAGGTCAAGTACCTGGACTCTGCTCCTAGGAGTTACCACAGAGAACTGAACACGTGTATCGTACCCAAACACAAGTGCGGATGTGAATGTTCCCAATGGCAGAGGGCAGAAACAACTCAGACGCACACCAGCAAGTGGACAGGGAGTCAGACGCCATAGCCACACAGGGAAGAAATGAAGGAGCTGGCCCACCTTATGGATGAGCTCAGACAGCATCCTGCCGTGTGATGGAAGCCAGAGTCAACAAGTATCGCCTCATCCAGAGGCAATGCCCAAATGCAGACAGACAGACAGCAGGTTAGTAGTTGCTAGGAGCTTGAGGGAGGGCCTGGGGCTCGGCTGTGTAATGTGCGGTGGGTATCCCCGTACATTAGGGTGAGTTCTGTACAAACAGTGGGGAAGGCTGGGTGACATGGTGAGGCTTCAGACCCCTGAATAAGCACATGGCAAAATGGTTACGATGGTCGGTTCGCTTACGTGTATTTTATTTTAGCCCAGGCTAGCCTCAAACTCTCTATGTAGCCTCAGATGACCTTGAACTCCTGATCCTTGTGCCATTACCTCCCAAGTGCAGGCTTACAAGTGCACCTTCACACCCTGCTTGTGTGGTGCTGGGGTGGAACCTGGGCTCTCTTATTGGAGAAATTATTTTGGCCACTCCACGTAGTTAAAAGGATATTTATTTAATGGCGAAACTCACAAATTAAGTAATGGGTAGGTCGCAGGGTCTGGGGAAGGTGTAATGCAGTCCAACGGTGTTCTCCGGAGCTCTACACAGTCAATCTGCACTGGTCAGCGTCCCGGCACGAGAGAGCGCCCAGAGCGAGCGCTGGCCCATCCAGCTCTCGGGTCCCCAGGCGCCTCCCCTCGCCCCGCCTCGTAGGCGTGACAGTTGCCAGAGTCTCAATGGGGGTTGGAACTTCCAGAACCAAGTTGGAATGGCTACCCACTACATCTCCCCCTTTTTGTCTAAATAAGAAGGTTCTAAACTAATACAAGACTATATACAAAGGAATGGTTATCAAATATTGTCCAGAAATAATGAGAGATAATGACCTAGATAAGATGTAACTACAACCAATGCAAACAATATCAAGCAAGAAACACATACTAAAATCCAGAGAAGTATAGAGCATAGGTAAACAGCATATTATAAAGATCATTCAAAGGTGTCCTATCCTAAAGAACCTGAACCTAATACTTAATAAGTTCTATCTAAGATATTATATATACTAAGTTGTAACTATAACTGTTAGTCTTCAATCCATCAAAGACCTGAGAAGGAATATAACGGTACCTGAGAAATGGAAGACGGATGCAAGCAACTTTCGGGAATCTTGCAAGAGTAGACCAAGACAGCTGGCAGCCTGGACAGTCACCTAATGTTTCTCAGCATTGTTGGTGCATTCAAATTGGCTACAGGCCTAGAGTATCTGACAGACCATTTTTAGAAGCAGGATTTCTGAAAGACCATCTTACCCTGTCTTGGCAGAGTACAGTGGTCGCTTTCCTTGTGTCCCGCTTGTCCAGAAAGGAGAGCATTGCATTTGTACTGTCAGCCATCAAGGCAAGGGCAGTTCTTTGCCCAGTAGGCCATTTTGTGCCAAAAGACAAACTTCCAAATGGAAATGTCTTAGAAGCCCAACATTCTCTCGGGATCAATTGGTGCAGCCAGGAGCAATTGTGTCTCACGTCAACAGAATTCTAAGTTATTTAAATGCCATATTCTCCAGGTCTATGAAGTGTTTGAAGATTACCTGCCCATCTAACCTATGTATCTGTAAATCTGGATAACCTAACTAACGTAACTATAGAGATGACATAGGCGACTATAAATCTATAAATCTTATCTATCAAAATAACCTAAGGACTAAGGCTTCACGTAAATAAGGTAAACAGTCTATAAGCAAATGTATGGTGAAGAACGATGACTTCAAAATTGTGACAATACACAAGATATTTATAACAGAGGTAGGAATATATAGTGCGATATGCAATATGACAATAATATTAAATATATATCAATATACCGAATATCCTAAACAGAAGTAGAACATATATAAAGTATGACAGATATAAATTTACATTTGTATCAATATAAAAATGTTTCAAATAAGAGTAGAAATATATGTACATTATAACAAATATAGTTCTGTATTTGTATCAATATACAAATTATCTTAAACAGGAGTATAAAAATAGTCTACATTTGTATCAACATATAAGATTCTATAACAGTACAAATTACAGTGCAAATTATCTAAGATTGCTATTTTACTAAGTTTGTTTACTAGTATATACAATGATTTACCATCATATCTTATACCTATCCGTTCCATTTCTTCTCCCCCCACCCCTTCTTTTTTTTTTTACAATCCTGAGTTAATATTTTCTTCCACCCCCAACCCTATAACCGTCATCCATAACCCTGAGAATTATGAAACCTAAGGGAGAAGGGGCGTCGTTTTCTTAGAATTGCTTCCTGTCGTTTAGGGGGTGATGTTATCTCTGTTGGGTACTGTGAGAAAGCTCAGATAGTTAAATCTCAGTTAGACTAACTGTAGGTTCTGCAGCAAGTTTTAGAGTAATGGGTAAGATTGTCTGAAATTCTGGCAAGAAGTGTAGTATGATGATGATTACCATGGCATCATTCTGGATTGGGTAGAGTTGTTGTTGTTGGGGCCCCATCTTCCTTTTCCTGTAAGGGTATGGTAAAGAAACAGTCTTTTAAGTCAATAACTATTATAGGCCATTCTTTTGGTAGCATAGAGGGCAAGGGCATCCCAGTCTGTAGGGAGCCCATTGGCTGAATTACTTTATTAATAGCTCTCAGATCTGTCAGCATTCTCCAATTACCAGATTTTTTTTTTTATAACAAATACAGGAGAATTCCAAGGACTGGTAGATTCTTCAATGTGTTGAGCATTTAACTGCTCTTGAACCAGCTGTTCTAAAGCTTGTAGCTTCTCTTTTGTCAAAGGCCATTGTCCAACCCAGACAGGTTTATTAGTTAGCCACTTTAAAGGTAAGGCAGTTGGTACTTCTGAGAGTTCAACAACAGTCGTGCTCTGTTTGTGAACAGCCTGAATGGTTGGTGACTGATTTTTATAGCATGTTATGATATTATTCCTAGAAACATGCATTGGTCTGTATTCCTTTTCTGAAAGTGTAGGAATTTTAATCTGGGTATTCCACTGTTGTAACAGATCTCGGCCCCAAAGATTTACTGCTACATTTGCTACATAAGGCTTCAGCCTTCCTCTCTGTCCTTTTGGCCCTATGCATTCAACCCATCTCGAATTCTGTTTTATCTGAGATAGGGTGCCAATCCCTAACAGTTGGACATCTACCTCTTGAAGAGGCCAATTTGGATGCCATGATTTTGGTGTAATTATAGTCACATCTGCACCTGTGTCCACCAGGCCCTCCAGAACCAGGCCATTAATTCGAATTCTAAGCTTTGGTCTTTGTTCATTTATGGAAGTCTGTCAAAATATTTGTTTTATAGTGTTCTTTGTAAACTGTGATCCAGCTATCAAAGCTGTTTTATCATCTATTGTAGTATCAGTTTTTACATTAGGCATTGGTTTATTCAGTTGTCCTGGAGAGGAATTTCTTCCACAGTGGCAGGGAATGTTCGTACTACGTTTGGTTTGGGGGCCTGCAAGAGGCCCCCTGAGGAGTTTCCCGCCAGTAAAGGGTTGCCTTGTATATCTATTTTTGATCTGTACTCACTGGTCCAATGTCGGCCTTTGCCACATCTTCTACATAATCCAGGAGGTGGTTGGGGTCTCCTGTTTAGGCTATTCCTAGAAGGAGTATTGCTTCTAGGAGTACCCCATGTACAGTTTTTACTTATATGACCTGGTGTACCACATTTAAAACATTTGGTAACACGGGGCCTTCTTTCACCTCTGGGATTTGTCTCTCCTATCCAAGCCTCATTACTGTAGTTAAGAGACTGAACACCATTAGTATATTGAATCCATTCTTCCAAAGGAGCTGATCTGATCTTTAATGGTGTAAGTATTCTTCTGCATTCTGCATTAGCATTGTCGAATGCCAAGGACTCAGTTAATACTTTTCTTAATTCTTTGTCTGACACAGCTCTTGTTATAGCTCTGTTCAGTCTTTGTAAAAAATCAGTGAAGGGTTCCTGCAGTCCCTGAAATATCTTTGTGTATACCTCAGTTGGTTTTTCAGGTTCTGGAATTTTTTCCCAAGCATTTAGAGCTGCTGTACGGCATAGGGATATTGTATGCTCATCATAAGTGGCTTGTACATTCCTGTCAGTGAAACATCCCTCACCAAGTATTTGATCTTGGGAGATCACAAAACCTCTGATTTTACCTTGTTGTTCTAAATTTTTTGCCTCTTCTCTCAACCAGCTTTTTCACTGTAACTGCTGACTATATTCTAGAACAGCTGAAATTAACTGATGCCAGTCATCTGGAATGATTCTATGTGAGGTAGACCACGAATTTAACATCTGTTTTACATATGTGGATTGTATCCCATACGTAACTACTGTTTCCTTTATATTTTTAAAGTCCCTTGTTGAAATTGGTTGTAATGTATATGTCATATATGGCTCGGGGTGTGTGTCATCTGCTGGCTTCTCATGGACAATAACAGGATAAGCCATTGTATGAGAGCCATTTGGAGATGTTACAACCTCTATGGTCTTGACCTTTTGCTTATTAGTTCCCTTGTCATGTTTATTGAGAGTTTCTTCTAGGGCTTGCAAACGAGCCTGTTCTAGGGAGTGAACCTCCTCTCTTGTAAGGGACTCCATATTTCTCATGGAATCATAGAAGTTTTTATGTTCTTCAGAAACACATGATTCCATGGACCTTATCCTATCAATTAACGATAATCTTTCTTCCTTATATACTGTCTGAGTAGTCACAACTTCACTCTGGAGAGTTAGTGTTCTATCCATTAAATATTCATATTTATTATCAATAAAATCAATTTTGGGTACAAGCCTGTTTTGTACATCCTGATTAGCAGATTCTAGAGAAAGAATCTTTTTCTCTAAGCCTTCATTGCTATCTTTGAAAGCAGATTCCAGAGAGAGAATCTTTTTCTCTAAGCCTTCATTGCTATCTTTGAAAGCAGATTCCAGAGAGAGAATCTTTTTCTCTAAGCCTTCATTGCTATCTTTGAAAGCAGATTCCAGAGAGAGAATCTTTTTCTCTAAGCCTTCATTGCTATCTTTTAAAGCCTGTATCAGTCCCAATAATGACTCATCTTTGTTCTTAAACCAGTGTTTGAACACTGTGTGAATTATTATGATGAATGCCAAAATGGTATAGCCCAGATATGCCTTAGGAATGTCGTATATTTCCAGGAAGATGTCATTCATCATACAGGCAAAAAGGTTTTTAAATTCTTGTGAGGTAATGTTGTCGGCCATATTACACGAATTACTCAAAATTTGTTAGTCAATTTTAAGGTGTAAAATTATCAAGTACCTTTACTTGAAACAATATGCTTACCTTTCGTGTAGTAGCCCTTTTCAGCCAGCAGGTGGCGTTGGTACAGCTCCGAAACAGGGCCTGCTGGCGATCTTGGCTGGGGTCGGAGGGAGATGGCGGAATGGCGGAGATGGCGGAAATCGGAGCTAGCACTCTCCTGCCTCTTTCGCTGGTCTGGGGCTAAGCTAGGGAATTGAGATAGGACTAGCTGCTCCCTTTTTCGGGAATGGAACCGTGTAGGTGTTCCCTGGTTATATGGAACTTTGCAGACGGGTTTAGGTACCCGCCAGCTAGGGAGGAGACGGCGGGAGCCGCCCAGGCCTTTGGAATTTGCCCCACGTGAGCGCCAGATATTGGAGAAATTATTTTGGCCACTCCACGTAGTTAAAAGGATATTTATTTAATGGCGAAACTCACAAATTAAGTAATGGGTAGGTCGCAGGGTCTGGGGAAGGTGTAATGCAGTCCAACGGTGTTCTCCGGAGCTCTACACAGTCAATCTGCACTGGTCAGCGTCCCGGCACGAGAGAGCGCCCAGAGCGAGCGCTGGCCCATCCAGCTCTCGGGTCCCCAGGCGCCTCCTCTCGCCCCGCCTCGTAGGCGTGACAGTTGCCAGAGTCTCAATGGGGGTTGGAACTTCCAGAACCAAGTTGGAATGGCTACCCACTACACTCTCTAAATACCAAGCAAGCACTCTACCGATTGAGTTACATCTCTGGCCCAGCTGTGTGTGTTTTAATGTGTACACACACCAATATCTTCAAAGATATTTTAAAAACGTGCTATATTATTACTACTACTGAATGGTCATCAGACTATTAACATGAATGTTTGGAGGAGCTGGGAAAACGGCTTAGTTGATGACGTAATTGATGTGTACCCAGAGGTAGAGACAGGAGGAACCCTGGGCTTTGCTGGCCAGCCAGTCTGGCCAAATCAGTGAGCTCCAGGTTCAGTGAGAGACCCTGCCTCAAAAAATAAAGAGTGGTTGAGGAAAATGCCCAGTGTGAGCCTCCGCCCCCCCCCCCACATCATGTGCACAGTCACCTGCATAAACCTGTGCACACACATGTGTTGGGGTCCCTGCAAGTGTCACAGGTGGCAGGGAAATGATCAAGTCAGGTAAAGAATGAAACTCACTCAGCATCATTTTTGCAGATGCTGGGTCAAAAATTTCCATAGTCTGACCAAGCAGGGTTTTTTTTTCTTTTTCTTTCTTTCTTTTTTTTTTTAAATATTCTTTTTTTTTTTTTTAAGATTTATTTGTTTATTATGAGGACACCAGATCTCATTACAGGTGGCTATGAGCCACCATGTGGTTGCTGGGAATTGAACTCAGAACCTCTGGAAGAGCAGCCAGTGCTCTTAACCGCTGAGCCATCTCTCCAGCCTCGCAGTTTATTTTTCTTAGACATTTAAACACAGTAAAACTTTGGAGAAAGGTTTCCATGTGACAGTATTATAATAAAGCTTCAGGGATAGCTACATCCTGTCCTTCCAAAGTACATCTCAAGGCACCTGTGACCTTCACCATAAGGATGAATCCTGGCCGGGCGGTGGTGGCGCACGCCTTTAATCCCAGCACTCGGGAGGCAGAGCCAGGCGGATCTCTGTGAGTTCGAGGCCAGCCTGGGCTACCAAGAGAGCTCCAGGAAAGGCGCAAAGCTACACAGAGAAACCCTGTCTCAAAAAACCAAAAAAAAAAAAAAAAAAAAAAAAAAAAAAAAAAAAAAAAAAAAAAAAAGGATGAATCCTGTTGACTGGTAACAGTGCCTCCCTAGGGCAACAGCTTAGGGAGGAAGACTTTGTAATAGCCTAAGGATGGCCTCTACCGATGGAGGATGCAAAGTACTTAGGCCTGCTTTCATAAGGATGGGTTCTATTCACTGAGAACAAAGCTCAGGATGTGGGGCCTAAAAATGCTCAGGAGGGAGTCAGGTGAAGGCTGGCTGCAAAGAATAACAGCAAAGGATTCCAGGTTATTAGACAACATCCACTCCAGCATGCTGGGTGAAAAGGCACCATTTCTTTTCCTTGAAAAAAAAGCCAGGTGGTGGCACACGCCTCTAATCCCAGTACTCAGGAGGCAGAGGCAGACAGATCTCTGTGAGTTCGAGGGTAGCCTGGTCTACAGAGTGAGTTCCAGGACAGCCAGGGCTACACAGAGAAAACCCTGTCTCAAAACAACAACAACAGAAAGTCCAGTCTCCTTCCTATGGTCACTGATGGCCACTGATGGCCCCTCTGGGCAGAAGACCATATGGGCACAGGGTTGGAGGTCTAGTCTGCACATGCGCAGGACTTTCTGTGGTCACCCCACATCCGGCCCTGGAATGTCAGCCCTTTCTGGGTCTCTGACCAGAGCTGCGTTCTGTAGAAAGCAAGCCAGCTGGCAAACCTCCCACCCCCCCACCCCAGATTCCCCCTTTATCTTCTGCAGCCTCTTCCCAGGAACTTCCGAGAATGCAGAGCTGACCCCGCAGAGGGCTGCAAAACTTCCAGCACTCAGCTCTGCTCCCATTTCCGGCCGGGGATTGACAAGGACCTGTTTGCCCTCCTGCCTCCCACCCAAAGCAACCAAAACCAGACGCATAAAATACACAGAGCTGTTGTTTTCAAGACATAAGACATCAGGCAGTGGAGGACAGTAATCCCGGGGGATGGGGAAAATGAGGTCCAGGCTACTGCTGGACTGGCTTTCTGCCTTGAGAGACTTCCAGACCACAGAGCAGGAAGGGGGACCCTGCAGAGCCCAGCAGACTTCCCGAGTGGGGGAAACAGCAGATTATTTGGGGGGCAGCGAGGTGGCTGCTGTTGGTAGGACAGAGCATGAAGAGAGAACCCCCAAATGCGTGTTTCAGGCCCGGAGGATCCCTCTCCAGCAGTTATTATTAATTGCATTCCATATGTTTAAAAAGTTATCCAAGGCCAAGATACAGCTCATTGACCGAGGACTTGCCCAGAACACTCCAGGCTCCAGGTTCAAACCCGAGACCACCATCTTAAAAACACTGAAAATATCATAGTCCCCAGTTGAGCTAGAGACGGTACATGCTTTTAATCCCAGCACCTGAGAGGCAGAGGCAGGCAGATCTCTGTGAGTTCGAGGCCAGCCTGGTCTCCAAAGTGAGTTCCAGGACAGTCAGGGCTACACAGAGAAACCCCCGTCTCCAAAATAAAACAAAGATGTCTAAATTAAAACTACCCTGGACAGAGCCGGGCGGTGGTGGCGCACGCCTTTAATCCCAACACTCGGGAGGCAGAGCCTGGTGGATCTCTGTGAGTTCGAGGCCAGCCTGGTCTCCAAAGTGAGTTCCAGGAAAGGTGCAAAGCTACACAGAGAAACCCTGTCTCGAAAAACAAAACAAAACAACAACAACAAAAAAAACAACCCTGGACGGGACTGACACCTGATTAGACATGATAGAAGGTGAACACAGACAGCGCAGTGCAGCCTTCAGGAACTGAGACACGGAAGAAAAAATACTTGAAAAAACAAAAGGATCGTTAAAAATACAGTAAATGGAAAGCAAACCAGTGACCTAGAACAACTTCGACCCGTGTGAACTGTGTTGTTATCAGAATTAGAAAAGAGGACAGAGGCGGGAAAAACTGTTAGAGGAATCAACGGTGGCAAAGTCACCACACTGGATGATCAAAATCCCGGGATCCAAAGATCTCATTGAGCCTCAAGCACAAGAAGCAAGGAAAATGGGCCAGCAATATGGCTTCACAGGTGAGGGACTGGTCCCCGAGACTGATGCAGGACTCACGAGATAGAAGGGGGAACTGACAGATGTCCACACACACACACACACACACACACACACACACACACACACACACACACATAAATAGAGATGAGAAAAATAAGACAGAGGACCTGGGTTCGGGTCCCAGCACCCATGTGATGGCTCACAACCATCCATAACTCTACTTCCAAAGGATCTGATGTATGTCCTCTTCTGACCTCCATGGACACATACATGCATACAGCACACATAAATACATGCAGGCAACACACACACATAAAATAAAATAAATGAATACATAAATGCATAAATAATATTAGGCTTGCAGGATGGTTCAGCAGGTAAAGGCACTTGCCACCAAGCCTGAAGATCTGAGTCCAATCGCTAGACTTACATGGCGGAAGGAGAGAACCACTCCCACGAGTTGTCCCCTGACCTTTGCACACACATTATGGCATGCACATACCCACCTCCAAAACGAGTAAGTGGGGTTTTTGTTTGGTTGGTTCTTTTGGCTTGGTTTGGTTTTCCCAGAGAGTGTAGCCTTGGCTGTCCTGGAACTTGCTCCATAGACCAGACTGGCCTCGAACTCAGAGATCCTCCTACCTCTGTCTGCCAAGTGCTGGAATTTAAGGCTTGGGCTACTGCTGCGTGCCCCCAAAAAATGTTTTAAATTTTAATAAAATCTTTTAAAATGTTTTTACAGGACATACCACAGACCAGGTTTGCGGGGCTGTGGTGGGTTGGAAGAAAATGGCCCCCAAAGGGAGTGGCACCGTTAGGAAGTGTGTCACTGTGGGGTGGGATTTGAGGTCTCTTTTTCTCAAGCTTCCCTCAGTGTGGCAGTCAGTCGACTTCCTGTTGCCTGCAAGATGTAAGACTCTCAGCTGCTCCAGCGCCATGTCTGCCTGCACGCTGCCATGCTCCCCGTCATGATGACAATGGACTGAACTCCTGAAACTGTAAGGGAGCCACCCCGATTAAATGTTTCCTTTATAAGAGTTGCTGTGGTCACGGTGTCTCTTCACAGCAGTGAAAACCCTAGCGAAGACAGGTGCACACCTGCAGGCCTTCCTGGTGCTGGAGAGGCAGAGGCAGGGGGATCTCATGAGTTTGACAGCCTGATCTACAGAGTAGGTTCTAGGCCTGCTGGGGCTACACACTGAGATCCTGTCTCAACAAGGAAAGGAAAACAACAAACAAACAAAGTCTCGGAAGGAACAACTTAAAAGTCAGTAGTTTGCTAGCTGAACTGTGGTGATGGTTTCCTGGGTGTGTGCATCTGCCAAAAGAGATCCAAATTCCACCCCAGGCAAAGCTGTCACACCCTCTTCAGACAACCCTCACCACACACAGTAGGGCTTCTGGTTGGAAGGAATATGTGTGAGAGAGTGTGCCTCAGCGTGCACATGGGAAGCTGTTAGCGTGTGAGGGTTTGCGTGTGTTCATGCAAAGTGAGGATGTGCTTGTATGCCTGACGGCTGCGAGTGCTCTCCTGTGAGAGTGTGAGTAAACGCATGTGTGCGCATGTGCATGTTTGTGGGCTTGTGCATTCTTCTTGAGAGTGTGAAAGCATGTTTGTGCGTCTGAGTATCAGCGCTGTTCATGTGAGTGTGAGCACATGTGTGTGAAGTCGTATGTGTCTGAGTGGGAGGGACCCGGAGGGAGCCCTGCCAACTGCATCTGCTTCCACTCATTCCAGAAGCTCCCACTGCCCACAGAACAAAGCTGTGGCTTGCTCCCCGTGGGGGTTCTGAGCAGAGCTTCGCACTGCTGGGCTGCTCAGCCTACACAGGCATCTCCCCCTGTGCTCAGTGTCCTCTCTGCTGGCAGCGAGGCTGCAGAGTCACACCCCCGCCTGCCTTTTGCGGCTCAAGGCATCATGGGACTCTTGAGAGCCGAGCACAAGCAGGAACAGGACAGGGCCTTTAGAAGGCCACTGAGGGCAAACAAGGAGAGTGTCGTACAGGATGGGGAAAGGAGACCATCAAAGCCCAACATGGGTGCTGGGGCCCAGACGCAAGGCTTCTGCCAGAACAGCCTGTGCTCTTACCTCCTGAGCCACCTCTCCAGCTCTGTTAACACTCATCTTTGACAGAAAGTTTTAAGGACTCTATGATCTGCAGCAGGGTTTTTTTGGTTGTGTTTTAAATTTTGTGTGCACACATGTATGTGCATTTTATGAGCATGGCCATATGTGTACGTGTGTGTGAGTGCACATATTGGAGCCTAACTCTCTGGACATCGCAAAGGTGCCCCGACCCACACTCACTGTCCCGAGGAGCTCTCGAATATGTGTGCAGGTCAGAGGGCAGCCTCAAGTGTCGGTCCTCACCTTCTGTCTTGTTCAGGGCTGCAGAAGCCGGACCCCCGGGCTTTGGGAGCTCTCCCTTCCTCTCGCCCGTCTCGCTGGAGGAGCACTGGGGTCACATCTACAATGAGTCTAGATTTTTTTTACATGTGTCCTGGGGATCCAGACTCAGGTCCTCGGGCTCCCACATCAAGCACTTTACACACGGAACTACCTCCTCACCCGACTCAGAAGCAGTTTTATTGGACTGAATTCCATTGCCGTTCCGCACACGTTGAAGGGCAGCTGGCCGAGCGCTGGAGCCCAGGAGCCGGACACGCCAAGTTTGCTCTGCATCACGAGGTCCCCAGAGCACGAGGGCAGCGAGAGCTCCTCGGGACAGTGAGTGTGGGTCGGGGCCCCTTTGCTTCACCCTGCGATGCCCGGAGAGTTCGGCTCCAATATGTTCTAACGCGCCAATAGTTCCATGTAAGACTGGCTGGTCAGCAAGCTTTGGGGGTCCTCCTGGCTCCACCTCCCCAGTGCTGAGACGATAGACATGCATCATTATACCTGGCTGGAGACATAAATGACTCCGAGGTTAAGAGCGTGGCTGCTCTCGCAGAGGACCTGAGTTCAGTTCCCAACACCCACCTTGGGTGGCTCACAACCATCTGTAACTCCAGCTCCCGTGGGACGGAGGGCTCTGGGATCTGTAGGCATCTGCATTTATGAGCGTGAGCGCGCGCGCGCGCACACACACACACACACACACACACACACACACACACATCAACCATTTTTAAAAAGAATGAAACAGGAGTTTCTTTTGCTCAGTTTCAGGACACAGTCTACCAATGCAGGGAAATGGTGGCTGCAGCAGCTCCAGGCAGAGGGTCATACTGTATCCATGGCAGGGACTCGCTTTCTCCTTTTTATTTAGTCCAGGACCCCAAGAAGGTGTACTTAGGGGGAATGTATTGAGGCCTGAAGCTGTAGAAGGCTTCTATTAATAGACAGTGCCCATCTCTTTTTTGTTTAATTCATTTGCATTTTTATTAAAATTTTTCCCATACAATACTTTTGATCATATTATCTCCCTTCCCTCAACTCAATATTATAGAATAATGAGTTACAAATGATTTATAACTTCATATTTCATATGCTTATGAAATAGAAGTATATGCTCTGGCATGTGGTGATTTAAATATGCGTGCACACACACAAATACCCACAAAGAGAAGAGAGAGAATGAACATGGAAAAATATCAAAGATAGTGTCCATTTGTGGTCTCTGTTCTGGTGAATCAGAAACTCCAGGGCACCTCCAAGCAACCTCTCCGCAAGCCTAGCACTTCCTTTTTGTGGGAAAGGGGCCCAGAGGCAAGGCCAATCAGCTTTCCTCAGCAGCGGGATTCCTACTCTGGATGTTCAGAGATGGGTAGGGCAGATAGAAAGGATCTTCCTAACCACTCCCCTACACTGCCTTGGGCCTCGGTCTGAGTCCTACCTGACCTTAAACTGTTGTTTTTGTTTTTTCTAGACAGGGTTTCTCTATGTAACAGTCCTGGCATCCTGGAACTAGCTCTGTAGACCAGGCTTGCCTCGAACTCACGGAGCTCTGCCTGCCTCTGCCTCCCAAGTGCTGGAACTAAAGGTGTGTGCCACCACTGCCCGGCCTAGGCCTACCTAATCTTAAATGCTGTTTCTATTGACAATGACTGGCCCCCATCCCACCCAGGGTCTCTGTCCCCACCCAGGGAGTATAGACACGGGGTCTCATGGATTAGAACACTTAACTACAGCTGACTTAGTGCCACCGACCACTGAAACTGACCCACACTTCAGCAAGGGCTTCATACCCACAGGCTGGACCCAGGCTGGACTCCCTGGACCCACCCCCCAAATCCAGCCAAACGCTGCTGCACGTCTGTCAGCTGGCTCCAGTGACTCCCCCTCCCCCCGTCACATACTGTGCAAAAAGCTGCACACTTGTAGGATGCTGACCCTGTCCACCCTTCCCCCGCCACAGAGAGGTCACAAGGAAAAGGTTGCAGCTGATCTCCACAGGACCGTTTACATCACAGGCAGCGGAGCAGGTCCACAGGCAGCAGGGAAGCAAACAGCCTCTTTGTAAAAACATCCATTGTACAGACAGGCTAAGCAGGAATGGAAAGTGACTCCTGTCTGTGTCTTCGCTGATGCAAGGCCATGGAGCTGTTGGCTGAGCAGGGCTGGGGAAAGTTGAGTTAGGCTCACGTGTCTCCATCTTGCTCTGCAGAGGCCTGACTGGGTCTCCCATTGAGGTTCCTCGGCAGCCAGGGTACCCTTCCCCACACTGAGCTCAACAAAAAGGTGACAGATGGGATAAGGGCTGTGTGAGGCATGCCTGGGGCAAGCGAGAGCCAGTGTGTTGTCAAGGTCAGGAAGGGTCTTCAGTACCTCAGTTACCTGCCCATGGCTCCGAGGCTCTGAGTCCTTCAGCAGGATGAGTGAGGCTTTTGTTGTGTGCAAACTCCTCATAGCATCAAATCCACCACTGTGGCCGGGTGCGCTGCTAAGCATCAAGCCCACCAACGGCCACTGTGGCCGGGTGCACTGCTCGGTGGCAGTGGAACTATTTATTCACACTGCTGTGTGCACACTGCCACCACCTGACTCCAGAACTGTATCTTCTCCAGCTGGTATGATGTGAATGTAGAATGCCCCCCAATAGGGTCACGTGTTTGCATGTTTGGTCTCCATCTGGTGGCACAGTTTTGGGGAGATGTAGAACCTTTGGAACAGATTGTCCAGCTCCCAGATACAGGTCTCCGGAGCCAGCCTTGAAGACTGTGTATCTCTGATCCTGCCCGGGGCTTCCAGCTTCCTTCCCTGTCAGCTGACCCTGTAAAAAGCCGCCACAGTCTGGCCACTATGCTGGGCTGTACCCTCTGAGACCATAAGCCAAATCACTCTACAAGTTGCTTCTGCAGGCATTTTGACATAGCAGCGAGAGAAGAGCATTAACACACCAGAGGGAACTCGGTGGGGGTTTATTATTTATTTGACAGTGATAGGGCTCGAACTCAGAGCCTCCCACAAGGCAGGCAAGGGCTCTGCCTCTAGCTCCACCCTCAGCCATGAAGCTGGGTTCTAAACACTGTCTTGTCCCACAGGTTTCGGTTGAAAACTCTGCTGAGGCTTCTGGAGGGAAGCAAGGACCCTTAGGCTTTCCAACCAAGCAGTGGCCAGGCAGGGCACAGCTGGAGATGGGACAGAGGGAGGCCAGGGAAGGGAGGGGACAGAGTCTATAGCATAGTCCTGGCATGGGCTGAGGAGCAGGGAGAGACATACCACAGAGATGAGGAGACATCAGTGTGGGCTTCAAAGGAAAGGTTTTTCCTGTGGTCTGACTAGACCTGATAAACAATGCCTGCGGATCCCTGATCAGCGAGGGGTCTGAGGGATGGTGAAGTCTCAGGGCTGAGGACACAGGAGGTGGCTCTAAAAAGCCCCAGTTTTCCAAACCACGAGTGGAGACAGAAATATGAGAAGCATGTTCGGCACTAAGGGCTCTCATCCTCGGTCCATCGACCCCCTGGACGGACTTCAGATAAACTGCACAGCTGCCCACAGGCTCTGTAGTGGGAAAAGCTTGTTTTTCTTCTTCCTGACCAAAAGCAGATTTGCTGACAGATTAGCGAGCAGGGGGCTGGGGTGACAGGGAGGTCACCCAGGAGTGCAAAGCTGCGTGGAGCCTTGACTCACCCTAATGAGGTGCCTCTGTTCCTGAGAGCGAGCGGGGAGGGAGGCCAGTTCAGGAGGGGCCCCTGCGGCTGGCTTAGGCGGGCAGGGCGGTAGCTTCCATTTGGCTCCCAGGAGGAAGCCCTTCCCCCACAAGGGTGGGCTATTATCCCACTGTGCACCTGTGGACACTGAGGCACGGAGCATACGTGAATGAGAGTTTCGAGTCCCTCTGGAACCCAGCACTTCTCCGTTTCCCTCAAGTACACGGTCACCGACCCACAGGCCATAAAGTGCATCATTTCACCTCGTCTGGGTACACAGCTCCATGGCAGTAGGTACATGCATTCTGCCATTCGCCAGCAATACACCGTGATCCTCTGGAGGTTGCTTGGCTTATTTAGTTGTGGGTGGTTTTTGTTTCTTAGCCAGGGCCTCACTCCTGGCTGGCCTGGAACTTGCTATGTAGATCAAGTTGGCCTTGACCTTGCAGTCATCTACCTGCCTCTGTTTAGGATTATGGGCCTGCGTCATCATAATTTGATTTTTGCATTTACATATGTAAGGTGCATATGACAGATAAGATTGCGGTTATTTCACAGAGTAAGGACAGGCCAGCAGAGGCTTTTGGCTATCTCCAAGTTCATGCCAAATATGCCAGGACATGCAAATGTGTGGTTCAGTTAGGGGCAAAGGGTCTGCATCTTGCCTACCGTATAACCTTAAGTAAGTTACTTAACGTGTCCGAATCTAACCACCCTCACGTGTCTGGTGGTCATAATAAGCACTGGTGTTATTGTATATATTAAGTAAAGCTGCAGGAATCATATCTACCTCAGAGCCTGGTATAAAAATCAGTGCTCAATAAATGCCCACAATAATGCCATCGATAATGAGCAAAGGACCGTGAGACCCTTAGCCAGGACCAGCTGGACTCTGCCCTCCTCCAGAGGTGTTGGTGGGGGTGGACAGTTGTGGCAGGGGAAGCTGGCTTGCATGGGCAGGGCCCTGACCTCCTCCAGGAAGGCCTTACTGGCAGATGTGCTTGCCCATGGAGACAAGCTGGCTGGAGCTCTGTGACAGAGGGGAAAAAAAAAACACTCAGGCTCAACTCTAAACAAACTCCCCTCCCAAGGGGAAGCAGTGATACCAGAGAAGGAGAAGGTATTTGGCTTGTTTTCGAGTGTTTCTTCAGGTCCTTGGCCTGAGCCTCCTGGGGATGGAGGGTCTGCTTGGGAAGCTCTCCGTTCGCTCAGCTTTAGTGGCTTCTCAGTGGTGTGGAGGGGGAGTCGACAAGTCCTTCTGGGGACTCCTAAGGCAGAAGGTGACTCTGTGTTTGTGTCTCTGCCAAGCCCAGAGAGAGCTTAATGATAATCTACCTAGAACAATCCTCTGCTGTCCTGTGGTGACTCAGGGGTCCCCCAGTACATTTCTGGGGGTCACTCATCTTTGGCCCCTGCCCAGCTCCTGGTGACAGCATCATCCTGGGTGAACTGACTGATCTTTAATGGCGTTCTCTTCTCCATTTCTGTCAGTGTAGGGAGATGGAGATGGGGCAGGAGAGGCGAGAGACACTGGGCTGGGAGGGTCTAGGTATGCAGGCAGGGGCAGGGAAATGCCCGGGCCACCATCACGTCTGGAAAATTCCCCTCCAAGGCCTTGCTGTTTTCACTGGGGAGCTAGGTTGAACAACGCTGGCCTCTGAGGGTGTGGACTTTCTTACCGGAAACCCCACTGCCTAGGCGCAGGAGTCTTTCCTGGACAGGTTCCTCTCTCTCTCCACTCCTAGGAATATGCTCTCCAGATTTACGCCCAGCCCCAAGGCGGACCTAAAGTCTTGGAGCGACCCTGTCGACAGGGAAGCCCCGTATATTGGCACCTGGAGCCGCGCGAAGGAGAAGGCGAAGAGATACCTTGCAGAGACAGACGCTGTCTAGTGCCTCTGGACCCTGATATCTTCTTTCAGGTCTCGGTTCTTTGCATTCCGGGGACCTGACTCCTCCTCTTCCACCTGGCCCTGCCCCTCCTCTCACCTGGCCCCTCCCCTCCCTACATCAACCCCATCTCTCTTCCCCTTGGCCACGCCCACTTTCTCTGGCCCGCCTCTTCTCCCCGCCCAGCCCACCCCTCTTTTCTCCGACCCCGCCCCTCCTTTTATCCCCTTACCCCCCCACCTCGTCCTACCCTTCCCCCACCACCACCTGGCCCCTCTTCTTCTCCTCGGCCCCGCCTCTACCTCTCTCGCCATCCCCAGCCTTGCCCCTCCTCCTGGCCCCTCACCCCCTTTCCCAGCCCCCCAACTCCCCGCCCCTCCTCTCGGGTGGGGTCCCGAGGCAGGAGAAAAGACTCGGGCTGCGTCCTGCTCTCGGGCGCCCTCTTGTGGCCCTGGGCCTTGAGGCGGCGGCCGCTCTGGCTAGGCTTTGGGAGCGCCGTGGGTTGGCTTCCTCGCTGCTCCACCAGGCTTCCGCGGTCCCCAGCCGGGGAGTGACCCAGAAAGCACTCCAAGGCCGGCCAGCACTCGGCTTTCAGGATCTTTATTGCCTCCGTAGGCTGCACGTCCCCAGGTGGGACTAGAAGAAGTTGAGCACCCTGCGGAGCGACTGCACGCGTGCGCTGTGGGCCTCCCAGTCGGAGAAGCTGCGGAAGTCGCCCCTCTCCACCACGTACATGCGGCCGCGGTAGTTGGGCTCCTCGTAGAGAACCCACCTGAAGGCCAGGGGAAGGGCGGGTCAGCGGGCGGGAGCCACGAGGGCAAGTCCCCGGCCCCGCCCCTCTGTCCTAGCGCCTTACTGCCTTGGGCACCAGTGGCTGGATCGGCTCGGTGCGGGGTGGGACAAGCAGGGGACTGCCCAGTAACTGACAAGGGCGGCAGTGACTCCGGGACGCACTCGGCCCAGTCGCCCTCCAAAGGGCCATTTGCACACAGTCCCCAGCCCCTGATAGGACTACTGACATAAACTGGGGACCATTTCCACTGTGTATCCACTCAGCCAACAGCCCTGGTGGTCTCTACCTGGGAATAAGTGTAAGGAAGAGAGTCTCATCAGAGACTGGACCAGTCCTGCCCATCCCACCACCATCCCTGAGACAAGTGTAGAGCTGTGCGTGTGGGACCCAGGAAAAGACGCCCTGTGCACCCTCCCACTTGGGGGTCAGGTTTGGGGGCGGGGCTAGGGAGTTTTAGAAAGTTGGGGAGGGACCTCCAGGCCTGGCTGCACCCAGAACTGCAAGTACCATGGGCAAGGGCTGGCTCTGCATTTCCCTTCAGTCTTTAGCTCAGACTCACCCTGCCCCCCTCCGCCCCCCCACGCCCCCTCCCACCCTCTGCCCATTCACCACAGTAGAAAACAACTTTCCTCTGGACCACGGTGGTTTTATGAAACAGAGCTCCCCCGGGCCCGCTCAGATCTCTGAGATTCTTGAGATCCAGGTCACAGGGCTGCCCTGACCTTTGTAGGAACCTGTTCCTGCTCCCAAAGCACTCTGCCGGTCAAGGAGTTTTCTTTGCAGGGAACAGACTGGGAATCTGTGAGCTCCTTAGCCCAAGGTTCTGCTCACAGATGAACTCAGAGGAGAGAGACCACTAAAGGCCACGCAGCCCACTTCCCCAGCTCGCCGTTCCAAGTCACTATAGCCCCCTCCCTTCCTTATCCTGACCTCTCGCCTGATAAATTCTAACGGTAGTGATGAGAGAGAGAGAGAGAGAGAGAGAGAGAGAGAGAGAGAGAGAGAGAGGAGGGAGGTGTGTTGGAGAGCACCTGCTGGACACAAGAGCAGGCCCGGGTCACCTGAGCTTCCTTACACCCCACCACATTGCTGGGGTCTCCAAGAGAGTGAGCTAATCCTACCCTGCTCTATAGTGCCCTGAGCCACCTTGGAGTTCTTGTGGACGTCCCAAGAGGAAGAGGGACCTGACTGGGCATGAAGGCTAATCCTCTGGCTCCTCACCTGCAACTCCTGGGGTAAAGGAATGGAGAAAGGGGTCTCTGAAGAGATGGCTCAGTGCTTAAGAGCACTGGCTGTTTTTCCAGAGGACCCAGGTTCAATTCTCAGCACCCCCATGGCAGTTCACAACTGTCTGTAACTCCAGGTCCAGGACTCAATGCCCCCTTCAGACCTCTGTGGTCACCAGGCATGCATGTGGCGCACACACATGCATGCAGGCAAAATACAGGTATAAAATATTTTTTTTTTAATTTAAAAAAGGGGAGCGCATGCCACTTCAGTCTGTTAGAATGTCGGGAGAAGGTCCCTGCTTTTTCTGCCCATGCCTTCTAGGGCAGATACGTGCGTGCTGGTTCACTCCTAAGCTGGTATGGAACCCAGAAGGAATGCTCTTGGCCTATGGGAGGTGGTGAAGGGGCCCTGCTTCACTGCTGCAGATCCCAGAGAGAGCTCAGGGACCCAAGGCATATCACAGAAGAGTTAAGGTCATCGAAGAGAAAAGACAAGCGTACCTTGGACCCCAACACAGAGGCCCACTGCCTTGGCCTCCATCTCCTGACCATTGAGCCTGGTTCCTTCCAGGAAAGTGGAGATTAAAGATTATATACCCCAAGGCTGGTGGAGGTGGCGCACGCCTTTAATCCCAGCACTTGGGAGGCAGAGGCAGGATCTCTTGAGTTCAAGGTCAAAAGAGGGAGTTCCAGGACAGCTAGGACTACACAGAGCAACCCTGTCCCAAAAAACTTAAAAAAAAAAAAAAAAAAGCTCCTCCAATCACAATCAGAGTTCACTCCTGCCTTCCCTCTCCCTCTCCCAAGATCCCCAGGGTTGCTGGCGGATTATGTCTTGGGTCTTAGGACATCTTCCACACCTAAGTATGCGTCTGGCCTCATGAGACACAATTTAGCCTGCAGATTTCCCAAGGCAAGTTGTTTTGGACTCCTACCCCCATATCCTCAGCTTAGGGGGGCCAAGGCCAGGTATTGGGAGAAATAGTAGCTGCAGGTCTGCTCTGAGCACACCTTGTCTCTCTCAGCCTTCCCTTGACCCCTGGAGAGGGGCCCTGGGCCTGAGCCTCAGAAATATAGAAGGCACGTTTCCAGAGGAGCCAAGTTCTGGTTCCAGCCCTGCACAGGGAGGCTGGAGCCTGGGGGGCTCTTCTGCTGGGGGGTAGGGTCCCCAGCTCTGGAGCGGAAGGGGCTCCACCGGGCTGCAGTGCCAGCAGGGCCTCTGCTGTGGAAAGGATTAGTTAGCTACAATCTTAGTTTGTGCGTCTGTAAAATGGCGATGCCGTCTCCAGAGTGGACAGACTCCCAGTGTGATGTGCCTTTGTGTGTACAGTGAACGGGTACACAGAGAGCTGCCCCACAGGGCAAACACTGCGCCCTGACAGCTCTTTTGGAACGGAGAAGATGGGCAAAAGTTCCTGGTACTCTTATCCATCCTATGAGAGCTTCTTGAAGCCCAACAAGCTGGTGTGGGTTGTTGGCCACCAGGCAGAGCCATCTTAGGTCTGGGGTCATCTGAGCTGGGCAGATGTACCCTCTCAGAGAAGGTGGGACTGCTGTGTAGCTTTGAGCCCCCTGAGTGGGGGTTCTCTGGAGTCCAGTGACTCAAGAAGGCCAGACAGTCTAGACGTTCAGTCCTGTAGCCGAGATGGTCACAGTTTCCTAAATGCTCCTTTCCTTCGGGTGTGGCACACCGGAGGGGAGGTCTCGGGGAGCCTCTGAGGCCCTGACACCTTCCTGAAAGACAGATTCACTGCTTGCCTGGAGCAGGTGAGGCAGATGAAGGCCTGTGGCTCAGGGGCACCATGCCCACCACACCTGATGCCTACCCACCCCACCACACCTGTCTGGCTGCCCCGCTGTACTCACGCTCCATCGCCATACACCTTGATGGCGTTGACGCAGCTCTTGGCCCAGCCCCGGCTCTGTAGGAAGGGGCAGTCTTCCACGAACTCCAGGCACTGGCCTGTGAAGTTGCAGCCCTCGAAGATGTCTATGCGGAAATGTTCTCCATGCTCCAGGACCCAGGCAGGTGGGGAAGGAAAAAGGAATACTGCAAGTCTCTCCTCCCCGTGCACAGGGAGAAAGGAAACAACTCCTGCTCTAGACTGGGACCCAGTGCGTACTCACCATCCCAACACACACACACACACACACACACACACACACACTGGTTTTCTTCCATGAGATGTGGTGGGAGAAAGGGTCTCCTATCACTTAAAAAACCTAAGCCATTGAACTGGTCCGATCTTCACCTTTTACAACTAAGGACCCAAGGTCCGTGAGGGCGACTGTCTAGAGGCCAGCACAGTAAGATCGGAGCTGGGGGGGGGGGGCAGTCACTGGCTCCTTCCAGGCATTCCACTTGGGGGATTCATGTCCCAGCTTTGGCGTATTCACCCTTGGTTTCAGGCTACAGGCAGGCCTCCAAACGATAATATTTTAGAAGTGTAATAGAACCCTTTATGAAAACAGTAAGCCAAGACATCTAAAACAATGACTCTCATTTGTTGAAGTCCCTGCTGGTTTCAACATCATAATTCACTAGCACCAGTGCATACATCTTCCTGCGTGATCACCCACCCGGTGTCCAAAGGAGAGGGGAGCCCCCTCCCTACTGGCCAGGTTCCTATGAAGCCTGGGATGGCTCTAACAAGAACAGCCTTCATAAGATATCTTGTATATTTTTCATATAAACAGCATTATGCAGGATCCAGAGCCAACCATTCTAATGCCTCTCTCCAAATGCCCACATCCTGGCAGAGACACTAGGGAAGCACTCTTTCAGTTGAACGTGCCAGAGCCCAGCTGATTCTGGAACTGATATAGAAAAGAAAAGGGGCCCCATGCAGAGTGGCGCCTCTCCAGACTCCTCAAATGTTGGCCAGAGTCCCAGTGAGGCATCCAGGATGCCCTGGCCGACAGACACTCTGATGAGAGCTGCCCACATTGGTCCCCAGAATCACCTGTTTCCCACCCAAAGGACAACACTGAGAGCAGATCTCATACCTGTGACCTGAGGAGCACTCACTCCCCAAATCCCACCCTAAGGAGACTGGAGAGAAACGAGACTTTTTCTAGGGGGAGCAATACCCTTCCTTTGCTCTCCCTACACACTTCAGGCCACAGTTCTGTGAAGCGACCATCTGTGCAACTCAAGAGCCCTGTCCCCTCAGATTTCTTACTGGTCCTGCTGGCACTTTGGCTGCCATTATTCATTCCAAGTTTGGAACGTTGAGGGCCAGCATAATGCTCCAAGGTAACCTGCATGGGTAGATGCTCATGCTCAGAGCAGCCTTACCTTGTGTATGTATGTGCTCATGACACAGGAGTACACCCAGGCACATGTGTGAGCATGTGTGTTGGAAGTCAGAGGGTGATTTTGGACATCTTTCCCAATCAGTCTCCACCTTACTAAGAACTTTTGTTTTGTATGTGTACGTGTACACACGTGTGTGTGGAGACCAGACAATATTGTAGAGTCCGTGCTCTGTTCTGTCTTTACATGGGTTTTGGGGACCAAACTCAGGCTTGTACACCTTATCCATTCTGCCCTCCACTTTATTGATTTATTTATTTTTAGAGCGAGCCTCTCACTGAGCCTGAAGCATCTCAATTTGGCTAGACTAATTGGTCAGCAAACGCTGGGGAGTCTGCTGGCTCCACCTCCCCAGTGCTGGGGTCCCAGGTCCCATCACACCTGGTGTTTTATGGGTTCTGGGAATGCAAAGTCAGGTCCTTGTACTTGTGAGGCAGACACTTTTCAAGCTGGGCCATATCCCCAACCTTTCATCTTGCTTTTGATGAGTGCACCCCTAGTCAATTGACAATCTAAACATTTGAAGTTTAGCTACATGCTTGGCTCAGAAATCTGAAAGGATTCCTTGGCAACTCCCAGAGGTTCTTGTGTTCTGTCTCCTATCCCTCTTGGTCCTCACAGCATCGCCTGCTCACGTGAGTGTGGGTCTGGACAGGGTTCTCTCAGTTTTTAAGGTTTTATTGTTGGGAAGTGCCCGTGCTTCTGATCAGATGCCAGGGTGACCTCCCCCTGCCTGAGCTGCAAGTTCCCAGCCCCCAGGCAGAGTGACTCACTCACCATGCCCACAGGCCGACAGGAGCCCATGTGGTCATTGTGGCCATTCCAGCGGAAGAATTCAGGGTAGTCACCGTGCTCCAGGATGAACTGCTGGCCTCGGAAGTCAGGGTGATCAAAGCAGACCCAAGCTCCACTCTCCACACGGATGGAGTTCACTCGGTTCATAAAGCCTCGGTCCTGGAAGTTGTCACAGTCCCCAAAGACCTCCAGCTTCCGCCCTGTGAAGTGCTTGCCCTCATAGAGAGTGATCTGGAACAGCCAGGTGAGAGCTCTGGATCAGGGTCCCATCTGACCTACACACATATACTCACTCACACATGCTCACACATGCTCACACGTGGGCATGGGTGTACTAAACATTTGTTTGTTGATACACTTAACACTCATAATAGCACTAAAGGATATGTCTTTCAAGGCATAAATGTCTTGCAAAAACAGTCATCATAACTTAACATTGATTTTTCAAAAAGCGAAGTTCCTAATACTGAAATTCCAATCATTCAATAACTCTTTGGGTCTAAAGAACCGCGGTCTCAGAAAAAGACTCTGGGTCACAGGCTTCTTGGCATCTGGGCCCCACATCCTCAGTGGAACCCAGACTTCCATCCCTGCTCACTGCGGTAGAGGACTGACACTGTTTACTGATGGGCAGAGAGTGAATGGTCAAGTAGCCAACAGGCTTACCCAGACATGGCTCCACCAGGCTCTCACCGACACACGCCCCGCTATCTGTGAACAGGGGTGTCCCCTTAGTCTCGGTGCCCACTTGAAATCAGGCTATTTTCAGACTGTCACTGTATTTGTTAAACTCAGCATTTGTTTGTCATTATATATAACACCCACAATAGCATTAAAGAAAACGTTTTCTAAAAGCATAAATGTCATGCAGAACAAGTCACCATAACTCATTTTTCAGAGAGTAAACTTTCTAATCCTGGGACCTCCTTAACTGGAGAAGGGAACCTGTGGAAGCCAGGGCAGGGTTCTTAGGAGAGGGCTAAATGTCACTGATCTTCATGCCTTTTCTCCCACCGACAGGGTTTTAATTATCCCGGAATAACCTTGAACGTACTATGTAGCTAGGGACGTCCTTAAGCTTCTGATCCTCCTGCCTCCGCTTCCTGAGTGCTGAGAACACAGCCAAGTCCCCCATGCCCGGTTTATGCAGGGTTAGGGATGGAACCCAGGGCTCTGTGCATGTTAGAGAAGCACACTCGCTCAGATCTTCAGCTTTTTCACGGACATGCCTGAGTAATTGACAGGCGTCAGACTTGGAATTATGTGGACCTCTTGGCAGTTCAGACATAGCCTCGTAGTAATAGACAACCTATTAGTAATACGGACAGGTTGTCATTGTCCCAAACTAAACAGGTGAAGTATCCATAGCCTGCATATTCCCTTCCCACCACAGGGAATCCAATCACTCGACAGCTCTTTGGGACTCAAGAACTATGGTCTCAGAGGACTCTGTAGGAATATAGTCGTATCACCCAGAAACTGATCACTCCAGTTTCTCTGTTTGCACCTTTTCCAAAGGATTGTACACTGGCAAGTCCCTGCCCCTTGGAGTTAAGGTGTTTTGTGGGAATGGATGTCTGTGAGCCAGGGTAACACTGATTTGGGGTTTCTTCCTTTCCTGCTCTGCCATGTTGGTGCTGTTTGTTACTGAAGCACACCCCGGTTCATGCGGACAAATCAATGGTGTCCATCAATGATGGGCATCCTGGGAGCCTCTGGAGGCCAAAGGGTTCCTGGATCAGCCAGAACTTGGACACTAGAGGAGGACAAGGGATAGCCACATTGGTGGGTACCCTTCCTGCATAAGGCAGGTCTGGTTAGGGCCTCTGGGACATTCCTGGAGATCTCAGCATTTCAAGGATTTGGAGGTTCCCTTCAATCTCCACACACTCTGAGAACCAGCCTCAAGTCTAGTGGGGAGAGGAGGCTTCCCCCGCCCAGAACTCTCCCAAGTCACGTGGGAAGAGAGATCCGGAGGGGCAAAGACCACATTTTGGCCACCCTGTAGTGAAGAAAAGACTGTAGATCTTCCGACCATAGGGGCCATCAGAGATTCACCACTCCAAGCCAGCTGACCACGCTCCTCCTGATTTGAGGATCTCATAAAAGGAGGGATGGGAGAGGGCGACCTTCCTATTCCACGCCCTCGACACGCCCTCAGCCAACAGGGGGAAGTCGCTCCATCTCATTAAGAAATAAAGCCAACTTGGCTTGACTTTGTCAGACCCAAAGAGCATCCGAGATCAGTCTGCACCCACCCCCACGCGCGGCGTGGGGGGGGGAGGTCCCCGAGGCCGCTGGCCGCACTCACCTTCCCGGAGCGTTGCGCCATGGTGTGTGGCTGGCCGCCGCGGGACCCGGTATATACTCTGTGGCGCCTGCTGGCTCAGCGCCGCCCGGGACAAAAGATTTGCTTGGCCCGGCACCCGCGCGTTAGTGCTGTCGGGCGTGCTAAGCCGGCGCCATGACCCGCCCGCCGACCCAGTGTCCCACACAAACGACCTAGACCTCAGTGCCTCTGGATCCGACCCTCGTGCCCAGCCCACCGCTGCGCCGCTGAGTCAGGGCCTCAGCACCCCGGCTTGGGAGAGTCCCCTCAACCCCTTGTTTTGTCCCCCCACCCCCACCCCTCCCGAGCTGCGGCTCAGTGCCCGTGACCTGCAGCGCTTTTCTTACCTGGTTGCAGGCTAATAAGATACTGTCTTTGTCTTTTAATTTGATTGTTTGTTTGTTTTTCTGGATAATGGATGGAGTCCTAGCTTCCCAAACTTACCTGGGAGTGGGTGGGGTGGGCAACAACAGCCGCGTGGACCTCTTTGCCTGGTGCTGGGGTATGGGCTCCCAGACTTTCCCTCCCGCACTGACTTTTTTTTTCTCCCCCTGAAGATCCCAGGTGACACCTGCCTTGCAGGTCAAGGATCTGCAATAGGAGACCTACAGTACTTTGCGGGTCAGTACCTGAGCCCTAACTATGGACCACCCTGGATGCCAAGGATCTGTTTACAGAGCGATACGCTCACTGATCCCAGGTGTAAGAATTTGCCTGGCCCACAGGTATTTGGAGTCTATTGAAGCCTCAAGAGTAAACACACAAACTGCTGGGCTGGTGGCCCTGGGGACAGGCTCTGGGATCAAAGGAGAGAGAAGCTCCAGGGGATGGAAGAGGTCCTAATTAGTTAAAAGGGGGCTCTGGGGGACACTTGTGGGCCTCTCTGCTCCCAGGAGGGTAGCGGGTACTTTCTGCAGTACTGTACAGATGAGCACAGAGGAGGGGCCCAGGGAATCCCAGGGCAGAGAAGGTCTCTTGCTTTGCTCTGGGAAGTTACTCCAAGCAGACAAGGGGCCACACAATCACCCTTGACACCGGCTCACACTTTCCCCTGAGGACCCCCACCAGGAACCCCCACTCAGAAGCACACCTCACTGTCTCTGACTACTGATCTTGAAAGAATAAAATTAGAAGAGTGTGTGTGTGTGTGTGTGTGTGCGCGCGCGTGCGTGCGTGCATGTGTGCGTGCGTGCATGCGTGCGTGCGTGTGCGCGTGCGCGCCCCCGACAGCCTCTGCTGTCAGTTCTTGCCTTCCCCCTTGTTTGGTTACTCAGGGTCTCTCGTTGCTGGCCCAGCAGCTTCCGGGAACTCTCCTGACTCTACCTCCTCTCTGGCTATTGGAGTGCTGGGTTTACAGACGTTCCACTGGCTCCACGTGGGTTTGAACTGAGGTCCTCATGCCTTCGTGGTGGATTACTCAGGGTTCTGTAGAAGGAAGAACATAGAACGGGGGTGGGGGGAGGGGAGAGGGGACTTCTCAGACTGGGTAGAGTTTGTCTAGGTAGAGCTGTCTTCACACTGGAAGGGTTTGAGGACCAGTCGCCTCTCCGTTCATGAGGCTGATGCCGCGGAAGTTCCACTCTAGGACTAAAGGCCGGGAGGATTCCCTGGAGGACACCAGCCTTCAGTACACACTGGAAGGCCAAGCAAGCCAGGTTCTGATGGTAGCAGCAATGTTGCTACCCATAGCAGCAACAGGGTAGATGAATCCCCAAACAGGAAAGACCAACTCATCAGCTAGACAGACAGCCAGACAAGCAAGTGGACTTCCTTAGAGCTGGGCCACCACTGGAAGGTGCGGCCCACATTTGGGTGGATCTTCCCATTTCAGTTAATAAATCAAGAAACTCCCTCCCAGGTCTGCCTAGAGGCTTGTGTCCTGGGTGGCTCTAGATCCTGTCAAGTTGACTGTCAATATTAACCATTAACTGTCACACACAGAAAGAGCTTTGTCCCGAACCATCTCCCGAGCCCAGAAGTTTTATACTAAGCATTAACCCAGATGGTAAAATTATCATTCTCTCATATACATGAACCTGGCATTTACAATTGGGAGTCGAGAGACAGCTAAGGTTAGACCATTTTCCTGTGACACCAGGGAGTGGGGTGGTGTCTTCCTCGATGTTTAAAGATGGGAAAAGTGAGAAAAGGATCCTGGCTGGGGAAGACTGGAGAGGCCTATTTAGCCCATTACAAATATTTGCAGCCGGGGTTATAGCTAACTCGGTGACAGGGCACTAGCTTTACATGCACAAGGCCCTGGGTTCAGTCTCCTCCTGCTGTCTGCTGATCCACGTGTAAACGCTCAGCTTCCTCTCCAGCACCATGTCTGCCTGCATGCTGCTTCCTATCATGGTAACGGACCAAACCTCGGAACT
Source organism: Peromyscus leucopus (assembly GCF_004664715.2). Taxonomy (NCBI): domain Eukaryota; kingdom Metazoa; phylum Chordata; class Mammalia; order Rodentia; family Cricetidae; genus Peromyscus; species Peromyscus leucopus. Next base: position 61,806,123 of record NC_051065.1, read on the forward strand.
ATAAGCCAGCCCCAATTAAATGTTTTCCTTTTTAAGAGTTGCCCTGGTCATGGTGTCTCTTCACAGCAGTAGAAGAGCCCTAACTAAGACTATGTATGTTCACCACATGCATGTAGGAACCTGAGGAAGTCAGAAGAGAATGTTGGATCCCCTGGAAGTGGAATTACAGGCAGATGTGAGCCACCATGTGGGTGCTGGGAACTGAACTCAGGTTCTCTGTAAGAGCAGTGAGCACTCTTAACCACTGAGCCTTCTCTCCAGCCCCATGTGTAGAGGTTCTTGAAGGCTTTTGGATTTACACCATTGAAAGAATTTCTCTTAAAAATTTTAAAAAGTTTTCAATTATGTGTACATGTGCGTCTGTGTGGGGGTTTGTGCAGTTGTGAGTGCGGTGCCCCAGGAGGCCAGAAGAGGGTTCAGATTCTCTGGAGCTAGAGATACAGGTAGTCGTGAGCTGCCTGATGTGGACGCTGGGAACCCGACTCAGCTCCTCTGCAAGAGTAGCACATGCTCTTAGTAGGTAAGGGGTCTGTTCAGAACTGCGCAGCGGTGGGGCACACCTTTAATCCCAGCATTCGGGAGGCAGAGGCAGGCGGATCTCTGTGATATTTGAGGCCAGCCTGGTCTACAAAGCAAGTTCTGGGACAGCCAGAGAAACCCTGTCTCAAAAAACAAACAAACGAAAAACATCTTCTAAGAGACAGAGAGAGAGAGAGAGAGAGAGAGAGAGAGAGAGAGAGAGAGAGAGAGGAAGAGAGAGAAAGAGAGAGAGAGGAAGAGAGAGAGAGATCTGTCCAGTCGCTGTTGAAAGGTTTCTCAGGGGTGTCCCCCCCCACCTCCCTTTACAGTAGGTGAGATTCTAGGGCAGCTCCTCCCCTAGATGCTTTGCATACAATTGCAATCTGATAAGGGAAAAGCAGGGATCAGCAAAGTTTGGACAGGGTGTTAAGATGCACCTTGTACTGTAAAAGGCTGTTCTTAGGAGATTACTGGAAAGTTGCAGCTTTATAGCAGGGAAAGAGAAAGATACTAAGCCTGCATCCTCATGCCTTGGGATACAGGTAGGTTCTTGGCTGTCTTAGTATTCTTACCTGAAGCATCTCTCTAGGAAAGGAATATTGTCTCCATGTCAGCAACCTTCAGTAAATGTTTATGGTGCTGGAATTCTTGCTTCTCAGCTGCTGAGAGGGCTCCACCAGATTCCAGTCCCGACAGAGCCTCTCCCTTCCCATGATCACACAATTTTCCCTTCTACCCTGCCTCATGCTATGGTAAATTAAAGGCACATTCAAACAAAGCCAGCAAGGACTTGAAGATCACTGGATTTTGTTTCTTAAAAGCAGAATGAAGTTTCCATGTGAGTGACAGAGTGTTCTTTTTGAGAACACTGGCTGAGTGTGTGTCCCGAGCCAGTCTCACTCACTCATCTTCCTGCCTCATGTCTCCTGAGGCATGAGACCTTCATGTGGCAACAGGCAAAGGTCATCTCAAGGACAAGAAGATCCAGCACTTAAGGGCTGAGGCAGGAAGATGAGAATCCACAGCTGGTCTGGGCTATAGTCAGTAAGCACAGGGTTATGTAGCAAGGCTGACTCAACAAAGGACAGAGTTGGGACAGAGAACTCTGTGTAGACCTTGTTAAGATACCTCTTGGGCTGGAGAGATGGCTCAGAGGTTAAGAACACTGGCTGTTCTTCCAGAGGTCCTGAGTTCGATTCCCAGCACCCATATGGTGGCTTACAACCATCTGTAATGAGATCTGGCTCTCTCTTCTGGCCTGCAGGGATACATGCAAAACAGAACACTGTATACATAATAAATAAATCTTAAAAAAAAAAAAAGATACCTCTTAACTTAGAAGTGTTGACTGTGCTTCTACAGGTCTCCCATGTCAGTAAAACTTGTTTAATATTTGCCTGCATGTATGTATGCACACCCAATGCCCTCTGCAGCCAGAAAGAGGAAGGGAGTGAACTCCCCTGAGGCTAGAGTTACAGATGGTTGTGAGCTACCATGTGGGTGCTGGGAATGGAGCATAGGTCCTCTAGAAGCTCTTAAGCACTGAACCATCTCCACAGCCTTCCTATTATCCTCTTGTGTAAACTCATTCTCCTGCAGGCCCAAGCAGACTGGGAGAAGAAAGCAGAGCTTTGCTCCTGCTCCTGAATAATGGCACACACCTGCTGTGGTAATCCCTGCATCATCAGGTTCTCCTCTTCTCATTTCCCCTGGAGCTTCATCTCCTCATCGATGCTAAGTGACAGCCCAGGGAACTACTGATAATTGTCCTGTCTTCACAGTTTGCTCTTCCCACAATTCAGATAGTTAGGCTGTTGTAGCTAAATTACCATTCAGGCCGGCTTCCCCGCCCCTGCCCCCGTCCCGCGCCCCGCCCCCCCCCACAGGGTGTCATGGAGCCCTGACTGGCTTCATCAGATTTGCTATGAAGCAGAGGATGACCTTGAACTCCTGACCTTCCTGCCTCTAGTACCAGAGTACAGTGATTACAGGTCTGTGTCACCATACCAGACCAGACTGACTTCTTTCACTAACATGTATTTAACATGCATTTAAGTAACAGGCATTAAGTAACAAGGATTTAAGATTATCTGTAGTGAGTCTTTCTCTGTCCCACTAGCCAGCTCCCAAATAACCACACAGAGACCTATTACTAATTATGAAAGCTTGGCCAATAGCTTAGGCTTGTTTCTATAATGTAAATTAACCCATTTCTACTAATTTACATCCTGCCACGTGGCTCATGGCTTGTTACCTTATATCCTACATGTCATGATTCCTCTGCATATGGCTAGTGATTCTACCTTCTTCCCAGCATCCTCTCTGCCCCCAAAATCCTGGCTAGCTATTGACCATTCAGCTTTTTATTAAACCAATCACAGTGACATATCTTTACAGTATACAAAAAGATTATTCCACAACATTCCCCCCTTTTATCTAAATAAAAAGTAAAGTTTTTAACTCTAACATAGTAAAAGTATATACAATAAGAACAATTACCAGGTAAGAATTACATTTATAATGTCTAGTCCATTTGTACTTGGCATATTTGGAGAAAACACTCCATTATTTACTGATGAGTCCAAAGCTCTGTATCTAATTTCCCTTCTATCATAACTAAGGAAAACGTAACTATAACTACCTAGTCTTCAACTTCATCAAAGACCCCAGAAGGATATAATATTACCCAAGTAAACAGGAAGTAGTGCAGTGCAAGCCACTTCAAAACCTAAAAATGACAGACATCTGGCTGCCTGGAAAGTCACCCAAGGTTCCTCTGCAATGTTGAGGCGTCCAGTCTTCAGCCTACAGACCTAGAGAATCTGGTAGACTCTTTTATGAAGCAGGAATTTTGAAGGAATGTCCCACTTTATTTTGGCAAGGTTCAGCAGTCACTTTCTTGTGTGTCCTATAGAATGTCTGGCAGACCTTTCTATGAAGCAGGAATTTTGAAGAACTGTCCCACCTTATCTTGGCAAAGTTTGACAGTCTTTTTCCTTTGTGTCCTGCTTGTCCAGTTTGAACAGCACACTGTCAGCAGTCAAGGCAAGAACTGTTTCTTGCCCAAATGGCTAGTTTTGTCACAATGAAAGAAATCTCCATGTGGAGGTTCTTTGATGCCCATCATCCTTTTATGAAGTAAATTGGTGCTGCCAGGAGCAGGCATGTTTCACTGTCATGAAGTCTTATGTTATTATAACGTTTTAAATGCCATATTCTATAGGTATTTGAAGTGTTTGAAGATTACCGGCCTATCTAAAATACATGTTTGACCTTGAAAACATACCTAACATGATTACAAGGTTGATAGTTGTAGGTGACTAACTACTAACCTGTATTTCTTTATTTTCCTAAGTAGTTTGTAATAATAACTTTTAAGGACTAGAAGTTTACATTACATTATTAAATGAGCTGCATAGGTACAATACCTTGAACAAGAGTAGAAACATCTGTATAGCATGTTTTGACAAAAAAAATCTTAAATTTTTATTAATATACAGAATTCCATACCAATGGAAAATATTTGAGACTAGTGGTTGTTTAAAAGTAAACTTAACAATCCACTCTTTTACCTCACCATTTCTATGTTGTGTCCTCCCTTTTTCTCTTCAGAAAGAGATCCCTAAATCTAATATCCTCTGCCTAGTATCCTCGCTGACCTTGACCAATAACAATTTGTAACCAACCCCCCTAAACAATGACAAATATCCATAACCCACTGAATGACCAAAAACCATCCACCCCATCTCTTGGGAATGTGGATGTTGTGTTCTCTAGACTGCTTCCTGTTGTCTGGGGGTGCTGGAATCTTTGGAGGACCCTGAGAAAATGAGGATAGTGGTCAAGTCCTGACTAGAATGGTCTATGAGCCTAGACCATCACAGCCAGCAGCCTTGAAGCTGTTCTGGATGCAGAATTCTAAAGAAACCACAACAGAGGCATCTGAGAGGCTGGATCACCTGGGCCACCCATTTTCATTGGTGCCTGGTCCCCTTGCTCTGAAAACACACAGACTTTTAAAGGTAACACACATATCTGCATTAACACACATACGGACTGTGTGTTGTACACAAGCCAGCCAAAGATGATTTTTTGTTATATGTTTGAGCAGGCGAAGTATATGTCACCTATCTTGTAGTCTTTCTAGATTTTCTAGGTTTAGCTCTCTATGTCTGTAGCCAGGATTTCCAGGGGTCTTTCTCGATCAAATCTAATCCATATCAACCTGAAACGGATCCACAGCCTCTCATTTCCTGTGGAAATAAAAGCATAACCTCTTCCCCAACGTAACATATTTTTTGACTTCCACTTTGAAGTTAAGACATTTTTTAAATATATAGGTTGGTTTAATTTAGTACTTTTTATAACCCAATGTCTCTCAGCAGCTATTGTTGGCTCATCAGCAATAAAAAAATTTAAAGTCAATATAACACCCTACATGATCTTGACTCCCTGTGTATTTCCCATCTCTATGTGGCCTTTTTAAAAAAACTATCTCTTTAAAGACTTTATTATTTTTAAACTACTTTTTATGATTGTCTATATCCTCTATATCCTTTTTCTTTCTTTCCTTTTTTTTTTTTTCAAGGCAGGGTTTCTCTGTGTAGCTTTGAAGCTGTCCTGGAACTCTCTCTGTAAACCAGGATGGCCTCAAACTCACAGAGATCTGCAACCCCCTGCCTCCCAAGTACTGGGATTAAAGGCGTGCACCACCACTGCCCAGCTTCTTTTTTTAAGCCTATGCACATTGTTAAACACACTGAAACCTGTTTAGATTTTTTTTCTGTCTGAAACTGCTTTACTGCATATCTATAATAACATTTTCTGTCTACATGAACAAAAACCTTAAGCCACTGAGCAGCTTAGCTCATGGCATCCTGGTGGCTCAAGCCCACAGGCTGCTGCTGGGAGACGTGTCTCTGTACTGCTGCAAGCTTAAGAGACTGCGGGACTAGAAAACCATGTTTTGCTCTGTTTTTGTGTGTTTGGAACCTTTTCTTTTAAGCTCTCTTAGGTCTTATGTAGAAATACGTGCCTGGACATTGGATGCCATTTGTAGTGAGTCTTTCTCTGTCCTGCTAGCCAGCTCCCAAATCACGACACGGAGACTTACTTTTAATTATGAAAGCTCAGCTGATAGCTTGGGCTTGTTTCTAACTAACTCCCATAACTTAAATTAACCCATTTCTATTAATTTACATGCTACCATGTGGCTCATGGCTTGTAACCTCATATCTTACATGTCATGCTTCCTCCGAGTCTGGCTGGCAACTCTACTTTCTTCTTCCCAGCATCCTCTCTGCCTCAAAAATCCTGGCTAGCTATTGATCATTCAGCCTTTTATTAAACCAAATCACAGTGACACATTTTCACAGTATACAAAAAGATTATTCCACAACAATTATCATGTGTGGGGCTAGAGAGATGGCTTAGTGGTTAAGAGCACATACTGTGCCCAGCACCCACATCAGGCAGCTCATAACTGCCTGTAACTTAAGCTCTAGCTGATCTGATACCCCTTCTGATCCCTCCCCCAATAATTAATAAGAATTAAAATTAAAAAATAAAATGGTTAAATTTAAATTAAAAAAAATAAAGTGTCTTTTGGCTTAGTGGTGCATTTCTCTTTAGCACTGAACAGCATTTCATCATCTGTCTCTGACATTGCTTCTTTTTTTTCTTTTTTAAAGATTTATTTATTTATTATGTATACAGTGAGTGTTCTGCCTACAGGCCAGATCTCTCATTGTAGATGGTTGTGAGCCACCATGTGGGTGCTGGGAATTGAACTCAGGACCTCTGGAAGAAGAGCCAGTGCTCTTAACCTCTGAGCCATCTCTCCAGCACCCTGACATTGCTTCTTGATGGAGTCTGTGCTGCTATAATACCCCAGGGCGGGTCGTTTATTAATACAAAGAGCAGGGATTTGTGTCCTGGAGTTCTGGAGGCTCCCAGCAGGCTCAGGGCAGAAGGGCAGCCTGGGCCTGGGTGCCTTGGGCTGAAGTCTGAAGCCCAGCAGGGCAGCAGCAACCGGTGGCCTTCTTTGCGTTAACTGAGGTCGGGCAGGAATGAATGAAGAGCGCAAATGAATAAAGAGTACGAAACACAAGGTTGCTCAGTGTGGGCTCAGGGTCTTCCAGCCTTCAGGCCATCGGGGCGTGGATGTATGAATGAATGAAGGAACAAACACAGGCAGGCATCTGCAAGCCCTGCAGCCAGGATTGTGCTCTAGAATCTGGCTAGCCTGTTTGAGCTGGCTGGGAGTGGTGCCCCTGGCTCCCCTCCACAGTCAGCCACATGTCCCCTGATTCCTGCTCCCCCATATTCTAACGGAGGGAGATGAGCTCGAGTCTTTCTCCAAGGTTAGGGGTCAGGCATCTGCAGCAATGGACCTAGGACCTGTCGGGAGGTTAAGTCTGGACTGCAATCTTGGAGGACAAGGAATTGACAGGTGCTGAAGCCTGCCCCCTTGTGGTGATCTCAGTAACTACATCCCAAGGAAATTACTGAACACAGTGATGGGAGACTACCACACACAATCTGTTTGCTTGCCTGTCCGACTTCTTTCTGGACGTCTGTCCGCCTTTTCCACATCCCTCCCTCCCTCTCTTTCTTTCCCTCTTTCTGAGACAAGGTCTCACCATGTAGCCGTGGCTGGCCTGGAACTCCCTAGGTAGAACAAACCCGGTCAGCCTAAGGCAGTGGTTCTCAGCCTTCCTAATGCCACGCGAGACCCTTTAATACAGCTCCTCGTGTTGTGGTGACCCCCAGCCGTAAAATTATTTTCCTTGCTACTTCATAACTGTAATTTCGCTACTGCTATTAATCGTAAATACCTGTTTTCCGATGGTCTTAGGTGAGCCCTGTGAAAGGGGTCGCGATCCACGGGTTAAGAACCACTGAATGCGCCTGGAGTTCCTTGTTGATCACTTTTTATTTCTGTCTCTCTAATGAATACATGCAGACATCTCGGGCTTTAATTTGCACATTAAGGCACAGATTTGAGGTCAGCCTGTGAGTCATTCTCAGATGAGGAAGTGTAAACTTAGATGAAGCAGGGCGAACTGAGGAGGCACGGTCTAAAACAAGAACGTGAATGGATCAAGCTCATCTTCCCAACCCAGCAACAAGCTGGAGTGACGAGAGCTATAATTAGCCACAGAGACAGAGGTGGGGGTTCTGAACTCGAATCCCACTCCCCCGCGTGCTCGCTGCGTGGCCTCGGGCACGGTGGTAGTCTGTGTGCCTCCTTCTCCACACCTGGGACGTGGAGATGACAATCCACAGCTCACGGGATTGTTGAGCAAACCACCGAGTAAGTGTCCCTTAAGTCCTGGCTGCTGCCTGGCTGCGGGGAACGTGGCAGGACCGGAAGTGGTGGCGCTCGCCTTTAACTCAGCACTTGGGAGGCAAACAGAGGCTCTCCACAGACTCCAGCTTCACGGAAAGACCCAGTCTCAAAAAATAAGGACAATGAAGGACACTTGATCTCAACCCCGGTCCCTGCACAGGTACACACAGGTAAACACAGATGCGTGGGCACGCACACACACACACACACACACACACACACACACACACCATATGCTGTACAACTTTCACTAGCACCCACAGCAAAACCGAAACCACACCATTCAACACGGACTTCCCATTAACCCTTCCCGCAGCACCCCCTCTTTCTTCTTCTTTTTCAGACAGGGTTTCTCTGTGTAGCTCTGGCTATCCTGGAACTTGCTGTAGACCTTATCTGTAGACCAGGCTGGCCTCGAACTCAGAGATCAGCTTGCCTCTGCCTCCCTGGTGCTGGGATTAAAGGTGTACACCACCACCACCTGGCTTGTGACTGGTTTGTTTCAGACTGGTTATTTTATATCACAGAGTGTTCCAGACTCACAGATGTCAAATTTCTTCTTTTCGAAGAATGACCAGTATTCCACATATTTGGATATCACATTCTTCTTACATGTCATTGAGGAAAGCCAAGGCAGGAGCTTGAGGCAGAAACCCACAGAGGAATGCCACTTACTGGCTTGCTCACATGCTTGCACACCTTCAACTGTCTTTCTTACAACCCAGGTCCGCCTGCCTCGGAATAGTACTGTCCATAGTGGGCTGGGCCTTACCACATCCTAGCATATTAGAAATCAATTAGCACGTATTAGCAATCAAGAAAATGCTCCATCGACATGCCTGTGCGCCGGGAACAATTCCCAGGTTGGGGGTCCCTCTTTCCAGGTGCCTCAAGTTAACAACTACAGTGAGCCTTTGCAGGTGGCTCCCAGGTCTGAGCTCCTGTGAAACTGGGTGCTGTATGAACATGTGTGTGTGGAACATCTCAGGGACCCCTGTGAAACTGTCAAGCATGAAACAAGAGTAAGAGAAAAATAAAACCATTCCAGATTGCAAGACCACTCGCGTTTAGCACCCCAGACTGTCACTGAATGCACCAGAGACAGAAGCACACTCAGGGCCCAGATGGAAGAAGTGGGATCTGAGAGACAATGGCTCAGACAGTGATAAAATATGCTGGTTACAACTGGCTGGTGGCAGTCTTTCTAAAAAAAGGCGTGTTCTTATAAGAGGGGAAATTAAAACTATGGAGTCTAATAAAAATGGGAGAAAGGACCTCTTTAGCATGTGGTGCTGTGGGGTGTCAAACTCAGGGCTTTGCGTGTGTAAGTGCTCCCCACTGGGCTACATCCCCAGCCTCTGAGATGACTACGTTTCTAAATGCACAGTTAAATGTGAATGATAGAAATGTGAGGGTCACCACAGCAAGGACTGGATTCCAATGGGAAAGAAGAAGACTTTATAGATGGAATGTTAGGAAGAGGAAACAGTGGGGGGGGGGGGGGGAAATCAGGGCCAGTGGTGCCATTAAGCCTGACCACCTGTGGGGGACTGAATGTGTGTGGTCCCCACAGGTTCATATATTTGAACGCTTGGGCCCCAGGTGTTAGAACTGTTTAGGAAGGATTAGGAGGTGTGGCCTTGTTGGAGGAGGCCACTGGGGGTTTTGAAGTTTCAAAAGTGAGCTCTGTGCCTCGTGGTTGTGGATCAAGATGTGAGCTCTCAGCATCTGCTCCAGCACCATGCCTGCCCGCCCGCTGCCATGCTCCCCATCGTGGTTACGGACTCCAGCTAAGCCTCTGAAACCATAAGCTCCAAATAAACTCTTTTATAAGTCTCCTTGGTCATGGTGTCTTATCACAGCAATGGAACAGTTACTAAGTCAGCACCTGGGTTCGATCTCTGGGACCTACACAGTGAAGGAGAGAACCAGCTCCGGGTCTTCTGACCCCCACAGGAGCATATATAACCCCCAAAACAAACAAAACAAGCAAATGAAGACATAATAAAAAGATGAATAAAATAAAATGTGTTATTTGAGACGGAGTCTCGCTGTGTAGCCCAGACTCATCTGGGATTTACTATGTAGACCAGGCTGGTCTCAAAGTCATAGAGATCCACTTACCTCTGCCTCCTGAGTGCTGAGATTAAAGGCGTGCATCAGTAAGGCTGGCGGAAAAAGATGACAAACTTTGGAAGGTTTTTGGTCACCACATGGGGGTGGGGTGGGGTGGGTGGTGCCGTGGGGGTGCACAGAGGGAGACTGAGGTGTGCAAGCTGTTTCTCAAACTGAGGACTCAGGATCCTAGCATCAGCTCCCCACACCAGCCTTCTTCCTCCTCTTCCCTTCTTCCTCCCCGTCCCTCCTCCCTTCCTTCTCACACCCTTCCTGCCTCAGGACCAGCCGGGGAGTGTGGGGTATGGTGAGAATTCATTGCATGGCTTCTTTATGCCGTCCTTTCCAGGGGGAAGCTTAGGCCTTCCTCTTGCTAGTTGGCAGACTCATGTCACTAAGGGGTTCCTCTGGTTGCTCAGGGGCGGGGTTGGGGTCGGACAGCTCTGTGTCACACCCTGTGTTTGTCCTTGTGGTGTCTCCAGTGCCACTGACCCCTGGAAAACAATCCGGGGTCATCCTGACATGCCATGATTCCTGTTCTACTGTGAGTCAGCCAGTCCCTGGCTCAGTCACCTGGTAAGGGGACCCAGGGCTCCGCAGTGAGGTTCCACAGAAGGCAGGGCGGAGAAAGGGCCAGCAGTGATTGTGTGCGCTGGACACGTGTGTGCAGGAACGGGGCTCCGCAGGGGCAGTTGCCAATCAATCCGCCCGCAGGAATCCCCAAAACGACGACGAGTTTTCAGGAGTGTTATCAGCGTGGCTCTGTGCATCTGGGAAAGCAAGCCTCAGCTCTGCCTCCCCAAGTTCAGGACTTCGCTGCAGTTCCACGAGGAGAAGCGGGAAATGGTCAGGCCTGGGGAAGAGACCAGGAGAGGGGCAGGGACCAGATGAGGCAGGCCTGCATCCTCTGTCTACTTCACCATGGGGAGCAGACTCAGAAAATCACTGTGGTCATGGACTCTGAGGGTGGGGTTTTGGTCCCTGCTGCCACAAAGTTACCCTCGGGACCTGTGAAGGCCCAAATAAAGAGTTGGTAGTTTTAATAAAAGCTGCCTGTGAGTTCCTGAGAAGTAGCCCAGGTGGCCGTTGTCCTCATGGCCCTCAGGCTGCACGTGTCATCTAGGCTAAGCCAGAGGGAGACTAACACGTATCAGTCACTGTGTGACCTCCAAAGGGTGACGCCCAAGGTCAACTGGAAACAAGAAGAGTTCATGTTTTGCTGTAGCTCCTCAAGCAGGGGAGGGAGAAGCCTAGGATGCAAGAGCGTTTACGTCCAGCAAGTCGACAGTCCCTTTGGGGTTTGTGTATGGCAGCTGGAGCCTCTCAGAGCAGCACCCCTTAAATTTATCATAAGGATGTTTTAGGCCCATGAGTGCCTGGGATGTCAAGGATTCTGTGCAGGGTCATCCCCAGAGCGTGTACAGCCTGAGCACATGTTTTTCTTGCTGGGCCACAATCTATATGAGCAATTTGAATCAGCATAACAGTATCATCTTGGTGGCTCAATCTGATGATCTAGACCCTGGTCAATGGACGGGCTGGCTTGCTAGAGCATCCTACTTGAATGAGCCATAGGGCCCCAGTGAATCCTGTAGGAGGTACAGGTACCCACACTCCCTGGGTACTTATCAATAGTCAATGCCCACCATCCAGGCTATGTGTGGGTGAGGGTCAGAGAATGTCCACAAGACCCCTGTTCAGCTCAGGGCACCCCATCCAGTAGCCACATCAGCCCCAGTTCAGCAAACAGAAGGGGACTTAGAAAGTGGCCCAATGTGAATTTGGCAGTGTGTGGAGGTGGGGTCCTGGTTCCCGAGGCACAGGCACAGTACCTGGCCCTAGGCAGAGCTGACTCTGAAGGTAAAATCGAGCACAGCCAGGTCCCAGGAGGGGCAAAGCCAGGGCTGCAGGACCATGGCAGGCAGTGGGTGACAAAGGTGTTCGTGGGGCACACTGACACTGGGTGGGGAAAGGGGAGAGGAGAGTTGTTCCGTCCAGCTGCACCTGACAACATCCGTCTGTGGTCTTGGCACTGGGGAAGGGTATGGGATTTTGAATCAAGACTAGGTTATGGCAAATGCTCCCGCACTGAACATGGAAGACATCTGCTAGGTAGCACAGATCAGAGCAGATCAGCGGGAGGCCAGAGGGACACTGGTCTGAACTCTTCGGCCAGGGCCATGTGAGCCCACAGAAAGAGGCACGCATGGACAGGAGAGCACTTCAGCTTTGGGACTGGGATGCTGGCAGAGACACCCGAGGACAAGATGCAGGCCACAGTCCTCTCAGAACAGCCATCTTCAGACAGAAAGCCCTCCCTCCCTTCCCCAGCCTCAATGCCTCCAGGAAGGCGGAGCGCCCTGGGCTGGAGATCTAGCCCCTGACTCCTGCTACAGGGCAGCTGAGGGCACAGCCTGTCACTGTGGAGGGGATGATTTATTTGCATGTGGATTGACAGGCAGAGGGGTTGCCCCACCATGTTGGTTCTCTTTGAGTGCCTGAGACCTCTTTTTTCTTCAAGACAGGGTTTCTCTGTGTAACAGTCCTGGCTGTCCTGGAACTCAATTTGTAAACCAGGCTGGCCTCGAACTCACTGAGATCCACCTGCTTCTGCCTCCTGAGTGCCACCACCAACCGGCGCCTTCAAGTTCTTCTTGACACATGGCATCTGTAGCCTCTTGCCCATCTGGTGGCTCTGCTGCCAGGCACACATGGCAGTGTGTACTCTGCCGCCTCCTACTATTAGAGAAAGACACAGTACCCCGATTTCTATTTCTGCAGCTCTGGACTCCTGCACAGAGGTGTGTTATCTGCAAATACCCAGCACCCTGATTTTGCCACAGAAAATGTCAAGTCACCTCCCTGAAAAGGTAGGAGATAAGGAAACATATTTTATGCACCTTCCTTCAAGAAGGAATTTGCCTCCCAAGAAAAGATACCAACAGTTCCAACAACCTGTGGGACCACCTTGCATGAGAGACTAGAGGAAGACAATGAGAGGCCGGTGACTGACAGTTGACAGGACCATCCCAGACCAGGACTGCTTAGTTACACATGTCCATTTACACTTAGTTACACTCTCCATTTCAGCCTGTTGAACCTCACATCTGTACCCAAAGATTGACTCTGGGAAATCACTGGACCCTTTGTGTCTTCTTTCTCTTTGCTTTCTTGCCGCTTGTCTCTTAACTGGCAAGCTGGAGACAGGGCAGTCGAGCCCAACAGGGCTGACAGAGGCTCAGCTTCTACCCCGAATTCTCCAGTGACAGCTGCTGCCTGTGGCACTGGGCTCCAAGTCCTGCTGCTGGCCTGTGATGTGTTCCAGGCTCTCCTCCTTCTGATTCCTTCTCCAGGTTTGGGGTAGAAGGTGATCTGAAAAGAGGTCCCACTGGGCCGTGGTGGCGCATGCCTTTAATCCCAGCACTTGGGAGGCAGAAGAAGATGGATCTCAGTGAGTTCAAGGCCAGCCTGGTCTACAAAGCAAGTTCCAGGACAGCCAGAACTGTTACACAGAGAAACTCTGTCTCAAAAACAAATAAACAAACCAACAAACCAACAAGAAAAATAACTTGAAGGAAATCCCTTTGAAATTTAAAGAGAGGCTGGGCAGTGGTGGTGCATGCCTTTAATCCAGGCAGAGGCAGGCAGATCTCTGTAAGTTCAAGGCCAGCCTGGTCTACAGAGCTAGTTCCAGGACAGCCAGAGCTACACAGAAAAACCCTGTCTTGAAAAACCAAAAAAGATAAAGAAAAAGGAAGAAAGAAAAAAAAAGAAATTTAAAGAGAAAAAGGTTTCATTAAAAACCGAGGACTTACATTGAGTTTCTTCAGGGGGATACTTTCATCCAGTTGAAGAGACAGCTGGGAGCACCTGGACTCAACAAGATTACATTTCACAGATGGGGAAGGAAAGGGGGGCACACCTTCCAGCTGGCAGCAGGCGGCCACAGCCAGCCCAGTCTGCTCCTGCCCCCCGGCTTCAGCTTCACACCGGTGTTCTGGAGAGGTGGGAGAGTGGGGCAGCTCCGAGCATCCCTTGAGCGCCTTTTGCCCCACAGTTCCAAGGGCAGAGAAGGCCGTTCTGGGCAGGCTCCTTCACAGCCTAAGAGGTGCGGACGTGAGCACAGGGAGGCGGCCTTTCGGCTGCTCCGACCTCCACAGCAGGCTGCTGGAGCTTTTTAGGGTGATCATTCAGGATGCTTGCCTCACCGTCTAGGCCACACAGAAAGGCTGCTGCTGTGAGATGTTCTATATGGCAAATGTGTTGCTCTGATTGGTCAATAAATAAAATACTGATTGACCCGTAGCTAGGCAGGAAGTATAGGCGGGACTAACAGAGAGGAAGAAAGAAAGAACAGGAAGGCAGAAGGAATCACTGCCAGCCGCCACCCTGACAAGCAGCATGTAAAGATGCCAGTAAGCCATGAGCCTCGTGGCAGGGTATATATAGATTTGTGGAAATGGATTAATTTAAGCTATAAGAGCAGTTAGCAAGAAGTCTGCCATGGCCATACAGTTTGTAAGCAATATAAGTCTCTGTGTTTACTTGGTTGGGTCTGAGTGGCTGCTGGACTGGCGGGTGGCAGAGATTTGTCCTGACTGTGGGCCAGGCAGGAAAACTCTAGCTACAGGCTGCAGCTGTGGTGCGGACATACCGACTCTGCCGGTTCATTGGCAGTAAGGATGAAAAGACAACGGCACCAGGTAGCCTCTCCCTGCTGGGAAGCAGCCCGCTCCTACCCAGGCCTTTGGGTAGGAGAGATAACTGTATGAAAGGTCTTAATTGCTGAGACTGCAGTATTTGGAATCTGCGCTGTCTCTTGTGAACGTACATACCATAAAAATCATAGAGCCCTGGGGCCAGTGACGGCGCAGTGGGTGTCAAGGCATTTTGTGCCAAGCCTGATGACCAGGGTTTGATCCTCAGAAGCCCCACGGTGGGAGGGGTGACCTGATTATAAAGTTGTCCTCTGACCTCCACACACACAAAGGAAATAGAAATGTAACAAAAAAAATTACACTAAACACAAGAGGATCAGTGGAATGCACTAGTGTCCTCCCAGCCAATCACAAGGTTGAATCAGAGCCGAGTTCCAGGCCAGCCTCTTGATCAACCAACCAACCAACCAACCAACACTGTGGGAGCTGACACGGGACCTTCAGCATCTCCTTCCCCGGCCCCTCCAGCGACTGTCTGCTCCCCTGACGAGCCAAAGTCCTGTCACCACAGCTTGTCTAAGTTGGTGGCCCTTGGCTGAGACACATTCTACTGCATTGCAACAGCAGTTGGCGACTGAGTTCTGAAGGCCAGCAGGTCACTTGATGAGTGAATAATGGCAGATTCGTGTTTCTATTACCCCGGCAGCAGAGTCTGGCGTTCTCAATGCTCTGGGTCAGACAGGAAGGAAGGGTTTTTCTGTGCCTTTGTAGGCTTGTGTGGAGAGGCCATTTGTAGATGTGGAACTTGGAAGCAAGCTCACATAGGAAGTGTTGCTGGAGTTATCTCCTGTCCCGCCCGGGCCCGCAGCCACTCAGACCTAAATAAACACAAAGACTCTTATATTATTTAAACTGTTTGGCCTAATGGCTTAGGCTTCTTGCTACCCAGTTCTTATATCTTAAATTAGCCCACTTCTATCAATCTATAGGTTGCCACATGGCTTGTGGCTTACTGGTACTTTCACATCATGCTTCCTCTGTCTCTGGCTGGTGACTCCTGACTCAGCCTTCCATTTCCCAGAATTCTCTTCTCTGCTTATCCCGCCTATACTATACTTCCTGCCTGGCTACTGGCCAATTAGCATTTTATTTATCAACCAACCAGAGCAACACATTCACAGCATATAGAAAGATATCCCCTGCAAGGAAGCCTGAAGTCAGCCATCACACTTTGCAAACTAGTGCGGACTAAATTCTGATGAGATCTCAGGGTGGACATCAACAATCACCTATGAACTATGACTGTGTTTGTCAAAGGCTCCGGAAACGTCCAAGCTTGTAGACTTCTGATTGATAGTCTCTGACACAGTTTTATGGAGAAAGAGCAGAATCCAAAGGAGTTGCCCAAAGGCACACACCAGGTGTGGAATTGGGGTACCCTGAGTCTTTCAGTCCAGCTACTTACCCGAGGGGCCTGGGTGTCAGGTTCAGCTGTGGTCAAACATGGTCGGGGAAAACAACGGGCTAAGTGGGGAGATCTCTGCCCATAGACCTCTTTGAACTACAGATCTCCTCTCTGTAAACAGGGAGGTCCCCGAGCCCTGGGATTCCGGCAGCCTGGTCCACATCAGTGCTAATTCAGCCAAGCTGTAACCTTCCAGCAAGTTGTCAAGTGGGAGACAGCAGGAAGGAATACAAGAACACCACTTTGCTTCATGCAAAACTTTCCCCTTGTGAGATGAAAAGGAGTTAAAGGCAGTTCCGGAATGTTCTGAGGAATGCTTTGGAAGGCACTCAGCCTCAAAGGTGCACAACAGAGCTGGAAATACCTCGGGCCGAGGCACTCATTTCTCAGGCCAATAGGCACTGCAGACTTTTTTTTGGGGGGGGGGCACCCCTCTTCAAGATAAGAAGCAGCAGCATATGCTGGGTCTCCTGCACAGCTTCCAGATTACTGGACAGTGATGCATCCTGAGTCTGTCTGTATTGCCCACGGCAGTGGGTACCAGGTGTGAAGAAGCCTTTCCATGTGAGGAGACAGGAGAGGGACCAATAACTTCAGGCCACATAGTAGACACATGGCAGGGCTCCTAACCGCAGCAGCAGGTGGAATCCCTAGAACCTGTAGGAGACAGGCCACAGAGAGGGGTGTCCATCCCACAGGTGGATCACCATTGGCCAGGACTGGCCTCAGTACCCAGTGGGAAGGCTGGCAAGAACTGGCCCCCAAGCCACCTTCCTAGAACTCTGAAATGAACAAAACCTCTGGGCAGAACAGTAAGAAGGCTGGCCAAGTGCTGACGGCAGGGCTCTCCATGGAGTCTGCCAACTAACAAGACTGCCCTTCAGTGAAGCTGGCTCCACATGACCAAAAACTCAAGAGGACTCGTCAGCAGAGGTCCTGCTCTACAGGAAATACTAAGGCTCCCTTCCGGCTGAGACAAAGGACCACTAGACAGAAACCGCAATCTACACAAAGGACATCTATAAAGGTGTGAAATGGAGGTAAAAAGGGGTGGGAGAGATGGATCAGCAGTTAAGAACATATACTGCGTTTGATTCCCAGCATCCAAGCTGGGCAGCTCACAACCTCCTGTAACTATAGCTCTAGGGGTATCCAAAGCTTCAGGCCTCCATGGGTAATCATACGTATGTGCACAAACTCAGACACATAACTAAAAATAATAAAACATAAAATTAAAACAGATAAAAGGATGACAAATGGGTCACTTTCCGCCCTATCCCCCCTTTTCCAGTGCTGGGGACCGAACCTAGAGCTCCCTGCACAGGGGAGCTCGCTCCCACTCCCAATTTTTTGTTTTGGAGACAGAGTTTCTCTGTGTAGCCCTTGGTGTCTTGGAACTCGCTCTATAGACCAGGCTGGCCTTGAACTCAGGGATCTGCCTATCTTTGCCTCCTGAGTACTGAGATTAAAGACATGTGCCGACACATCTGGCCTATGCCTTCCATATTTTTTTTTTTTCTGTTTCAATTTTGACCTTTAATCATTACGGAAAGAAGTCTGGAATAATCTGATGGTTATCTGTCCATTTATTTATTTGTTTAGTTGACTGATTTTTTTTAAAGAATCCCTTAGCTTCATCATTACCATTAACAGGTTAACATAAATATTGCTATACATAGTCACAATTCTCCCAATCTTACAACACAAAGCAAACTCTTAACGGAACCATTTGAATTAGCATATATGGTGCTATATATAGTTAACAATTTTCTCTGTCTTACAACTTTAACTCTTAATCATTTGAATTTTCTTGATAACAGAACATAGGAAAAACCTCGATGTATCCACATCAAACTTAAATATTTCCTTGACTCCACAAAACAAGAGTGCATTAATATCAATAGGTTAAACATAATTTCTGCAAACATAATTCAACCTCATAACTGCTCCTTTTCTTTATAATTTTTTAAACAAAATCTCAAACCTAGTTAGAGGAACCCAAACTTATACAATTCCTACAAACCCATATTGAAAAGCAATATTCTCAATCCAACCATTAACACACTTTGAAAACTTTTAGCAAAACATCCAAAAGAAGTTTTATAATAAAACTCTTTACACTTTAAATTTTACTATACCCATTTGCATTTCTTAGTAACAAAATATAACATTAATCCACTCAAATAACAAGAAAATATTTTTTAAATTAAATAGACTAAGGAATATTAACTCTCCCCTTTCTTTATAATTTTTTAAGCAAAATCTCAAGCCTAGTTAGAAAACCCAAACTTTTCTGTTTAAACAGTTCCATTTGTAACACAAAACCAGTTCTGTATGTAATTCCATTTTTACATAAACAGTTACACAAAACAATTGTATTTTAACACAGAATACATGAATCACCAGCATATATGCATATATAAAACTGCATCTTGAGTCAAGGTAGAAACAATAAATTTCCTCATTTAAACAGTTCCATTTTTGACCCAATTCCAGAAAACAGTTCCTAGGTCATTACTATAACTAAACTCTAAATTGTTTCATTGCAATGAAATCTCTATTGTTCATTTCATTTCTTAAGTCCCAAAATTCAAATGATAAATTCTGGTACTAGCCTTCCAAATATGAAGAAATCCATAACCAAAATATTTTTGTAGTTTTATCTCATTTTAAGTTCAAAAAGTTCAAACAAGAAATAAATTCTGGTATCAGGCTTTCACTTCAAAATATGAAGAGACGTCTTTACAACCAAAACTTTTTGCAGTTAACAATTTTAGTTCAAACGAGCATCTCTGCAACTTTTGTTCTCACAGACAGAGAACTTTTTAGGTACAGTAGTATTCTAAACCGCACTGTTTTTGATGTTAGCTCAGGTTTTTCTGTGTTGCGTTGATT
This sequence comes from Peromyscus leucopus, assembly GCF_004664715.2. Taxonomy (NCBI): domain Eukaryota; kingdom Metazoa; phylum Chordata; class Mammalia; order Rodentia; family Cricetidae; genus Peromyscus; species Peromyscus leucopus. The sequence goes on from NC_051065.1 coordinate 61,825,126, forward strand.
TTCCACAGATCTCAGCTGCGGATTCCTTGTTGTGCTGGTTCTGGCATCCGCCATTCTTAGATTCTTAGTGGCTTCTGGAGCTTTTGCAACCATTCAGACTGCCTGCTTTGCAGTCTACTGGGACACTATCTTCTGTATCTCAGATTTTTTTTTTTACCATATACATTAAGCATAGATTCACACTCAGTATTTACACTTTCACAAACTCACATACAACATGTACTTAAGCATAAACTCACACTCAACATTTACACATTTTTACAAACTCACATATAACATATTAACATCTACTTATTTATACTCTTTAAGGAAACTATAGATCTACTTTAGCAAATATATTTCTTATTACTTCTTATATTCATTCCATCTTCTTATTTCTTATTTAAACTTACATTTACAACTAGCATCTTACAAGCTTATTACTACATGTCTTAAGACTACCTTAGATACTTCTTACAAGCTTATATTCTTTATTTTATGTTTTTATTTTTATTTTTATTTTTTGACGAATGACATTTATTAAAGGAGGAAGGAGGTCTTAAATACAGGCTTACAGCACAATGGGAGAACCCCAGAGGGCAGAAGTTCACTACTGATGTTTTACAATCTTGCATCTAAGCTGTTAACACCCATTATGCAGGATACACAGACAAGGAACTTCCCTTAAACATTCAGGAGGGTGGAACCTGACAGGGAATTAGTACAGGGAGGATGTCAAAGTCAAGGTCAGCAAGCAAGGCAACAGTTACCCAAAATGGGGGCCAGGGTCCTACAGGTCCCCCTTTTACTAGAAAATGAGCTTCTGACTTTGTAGATGTAACCAACCATCTTATTAAATAAGAAACACAGAACCAATGTAAAAGAGAAAGCCGAGAGGTCAGAGCTCAGAGCTAAAATCTTACCCTTCCTCCTGCGGTGCTCCTAGCTTCCCGAAAGAGAGCTATTTCCTGTGTGTATGTCTTTAAATAGTCTTTCTGTTCTGCCTTCTCATTGGTTGTAAACCCAAACACATGACTGCCTCGTCACTGCCTGTAAGTACAGCCCTCTAGGTCTTAAAGGCGTATGTCTCCAATGCTGGCTATATCCCTGAACACACAGAGATCTACCTAGCTCTTCTACCAAGTGCTGGGATTAAAGGCGTGCACCACCGCCGCCGCCGCCGCCGCCGCCGCCGCCGCCACCGCCACCACCATGCTCTTGCTATGGCTCTAATAGCTCTGAGCCCCTGGGCAACTTTATTAACATACAATGAAAATCACATTTCAGTACAAATAAAATACCACCATATGACTTAGGTTGCCTGGGATGTCAGCAGGTCACCTTACCCATCATGGAAACACCTGCCCAGGCCACACAGGTGCTCTGTCTTAGGTTGGTGAGTGCCCCCCAGGCATTACCCGTCTCTGAATACTCATTATCATAAGGCTCAATCACGTGTGAGTTAACTGCTGCCAAAGATCTCAAAGTGGTGCTGGGCTTGCAATCTGTGTGTTCAACATAGAAAAGACCAACGGAAGTCCTAACCCACCCATATTCAGTAGGTTAAAGGCAACTGAGCCATTCCCTTCCTTAACGAGCCTTATTGCAAACTGGAGTCCTTGTAAGATGGTATCCCAAAAGCAAATGAATCTTGAGTTTATAAATTTACAATTTTCAAAGCCAATCGAACTGTATATAACTATTGAATTAAAATTTTCATGCCCAATAGAATGAAAAATTAACTAACTGTGGTAGCTACTTTTGCTGCCAGGGTCTCCACTGAGCTAGCTGTAGTAAGCAATTATGAAATGGTAATCCCAGAAACAATAGCAGTGGTGGCCGCCACTGCTATAACAGCAACAATGGCAGCAGCGATGTCAAATTCTCTTCTGGAGCGTGTGGGCATCCACTGGCATGGATACAACTCCAGGGACACAAACTGCCACGGCCCATTTTTTCTTGATCCCAGCACGACTTAAGCTGGCAATTCTGCAAAAGAACAACTAAGAACCATAAAGAAAAAACAGGCAGCTCACAAGGAGCATAACTAATGGTCTCATAATGGTTACATTCAGGCTCATAAATTTTAAGGTATCTTCAAAGGAGCCTAAATGAATTTCAGGAGGCCAATAAATGTTGCACAGAGCCACTCCTGAAAAGTAGGTACTATACCAGCTTGAAGAGGATTGTGAAAATGAAAAGGCTTAGCTGGCATGCTACTGTTAACAAATAAAGGTCAGTGACCTTCAGGGTTATCCTTATTCTCTAAGGTGTCTGGGTGATACATTCTCAAACATACTTGAAAAAGCAGTTACCATACATTACCTTCTGTAGAATCCAACCGCATGGCTACAGTTCCTAGGCTTAGGTTAATGCTTGCCAAGGCTGGCCATATTGGGCTCTCAATCCCCATTGGCATCAGAAGAGGAGAGTTTTTCAAGAAGGCCCAATAGGTCTCCGCCATGTTGGGCTTCAGCAGCAGCCACAGGGCACACACAGAACTCAGGAACCTAAGAGGAACCTCATTGTCCTGAGGAAAGACATAAATAGAACCCTGGGCCCACACCAACACCAGATTGGGTCTCCCTCAAGTGCCAGTAGAAAGATCCTTCCATCGCACCAGAGGATGATTTGCAACAGGAGCCCTCCAGTGCTTATCTGCAGCAGATACTCCAGCAGAATCCACTGATAAAAAATTTAAAATATATAAAACAAGGGAAAGAATAGAATGTGGAGAGGAATGATGAGTCCCTAGTTCCCCCTTTTTACTTTAGCAAAATAAGTTTGTTTGTTTTTTTTTAAAATAGTTCAAATTGTTTTCTTTTTTCTTTTTATTTATTTTAATTAATTTATTTTTCTATTATCAGCTTGATACAGTATAAATTCTTAATAGTGAAATGTTTCATTGAGGCTTGCTCAGTAATTGAGTAAAACCAAAACTTATTATAAGCCATAGTCATCCTAGGGTCATATATATATATAGCCTCCATGGTTCTGTGGGTTGCAGTCTGATTGTTCTTTATATCTAGAATCCATTTATGAGTGAGTACATACCATGTTTGTCCTTCTGGGTTTGGGTTATCTGACTAAGGATGATTTTTTTCTAGTTCCATCCATTTGCCTGCAAATTTCATGCTGTCATTGTTTTTCTCTGCTGAGTAGTACTCCATTGTGTATATGTACCACATTTTCTTAATCCATTCTTCAGTTGATGGGCATCTAGGTTGTTTCCAGGTTCTGGCTATTACAAATAGTGCTGCTATGAACATAGTTGAGCATGTATCTTTGTGGTATAAATCAGCATTCCTTGGGTATATGCCCAAGAGTGGTATGGCTGGGTCTTGAGGCCTTTCATACTTTTAATAAGTGATTACAAGTCTGGTAAAGGCATCCAGTATATGAAAATGTCATTTCATAACAGTAGCAGCAGAAACATGGGTGAGCAAATGGAACTATACACATCGCTCACTTCCGCTAGCTACTGAAACCAAGTTGGTATTAATCTGAGTTGGAGTGTTAGAATTAGATGCTGCTTGTAATTCTCAGGGTAAGTGGAACTACAAAGATACAACCTAAGAACTTGAGCAGCTCAGTAGAAAGTGTCTGTTTCACTTCTTCAAGTGTGTGGCATATGAGGAAGAATGGGGGATGCTGTGGTCTAGTAACAAGGCACATACTTGCAAGGACCCTGACAATGACATCTACTGTTCTGGAAGAAACACCAGTATGGTGATATTTTATTTGTACTATAATGTGATTTTATTTGTATGTTAATAAATAAAGTTGCCTGGGAGTCAGAGGTAATAGCAAGCCATAGCAGAAGTCTGGCAGTGGTAGCACATGCCCTTAATCCCAATCACATCACAGGCAGATTTCAATACCACCCATAGAAGACCTGGAGGTCTGTACAGATGGGCAGTGACGAGGAGGTCATGTGGTTAGGTTTATAACCAATGAGAAGGCAGAACAGAAAGTCTATAAAAAGACAGATACACAGGAAGTAGCGCTCTTGCTGAGGAGGACAGCAGAGGCAGTGAAGGGTAAGGTTTTTAGCTCTTAGCTCTTGCTCTGACCTCTTCGGCTATTAACAATGCATTTGGCTCTGTATTTCTTATTTAATAAGACTGTTCATCTACACACCAGGGCTTGAGCACATCAAGGGTGCTTCCGGTGAAAGCTGAAGCCTCCAGAAGAGATGGCACTGCAGCCCAGCAGCAGTGGGAAGTGTAACCTGCACACGCACGTTACAGGCCTGAACCTCCTGGCTCTGGAACAGACACCAGTGATGGGTGAGGTTAGGGCCTCGGAAGCAACACCAAAACTACACTTGGTCTTGATGGTTAGTTTGAATTTGACAGAATTACTGATGAAGTATTTTGAATGGTAGAGGAAGTCTGTTTTCATCTAAGCTGTGTCCTAAGTTGGAGGGTGTCAAGTTGTCAAAAGTTGGAGAGTGTGAGAATCCAGATCTGGATGGGATGAGACAGGGAAGAGGGCGGGGCTGTTACTGTGGAGGCTGGATGGGGAGAGCAGGCTGGAAAACTTGCTAGTTGAGCACCTGTGGATAATAGGTCACTTCCTGAAACCCTAGAGGCAGACGGCATTTTTGAGAAAAATCAAGTTACATGAGATTGCTAGGTATGGTGACACAGACCTACAGTACCAGCACTCAGGAGACTGGTACGTTGACCGAGTTTGAGACCAGCCAGGGCTGCAGAACAAGATACCCAAGAAAGGGAAACAACAATAAACCACACTAGAAATACCCATGAGAAAATCCAAGTAGATAAACCTGGATCACAGAGATGAGGGTGGGAACAGAAAACTCACCATGAATAAAAGATCCCCTCCGCCCCAGCCTTTTTTTTAAAAACAGGGTCTCCTCCTCTTTTGTGGAACTATGTAGTCCTGGCTGGCCTCAAACTCACAGAGATTCTCTGGTCTCAGGCATCAGTTAAAACTATGAACAAATCTAATCAAGGCAGAAGGCGAGGGCAGGAAAGGCCCAGGGAGAGGCTTAACAGCCAGCCAACAAGACTAGTGGACCAACAAGTCACTGGAGGACATTAGGAAACCCGGCACCATGGACCAGCCAGCCAAATGTGTACAATGTGACCATGAGGCCAGACAGACAGTAGAAAACATAGGCGGTCTGGGGGCTCTGAGGCGATACGAATCTTTTAGGAAAGCATATGCAGGGAGCTGGAGAAGAGATGTTAGCCCAGGGAAGACGCGGCAGATGGCTGCTTTAGCAGATTTTCCTCATGTAAATCTTTTATCTTATAATGTGATTTTACTTGTATTTTGAAATTCAATTTTGAGCTGTAAAATATTTTTAAACATGAACCTCGTTTTACATTTGTACTTCCTGTAGCTCAATGAATCTAAGATTACTTTCATGTGCCACCAAGATAAACATTACCTTTTGTGACACAATATCCAGAGCTCCCCAAATTAGCTGGAGCGGTTGGCATCAAGCCCCAGGGAGCCTCATGTCCCCGCCTCCCCAGCAGAGCGATTACTGGGATTTTTGCTTTTTAAACTGGGAATCTGATCTCAGTTCCTCGTTTGCACAAGCACTTGAACAACCGAGCCATCCCCCCAGTCCTCACTTGTAACGGTCCTCGTTGGCTGCAGTGGTACGTGGAAGAGGGGGGACTCTTCAGCTCTCCCACACAGGCCTGGTTACCCCCTCCAAGAGAGAAGTGCTTCATGAAGTCAGCTGTGGCATTTGCTTGATATTAGGAATGACCCTGTGATGTTTTAACTGAGGGGCTCCATTTGCAAAGCAAGATCACCTTCTCTGCAAAGGCTCGGGAAAAACTGTGGGTAAGGGGGCAGAAGGATGGGAGGAGGGCTGTGCAATGCTGTCTTCTAGGCCTGGCCTGGCCATGGCACTCATGACCTCAATGCACTGTAGTTACCCACAGAAGATCAAGGCAACAAGGTCAGTGAGCATTCCAATAGGCAGCAATAACTAGACTCTGGAGAGAACACGATGTAAGAGGGTGCTGGAGGTGTCTGGGGTGGGGTGAGAGAAAGAGTTGAGGGTGGACAGAATCAATAAACACTGTATATAAGTATAAAATTGTGTAAAAAAATATTAAAAAATAAACTAAGAACAAGAAAAAAGCACACTCAGTTCTGTCTGACTGATCGACCAGGTGGAAACGGGAATGCTATTAGAATTCCCAGAATCCCCTTCTTCAAGCCTTCGTCATCACAGGGCAGGAGGAATGAGGCCTGCGGAGCCCATATGTAGGCACCTGCTGCTAACAGCCCCATCATCTAAACAGACAGGTGTGCTGGAATGACAACAGGCAGATTTTCTCCTTCCTTTTGTTTTTTGAGACAGGGTTTCTCTGTGTAGCCTTGGCTGACCTGGAACTCTCTGTAGACCTGGCTGTCTTTGAACTCAGAGATCCTCCTGCCTCTGCCTCCTAAGTGCTAGGATTCAAGGTGTGCACCACTACAGCCAGTCAGGTATATTTTCTAAATCCTGCCTTGTCCAATGGCTAAGCACACGGATGGATGGAATGTGTCTTCAACAGCTCCTTTTCTTCAACTAGGAAAAGAGAGCCTAGACAGTGCTGTCAGGTAACAGCCGATCCTCCTGGCCATCAGCTCCTACCAGTTTAGGATCTGTGTGTAAAAAGACAGAGCTGACACCACTCAAGACCAACTCTGCTCCAAGGCCCCCAGGCCACTCAGCTTCTCTGGTCTGCTAGAATTCATCCCTAGCATCTACTGGCAACACAAGTGCAGCCCTTGGCTGCTAGCCTGCTGGCCAGAAGCCACACAATTAGCAGGTACCCACCCTAGTGGCTTCATCCTCTTTGGGTTCTTGGAACCCACACAGAGCCTCCTGAATGCCATGAGAGAAACTCCTAGAGTATGATTTTTCTGTTTTGTTTTCTATTTCCATGTAGCTCTGGCTACTCTGTAACTTCCTGTAAAGACCAGACTGACTTTGAACTCAGAGACTGACCTGCCCCTGCCTCCCAAGTGCAGGCATTAAAGATGTGCAGCATCACACCCCACCCCACCCCACCATGGTTCCTGCTTTAAAAGCCACATCACGTAGCACAAAGGATTAAGGTTTGCAGCTATTTTATTTACAAGTATACATTTAACACAATGAAATAAACACTGATATATTGAAGCCTAGTTAATAGTAGTGTAACATGTCTATCATTTTGATGATTACATTATTTTAAACAACAAACTACACTGAAAAATTAATGCCGATAAAATTCTTGGTCATAATATTAAGAAATACAATATATAAATTGAAAATATGATTGTTTAAAATTTGAAAATGGAAGTGAACTCATTTGGACAGAGTCAGACGTTAACATAATCTGAAAGGGGAGGACCTCTGACCCAAATGACATCTTTCAGGTTAACAGAAGAAAACAGAAGCATAGTTTTATCTTCAAGGATGATGGGCAGTCTGCTTCTTCGGGTGGAATCAATTCCCAGTGTCCTCTGCAGGTTCTGCAGCAGAACCGTCACATCACTGAGCATGAAGACTTTCCTTGTGAAGCTGCTCCATCAATCTTCTCTGCTTCCAAAATTATCCTTTTAAAAACATCAACAGCAGTCTGAAGAGAAGGCAGAAACAATGATGGGATTAGTTCTCAGCAGACTCTGCTAGCTGTTCCTGACTGACAGGATGGAGGGGGCAGCCACTGACCTGTCCTCAGGTCTATATGAAGGCTGGAGGGTTCCCAGGGCCCCCCCAACTCCAGGCCTTCTTCACAGCAACTAGTACCAACTTCCACTCTGCTCTGCCCCACCGGCTTCCACGATGCTCTCTGGACACTTGGGGCCCTGCTCTACTCTGGCTTCCTTCTCCTGGAGACGCCTCTGCAGCTCCTTCCTGCTCATGCAGTCCTACCCTTCTCTCGGCTTCCCCAAACGCCCATCCTTGACTCTTTTCTCAGCCCACCTCCCTGGGCTGCTTCTACAGCTGCCTGCAATTCTTCCCCCACTCACGTCTATTCCTCCTGGGCATCAAGGCACCGAGTACAAACCTGTCTAGCCAAGTTCTGGGAAACCCCACTCCTCCCAGACCTCCTCTCCTCTAATGCCTGTCACCCCAATCTTAGCTCTGTTGTCCAACTCTGTTTTATGTGTCCCACCACACTACCTCCTAGCTCAGAGTCCAGACTGCTCAATCCTGCAGACCTGGCCTCTCACTCTCGTTCTTTCCTCTGGGTGAGCTCTGGCCTCACAGTACTGACCCCTCTACTCATGTCAACACTCAGCATGTCAACACTGCTCAGCCCAGGGGAGCGTGCTGGGCAGCTGCTCACTTTGGACCTGTAGCAGGAGTGTGGGGGTGGGGGCGAGGTCACGGACAGGACACCTTTGATCCTGTATCAGGTCATCTAGCTGCAGTCCCTCAGCTTACCTCACTCTGAGCCTTGGCCCTCTCAGATCTTTCCTTCCTGACCACGGCTGGTGGCTAATCCCTTGCTCTGTAATTTACTGGGAAACAGAAGTTGCTTCTTCAAGAGAACACCACGTTCTCGTCCACCACACCTCCTCATACCCCCTGCTTCCATCCTGCTTCCATCCTGCTCAGTGATTAAGTCTGTGCATCTGACTGTTCAAGCCAACCCCAGCGGTCATCTCTCTTGGAAATGTGGAATGCAACAGCGAGGCAAAGGGCAGTGCTCTGGATGGGTCCAAAATCGGTTCTACTGCCTATGATATAAATTATATAGTGACCTCAAGTTCTCCAACTTCTTTAGATTTTAATTCTCTTTTCTAAAATGAGAGTTTAACAGATAATTCTGAGGTCAGAGTAGGCAAGTGATAAATAGGAAATTCAATTAAAACTGCAAGCAGCATTAGTGACTAGCCCTACTCCTGCTATCTGGATTTCAGCATTCCACAATCGAGCTGATTCAGACAGACTGAACACTGACATCTGAACACAGAAACGAACAGATCCAACAGGAGGGCATAAAGGTTAAATGAGCCCATCTCGGATCTTAATGAATCAAGGGTTGAGAGAGAAGACCGACTCTTCAATTCAGTTGGATGCATCAGGAGGGCCCAGAAGAGTGAAACCTGAGTAGACCTTGAGGCTGAGGAATTTCCTCCTGAGAAAGAAGAGCAGGGCAGAAAGAGTGCATGACTCTTGCCTCCTTGGCCTTGACAAGTCAGCTAGCTGCCCCGTGAGCCTGGTAAAGAATGGTAAAGCCTACTCATCTTCGTGTGGATCACACAAGGCCATGTGATGAAACTTAAATGTTCTGAACTACCAGGGAATGCAAGGGGACAGTGAAGGAGTGTCCTCCCCGTGCTGAAAGCAGCAGCAGAGGTCTGTGTGGAGGGACTGGAAAGCACAGCACAGGCTGCACAGGCCTTGAACACGCACCAGAGGAGGCTGAAACGTGTGGTGTGCAGCTGGAGGAAACAGGCAGCCAAGGGAAGAAGAGCGAGGGAAGGAGGAGCAGCACCGCATCGACACCAGAGTCTGGGCAGAGGACCAAGCTTCAACTAAGCCATGACTCAACAGAAGCAGCAGTTCTGTGCAGGCTTCTAGTACAGAAATGACAGTCCCCTTAAAGGGACAGCCACGAGGACTCATAATTTGTGCTTAAAATAACTCACTTTCTACCGCAAAGGGGCACACAGTCAAGTCTCCTTGTGTGCATCTTACTCCTGTTCCAGCCCGTGGACACAGCCACAGCAGCAATGACACACTCTCCCTAAGTGTCCTTCTCTGCAGAATGGCTGCAGCCTTTCTAGGCCCTCCACCAGCAGAGTAGTTATCAAACCGAAAGATACTAGTATCTTTCTAAAACACCCCAAAGTTAGTGTTATAAATGGCACAAGGTTAAAAATGAAATGAGGAGGATTAAAAATGACAGGTAAAATGCCAACTGGAGAAATGTATGCTTGTAACTAATGAGGCTGACACAAAATTAATTTTACAAACTATATACCTGATTTTCTTTAGCAGAAGATTCCAAAAAAGCTGCATTCCAAGATTCTGCCAAAGCTTTTCCTTCTTCATAACTGATCACCCTAAGCGGAAAAGAGAACTCTGAATCTTTGACATCTAAAACACCCATGATTTATTTATCAAATAGGCCCCACTTTGATCCACTTTGCTATGTAGGAGGCAGAACCTTGCTTTACACACTCTCAGGAAACAGTGCAGGGTGCTTTGTTCCGCCTGGGCTGGGAACAGACCGCACAAGTCTCAAGGGTCGTCTATGTGCCAATGAGCTTTTGCAGTTCAGAGAAGTGACTCCTTCCAGTACCGCAGCGCCAACCACCACAGCTATGCCACAGTGAGGTTCTGAGCACGTCAGGGCCCCAGTTCACCAGCCTAGGCTCCTCTAGGCTCCTCCCAATGCTCTGCCTCTGGGTTCCCTTGACAGGGTGTCCCGCCCCGTTCACCACTGTGATCACAACCAGTACGCAAAGGTATTGTGTAAAAACTGAATAATATCTGTCTTGGTAACTAATCCCAAGAGAATTTCCCAGTTTGCTTCTCTAGAATTCTAAACAAGTGTGGCATTTTCACTGCACACTGCTTCTGCAGTACACAATAACAATGAGAAAAGAATTGAAGATGGTATTCTGGTGACTAAATTTCCTTGGACTACATACCGTTCCATATGCAGGTCTTTCTTATTTCCAACCAACATAATTGGTATCCTATTAGGAGAAGCACAGAGCAGAGGTAAGTCAGATCCAGTCTTTCCTGCTCAGGAGATGCTAATATACATTTCTAGAGAAGAGAGAGGGGTTACTTACTGCACTTTCCCCACCATATCCAACAACTTGCCGTGGATAACTTTAATTACTTCAAAACTACAAAACAAAAAGCAGACATCATTTTAACATAGAAGTTAAGAAACTCACATATATAGTGGGAAAAAATACACCACAAATTCACCATTTTAACTTGAACTTAACACAAAGAATTATCCTATCAACTCTTTCACATATGATACTCAGTAATCCTTACTGAGACTACTCAAAGTGACAGATTCATGCTGTTTAAGTCTAGCACTGGACTGACAAACCCCAAGAACACAGACTTTATCCTCAAATTGTATCCATTCAATGGAAATCTGGAGAACTTTTCTAAGGTAGTATTCCCTAGGAATCAGCTGTGTTCCCTTTCCTTTCTTGTTTCTGAGACAGTCTTGATGGATAGCCCTGGCTGGCTTGGGATTTGCTACATAGACCAGGCTTGGCCAGTTCTGTTTGCCCCTGCCTCCCCAGTGCTGGGATTAAAGGCATGTGACCAAGCCTGCCTTCCCCTCCTTTTCTATGCACCATCATTCACTGAGTGATACCAACCCTTGATTTTACTATGGATGTGTCGATGATCTTCAAACATGTCACAATGACTAACTTAAAATCTCCACAGCGGGATCATTCACACCTGACTATTGGCTAATGGACACGAGCCATCATCCCACCCTCACTCAGAAACCCCGTGTGAGCATCAGCCAGCACACACTGCATTCATTCCTTTTGAAGCTGCCCAGAACCTGACAGTCTTCCACTCCCCTCTGTGGTCCCATGGCCCAGCTCTGTGCTTCTTCCCATGGCTGGTGTCTACCTGGATGACTCCCAAGTCCTGACCTGACTTCCTTTCCTTCTGCTCTCCCTCATCCCCTCTGCTGGGTCTCCAGTACTGCCAGAACATCCCACTAAAATGCCCTCTCCCTTGAGATCCTGAATAACGCATGCTCCCTTACTAATTTCCAAGTCCTTACTCTATGGCACTTTCTTTTAGATTTATTTGTAAGTTTATTGATGTGTCTATGTGTGTCTGCATCATCTAGAACAGAGCACTGGAGCTCCAGGGGCTGGAGTTCCAGGCCACTGTGGGCTGCCCAGTGTGGGTCCTGGGAACTGTATTTACAAGAGTAGTGTATGCTCTCCAACCTTTAACAGCTCTTCTTAGACTTGCTTCCCTACGTAAATCCACAGACTTCCTCCCACAGCTCTCATCCCCTTCTTCCCATTTTCCTACCACAGTACCATTGTCAGGGAAGGACATAAGAAACTCCAAGACAGCTCAAGCTTTGAACAAAGGCTGCTGAACACATCATACATACTGTTACTGATAAAAATTAAACTTTACCCACCCCATTGAAGCTCGTCAATAGGACAGGGCACCCCACTTCTACAGGCTGCACTTTGGATCCAGTTCCCTCAGCTTTGCTGCATTTGCCTACACTGAATGAAGAGATATAGTAGCTAGTCACAGGAGAAACAGTTAGAAGGCTGGGACTGGGTGGGAGCCAGCAGGACCAGCTTCCTCTCTAGTAACTGCACCCTCCTGTTAGCACCTGGTGAGAGCTGGCCCCAGTGATTGCTTTACAACAACCCAAACAAGACAGTGGGATTGGGTACCATGGAGGCTAGAGCCTAGCAGTCTTTATTTCCATCTTGCTGCAGATTCTGATTCATTTTGTGTGCTCGTCCTGATGGGGAAGGTTATTAGTAGAGAAATAGGATGGCTCCCAGCCAGAAAGAAAGAGCGAGCATCACCCAACAATAAACCCACGTGACAAGCCTGAAACGCCTTTCCCTAGCCAGTCCTCCTGACAGGCCTGAAGCAGCAGAAGACCTAGCTAGGCCATGCTCGAGCCAGGAATCTAAGATCTGTATATTGTTTTAAGCTTCTACGTTTTCAACTAGTTTGTTATGCTGCAGATAGCCATGCAGTAGACAGAATTTCAATTAAAAGCAAATAAACTATTACTGTCTTCAAACAATTTGACTTCTATTGCATGAAAAACAAACAACATTGTTTTTGTGTAATTTTTTTTGGTGCGTGTGTAGATCAGAAGACAGCTTTGGAAGTCAGTTCTCTCCCTCCACCTCAGGTCCTGGAGCTCGAACTTTAATCTCTGTCTTATGGTCAGAGTCTCAAGCAGCCCAACCTTGCCTCAAACTCCTACCTGTCTCAGCCTCCCATGTGCTGGGTTTACAAGCACATGCCACCATGTCAGCCCCCATTAAGCACTGTTTTAGATGAGAGGCTGTCTACTAAAGCAGTGCAAAGTGACCTGTTCTACGTTGTTAGAAGAAGTAAGTGAAAACCCGCAGCTTCCATTCTCTCTCCGATCTGTAATCTTTCCCATTTCTAGAAACTGAGAACAGAAGGTCTCTGCTTTATGCTGTGACAAGAACCAATCCTACAAACTTCATGATACAAAGGAATGATGTAAGACTTTGGCTTTACTTCACAAAATAATAATGGTTACGATTTATAGGTAAATACAGAACGAGAGAGAGAGAGAGAGAGAGAGAGAGAGAGAGAGAGAGAGAGAGAGAGAGAGAGAGAGAGATATCCACCCATGTGGTGGATGGTTCATGCCTGTAATTCCAGCATTTGGGAAGAGTCAGGAGAACTGCTTCCTACAGAGTGAGATCCTGTCTTAAAAACAAAAAACAAAACAAAACAAAAAGATGAGGCTGGAGAGATGGCTCAGCACATTAGAGCATTTTGCTGTTCCTGTAGAAAACCTGGTTTCCCAGCACCTACACAGCAGCTCACAACTGCCTGCAATTCCAGTTCCAGGGTCCGATACCCCTTGCTGAACTCTATGGCCATTGCACACACGAGGGGCACAGACATACACACAGGCAAAACGCCCATATATAAAATAAAAATAAATAAATGTTTTGAGAACTTATAGGTGTGATCAATAAATTGGCTTTTTTAAAAATAAAAGTTTTAAAGTCAGGTATGGTGGCACAAGCCTTTAATCTCAGCACTCTAGAGGCAGAGGCAGGAGGATTTCTGTGATTTTGAGGCTTGGTCTACAAAGTGAGTTCCAAGACAGACAAGCCTACACAGAGAAACCCTGTCTCGAAAAACCACCACTACCACCAAATAATTAATGTTTTACTAACATATCTCTTGGATATTCATAAATCTTGTGTATTCAGTATACAGATTTCTAACACACTTCCCCTCCCCCTTTACTTCCTCATTGGAGTCACTGAGGGTACTCATTAAGCAACGGTTCAAGCTGGGTGTAGTGGCACATGCCTATAATCCTAGCACTTGGAAGGTAGGAGGATCAGGAGTTCAAGGGCATTCTCGGCTGCATAGTGAGCTCTAAGCTAGCCTCGACACTTGAGACCCAGTCTCAAAGCAAACCAAATAAAACAAACAAAAATAGTTAAAAAAAATCATTATTACCACATTTTCTAGTGCAACAAGGGAAAGGTGGTCAGAACCCACAAAGAGACAACACAGCACACTTTCTGTTCTTGCTTTGCATGAAGCCATGGTCTTCTCAAATAGTTAATATTTTTATAATTTTTATAAACTAAAAAGTTTCCATATTTTTATTTTTTAAAATAAAATTGTGTATGTGCCACTGCACAAGTGTGGAGGCCACAGCACAATTTTGTGAGTTGGTTCTCTTCTACCATGGGCTCATGGGACCAAACTCGGTTCCCTCAAGCTTGTACAACAAGTACTACTAAGTATCTACTAAGCTACCTTGCCAGCCCAAGTTTCCTTATTTTTAAAATTAGTTCAAGGTAATAATAAATGTAATGTCAAATGCTGTTTCTAACTGAAATGCCATCCATCTGATACAAAAAATAAAAACATTAGTAGAAGGAATCAACAAATGCATTAGGAAAAAATTCTCAGCAGGGTGTTGTGACAAACGCCTTTCAAAATCACAACAACTGGGAGGCAGAGGTAGATCTCTGAGTTCAGGGCCAGCTGGTCTACAGAGTTGAGTTCCAGGAGAGCCAGGGCTACACAGAGAAACTGTCTAACACCCCGAAATGACTCCCCAATACACTAATTCTACAAGGTAACAATTGTAAAGTAACTGATTTCCTAACAATCATATAAAATTAATTTATAAATCATAGTGTTTTTCAGGTAAAATCCGTGCAAGTATACAAATGTGCTGGCTAGTACTGACTGTGGAATCACCTAGGAGGCCTGCCCTAGGCACACCCGAGGGGATGACCTTGGTTAGAATGACTGATGTGAGAAGACCAATCTAATAGTGGGCATCAGCAGAGCCTGATAAAAGGAAAATGCTAGCTGAGAACCAGCACTGACTGTTGCGGTTCTTGACTGGATATAATGGGACCAACTGCCACAAGCTGCTGCTGCCACTGGATGAGGATTCCCTTAAACTGTGAAGCAAAATAAACCCTACCTGGCTGGGTGTGACAGTGCTCATCTTTAATCTCAGCTCTCCAGAGGCAGAGGCATGTGAGTTTGAGGCCAGCCTAGTCTATAGATGAGTTTCAGGACAATCAGGGTGACACAGTGGGATCCTGCACCAAATAAACAAATACACTACTGAACAGTCGAGGGCTAAGAATAAGTTATTCTAAAACCATATAACTAAACTTTCAAAAACTTTTGTAATTACTATAAAAAATAAAAACAGAACTTGGGAAATTAAAAAGATCAGCTGGGCACAGTGGCACACACTTTTAATCCCAGTACTCAGGAAGAAGAGGCAAGTAGATCTCTGTTGAATCCAAGGCCAGTCTGGTCTACAAAGAGATTTCCAGGACTGCCAGGGCTGTATCACACAGAGAAACCCTATCTCGAAAAACAAAAAACAAAACAAAAAATCAAGTCCCAAATTAGTAAGTAGGGCATGTGATGTGATTCAGTGAAAGAGAGAAAAAGAAAAAACAAAACCCAACATCCAGATTAGTGCAGTGTCAACAGTATCTTCTTGGGCATCCTCAGAGCTATTTGCACATCTCTCCAATTGTTTCTCAGGAACACGGAGCTGGCTAAGTTTGTTTTGACTCGGGTATAAGTGGGGGACCAGCAGCAAAGGGTCTGTTCACAGAAGTGTCACAGTACCTGGTTTCTCCTGCCATAGAGAAAAATGCAGACACACTCACACACATGGAAGAGGATATACTAATTTCTGTTGGCAAGAGTGTGCAGGGGTTAAGATCCTAGACACTGCCCCATAAGACAGCCATGTGAGGCTAACTGAGCAACTGAAATGTAGCTAGGGTAACTAAGGGACTGAACTTTCAATTTTGTTAAATTTGAGCTCATTTTAGTAGCCACATGAAGCAGGGATATGGAACAATTCCATCACTGCAGTCAACGTTTACTGGACAGCTGGCCTGGACTTCAGAGTGGAAGACTCAGGCATGAATCAGTGTTACACACAGCCAATGCAACCCTGGGCTGGTGTTTAATGCTTAATTTCTTTCTAGGGAAGGTGAGAAATGAAACATCTGAAGAAGGGTAACTCATGATAAGTTAGTGGTGGATTTTAAAAATTACTTTATGTGTTCATGGGTATGTATGCAGTATGGTTGACCTCAGGTGCCTTCCTTAATCTTCTCTAATTGATTTTTTGAGACAGAGTCATATGAAACCTGGAGCATGCTGACTGGCTAAACCAGCTGGCTATCAAGCCCCAGTGTTGAGATTACAGACACATGGCAACATGCCTGATTTTTACATGGCTGCTGTGGATCAAAACTCAGATCCTCACACCTGGGACAGTTAAAAAAATACTTTATCAACAGAGAGCCATCTCTCCAGCATCAGTAAAACATCACTAAAAGGGCAGACAGTATGACAAACTGCTATTTCACACACTGAACAGATGCCAGCTCCCACTAACTTTCTTCTGATACTGGTATTCCGTGAAGTCTTCAAAGGTAACTGTCTCCACTGTCATAGTTCTCCTCACACACTCAGCCACACCTGTTTTGTCTATGACAACAGACCACTCCTTTTGTGACAATGGATGCCATCCCTGGTAACAAATGTGTGGCTGAAGAAACCAAAACCAATTCTCACTAACAGTGAATGCATTTTTAGTCAGTAAAACCCTATTACTCCAAAAGTCTTGCTTCATAAATCCACAGGACAAAGTAGTCCAACAGACTCAAGTCCCTAATTTGTATTGGTCAGTCAATTCCATATTAATACAGCAAAATACACAAAATATAAACCAGTTAAGTTCACTATTTCCCATTCAAATAGCAGAAAAGCTCAGTTCACAAAGTTACCTCCAAGGCACTCTCAGGTAAGTAAACTAAGTTTATTCTATCAGTGTAACGGAATTTACTGAGGATTCTACTCCCTATAATAATCTGACTGCTTCACAAGAGAAATCACAGTTAGTGTAATAACCAATTCTGTTACTATTAATTCTAGTATAATCCTTTAAAAGGGTCTATGCATAGTAAATAAACTCAAGCAAGCAGCTAGAGTCTTACCTTTTGATTGATGTAACAGAATACACAAGAATATAACCATTAATATCTATGGAGTATGTCTGAGGAAAAATGGAATATTCATCCTGTGGAAAAAAATTAAATTACATTTGAGTAGTCTTCATAGAGCAGAGTAAACAATCTTTACAAGTTTTTCATGTATTGCTTAAAGAGATTAAATCAAAGAAAACAAAGTTCTATATGCCAGCCAGACCTATATAAGAAGACCTTGTCTTCAAAAAAAAAAAAGTGTGTTTGATTCATAAAGAAAATCTTCAATGGTCCCAAAAGACTTGTGTCATGATTTTAAGAAAATATGCAGGACCATGGGACAGTCAATAATTAATGCTAAGTTAACATTTGAACAGATTAATACAAAGTGAATTTTTTTGAGGAAGGAACAATCCTGCAGGCATGTGAATGAACACATAAAGCTACAGTAATTAGCTAAATCATACTGGCTTATGGATGAATGAACAGACAGGAAAAATGTAAAAAGATGCAATTATGTATGGGAATTATGTACACAGTAAGAGTGCCCTTCAATCAGCAAGGATAAAAAGTAACACAAAATGTGCAAACACAAGTACAGAGTCTTCTTTGGATTAAGTTGGATCTCTTAATTGTACTTCAGCAAAAATTCCTACTCTATATAGGAATCAAAGATTTAAAGATAAAATGGCTTGGCTAGGAAAGCGCCTGCCTTGCAAAGCATGAGGAACTGAGTTGGGATCCCCAGCACCTACATAAAAGCCAGTGCAGTAGAGTACACCTGTAACCCCAGTGCCAGCCTGTGTGTGGAGACATGCAGATCACTGGCTCATTGGCCAGTTTGTTGAGCCAAATCCTCGAGTGTGAGGTTCAATAAGAGACCTTGCCTAAAAAGACAAAGTCAACAGCAATTGAGGAAGACACACAACACCAACCTCTGGCCTTTACATACATACTCTACTAACATCCACACACTGACACTCACACAAGATTTCCTTCCGTATATAATAGTCATCAGCTACCACAATTGGCACATTCAACGCAGGGCTGCTGTAGAAGCAATATTGACAACAACGTCATAGATCAATAATTATGATATAGCTAATAGCTGCCTATCATGTGATCACCAGGAGCTATGTGTTTATGGAATAACCTCCATAATGGAGATCTATCACTTTTGGTAAATACTGTACTTGCATATCCATCGTATATCATAATAATGGTATAATACAGTATTGTGCCTTAATTAAGTTTTACTATTTACCTTGTTGGTGAAATATAAATGTTTTTTGAGACAGGCTTTCTCTAACAGTCCTGGCTGTCCTGGAACTCACTTTGTAGAGGAAGCTGGCCTCAAACTCATAGAGATCCACCTGTCTCTTTCTCCCAAGTGCTGGGATTAAAGGCGTGTGCCACCACCGCCCAGCAACTATAAATATTATTAATGCACTTTAAAAAAATTAAAAATAGGGTTTCTCTGTGTAGTCCTGGCCATCCTGGAACTTGTTCTTTAGAACAGGATAGCCTCGATCTCACAGAGATCTGCCTGCCTCTGCCTCCCAAACCCTGAGATTAAAAGTATGCCTGCCACCACCACTCAGCAAAACACAATTTTTAATGGTAAATTTAGTTATGGCATAAAACTGTCAAATGAATCTATTCTAGGTTTTTGGATTTTTGTTTGTTTGTTTGTTTTGTTTTTTCAAGACAGGGTTTCTTTGTGTGTCCCTGGCTGTCCTGGAACTTGCTCTATAGATCAGGCTGGCCTCTAACTCAGAGAACTGCCTGCCTCTGCCTTCCAAGTGCTGGGATTAAAGGCATGCATCACCATAGCCCAGCTACTCTAGGTTTTTAAATACACTTTTCTATAGCTCGCAATCTTTGTTTTGAGACAGGGTCTCAATGTAGCCCAGGTTTGGTCTCAAATCTGCTATTTAGCCAAGGTTTAATTTGAACTCCTAATCTTGCAGCCTCCATTTCTTTAGGACCAGGATTATAGGCTTGTCAGGCATGGCCTATAGTTCAGATTTACTAAAACTTCTCATCTCAAAATTAGACCAAACCAAATATTTTGTGCAAACTTAAACTAAGCAAGTTATATTAATCACATTCATTATTCTCCTCAGCTGGACAATTAAGCCACACAGATGGTCATGTAGTGTGCAAATGTACTATAATGGCATTCTGGTCAACAATGAACCACAAAGCAATTATAACTGAGCTGGAAAATCCCAACTGCCTAGTGATATTACTGTTGAAGCACAATGCACTACATTCTATCTGTAGTAGTGCTGGAAGTTTTAGAAGACTGTATTTCTAGTGGTATGAAAGTATAGCACAATTATGTGTAACATCTGCACTTTATTTCATTTAGAGGCCAGTTTCACTGTCCTGCTTCAGCCTCCAGAGTGTTGGGATTACAGATGTGGTATGTACTATGTCCTGCTAGATATAACACATAATTCTTAAAAATAAAATTAAAAACACTGATTTATTATTTGTGTATATGCTTGTATGCCTGTATGAGTTTAAATGCATCACTTGTTTGCAGGTACCTGCAGAGACCAGAGGAAGGTGTCAGATCCCCTGCAACTAGTGTTACAGGCAGTTGTGAACCATCCAATGTGGCCATAAAACTCAGATCATCTGAAGAGTAGCAAGTGCTCTTAAGTACTACATCTCTCTAGCCACATTTCTCTCTAGCCCCCACTACATAATCTTGACAACAATGGTGAGATCTCCCAAAGCTCTACTTTTCAGAGTGTATTCTTGTTATTGATACATGGACATGTTTGTAGTGATATAAATTACAAAGTAAAAAGTACTTGCTATTTATTATGAATATTTATGGTATGCATTTTTTCCCTAAAATATGAAGACTACTGTGTAAACTTGTTATATTGTTCAGGCTGCTCCTTAACTCTAGTGATCCTGCCTCAGCTTCTCAAGCAGCTGAGAATACAATTGCATACTAGTGGGCCTGGCTACAGATGATTTTGGGAGGCTGGAGAGATGGCTGTGATTAAGAGCACTGCTTGCTCTTCCAGAAGACCCGGGTTCAATTCTCAGCACGTACTTGACAGCTCACAACTGTCTGAAATCCCAGTTTCATGCCCTCTTCTGGCCTCTGTGTGTACTGCATGCATGTGGTGCATAGACATTCAAGTAGGCAAAACATCCAGACACATAAAATAAAAAAATAAAGTACAAAAAAATAAAAAGAACATGTCTTTTTAACATCATTCCTTACTATTTACTAACAGCCTCACCCTCAGAACTGAACATCCTGAAGCCAGAGGCAGGAGATTCATTCTCTACGTTTTCTATGGAGTTAGGGCAGACCAACTCAGCTGGAGATGCCACGTTTCACTGCTGTGAACTGCACATTGAATGTAACCTTTAAGACTATTGATATTAGCAAAGGTGAGAACAATTATCCAGAACGACAGTACTGACAAAGTACTGCTCTGAACTACATAACACACATCCATCCCTATGCGAGGATCCTGTCAGTTAGTTTTATTACCTGCATTATCAGACCATTAAAATCACTTAAGACTGTCTGATGACCAACTGTCAGTCATGTTTAAAGCAAAGCAGTTCCTCAGAAGAATGCACCTGTGTTGATTCAGAAAACCACAGGATGACATTTCTCCCCAGCCCTGCTTAACTGTCCCTATCAATTGAGTTATAGCAAAGCACCCTTTGGTCTGAGGGAATATCAAGCTACAGAAACCTCAATCTAACCATCCTGTGCAGGCTGATACCAGGAAAGCAGTAAGCATAGCAAAACTCATCTTTTGTCTTCGGGTCACTGAATAACTAAAATCAACCAGGACTCAAAGCCTTTTTTGTAGACCAGGCTGGCCTCAAACTCACATCTGCCTCTGTCTCTTGAGTGTTAGGATTAAAGGTGTGTGCTACATGCTCCACCTGACTCAAAGCTCCTTAGTGGGGCAACACATTTAGCCCCCACTGTCCAGTGGCTTAAAAAAGATTCCAAAGATACAAGAGCAAATCTGAGGTCCAGGTAATGTCAGAGTCTCACTCTAAACATCTTTGCCCAGGACCCTAAGTTTAAAGCTGGTTTACAGCAACATCAGTGGCTGTCTCCCTCACACCAAATGTGTCTTCATTCAGGGAATAAAGTGTCTATACAACCTGAGGGACAGAGAGAAGCCCCTCAAATTGGACCCAATCCCTACTCAGGGATCTCCCCTACTAGTTCTAAGAGAGTTATATTGTCTAAGCCATTGATTGCCAGGGGCTGTTACCATCTCTTGTTTTTTTTTTTTTTCTAAAAGATTTATTTATTATGTATACAGTGTTCTGCCTGCCTGCATGCCTGCAGGCCAGAAGAGGGCACCAGATCTCATTACAGATGGTTGTGAGTCACCATGTGGTTGCTGGGAATTGAACTCATGACCTCTGGAAGAGCAGTCAGTGCTCTTAACCTCTGAGCCATCTCTCCAGCCCCATCTCTTGTTTTAATAACTGCACATTCTTTCAAAGACTAGAATGGGTCTGTGGGAATAGAACTGCTAGTTTCTGACACATGCTCCACCACAGGCTCTGGGTGCACGGGTGGGGTAGGAAAGGGCATGCCATAGTGCTCTCTAGAAGCTCAGAGTCACACACA
Organism: Peromyscus leucopus; assembly: GCF_004664715.2. Lineage (NCBI taxonomy): Eukaryota > Metazoa > Chordata > Mammalia > Rodentia > Cricetidae > Peromyscus > Peromyscus leucopus. The sequence goes on from NC_051065.1 coordinate 61,846,973, forward strand.
TTCAGAGTTTATTTGCTTCCAGAACAGAAACTCTAGGTTTCTCCAGTACTAACAGCACTTAGTTCAGCTATTTCCTGCTTCACACCCTCCTTCTATGCTTACCTCAAAACAAAGCAGAAGGAATTCATTTCTAAGCACAGGATGTGTCCCATTATTTTAGGTCCATTTCAATATGCCGAGGTCCAATAAAATGCCTCCATTCAACACTGCAGAGGTCAGCCCACTCACCCGCCCACTGGCCTGACCCTCTGTGACTCCGCTGCAAGGGCAGGAAGCATCAGAGCTGAAAGCCCGGCCTCTTTATACTGCCCCCCTCCAGTGAGCAGGGACAAATTCAGTCTAACAAAATGGTTTCTAGGAAAGGCAGAACTGGGTGCCATGGAAACGAGGCAGCTAAGTTGTCAAAGGACTTTTCTGTTTCCTGGAGTACTCTGCTTTCTCCTTTGTCCCCAGTCAGTACCCCTAGCAATGCATTCCATACATCAGTGCTGCACTGATTAACCTGAGTATCCTTTTTTTCTGTGCAGGGGGAAATGGAAGAATTGGTTTTTGGTAACTACTCATCAAATCAAATCAACAGTTAAATCTGACCACCACACAATCTAACCAATCTGGAGTGTCCTGGCTCAAGGCCTCATAAGAGGAAGTAAGCTTTACTTCTCTCATCAGTTCCCTGAAAAATATTTGATTTTTCTCTTAATGTAGAAAAATATACATACGGAAGGCCAGAGGGAGGGAAGTGATGATTCTTTAATGCAGAATTAAAGTTAAAAAAAAAACAAAAAAAAAACAATCCCACTATTCTGTAGTATCAACCCTCACTCTGCTGACAATATAGTTAAAACAGTTCTGATATAGAAACAATTCCTCAGAAATGTGCCCTGAGGTCTTACAAAGCCTGGGCTGCTGCTGCAGGGGTCCTGAGTCACTTACCTGCCCCGCTGTGTCTACAAGCTGGAGATGATACTCTTGCCCATTGACTGTGATCAACTTCGTGAAAGCTACAAAGAAGGAGAATAAAATACTAGTTTACATACATTAACTCTGAATTACTTACAAATTTGAACAATGAATGACAACTGATCAAACTGAGTCCCTAATAATCTTACCAGAAGTTCCCATTAATGGAAAATGAACAAGCTCTGAACTGTACAGACTGTCTCCTTCCTCCATTAGCCTGCTAGGAATTGCTGATGAAAATCAAGCTCAGGGAAGCCTTGAATCCTTTCCAGAGGAAATGCAGTCAGCAATAATTCATACTCTATAAAAACAATCTGACTATTCGGTAGAGAGCACTTCCTCTTAGGAACGAGTGAAATACACTATGTAAAAACCTCAAGTCTAGAATGAACCAAAACCACAAAAATCTTCCATTAATTCGTAGGGAGTCTGGTGTCAGAGCACAAAGAACTAGCATTAATTGAAGTGCTAAAAAGCTTTAGTACATTAAAAAACAAACAAACAAAAAACCCCAACAATTTACTGACAGGTAATGTAGCAATGGAACAGATGTTCTGGGCTGAAACCACCGTTCTTTTCCAGCTTAAAGATCCAAGCAATTTGTCACTTTTCCCAGTAAGGATAAGAAAAGTCAGTTCAGAATTTCAAGGGGACAGGCTTCCAAACACAGGACTACCCACAGCAACAAACCTTAGCCTGTAACCATCTGGAGCCCCACAATATAGCCCATACAATACAGGTTCAGCAGCAGAAACTATCCTTTCCACAGCAGAAAGAGGCCCCAGCATGTCTCACAACCGAAAGGAAAAGCAAGAGACAAAATGGAAATGATTCAGAAAACTAAGTGACAAAGAGAAAGGCAGGGGATTCCATGGAAACATAAGCACTTGAGGGAGGGAATCTGTGTTACCCTCTCCTAACTGCAAGCAGGGCTGATGGGCAAGTTCACAGACTGTACATTATCCTTGACCCTTTTCTGGAAATGGTCACAGCAAGGTAAATAGGTAAATCAGATGAAAAGTGAACAAGAATAATTAAACTTGGAAAATATCCAATATAAATTCACTGAAAGCTGGGTGTAGTGCCACATATGTTTAAAAATCCCAGAGTTTGGGAGGGAGGCAGGCAGGCAGATTAGAGATCAGCCTGGTCTACATAACAAATTCCAGGGCAACTCAGTAAGATTCTGTCTCAAAACAACAACAATAATTCACTTATTCTGTAAGAGTTCTACTCTGACCTCTGACTTGAGGTCACTTAGCATTGCAGGAGCTTTCAATCACTGTCAGCCAGGAGGCAGTGATATATACCTGTGAGAAACCATTCAGCTAGAATTAAAAAGTCATGTTTCCAGGCTTGAGGAAAATTATGCAAGAAACGCTGGTGAGTAGAAAAACAGCTACACTTACTCAGAACTAAACAGCTGTAGTTGTTACAAGGTATGACACAACTGTTTTGACTAGATTACTGAAACAAAAGCTCATTTATTTGCACTACCTCCGGGGTACTGCTGTACCAGCAGCCCTGTCCCACATGCCCTGGATGCTCCGAGTCTCTGACCCTGAACTGATGTCTCAGTGAAGAAGAGAGACTTGTGCAACTACCACAGAACCTGGTATTGTGTCTACGAAAATGGCACCAGGCAGAAATTATATTAAGCAAAAATCAAAACAAACCAACCAAAGAAATCAAGGGGGAGGGGAGAGGATAATGGAGATGAAAATGACCAATACATTTTACACATGTATGAAATCATAAAAGGATTTATCAAAACCATGAAGGCAGTCAGTCTAAAATATGTTAGCGATGTTGTGAATAACAAGTAAAACTGAACACAAGGAAGCTGTGCGTGGTGGCACCCACCTGTCCAAGAACTCCGAAAACAGAGGCAAGAGGAGCAAGCGTTCCAGACCAGCAAGGCTGTTACACAGCTAGACTGTCTCACACACCCCTGGCCCTCTCCCCACAAAGATATAAGCAAGCACACTAGGTAAAGCCTGAAAGTAGGCTATAGTTATTTACTAGTGAAGTCTCATGGTAACAAAAGCAATGTTTCTAAACTTTTGGCATTTGCAAAGTAAGACAGTGTTACTAAGATATGTTAACCATCCTTAATTCATACCCACAGAGATCTATCAGCAATCCATGCTTGGCTATGAGACTCTTCATCGGAATTCTTAACAACAGCCAGGCGCACGCCTTTAATCCCAGCACTTGGGAGGCAGAGGCAGGCAGATCTCTGTGGGTTTCAGGCTAGCCTGGTCTACAAAACAAGTTCTAGGACAGCTAGGGCTGTTACACACAGAAATCCTGTCCCAACCAACCAACCAACCAACCAACCAACCAACCAACCAACCAATCCAAACCACAAATAAGAGTGCCAACTAGCTGGGCGGTGGTGGCGCACGCCTTTAATCCCAGCACTCGGGAGGCAGAGCCAGGTGGATCTCTGTGAGTTCGAGGCCAGCCTGGTCTCCAAAGCGAGTTCCAGGAAAGGCACAAAGCTACACAGAGAAATCCTGACTCAAAAAACCAAAAAAAAAAAAAAAAAAAAAAAAAAAAACCAAAAAAAAAAAAAAAAAAAAAAAAAAAAAAAACACAAAACCAAAGAGTGCCAACTGATTCTGAGATGGCACAGGTTATAAACCGCTCCTGTTCTTACTTGCTTTAGTACACATCAGGTTGTTAGGTTAACACTACAGAAGAGATAAGAAACTGTATCTGTACAAGTATTACTTCTGGTCTGTTCTCTAAAACAAGAAAACAGTTTTGTTGAATTATTCTATTACCCTAACTATTGGAAACGACAGAGTCCCAGAACTTTTTCTTTTATTAGCGATATGTCATAGAATGTGCCACTGCTGAATATTTACTAATAATAACCTAGTCTGTATGATAAAGGTAAGTATAAAATAATTACTAGATTATTTCCAGATCTTCCCCCCCAGACCAAGTCTCAATATGTAGCTCTGACTGACCTAGAACCTTTCCGCTTTTTCAAGTCACCAAACAATGCTTTCTTACCACCAAACAGTGAAGGAATGGAATAAAGGTTTTTACTCTGTTAAGAATATGAAGGTATATTAATAGAACCCGACGACAAAATATGTCCCATGAACTCTCAAGGGGTATTAGATTTGATAAACATTTCTGCTCCTGCTTGCAGACTTTACTAAATAAACACTGAATTTATCTTTATGATGATGTCTTTACTGCTGAACACCCAAACAGGAAAAACACAAAGGCACAATCAAGTGTGACAGTGATACTCTTAAACTAATCAAGCGGGGAGTGATAGCCATGTGCCAGCATTCCTAACTGCTCAGAAGGATCACATGTAGTATGCAATTAGCTAGGAGGTAGAGATTAACTTGGAACCCAGGCAACAAACACTGTGAGACCCATCACAACACACACACACTCTCTTTCTCTCCTCCCCAATTAACACCCACCATCCCGAAAACCCATCCAAACTCCCACATTTCCAGATGCTGGAACTTTAAATTCATACTCTTTCCACATTAAGCCCTTCTGGCCTATAGACTCTCAGTCTTACTGAGAGTCAAGGTGCCTCAGTGTTTCTACTGCAAGCTCAGGAGGTGAAGGCCAACACCCCAAATCATATGAACCTAGCCATTAAATCTGCTTCACCTAACATGCCAACACTATACTCTCGTTTAAATCTGTATACTTCTGGTGGCAAGTCTGGTCTCAAGTGCTTGACATGTTGGCTCCAGAGTCTACCAGGGGCTCTAACAGTGAAAAAGAACAGCCTGAGCTTCTCTGGATGCACTGATGACCAGCACAGACCCCAAGCAAGCATCTATCCCCCTCCCCCCCCAGACAGGGTTTCTCTGTGTAACAGTTCTGGCTGTCCTGGATCTCACTCTATATCCTAGGCTGGCCTCGAACTCACAGAGATCCACCTATCTCTGCCTCCCAAGTGCTGGGATTAAAGGAGTATGCCGCCACCACCACCCAGCTTCCAAGCGAGCATCTTTATGAATCTCAAAGCCAATGAAGTAAAGGCTGTGGCTGGTTCTGGCTGTGTGTACCCTTTCCTGCATGTGATATGAAATGCAACAGACTTAGAGACAACTTTCCAATGCTGCAGCACCTGCTGTGATCCCAGAATAGCATGTTTCCCAGCAGCCTCTTTCAAATCTTCAGGACTCAGAGAGCAGGGTACTCTTCAAGGTACAAGGCTTTGGAGTGTTTTCATTCTTTTCAAACTTGACATCTATACAAAAGTCTCCCACTGAATGGAGGGGGTGGGGATAAAAATAAAACTGCTCTCAAGTCCTTTTTCTTGAAGCTGACTCTGTATGAAAGTTCCAGTACAGGACCCGATTCCTACTGATTGAGATATAACTTTCTACATGTCAGAGGACATAAGAACTGAATAAAAAAGAATTCAGGGTACCCTGAGTAAAGTCTCTGGAAGTTCTTTAACTTCCCATTGGAGAAATATAAATTTAACACATTACCCACTGCAACCCAAACCTTTAAGACTATACAAATAGTATAATGTTTTCTCAGTTCATAAGTATCTGAAAACAATACTCACTGTTTTCTATGGTTGGATCGTAGGAGTCAACAAACTGGCCTTCAACAAACTGAATTGTCAATGAGGACTTCCCTGTAAAAGAGAACAACAGTTTAGAATTATTGCATATAGGGATAAAGGTAACTGTTTCACAAAAAAGCCACTCTAGGACTAGAGGGATGGCTCAGTGATTAAGAGCCATGTGAACAGAAACTGAGTTTGAGTCTCACTACACATGTTGAGTAGCTCACAACTGCCTGTAACTCCTCTTCCTTCCCATACATGTAATAAAAAATAAAATTAAAAAAGCCACTCTAACATGAATAAACTGAAGGATCAGATTTAACACCAATCAGAGCAATTTCAAAGGTGAAATATATTTAATTAATTTGCCTTATGAGACTAATCAATTAAATTATAATAATGTGAACATTTTTTGGATATTCACGAGTTTTACTTAAAACAAGCACATAGGATAGTTAAGGGAAATTCTTTAAAACAAAGGAACAGGGGTTGGAGAGATGGCTCAGTGTTAAAGAGCACTGGCTGCTTTTCCAGAGGACCCAGTTCTGAGTCCCAGCACCCACTTAGTGGCTTATAGCTATCTGGAGGTCCAATCCTGGGGACTGGACGCCATCTTCTGACCTCTATAGGTGGGCACCAGGCATACAGATGGTGCACATACATACATTCATATATACATACATGTAACACTCACACATCTAAAAATGTGAATCTAAATAAAGAACTAAATGAACAAACAAAACAGGAAGGGGGCAGGGGAAAGGGAAATTCCTGTCAATTTTTCTTGCATTTCAGTAATTAACAAGTTTGGTTTTTGTGTATGTGTACATGAACATGGCCTGGAGAAGCCCAAGGACAGCCTTGGATGTTGTCCTCAGTGCTGCCATCTTCTCTCTTTCTATAGACTAGGTGTTCTTACTGGCTGGACTGCTCTCCAAGGCTCTACCAGTCTTCTCTATGCCCGGGATCACGAGTGCTTGCCATCATAGCTGCCTTGAAAGAAAAAACCAAACCAAAACAAAAACCAAACCAAACCCCAAAAGTGTGGGTGCTATGGACTGAACTGCAAGGAAAGTACTTCACCAACTGAGCGGTCTCCCCAGAGCCTCCAATTACATTTTTACTCGTGCACACTAACTGAAAAACCATGTACAAAAACTGTACAGAGTCACAACACTCATGGAACTCTGTACATGATTACACCCATACCTCCCACCACTCTCGTCCTCTCCCCACCTCTTGCTGGTCCTTCCTCTCTGTCCCCTTCTATTTTCATATCCTTTTTTGTTTTTGGTTTTTTTTTTTGGTGTTTTGAGACAGGGTTTCTCTGTGTAGTTTTGGTGCCTGTCCTGGAACTCCACTCTGTAGACAAGGCTGGCCTCAAACTCACAGAGATCTACCTGGCTCTGCCTCCCGAGTACAGGGATTGAAGGTGCATGCCACCACTGCCCAGAGTGTTATCAGCTTTTAAAGAGTATTCTGGGGTGGGGTGGGGGGAGCGTTGTATTTAAAATACTCATCATAGATTCCTGTACCAATGGTTGAAGCAGGTCTAGGGATACCCAACTAAATACTATTTTGAATTTCCCAAGATCACCAGTACAGAGCCTGTATGCTAACGCATCAAGACCGAGGACCCGACCTTCTTCCTCCTCCTCTCTGTGCTTCCTTCATGCCTCCTGGAACACTTTAGAACAGGGACCATAACTGGTGGAGACAACAATCAACTGTGTGTGGGCTTGTTCATGTCACTGCCAAACTCTCTTTCATGTTCCAGAACATCCTGCACATGCTCTATAGGCTTGCTAGGTTTAACTCCAGCTTCAGGAGGTATCTCAACTCTGCCCTATACTGCAGACAGGGTGGAGCTTGTGCTCCCCCGAATCTAACTCAGAGTGGCACAGTTCCCAGGCTGAGGAATGACTTCACAAGGAAGGAGCCATAAAATGGAAATGAATCGTAAGAAATAGCACCCACTGGCACTCATTGACTCCTCACCAGCAGCTCAGTCCTTAAGGCCATCAGCATCAACTCCCAACTCCACCATGGCCCACAGAACCAGACCTGCCAACCAAGTCCACTTCTCAGGTCCAGTCAGCACTGTTTTGTTTCTGCCAAGCTCCTGCTGCCTTGACCTTTTTCTTCTAGCCATCACCACTCTCAGATTTCTAAGTGTATGACTCATTCTTGTCAGTCTGTTGTGAGCATAAATGTCAGTTCTGCAGGGAAGCCATCCCTCAAACCACCCTACCTAAGGTGGCACCTGTTCCCTAACAGTCCTGTGGCTATTTGTCATCTCTTCTCACCACTGGAACAATGACTGAATCAGTCAGTACTGAGGCTGGCCTGATATACAGCAGACATTCATTCCTAAATGAATGAATCAAAGCTCAGTCCTCATCTCTTCCATTCAGACAATTTACAATTTCATTAGCATTTATTGTTACTATTCATGGGCCTGTTCATGATACAATAGTAGTTCAGGAACTACAAAGGTAAGTGGACTGTGTCTAAATAAGACCAAGTTAGACATGCTATCAATAAAGAAGAATCTAAGGAAAAAATTTAGCTACTATTTTAAGTAACAAAGACAGCAAGGGGGAAAAACCCTTATGTAAGCAAAACTGAGAAATTAGAAAAAATTTCTTTTCCAAAAAATTAATTTCTAGGCCGAGAACCAGAGCTATGAGTTGACCCACCCCAACATCCACCCCATCTATGACCTGCTGGAGTAGGTGAAAGGGCCAATCCTGCAGTGTCAAAGCTGCAGGATCTCCATGACACAGGACAAGGACAGGATATCCAAGAGGAGCCCCAGGGAGGGCCCAGTGTCGACAGTGTAGCAGAAGCCAGAGGCCTTGAACCAGACCACTGACTCATCGCAATGAACACACTTGCAAGTAAAGATGTGTGGACCAAAGGGTGTACTGTGTGACTCACTGTGTCACACTACAGCTTCTACAATGAGATTTTTCTTTTCTTTTAAATTTCATTTTGTTTTGTCTTTGGGGGGAGGTTTCAAGGGCAGAGTGGAAATGCAAAGGGATGGGGAGAAGAGTAGGATCAAGATGCATGATGTAAAGCCCACAAAGAATCAATAAAAAAGTTATTTAAAAATTAATTTCATTCTTTTATGTAGGAATGTTTTGTCTGCACGCCTATCTCTGACTGCAGGTCAGAAGAGGAAGTTGGGTCCTCTGGAACTGGAGTTACAGATGGTTGCTGAGCTGCCATGTGGGCACTGGCAATCAATTTCTTCCTCTGGAAGAGCAATTAGTGCTTTCAAGCACAAAGCCATTGCTTCAGCCTTCCCCCCAAGGGGGAATAATAAATTCTTACTCATGTACATCTACATCTAACATAACTACTTAAGAGTCAGAGAAGTTGAATTAGAAAGAATGAAGAGGAAAAGGTTGTGTAAAAAAATTAAATGTACATTTATTTGTGTGTGCGTGTGCACACATGTACTCAAGTGCAGGAATGCACACGGCAGGGCTTGTGTGGAGGTCAGAGGACAACCTGGGGCAGCTGGTTCTCTCCTTCCACCGTGTGGGTCCCAGGAATGGAACCAGCTTGTCAAGCTTGGCAGGAAAGTGTCTCTACCTTCTGAGCCACTCCTCCTGCTCCAGACCCTTTCTCAGGAGCCTCTCAAGGGTGCTCTCGGGCCTTTTAGAAGACAGGACGAGGGCAGTCTATGTGCTTCACAACAAACGGAAAGAAGGAAAGAAGCAGAGGACACTGCTTTCTCTTTAAAGTTAAATGGTCAAGAATTACAAATTAGCCAGGCAGCTGTAGCGCACACCTTTAATCCCAGCCTTTTTGCGAGGCAGAGGCAGGCGGATCTGAGTCTGAGGCCAGTCTGATCTACAGAGCGAGTACCAGGACAGCCAGGCATACACAGAAAAACCTGTTTCAAAAAAACAAAAACAAAACAAACAAACAAAAAAAGGAATTACAAATTAAAAACAAAAGGAGATTTAAAAAGTTTTTTTGTTGCAATTTTAGATATAAGTCTAGATTAAAAATAGTGGAAGAAAGTCAGTTGTGGTTATCCACACCTGTAATCAGCATTCTAGAGGCTGAGAGGAGACAGAAAGATAAGAGAAAAAATACATATGTATATGTGTATACATACATACATACATACATACATACATACATACATACATACACACACACACACACACACACACACACACACACACACACACACACACACACACACGGCTGGAGATGGCTCAGAGGTTAAGAGCACTGGCTGCTCTTCCAGAGGTCCTGAGTTCAATTCCCAGCACCCACATGGTGGCTCACAACCATCTGTAATGAGATCTGGTGCCCTCTTCTGGCCTGCAGGCATATATGCAGGCACAACACTGTATAGATTAAAGAAATAAATCTTATTCTATATAAAGTTACATACATCTTAAATTTACTCGTCGAGGGTTTCTACATGTACACAATGTATTCCAATCGTATTCACCTCCTCCCACCTTCTAACTCCTCCTAGGTTCTCTTCATTCTCCTCTCACATCCTTTAAAAAAAAAGGGGGCAGTGGTGGCTCACGCCTTTAATCCCAGCACTCGGGAGGCAGAGCCAGGTGAATCTTTGTGAGTTCAAGTCCAGCCTGGTCTACAAAGCGAGATCCAGAACAGGATACAAAGCTACACAGAGAAACCCTGTCTCGAGAAAAACAAACAAACAAACAAACAAACAAACCCAAAAAGAACACAAACACTAAAACTCTATGTTCAAGCTGGGTAGTGGTGGTGCATACTTTTGATCCCAGCACTCGGAGGCAGAGGCAGGTGGATCTCTGTGAGTTCCAGGAAAGGCACAAAGCAACACAGAGAAACCCTGTCTTGAAAAACTAAAAAGAAAAAAACAAACCCAAAAAACTCGATTAAACTCCGCCCCCCCCCAAAAAAAGAAACAAAAACATGAGTCCAATTAGTGCTGCCCATATATGCATGGGTATGAGGCTATTCACAGTAGCACAGTCAACCTACTTAGGACAACATTCATTTAATTTAAAAAAAAAAAAAAAGTCTGACTCTCCCTCCCCTAGAGCTCCTGGGCTAGGGGTGGGGGTTTGTGTGTTTCATGATAGAATGCTGACCGGCTTGATCTTGTCCAGGTCTTGTTTGGGCAACCACAGTTGCTGAGTTCATGAGTGCAGAGGTCCTATCTGTCTAGAGACAGTTTTATACCAGTCCTCTCTGACCTCTGGCTCTTAAATCTTTCTGCCCTCTCCTTCAGATGTTCCTTGAGCCTTGTGGGACAGTGTGATACAGATATCCCATTTATGGCTGAACACTCTAAGAACTCATTTCTCTGCATCTTGACCAGTGTGAAGAGACACTCAATTTAAAAAATACAATTCTTGTTGCACATTCAGAAGTCCCCATTTGTATCCTAACCTGAGTTAACCTGATACAATACAGTCATTCTGGTAATAGCAAATGAGGTAGTCTAGCCAAAATCCCAACAAAGAACAGTCAATTACTGTCCTCCTAAGTAGTCAACTGAGTAACAGAATTTAAACTCTCACTCTCTGGAGTGCTAATTAAATTTCTCCTTCCGCCTGGCCCCTGGAGGAAAGGTATTATTCATTAGCAGAAGTGGAGCTGTGAGCAGCTGGCTCTCCCTTGGGTCTCTCCTCCCTTGGACTTTCCTCCTAAGAGGGAGATCACTAATTACTGACACCTAGACAGGAAGGCTACACCTTAGCTGTCTACTGTCTTCATTAGAAAGTGGAACACTATAAAATAAAGAACAATCAGACCACAACCCATAGAACCATGAAGGCTATATATATAGCATGGAGGTCCCTAGGACGACTGTGGCTTATAATAAATTTCAGTTTTACTCAATTATTGAAAAAAAAAAAAATAGCCAAACGAATGGAAACACATGAACTATGAACCAAAGGCTGAGGGGCCCCCAGCTGGATCAGGCCCTCTGAATAGGTGAGACAGTTGATTGGCTTGATCTGTTTGGGAGGCAACTAGGCAGTGGGACCAAGTCCTGTGCTCATTGCATGAGTTGGCTGTTTGAAACCTGGAGCTTATGTAGGGACGCTTGGCTCAGTCTGGGAGGAGGGGACTGGACTGAGTCTACCAGGTTGATCGCAGTCCTCGGGGGAGACCCTGCTCTGGAGGAGGTGGGAATGGGTGGTGGGCTGGGGGTAAGGGAAGGGAGGGGGGAGAACAGGGGAACCCATGGCTGATATGTAGAACTGAATGGTATTGTAAAATAAAATAAAAGGAAAAATAAATAAATAAATAAAAAGAAAGTGGAACACTAGACAACTGTCACTGAAATGTTTACTTGTCAACACAGAACAGTCATCCCTGTCAATAAATCATAGCACTGTGTTCAAGCACTCTCAGCCCCACTACCATACCGTTCCCTGCTTTCCAAGGACACTGAAACAGCAGTTTAGTGGTCATAAAAAGTCAAGTGCTGTGTGCTGTATGTTAGCAGTCACTAAAAACAATTATACTCTTCCCCATGACCACCTTTTATGATTCCCCCTCACAATACCCAGGATTTACTTTGGCTCTTGTCTCTAGTAAATGCAGATTCTAAAAACACTAGCCACTTGCCAAAGGTGAGTCTGTAGAGACGGTCATGCTTTAAATTTGTACAACTTGAGAAGAAGAAACTCAATTCATCAAGTTTTTTTGAGAAATGTTAGAGAAAACCACCCAAGGGTGACCTGAAGTAACAGAAAAGGAGTGCATGTGTGGACAGGTGCACATCTTCACGGCAGGGGCCAAACCATTCGGTAACCAACAGCACCTGTTGTAGAGGCCTGAGAAGAGCCAGCCCCGTCCACAGCAGGATTACACACATTCTTCTTCCCAATAGAACAACTGTCTTAATTTTAAAAACCACGGAACACTGTTACTTATTTTTGAAATTTCTTAACTTTCATTAGGCAAGATCAGGGCATCATACTGGTTTGTTCATTTGTTTTGCCATAATAAAATAGGATTGCAAGTATTCCACTCTATTTTCTTTAAAGGTTTATGTTCAAGGCTGTCATTAAATCTCATGTTTTGTGGTTATCATAAAATGTACATCATTTAGCCGGGCGGTGGTGGCGCACGCCTTTAATCCCAGCACTCGGGAGGCAGAGCCAGGCGGATCTCTGTGAGTTCGAGGCCAGCCTGGGCTACCAAGTGAGCTCCAGGAAAGGCGCAAAGCTATGCAGAGAAACCCTGTCTCGAAAAACAAAACAAAACAAAACAAAAAGTACATCATTTATATAACCACTTAAGTGTTTTCAGATTAATTTTGAACTTGTTTTTATGTTTCTTCTCCTAAAAAAACATAGAATTACTCAAATACTTCCATTTTCATACCTAGCATTCTTTACTAACTGGTTCACTGGGCTATGATGGGTAGGGCAGGTTTGTCTTTTTGTTCTACTAACTAGGTGATCAAGTGGTAGGGGTATCCATCACAACTACTGTACTACATCTGGAACACAATCATTCCAGAGCACAGTGACCCCTCTTCTTTGAAGTGCTAGGGACTGAACCTAGGGATTTAAACACACTAAGGACAAACTCTGGACACTGACTGACCTCACTCTACCCCCAATTCTTAACATGCAGGGGCAGTGATATCCTAACATAACAGCTGTAGCAAAAGTCCAACAGGATCATCTGTAATCTCACCTCTACAGCACTCTGGTTACCTGTTTGTCTCCTGGACATGCCAGGAAGCGAGTGCTGGTCACCGTGACCCAAACTACTGTCCCCATGCCTCAGCACCTGCTGAGGACCAGTCAATCAGTCTTGGGCACTCTGCCAGCATACTCTCTCCTAGCAGCCATCGCCTCATCCAGACCAATTCTGAAGGAATGTTTTCAAAGCAGGGGCACTGAACCACTGGGTCATGAGATTGACTTACTGAGCCATGACCCACATTGTTTTCTTAAGAAATAGGAACGCTGGCCTGGAATGCAAATAAAGGTGTTGGAAACTTTTGTTTTGGTCTTGGATACACTTATAACCGGGTGGCAATGTAAAGTTTGTGACTTTAAGTTGCAGTTGAACAGGTAGGAATATACTTCTAGAGAGGGAGTTCCATGGTGTAATGGTTAGCGCTGACTCAGAAACACACTACTGTAACCATGACCCTCAATTTCTAACCTCTACAGGTTTCACTTCCTTTAGCCCCAAGATAAATCATTTCCTTCTACTCTTTTCTCAGAGGCCGCTAATTTCCTTTTTCTGAGCCTTCTGAGAAACCTGGGATCCTAATCTAGTCGATTGCTATTGTGAACCTAATCAGTATCTTTGGGCCTTAGGGTTTGCGAGCTAGGTCTTCTCTAGCCACCTCTGCAGCTCCCTTTCCTTCTGCACAGGGTACTTGGTTATCAAGCCCACCAGAACCTCCTCATCAGGAAGCTCTACTACAGGAGTATCATCAGCAAGTGTCTCCCTGCCTGTCCTGCCACTGTGCAACAAGTTGAACTATTATTTCAATCTAGAATCCCAGGGGTTCCCCCAATGCTCTAATTCCTAACAGCAGCTCAAAATATAAGCATTTAAACCTTGTAGACACAGCCATGACTATAATGTGCCATGACCCCTAAGATACCAAGGGCATTCAATCTCTTGATCACTGCTATCCTCCAGGTACCAAGATGAACATTAAGCATGCTCATGCAGCCTGTCTACTGGAAAGCACACCTGGCCATCTGACACCACCCCCACCAACACAAAGGAAGTGGCTGGCACACTGTCCTTCTAACGGACTGTTCTATGCCCTTGTTCTCTATCTATCTAGTTCCTCTCTGTCACCTCCAAACTTTCTCTTCCTGAAACAGTTCTAAAGAGATTCTCTCCTGGTTCACTCTACCCCATGTAGCTTGTTCCAAGTCTGTCTCTGAAATATTTTCGACTCTCAGGGAGTACACCTATTTATGGTCCCATCTACTTCCAGGGCAAAGGAGCACCTTGCTAGGGCAGTGCAGCAGCTGGGTACTGCATTGACCACGAAGACTAGAATAGTGCAGTCACCAGAAAAAGAGCCTAGCCACTTAAAACTCCACTCCACTCCACCAAGTTTAATGCACTCATGAAAATGTGCGTCCTGCAGAAAACAGACCATAATACTTGATGAAGGGTCTACAGGTTCTGGTTGAAAGCCCTGAAGAAAAGATTAGATAGAAATAAAAACTACATAGGCAACTGAGGAGAATTAGCTTCCTAACTTCAAAAAAGAAATCAATCAGCAAAACAAAACCTGTAGATCAGACTGACAGAATAGAACTGTATCAATGGGATGCAGCTGGGGGCTGGACAGATAGATGGCTCAGCGGTTAAGAGCACTGGATGCTCTTCTAGAGGACCCGGGTTCAGTTCCCAGAACCCACATGGCAGCTCACAACAGTCTGTAACTACAGTTCCTGGGGATCTGATACTCTTACACAAACATACATGTGGGCAAAGCACCAATGCACATAAAATTTAAGAAAAATATTTAAAAAAAAGAATACAACTGGAAACTACACACAAAACCAGCTAGAACTTCTGGACATTTTTAAGATTTATTTATTTAACATGTATACAGTGGCCGGGCGGTGGTGGCGCACGCCTTTAATCCCAGCACTCGGGAGGCAGAGCCAGGCGGATCTCTGTGAGTTTGAGGCCAGCCTGGGCTACCAAGTGAGTTCCAGGAAAGGCGCAAAGCTGCACAGAGAAACCCTGTCTCGAAAAACCAAAAAAAAAAAAAAAAAAAAAAAAAACAAACAAAAAAAACATGTATACAGTGTTCTGCCTGCATGTATGCCTGCACACCAGAAGAAGGTACCAGATCTCATTATAGACGGTTGTGAGCTACCACGTGGGTGCTGGGAATTGAACTCAGGGCCTCTGGAAGAGCAGCCAGTGCTCTTAACCTCTGAGCCATCTCTCCAGCCCCAGGCCTAACGTTCCTACAAAACTGCAATTCTGTTTGCTCTCCCCTCAGTTACTGTATTCCCTTCAACCGTCACACCTAGTTTCAGCAGTTAGAGTCAGAAATGCTTCTGTAGCCAAGGCTAGTTCACAAGCCATCTACCTTTCTTCCATTTCTACTAGCTCTATTTTTATAGTTCCAAGTTTGGGAACATTTCATCCTTCTATAAACCTGGAAAGTCTTTGTAGAAGAAATAGGAACTGGCACTGTCTGCTAGTAGCTGGCTTGATAGGAAGAGGCCAGTCAGAAACCCAAAGGGGTTTTTTGAGTGCTTGAGGTGGGAGTGGCACATAGAATAGGACAAGCCACAGACCCCCAACAGGAACCAAGTTCTCCACTATGGACATAAGGTAGGGAGAGACAAAGGCTGATGACAAAGTAAGTAAGATGGGGTAATCTGGAGGAAGCAAGGAAAAAAAAAAAAAAAAACGCAAACATTAGGAACCTCAATCTACATTTCTAGACAAATGAAGACTCCATTAATAAGACAAAATGGTGAGTGGTCAATTTGACAGTATTTAAGTCACCTAGAAGACAGCTCTGGTATGTCCATGAGGGTGCTTAAGAGATTTAATGGAATGGAATACCCACCCTGCATGTGTGCAGCCCCATCTCATGGGCTGTGGTCCTGGGTGAGGAAAAGAGAAAAGGCAAAGCCACACTAGCACCACTACTCATCTCTCTCTGCTTCTTGACTGCAGAGAACATGACCAGCTGCCTCACATTCTCTCCCTCCCTCCCACAGAAGACTATGTCCTTAAACTGTGAGCCAGAACAAACCTTTCCTTCCTTAAGTTGCTTTTTGTCAGGTATTTGGTCACAGCAGTAATAAAAATAACCAATAAACAGCCATCAAAATTAACTGCCAAAACAAAACTAAAAACTAAAGCAAACAAAACAAACCCCCCAAAACTTTGAGTTTCCAAAACAATTACCAAAGTATTGCTTCTATTTTTTAAAATTCATGAATTAAAAAAAAAAAAAAAAAAAAAAGCTAGGCATAGTGGCACACACTTTTATGCAGGGGTAGACAGATTTCTGTGAGTTCATGGCCAGGCCAAGCAAGTTCTCGGACAGCAAGGGTTTCACAGAGAGAACCTGTCCTAAAACACAAACATCTTATAGGGGCGGAAAGCAAACTCAGAGATAAAATGCAAGTAAATATGAATTAAGGAAAAAACCAAAAAGCAAAAGAACCCCCAAAACACCTGGCAGGAGGTGGTGGTGCACACCGTTGGTCCCAGCACCCGTGGGAGGCAGAGGCAGGTGGACCTCTGAGTTCACGAACAGCCTGGTCTACAGAGCGAGTTCTAGGACGGTCATGGCTACACAGAGAGACCCTGGGGTGGGGTGGGGTACAACAACAACAAACAAAACAAACACCCAAAACAAAGTCTTTCATAATGATTTAGGGGCTGGAGAGACGGCTCAGCAGTCAAGAACACTGACTGTTCTTCCAGAGGACCCGGCTTCTATTCTCAGCACCCATGTGGTACATAGACATACATGCAGGCAAAATACTCACACACATAAAAATAAATGTATCTTTACAAAAATCATGATAAATAAATAAATGTGTCTCCGGGCTGGGGAGAAAGCTCATTCAGTAAAGCATGTGCCCTACAAGCATGAGGACCCAAGTTTTGCCCCCAGAGCCCATGTAAAAAGCAAGTGTGGTGGCATGATGTAGTCCCAATATTGGAGAGGCCAAGACAGGCTGATGGCCGGGGACTGCTGGCTAGTCTATTTGGCCAGCTCTAGGTGAGTGAAAGAACCTGTCTCAAACAAACGACAAGGTGAATGGTGCCTAAGGCATGACAGCTGGGACTGGCCTCTGGGGTTTGTGTGCAGACAGGCATCTTTTAAAACAAGTTCTTTCCCTAGAATTTAATATTAAAAAGGTATCAACCTGAGTTTCAAGTAAAAATGGAACAATTTTGGCAATTTCCACAGAGCCAAACAAAAAGCAACCCTCTATGACAATCATCATTCTCCATTTCTAGGAGTCCATTCACTGCACGATACAATACCAGTTAATGATAGCAAGATGGGAGAGGAAGCAGATGAAGAACACTGATGAATAAGGTTTGTAAAACATCCTGATTCCAGAAACATTTAATTAGAGGAAACAGAATAGCAGGAGAAGGTTTAGGATTTGAACTCAAGATTATGGTATGAGTCCTATGAGATGAAAGTTAAGTTCTACAGGCCTCAAAATCCTCAAAATATGGCAATGTCATGTATAAAGCATAGTAACTATTGCATATCCAATACATGGCCATTCCATTCTAGTACAGTATTGCCTGAATCAGCTAAGCTTTCCTCAAATCATGATCAATACAACTTGGGGGGTGGGGGGCTGTAGTCCAGGAACAGCTATCAAGCCAAGAGCAGTATCAGCATAAGACAGGCATTAAAGGAGCAGAGTTCAGGAAAAGATCCATACACAAGTGTGATCAACTGGTTTTTGGCAGAAGCGCAAAGGCAAGTCAAAGGACAAAGTACAGTATTTTAAACACATGGTGCTCAAACAACTAGACTTTCACATTGACACACACATAGAAATAGTAAGACAGAGAAACCCGAGCTAGACCTAGTTGGTACCTAATTTAAAAGCATATGATCAATAACAGATCATAAACTTAGTTATAAAATGAAAACTATAAAACAACTTTTTTTCTGTTGTTTTTGTTTTTGTAGACAAGGTTTCTCTGTATAACAGCCCTGGCTGTCCTGAACTCTCTCTGTAGACCAGCCTGGCCTCAAACTCACAGAGATCCGCTTGCCTCTGTCTCCTGAATGCTGGGATTAAAGGCGTGCACCACTACCAGCCCAGAAAAGATTATTAAAAAAAAAAAATCCATTTGAATTTATCAAAATTAAGAATTGTGGGACCTGGGAGGTGGCTCAATTGGTAAAATGTGTACTCCGCAGGATTACGGACCTCAACACTCAGCATCTACATAAGAAAGTGGGTGTGGTGGATCACAGCTGCAACTTCAGCACCGTGGAAATAGAAATAGGTGGGCCCCCAGTTCAGTTAGAGCTCCCAGTTCAGTTAGAGGGCAATCAAGGAAGACACTCCACATCACACCTGCACACCTGAACCACTCACATAGAGATACACACATGCACAGATAGAGAAACTGCTCTAAGACTCTCATTAAGGGAATGAAAATATAAGCTACGGACCGGCAGGGAAGTACATTCAAAACACTGTATGTGGAGTAACTACAGAAACCAGCAAAGTAAAAAGGGACCATGGTAGGGGTGGGGGTGGGGGTCAGGAGCAACAGGGAAGGCACAAGTGATCCGAAGGGGGAAATGGCAAAAATGGGGGAGGGGAAGCACATGACTCTAAATGGGAGGTGGAGGGAGATCAATGCCGAAGGAGGGAGGTGGGTAAAATAAGGATGGCTCAAAAAGTCCTAAGAAGTCATAAGGAATCATACTACTAACTATCTACCCTAAAAATGCCTATAGTACATGTGAGTCAGTATAGAAATATACATACATAGTTTAAATGAAAATTCCCCACCTGTGCTGACAATGCTACTCCAAAGATTCAGAGCAGCTAACAAAACCCCGACACCAGGCACTTCAAGTTGTTAGTCAGAGTTGCCCCCTGGAGCTGGAAGGTCAGTCCTTATTGCTAAAGACACCATGTACTTCAGATACTGGGCCCAGAGGCCCCAAGCTGCATCTAACCTGAAAGCCTCCTCCCCGAGGACTATCTTTCATGGTATCAGAAGGCACCTTGCAAGCTTCCAGGAAGGGAAGTAACCAACAATCCTATCCAGCTACAAGGCCTTGAACCACAACTATCACCAGCATGGCACCATGACCCTAAGAGTGCAGTAGTGGCACATATTATTGGCAGTAGCCAACAGTTCTGTAAGTGGACTTAAGACCTGTTCAACAGGAGGGAAACCAAGCCTGGTACTGGTTAGTGAAGTCATGAATCTTGGAGGAAAACTTAAAATTACCACTTTACTAAGCCAGCAAAATTTCTCAGTATTATCCTTCTTTATGTGGGTTCTGGAGATTGAACTCAGGTTACCAGACTTGTGGCAAGTACCTTTACCTACTGAGCCATCTGGCTGGTCTTGTCACCTCCAGTTGAAGGTATACATATACACCAAGAGTCACCAAGGATACATTTTAAAAATATATATCTATGTCAGCATCCTCATTTTAAAGGAGCTGCACAGGAACTAATGGGTACTTTGGGAAAGTGGTCACTATGACTCCTAACATGAGCACCATCGCCAGCACAGGATCTCATGAGGGCAGAGACACTAACAGTGTAAACTTTTTCCTGATTTTTTTGCTACGCAGCCCTGGCTGTCCTTACACTCATGGGCATACTGCTTCCCAGGTGCTGGGGTTACAAGTGTGTGCTCAGCCTGAATAAATACTGCCTTTCCCCTTTTTTTCCTAAAGACGGCTCTCAGGCCCAGCGGTGGTGGTGGTTCACACCTTTAATGCCAGCACTTAAAAGGACAAGGCAGGTGGATCTCTTTGGGTTCGATGCCAGCCTGGTCTACAGAGCAAGCTCCAGGACAGCCAGGGCTACACAGAGAACCCCTGTCTCAAAAAATAAAACAAACAAAGACAGGGTTTCATGTAAGTCTCACTTCAAACTTGCTATGTAGTTGAAAGTGACCTTGAATGTTTAATTGTTCTGCCTCTAACTTCCAAATTCTGGGATATAGTCATTCACCATCATAGCAGATTCTGTATGATACTGGGGACTGGAGCCCAGGGCATCATGCTGCTTAGGCGAGTACTCTAGCAACTGAACTACATCCTTAACCCCAACTGTTTAACAGAAAACTCATGTGAGACACTGTTTTATTAGTTTGCAAAACACTTTCACATGAATCATCTCACTTGTTCCTGAGTTAAGCTGGGTTGACATCATCTTGTTCTTTTTCACACCCATTCCCAAACTTTAAAAATAGATGCTGGCAGAGGGTTAATAAGAAAAAGGAGGTGGGAGTTAAGGTATGGTTATTATTTGTGATAAATACAAGGCAGAGTAAGAAAAGCTGGCTCAAAAATTAAAACAAGAATATATTTAAGTGTGTCTCACATGACTGAATTACATAAATGAGGAATTTTAGAAACTGTCAGAGTTATTACATTAAAAGGGGGAAAGTGGTGCTGAGGGAGGCCAGGGAACTGATTCCCTCAAGACCCCTGAAATAGAATATTCATCTTTATTTACAAATAAAGCCAAGGTGGAAGACAAACTACAAAAAAAAAAAAAAAAAAATCTGGCAACAAGGAAGAAAAAATTTCTTAGATTTGGTCCAAAACTGGTGGGCAAGCTGAGATGTGAGTGGGCAGGGCAAAGAGCCCCTCCTCCAAAAAAAAAGTTTTCAAGAAAGAGGGGTTGGCAAGGTAACTCAGATCTGTTTACTATTTGTACAGCCTATGAGCTAAAAGCAAGCATGCATGTTTTTCTATCTTTCAATGGCTGTGGGAGGGAACAGGGACAGACAGATGAGGATGGGACATGACAACGACTAGTATTTTGTATCAGAAAATCAGATAAAATTCCAATTTCAAACCCATGATACAATTCATTGGGACACAACTACAGTCATTTGTCAATGTACTGCCTTCCTCTGCTTTTACATTATAAGGGCAAAGGAGGATAGTTACAAGAAGAGGCATCTAGCCTGCAAAGCTTGAAATAATTCACTACCTGGCCTGCTGCAGAAAGTCAGACAATGCCTAGTAGAGATCATTATTATATCTGTTGCTTAAAAATCTTTCATTGACTTCCCACTGTTTCTAGGGAAAGTCTAACTTAACAGGGTCTATAAAGCTGACTGCTAGCAGATAACTCAGCTCTACCTTCCTTCCCACTCACAGTTTGCTCATCTACGCCCTTGTCCACTAGTGGAACCACACTGTACTTTCTTGAGAGACACTCCTCCACTCCTAGGCTCTGACTGTTTCTCTCAAGGATTTCCCTCGCCTAGCGATTGCATACTAGTTACATGCTTGGTACATGGATAGAGAACACAAACATTTAACCAACATTTGTTTGAGTAAACACATGGCACTTTAAACCCGCAGACTGCCCCTGCAACCAACAGTGCAGCGTGTCCAGCCCTTGAGTGAATTAAGTTCTGATGGATAGTTGACAAAGCCTGGACTCTTCCCCCAGAAACATGTCCACAATTTCAGGGACAGCTCCCAAAAAGCCTCTACGGTAGAGTTGGCAATGTTCAACTGACACTGAAGACAGAGGAAAAAAATTCTACCCATGGATCAGTTTGGCTGAATTGGCTCTCAGAGAAAACATATCCTATTAAGATTCCCGGAAAATCTGTTTCTCAACCTATATGCTTGGGTGATTTTTTTTTTCTAGAGAAGTTTTCCTGTAATGTAAATTTTAGACTATGCTGGCAGATTGAATTTTGTTGGCCTTCTCTCTCTGGTGCATTCTTAATGATGATTGATTTGATTTGAATCTTTGCCCACCATGCAAATAGCAGCACTAGGCATTCCTATTCCCATCCAGGATCGTAAGGACCAGAGCAGTTCTCTAAATCACACATAAGGAAACTCACAAAATCCACCTGCCTCTATCTCCAGAGTGCAGGATTAAAGGCATGCACCACCACACCTGGCACTGCTGTGGGGCGTTTACCCACCAAGCCCACAGCTCCCCAGGGTTTTCTTGAGTGTGAGCAGCAGGAAATATTAGATAGAAAGATTTACTGCAGAGAATCTTGCGGAGATAAACAGATAGAAAATAAAGGATAGCCTGGAGGGGGCCTGGAACCTTTTCCAACGGGCCCTGACTGTCTCTGCCCCAGGGTATTTATAGAGACACCAAGGAGGTGGAGCAAAAAAGACCTCCCCCAGCATAGCCAAGTGCAGACCATCTCAGACACTTGCAATCAGGCCCGGGTCCTAATCATCCTCTATGCGGACCTGCTGGGTAAAGCCACGAGGAACCCGAGAACGGGCTCTCACACACTGCTGGGTATATCTTAATTCAGTCACTTATAAAAACTATGACCAACAAAGAGCACCTATAGTTTAATCTCTTTACAGTAGGTGTCATATGTGATTTAGATCTTGAAACAAGTCAGGGTGCTGGAGAGATGGCTCAGGGGTTAAGAGCAGTGGCTGTTCTTCCAAAGGTCCCAGCAACCACATGGTGGCTCACAACCATCTATAATAGAAAATCTGGTATCAGCAGTCAAGGTTGGGGCAGTTCTTTGCCCAGCAGGCCATTTGTGCCAAGAAGACAAACTTCCAAACGGAGTGTCTTAGAAACCCAACATTCTCTCAGGAGTAGATTGGTGCTGCCAGGAGCAATCGTGTCTCCTGTCAACAGAATTCTAAGTTATTAAAACGTTTAAATGCCATATTCTCCAGGTCTATGAAGTGTTAGTTACCTATCCATCTGACCTATGTTTCTGTAAATCCGGAAAACCTAACTAACGTAACTATAGATATGACAATCATGGGTGACTATTAATCTGTAATTCTTTTTTTTAAGTTTTATTAATGAATTATTTTTATTTTATGTGCATTGGTATTTTTCCTGCATGTATGTCTGTAGGAGGGTGTTGGATCTCCTGGAAGCGGAGTTACAGACAGTTGTGAGATACCATGTGGGTGCTAGAAATTGAACCTGGGTCCTCTGGAAGAGCAGTCAGTGCTATTAACCCCTGAGCCACCTCTCCAGCCCCAATCTGTAATTCTTATCTACCTAAATAACCTAAGGACTAAGGCTTCACATATCAAAATAAACAGTCTGTAAACAGATGTACAGTATAAGGACAATGGCCTCAAAATTGTGACAATACACAAAATATCTTAGAGGTAGAAATGTATAGTGCAATATGATAACAATATCCTTAATATTTATCAATATACAAAATATCCTAAACAGAGGTAAAACATACATACAATATGATGAATATAATTTTACATTTGTATCAATATACAAAGTATTTCAAATAGGAGTAGGAACATGTGTACAATATGACAATTATAGTTTTGAATTTGTATCAATATACAAATTACCTTAAATAGGAATATAAAAAGTTTATATTTGTATCAATATACAAGAATCCATATCAGTGCAAATTATCTAAGGCTGATAATTTGCTAAATTAGTTTACTAGTAGATACAACAATCTACCTTAATATCCTATACCTACTATTCTCCTTTTTTTCTTTTCTTAAAGAGAATCCTGAGTCTAAATTTTATTGCTCCACCCCCAAGCCTATAACAACTTATCCATAACCCTGAGAAAAATGAAACCTTCGGGAGAGGGAGCATTGTTTTCTTAAAATTGCTTCTTGCTGTTTAGGGGGCGACAGTATCTCTGTGGGGTCCTGTAAGAAAGCTAAATAGTTATGTCTCAATAAGACTAGCCAGTCTCAGAGAAATGGGTAAGGTTATCAGAGGTTCTGGCTAGAAGTGTAGTGTGATGGACCATCTCATCTTGGAACTGTCCTGAAGAGTTTGCAGTCCAAAGCTGATCATTGAGTGGTATTTTTAGGTTCAATGGCATCATTATGGACCAGGCAGAGTCATTGTTGTTGTGGGGCCCCATCTTGCTTCTGGAGACTTCAGAGATTGTTATTGGCAAGACTTGTATTTCACTGTGGAAAACCTGGACATTGTTAATATCAAAATGGAAAGATTAGATTTTAGGATGATGCAAGGAAGGAGTCCCAGAAATCAAGGAAAAGCATGGAAAGAAATAGGATCTTGACAACATTGGTCCCTAGATTATTGGTATACATGCATAGCACTCACACATAAAATGTAAGTGAACAAAGTTTAAAAAAACCAGACAAATAGGAGCTAACAAGACAGGGCTCAGCAGGTAAAGGTGCCTGTGCCAAGCCAATTGACCCTAGTTCCATCACTGCGACCCACAGGATGGAAGGAAAGAAACTGATTTCCTTAGGTTTTCTTTGACCTCTACAAGCACACCATAGTGACTGCAGGTGTGTACGTACACACGTACACACGTACACACACACACACACACACACACACACACACACACACACACACACAGTCCTGCTAGCCAGGCAATGGTGGCACATGCCTTTAATCCCAGCACTCGGGAGGCAGAGCTAGGCAGATCTCTATGAGTTCAAGGCCAGCCTGGGCTACAGAGCGAGATCCAGTACAGGCACCAAAACTACACAGAGAAACCCTGTCTCAAAAAAACCAAAAAGGAAAAAAAGAAAGAAAGAAAGAAAGAAATCCTTCGAGCACTTTAGCAAATGTCAAGAGTTAATGTGATACTTCTTCATAATGCTTCTCATTCTCACAATCACGACCAAATTCGGTTTTCATTTAGTGAACTAGGTTAACAATCCACTTATGGACAATATTAGAAGTCAACAGTTCATTATTTTGGACCTTCAATTAAGAAAAACATTGTACAGTAATGACTTCCTCGACCACAACAGGTAGAGGCAGCTGGTTTCCATTCTGTGATACAGCTGCTATTTTTATTTACATAGCTCCCTCAACTTTCAGTGAGGCTTGTATTTATAAGAACCATGCTTTAAAGTATACCAACTGTATGCTGCCACTAGCAATTTTATTTAATCGTTGGAAACTTCACTGTTACCAAGTACAAAGAAAACAATACATCCAAAAATGTATCACAAGAGGCCAAGGAAGGTGTATACAGAGATTTCCTTTTGCAACTCACAGCTTACTGCTCAGCATGAATGACTTTCCAAAGTTCCTCTGAGGCCCTGCAGCTTGCGCTCGCTCGCTCGCCTTCCCAACTTCATTTCTTACTCTCACTTCATTATGCCTTACCACCCCCAGGTTCCTTCCGTTCTTAATCATGCCAAGATCTTTCTTGCCTCACTAAATCCTTCTTGGCTCTTAGAATAAATACTAGGGAACCTCTCCTAGGCGGCTTTTACACATATCCTTGCCAATTGTGTATGTACAATGCACCCACTTTTGATTTAACCTTATACAAGGGAGAATAGCAAGATCCTAGCATATTACAGTCCCAAGCCATCAAAAGTGTGGTCTCTGTACTTCTGGAACCATCTCCAGGACTTGTAAGGTAGAAACATCACCAAGTCAGCCACTGCATTATTTTCACATTTGTACAAAAGATGCAAACGCAGTGGTGATGCCTGTGTGGGTATCCCTCAGCAGACACCAAGACAAAAGGTACAAGCCAGGTGGTGACTCACTTAATTCTCTATCGCCACATTCTCACAAAGGGAAAAGGGGCCACTTTCACTCACCAATGTCCTTTGAGAACACAGACAGAGTGACTAAGTTTCCCGAGTCTTGCCCCTTGCACATCTTTTTAGTATTCTCCAAGAGGACCAAGAAGATGGCTCAAGATGCTGAAGACTCATGAGAAAGTGGAAGGAGCTAAGAGACTCCTGAAAGTTGTCCTTTTGACTCTGACACATGAGCCACAGCAGTTGCATTGCCACACACAGTAATAATAATAATAACTCTGCATAATGAAACAGTATCTGAATAAGCACTTCTGCTACACACAGAGAAATACGACTGTCTCCGCAGACAAGTATGGGGTAACTGAGAGACGTCTGCACCAGCCACTTTATCACATCTTTTTTACTCGGAACAACAATCATTAGTTCAAATTCAGCAGTTGTTTGTTTGTTTGTTTTTTTAAAGACATTAAGGAAACAAGATCTTAGCTGGACACACCAGTAATTCATGTAATTTTGGTACTTGGAGGAGGAGGCAGGGGAGTTTACTCAAAGTTGCAGGCTAGCCTGCACAGAGACCCTATTTCCCTACTGCCCTCCCACCCAAAAGGGTGGGAAAAGGAGTTCACCAAGGCAAGTAAAAACTGGTAGTGCAATGTCAAAATTCCAACTGTTAAGGAAGAAACCAGAATTCTGAAAAGACTTCCCAACCCCCTTTTAGTAGTACTGAGAATTAACATAGGGTCTAGAATATGCAAGGCAGATGCTCTACCAATGTTCCTGGCCAGTTTTTATTACGGAGTTACGAGGGCCAGCCTTAAACTTTGATCCTCCTCCCATAGATTCTCAAGTAGCTGGGATTATGGGCCTGTACCATCAGTCCCAGCCTGGAAAAGTGTTAAAAAAAAAATTGTCTATGTATATGGGTGTTCTGCCTGCATGAATACTTGTATATTACATGTGTATACTGTCCAAGGAGGCCATAGGAAGGCACTGAATCCCCTTGGGACTAGGGTTATAGCCTGTTGTGAGCTGCATGTGGGAGCCGGAGTCCCGGGTCAGTGTTTTTTTCTTTTTTTCTCCCCCCTTTGGTTTTTTTGAGACAGGGTTTCTCTGTGTAGTTTTGGTGCCTATACTGGAACTTGCTCTGTAGACCAGGCTGGCCTTGAACTCAGAGATCCTCCTGGCTCTGCCTCCCAAGTGCTGGGATTAAAGGCATGCACCACCACTGCCCAGCCCCGGGTCAGTGTTCTTAAGCACTGAGTCATCTCTCCAGACCCTGGAAAAGCTTTTAACAGCACTTTAATATTTAAGATTTCTCTTCGGTTAGTGAAAGTACTAGCAAATGTAATTTTTAAAGTATCTGCATATTAACTATAGCAACACATGGAAGACCTGTGTAAGAGTGGACCAATGATCCAAGTTCCACAGCACAGTAGGGTATAAGAGCTACTTAAGAATATAAAGCAGAACAATGTGGTTTAATGCAAAGGGAACAGGGCAAACTCAACAATAAAGACTGCAGACTGCACACAGTACCAACCTAAGACTAACCACTGACAGAAGCCAGTGAGATGGCTTAAGGTATAAAGATGCTTTCTGACAAACTTATCTCAGGATCCACACAGCAGAAAGAGAAAACCAACTTCCATAAGTTATCCTCTAACCTCCAATGTATCCCATGTGCACGATCTCAAAGAAATATAATAGTAAAAGACACTGTTGGCTACTACTTACAGAGGTTTAGTACATACTAAAAATACACTACCATCTCAAAGAGCTATTAAAAAAAAATCACCTTTTCAACTATTCATCTGCTAAAGGCTGATTTTTCACCTCATACTGAATGAAATCAGGAGCAGATAAAAACCCAGTTAAAAAAACAAAAACAAAACAATGTCTAAAAGATTCTTTCACAGGGCCTGGATAGATGCTCAGTGGTTGAGAGCACTGGGTGCTTTTGCAGAGGACCCCAAGTTCATTTCCAAGCACCCACACAGTAGCTCATAATCATCTGAAAACTCTAGACCCAAAGGACTGCCCTCTTCTTGTCTTAAAAACACCTGTATGCACGCATGTGAAACACTCATACACAAATCTTAAAAAAAAAAAATTCTTTCAAATCTGAAAAGTACCCTACCAAAATCTAGCTGATTTATGAGCAGAAATTGACAGATTAGTCCTACACACAAGTGGCTAAAAACAGGCAAAACAATCTTGAAAAAACCAAAAACCTCAGATTCCTATGTCACTACTGACTATGACACCACAGTAACGTGAGGGAGACTGCGGGCTGACGTGAGGACAAACAGAGTGGCAGAAGGAAGATCTCAAGACAAGCCCTGAAATCCATGCACATTCATTTTCCACTAAGGAATTCAATGAGGAACCAAGAGCCTTCTAACAGGCTAAGACAAGTTGTACCCTTTGCTCACACCACACATATCAACCTCTAGTGGGTCCTATAAACCTAAATGCAGGAGCTGAGTATAAATGTTCAGACTGTCTACTGTGAGGTCCCTGGATAGTACACCGAAAGTAAAAAGTGCAAAAGTAAACAGTTCAACTGGACCTCAAGCAAGGCCCTGGACTCAATTCAGAACACCAAGGGAAGAAAAGTGGAAACACAATTTCACCACCATAGATGGAAGAATTGTTTATAAATCATATATACTCTTGAAGCCTGCTAAGGTGGCTAAGGTGGCTAAAAGCCAAGCAAAGAGTGGGTAAGCATGGAGACGGATTCCGAGCCTCGTACACTGTTGCTAGGAATGTATAAAGTGAGAGGTTGAGGAAAAGTTTGACAGTTCCTCAAAGTGTCAAATAGGGATACAACATGTCTCAGCAATTTCATTCCTAAGGAACAACCAAGAGAAATGAAAACACAGGCATGTTTTACAGGAATGTTTATAACACCATTATTTGTAACAGCCAAGAAATAGAAACAATTCATTTATCTAACAGGACAATGTGGTAAACTCACATTAATGAAATATTATTCAGCTACAAACAGGAGCAAGGTATTGTTATATATGCAATATGGATGAAGCTTGGAAATAGGCTAAATGAAAGATGTCAATCACAAAGTACCATATGTATATTATGCCATTTACATGAAATGTCCAGAGTAAGTAAATAAAAACAGAAGGCAAATTAGGGGTTGCCAGGGGCTGAGTAGTGAGAACTGCTGCGAGCACATGATTTTTTGGCACCTATGGACATTTAAAACTTGGCCATCAAAACTGGATCCCCAGAACTCATGTGGTGGGAGTAAGAACAACTCCCCCAAGCTGTCCTCTAACCCCCACAAGCCTCATGGAGCATGCTCTCCCAACAAATTAATGACCTAGTAAGTGCTCGCTTCAGCAGCACATGTACAAAACCGGAACCATACAGAGAAGACTAGAATGGCTCCTGCACAAGGATGACAGACACACACATTTATGAAGTGTCCCATTTTAAAGTTATAACATAACATAACATTTGGCCGTACAAAGTCATATTCACAAGTGTGAGCTCTGCTTATTCTCTTATACAGAACAACAAATAGGACTGATGAAGCTTCACAAAAGTGGCCCCTATCAGACACAGCACATGCTACTAAGCACATATTAATTTTACACACTGCTAGGTTTTATACATAGCAAGTAGTGTTTAAATCACATTTCTTTTAAAAAAAAAATCTCGCACTAAAGTGTGTGTGTGATTGTGTGTTTTGTTTGCACAGAGCCCAGAGAAGAGATGTTAAGTGTTCTCTTCCACCACTTCTCCACTTCCAGACAGAGAGACAGAGGCTCTCACTGAAACTGGAGCTGTTTTTTAGATAGGCAGGTGGACAGCAAGCTCCAGCTAGCTATCCTCCTCTCTCTGTCCCCACAAGCTCACTGCCTTGCCCAACTTTTCACATGGGCTCTAGGATTTGAACTCAGGCTCTCAGAGCTGCACAGAAAAGCACCCTTACTTGCCCAGTTACTATCTTCCCAGCCCTCACCACAATTCCTTAACAGATTATGTCAAAAAAAAGGACAAGCTAATGTAACGGGACAGAATCCAATACAATTGTGTTCTATTGGGAACTATCAAACATGTCATGATACCTTTCCCTGTAAGAATCCAACAGTACCAGACACGTTCTGACAAGGTAATTCATCTACTCTCAGTGAACTGCCATTCACCAAACCAGTCACTTCATTTTATTTTATCAACTTCCACATTCCTGTGATCCCATTCCTAGGATTACACATGGCAAGTAAGTTCTTGGAAAGATGGTCTAATGACAAACCAGATTACCAAACGCTCTGGAAGATATTCCAGAGAAAGACTGCCGATTGAAGACAGTTTACTGACAGTTTTGATTGGCTCCTCGCTGTTAAGGACTCCTCAGCTGTAGGAGCAACAATGCACCATGAGGAAGCTGCTACATATGGCAACCACCAAAATGAACACAAAGGACCTCCCTAAAAGCTAGACTGGATTACAGGTGACACGGAGGTAACATGTTCTCAAAAACGTCCCTATTGCAAACACCAGGAAAAGACTGCAGGAGACAAGTTGCACCAATTTCCCTTTAGGTAGGTTTATCAATGTTTCAACAAATAAAACTTTGAAAGCCTAATAATAAAACAATCACATTTCAGTTTTTGCTGAAGGCAAACATAAAAGTTTGTGGCATGATTATGTAACAATGCCAAGCAGTCTAGTCAAGAGAGCATTATAAAAGGCATGGCTTCTAGACGAGCCTATTTCAATGTTTTATCATCAATCAATACAACTGCTTAGAAACACACACACACACACACACACACACACACACACACGCACACGCACACGCACACGCACACGCACACACACACACACAAAATCTAGAAACACTGAAATTTCTATACTCTGGCACCAAACACATTTCTAAGTTCTGAGAAGTCTGAATGGTGGGCAATTCCCGGAAAAGTGGCTAGCAAGTGCAATCGTGCTGGCAAAAGGCCAATCAGACTCCTCTGCAAGAATTCAGAAACCACAAAATATTCCCTTTCATATGAAAGCAAACTAGAGTCAAATGCAGCACTGAAGGAAACACAGCCTCTCCAAAGTATCTTTTACTTCAATTACTGTACTTGAAAACAACTATTGAGAAAAGGATAGGATATGGAAATACGACACAGAGGACATCGAAAATAGGTCTACAGTTCTGTGTTCCTCCGCGGGCTAGCACTGCATTAACAAACGGCAGTAAATGTTTGTGAAGAAAAGGCTAAGGACACACCTATCCCAGGCCTGGTGTGGCTTTCACAGGAAGACCAGTCTGGGCTACAAAGTGAGGACAGGACCACCTCGGTTACATAAGACTGTCTGAAAGCAGAATGACTTTCTATTGGACATAAGTTCTTTAGCAAAGGAGACAAAACACTAAACTTATTTAATAAGCCCATTGCCACTTCAAACATTTCAAGGGGAGAATAAAATCCAGACCTTTAGAACATCCTCGGGTTGAAAACAGGTAGCCCAGCTACCTGTGACTTATGCCTTGCTCATTCAGGACTGCTATCTTCAACGAGTTAGCACTCTGTATATTCTGAGTTAGCACTCTG
The DNA here is from genome assembly GCF_004664715.2 of Peromyscus leucopus. Lineage (NCBI taxonomy): Eukaryota > Metazoa > Chordata > Mammalia > Rodentia > Cricetidae > Peromyscus > Peromyscus leucopus. The sequence continues at coordinate 61,878,279 of NC_051065.1, forward strand.
TATATTTATCTGATTAGAGGGTGCTCAATCAAGAGCCAGGTTATGTCACGGTCCGTTCTCCAAATTCGGAGGGAATTCAGAAAACAAGCAACAGTACGGTGATCCAGACAACCAACCATGTTAGATCAGGCGTTCCATATTGGTTTAGTAAATTGTCTCAGAGACATGGAAACCTCAATTTTGCACGTGTTGACTCTAAGGCTGCAACAGTTAAGCAGTCACCTACTCTTCCCCACCGCATTTAGTACTGTCCCGTGCAGGAGTTAGTTACCTTTCCACTCTAGGCACCCCCATCTCACAGCCTCTAATCTTCCACTCCCTCCCTAAGGGTTCTCTCCAACTCTTAAGGGAGAGATGGTGAAAGGATGAGTAAGCAGGCCGAGACTTATCTTGGTCAAAGAGCACAGACCCTGGCACCAGCAGCGGAAAGCAGGGGTGAGAAAGCAGACTGGAAAGCCTAACGGGGAGTCCGTCCAGCGGGGAAGGCTTTCCTCTGGCAGTGGCTGCCACCTCGTTCCTGAATCAGACTCCAACCTACCCCACCGCCCGCTTCACCACTCCCCGGCGGTCCCCCTGTGCCAAGTGCACTTTCTGGAGACAGTTCCATCTTTCAAACAGTAATAAAGATGTACGTGATATACCCAGGTTCCGGTCGGTCAAAGACAATAAAGCCTCACCCTGCAGCATGGTTAAGTTCGAATGTCCTGTTTCACAAGATGGACTGAATACTGCTCGTCTCGACACCATGATCACTCCCCACCCCGCCCAGGGCCCACCTCTATTCGGCAAAAAGGTGACGGCTAGGAGCAACTTCAAATGTATGTCAATCGCTTGGTGGTGGTGCTGGGGGAACAAAAGGACTTCTGAATTACTTGAACAGCCTGGTTCCGAGTGCCTGGCCTTGTTTTTCCCCAAAGAAAAATAGGACACTGAGAGTTCGGAGATGTCTTTCTCGCCTTTCCTACGCCGGCCGCCAGCAGCTACCTAGCGGGCTTCCGAGGGGCTCGGTATAGCTTTCTTCGAGGCGCCAACTTGCCCTCCTCGGTGGCCAAACGTCTGGGAAGTTCCCCCGTTTTCTTTAAAAGGTCTAAGTTCTCTACGGATGAGGGACGCCAAGGAGCGGTTTCCTTTGTTGAAATGCCCGAGATCAGTTGAACTGGGGGGGAGCAGGTGGGGAAAGACTGCTCAGAGAAGGCGGGACAGATGCGGGGGACCCGACCAGGCGGCTCCGGGCTGCCTCGAGGCCTGCGGCCCCCGCCACCTGTCCGCCGCGCCTGGGGACGGGGGAAGGCGCCGCCACCTCCACTCAAAATGGAGGTTACGAAACGCGCGCCGCCCGCCCGTCCGCCACATGGCCGGGCCGCGTCCCGACGTTCAGACCCCGGCACCGCAGGGGCAGCCACTCACCCACAGACCGGTAGCCCAGGATGGCGATCTTCCGGGACTTGGACTGCGGCATCTTGGCGGCCTGCTCAGCCCCGGCCCAACCACATCAACCGCGGCGGCGGCGGCTCCTCCGGCTCAGACTATCGGCGGCGGGCGCGCCGGGGGAACGCGGCATACAGAGCGCGGCGGCGGGCGCGGCTGCCTCTCGCTGGCTCGTCCCTAGCTCGCTCAACCGCCCGGAACCGACCGCGCGGGCCCTCCCCCCACAACACACCCACGTGACCGCGCGCGGCCGCGTCGTCAGCGCCGCCTCCCGCCTCCCGCCGCCGACTCCCGGCCCGGAACGCGCGGGGGTGCGCCGGGGGATCGTTTTACTTTAAAGGGAAAAAGCGGAGACGCCCCAAGGCCCCCGGAAAAGTCACGACCGAAACTCGCTGCGTCATGACCCTCCCACCTACTTCCGCCGCTCTTTAATTACGACAGTCCTTGCCCGAGCTCTGACTGGACGGCTCCCGGACAGCCGCGCGATGACGCAATGGAAACTCCGTCTACCATTGGGAATTCAGAGGGGGCGGAGCCAAGAAGAGGCGCTGCTCAGCGCGGAGCTAAAAATATAATTTGGCTGCGTTTGCGCCGCTGAGCGCCTGCGTGGTTCAAGAGCGTGGCTCTACCGGGGGGTGGGCGGGCGGGCGGGCGGGACGGCGGGCAGACTCCTCAATGATTGGCTGATGTGGGGCGTGAGGGCGGAACCGACGGCGAGAAGTGCGGTGATTGGTGGAGTGCTGAGCCGTTGGCCGGCTTGCTTCTGCCGGCCCTTAAAAGGCACGAGGCGCGTGGCCCTAGGCTGTGCGTTGGCTGCCACCTCTCCAGTCTTGTTTATTCTTTAAATTACCGTCCTGCTATGTTAGCGTTAGTCTGGGCTTAATGTGGGTGGTGACGAAGCTTTATTCGTGGCCGAGGGACTGTGGGAAGAATGGAATCTGTGCAGATTCCAAATGTCAGAAATTGCATTAAAAGCAGGGCGAGCTGGCCAGTCCTGGGGCGGACCCAGGCGGCACGCGGGGCGCACCTCCCGTGGAAAGACGCACGCGTGGGAGCCCTGTTGCCAGATCAGCTCGTCTTTTACACTGAACACTCAGAGGTTATTTCTGGAGAGACGTGAAAGTCAGCCATTGTCAAGAAGGCTGAGGGAAAGCCGGAGACTTCGCTGTCTGGTGTGGGCGGACCAACGCCTGAAAAGGGAAGGCTGGCATATTTTCGACAAAAGGCGTACTGGCAGAGAGCTCCTTGTCTCCGGAGAACTACAGAAGAGGAGTTGGGACATTTTCGTGCTAAAAAGCAGGAAAGAGAGACAATCCCTAGACCTAGTTCATGGAAGCCCAAGTTGAAAGCTAGGCCTGGAAATGAAGATACCAAGAGAAAACAGCACGCTTGTCAACCTTCACGATAGACTTATTTATTTATTTATTTATTTATTTTTGTCTTTTCGAGACAGGGTTTTTCTGTGTAGCTTTGCGCCTTTCCTGGAGCTCACTTGGTAGCCCAGGCTGGCCTCGAACTCACAGAGATCCGCCTGGCTCTGCCTCCCGAGTGCTGGGATTAAAGGTGTGCGCCACCACCACCCGGCGTGATAGACTTATTTTTAGGGTCTCACGTAGTCCACCTGGAATTCTTAGAGACCCACCTGCCTCTGCCTCCCAAGTGCTGGGATTAAAGGTTGCCCCACCACCTTGAGCTTCTGATTCTCCTGTCTTTACTCAAGTGCTAGGATTACAGGCTACCAAACCTTGTTTATTTGGTGTTAGGGATTAAATCCCGGATGTACATTAGGCAAGTATGCAGATGACTGAGCTACATCTGCGTTCCCCCAGCACTATTTTAAGTATTTTAAAACAGATTCAAGCCGGGTGGTGGTGGCGCACACCTTTAATCCCAGCACTCGGGAGGCAGAGCCAGGCAGATCTCTCTGAGTTGGAGGCCAGCCTGGTCTACAAAGTGAGTTCCAGGAAAGGCACAAAGCTACACAGAGAAACCCTGTCTCGAAAAACAAAACAAACAAAAAAAAAAACCAGATTCAGGTAAACCGTATGATATCAGATGCCCTGATCCACCAGTATTCCTGAACCCGTAGCACTAAATTTCTTGGTGAATGTATTATCATTTAGGGTTGCCTTAGAAAAAGTGTCCAGCAAGATGACTCAGCTAGTAAAAGCACTTGCTGTGTGAGCCTCACAAAACCTGACTTTAATACATGGATCCCAAGGTGGAAAAAGAACTTACTCCTAAGAGTTATCCTTTGCCTTTTACATCCATTCTGTTTTATGCACACATCTGCACACACAGATGATGATGATGATGATGATGATGATAAATAGAACACAATACAAACGACATGCTATGGATGGTGAGTCTGTATGTGAATTTTGTGTGTTTATTTGTACCTACATGCTATTGTATTGTGTTCTGAGATCTGCTAAAAATTCTTCCTTTGAATTCCCACAAAAAATTTAAAAATACTGCTTTAGCCTAGGAATATTAGTAATCTGATCAAGAAGCAACTGTAAAGTCCAAGAATTTTCTAGTTGCTGTCTTTTTTTTTTTTTTTTTTTTTTTTTTTTTTTTTTTTCTTCGAGACAGGGTTTCTCTGTGTAGTTTTGGTGCCTGTCCTGGATCTCACTCTGTAGACCAGGCTGGCCTCGAACTCACAGAGCTCCAACTGGCTCTGCCTCCTAAGCATGCGATGTGCTTAGGTGTGTACCCCTACCATCTGGCTCTAGTTGCTGTCTTAAAGCTCTTTGAGGTCAGACTCGAGAACTCAGAAGATTCTGTTATTCCAGAGCGGATTGAATTCACTTTCAAATATGGCTCAGGGACCTGGGCTGTGGTGGCACATGCCTTTAAGACCGGTTCAGAGCGCCAGGGACGACTGTCTCAGACAAACAAACAAAAGAATATGAATGAGATTTTTCTTATAGGAAATCTTTACCTTAATTGAAGTAGACATCTGAGAGTTTAACTGTTTGGTTTTAAATATTTGATGAGAAAGAGTGGAGATGAATTAGATTCATCATAATCTTGGCAAAAGTCAAATCAGACTTACTTGTTCTGTCTCACAGAAGGTGTTCAAAGTCAAACAGTGCAGATCTGGGGAAATATGCCAAACCATTAATGTGGGCAGGTTGTGGAAATCAGAGGGCCAGCTCTTACTCCTGTGGACAGAGAAGGACCTTCTCAGCAGAGAAATGGTCCTGTCTTCAGGATGAGTGTCATCTTGGTGAAGGCAAGTCCTCTCTGACTCTTAACTGGGAAGAAAATCCTGCCCTCTCTGAGCAAGGGCTCTCAACCCAGTGCACCTCCTGAGACAAGGAATTCCGGGGCTGCTAGAGATGGGAAAGCGTGGGAAAGGGAAGTGGGCCAGTTCCAAATCCTTGCAGGAGGCCGTGTGTGACAGAGAACACTGACTTGGCAAGGAACTGGGAGGGTATGTCTTGGCTCTGCCGCCACTTCTCATTTCCTTGCGGTTTGCCTTGTGTTCTCCCGCAAAACGGCCTGTGGAAGTTCAGTTCCTGTCAGAACACTCTCGGTTGGAACAGGGCCTCTGCAGGCAGAATTCGTTAAGATGAAGTCAGACTATGGTGACTCTCAAGCCTTTGTTTTAAGCAACCCAATGGGCAATATTTTGTCACAGTAACCATCGGAACTACATCCACTCTTCTCAGATTGCCAGCAGTTTTATTCTAAGTTTAAATGTGGTTTCCAGGGGCTGTAGATAAAGTTTGTCTTTCCGCAGTCTAAAGCTTCTAGCTTTCACCAACAAAAGGCTGCCAACACACACAGAGCCCGGCTATGGGGTTGTTGGCTCAGTGGCCGGTAAGCCGACTGGAGCAGAAGGCCTAGGGCTCGCTCCTAAGAACCTTGGAGATGTTCAGGAGGCGGATTCCTTGCAGTAAAACAGGTGATGGTTTGTGGTCCAGTGTGGATTCTATATGTCCTTCAAATGTGCCTTAGATGTAGAATTAGTCACAGTTATTCATAAGCCGCTGAAAGATATAATTACCATCTGAGGTGCACACTGAACACCGGCTCAGCTTATGTAAAGGGCTGGCTCAGTACTGAATTTCATCCAAACCATTAGGCTGCAGGGAACCTCTGTGGGGGTGTAAGAAAGAAGAATGGGACTGGTTTTTCTAAATGTTTGTATTTCCACGTAGAATAATCGATCTTTGGCAATATGTAATATATGGGTTTGTCACGATCCCCTCACTTGGTCTGTGTGACAGTGGCAGGTCATGACAGGTACTGAGGTGCCACATCTGGGAAGTCATGGCGATCTCTTCACTGTTGAGTGCTCAGAATGTCGGGTGTTGACTTTTTCCCCCGTCTCATGCTTGCTTAACTGTGAGCACAATGGAGGCTAGCCTTGACCACCTGGCCGGTGGTCACTGTCCATGCTTTACAGCGCATGTGTTTCTCTCCAGTTCAGTCTGTACTCGTTGGAAGGGAGCCCCTGTGCTCAGCCCCTCTTAAGGGGCGGGAAGGGGTGTGTGATGTTATTCCCTCTGCCTGAGAATTCCCTTTAGCATTCCTTGTACTCTCCTGGACACAAACTCTCTACCTGAAAATGTCTTTATTTCTTTGACTTTTAGAAGGTTATAGATTAACACATAGTCTATGAAATAAACTAACTACGAAGCAAAGAATAGATGGTCAGAAACTGGGGGTTGGGACAGGGCAGAGGAGCCATCAGTTTCTTTCGGTCAGGATATGTCTGAAATCCAAATGGAGATGCCCAACTATGTCAGGTGAAGGAGTCAGGATTCAGAGGAGAGCTGTAGTGTGGTTCAGAACTGTCATCATTAGGTCAGTAGATACAAACTGGAACTGGACAGGATCACCAAGGGAGAAATAACAGACAGTGGAAAAAGTTCTAATGAGGGACCCTGAAATTGCAGAAATGTCAGAAACCGGGAGGGGCCGGTTTGGAGTAGTGAACAGAAAGGAATGTTCTGGAAAGCAAGGGACAATATTGTTTTAGCACAGGGAGGGACCTGGTTGGCAGGCCAAGGGAAAGGAGACTGACAAGGACCACTAGGTCTAATACAGAGGTCACTCGTTTCTGATTGGGCTCTCGCTGGAGTGGTGGGACCAGAAGGCTGGCAGGAGTGGAGTTCTGAAGATAGGAACGGATCACACATAGGAACCTCTTCACAGGAGTTTTGTTGTAAGTGGGAATAGAAAAATGGGAGACTGCTAGGGAGGAACATGGGAGTCAAAGCGAAGCTTGATTAAGTAGCATATTTGTCACAGGGTGTTTCTAGAGGGAAATTTTTCTAGAGACAAATGACAGGGGTTCAGCTATAGAAAACCCTTAATTCAAATATTTTCCATTTTAACATTGCCAGGTGAGTTTTGGTAGAGGTTTGCCTAGTTCTTACAAGCATAAAGGGGGCGGGGGAGGTGTTTGGGATGTAATTAGGGATTCAAGGGTCAGATCTTAAATCTGGCAAATCAAGGTCTTTAATTTTTTAAATATTTTATTGTTTAATTATGTGTGTGTCTGTGTATGAGTATGTACACATGAGTGTGGGTCCCTGCAAAGGCCAGAAGATAGTTGGGATCCACACAATATGTGTATTGGAAACTAAACTTGAGTCCTCTGCAAAAGAAGTATGTGCTTTTGTTTCTTCTTTTTAAAAAAATTGATATTATTTTATTTGTCAATAGTATCATTATACGTTCAGATATTTTGCCTGTGTGTAAGTCTGTGCACCACAGACTTCATGCCTGGTGTCCAGGGAGGCCAGGAGAGGTGTTAGAGTCCCTGGAATTAGAGTTACAGATAGTTATGAGCCACCATGCTGGTGCTGGGAACAGAACCCAGGTCCTCTAGAAGAGCAGTTAAGTGCTCTCAACTTTGGAGCCTTCTCTCTAGCTCCAAGGTCTTTATTGTTATTTGTGTTTTTAATTTCAGAGTTAACATTTTTCTTGCTCCTCTAGCCAGATGCTCCCATACCCTGGAAGCATTCTGTATGTATGTGTGGATTTGATTTATGGAAAACTAAAGGTGTTGAGGGATGTAAATATGATTTTTATTATCTATAGAAAGATATGATATAGATATGGTAGGATGAATGGGTAGATTATTGAATCTACTTTTTTTTTTTTTTTTTTTTTTGGTTTTTCGAGACAGGGTTTCTCTGTGTAGCTTTGCGCCTTTCCTGGAACTTGCTTTGGAGACCAGGCTGGCCTCGAACTCACAGAGATCCACCTGCCTCTGCCTCCCGAGTGCTGGGATTAAAGGTGTGCGCCACCACCGCCCGGCTTGAATCTACTTTTAAAGAGCAACTTGTATAAAATGTTTTACATTGCTATAGATTTTAGTTTGTTACAAATTTAAAGTTAATTTTGTTATACTGTATGTATATTTCTACTCTTGCTTAAAGTATTGTTTGTGCAACTCATTTGAAAATGTAGTGTATAGTTGAGAAATACAGATTAATAGTTAATCATCTACGATAATCAAACTTGTAGTCATGTTAAGTTTTCTAGGTATACATAGATGTAAGTCAATTAAGTAGGTAATTTTCAAATACTTCAAAGACCTACAGAATAAAGCATTTAAAATGTTTTAAAAACTTAGATTTTTCTGGACAATGAGACATGTCTGCCCCTGGCAGCACCAATTTACTTCAAAGAGGAAGATGGGCATCGAAGACACTCCATATGGAGCTTATCTTCTTCTTGGCAAAAATAGCCATTTGGGCAAGAAACTGTTCTTGCCTTGACTGCTTGACAAAATGTTGTATAAACTGGACATGTAGGACCCATAGGAAAATGACAAGTGAACCTGTCAAAACAAGATGAAATGGTCCTTCAGTTTTCTGCTTCGTAGAGGAGATTGCCAAACATTCTACAGGACACAGAGAAAAAAAAAATGACTGAGAGACTAGGCCTATGGGCTGAAGGTGGATGGCCCAACATTGAAAAGAACTTTGGGTGACTGTCCAGGCAGCCAGCTGTCTCTGTCATTCTAGATTTTTGGAAGTTGCTTTACAATGCTCTTCCTGCTTACTTAGGTAATACTATATCCTTCTGAGGTCTTTGATATAGTGAAGACTAGATAATTATAATTATGGTTTTCCTTGGTTATGATAAGAGATAAGGTAGATAGGATAGATAGGATATTTTCTTTGATTTTGCCAAATACAAATAGACTAGATATTATAACTGTAATTCTTGCTTGATTACTGTTTTGTTATATGTAATTTTACTATGTTAAAATTAAACCCTTCCTTTTTGATTAGACAGAAAAGGGGAGGTGCTATGGGATGTTCTGTGTGCTGTGAATGTGTTGCTGTGATTGGTTGATAAATAAAAAGCTGATTGGCCAGTAGCCAGGCAGGAAGTATAGGTAGGATAAGCACACAAGGAGAATTCTGGGAAGTGGAAGGCTGAGTCAGTAGACACTTGCCCACCGTCCAGGGAGCAGCATGTAATGGCACACAGGTAAAGCCACGGAACACATAGCAACATATAGATTAACAGAAATGGGCTGAGTTTAAGTGTAAGAGCTGGCTAGTGGTAGGCCTTGGTAGGGCCAGGCAGTTTTAATTAATATAAGCTTCTGAGTGATTATTTTATAAGTGACTGCAGGGTCTGTGGGGCTGGACAGGATGGGAGAAAACTTCAGCTACAATTATCAGCATTAATTTTTTCATTCTTTAAAAGTTACTGAGAATTCCATATAGTTGATCATATCTATTTGTCACTTCCTCCCCAGCTCTCAGACCCCTCTTCTACTTGGTCCCCTCCCAACTTTGGGTCCTCTTTTTACATCCCACCGAATCCACTAAGTACTGCTCACATGTGTGTGGGTGTGGGGTCATCTACTGGAACATAGGCAAGCATCCAGAGACCACACCCTGAAGGAAACTGACTCTGCCCCAGTCATCTTCAACTGCCGATGATAGCTCCTCAGCTTGGAGTGGAACTTCTGGAGCCCTCCCTTAGCTGTACTGGAATGTTGATTGGTTTGACCTTGTGCTAGTCCTTTTTTTTTTTTTTTAATGCTCAGATCACGGGGACCCCCAAAAGATCACCACAGAGACCAAATCCCATATGTAAAAGCAAAGAGCCTTTATTTTCAAGCTCTGAGCTTGGTCTCTCTGTCTGTCTGATGCAGCAGTGAGAGCAGAGAGCCCGGAGCCCAGGTGGGGTAGGGTTTTTGTCATAGCAGGGGCTGGGGTGAGGGGATTTTCAGGGTTCAGGACCCTGATTGGCTGACATTTGTCTAGGGATATCTATAAAACAGAAAAAGGTGTGTGATAGACTCAAGGACATCTGGCCATTATCTAATGGTTGGAATGTTTGGGATGTCAGGTACTTTCCCCTTAGATGTAGACCCTTCCTGGGTGGGGTCAGCTGATGGCTTTTACTGGGTCTGGGTGTTGCCTGCCAGTAAGCCTGTCACAGAAGCTGTGTCTGGGCCTCTATGTCTGTCATGGCAACTGTGTCGTCAAACTGTTTTGGGCCCCCACAATTATTTATTTATTTATTTATTTTTTCATTTATTTATTTATTTATTTATTTATTTTAGGTATGAGTGCTTTGTCTGCATGTATGCCTGCACGCCAGAAGAGGGCATCAGAGCCCATTATAGATGGTTGTGAGCCACCATGTAGTTGCTGGGAATTGAACTCAGGACCTCTGGAAGAGCAGCTGGTGCTCTTAACCACTGAGCCCTCTCTCCAGCCCGTCTTGTGCCAGACTTGATACAGACAACCACAGCTGTTGTGAGTTCATATGTGAAGCATCCTGTCACATCCAGAAGACCGTTCCAGCTGTCCTTCCCAGTCTCTGGCTCTAACAATCCTTCCCCCTCCCCGATGTTCTTCCCTGAGCCTTGGGGAAGAAGAGATATGATGTGTCTCATTTGGGGTTGAACTGCTATATATTTAAAAGGAGCTTGAACACATATATTTATTTTCAATGTCTTGAGGTGCTGGGGCTGTGGTTCATTTGGTAGAGTGCTTGCCTTAACATGCACGAAGCCCCAGAGTCTATCCCCAGCACCATATAAATCAAGGGTGGGAGAAGCAGTGAGATCAGAAGTTCATTATCCTGTGCTACATATTGTTTGGGGCTAGCCTGGGACACCTGAGACCTTGCCTTGAAAAGGTCTTCAGTACTTTTGATTTTCTTCCAGTTAAATTAGCAAGGGACTAGAAGTAAGTAAATTGTTAAAAAAAAAAAAAAAAATGGGGCCGGGCGGTGGTGGCGCATGCCTTTAATCCCAGCACTTGGGAGGCAGAGCCAGGCGGATCTCTGTGAGTTCGAGGCCAGCCTGAGCTACCAAGTGAGCTCCAGGAAAGGTACAAAGCTACGCAGAGAAACCCTGTCTCGAAACCCCCCCCAAAAAAAAAATGGGTGCCAAAAGTGACTCTTTCTGAAAAGCAGTGACTTCGCATAACAGTCACATAAAGGTGAGGTGTACTGTAGCGTTCAGTGTAGTTATATGGTCATGAAAACAAATATAGCCAGGCATGGTCAGGCTCATTCTAATCTCAGAACCCAGGAGGCTGAGGAAGGAGGATCCTGTGTTCTGATCCAGCCTGGGTCACATAGTAAAAACCTTATCCCAAACAAAATAAGACAAAAAAAAATACACAAAAATAAACAACCAACCAAAATCAAAACAACTCTCCCAAACAAGCAAATATAATTTAACATTTGTTAATATTAAACATATCCTTGCTTTATATATTGAAATCTAGTTCTTGTGGGATAGTATTTGAAGGTGGGATCTTTGGGAAGTAATCAGATCCTAAGGATGGATCCCTGGTAAATGAGATTAGTGCCCTTATAAGAGGGCCCGGGGGCTTTCTGTCTTTCACTATTAAGGCTAAAAGAAGTTGGCCATCTGTACCCGGATCAGGGAGCTCACCAGAACCAACTATGCTGTACCCTGACCTGCATGTTTAGAAAAGACTGTATCTCAGCTGGATGTGAGTGTGGTGGTGCACTGAGTTCCATTAGCCAGAGCTGCATAGTGAGACCCTGTCTCAGAGAGAGAGAGAGAGAGAGAGAGAGAGAGAGAGAGAGAGAGAGAGAGAGAGAGAGAGAGAGAGCATATTTCTCCGGACTTCTGTTGTAAGCCATCTAATTCTTCCTTATAGCTATTGGTGTCTAAAGTTGGTACCTCTGGGGTGGCTCTTTATTGAGAATGTATAGGTTACTTTTTGTTGCTGTGACAAAACACAATAACCAAAAGCAACTTAAGGAAGAAAGGATTTCTTTTGGCCTCTGATTCTGGAGGTGTGGAGTCCACCATGACAGGGAGTGCACAGTGGTAGAAACAGGAAGCTGGGTGATCACATTTTCACCTACACACCGGAAGCAGAGCAAGGGAGCAGCAAGTAGGGTGAGGCTATAAATCCCCAAAATCCACCCCAGGGAAAAACGTCCTCCAGGAGGAAGGCTACACCTCCCATAGGTTCTATGACCTCTCCATACAGGACCACCAGCTGGGCCCGAAGCATTCAAATACATAAGCCCACGGAAGACATTTCTCACTGAAACCACAGCAGATGGTGTGAGGCTTCTGGCCTTTCCCTACCCTCCCTTCAGCTCAGCATGAGCTTGACATTTAGCAGAGTGACAAGTAGCAACAATCCTTGGAAAAATAACAAGCTGCCAGCAAAGCAGCCTGGATGCGGAAGTGGAAATGTCGCTTCTGAATCCACAGGAAAGAATTTGTTAGCCAGGTGAGGTAGCTCATGCTTTGATCCCGGGACTTGGAGGCTGAGGCAGGAGGATTGCTTCTCATGCCAGGGTAGTTTGAGCTATCCTGTGAGTTCTAGGCTAGCCAGTGGAGGCTTTTATTTGCTACAAGGATAAAACACAATCCCTTGGTCTGAGACTCTTGAAAGATGGGGCTGTGCCTTAATCATTATGCAAAATTGACTGGTAAGCCAGTTTAACAGCGCAAATAGCATGACTTCAGTGTAGGACAAGAACTCCTGAGTTTGAACTCCGGCTTCTCGGGGGCTAACGAGACGGCTCAGTGGGTGCAGGGGCTTGTAGTGCAAGCTTGGTGAGATTGATTCCTGGAACCCACAGAGGACAGAGAGAACTGATTCCTGAAAGTTGTCCTCTGACCTACACACACACACACACACACACACACACACACACACACACACACACCATACACACAATAACAGTAATAATAAATGAAAAAATTAAGTTCCTGCTCGGTCACTAAACGTCTGCACACTCTTGCACGAGGTACTTTGATTTTCTGCGTCTCTAAGGCTGCTGTGAGGAAGCCTGGGAGATAGTACCACACGTGCTGTCTCCCTTGCTCCTTCTCCTTCTCGGTCTGCCTTCTGAATTAAATGCTGGCTGTGGCCTCCGAGTGACACACAGCATACAATACTTGTGCCAAAGATGGAGTTTCTTCTCAGCTTTGCCTTCAAGCTGTCCTGCGCGTTTCCTTTCCTCTGGACCCTTTTATTTATTCTTCAGTGTGCCTTCTGCTAAAGCTTTCACTCCTAGGTAAGGACCAACTTTCCTTTGATGGCACCGGGGAGGCGCCTCAGTCTTCCAAAATGAAAGCAAACCACACCAAAATCACAAGAGGCGTCTCCGATGTTCCCCTGAATTAAACGCTGTCCTAGCCGGAACCTCCAAAGCCTGACCTTCGGCGGAGGCTCAGGAGAAGAGAGAACTAACTACAGTAGAAAGAGCCAGGGAAGAACAGCCAGCTGGAAGGGACGCAGTGGCAACCGTCAGAGCAGCTCTTGGCTTCAGGAAGAAAGTGGACTGATGGCAGTGGACTGCTTGAAGTCTAGCTGGGAGCTGTGCAGAGCTGGCTGCTTCCCAAGTCTCCATAGTGAGCTGGAGGTGAGCGTGACCAAGGCCAGGGTCAAACAAAGAACTTGCAAAGCAGGCTGGAGATACACACACACACACACACACACACACATATGTGTACATATATATATGTATATATACATATACATACACACACACACACACACATATATATATATATATATATATATATATATATCCAGATAAACTACAAGAAGCCAAGCCAGTTATAGTGTATGTGTGTATGTGTCTGTGTCTGTGTCTGTGTGTGTAAGGAATTTTGGCTTTTAATTTCTTTTAACATTTTTTTACACAGGATCTAATTTATCTCACATTGGCCTCAAATGCAATGTCCTCGAACTTCTGAGTGTCCTGCTTCCTCCACTCGAAAGCTGGCATTACAGGTAAACACCACCATGTCCAGTTTTGTAAGGTGCTGTGATCCGACCTAGGAATTTGTGTAGTTAGCTAAGCACTCTACCACCTGAGCCCTAGCTGCTAATTTTTTCAGGGCCATGGGTCCTGTCTAGTGGCTTCTTTCTGTAATTTGTCTGGTTCTGGCTGCTGTTCCCCTGCACTTCTAACCTACAGCTGATCGTGTTGTAGCTGATTTCTTGACCTAATGACAGCCAGTTCCTTACGTGTGTGTGTGTGTGTGTGTGTGTGTGCACGCGCATGTAGTATGTGTGTATATATTACTTATCTGTTTATGCATATATTGTATATATATATATATATATATATATATATATATATATAATACACACACACACACACACATATATTGAGAAATGACCTCTCTACGTGGGCTGGGGAAAGTCTGGTATTCACTATGTAGCCAACACTGGTCTGGAATTTATGACGACCTTCCTGCTTCTGCTTCCAGGGTGCTAGGATTACAGCAGTGTGTCATCACACCCCATAAGGACAGCCAATTTCTAAGCTGACCTGTGGCCTACTCAGCTCTGCTCCAACATATGAGCTGTGCTGGCTGGTACAGGCTTGGTCAGGCTTGCGGAGAACTGGAATGGTGGGTGTGAGCAGTCAGCCATGGAAGCAGGGTAGGAGGTGGAGGATGCCCAAGGGGGCAGCAGCCATGCAATGGAGACAGTACCCATGGGGGCCTTGCAATGGGTTGCAGAGGAGTGAAATCATGGGGTACACTGGCCACCTGCTGCTGTTCTAGGGAGACCTCAGAACAGGGCAGAGGAGCTGTGTGACAGTTTTCTCCCTTCCTAGGCTATGTCCATGTGGCAGGTGTCTTGGTCACTGGTCTAGTTCTGTGAAGAGACACTATGGCCAAAGCAACTTGGGGAACATTTAACTGGGGACTTGCTTACAGTTTCAGAGGGTTAGTCCATGGTCATCATGGTAGGGAGCACAGTAGCATGTAGGCAGGTGCTGGAGAAGTAGCTGAGAGCTTTACTACTTGATCTGCAGGCACACACACACACACACACACACACAAGCATGCACATGCATGAAGTGGGGGCATGGGCTTTTGAAACCTCAAGGCCCACCCCCAGTGACACACTTCCTCCAATAAGGCCACACCTCCTAATCCTTCTGATCCTATCAAACAGTTCCACTCCCTGGTGACTAAGCATTGAAATATCTGAGCCAATGAAGGCCACTCTTATTCAAATCCCAACACAGCAGGTGAGTGGTGAAAGAGAGACCTCCAGCCTCCTCAAGTTGCTGCTTTCTTTGAGTAGGGCCCTGTTAAAGGAGCGAGGAGACCAGGCTACCCCTTTGCTGATCAAGCTGGCCGGTTCCATTGGTCACTATTGGAGTCTTTGTCAGTGCTATCAGAGTCTGAACCAGGCCAGGGAGTGGGCCAGCTCCTTCCTCCTTCCCTCCCTCCCTCCCTCCCTCCCTTTTTTCTTTCAAGTTTTTTTTTTTTTTTTTTTTTTTCGAGACAGGGTTTCTCTGTGTAGCTTTGCGCCTTTCCTGGTACTCACTTGGTAGTCCAGGCTGGCCTCGAACTCATAGAGATCCACCTGGCTCTGCCTTCTGAGTGCTGGGATTAAAGGCGTGCGCCACCACCGCCCGGCTCTTTCAAGTTTTTTGAGACAGGATTCCTCTGTGTAACTCTGGCTGTCCTGGAACTAGCTCTGTAGACCAGGCTGGCCTTGAACTCACAAAGATCTGCCTGCTTCTGCCTCCTGAGTGCAGGGTTAAAGGTATGTGCCACCCTCCCACCCCCCCACTCCCCCAACCCCCGCCCAGCATGGGCCAACTCTTTTATTTATTTATTTTTTAAAATTACACTCATGATATTAATTACACTCATATTAATCACATTTGCAGTATTCATTGATTACATTTGCAGTATTCATTTAATAATTATATATATATATATATATTTTAAATGCCAAATGTCATTTATTGAACGAGGGAGGAGGTCTTGAATACAGGCTTACAGCACAATGGGAGAACCCTGGAGGGCAGAAGTTTGCTACAGATGTTTTACAATCTTGCATCTAAGCTGTTAACGCCCATTATGCAGGATACACAGACAATGAACTTCCCTTAAGCATTCAGGAGGGTGGGACCCGGCAGGGAATTAGCATAGGGAGGATATCAAGGTCACGGTCAGCAAGCAAGGCAACAGTTACCCAAAATGGGGGCCAGGGCCCTACAGGTCCCCCTTTTATTAAAACATGAGCTTCTAACTTGGGTTGCGTGGGACGTCAGCAGGTCACCTTACCTGTCATGAAGACGCCTGGCGTGGGCCAACTCTTAACAGCTAGCACTGCTCTGGAATGGTAACTGGACATATAAAATTGAAGTCCTGAGATCTTATAAGGACCTTTAAGTTTTGTGCTGTTTCCAGTGTTGAGGTGGAACCCAGGGCCTCTCCTGCTGCTGAGCTACACCCTCAGGCTTCTCATTACCTCTCAAAAATTTAAGATCTGAATTTTAAAATTTTGGATTATAGAAGATGATATTTTATTATGACAACTGCCAACATTTTTGTCATGTTATTTTTGCATCTTTTTTTCTTTTTTTAAATTCATGAATCCTCCTCTTGCATTAAGCCATTTGACTTCAAATAGGGTGAAGTGTGAGCAGAGGCTGGGTGCTGACTCATGGTCACAGGAGGCCTGTTCAGCCAAAGGCTGACCTCACAGTCTGGCTTTCTCTTAACGCGTTTGCTGAAAAAAGATTTTTGAAAAATTAGTTTTTACTTATGCATGTTAAAATATGGATAAGAAATACTATCAAAAGCTCCTAAAATTCCAATATCTGGTAGGTATATAATATTAATACTTTTGTAAAATGTATTTCTGGAGCTTTTTTTCTTTTAAGATAGGGTCTTGTTCTGTAGTCTAGGCTAGCCTCAAACTCGTGACCTCCCTGCTTCAGACTCTAAGTGCTGGGATTATAGCAGGGCTCTCCATGCCTGGTTTCTAGACATTCCCTCTCTCCTCCCTCCCTCCCTCCCTCCCTCCTCCCTCCCTCCCTTTTTTCTTTCTTTCTTTCTTTCTTTCTTTCTTTCTTTCTTTCTTTCTTTCTTTCTTTCTTTCTTTCTCTCTTTCTTTCTTCTTTTTCTTATTTTTTTTTTTTCCAGAGAGAGAGAGTATCACCATGTACTCCTGTCTAGCCTGGAACTCACAGAGATCTACCTCTCTCTCCCCAGTGCTGGGATTCCAGGACAGCACATGCACTTTAAGTAACCGATTTCATGCTCAAAACTGAACAGCCCTGCGGCTTCCAGAAGGTTGAATGCCAATCATTATTTTATTCTAGTTTGAGAAAAGATACCATGCACTCCAGGTAGGCTTTGAGCTCACTCTGTAGCTGAGGCTGGCCTCAAACTCCTTACTCTTCCTCCTTTACCTCTCAAATGCTGGGATAATGGGCATGGGACACCACACCCAACATAAACAGAATCTTCCATTAGGCTGGATGAGCATTTGGATTTCATAGAAAAAGCTTGAGAGTAAAGGCAATAAAATTCAAGCCCTTTCCCCATTATTGCGTTAGTAAACTCAAAAGACAACTCCCATGATTCTCTCCTGAGAGACCCTGGTGAGAACGCTGTCAGTCACTCACACATCTCTGAACCCAGGTCAAACTGGGCCAAGCTGAGGTGAGGTTTGGAGTCAGAGGTGTCCGGAGAGTCTCTCACCTGTTGGCAAGTGCTGATAGTTTAGCCTGGTGGCAAGAAGGATACAGGGCCTCTCCTGCCCTCTTTCCTTGCCTCCATCTTGTCTTAGGACTTCTACCCACACGGGCTGGGAAGCCAGGAGTTGAAGAACATGCCGCCTTATGGCACCACCAGCCACTGGACTCTAGACACCAGGAATGCAGCCACTTCCCACTTGCTGGAGAGTTCAGCCCCGTTCCTAACAAAGGCTGTTTCTAGAAAACTCTCCCTAGGTGTAACTTGAGCCAGATACCATTCCCGTCCTAGGAACAGTGAGCTTGGTAGGGGCCTGGCCTTCGACACTGTTGGGCTGGGATGGTTCTGTGAATGTGACAGGTATTTTCCAGGGTGATCAGATCGTCTCTGAGGGGCCACTCTTGGTGCATTCATGCTGCCTGCTGTGTCAATCCCTCTGCGGCTGGAAACTCAGGAAGCGAGGAACGGAGCCCACTTCTCAGCAGTATCCGTAGATGCCCAAAAGGATCAAAGTCATCGAAGCACGGGGACCCATGGGAGTGTGCAGAAGCATTGCAAGATGGGGACAATAGAAGGAGTCAGTTTCCACTTCCTTGCACTTGTTCACTCTGTCTCAAGTGTTTCCAGTTCACTATAGCTCTTTTTCTTTTTCTTTTTTTCTTTCTTTCTCTTTTTTTTCTTTCTCTCTTTTTCTTTTTTCTTTTTTTAACAAAGCATAGTAGTTTCCTTCCTAGCCGTCCATCCTCTTGAAGGTCATGTTTTGGTTCTGGGAGTTGAGAACTCCAGGCACCAGCAGGAAATGTGATCGATGGGAGTTGAACAGACCCTAGTGCTTCTGGGTTCTCCCTTTCTGGCCTCCCCTCTGCCCACAGTTGTGGAAGTTTCAAGCCTGGTGTGGGGAGGGAGTTGGCTTGAGTTGAGACGGTCACAGAAGCAAAATGAGGTGGTGGCAGCAAGCCTGCTCACAGGCCCCCCCACCCCAAGTCTGGTCACCAGGTTTGAGAGGTCACTTTAATCGAGATTTTGTTTTGAGGGAGAATTTCACAAGAACAAAGCTGAGAGAGCATTGGTAAGAAATACTGTGCATAAAACCTGCTGTGAGGACGCTGTCAGACCAGCGCTAAGAGGTAACAAAGTCCTGGGTTCGATCCCCAGCACCTCATAAACTGAGTGTGATGGTGCATGTTTATAATGCCAGCACTGGGGAAATGGAGGCAGGAAACAGAGGTTCAAAGGTGATCACATTTGGCTCTGTATGAAGTTTGAGGCTAGCCTGGGATAGATAAGACTCTGCCCACCCCCTCTCTCACACACACAGCAAACAAACAAACAAACAAACAAACAAACAACAAACCCAGAATTCTCTCCAGCGAGTCTCAGTGCTCTTTTGTGGAAAGCAAACCCAGGGACTTGTGAATGCTAGGCAAGCACTTTACCCCTGAGCTGGCAGCATACATCTTTAGGAGCCTCTTGTTTTTTTTTTTTTTTTCTTCGAGACAGGCTTTCTCTTTGTAGCTTTGCGCCTTTCCTGGAACTCACGTGGTAGCCCAGGCTGGCCTCGAACTCACAGAGATCCGCCTGGCTCTACCTCCCGAGTGCTGGCATTAAAGGCGTGCGCCACCACCGCCCGGCTAGGAGCCTCTCGTTAGCAGAAAAGAACTTTAACTAGGCAAGCAGTATATGAGGGTTACAGTGGTTCTAGTTATACAAAATAAGTTAAACAAAAGGACCTCCAGGAGAAGCCGAAGTCACGTGGGCTATCCTAATTCTTTCTCATGGTAAGTGGTAGATTGAATGGTGTTTAAAAATTGATAGGGATAGGGAAGATTTGAACAGCAAAGGCAAAACACAAAACCAGACTTCTCTAATGGCCACCTAGAGAGCAGTGGACTCAACAAGTGACGGAACATAGTCAAGAAGATATTAAAAATGTATGAACATTGACATCATCCTGGGCTAGAAAGCAAGCCTCAACTGATTTCCAAGAGGGTATGCCATTGGCCACATTCTTACACCATTTGCAATTAAGTTAGACATCAATATCAAAAGCAGAATGAGAAGCCCTGACTTGTAGAAAGCAGGAACTGTCTTTCTACATAATTCATGGATGATAGAAAATCATAAAGGGAATTGAAGATACTTAGACCTGAGTGATGCTACAAATGACCACAGAAGTCAATGTTGATGGCATATTGAGAAGAAACTTCCGAACCTCAAGTCTGAATGTTAATGAGCGTGGCGACTTCTTTAAGAAGTCACCTCAGGGACAGGACAATCTCTGGGACAACTGAAGGGAGGAAAAAGAAAGATGAAATTACAGAGGCAGAAAAAATGCCAATAGTACATTGAATTGGGCTCTCACTGTGGTTGTAGCTGAGGCCTGTCTCAAACTTGTGATCTTTGGCTCAGTTTCCTGAGTATTGGGGTTACAGGTGTATTCCACTATGCTGGCTTTGGTACTGTTAGTAACACACATTGATAGTTTTGGCTTTTGTTTTGTTTGGAAACAGAGCCTCATGTAGACTAGGCTGGCCTAGAACTTGGTGTATAGCTGAGGCTGGTGTTGACCTGATCCTTCTGCCTTTACCTCCCAAGTACTTGGATTACGGTTGTACAGTACTGGCTTTGGACCTCAGCTCTGGGTTCAATTTCAAGAACCTGCCTCAGTGAATAAGACCACTGAAGAGGACTTCTGACCTCACTCAGCCTGGGGGCTCCACATACCCATACCACATACATATGGGAATTGGCATACACACATGTATGCACAACACACACACACACACACACACACACACACACACACACATTATAAAAAGGAGACAGAAAGTTGTTTGATATCAAACTTGGTATGAGGGGATTTGTTTTTTTTAATTTTTAATTTTTTTTCTTTTTTGGGGGGAGACAGGGTTTCTCTGTGTAGCTTTGGAGCCTGTCCTGGATCTCACTTTGGAGACCAGGCTGGCCTCGAACTCACAGAGATCCTCCTGCCTCTGCCTCCCGAGTGCAGGGATTAAAGGCATGCGCCACCATCGCCCAGCTTAATTTTTAATTTTTAGATTATTTTTCTCCTTTTTAATTCCTTGGCAGCTGTATCGTTTTACATTCTGGCCTTCAGTGTACAAGGGTCTTCTCTGGGTCAGTGGGGCATGATCGGGCCTGGGGACATATAAGATGATAGCTGGAGCTTTACCTCATGACCACATGTCTTTCCCTCAGTGACTGTGTCCCTGAGATAGCAGAGGCCTGCAGAGACTTGCGGCTGCTGACCCTGCGGTCACTTTACTTTCTGACAAAGTGTCCTTGGGCCACAGTGTTAAGTTCACAGAGGAACAGAACGTTCTTTAAGACAGTTTGCAAACAGGAGAAAGCATACATTCGGATCTTTTAAAATGTTCACACTTCCTAGGAAAACTGCCTTTGTTTGTTTGTTTGTTTGTTTAATATGGGTCAGCTATCACATACTAAACAGAACTTTCTGGTCTACACACATCAGCACCATTAGGAAGTTATTCATCAGCAGTTGTTAAGATGTTAGAAATCTCGGGAGGTGGCTCAGCTTGCAAAATGCTTGTTGTGAAAGTTTGGATCCCCACGTCAAAACCGGGTGTGGTGGGGGTGTGTCTGAAACCCCAGCATTGGGTGCAGAGGATCCCAGGGGCTCACTGGCCAGCCAGTATAGTTGAGAGGGTGGGCAGTGAGCTCAGTGAGAGAGCCTGTCTCCAAATGGAGGTGAGAAGTGATGGAGGAGGACACTCCGATGCCAGCCTCTGGCCTCCACACACCTGCACAGGGAAAACCTATGTGGGCACCCATGCATACATCACACAGAAATCCATCTTAAAACGTCGAAGGCCCAACTTCTCCCCCCACCCCCCCCACCCCCACCCCCCCACCCCCCGCTTTTTTTCAAGACAGGGTTTCTCTGTGTAGTTTTGGCCAACTTCCCTTTAAGTGAGCTAATAACATCAGCATGCTCCATTCCTAGTGAAACTATATTCTCAGAACAGCTTTTTTTTTTTTTTTTTTTAAGATTTATTTATTTATTATGTATACAGTGTTCTACATGTGTCCCTGCAGGCCAGAAGAGGGCACCAGATCTTATTATAGATGGTTGTGAGCCACCATGTGGTTGCTGGGAATTGAACTCAGGACCTTTGGAAGAGCATCCAGTGCTCTTAACCACTGAGCCATCTCTCCAGCCCCGAAACTATATTCTCAGTTACTGGCTAACAAATCTCTGTTGTCACGTGAAGAACCTCAAGTGTCTATTTTTAACTCCCACCTATGCTTTTTAAATCAGACAGATCTTCAATAGAGCCCATTTTATAAGAAAAAGAAATTGGTTACCTTGGTAAGTTTCTCTTTGTTTTTTTTTTTTTTTTTGTACATTTTTGGGGGGTTTCCAAACATTTCAGAGGCATCCTAAGAGGGTGTGGTCCTGGTAGGTCCACCATGCGCCAGTGCTGACTCCATACCCATCAGGACATGGGCAGTACAAATTGGTCTTGGTGGGTTATTAAAACAAAGGGGTCACAAGTTTGGAAAGAGTCGGGAAGATCTGGGAGGGGTTAGGACGAATGAAGGCGTAGCTATGACCAAAACACATACATGAAATTCTTAGAGCATATAGCAATATTATATTCTTGAAAAGGCATTCTTGGCAACCAGACTGATGGACTAAGGATGGGCTAACCTTTTGAAGTTTGTATTCTCAGTCAGTCCCAATCCCACTCTTCCTTGCTCCGCTAGATTACTTTTTTAGTTTCTTCTTTTATTTGAGACAAGTTCTCCAGGCTGGCCTCTGACCCCAGGCTTAAACAATTCTCCTGCCTCAGTCTCTTGAGTAACTAGGACTTCAGCCGAATGCCAGTGCATCCTCTTGAGGGACTGTAAGGCAGCCTCAAGTATCTTGTTTCTTCTTTGGTAAAAACTGCACCACAGACTCACAACCGATCCATTGATTTAAATGAAGGACCTCAAGAGTGCAAACAAATTGAATACTCCTAGCACAGCCTAGCTCAGCCTGCAGCATGCTGTGGTGTAGATTGTTTCCCCTGGTGACTGAGTGGCTGACTGGAGCTGCCTAAAAAGAATCTCCCGGGGCTGGAGGGATGGCTCAGCGGTTAAGAGCACTGACTGCTCTTCCAGAGGTCCTGAGTTCAATTCCCAGCAACCACATGGTGGCTCACAACCATCTGTAATGAGATCTGGCGCCCTCTTCTGTGTACATAATAAATAAATAAATCTTTAAAAAAAAAATCTTCCAGACAGAAGCACTTCTCACTCAAGATCGTTAGCCTGGGAAAAGATCTAGATTCATAACTGTAAGCTCACTTTGTACTGAGAGGATATGACTTGTGTTTTAGTCAGTGTTCTATTGCTGTGAAGAGACACTATGACCACGGCAACTCTTTTTTTTTTTTGAGGTAGGGTTTCTCTGTGTTTTGGTGCCTGTCCAGGATCTCGCTCTGTAGACCAGGCTGGCCTCAAACTCACAGAGATCCGCCTGGCTCTGCCTTCCAAGTGCTGGGATTAAAGGAATGTGCCACCACTGCCAGGCTACCATGGCAACTCTTTTTTTTTTTTTTTTTTTTTGGTTTTTCGAGACAGGGTTTCTCTGTGTAGCTTTGCGCCTTTCCTGGAACTCACTTGGTAGCCCAGGCTGGCCTCGAACTCACAGAGATCCGCCTGCCTCTGCCTCCCGAGTGCTGGGATTAAAGGCGTGTGCCGCCGCCGCCCGGCGGCAACTCTTATAAAAGAAAGCATTTAACTGGGGCTGGCTTACAGTTCAGAGGTTTAGTCCATTATCATCATAGTGGGAAGCATGGCAATGTGCAGGCAGATGTGGTACTCGAAAAGCAGCTGAGAGCTTTGCATCCGGATCTACAGGCAGCAGGAAGAGTCACCTGGCCTGGCTTGGGCTTTTGAAACCTCAAAGTCTACCCCCAGTGACATACTTTTTCCAACAAGGCCAAACCTCTAATTCTTCTCAAGTAGTGGCTCTCTGATTTCAAATATATTAGCCTGGGGGGGGGCACTCTTATTCAAGTCAACACAGTCTGCTTTTTCCTTTTGAGACAGTCTCACTGTGCAGCCCTGGTTAGGCCGGAATCCTATTAGATCAAGCTGGCCTTGAAGTCATAGAGATCCACTTTCCTCTGCCTCCCAAGTGCCGGGATGAAAGGCGTGCGCCACCACACCTGTTGAATGTATTTTTTAAAATTAAGTTTCATTATTTATTTAGTGTGTATGAGTGTGTGCGTGTGAGTGAGTGCGTGTGAGTGTGTGAGTGTGTGTGTGTGTGTACGCGCACATGCATGTGTGTTGCATGTGCCTAGGTGGAGGTCAGAAGACAACTCGCAGGAGCCAGTTCTCTCCTTCTGCCATGTGGGGCCTGGGAATCAAAACTGAGGTCGTCAGACGGCAGCAGGTACCTTTGCCTGCTGAACGATGGAGTTTCTGTACCACAAAAAAGTAAAAAGCAAACAAAAAGTTCACAAGTTGGGAGCTATTGTGCACAGCTCTAGCGGATGAACACTTTCTTTTTTGAACCAAACCATATCCATCCTATCAGGATTATGAAAACCCTCTACATATTTCCTTAATGTCAGCATCTCGGAATTATCAAATCATTTTAAGGGTCCCGTATTGAATTTGACTAATGGAGTCTCATCATGTCTCTCCCCTTTTTGGATGTCTTTTACTTTGTCGAGGAGTATGGATTGTGTGGGGGTTGGCTCATAGCCCTCTGTCTTAGGGTTACGATTGCTGTGATGTAATACCACGACAGAAAGCAGGCTGGGGAGGAAAGGGTTGATTTGGTTTACACTTCCACAGCACTGTTCATCACTGAAGGAAGTCAGGACAGGACTCAAACAGGGCAGGATCCTGGAGGCAGGAGCTGATGCAGAGGCCGTGGAAGGGAGCTGCTCACTGGCTTGCTACCCCTGGCTTGCTCAGCCTGCTTTCTTATAGAACTCAGGACCACCAGCCCAGGGGTGGCGCCCCCCACCATGGCTTGGGTCTTCCACCATGGATCACTAAGTGAGAAAATGCCTTACAACCAGATCTTATGGAGGCATTTTTTCAATCGAGGCTCCCTTCTTTCAGGTAACTCTAGCTTGTTTCAAGTAGACATAAAATTAACCAGCACATCCTCTCATTGATTGGGCTCCTCTTTCTGCATTTTCTAGAGTTATGTCTAGTGGCTTGAGCAGATCCAAGCTTGATTTTTTGAGGGGGGAGGTTCAAGACAGGGTTTCTCTGTGTAGCTTTGGAGCCTGTCCTGGAACTCACTCTGTAGACCAGCCTGGCCTCGAACTCACAGAGATCTGCCTGCCTCTGCCTCCCGAGTTCTGGGATTAAAGGCGTGCGCCACTACCCCCGGGCTCAAGCTTGATTTTTAGTTTCTGGCTCATAATACATGACAGATTTGACCATGTTTGACCTGAGTGAGGTCTTCCTCCCTCTCCATGAATGAGGACTCTGCCGTAGGAAAAACCATGAATGGCCGCTGTAGCACCTGCCCTCCTGGCAGTAAGCCCGGGTGGGGATGGGATTCTTGGGGCATCTCTTCTCTTCTCCACTGCGGGACTTTCTGTTTACCGTGTTTCCTGTCCACTTCCTACTGCCCCTGGGGAGGAGGCACCATCAACCCTATTGGTCAGACCTGGAAACTGAAGCCAGCGGAATAATCTGCCAGAGTGTTGGGTGTGGACTACGTCTTTGACCTTCTGAGGCCAGCCCGGAAGCAGCAAGAGGTTTTGAGGGAACAAGAGCCCCTAGCATCCCTGCAGAAACATCCTTTTTGTTCTTGCCTGAAGATGGGATTGGCTTGCTTTCTTGATAAAGAATTTAGGATGTATAAACTCAAGTGATACTGGACTTCTACTCTCCACATGGAATATTGGGTCCCCTGCAGGGACCCAGTACAGTGCGCACTCCCAGGGAAGGATGGCTCCCTGTGGTGGGAAGAGGGACTCGTCAGCGGCTATGCTGGGACCAGGCGCCGCCTTTTGCTGACTCATAGATTGTTTCTCTGTTACTAAGATTTGGGTTTTGCCGGGCAGTGGTGATGGTGGTGGCAGCGGCGGCGGCGGCGGCGCACGCCTCTAATCCCAGCACTCAGGAGGCAGAGGCAGGAGGATCTCTGTGAGTTTGAGGCCAGCCTGGGCTACAGAGTGAGTTCCAGAAAAGGCTCCAAAGCTACACAGAGAAACTCTGTCACAAAACAACCAAAAAAATTTTTTTTTGCATTTTGATTTTATTTACTGCCCTTCCTGTTCCCCTCCCCCCAAAAAAGGTCAACTTTGCAGAAAAACAGCTAAGCAGGTTTTGAGCGGCGACCTCTGTATCAGCCTCCTGGACTGCTGTAATGCTGTGCCCCAAGCTGGGTGAGAGACTGCAGTCTGAACCCAGCGTCTGCAGACTCCGGGGAGGGCCCACTCTGCCTTCCAAGCTTCTGGCAGTGCCAAGGGTCTGACTTTCCTTGGCACATGGCTGCGTCACCGTTTTCTGCTGACGTCACCACACGGCCTTCTCCCTGTGTGTCAGTTTCCAGATTTCCCTCTTACAATAAGGACACCAGTTCTATTGGATTAGTGCCGACACAATGACCTCATCTTAACTTGATTCCTCCACAAAGACCCAGTTTCTAAATCAGGTCAATGTTGCCAGGTAAGTCAGGCACAAACAAGGGTATCAGAGAGTGTTTGGGGAAGACAGTTCAAGCCATTACAGTCATTTAGGACAGGATGCTGTGAACTCAACCGAATCATTACCGTGCTGTACAATAAAGATGGCATGTGAGACTTCATACAGAGGTGGGGTATAGCTTGGTGGGAGAGGGGCTGCCTAGTGTGTGTGAAGCCTTGGGCTTGACTCCAGCACTGAAAAAAAAAAAGGAAAAAAAGAGGGGCTGGCATGTGGTAGCAGAGTGCTCGCCTAGCACACAGAGCTCTGGGTTCAGTCCTTAACACTTCACCAACCGGGTGTGGGGGCACACGCCTCTTATCCCAGCATTCAGGAGTTACAGACGGAAGGATCAGGAGTTCAGATTTATCTTTGGCCAGGTAACAAGTTTTATAGGTCAGCAAGATGGCATGTGAGACTTCATACAGAGGTGGGGTATAGCTTGGTGGGAGAGGGGCTGCCTAGTGTGTGTGAAGCCTTGGGCTTGACTCCAGCACTGAAAAAAAAAAAGGAAAAAAAGAGGGGCTGGCATGTGGTAGCAGAGTGCTCGCCTAGCACACAGAGCTCTGGGTTCAGTCCTTAACACTTCACCAACCGGGTGTGGGGGCACACGCCTCTTATCCCAGCATTCAGGAGTTACAGACGGAAGGATCAGGAGTTCAGATTTATCTTTGGCCAGGTAACAAGTTTTATAGGTCAGCCTAAGCTATCCAAGAGCCTGTCTCAAACAACGGAAGAGAAAAGGGGACCCTGTGAATGGCCCGCAGGTGAGACTCACAGAGCTGTTAGCTCGCCGAGGTCTGAGGCCAGGAGGGCCTCACTCCCTCAGCCCTTTTCTGCTGGCTGCAATACTTCTGGAACCCCTTCTCACGTGCTGTTGCAGGGGCAGCTCCGGGGCCGAGTCCTAAGCAGAAGTGTCAAGTGCAGTGGGGGCCTGAGGGCCCCAGCACAGGGGGGCTGGGAGGAAAGGAAACGCTCTTACGAAGTTGCCTTTGGCCCTGTGTTGCCAGATGATGGCAAGCTGAGTCCAGGGCTGGGTCTCGGGGAAGGAGCAGTACTGTGCCAAACTCAGGGGTGGCAGCGTAGCCTGGCAATACCCAGGGCAACAGAAGCTGGAAGTTTAGGTGAGCACTTCCAGCAAACGATCTATGAACCAGCCCGTCTAGGCTACATGTGAGTGTGTGTTCAGAAGATGAGTGTTTATTCTTGAGTATTTATTCCAAGGTCGCTTGCAAGTCGTATCAGAGCAGACGTACCGGGCACGAGGGGCTCTGCCTCTGGTCGGGGAAGGCCGGATGCCTGTGTGCACTTACTCCCCTGGGGTGGGTCTTGGCACACAGAATGATTGCAGGGGTGGGGGGAGGCCCCCAAACTGGGAAGGTAACCGATGGCTGGAATTGGTGTCTTGTGATGTGTCTTACTGGAGAGGGTCAGGTGAATCTTGATAGTGGCAAGGAGGGACAGATGTGGGTTATTGTATTCCCTGTGAGAGCACTGTAGGAAGAGTGATGTAGGGCGGTGTCACTCAGAGGCCCACACCCAGTGTCCTTGTTTGCTGACCGGGCCAGGCCCAGGGCTCTACAACCAGGTGGGCCCAGGGCCAGGCACCAAATGAATGAATGGAGTGACTATATGACAGACCTGTCCAGGGAGGGACTGAGTTTTAGGAGCTTTGTGATGTTTGGTCACTTTCCTTCAAGTGTTAAGCCACCACTGTTTCCAGGGAGGCTACATGTGTGCATGCCATTTATTTAGCTCACTAGGAAATAAACTGATACCTCAGTGCACACATGTATACACACACACACAATCTGTTGTTTCTAAGACACGGTCTTGTTATGCAGTCCAGGCTGGCCTTGGACTGAGTGCAGGAACGGTCTCTGGTTTTACTCTGTGTGCTGCAACAGCAGAATGCTGCCATCCCTGGCTTATGTGACAAATCCCTTTTTAAAGGAGATTTATTTTTACGAGTGTTTGGTCTACATGTAAGTGCACCACAGGCATGCAATAATCACAGAGGTCACAAGAGTGTCGGATCCCTGGAAGTGGGAGTTACAGATGGTTGTGAACCACCACGTTTGTCTTGGGAATTGAACTCAGGTCCTCTGCAAGAACAGTCAGTGTTCTTAACCTGAGCCATCTCTCCAGCTCCTGGTGTGACAATTCCTAATTAAAAATATGTTCATATTTAAGCTGGGTGTGGTGGTGCGTCTTTAATCCTAGCACTCAGGAGGCAAAGGCAGGTGGATCTGAGTTCGTGGCCAGCCTGATTTACTGAGTTCAAGGACAGCCAGAGCTATACAGAGAAATCCTGTCTCAAAAACAAACTCAAATGTTTGTATTTAATAATGGGATTCATAAATCTTTTCAAGTTCTTTTCTGGAGATGGGTAAAAGAGATGACAATTCATGTACTTTTCTTATTTGGGAAGAAATGTAGAATTCTCTATATTCTCCATGTAGAATCTTAATTGGAACATACCCAAATATATGGTATTTTAAAGAACGTTAGCAAACTGGTAGGTAGGATTTATTTTAATTTTCAATCTGGAAAAAAAAGCCCAAAAAACAAGACCCCAAACTCTGCTCATACACACACACACACACACACACACAGAGTCAACATTTTCAGAGCACTGATACAAGGGAATATCGTTCCCTTCAATTGCATGACAATACTGTTTTATGTGTCACAATAAAAGTTACAAGAGTCTTGTCTGCGGTCACACAAACATCATGAGTTTACATTTTAACACACAATTAAAAAAAAACAAAAAACAGACGTCTCCCGGCACTTCATCCTTGTGACCACGGCCCGCTTCCATTAACATTTAAAAAACCCAACAGTGGCTGTTTCGGAAGGCGTAGCCTTTCCGGATCCAAACTAAAATCATGAGAAATTTGCCATTTAAGAGAACAACCAAGATTTTATTCATAGGTTTGGTGACTCCATTCACCAGAAGATGTGTAAAAAACTGCATGAGAGTAAAAATAAATAAAGTGTTGTTGCCCAACCAGCCTCGTCAACACGGCAGCCAGGACAGGGCACACAGCACTTAGGACCATCTCCTGACGTTTTCCGTTGCCTTCGTTAAAATTACAACTTTCCAACAAATCAAATGAAAAGAAAGAGACTGGGTAAAAGGTTTGAGGATGTTCACATTCGGGCTGGCCTTCTCTTCAGCAGCACTTTGGGGCGTGCGGCGGCAGCGGCGGCGGTGACATATTGCGTGTTTGGACATAAGGCACCGTGATCTGGACGTGCCGTTCACTCCCTTCCGGTCACCCGTTCCATCCCAGTGACTTCTTTGAAATGAAAAGTAGTACTAATTTCAGACACAGTGCACTTTAATGACATACAGCATTGGAAACCCCTCGGAAGGGGGGGTCTGAGGACAGTCTTTGAAGGTAAGCCTGAATCTTCAAGCACATAAAATCTTTTCCTATGCTTACAAATCACTGGAAAAATACCCATCGCCAAACCCTGATATACATTCTTAGCCACTTTATTTTCTTCCATTGCAGCCAGTGTTCATGAGGCAAAACGCGACCCCGAGACTTTGTTCAAGTTCTCCTGTGAGGGTGTCTACATTCACGGGGGTCATTCGGCCTCTGTCTCCTTCTGTTTGGCACCTGCTGGGAGATGGAAAGTTTCAAGCTCATGCTCACGGGAGGGTTCTCTGCACAAGCCGATCCCACCCAGGCTGGCAGTGGCTGAGGACGGCCAGAGGCTTCCCAACAGAGAGGTGGGAGGAATGGGCGGCTCTAAGAGCCCCACCCCCTCCACCATCTCTTGGGCTCTGATCTTTATCACACCTTGCCACTCTAAATGTCAGATTCCACTGCTAAGAAAGTAAAAATAAATAGGCAGTTACTTCAGCCACCATGCACATATATAAAAATATAATCTATAAGGATAACTGAACACGCAACGGATACTAGTACCTGCTGGTTTCACGTGGGATGGTAGGCAGGGCTACTCTTCTAACCCACAGCACCTCCCTAGCTTTCATCTGACCTGTTTTTTTTAAAAATTAACTTAAAAAACTTTGATGTATATGGGTGCTTTGCCTACATGTATATCTCTACACCATGCCTGTGCAATGCCCAAGGAGGTCAGAGAGGGTATCAGATTCTCTGGGACCACAGTTATAGACAGTTGTGAGCTGTTAGGTGGGTGCTGGGAATCGAACCCGGGTCCTCTGGAAGAGCAGCCAATGCTCTTAACCTCTGAGCCGTCTCTAGGCCCCTGACTTTGGTTTTCTGAGGCAGGCTCTTGCTATGTAGCTCAGCCTGGCCTCTGCCTTCAGAGGGCTGGGACCCATGTGCGCATTCTGCGTCAGACTACACACGTGACTTTGGAGCGAGATTAACAACAGATTAGAAGAAGGGGCTGCAAACTGTAGCTAGTACGGTCAGATTGCTTCCTGGTGGGTGAGTGTGCAGCTAAGGCTCATTTCGAGTGTGAGTTCCACTGCGATGTTGCTAAGCAGTTTGAAAAAGAGAAAACGTTACTGCGTTGAGCAAGTCTCCGTATGAGAGCAGCTGTGGCCACATCTGCTCAGCTGCTGTTGGCGCTGTCACGTCACAGTGGCTGTGCTTCCCTCAAGGGGATCCCCTAAGCATCCAGCTGAGCTGCTCACTGGGGCTGCAGAGATGGCTCAGCGGTTAAGAGCACTGACTGCTCTTCCACAGGACCCGGGTTCAATTCCCAGCACCCACATGGTAGCTCACAACCATCTGTAACTCCAGTGCCAGGGATCTGACACCCTCACACCGATGCACATGGGTGGGGTAACTGGGATGTAAACCGTCACTCTCCTGATCTGTAAGCACACTAGTTACCTTGCAAAAGTGAGCATCCTGAGTTCCATGGGAGCTCTGCTCTGCATATTCAGAACGCAACATTTTCCCCAATGAACCATTACCTACAGCCTATCAGCAAGAACTCCAATCCAGCCACCCCGTTTTTATGACAGGGTTTCCATGGTAAATCCATTCCAAATGTCAACTGTGAAACAGATTTCTGCACTGTACCCACAGGAATGGGAGGAGCAAGAATGATTGACAACTTTGGAAACACCAAGTTTAGATGGAAATCTAAAGTCATACCCAGCCTGCTCTGAGGCACCAAGGCTCAGAGAGAATGGTCCACTTGCCAGTTTACTCTGGGATTCTGATGCCCAAAAGATCTCAAGGGGATAAATGAGGCCCTGCACTGAGGTGAGGGCATGCCTGAGTCTGGGGCTGGTCCTGGACCAGGGCATCCTTCTCTGAGGGTACTACCTCCCCATGTGTCTACCCAGACACCGGCTTTCTCATTTGCAGCGGGGAGAGCCTGTGGTTTCGCCTGCTTGAAGATTTACTTACACATAATCAATCCCAAGCTACAGGTTAACAGGACTTCCTGGTTTTGTTTGTAATAGAGTAGCTCTGTTCACTTTCGGGGCTAGATGGTATTCCACAGGATGGAAGTCTGTTTCCCCTTCCATCTTTTGAAAGATACGAGGTTATTTCCAACTTAAAGGTGGTGGTGGTTTGAATGAGAACGGCCCCCGGTTGGTAGAACTGTTTGGGAAGGATTAAGGGGTATGGCCTTAGTGAAGGACACGTGTCAGTTGGGGTGGGCTTTGGGATTTCAAAAGCACCCCTCCCCATTAGCACACTCTCTCCCTCTCTGCCCGTTTGTAGATCAGATGTGAACTCTCGACCACTGCTCCAGCGCCATGCCTGCCTGCGCTATGCTCCACATCCTGATGGCCACAGACTCACCCTCTGAAACTGTAAGCTGCAATAAACGCCGTCCTTCGTAAGCTGCTTTGGTCCTGGCAGCTTTACGGGAATAGAGTAACTAAGGCAGGGTGATAGTTTCACCGCAACTCAATTCATCTGATGCCCGCTTGTTTGGGACTGGGAAGCTCTCTGTGAACTTCAGCCAGTCAGTCTGGAAAGGACTACAAGAGGCCATCTACGGATGAGTTTCAGATTCAGCAAGTGGGAGGTGGGCCCACAGGAACATCTCTCCTAACTTCTGCAGGCTGCTGCTCCTGGCCAAGGTCCCTGTGAAGGTGACTCTTTACTGGGGTTGGCTCTGTGGCTTTTGCATCTGGTGAGTTGGGCAGGGCTGCGGCAGCGGTTTCTGGGGACCCTTACGGTGGGTAGTTTTAGGGAACAGACTAATTACAAAAGCTAGCTTTAGCTGAGATTGATTGATGTCTGAACTAAAGAAAAGCAATACCACAGTGGGCGATAGTTTAATGAGTACTGCTAGAGTTCAAAGTATGTGCCACCTACTGTCGCATCTGTCCTGGGTCTGTGACCCTGTGGAAAAAGCTAGCTGGTTTCTGTGCTGGGGCTGGAGAGGCGGGGGAGGGGGTGGAAAGAGAATGTGAAGGCAGCGATGTGGCAGGGTTTTAACGCCTCATCAGGTCACCACTCACCATAAACACACGGCCAGCTCTGTGCAGGCGCCTTCTACCCCTGCCCTGTGTGTGCTTTCTAGAAACTTTGCTTACCCGAGCAGAACATTAGAACTTCAAAAACGAAAAGGAAAGGCAAAAAGATCTGCAGAGCAGCACACACAATGCCCTGCTGTGTGGGAGGTGGGGGCCGGGTGTCTTCAGCGTCTGTCCTGGAAATCTTGGATAGAAATCAATCAATCAATCAATCTACCTACCTGTCTATCCTTTTGAGACAGAGTCTCTTTATGTAACCCTAGTTGTCCTGGAGCTCACTAGGTAGACCAGCTGGTCTCAGGCTCACAGAGAACTTCCTGTCTCTGCCTCCTGAGTGCCAGGATCAAATTCATGTGATACTGTGCTGGCCTGAAATCTGCATTTTTACCTGCTGGTGTGAGGATCAGGGCTTGCAGGATGTCTGACAGGGAGATAATACCCACAATACTATCTGCATCATTCACTACCACCAGCCGATGGACCTGTAAAGAGAAAAGCCCAGGTGTGAGTTTACTCTGTGTGTGTGTGTATTGCACTTGCCCAAGTAGGCATACATGGAGGCCAGAGGTTGATAACAAGTTTTTTTTTTTCCTAAATTGCCTCACTTTTTTTCTCCCCCAAGACAGGGTTTCTCTGTGTAGTCCTGACTGTCCTGGAACTCACTCTAGACCAGGCTGGCCTTGAACTCTGAGATCTGCCTGCCTTTGCCTTCCAAGTGCTGGGATTAGAGATGTGAGCCACCACTACCCAGCTGCCTCACTATCGTTCATTCGTTCGTTCATTCATTCATTAATTCATTCATTCATGTGTATGAGTGTTTTGCCTGTATATATGTCTGTGCACCACATGCATGCAGTGAGTGACCCTGGAGGCCAGAAAGAGGGTGTCTGATCTCCTGGGACTGGATGGCTTTGAGCAGCCATGTGGGAATCCAACAGTCCAACTTGTATCCATTGGAAGAGCAGTAAGAACTGTAGCCTCTGAGCCATCTCGCCAGCCCCGCATTATTACTATTTTTTAGATGGAATCTCTCACTGAACCTGAAGCTTGCCATTTTACTAGCCTGGCTGGCCAGTGAGTCCAGGATCCACCTACCTCTGCCCTACCAGAGCTGGGGTTACAGGACTCTACTGCTGTCCCTGTTTGGGTGGGTGCTGGGATCTGAATTCAGATCCTCCTGCCTGCAGGCAGGCAATTTATCCACTGAGCCATCCTCCTAGTCCACATGTGAAAGTTTAAATTAAAAACATTTAAAAATGCATGTTGGAAAAAAAGACATGCAGGAAACTGTACAGTGATCCAGCTGCACAGGAGGGCCGCACAGTGGATGTCTGCAGGAAGGTTTGGGTCCAGAGGTGAAACGTAACACCAATTTGCTTGACCACACTGAGAAAAATGAGCCAGCTCTGTCTGTTGAGCTTCCACATTTCAAACTATCTATAAAGGAATGATATAGCTCAAAAGTAACAATCTCAGTCTGTGTATGCATGCATGTGGTGGGCATGGAGGCCAGAGCTCTGTCCACACTGGGTGACTTCCTCCATGCTTCTCCACAGGCTCTCTCCCTGAACCTAGAGCGCACCGACTCAGCTGCACTGGCTGGCCAGCAGGCCTCGCAATCCTCCTGCCTCTGCCTCCCCAGCACTACTTCAGTTGGCTTTTTACCAGGGAGCTGTGGATCAAATCCGGGTTCTTGTGCTTGTGTGGCAACAACTTTGCCAACTGAGCCGACTCCACCCCAGCCTCTCAATTTCAGTACTCGAGTGAGCGCAGTCTCTTGCAGCCAGTATGCAACTGGATTTAGCTGAGCAATGGAAGTCCAGAAGGTCGTGGAAACTTAGGACTGGGCTCTGCCCTTTCCTCTCCTGCGGGGACTGTGCTGTGGCGTTCAGGCATTAGTGTTAATGTTCAAGAGGATCAAGTGTGGCAGAGTGAAGCAGGTGTAGTCACCTCTAGTGTTCTCATCTCCAATCTTCCAGAGGTGAATGGAGAGCTGGAGGAGAGAGCAGAGTGTGGAACAGCATCCCAACCTCCTCTTATTATTCTGCCTGGGGCCAAAGGTTACCTGGGAGATCCTCGAGGCATCAGTCAGCCTTAGCTCCTGCCCAAAATGGGACACAGGAGGAGCTGCAGGGGAGGAAGTCTGGCTTATGTATTTTGCCAAAGGATAATGTTTTTGATGTCATAACTTGCTTTAGGGTTAAAAAAGAGTCGCCTTGGTTATCTTTCTTGTGTCAATCAACACAGATTTCTTTAAAAAAACTTTCTGGTCCTTCAATAATCCTGTGATAAAACACAGCACTGTAACTGTGATTTAGGATAAAATGATGATTTATTTTTATGATGTTTATTTATGTATGGAGAGGCATGTGCGTGACTGCCCAAACAGGTCTGAAGAACTTGTAAAAGTCATCTTCTTGTTCAACAGGCCGATGGTGACAAACACTCTGGCTCTGGGAGGAGTCAGCTGGCGAAGGGATTTTAGTAACAGACAGAGCTGAGACACGCAACTTGAGAAAACAACTTATTACATCCTTATTTCCCTTCTTGGCTTCCTTCAGACCACAGATTTCCATGGCCCTCCACCACAGCACGCGAGAGGTGTGGGTATTACTGGCCTTGGTGATTGGCCTTTTCTCATGGCAATAGAAAAATTAGACTGCTAGTGATTTTCACCATTACCACTCTCCTACAAAGTGATCTGTAGCCGGGCGGTGGTGGCGCACGCCTTTAATCCCAGCACTTGGGAGGCAGAGCCAGGTGGATCTCTGTGAGTTCAAGGCCAGCCTGGTCTCCAAAGCAAGTTCCAGGAAAGGCGCAAAGCTACACAGAGAAACCCTGTCTCGAAAAACCAAAAAACAAAAAAAAAAAAAACAAAAAAAAACAAAAAACTGTAGTTCTCACAATGGATTCCATCACATAGATGTCCACTGTCATCACAGGGAGGGATGACATTTTTCCTATTCCTGCTTCTGACCTATGGAGGGCACAAGACTCTAAGGACATTCATGAGACGTTAGGATGCACTCCCAAGTATGTTAGAACCTTCTAGAAAACAAGATGGATATTGCACAGTTCAAGAAAAGGCGAGATTTAGCTGGGCAGTGGTAGTGTATGCCTTTAATTCCAGCACTGGGGAGGCAGAGGCAGGCGGATCTCAGGGAGTTCAAGGCCAGCCTTTTCTACAGAGTGAGTTCCAGGACAGGCAGGACTACACAGAGAAACCCTGTCTTGAAAAACCAAAAAGAAAAGTGAAGATTTGCCAGTGAAATGCTGTGCTAAAGAGCAATGGTCACAGCTGGGGAGGGAGAAGCTGAGGGAATGAAGTCAGACACCACATGGAGCCTCACCTCTGTGGGACGGCAGCTGGATTCTATAGGACAGACACCAGACTCTATAGGACAGAGGCTGGACTCCATGGGAGCTTAGAGGAGTTCCAGCAGCAATGGCTCTCAATGCGGCACCTGACCTCAGCAGCATGTGCAGCACAGCTTTTGCTGTGGAGGTTACAGTCGCCTCTTAGTGGCTTCAAAACTAATCAGGTGCTTTGTCTCTTAGCTTGCACACCTGTATTTGTAATAGTGAAACAGGCTTGTCATTAGCAGTTCATTTTGCTTAGTAGGGAATGTTCTGGAAAGAACAGAACTGTATCCTTCAGTCCTTGAGAAGGACACTGGGCGAAGGGGTGGGGAGGGACAAGGCACACAGGATGCCACTTCCAGCCTGGTCTGAGAAGAAAGGAATGGTTGTGAGGATGAGAAGGTGGCCTGACACACAGGACAGTGGCCTTTCTTCCTTCCTGGGAACACTGTGTAAGGTACACCTGAAAGTTCCACAAGCAGTGGAATTCCGGCAGTGTGGGGGCGGCTGCTCGGGCTGGGAAGAGTTTACTGTTCATGTCAGTCGGGGCAGAGAGGAGAGAGACAGGAAGTGAACTTTCAAACGTTCTGTCGGGCTGGTGAGACAGCTTGGGTAGAGTGCTTGTTATGTAGGCTTGGTGATCTGTGTTCAGTCCCTAGAACCCACACAGGGTGAAGGAGAGATCTGACCCCATA
The DNA here is from genome assembly GCF_004664715.2 of Peromyscus leucopus. Lineage (NCBI taxonomy): Eukaryota > Metazoa > Chordata > Mammalia > Rodentia > Cricetidae > Peromyscus > Peromyscus leucopus. The sequence goes on from NC_051065.1 coordinate 61,914,871, forward strand.
TACGTGGATACACATGCAAACACATGCAAATGCAAACACACGAGCACGCATGTGCATGCAGGCACTCCCCCCACATACACGAGCACACATACATGCATGCAGGCACTACACACACACACACACACACACACACACACACACACACACAAAGTTTCACTTTACCTGATTATCATTCATTTTGTTAATATAACATTATACATTTTTGCTTTGAATTCACAGATACTGACAGGATGTATAAACTAAAAGCTTCTGGGGCAACTTTTGTTCTCTCAAGTGTACATTTTTTTATACTCTGAAAGTATCTTGCCAATATTTGCATTCACAAAAATTCACAAATTCAACTCAACTCAGCAAGCCTTCACGTCTGTGTGTCGAGCACTGTGCTGGGGTTCAGAATGGCCATGAACCCCCTCCTATCCTACAGACCCATGGCCTGCCTCCCAGGGCTGTGTCTCAACCTCCCCAGCCATCCCTCGACTGCTTGCTGTGTGTGTCCTGAAGCAGACTTGAGGGAAGATGTGTACAGGCCCGGTCTCTCACCTCGGCTCTTACTATTCTGTCCACGATGGTCTCCAGTGTTTCCAGCTTATTGCACTTTACCACACCCTCAAAGTACTGTGAGCGGTGCTGCAGGGCCTGGGTCACCGTGATGTCTAGGTTATTATAGGTTTTCTCAGCAGCAAGGTTCTGCAACAGAGTCACAGGGAAAAAATTACATCCTTCACTTCCATTCGGATGAAGGAGCAACCTGATTTTTGGAAACAGTAACATGGAATTTGGTCTTATGAGTTGTCTTTCCAGCTAGTATCATGCCATCAGCACGGTTGTCTCAGTCATAACTGAGGATAACACATTACTAGGTGTACCTTGATTACGGAGACATGTAAATTTGTTGTGTTGGTAGCATGGGGGATTGAACCCAGGACCTCATGCAAACTAAGCAAGTGCTCCACCACTGAGCTACTGCCCTAGCCTCCCGTTCCCCGCCCCTTTTTTTAATAAAACTTTGAGCCAGGTCTTCCTAAGTTACTCAGACTGGTCCTGAACTTATTCTGAAATTCAGTTAGGTCTTGAACTTGCAATCCTCCTGCCTCAGGCTCTTGAGTAGCCGGGACTACTCTGGCTTGTGTCACTAGGCTTAGCAGACAAATGTTGTTTTATACATTTAAAAAGATTTTACTTTATATTTGTGTGCATGTACACACAGGTGTGCGTGCGTGCGTGCGTGCGTGTGTGTGTGCGTGTGTGTGTGTGTGTGTGTGTGTGTGTGTGTGTGTGTGTGTTGTGCTTATGGAGGCCAGAAGAGGGCATCAGATCCCTTGAAACTGGAGTCACAAGTATCTGTGAGCCTTCTGACATCAGGAACATCACCTACTCTTACTACTAAGCCAACTCTACAGCTCACGTGTTAAATTTTGAGGCTTTTTTGCCAGGCTCCTCCCTTCTTTGTCCACTAGGGCTCTACACCACACACAAGCAAAGTCTCCTGAGAAATGAACTAACACCTGTGAAGGGTAAGATGCGCACCTCAGTGCTTTGCAGTGAGTTCTCAGAGCTCACCGACTCTATTAGAAAGGTGTGGGGGCCAGGCAAGATCAAGAAGAGACCCAAGAAGCCCAGAAAGCCATGGGGTCTCCCACAACTCCCATGGATTTTAGTGGGTCCATTCGTCCAAGGTTCTAATGAAAGGATTTTTGGTATCTACCCTGTTGAACAGAATAGGGTGAATCGAGAGATTTGAGACAGCTACAAAGCTGTCGTTAGGGCAGGCTCAACACTGTGGCAACATGCGTTGTATGCATTTCACTATCAAGTCTGCTTCCCCTTCTTAGACACAGTGTGAAACTCAGAAATGACTCTTAAATGTGAGTGGGAAAGAACAACTTAAAGGTATGATACAGCACCAGTGAGAAACCTCACGCCTGCCAATCAAGGATTTGAGTAAAGAGCCCCAGGAGACTAGGATAGCTCTCTCCGCCTATTGGCTTCTTCTTAGATCAGTGTCTCCCAGCTGAGCAGGAGTATGCGTTAATACGGGCCCCAGCTCACGTGTTCACTGAGCACACCCCACAGGCAGAGCGACCCCATAAAGAACCGCGACCACGGAAGGTGCGTGCTCCGTGGGCTGTAGTGATGGATGCGATGTGTTTCCATGAAGAAGCCCGAGGACAATAAAAATCAGCACTACTCATACAGTTCATTGGTAGATCAGTGAGTATTAGAAATATCATCACTGTGAGGCTGAAATTCTCCAAGACTCTCACTCAAAGGGTCAGAACTTGTTACATCAGGGAACAAAGGACTCAGTCTAATTGTGATTTTCATTTGTTTGAAAATGCATTCTGAACGACAGGTTTAAAAACATGAAAAAATACTTACAATTACATCAAACTTGGAATAAATATCTACAACTTTTCCTAAAAATGAAAAAATATGTTAGAAAAACATTTCAGGAACAAAACAGCAACTCATTAAAAAATCAGTCTTAACTGGGTAACTACTATGGATTACACAGTGTTGAATAAAACAAATGGGCCCATTTAAAAGTGGACATAAAATGGTATCTTAATGGAGACAGGAAACTAAGTCCACCGCAAATTCCTATTCTCCTGATTGCTGACTATGGGAAGTGCACCCCAGCATTGGTTTCTCTGTCGTCTGCTCTCTTCCCACTCCTTCCGGCCCAGGAGCGGGCCCGAAGCTTCGCTGGGACGGCCTCACACACCTGACTCATCCACCACGGGCAGCGCTGATATCCGTCTCTCCACAAAGATGTTCAAGGCTTTGATAATAGGAGTGTCTGGGTGAATGAAGGCAATATTGTGGTACGTTCCTATTCCAAGTTCATCCAGGTTCTGCTTCATGAAGGCAGGCTTTGGCATATCAGACATCTGAGCAAGGAGAGACATGAGAATGTTCTAGAACCCTAGCATACCCTTGCAATGCTCAAACATCCAGATCTGAATGAAGAACTATGTTCAACACATGAAAGGCACTCTTTCCTAACGTCTGCTTGGTGTCTTACTGTCAGCAGAGCCACACGTCAGAACTGCCTCTCTCACACCAGCTAACAGCTCCACATGTATCCTTCTACAAAAAATGATCCCAAGGATTCATGTCTGCCCTTCACTCCAAAACAGCGGGTAGATGATGGGATCGACAGGCATGTCTGGGGAACGAAGGCCTGAAAGCCAGCACGGCTTGAACCCTTTATTCTTAGTGATGTACACTCAGCCCCGGGACCTGAAGTGACCCTAGGGCCGAATGGCTGAGACCAAGCTGCTGCTCGGTCCAGCCCACCTCCACAGCTGGTCCTCTCCCCAGATGAATCCAGTTTCTGACGATTAACAACAAGGAATAAACTAGCTGCACAGAGCGGGAGGAACCTTTAACAAACGAACTTTCCTCTTCCGACTGTTTCAGAGGAGGAGGGGTAAGTTGGAAGGAAGTCTAGGATCAGGCCGAACTACAACAAAGTAAGGTCTACGGTTTCAAAGATCCACCTTTTATAAAGGGCACAGTTGACGCCAGCCTTCTGGTGTACCTTATAATTATCAGGAAAAGATGAACAGTTAGAAGAAACAAAATGTTCAAGTCAAAGAGTTCATCAATATTCAAATCATGAGATTCCTAGAAATTTAGAGAAAAAAGAGAAAGACCTATTAGGTCATCTAATCCATCTCAACACAGACTGCCTGCTTCTCAAATGCCTGCAAGGGTATCACTACCCTTTCTCCACATGATCCTGATAATGAAGTAAAAACCAGGCTATGATGCTTCTTTATTTAAAATACGTGTTTTTATCTGACAACCTATGGCTGAATATTTGGCTGCAAGGTTCTAGCTGCCATATTGGTTCAAATATAAGGCAACCCTCTTCCTCTCCACAGATGAGGTGAGTGGCAATATAAACAGCATTACCACCACCAACTGGGCAGGGATAAGGATGCCTTGTGTAAAGCTCTCAGGATGTGCCTGCCAGTGGGTCAACTGTCACAGACGGGCTCTAGGGGGCTGAGCTGCCAAGCCTGGCAAATGTGGGTCCAGAGCACCTGCCTCTTCACCCAAGCCCTTGGTTCCTATGATGTCTCAACACACGAGGCTGCCACACTCCACTGTAACCGACTGGTGGACAAAAACTGCTCTTCCTTCCTAGGCTGCCTACTAAATGTCATGGGCTCTTTGGCAAATTATTCCTCTCCTGATTTCTTAGCATTCATTTAATCAGGAAATACAACTTGTCTCCGTATGCCTACTATGCCTATTAAACTATGTGACCAGCTGGATCACCAATGCGTGTCTCTAAACCCTTGACACCTCAGTAAGCCCCTGGTCTTGCAAGGCTGCATCCAGAAGAGCAACTTGGACCGGGCGGTGGTGGTACATGCCTTTAATCTCAGCACTCGGGAGGCAGAGCCAGGTGAATCTCTGTGAGTTCGAGGCCAGCCTGGTCTACAGAGCGAGATCCAGGACAGGCACCAAAGCTACACAGAGAAAGCCTGTCTGGAAAAAACAAAAACCAAAAAAAAAAAAAAAAAAACAAAAAAAAAAACAACCAAACAAACAAACAAACAAAAGAGCAACTTGGGCCGGACTTCGGGCTTGCATGCCTAGTGGGAAGCTGCAGACAGGAAGCAGCTTTTAAGTGTTTCTTATTTCCGTTAGAAAGAAAACTTCAAATGACCTTTCTGAACCATCAACACTTCCACTGGTCCTCCTGACTGATGACTTCAACTCCACATTTAGCACAGGTGATGGGGGCGGGGCACGAAAGCCTCCTGGCACATTCCTGCTCCCACGGAGCCTCCTCTAATAATACTCCCTGTCTCGGAGGTTTGAACACAAACCACAGAAGTGCACTATGGTGCGTCTCTTGCCTACATCTGACTTGCCTTGGGATTCTCTGATGCTGCTGCAGGTGAGAACGAGATCACCCCCGGGACGGTGTTTTTTTTTTTTTGCTCCTGTTTCTAAAACCATGACCTCAACAAAGGCACCACGAAGCAACTTCTGCCCTAAACCGTGGCTCCATCCATCTGGTGCAGCAGACCTCAACCAGACTGAGAAACTGCTTTAGCTGCCCGTGCACGAGAGATGCCCATCTTCAGGGGGCACTTCCCAGTTTTAGTACTTTCATACTTGGCCTAAAATATTACAGCATTTGAGCTGGCATCCACTTGGAGAACACACAGTGCACACAGTATAGTGAGTTGAGAAACTGAAATGCCGCAAAATGGAGCCCTTAGAACTACCGGTTTCTTCTACCAAGAGCAACAGGAGCCCATTTACTTGACGTAAGTGACAGGCAATGCAACTGCATCTTTAGGGACTACTTACAAAAAGCTGGAGGAACTTGAGGATTCTTTTGTGGGTAAGTATATAAAGTGCATTCCCACTGATAGGGTCAATAACTGGCAATCTGTGGATTTTATTTTTGATCAACGAGTATACAGCATCGAAGAGGCTGCGGGAAAAGCCATTAGAGTCATTAGGAGGCTTTCAAGAGAGATCAGAAAGACTTCGGACCACCCCAGCTTTCCAGTATTTTCCCTGCTTTTATACCACCATAAGAAGAGGGTCACACCAGCTTAAAACGGTCACCGCAAAGCTTTACATGGGAGCTCTCCGCCCATCTGTTGATGCGTCTCAAACTCGAGAGGGAAACATGGAGCGCCAGCAAGGCCGGTTGTTAGTAGTGTGTCCAGGGATTTTGTTTGAAAGAGGCAAACCTTAAGCCTTCTGGAAAGCCAGCAGTGACCTCAGCACTGGGGATGGGTTGCCAGACTCCCAGGGCGTCTGCCCGCCCTGCCAGCCCACCTTGGGGAACTGCCCCGTGTCCTCCTTGCCCCCGCCACTGTCTCCAAGAAGCCTGCGGAGTGTACCTTCCCCCAAGATCTGGAAATAAGGGGACAAACCAAGTGTCTTCTCTCTCTACAGCTCTTGGGCTTTAAAAATGTCTCCTACTCTGTCCGTCTCGTGCTGAGAGCCAGAGAGAGCTGAGCACCTGCTCTGCCAGTCCTGATTATTCGCCCTTCCTGCTCCTTCTAGGATGGCTCTGGTCTGGATTGACACCACTCTGGGGATGTTTCACTGCTGCTCCCAGGATCCGGCCCCTCGGACCAAATGCTGGGGTCAGGAGTGAAGCCCTGAGATGGGTAGCTGTAAGAGGATCCCTCTACCGATGCTGCCGCAGGAAAGCTGGATGTCTGAAACTGGCCCGGATCATCAACCTCATAGCCCATTCCCAACCACTTGGATCTACACGGTTGTTCCACCCTCTCCCTCCTCTCTTAGGTCTTGCTAAGCTGTCCAGGATAGCCCTGGGCTTGCTATGTGTATAGCCCAGGCTGGCCTCAAACATGCAGTCTTCTTATGGCAGCTTCCCCTGCGTGCTAGATCCCACCATGCCTGGCTTTGCTGTGGTTTCTAACATCTCTCACCTTCTGGCACGCTACTTGCATTAAGGAGGTTGGTCCTATCCAGACTGAGGGACTTGTCTGTCTACTTCTAGTTACCTATCATGGCAATGAGACACCTAAACTGCAGAGAATGTTTCACAGGAGAGAAGAAGCTTCCATGTTTACCTTGCATCTGGAGAGATATTCACCAAAGGCTTGAAGGTTTCTTGTAAGTATAACTCTGCATTTGTAGAAGGAAAACATACAGTTAGTTTTAGATCTGCTGTGTGCAATGCTACTTTACATTAAAATATCCTCCAGTTTGCAGGAGACAACTAGAAACCCAAATAAAAGATGATTTACCCTAAACTAAGGGTACAGTCTTGGTTATTTTAAGTCATGTTTTCAGGACGTGTTTGAAGAAAAATCAAATATAGGAAAAGGCTCCAATGTTTCCAAAGATGATGCTAACATCAGGAAACATGGATGCAGACAAATGGTAGCAGAGGCCACTGGGTCCTATCAAGTCCACATTACTCTCAAGAAATGAAACCTTTACAGAATCGTTTAGAGCAATTTTCATAAATGCAGAGAGAGCACCACTTTAAGCAATGTTGTTCTCTTCAAATGATCTCATTTTATTTCACTGATGCTCAAAACCCAGGGCATGTTGGGAATCTTGCCAGCATATGCACATTTTCTTTGTAAAGAAATCAACTGTAATTAATTGGTTTTGCTGAGGTCTGCACACAGAAGGTATCTGAGACCGTCCTGATATTATCACACCTTCAAACAACCCCGTAGGCGGAAGTGTAAATACACCTAAACCAGGCTCAACGGAATGCATACAGCAGGATTTGATGAGAAGGGCTTGTCTTGGTGTTGTTAATCATGTCGTTGACAGGCCATCTGGATGCCATGCTGACTTAATTCATTTAGCCTGCCTTGATAAAGCCATGCTCAATAAAACACATCCCTTGGCAAGATTTCAAAATCACAGGAAATTAAAAGGGGCCGCAGAGGTCTGGAGAACTCAAGTGGAGGGTATGATTTCTCAGACACCTTTGAAGGCTGGTCATCCTGTCAAGCACATGATGGGAACAGCAAAACAGACTTCTAATACCTAGCTAAAAAATGCCCTGTAGTAGGTCCCTCCCCTTCTACCCAGGCTTCGCCTTGAGCGCTTACTTATGCTCTGACCAGCCTGGGTCCTGTGCCCTGCCCACTATGAGTCTTTGAGATGACAACCTTCCCATCATGGAACAAGAGTTTAAAAACTGGTCCCACTGTAGGCAAAAATAACCTGACTGTAAAGGGTGAATTTTGGTGTGGCAAACAGAATTCTTTTGTATGTATGAGTGTATGTATCTGTGTGTACACATGCTTGTGTGGGGGGCCAGAGAACACCTCAGAAGCTCTCTGTCCTGTTTTTTGAGACAGAGTTGCTCACGGACTCTGGTCTCGCTGATTTGATCAGGCTGGTTGACCACTGAGTCCCCAGAGTCACCTGTCCCTGTCTCCAGGGCTGGTAAGTGCCCCCTCCTGTGCTTGGCTCTTTGACATGGATTCTGGGGACTGAGCTCAGGCTCGCACAACCAGCCTTTTCCTCCCATACTATCTCTCTAGCCCACGAGGAGTTCCTGAAACAATTTCCTTGTTAGTCCATCTGAACCGTTCAGTTAGAATTGTTCTTGTCCTCGTTTTGCTGAATTGGTAAAAGCGTAATTCAGCTTATCAGAGCGGAAGCTTGCTCTGTCCCATATTGGGCCATGGTGAGCAGATATCTGAGGGTGCTTCTCAGTGGTCAGATCATACATCTGTACAGCTCCAGACCTAGTGTAAGGCCACGCACGTGTGACAACGTGCACAGTTGGTAGGGAAGACCCTCAAAATGAAAACCAGAGTGTTTTAACTAGCAGGTTGTAATGAAGTGCAGGAAATGACCTGGCACACTCAAACATGCTTTTCAGGTAACATTTTCTCCAGATACTCAAGAGTTTAAGACCTGGCGGTGCTTACCCCTCCACGTTTCAATCTTATGTTCCTCTAATTCATAAATCTGTACCTGCGAATAAGAAAAACCATGTCTACAAGTGTCAGCATCCACAACAGCAAGCAGTGCGCTCTGCTTCTCTGTTTATAATCAGAACACTGGGGGACACAGGAGAATGTAGCTTCAAGTACCAAAAAAGAGCTTAGGCCTGTTCATGACTTTTTCCCCCCAATTTTGAATTTAATAAACAACCACAGAGATTTGCTATATGGCATCTGCTGTTCTTCATCACACATTTAAGACAGGATAGTTAAAGTTAGATAAAACTTCATTTTTCTCTAAGTGGGATATTTAATTACAATTTTTTATTAAGCAGATAAAAATAACAGGTCTCATGGTGGCATTTTTGCTTTTGTAGGGTATTTATCTCTCTACATCATTCTTATTCGCCCTGCGTCTCCTCTTCTCCTCCACTGTCCCCTTCCTTCCCACAAGTGGCCCCTCCTGCTGTTTTTAAGCCAAAGGTAGTTCTTCATCCTCTCTTATCCCCACCCCTACCCACTACAGCCCCTCCTCCCTTCTCACAGGCCAGTTTCTACCTTCCGAGCCCTACATATAAAGATCGTCCTTCTAGAGTTTTCCTCGTGAAGAAACTCATTTTTGTATTTTATGTGGGAATTACAGCCATGTGCCACGCAGTGACAGCTTCATGAAACGATGGATCACAGACTTGACTTTCAGAACCCACAAATGCGGTCATCTCAGTCTGAGTAAAAACATTTGGCTGTTCTCACACAATGGGGTCAACTGATGACACACTTCTCAGAGCGCGTTCCCTTGTTAAATAATGCATATTAGTGGACAAATGAGCGTCACCTAATAACACGCTAACTAAAAGGTATCTTCTGCCTTTTAGATACCCTAACAGTAGAACTAGCTAAATCAAACATACAACTGTCCTCCCACTGCAGCAAACCAAACCAAACCGGACCAAGAGGTGTCTGATACAGGGCAGACTGGGGTTTCCATTCACACTGCCCTGCTAGAAGATGTGGGCGGCGTGCTGTGGCGTCTATCACCAACGGCATCCAGAATAGTCTTTCCCAACTTGGCAGGAAAGAGCCCGAACTGAGTTGCTTCAGTTTTGATTTGTACGTCTGTCTGGTTTCCTTACAGTGGCTATAACCATGAAGGAGGGCTGGGGGTAAGGTAGCGCCATGGTGGAGCATTGCCCAGCAAGCTCAAAGCCCTGGGTTTCCCCCCAGAACTGAAATAAGTAAGAAAAATAAATCCTGGATGGGTGATGAGCGATTCTCAAACTCCACTCAGAGCAAGAGGCCTGCAAAAAGAGGCCTGCAAAAAGAGAGCTGTGGCCACGTTATCTCCAGGGTGAGGCCGTAGGCCAACCACTAAGAGGAAGTGGGGGGGGGGAGGCACCGCCCTTCCTGGTCCTAATGCTGGTACTGCAGACACCACATGGGGCTAGTCATCAAGCAGCAGAAACTTACACATGCCAGGGCAATAAATCAGAATGGATAATTCTGGAAGCTGAAGAAAGCAGTTAATACTCTTTTTTCCTGGTGCCTTCTTCAAATGTCAATTAAATGCTATGAGGCTAAGCTCACTGTTTACTTGGGTTGGAAGTCTTATACTTAAGTTCCTTATCTATTATACATACTGGGAAAATCCTCTCCCATCCTAACCACACACACAGTGAGGTCTAAGCCACTTACCATAGGTGATTTATAGTATCTGTGTAGTATATTTATGAAGTCTGTAATAGTGAGCATCCCTGGAACAAAGAATCACAGGTTAAAATGAAACTAAGTGACCAAGAAACTAAGTGAGACATCTCAGTGGTTAGAGCATTTGCCACGTAAGTGAGAACAGGAGTCTGCATCCTCAGAATCATCGGTCAGTGTGGTGGCCCACTTGTAATTCCAGCCTTAGAAGGTGGCAGGGGATCCCAGAGCTGGCTAGTGAGACCAGGCATACTGGCAAGCCCTGGGTTTGATTGAGAGACCCTGCTTCAAAGAATAAAGTGGGCAAATGATGGAGGATGATTCTTGACATCAATCTCGGGCCTCTCATGCATGCCAAAAAGACACAGAGAAGGAAAGGTTTTAGTGGCAAGTGAATCTGCAATGTTTACTAGAAAGTCTTGCAAAATACAACCCAAGATCTCAGGCTCAATCTCGTGTAGTAAAGAAAGAACATGTATTTCCCACACTAGCCTAGAAATGCAAACTGAAGCCTGATGGACAGAGAACGCACCAACACTCATAAAATACCACAAAGAATTGTAGCTGCATGTGACTAGTTTTAAATGATTCAGCAGAGATGCAGAAATTCCCTAAGTGCTATGCTGGTGGGACTTCTGGGGCATCTGGACCGTCTCCTGAGAAGCATTCTGAACACAATGGCTTTAGCAGAGTCGCCACCACTCACTGCAGGCCTACTACGTGCTGGAAACTACAACAGTGAGGATGACAAAAAGGAATGTTTTCCACAAGAACAATTAGAGGTGCCGGGAGGTGGTGGTGGTGGTGGTGGTGGTGGTGGTGCACGCCTTTAATCTCAGCACTCAGGACCCAGAGGCAGGTGGATCTCTGAGTTCTGGTCTACAAAGTGAATTCCAGGACAGCCAGAGAGCTGTTACACAGAGAAACCTTGTCTCGAAAAACAGAAACAAAAAAGAACATGATAGTCCAGAGGAAGCGCAGACTGAAGGGGTTACTTTCAGAATAGTGTCTAGAGGGACAACATTGTCTGGCTGTTCTGTCTGGGGTCAGATGTGACAGTGTTTACACAGTTGGGAGGCACACGCCCTTTTCCCTTTCAATGCTACGGTCACACCCAGGGCCTTGCACAACAAAGGCAGTCCTGGTAACACTGAACGACGCCCCTAGCTCTTAGCTATTCCAGACAAGGTCTTGCTCAGGCTGGAACTTGTAATCCTCCTGCCTCTGCACCCCACGTGCTGGGTTTATAGGCATGTATCACCATATCCAGGGCTTTAGCAGACACTGATTATATTCATATGAAGCTTGCTGTCATTTACACAGTGATGAACAGTGATTGAACAGAGCCAGCACAGACCAGGGCAAGGGCCCTCAGCTCATCTGACCACATCTGGTCATTTTGCTCCCTAAGCTGATAGACAAAACCTCCTTTAGAGTGTTCAGAAATTGCAAAATTAAAAGAACAATTCCCCCCCCCCCAAAAAAAAAAACCCTCAAACACCTGAAAAGCAAAAAAGACAGCAATAAGGCCAATTGTCCTAAATTCACTAGTGGTCTGGTCTGGTTCAGTATGCAAAAGCCAGAATGTTCTTCAATTTGGAAAATGTCTATCAGGCTGAACCAACAGGGATGGAATGTGGAGCACTCTGCATGGATAGGGGGTCCCTTCCCGGACAGCCTTCCCCAGCTCGGCCACTCACCTACAAAGCTCTGCTTTTTACTTTCCCACAGAGGCGCTGCGCGGACTCCGTTGGCTACTAAGGCAAAGAAGGCCTTTTTAACCTGAGAGAAACCAGAAACAAAACATCCTTTTAAAGTCCCCATTTCAGAAGGAAAATACTCTCAACTAAGGTTTCAACCAAATCTTACCAGTAACTATCGATGTAAGTTTGATAGGCTACAAATAACACTTGTTAGCAAAAGGTTTTGTGTAGCCTAGCTAAAGGTATTTAGACGTGTCCAGCCTGTTGACACTGTGACACGACACTGTCACCTTTGCAAAGCTCTCACTCCAGCAGTGCTGCAGTTGTTTGTTGCTTACTCTTTTGGCTCTTTGGGGGGCCCACCACCCGGCTCCCAGATAAATCACAGAGGCTTATTCTTACTCACGAATGCCCGGTCTTAGCTTGGCTTGTTTCTAACCATCTTTTCATAACATCAAATTATCCCATCTATCTTTTGCCTCTGGGCTTTTACCTTTCTCTATTTCTGTATATCTTTTACTTCTTATTCTGTGTCTGGCTGGGTGGCTTGCCCCTTCTTTTCTTGCTCTGTGATCCTCTCTTCCCAGATTCCTCCTTCTATTTATTCTCTCTGCCCGGCAGCTCCACCTATCCTTTCTCCTGCCTTGCTATTGGCTGTTTGGCTCTCTATTAGACCAATCAGGTGTTTTAGACAGGCAAAGTAACACAGCTTCACAGAGTTAAACAAATGTAACATAAAAAGAGACACATTTTTGTATCATTAAACAAATCTTCCCCAGCATAAACAAATGTAACACATCTTTAATATTCTACAACACAATGCAATCAAATCACAAAAAAACTCACAAAACCTTCATATTTTCCTTTTGCATGTATGTATACGTGTGTATGTAGGTGTGCATGAGTGAGGGCACACGTGTGGAGGTCAGAAGACAACTTCCTGTGTTGGTGTTGGCCCTTGCCTTTCACCTTGGTTCAGGACAGGGTGTCTTCTCTGCTGCTGGCTGCTGCAAGCACCAGGCTACCTGACTGACGGCAGGTTTCCAGAGCCTCCGGTCTGAACCTCCCTTCACACTATAGGAGCAGCAGATTTCAGACATGCACTACCAAGGCCAGCCTTTTATATGGGTCCTGGGGATTTGAACTCAGGTCCTCACACTTGTGGCAAATGGTTTGAGCACCAAGCCATCTCCCTAGCCCTCATAAGATTTTTAAGTAAGTTTACAATTTTGTGTTCAGCTGCATTCAGAGCACGCTGGTTGCACATGGCTTACGGCCTGCAGGCTGGCCACACCTGGTAAAAGGAGTGGGGGTTATTTTTTTGAAACTGAAAGACAACTTCAAATTTTTTTTTCTTTGCTGTAACTAAATATTCTTGCATACACAGATTTTCTGTAATTAAAATTATACAAAATAATTAAATAACCGCTTAATTTCTCCCATGTGTGATTGATAATTTATCTCAAACAGTTATACTGAATTATTTGAAATGATAATTGGTCATTATATTAAAAATCACAACAAACAACACGTTTCCCCATCCCCCTGAAGATGAGAAAGGCATTCAGCAATAACTGCACTTCCCGGCACTAGACGGCACGGGCTCTGGGGCTGGGAAGGCGCAGGCGCTGCTCGGCGTGTTAACATACGGCACTTTGTTCGGCTCTAACACACATCCTTAGGGACACTGTAAGGTGTCACACTTGATTTATTAGTAGTCACAAGCTCAGGGCTGAAAATAACCCTCTAAACAGCACAATGCAAACAAGGAAAACATCCTATGATCATTAATAATTCAAGGAATGCAAATCAAACACTAAAACATTGTTCAGAGTTGCTGCTGTGGTGTGGACCCTAGAGTGGTCCCCAAACGCCTGCGTGGAAGGAAGTTAGGCCACTGGGGGTGTGGCCCTGAAGGACATGGGGACCCTATGCCTCTTCTTTTTTTTTTTTTTTTTTTGAGATAGGCTCTCCCTGTACAGCCTAAGTTAGTCTGGAACTTGTGTCCATCCGCCTCCGGAGCTTCTGGGTTTTAGGATTCCAGGTAGTCCGCCACCCCTGGCCCTTCTCTTTCCCTTCTGTCTCTCTGCTTCCCACCACCATGGGGTGAACAAGCCTTCTCTGCCACCTGCTCTCACCATGATGTACCAAGCTGCCATAGTCCCAACCTAACCAGAAAAAGTGACAGTGGGTGGCAACCTGGGGAACTGCCATAACCAAGGTCTTCCCTTTGAAGGTGTTTATCTGGGGTATTCTGTCTCAGTTATACAAACATATGCTTTTTTGTTGTTTGTTTTGTTTTTGTTTTTAGAGACGGGGTTTCTCTGCGTAGTTTTGGTGCCTGTCCTGGATCTTGCTCTGTAGCCCAGGCAGGCCTCGAACTCACAGAGATCCGCCTGGCTCTGCCTCCCGAGTGCTGGGATTAAAGGTGTGCGCCACCACCACCCAGCTTAAACATATGCTTTTACGTCTTACCTAATATGAGAATTATTTTAATTTTTTACTACCTTCATTTATTGTGTGTGTGTATGGGGACAGATCACGCATGCCACAGAGCACATGCGGAAGTCAGAGGACAATTGTGGCAGTCAGCTCTCTCCTACATGTGGGTCCTGAGGACAGAACTCTGGTTATTGGGCTTGGTGGCAAGTATCTTTCCCAGTGAGAACCTTGCTGGCCCATCAGCACTATTTTAAGTAATGCGTTTGTGCTGGACAGTTTTATGTCAACTTGACACAAGCTAAAAAATCATCTGACAGAGGAGAACCTCAAGAGAATGCCTCCCTAAGAACAGGCTGGAGGCAAGCCCGGAGGGAATTTTCTTAATTAGTGACTAATGTGGAGGGCCCCGCCCATTGTGAGTGGTGCCATCCCTAAGCTGGTGGTCCTGGGTTCTACAGGAAAGCATGCGGAGCAAGCCAGTAAGCAGCACCCCTCCATGGTCTCTGCATCAGCTCCTGCCTCCAGGTTCCTGCCCTGTGTGAGTTCCTGATCTCACTGCTTTCAGTGATGAACTGTTTATATGAAACTGTAATAGAAATAAACCCCTTCCTCTTCAAGTTGCTTTTGGTCATGTTTCATCACAGCTTATATCAAGAATCACAAAACCACTCCTACCTATTTGTACTATAGCTTGTTTCTACTGGATTATATTGGTGAGTGGGATTTCTTGAATCAAAGATGTTCAATGTGGTTACTATGTTTGACATTAAAAACTGGAAAAACCTTCACCCAGCAGAAGAAAATTATGGAAGTGGGTGCTTAATTTAAAAAAAAGATTAAAAAATACTTTATGTATGCAGTGTTTTGTCTGCATGTATGCATGTGCAGGGCCCACAGAGGTCAGAAGGGTGTTGGCTCTCCAGGAACTGGAATTGCAGGTGGTTGTGAGCTGCCACGTGGGCACTGGGAACCGAACCTGGATCCTCTGCACCAGCAACAAGTGCACTTAACCACTGAGCTAGCTCCTCGAGGTTTAATGTCAATATTTACATATTTTGACTCCTCAAAAGCATGAAGAAATTTTTGCTTTCTCATGATGACTTTGCTGATCAATCTGCCTAAAACTCCTGCTCCTCAATGCTTCAGTTCCAAGTGTCCCCAGGCCCTGAAATTAGTCACGGAAGAGGAAACTGCAGAGCACCAGTTCAGTTTGTTTTAAAGACAGGGTTTTGTAGTCCTGGTTCATCTCAAACTTCTGATCCTCCTGCTTCGACCTGGCAAGTGCTGGGATCACAGGTGTGCACAGACCACACTGGGCTCAAGCACTGCTTGTGTGCGTGTGCGTGTGTGTGTATGTGTGTGTGTGTGTGCATGGGCATGCCATGAATTCTCGAGAGGCTCCGTTCACGCTGCTGGGGGAGACCCCTCCTTTTCCTTCCCTCATATCAGATCTGTTTCCACAGGGCCTCTGATATCACAGAGGGACCAGTAATCTCTACCATCTCTTACTGTATCAGGATGTGATAGGTCTGGACAGGAGTCAGACTCAGTTCTGTTCAGAGACAACATTTCATCATCTCTAAATGATCTTCCTCTGTTACTATTTCTCCCTTCCTAGCTCCTGACCATTGTCCCCGACGATGAAAGCAGCACAGGCTGAGGAGGCAGGTTCCAGCCACACCAGGGCCCTCATCGTGAGCAAGGGGACCAGTTCTTCCTTTCTTCTTGCCTTGAGAATCTTCAGCATCCTATTTCCCTTGTGCATCATAATTTTCATCTCAATTAAAATTATACTGTGCATCCCTCTTCTGGTTATATCCTATTTCACTTCAGATGACGTGTGTGTGTGTGTGTGTGTGTGTGTGTGTGTGTGTGTGTGTGTGTGTGTTTAGCTCCCCCTCCCCCCCTTTTCTGAGATGGTCTTGCTATGTAGAGCAGGCTGGACTGAACTTGCAGCAATTCTCCTGCCTCTGTCTCCTGAGTGCTGAGACTATAGGCTTGACCACCACATTCCAGAATCTTGGCCTTTCTCCCAGCCTCTCAGGGCTGGCTTGCCACTGTCTAAGAATCATCTTTCTTTGCTAGAAACCCCGTGACAGACTTCCATGGGTGAACGTGACATAGGCCTCATTCTTCTCAAGATGATCCCAGTCAGTCTTGTCACCTTCTTGCTGGGGACAGGTTTCCTCGTGCCCCACAGCAGGAAAGAGCTTACACACAGAACGAACTGTGACATCTTGCTATCGTACATCTGCAGAGACGTGGAAAGAATGTGTGAGAACAGGCCAAAAAGCAATTTAACACTTGGCCAGCGGAACGGAGCGCTACAGGTGGGCTCATTTAATGCTTTGCCTGTGCAGCTAGGAGAGGGTCTGGCTGCTCAATGGGTGCCTAAGTTCAGGGCATGTTAAGGCCCTGTTAAGTAAGGTTGGGATATCCTACAGGATAATGAAGACAGGAACACTGGCATGTTCAGCGCCTGAGGACACTCTCTTTGAGCTGTAGAAGAATGCACGTGCTGTAACTGGGGGCAGTGCTGTACCACTACGCAGAGGGCACCTGGAGCAGCCTTGCTGGTTTCCGTGGGAACGGTATTCCCGGGCGGCAGAGGGCCAGTGCAGGAGTCAAGCCAAGGCAGGTGCAGGTACGTATCAAGGGCAACAAGGAAGGGGTGGGAATCAGAGCGATCTGCCTCCATAGGGATCTCTGGTGGCAGCTAACCGATTCGTGTCCCCAGGAATGAAACTGACCCAACCTTCTCATTTTATTTTAGCTACTTAACAAGAACTCTAGTGGCCAAAAGCCTGACTTGAGTCATCAGCAATGAGGATTCTGTTCTCTAGCTGTTTCCGGTCTGGGCCAGGTCCCTCATAGCACTGGGTTGTGGCCACGCCATTTTCACATACAGAGTTCCCTGCCTGGTGCCCTTCCCATGGGACTTGCAAACAGGGACACGAGGAAATGGACGTCGTCGTCGTCAGTTCTGACCATAAAATGCCACTCCAGTCCTCTAGTTAGGGTGGGGGCTCTGGGTATCAGATAACAGGTAGTGTGTCCACTAGAGCTGGGGTCACCAAAAGCACAGTCGGGCGCCAGGCTCAGGCTGTGGCAGTCTCCTCTTTTCCTGAGTGTGATCCTAACATCATGCAGATGCTCTCCAGAGGCTTGTGGACTTCAGTTGAATAGGAAGCTTCTGGAACGTCTGGCTACTGGGTTAGCAAATCACATGAGGAGAGCCTCCCTGGGGACGTGCAAAGGTTGATGCTCCTTTGGAAGGAGACTACCTGCCACCACAGGACTCTGAGTGGATCTTCTGGAGGCTGCAGGTAGACATGTACGTGTGCTACTAGGACACTAGCACTGAGGGGCTCCAAAAGCAGTTTTCACTGGGATTGCGGCCTGTGAAGCAAGGCCGGCTGCTCTTCCACTGTGCCTATGACACAGCAAGGCCAATGCTTAGAAAGTCACACGATACTTCCATCAGTAAGACATACCCCCCCCCCCCCCAAAAAAAAAAAAAAACCCACACCAGAAAAACATCCTGACGCAGCCATGCCTTCCTCTAAGACAATTCTTTCCATTTGGGAAATCATTCCTGGCTCATTGCTGGACCCTGACAGAGACTCCACAACTAACCCCGCAGCCCGACCTCAGCAGCCCCCAGCCCCCCGAGCTGGCAGCTGGTGTGCACGGTGGCACTAATCACACTGTTCAGTGGAGACGGTGCTTGCCTTCCCTGAGGTGACCCCGGTGTCTGCAGTGCCTTCCTCTGCCTGGAGCTCGGCAGGTGGCGACGGCTGGCCTGCAGATATAATTCCGGGCGGCCCTGGGCAGCACGATGGTCCACTCCAGGGTGTGACGGTGATGATACCCCTGAGTGGGCACTGTCCCACACCGTATTTGACTTCCGCTTCCTCAGGCCTGAGAGATGGAAAGGGGAGACTCGGGGCCTTCAGTTCACGACAGTATTAAACTCGGGGGCTTTGTAGGTGGTCGAGTGGGTCTTGAGAGACCCAAGCGGGGAAAGCCTTAAGCAGGAATGTCTTCCTCCTTTGTTTCAGGGTGACGCAGCACCTCAGTTCCACTCTGCTCTTGTCTGTCAGGGCTATCCTCTGGCCCTGGAGCATCTCCCTTCTAGTCTCCTTGGACATGGCTGACTTTGGTTTACCAGATCCATCAGTCTCTGAGTACTGTGGCTATTACACATGCTGTTCTCTATCTCCTTTTGAAAACATAATTTTTCAACAAACTTTTTCCTTCCTCCTTTCTCTTCTGTTGTGGAATAATCTTTTGTACACTGTGAAGAGTGTGTCACTCTGATTGGTTTAATAAAAAGCTGAACAGCCAATAGCTAAGGCAGGATTTCTGGGCAGAGAGGACGCTGGGAAGAAGGTGGTGAAGACACCAGGAGACACAGAGCAAGCAGGATGGGTAGGATGAAGATGAGGCAATGAAGCCATGGGGCAGAAAGTAAATGAATAGAAATGGGTTAAATTGTAAGAGCTAGTTAGAAACGAGCCTAAGCTAAGGCCGAGCTTTCATAGTTAATGTAAGTCTCAGCCTCCCTCTCTCTCTCTCTCTCTCTCTCTCTCTCTCTCTCTCTCTCTCTCTCTCTCTCTCTGTGTGTGTGTGTGTGTGTGTGTGTGTGTGTGTGTGTGTGTTTGTGAGCTGGTGGCCCAAAGAAAAGCCTGACTACACGCTTCTCAAGTAGCCCAGGCTAGCCTCTAACTTACCATGTAGCTGAGGATGACCTTGAACTCTTGATCCCCCTCCCTCTATCTCCCAAGTGCTGGGATTACAGGCATGTACTACTCTGCCTCACTCTTTCTTTCTTCTTAATGGCCACATTACAGTCTTCTGTGTGTGCATTTTAGAAGTCATTCACTCACAGACTCTGGGAACGGGCATTCAGGTTGTCCTGACGCTCTGGCCCTGGCCTGTTCTCTTAGCTCTCGGGGTATGTCAAGGACCACTGCTGTATTTAGTCTTCATCAAGAACTTCACACACACCTTTCCCTTTGCTCTAACCACCACTACCATGCTCTGTCTCTTTGTTCATAAATTCCAGCTCCCTCCAAGCTCGGAGACTCACAGGGTGAATGACTTCTGGGACGGGATATACACATGGCTTTGGTTAACTGCAGAAATGATATTTACTGGATTAGTGACCTTGGGCATCCAGAAAGCATTACATTTTTCACATATGACTCATCCTGGCTAAATTCTTAATTCCAGAGAGTGTCAACCCCAGGGCACAATAAAATCTAGGTAAACAGCAGATTGGTACTTGTGGCTGCTTATGTAAGAGTGAAGGGCCAAGAGCTGCTGCTTCTGAAAGACAGCGTGGGGGAAGCAGGGGTGAGGGTGTAATGGCTGGGCCAGCAGTTTGTTTGGAGACTCGGAATGTCATCATCATCATCTTCTTCTCTCCTTCTTCCTTCCTTCCTTCCTTCCTTCCTTCCTTCCTTCCTTCCTTCCTTCCTCCTCCTCCTTCTTTTCTTTTCTTTTTTTTTTTTTCCAGACAGGGTTTCTCTGTGTAGCTTTGGTGCCTGTCCTGGAACTTGCTTTGGAGACCAGGCTGGCCTTGAACTCACAGAGACCTGCCTGCCTCTGCCTCCAGAGTGCTGGGATTAAAAGCGTGCGCCACCACCCTGCAGAATGTTCTAGTTATTTAAATACTGAAACTTGCAGCACTAGCTGTAGAGACGTTTCTTAGAATGACTTCAAGGCCCACCTTCCCTACTGTGATCATGTGTTTGCTTCTGTTCAATGACGAAGAGTCAGAGAATCTTAGGGGCTTAAAAGGAACCCTGAAGGTTACCCGGTTCAATGAGAACCTGCCAGCTCACAGGTCTTAAAGCCCATTTACAAAACCAATTGTATTTCCATAAATTTACAAAAAAAAAAAAAGTTAAAAATGCAATTAAGCAAAAACAAAAACCAGTTCTGTCTTCCTGTTGGTCCTGTGTGGCGGGGGCAGAAGGCAGGACTCCCCGGAGGAACGGCTCCCAGGGTCTGGGGTTTCCTCTACAGTGTAACGTGTGCAAACAAACAGTGGTGGGAGGTGAAAGGCAGCCGGGCAAAGCCGGAGGGGCCTGGGAGGTCTCTCCCAGGTCTGCTGTGGATGCAGACAGAACACAAGAGGCTAGGATCAGCTCTTCCGGGAGCTCAAGGTTCCACTGGGTCTCGGGCTGAGGCTGCCCCCAACAGGCCGTTGTTGAAATCACATGCTTGCTGGCTTCCGGGGTCCTGTCTCTTTTGCCATATCTTTGGGGTTTTTCCTGGGAGCACATCTGTCACAAGCAACTTGCCCACAAGTTCTTGGCTCAGTATCTACTTCTTAGAAAACAAGTGAAGAGCCGGACGGTGGTGGCGCACGCCTTTAATCCCAGCACTCGGGAGGCAGAGGCAGGCGGATCTCTGTGAGTTCGAGGCCAGCCTGGTCTCCAAAGCGAGTTCCAGGAAAGGCGCAAAGCTACACAGAGAAACCTTGTCTCGAAAAACAAAAAAACAAAAATAAAAAAAAAAGAAAAGAAAAGAAAAGAAAACAAGCGAAGACAATCTTACGTGATGTGATGTGTCTGTGTGCATGCACATGTGTGCATATATGTACTATACATATATACATCTTATATACTGGATGTAACTTGATTATTACACTGAACGTATAAATATAGAACATATACTTAGAACATATAAATTAGAACTTTCACATGTAATTGTAAGCCATATTGATAAAAAAAATAAGCTCCAATAAATACAATTTTAATAGCAAAATACTCAGGTTCAAATTTCCTGCTGGGATAGACCAATAAAGTTCTCTTTCAAGAAACTATCCACCTTGACATCTTTTCTAATAATAATTATAAGTTTACTTAATACCCAAGAAAGACAAGAGAGCAGCAGCAGGGAAGGGGAGGTTGGCACACACAGGCTTAGGCGCCAACCCACAGCCTCCGTTCAAATTCTGCACCTTACCACACTAGCTGGGGGATAAAAAGTCTGTGGATCAAACTTCCATTTCTGTTAAGCTGGAATTCAATTTCTGTATCAGTCCAATGAGTGTAGCAATAGCATGTTCCTTATGAGGTTACCATGGGGATACAGACAAAACCTCAGCCCAAGGTTTGATTCGTGGAAAGACTCGGCAAAGACCTGCTGCCGTTGCTGGACTGAATCCACACAAGCAGCTGCCCCAATAAGCCATCAGAAGATCAGGGAAGCCAGATGTACTCACTTGCAATGTAGTGTCGAAGACAACAAGCTTTGAACTGGTTGGAACGATGTCATAACACTTATGTGACCTCATGAATCGCATATAAACGCCACTTTCTGAGTCTTCTGCTAAAAAGAAGAAGCAATGGGTTAGTTATAATGAACAAATCCCATTTCAGTTGACAGAGAGTGTGTACTCGGGAGACCACTGCTAATACTTGATGAGAAGAGGGTATCCACTCTTGCTAATTCTACTCAGGAGAATTCTGGAAGTTCTGGTTGGCATAATAGGACAAGATGCGGGGAAAGTCTACAGACCGAAAAGAAATCTCCCAAGCGATTTGCATATGATATGATTTTCTACTTAGGAAAAAGTAAAGAACCTAGTTGGAAAAGTCCCATATCTAAAAGAAACTAGTGGGGGCGGTGGTGGCGCACATCTGTGATCCCAGCACTTGGGAGGCAGAGCCAGGTGGATCTCTGTGAGTTCGAGGCCAGCCTGGGCTACCAAGTGAGTTCCAGGAAAAGGCACAAAGCTATACAGAAAAACCCTGTCTTGAAAAAAACAAAAAGAAAAGAAAAAAAGAAACTAGTATAGCAAAGCCACAATGAAAGCACCGTTCCCAGGTCTTCACCTGCTCAGGTAAGCTAGCTGAGTGTAAGCCGTCTGGCAAGCCAGCCAGCCAGCTCCTGCTCCACGGCTCCAGCTGGGCTTCTTTGGGGTGTGGAGTGAGTTTCCTGGACAGAGCGAATGTCTGGAATGGCAAGCAGGCTTGCCTTCAGGCTCCGAGCAGTTAAGAGCACTTGTTGCTCTTGCAGAGGACCTGGGTTTGGTTCCTGGCGCCCACATGGTGGCTCACAGCTGTCAGTTCCAGGAGCTCTGACACCCTTGCTTGGCCTCTGCAGGCACTGCAGCACCCATGGAGTGTGCGTACATAAGTGCAGGTAAAACGCCCAGACACACAAAATAAACTAAAGCCATCCAATTAAATCACCCCGCAGAGTAGCGCGTCTCCTAGGCAGTTCCTAATCCTCTGATTTGGCTGGTTCCCACGCCCCCTTTCCCATCACTGCCCCTTACTGCCTCCGGTGAGCAGGCAGGGCCCAGTGTGGCTGTAGAGACACATGACAAGGCGAGGTCTCATCCTCTTTCCTCAAAGCTAATGTGACCACCCATAAGAGCACACAGTGGGTGCTCTATCCCTACCTTGCCTCTGAGCGGGGCAGACAGGAAGTCTCAATGGCTTCTTCCTCTGAAAGCACTGGTCTGTTTTTCTCATCAACTTTCACTTTCTATCTTGTTAACACTGTACATTCTAAACTCCATTTTCCCTCCTGGGCAATTTCTTTGAGTGATCAGACTCTTACTCAAGTAATTAATTAATGAACTCAGTTTACAAACACCTACCGCATATGGCTTGGCGTAGGTTCTTCCCAAAGCTGACTCTAAGACAGGGAAGGAGGAAAGAAAAGCCCTCGAAATAAGGCTGCACCTAGCAGCAGGCTATGGTTCGACACAACTGGAGGCCAAGATGTGAAGGAGAGTGCAGATCTGAGAGTGCACTCGAGAGGCTGAGGGCAGACCTGACTTCCTGCAGGAGACAGCACCCCTGCCTGCCTCAGGGCGCAAGGGTTGTTCCTGGGGCATGACCTGTAGTTTTTTCCTGCCCTGAAGCATGACGACCAGATGCCTGTGGGCAGAGGTGGTCAAACAGGAGAGCAGGGGTTCGCCACCCCCGTCTGCCCCCCACAGCTCCCAGTGTTCCAGGGGTGAGGCCCTCCACGTGGAACCACACAGGGACTGTGTCGGCTGTCCTCACACGGTCAAAGACACCACCAAGGACAAGGTGTGGGCTTATGAGGGCTCAGAACTGGTGACGGCTGAGTGCATGGATAAGTGAGTCAGGCTGCTGCTATCTTTTCTTGGAATATTTATCTCCCACAAACCTGGGGTCCCGCCCAGGAAGAACAGCAACACTGTAGTGCTAGGACAGAAGCCGGGAAGGTTCTGTGTGTGGGGGGGCCATGCGAGGGGACCAACAGGCAGCATTGGAACTCATGGAACACGGCTGGGTGGTTGGCGAAGCCATGCCTGAGTGAGCACTGGAGAGGCAAAGCCCCTGATGAGTCCTGAGGACCCCATGCTGTTACCGAGCATAGCTCTGTTGCCTTCATGGTCATCACGGGGGTCACTCTCGGGGGGTCTCTAGTCCCTCCCCCGGCAGTGTTACTGGTACTTATAAACAGTGACTGACTTTTTCCAAGCATTGCTGCTGGAGCAGATTAATTAATTCAACCACCACCCTTAGAAAGAATTTGACATGTAGAATTGTTAGTTAAGGTTAAGATATTTTTGTTAATGGTTTTGAGGTAGAAAATCTTGGGGAACAATTTAAAGTTTAGAAAGGCACACTTGTAATGGTTGGGTGAGGGACTTGTTGAGATAAAGAAGTAAGAACAAAGACAACCCAGTTATTATTAGGTGATGTGCTTTTCTTGCTATAGATGGGTTGGTGATCAAAAGTGATGATTAATTCTTTATACCCATTTCTGCCCTCAGCTTCCTGATATAAAAAATGGTTGATGAGTGGGTATGCACCCTGAGGATTTAAAGTTGAGTTGACTGATTGTTTTTCATATATAAAAGTTTAGATTTATGACTCTTTTTAAGATTTTTTTTATAAGATTACCTTTTCTAATAAATAATAAAGTGATTGATCCTTTCTTTGTAACCGCAAAATGCAGCCTTCCAGTAAAGAACTGGCTGAAAAAATATTTTGCTTGCTTACACTCTGTTAATCTATAACAAGTTCCTTGGACATGAATGTTTGTGGGTTCTTGGGAATAATCTGTTTTCATCTATAATACAAAAAATGTTAATCATGTAAGGGCTATGGAAAACATTGTTTTTTTTTTTACTTGTATTCATTGTAATCATTCACTTAAAAAATAGATTATAACCACATTGTAATTTTTATATTGTTTGAAAGATTTTGCTGGGGCACATAAGCTATAAGGAAAAAAATTAAGAACACACAGAAGAGATACACCTGGATAGAGGTAAGAAAAGAAATAAAGAGCTAAGAAAGATGACAGAGACCCTGAAAGCGTGTGTGTGCATGTGCGTGTGTGTTTGTGTGTGCATGTGCATGTGTTTCCTTTTTCGAAGGCCTCAGAGAGCTAAGTTTTGCCCCACTCGCCAGCCCCAGAGAGCTAAGTTTTACTTAATCAGATAGAAAAGTCAAATTGAGCAACTAGTCCACCAACTCCGAGGCTCCCCCTCAATTCCTGAGCTGCTGAAGGCTTGGTCCTCACAGCAGCAGTTCTGATCCATTTCAGCCATCCCATCACTGTTAGTACCCGGTTTCTTCAGAGCCTGTTCTGTGTACTAGCAGTTTGGTCTAGTACACCCAAGTTACCAGCTGCTTGCTCAGTATCTACACTTTCAGAGTTCAGATGAAAGAAATTGAGACAGACACTCGCAACAATAAAATATAACCCCAAAGGACACTTTACAGGACATTTTGTTCATTAGCTAAATCAAGACTTTTGGGTTAGAGTGTAGACGGGCAGTAGAATGTCTGCTTCTCAGGCACAGACCCTGAGTTAGATCACCAGCATCCCCATCAAAGCCAAGCAGACAAGCCAGGCTTCTCAGAAGAACGGTGCATGCTGTACATGCCTGCCTATAACTCTTTGAATATCTAGAATAAAAAACATGAAAAAACTATGTAATAGGATTGTTCAAACTTAAATTTTTTAAAATCTCTGAATTTTGTGTTAAACATGTTTTGAGCATAACCATCTTTTTTTTTTTGGTTTTTCGAGACAGGGTTTCTCTGCGTAGTTTTGCGCCTTTCCTGGAGCTCACTTGGTAGCCCAGGCTGGCCTTGAACTCACAGTGATCCGCCTGGCTCTGCCTCCCGAGTGCTGGGATTAAAGGCGTGCACCACCACCGCCCGGCCTGAGCATAACCATCTTAATTACTCTTGATTAAAAAAAGTTCATGTGTATGTGTATCTCTGTTGAGTGTATGCCACATGTGTGCAGATGCCCATAGAAGCCAGAAGAGGGCATCAGATCTCGTGGAGCTGGATACAGGCAGTTGTGAGCTATCCAATGTGGGCACTAGCAACCGAGCTTGGGTCCTCTGGAAGAGGAGTAAGTGCTCTTAATTGCTGAGCCGTCTCCCCAGCCAGCCCCTCTCCCCCCTTTTACTCGGCGGGGCTCTTACATTCAGAGTAGGTCCATCCTCTTGGTTAATCCTCTCTAGAAATGCCCACAGAGACACACTCAGAGG
This sequence comes from Peromyscus leucopus, assembly GCF_004664715.2. Taxonomy (NCBI): domain Eukaryota; kingdom Metazoa; phylum Chordata; class Mammalia; order Rodentia; family Cricetidae; genus Peromyscus; species Peromyscus leucopus. Next base: position 61,940,664 of record NC_051065.1, read on the forward strand.
TGTCCTCAATTCAGGTGCTTCATGGCTAGTGAAGTTGATAATTAATATTAACAATCATAGGGCTCAACAGCCAAGGAGCTTGCCACCAAAGCCCGAGGACCTAAATTTGATGCCTGAAACCCACATAAGGGTGGAAGAAAAGAACCAAGGCCTCAAAGTTGTTCACTGACTTATACACACACACACACACACACACACACACACACACACACACACACACACACGGTATGTGCTCTTTGCTCCACCTCATGCACACACAATAAAAATTTAACTAAGATGAATAACCATAAGTCCACCTCTTGTCAACCTGACACATAAACACCCCTCCTAAAACCAAAACATTCTACCATCGACCTCTGAAATTAATTGCTTAAAGCCCAAGGCCAAGTCTCTTCCCAGACTCAAGGCAAACTCAACTATGAGTGCCTGTAAAATTTAAAAAACAAGCCAGGCATGGTGTTATGCAGCTATAATCCCAGCACATGGGAGGCAGAGGCAGGAGGGTCTCTGTGAATTCAAGCCTGGTCTACAGAGCGAGTTCCAGGCCAGGCAGGGCTACAAAGCAGCCACATATTCCTTGACTCCACCTTTATGAGAATGTCTCTTCCGAGCAGACCAAAAGTCACTCAAATCTCTGCTTTCGTTTTGCGTAAATTCTGATTATAAAAATGAACAATCAGACCACAACCCATAGAACCATAAAGGCTATATATATATAGCATGGAGGTCCCTAGGACGACTGTGGCATATAATAAATTTCAGTTTTACTCAATTATTGAAAAAAATAGCCAAATGAATGGAAACACATGAACTATGAACCAAAGGCTGAGGGGCTCCCAGCTGGATCAGGCCCTCTGAATAGGTGAGACAGTTGATTGGCTTGATCAGTTTGGGAGGCAACTAGGCAGTGGGACCAAGTCCTGTGCTCATTGCATGAGTTGGCTGTTTGAAACCAGGAACTTATGCAGGGACACTTGGCTTAGTCTGGGAGGAAGGGACTGGACCTCCCTGGACTGAGTCTACCAAGTTGATCACAGTCCTCGGGGGAGGACTTGTCCTGGAGGAGGTGGGAATGGAGGGTGGGCTGGGGATAAGGGGAGGGCGTGGGAGGGGGGAGAATAGGGGAACCCATGGCTGATATGTAGAACTGAATGGTATTGTAAAATAAAAAATATACATCACAAAAAAATAAAAAGATATGCTACGAGGATTGGACAAAAAAAAAAATTCTGATTATAAATTTGGTTAAAAACAGTAAGCAGTATTTGTGCCACAGCTAAATACTGTGCTGCCTTGAAATTTCCTCCATCTTTAGAGGCTTCCGGTCTTTAGAGCATAGAAAGGTAGAGACAAGTTCTTTGCTGGAATATAATATGGTCTCAAATCCAATCCTCCTGGCATTCTGGTCTTCTGAGCTCCCAGCAGAATAGCCTGTTAAGCTCCAGAGTTTCACAGCTTACATCCTCAACATTTGCATATTCTCCACATCTCTGTTCCAAAGGCTTGTAAAACAGTATCAAACAGTCAACAACAGCCCAGCTTCTTTTGTGCCGATCGATCTTCAGTTACTTAAAAAAAAAAAAAACAAAGCTTTAAAAATTTATTTATGAGCCGGGTGGTGGTGGCGCACGCCTTTGGTCCCAGCACTCGGGAGGAAGAGCCAGGCGGATCTCTGTGAGTTCGAGGCCAGCCTGGGCTACCAAGTGAGCTCCAGGACAGGGACCAAAACAACACAGAGAAACCCTGTCTCAAAAAACTCTCTCTCTCTTTCTCTTTCTCTCTCTCTCTCTCTCTCTCTCTCTCTCTATATATATATATATATATATATATATATATATATTATATATATATATATATATATGAAAGTGTGTGGTGTGTGTGTCTGTGTGTGTGTGGTGTGTGTGTCTGTGTGTGTGTTGTGTGTGTGTGTGTGTGTGTGGTGTGTGTGTGTGTCTGTGTGTGTTGTGTGTGTGTCTGTGTGTGTGTGTGTATACACGAGGACAGTGTCTTTGGAGGGTAGAAGAGGGTATTGGATCCACTGGAGCTGGAGTTACAGGTGGTTGTGTATGGCCTTGTGTGGGTGCAGGGAACTGAACCAGGGTCCTCTGGAAGAGCACCATGAGCTCCTAACTTCTGAGGCGTCTCTCCAGCCTCATGTATACTAGTTACTGCTGTGTCACTCTGGCAAAATACTGAACAGAAATGACTGAAAGGACCAGGGATGTATTCTGGCTCCGCTTTGGAGACCGTTGTCCATGGGAGGCTGCCTGTGTGTTCTGTGATGCAGCGGACCTGTGTGAAGTACAGCACTTTAGCTCCCAGCAGCGAGAGCAGGCCTCTGCTGTGGGCCTTCTTTCCCTCACTCCCTCTGGGCCCCAGTGTAGAGAGCCGTGCCAGCCACAATATTCAGGAAGAATCTTTTCTCCTCAGTTAATTCTCTCTGGAAACGACCTCAGACAAACCTGGAGGTATGCTTTACCAATCTTCTAGGTGCCTCCCAATCTACAGCAGTAGACAGCTGAGATTCATCATCCAGCGGCTCCACAAATAAATAATAAACCAACCTTGACACACAATTATCAGCTTTCGCTTATTAGGTGTCCTCATTAGCTTTCACTGTCCACTTGACACAGCCTAGAGTCATCTGACAGGAAAGCCTCAATTGAGGAATTGCGTAGCCAGACTGGCGTATAGGCATGCCGGAGAAAGGAGAAAGGATGACTTGATTGTTAACGGATGCGGGAGGACCCCGCCCACCGTGGGCAGCACCATCCCTTAGGCCATCTAAGGAATCTGGCTAAGCACGAGCCTGTCTGGTGCTGGTGAGCAGTGTCCCTGCACAGCCTCTGCTTTAAGCTTCTCTCCTGCCTCTCCTCAGTGATGGCTTGTGATCTGGAAGTGCAAGCCAGATAAATCCTTTCCCCTCCATGACGATTTGGTCAAGGTGTTTTTCACAGAAACAGAAAGGGAAGAACAGTCTTTGTTTTTCCCCTCGTGTCCTCAGCTGCAGCAGCCCACAGCCGCCATGCCGGCTTGCGTGCCTCCACACCGTGTCGGGGCCCAGCTGCAGCAGCCCACAGCCACCATGCCGGCTTGCGTGCCTCCACACCGTGTCGGGGCCCAGCTGCAGCAGCCCACAGCCACCAAGCCGGCTTGCGTGCCTCCACACCAGCCACGTAGACTCCCCTTCTGTCTGATGACCTTGACACTCCTAAGGAGGGCAGGGAGACCATCTGGGGGTTCTGATGACTTAACTTCATCAAGGACACAATAGCTAACATGGCTGACTCCCCAACTTTGTCCCCTGGCTGGGGATGTCTTCCTCAGGGTCCTTATTCCCTTACTGCACTGTGGTCTCTGTAAGGCGCCCACGCTCGGTCGGTAGCTGCGGAGTTGGGCTCCATCTTCCTCAGGGCAAAGCACGCATGTATTCTGGCCCAGTTCTCCCGGGTTGTAACGGTCACATGCAGGATCGCTCAGAGGCCGGGGCTAGCCACCCAGGCAGCCCACCCTCTGTGGATACACCTGTGTGAACCATGGAGCTCATCTCTGGTCCCACACAGCCCTGAGTCGGCGTTGGCTCTCCCTGCCACGGTCCGCCTCTAGTCACCCTGACTGGGAAATGAGGCCCTATTAGAACTCTGTGCTTCCTGGATCAAAGGCAGGCATGGGGGAGCCAGACTCCCCCTAAAAAGACGTTTGCAGCCTCTGGGTCACAGGGAGCCATGTTCCCCACAGTTAACAACATCTCGTATTAGCAAGGTACGCTTCTTACGTAATGAACCCACAGAGTGCACCGGTTACTAACTAAAGTCCCTGCACTGCTCAGATTTCCTTAGTTTCCCTCATGTCCCTCATGTCCTGTTTCTCTCACAGGATCTTACCCAGGATTCCACACTGCACTCAGCCATGTCTCCTTGGGTGCCTCTTGGCTGTGACAGCTTCTGAGGGCCTTTGGAGGCTGCCTCACAACTAGGATTAAGTCTGATGCTTTCCTCACAAGTAGAGTGACTTTTGTAGAAGATCTACAATGTTTTTAAAAAATGAAAAAAAAATGACTAAATTAAGCAAAATGGTAAATAGGCAGGATCAATGATAAAATGTCCACTGGTTTGGATGGAGGACAGGTTACCATGGATACAGAGAAAAGCTCACAACCACAGAAACACCTGTATGCAAAGTCAGGCAAACCAAGTTTATGCAGATCTCTGATTCTCAGAGGAGCCATGTCCACCATTTGCATTATGGTTAAGTCCAAAAATTGCATTTGAGCTTGGAGAGAAAATAAGTAATTTGGAGTTAAACAGAAAAAAAAATTAAAATCAGCCCAAACAAAGGACCCACTCATCCAAAGCAGCTTGTTCAGAATGCATCATTAAAATCCCGAGTAGTGGGAAGTCCAGACTCAGGCCGAGTGTGCCAGGGTTGCTCCTTGTCTGTGGGACACTATGGCACTCTACTCTCACTTTTGCGTCTTGCACGTCACGCCTAGGTGCACTCTGACTGGTCCTTGAAGAACTGGCTCGTCAAGGAGAGAGGCGGTCCACTCTCCGAGCTGTGTGCAACATCTCAGTTTAAATGCAAACCATGGTAAACACCAAATGGGGACGTGTGCAGATGAGCTTTCTCTCTCTAAAACTGGATTTGATGATCTAACACCGTGGACCAGTGACTTGATGGCCTGTCTATCTAGTGCCATCCAGCCCACTTGGTGGACCCCATTTAATTCAAGTTCCTAGGAGTCTAGCTGGACCCTACCTGTCTGTCTCTACTGTGACACCCTCTGCACACCACCTTACCCAGTCTCATGCTTTGGAGTCATATCAGTATATCCTCAAAGGAAGCACATGGACTTCGGGAAGCTGTCTTTGGAAAGGTGTTTCCACGGAGTCCTACTGTGTCTGTGCACACAGTAGGTGCCCTTCTGTCTGTGACCTACTGCACCCTTTCAGTAGTGGGTTCAACAGCGATACCCTGCTCCCAGAATGCTCATTTAAAATATCTTAGTGCAACTGTTTTACAGCTAGGGATTTTCAGATGTCAGACCCTTACACAAGACAAGGAGCTTGTGACCAGACCATTCTGGACTTGGGACCATAACATGTCCTCATGAAAGAGAGAAGGGTCCAAAGAGACCCAGGGAGAAACATAAAGACTGTGCTGGACACCAAGGAATCAGCAGAAGCACAGACAGAGAGGGGGTGGGAGATGGGGAAGCAGAGAGAGAGAGAGAGACAGACAGACAGACAGACAGAAAGGGGTGTGCCTGGGAAAGATTCTCCTCCAGCCTCTAGGGCTGCTGATACCTTTTTATCAGACTGTGACCTTCAAAACTGTGGGAGAATAAATTTCTGCTGCGCACTGCAGATTGGTCGGAGGCCTCCAGACACTAATACACCTTCAGAGATCAGCTCGGAGAACACTTCCTCCCGCAACACCTTACAGCTGGACTTAACTGCTGCCGCCCTGACGTGTGTGTCCATTAGTGCTTTATGAGCAGTTCCCAGCGGGAGCCCTCACATGCCCGCGGCATTTATAGGCCTGGCTCTTCCTGAAACTGTAAACTGTCCAGGGCGGCAAGCATGGCTCATTTTTCTTTACATCCGGGCACTCAGCAAGTTTCCATAAATGTTAGACACAAGTCACGGCTGGCTAAATCGTGAGCCACTGAGAAATGCACAGATCAGTTGTGACAGGAGCACGTGAGAATCTGGGGCCCTGTGCTGATTCTGTCAGGGACAAAAGTGACAGCAAGCAGGTGTAAGAGATTACAGGCGAAGGCTCCCAGGGCCCAAAAGGGAAGGAGGAGACTCCTGCAAGCTGTCCTGACCTCCGTCCACATGAGCACGGTGACATGAGTGTACCCTGTCCCCAAGGACCGCTGGTGAAGCTAGACATAATGACACATAAATAAACTTTGTTTATAGTATATGCCTTTATTATGTTATTGGAGAGGGATAACTGGGGTGTGTGTGTGTGTGTGTGTGTGTGTCACAGAAGTAATGACCGCATGGAAATAGTCCATTTGTCTGCCTGTCTGTCTATCTAGGAGGATACGGGGTGTTTTCTCCTATGGCTCTGCTCCCTTTCTTACTGCCCTGACACAGGGTGTGTTACTGAACTCAAAGCTCTCCACTATAGCTAGGACAGACTGCCTGACAGCCCCTGGGATGGGCCTGTTTCCACCTCCTGACGCTGGGGTTCCAAGCACATGCAGTCATGCCTGGCTTTCTGTGTGGGTGCCAGGGATTTGAACTCACATCCTCCCGTTTGGACAGCAAGCCCTCTTACCTACCAAACCATCTCACCAGCACAATATATATTCTAAAAGTTCTGAATGTAGCCCACTAGACAAGTTCAAGTTCCTTACAGAAGCATAAATTAGTAATAGTTCCCCAAACCACTTCCACAGAGTTTTAATTTAGAAAGAGATTGCAAAAAAATGTATACACTGCTTCATTTTTTTTTTTTTGGTCTTAATTGTATGAAAATGAAGAGGAGAGTCCCTATACTGTGTTAGCCAAGCAGAGGCAGTAAAAGATGATCAAAACAGCGGACGCCAGAATGAGGGCTAACAGTATAATGGCTTCCTGGTGATCGTTAATCAAAGCTGAATGCAGGCCGGTCGATGAGACGATGACTCAGACACTCAGACACGGATGCTTGTGTGCGGAGATAATGCCTACTGACTAACTCACTGCCGTGATGGATAATTCTGTCAGCTGACAGGACCTAGAATGGCCCCGGAGACAAACCTCTGGGCATGTCCACAGGGATTAGCATGCATTGACCTTCATTTCTGTTTCCTGACCTCAGAGGCAATGTGACCATCCACTTCTCATACCTACTGCCATAATGGACTTCATGGATCCCCTTAAACCATGGACCCAGTACACCTTTCTTCATTTAACTGGCTTCTTGTCTGGCACTTTGTTAAAGCAATGAGAAAAATAACTGATATAGGTACTGGCTGGACAGCACCATCGGCACCGTTGGTCTCAAGCTGGGAGCAGCCAGCCATGAGTGGGGCCGTGGTTTTATAATGCAGAGCCTGTTCTGGCCCTGGCTGCCCAACCCCAAATCCCACCGATTCTTATGGTTCTATCCTAGAACACCTTTTTTCCCCCTTTGGTTTTCCGAGACAAGGTTTCTCTATATAACAGTCCTGGCTGTCCTGGAAGTCACTCTGTAGACCAGGCTGGCCTTGAACTCACAGAGATCCACCTGCCTCTGCCTCCCGAGTGCTGGGATCAAAGGTGTGCGCCACCACCGCCCGGCCTGTCCTGGAACTCTTGATTAGTCTAGAAGGAGAGCTGTCCTGTCATTTTGGGGAATGGGCACACATGACAGATGATTGATCTCCAACAAAAGGGGGAAAGAAAAGACAGTCTCAGGCCATAGCTGACCTCCCTCTGTCAGCTTCTCCAGGTCTCTTCCTTCAGACACAGACCACCGGAAGGGTGAAATGCCAGGCTGCACAGATCGCTGGCCAGTCCTGCCTTCCTGGACAGGCTGCCACACCACCTCACCACCGGTGTGAACTCTCCTAGCCTCCCCCTTGGACAAAGTGCCGCGTGGAGGGGTTGCTACTCACAGCCTGTCTGTAGATGCCTTCGTGAGCTGTCACACACACGGTTCCTGTTGGTGTTTGGTTTTGCCTTTTAACTCCGTTCTCACACTGTCCAGACACCACCAGGAAGTGATTCCGGACAGTTTTTTTTCTTCTTTGTCAGTACTGGGATAGAACCTAGAGCTTCAAACAAGTGCTCTCCCACTGAGCCACGCCCAGCCCTGACATCCTCCGCTTTTATCCTTAAGACGGAAGGGGGAGCTGAGTAGAGGGTGTCTAGACAGTATCTAGCAGGTGCCCAGAGGGTGCGGACCACACTGGAACAGGATGTGAAGTCAGGATGCTGGGGTGTGGCCAGGGTGAGGATAGAGGGAGGGTGAAATGAGGATCTGGAAGCTCACACCAACAACTTGGTTCCAAGTCTTGAGGATGAGAAAGGGGCCCATATGGATTTCTGCAGCGTCTCCTACAAGAATTTAAAATTGCTGCCAGTCATCACTATTTGAAATGGCAATGAGAAGCATGAAGGTATTTCCATGAATATCAGCACATACCATAATATAAACAGCTAAATACCATAATATAAACAACAATCATTATACACAGTAACCAATACTGTGGGCACTTAGCAGAAGCCACTGTTTCCTTTTAGTTCATGACCAGCATTAACCCCTAAGTTCTAAGTCCATACGGAAAGTAAGCTATCACCCAGCTCCACAGATGAAGACACCGAGACCTGGGGGTTCAAAGAATTTCCTACAGAGTAACATGACACTATTAGTGAGAACCAGTTTCTGACGTTCTAGACTGGACCAGGGGATGGCGACTGAGTGTGGGTGGAGTCAATTCAACATTAGATACTCAAAACAGAAAGAGGAATAGAAAAAGTATGTGCCCAGTAGGTATAGAGGTGCAGGGGAAAAGAGAGGAGAAAGGATCTGATGAGGGCCCCATAATTAAGAAGAATAAAGGGGTTCATAGAACAGCAGGTATCTGTGGGAACATAGAGGAAGCCCACGGCAAAGAGTTCCACATTCCCTCTTCCTCCAAGCCATGGGGGTGGACTTGCCCCCAAGGGGGTGTTGGGTGAAAGCTGAGAGGGTTCTGCTGCAGGGCGGGGCTCGGCTGGAGGCTCCCCTGGTATCTGGTGAGTAGAGGCTGTATGTGCCTACCCCACACGTCATCACACAGCCCCACATGTCATCACACGGCCCCACATGTCAGGAGATGGCCAGCTGAGAGCCCTGCAGTATCCTGCTGGCCTTTGCAGCTCTTTATCTGACTACCTCTGGCCCTGCCTCCCCCAGGTGCCTCTACCCCAGGAAGGCATCTGCTCTCAAAGATCCTGTCCGACTGTGGCGGCAGCACTGGCCTCATCTGCGGCTGCCAGCTAGCCTGGGAATGTCAACGAGGCTGGGGAGAGAGCTGCAGGAGCCTAGGCATTCGGGGTGTTGGGCTGACATACGGTAAGGGCAGTTCAGCGAGATGATGGCCTGCGCCTCTTACAGACTTTCCTAATGTGCTTAGAGGAAACATGGTGTGTGTGTGTGTGTGTGTGTGTGTGTGTGTGTGTGTGTGTGTGTGTGTGTGTGTGTGTCTGCTTGACACAAGCTCAGGTAATCTTAAAATTACCTGAAATTCAACTGACAGAAAAGAAAATTCAACTGACAGAATGTCTATTGGATTACTGGATTGGTCTGTAGGGCGTTTTCTTTCTTTCCTTCTCTTTTCATTTTTTGAGACAGGGTTTCTCTGTGTAACAGCTCTGGCTGTCCTGGAACTCAGAGATCCACCTGCCTCTGCCTCCCAAGTGCTGGGATTAAGGGTTTATGCTACCACACTCAGCTGCATTTTCTTTCTTTAATTTTTTTTTTTACTTTTCTCCTTTTTATGTGCATTGGTGTTTTGTCTGCAGGTGTGTCTGTGTGAGATCCCCTGGGACTGGAGTTACAGACAGTTGTGAGCTGTCATGTGGGTGTTGGGAGTTGAGACTGGGTCCTCTGGAAGAGCAGCCCATGCTTGTAACAGCTGAGCCACCTCTCCAGCACCTCACCTCCTCACCCCCCCCACCCTCGCCAGCTGCATTTTCTTGATTAATTATTTGATGTGGGGAGAGGTCAGCCCACTGCGGGTGGTGCCACCCCTGGGCAGGTGGTCCTGGGTTCTATAAGAAAGCAAGCTGAGCAAGCCATGATGAGCAAGCCAGTGAGTCCTGTGGCCTCTGCTTCCATTCCTGCCTTCAGGTTCCTAAGCTGCATGAGTTCCTCCTGCCTTTGTTTCCCTTGATAACGGACGGTGATATGGAAGTGTAAGCCAAATACAAATAAACCTTTCTCCTCAAGGTGCTTTTGGTCACGGTGTTTATCACAGCACCAGAATGCAAACTAGGTCACACGAACACAGACAAAGCTAGATATCAATATAACCTCAGGGCTTAGAAAGTAGCAGAATGAGCCGGGTGGTGGTGGTGCACGCCTTTAATCCCAGCACTCAGGAGGCAGAGCCAGGTGGATCTCTGTGAGTTCGAGGCCAGCCTGGGCTACAGAGTGAGTTCCAGGAAAGGTGCCAAAGCTACACAGAGAAACCCTGTCTCGAAAAACCAAAAAGAAGAAGAGGAGAGGAGGAGGAGGAGGAAGAGGAGGAAGAGGAGGAAGAGGAGGAGGAGGAGGAGGAAGAGGAGGAAGAGGAGGAGGAAAGAAAGTAGCAGAATGAATCCTGTTAGCATTTTATTCTTGTATAAGGTTTTTTTTTTTTGTTTTTTTTGTTTTTTTTTAAATTTTCTGAGAGACAAAGTTCTCTGTGAAGTACTGGATGTCTTGGAACTTGCTCTACAGACCAGTCTGGCCTCGAACTCACAGAGATCCACCTGCCTCTGCCTCAAGAGTGTGGGATTAAAGGTGTGCATCACTGCCACCCAGCTTTGTCCCAATGTTTAGATTTGGTTTTGTGTGCATATATATCTCTTTTTGTCTCTCTCTATATATACTCATGTATCTGTGCACACACCCTTGGGAAGTCAGGTGACAACTTCAGATGTCGTTCCTCGGATGCTATCCGCCTTGTTTACTGAGACCAGCCAGCAACACTCTCTGCTTCTCAGGATACAGAACCCAGACGCTGAACTAAAGCAACAGTAAGGACCACAGTCAGGTCACAGTAAGCAACAGCTGGACACAAGGGCCAGGGGCCAGCAGCTTCACAGCTTCTTCCAATCTCTATTTTGTTAGGGATCTTGAAAAAGGACCCTGGGTGGAGTTCTCAGCATGACTCCTCAGCAGGGCGTCTCAACATCCTGGAGGCTGCTTCGCCCTGGCTTGGCTACAGCACGCTGGCTTTCAACTGCTCACACTTGCTATGTTTGCACAGCTCTGGGAATGCCTTCTGTGCACACTCGATCCTCTGCTTTCCTCTACCTGCTGCCTTCTCCAGCTCTGACTTACGGATACATCAGGCCTCACAGAACACCCCTCCTTTCCTGTGCCCTAAAATTTAAATAACCAAGGCCTCCAAAGTTTTATGGAATTCATTTATAAACAGGCGATTTTTAAAAATTACTTTAAAACTGCCTTCACTAATGTATAATTGTGTGTGTGTGTGTGTGTGTGTGTGTGTGTGTATAGTGTGTATGTACAGTGTGTGTATGTATATGGAGACCAGAAGTCAACCTTGGCTGTTGTTCCTTAAGGTACCAACCACCCTGTTTTCTGAGACAAGGGCTCATGGAATCTGGAGCTCATTGAGCAGGCTAGGCTGGCTGGCCAATGAGCCCTAGGGACCCACTGTCTCCACCTCCTAGGACTTCAAATATATGCCGGCAAGCCATATATATGTTTAGTGTGGCCTCTGATGAACAAACTCAGGTCTTCATGATCGTCTGACAAGTACTTTCCCAACTAAAGTATCTCCCCAGCTTCTATAATTTCTTTCTTCTCTTCATTTTTTTGGACAGTGTTATAGAATACTATTTTAAGGTGTATTACTTCTGTTTATGTTGCATTTGTTTAACTCTGTGAAGCTGTGTTACTGTGCCTGTCTAAAATACCTGATGGTCTAATAAAGAGCTGAACGGCCGGCCAATAGCGAGGCAGGAGAGAGAAAGAGGTGAGGCTGGCAGGCAGAGAGGATAAACAGGAGAAATCTGGGAGGAGAGAAGCAGCAGCCAGAGGAAGAGCAAGAAAAGGAGAGGAGGACATCAGAGGCCAGCCACCCAGCCACACCACCAGCCACAGAGAAAGAAGAAAAGGCACACAGAAGGAGGGGTGGAAGCCAGAGGCAAAGGTAGATGGGATAATTTAAAGGTAAGAAAGGCTGGCCATTTGGAAGTAAGAATAAGCCTCCGTGTGTGCTTTAGTTGGGAGCTGGGTGGCGGGCCCCCCAAAAGAGCATAAACAAACAAACAACAGGACAGGGTCTCATGTACCCCAGGATCAAACTGGATACATAATTGAGGATGACCTTAAACTTCTGATCCTCCTACCTCCACCTCCCAGGTGCTGAAATAGATTTCTGCCACCACGCACGGCTCATGTGGTGCTGGGGACAGAAGCCAGGGCTTTGTGCGTGCTCGCAAGCACTCGACCAACTGAGCGTTAGAGTTCACCTATTTCAACAGGACTCAACTACTTTCTCTCCTTGGTGACTGGCAGAAGGAAGGCATAAAGGAGGAGAATACACACCAGTAAAGATCACTCAAGAAGTGACGGAAAAGTCTTAAGTTATTGATGCAGTCCCTGTCTTAGTTCCAACCTATAAACCAAAGTGTTGAGTCTGGGGCTCCTGGTTTCAGAGGGAGCATGGAGCTGGGGCAGGAACCGAGGACTTACGTATGCTTCTCAAACCCAGGCAGGACAGAGGGAATACTGACTGGGAATGATGCCAGTCTTTGGAAACTCCAAAGTCTACCCCAGTGACACACCTCCTACAACAAGGCCACACCTCCCGTCCCTCCCAAACAGTTCCACCAGTTGGGGACCAAGCTTGCAGATATATGAGCCTATGGGGGCTGTTCTCATTAAACCCACCACAGTCCTCCTCTACTTTTTAAATATTTTATCTCATGTGTACACGTGTTCTGCCTACACGTGTATCTGCATGCCACATGTGTATCTGCATGCCACATGTGTGCAGTGCCTGTGGAGGCTAGAGAGGTTGCTGGGGCCCTGAATCTGGAGTTTCAGTGGTGAGCCGCCATGTTTGTCGGGTCCTCTGTGAGAGCAGCAAGCACTCTTGACGGCTGAGCCATCTCTCCAGCCCCGCCCCACCTTTCCTTCCTTTATATTACATTTAACAATCTGTTGACAGTTAAGAAGCATCTCTAATTTCTGACGCTTTGAACAGACTTGACAAAGGTTTACTCATGTTATTGCTTTTTCCAAGAACAAGACTTCATCCTTACTGAGCAGGGCTACCTTTCTATGAATTTCATTGGTTTCTGTCATTTCAGCAGATTTTTAGAAGGGAAGAATGATAAAGAATCTATTCAGCAAACCACCAGAGGATGTGAGATCAATTTTGCCAGCCAGCGCAGGTGAATTCAAGATGGGTGCATCCCCAAGTCCTCAGAAAAGCCCATGAGCATTCTGCAGTTAGACTCTGTGACAAAAGGCTACCTCCATTCCAGCGGAAGCAATACCATTTCCCCGAGTTTTGGTGTCCGTCCACAATTACACACACACCATCAGGGGTTAGCAGCGGACCCCCCTATTACAGGCCCACTGGCTGCCTCCATCATGGCATGCCACTGTTCTTAAGGGCCAGAAACGCTTCGTCAGGAGTGGCTACTTCAAGTCCTAAGTGGGAAAGCCGTCTACAAGGTCATCACAGGCACCAGCCGTGGACGCCTCTATCGGCTCACAGGCCTGGGAGGCCACACAGGGACTCCAATGGGCGATAAAGCAGAAAGAAGAGCACGGCATGGGGGACTAGCAGCCAGGAACTGTGGCCACCTTTCCTTGTGACCTTCAGCAAATTAGTCCTACTGTAGGAGAAGCAACTTTTCTCACTGTCCCATTTATCTCTTTCCTCCCTCCCTCCCCAACCGCCCATCACCTGCCCTCCCTCCCTCCCCAACCGCCCATCACCTGCCCCCCTCCCTCCCCAACCGCCCATCATCTGCCCTCCCTCCCTCCTCTCTTTCCTTTCCTCTTCCCCTGCCTCCATGATCATCACAGAATTCTGGGACCAAGTGTGTAGTTTCCTGCCTGATGAGCACCATGCCTCCAGGACACAACTGCTAGATCCTCTAGCAGTTCAGTTCTGACTCTGTCCACCTGAGGGGACGTCAGATCCACAGGTGTAGTCTTAGATCCCAGGTCTGCCCACATCCTTGCAGATCCCAGGTGCAAATCTACCTCCAAACTCCTTGACTGACGGGCTATAAATGAGGGTTCCTGTGACTCCCCACTTGGGATCCATCAGTTTTCTTGAGGGCAGCATTTAAAGGTTTATCAAAAAGAACACACGAAGGTGTAATAAGGAGAGGAATGAGCGCAGATGCAGCTTTCACGGAACTCCAGGTATTTAGTTAGATGGACGCTCTCTGGATTCTCTGTCTTTCAGGGTTTTTAATGGAAACCTATTTGGCAGGCATGCCTGATCAAATTACTGTCCACTGCTCATCAACCTTAGGACACACACCCCAGAGGCGAGGAATGGGTCTCAAAGTCCCAACCCTTAGCCCTCTAACTCTTCCCTAGTCGTCCTGGTGACTAGCCTCACCCTGAAGCTACCAAGGGACAACCAACCAGAAATCAACATTAACATACAAAACGACATACCACTTTGAAGACCCAGGATTTTACAACTGGTAAGCCAGGAAATGGGAGACAACACCACTGTATTTGACCGTAACATCAGGCTTAAGCCTGAACTATTATCATTTCTGCTTCTTTGAGACAGGGTCTCCTCTCACCCAGGCTGCCTGAAACTCACTGTGTAGCTCAGACTAGCTTTGAACTTGTGGGACTCCTATTGGCTCTGTCTCTGAGTGCTGGGATTACAGGTGTGAGCTACCACATCTGGCTCTTTATTTGGGGGATGACAACATCATCACACCGTCATCCTGCAGGGCATTCTGGGCACAGAAGGTAAACACAATAGTGCTCACCACGTCTGGCAGTAGCCATGGACGTCCGCCAGGCACCGGCAGGGCTGACAGCAGAGATAAAGGGACCCGGCCCCGAGAGCCGCTTCAACAACATTTTGCTTGGTGAGTTAAAAACCCTCTTTAGGGTAGTCACCACAGCTACTGTCCGCTGCGGGATAATGCTCTTGTACACTCTAAAGATTTGTCACTCAAATTGGTTTAATAAAACGCTGAACGGCCAGTAGCCAGGCAGGGCAACCAGACTAGGAGAATTCTGGGAAGAGGAAGGGCGGAGTCAGGAGTTGCCGGCAGAGGCAGAGTAATCAAGATGTGAATGCCGCACTGAGAAAAGGTTTAGCCAGGCCACGTGGCTGAACACAGATAAGAATTATGGGTTAATTTAAGTGTAAGTGCTAGTCAGTAATAAGCCTGAGTTACCAGCTGAGCATTTATAAGTAATATTAAGCCTCTGAGTCAATTATTTGGGAAGTGGCTGCCAGGTATTTGGGAACTGGCGGGCGGGAGAGAAACTTCCGATTACAACTGTTTATGGAAACTGGTCAAAATCCTGGGCACTTTAGTGAATGCTATGGTAACGTTATTCATTGCACATATAATCATAGAAGCTAGGTGCTGTTATGTCCAAGTTACCTGTTAAGTACTTTGCTTAAGGTCCCAAAGGCCACCCAGTCAGGACATTTGAGTGTGTACACACACATCCTGAGGTGGTCACAATGGACGGGCAAGAATCCTACAATGGTGGCATCCATGTTTCCTCCACCTCCTCCTCTTCCCTTTCTCCTTTCTGAGACGCTCAGGCTGACCAACCGGGATGCACCACATAGCTGAGGGTGACCTTGAACTCCCTGACTCCTGCCTCCACGTCTGAGCTGAGATTGCAGGCGTGCACCACCTTGCCTGTTTTAGGCAGTGCTGGGGATCAGACCCAGAGCCTCCCGCATGCTACGTGAGCTCTCTACCCACTGAGTTCCGGCCATTTCACAGAGAACGCGCCACATGGTTTAATGCAGCAATTTCTTAGTAGCAGCTTATTTATAAATGATCAAAGCAAAAGCCAGAAGCTGAACGGGCGAGCTTGGCATGAGTGACACTTTGGTGAGATGACGTTAGATGCACAGGAAGTAGCTCAAGTGGGACAGAAGAGAGCAGCTCACTCAACAGACTGCTACGCAACCACAATCCAGCCCGGCAGACCCCAAATTAGCTCCTCCCCCATTGCTTTCTCCTTCATTATCAAAGACAAGTCAGATCCCTTTCTCTACTCTTTTTTTTTTTTTTTTTTTTTTTTTTTGGTTTTTCGAGACAGGGTTTCTCTGTGTAGCTTTGCACCTTTCCTGGGACTCACTTGGTAGTCCAGGCTGGCCTCGAACTCACAGAGATCCGCCTGCCTCTGCCTCCCGAGTGCTGGGATTAAAGGCGTGCGCCACCACCGCCCGGCTCCCTTTCTCTACTCTTAACAGAACACACCCCATTCCCACAAAGGAAAGATCTGGAAGACCCTCCTTTATACACACACTCTGCAACTAGCTGCATGTCCTGTCAGCCTGAGCGCCTCTGCCTTGTCCAACCCTGGACACAGCATGCTCGGGCTGCACAGATGGGTAACGAGTCGTCCTCTCCTCAGAGCGACTCGGTACCTTCTGCTCTCCTCTACTTTTCTACTTTACTCATCATTATCAGAGTCAGATCTCCCCACCCCTACAGTGCCTTCAACACAAACACCTCGTTTTTTTCATAAGAATCAAGCACGTGAAGTACCCCAAGCCTAGGGGTGACTGCTAACATTCCAAATCAGTGTAACAAATATTTATAGAAAACGAAGTCTTAACCATCACAGCACCGCCAAGACCTGCAAAGGCAAGTTTCTGTCTTGATTCTTGGAGCCTGAGATTTAACAACAGAGAAATGCACATGACCTCATTTTCCCTAATGCACTCGAGGATCATGGGGGTGCAGAGATACTCCACGAAGTCCTGTCTGGGGCTCAGACTTGCAAGTCTGTTACCACTTTTCTTTCTTCCTCTGAAATGGAACTGATAAGGCCATCTGCCTCTTATGGTCATTTTAAGGATTAGGTTAAGTGTGCAGGGCTTGGCAAGAGGAGAGGGAAGACGAACCATCCAGAGAGAGCAATAGCCCGCAGGAAGACGGAAGGTCTGGTGGAGTGTGTGTGTGTGTGCGCGCGCGCACAAAGGACCTCAAAGAAGGCTGAAAAGGCTGGAGGGGTGATGCATGGGGGAAGAGAGAAGGTAGGAAGCAGGAGGGGACCCCACAGATAGGCAAAGGGTGGTCACGGAAAGTTTACAGGTAGGACCGGAGTGGGCAGAGCAAGCTGCAGAGATCAATTTGTAGTTCAGCAGAAGGATGAATAGGGCTGGGCTGGCAGGAACAGAGAGGCAGTGCTTAGAACACAACCCTAAGAGGCTGTGGGGACACAGCTGGGAAAAACATCCTTCTCCTCAAACAAGAGGAGGAAGTGCCGCTCATCAAACCATGCTGGCGGAATAAGGAGAGGGGGTGGGCAGAAAGAGAGGAAGAAAAAAGGTGTGCTAGTTAGGGTCTGGTTTGGTTTGTCAACTTGACACAAACTGGGTCATGTGGGAAGAGGGAACCTTCAGCTGAGAAAACGCCACCATCAGACTGGCCTATAGGCAAGTCTGTGGAACATTTCCTCAATTAGTGTTTGATGTGGGAGGGCCCAGCCCACTATGGACCACACCAACCCGGGGCAGGTGATCCTGCATAAAAACGCAGGCTGAGCAAACCATGAGGAGGAGCAAGGCATTCCTCTACGGCCTCCGCTTCTGCCTCCAGCTTCCTTCCCTGACTCCACTCAGTGAGGGCATGGGACCTGGGAGTTGTAAGATAAACCCTTTCCTCCACAGACAGAAAGAGAAGGAGGGAGGGAGGGAGGAGGAGGAGGAAGAGATGAGGAAGGCAAGACCAGACTATAGGGATCAAGCACAGGGATCATGACTGGTCTTGATAGCTAGGCACCTACGTAGGACAGAGGCCTGACTGGGGAGGTGTACTGGCCATGCTCAGACACTAAGGCTTCTTGGTAATGAAATGAAATGCTGGGCAGAGCCAGGGGGTGAGCGCTCTCTTAGGTAAGTGGGCTCAGATGGCGTCCTTAAAACACCTGGGAAGGAAGGGTGACTGCATGGAGCTGTGAGTCACACATGTTACATTCGCTGCAAAAGGAAGAGAAAAAAAAACCAGAGAATCAATAGTCAGCCATGGTGAGGAACCCACCAAGGACCAAGTCACCTCTCCAGCTGTGTCACAGGAATTAAGGGTGAACTCTGAGAAGAGGGCAAAGGGCAACTCTGTAGACTACCGGTCAGGAGGGGGATGAGGGCCGACCGCTACCCACTGGATTCTGAGAAAGAGAAATTTCCGCTAACCTTGGCAAGTTGGGATGCAGGATAGAATAAACAGGTGACCATGGCTGAGAGGGCTTTCTGAAGGGAAGATGGCCTCACTTCGGTCTCCAACATGGACCTGACTCTAGGTGAGTACCATGTGTCTGGAACGTGGCTTTCACTGGCAGGGCATGCCATCTTAGGACATTTCACCTCTTCGCTTCTCAGTTTCCTCCTCTATGAGATGGGACGGTAATGCTATTTGCCTGGGGCTCATCTTGAGACTTGGCATAGTCCACAATACATAGTGGCAATTATTAGAGATCTAGGAGAAAAGAACGGTAAAAGTGCTTCCAATTTTTCCAGGGACACCGGTGCTGCTGTACAATCAACATCGGTCCTCTCTGTACCTGACAGGTGACGCTGGAAGGCACGATGGCCAAACCAGAGGCCTGAACTCCAGCGAGTGGGCTGGTGGGGTGCCAGCTGGACCGTGATGGGGCCTACAGGGTAGCCAGATAGTCTTCTGCAGGGGCGCTCACGAGACCCTAGTAAAATGACCCGAGGTGCGACCTTGGTTCTTTGAAGACTTTCTAGTTGGTTCCGGACACTTGCAAAGCCTGATGATTAGTCCCACTTTCCAATGTCCAAACATCCCTATGCATTTTCCTGTTTGTTGAAACTGGTCAGGGATCTTTTCTTTCCAGGTAACACAACCTTTTCCTGTCTGTCTGTCTGTCTTAGTCTGCTTTGTGCTACTAGAGCAGAATCCCACGTTCTGGGCAAAGCACAGCTATTATTTGGCTCCTGATTTGGTGGGAAAGCTAAAGAGCATGGTGTCCATGACTGCTAGTACCCTACTGGCTCGGTCATAACGGGGGTGGGCTGGGGTGGGGGTGGGGAGGAATCACATGGCAGCTGGGACAAGAGGGGGCGGGCTCTCATGGCCAGAGAGGAACACACAGAGTTGTGGGGGGCTAGCTTGATCCTTGACAGCCTGCCCTTGGAAGAACCAATCTCTATCTCCTGAGAGTGTGTCCCGGAGGCTTCATCACTTCACTGGGGCATCTCTCTTAAAGATCCATCACTTTTTCATGTTACACAGGGACCCAAATTTCATCCCAGAAACTTCTGGGGCGGGGGGCAAACTCCCTTCGAAGCGTCGTCTACTAGACAACTAGTGTCCCTTCTTAAGTCTAAGACACCATCAAGCTGTGTTAGAATAAGCAGTTGTACTAAAACACGTGGCAACATGTTAAAATACAGGGAGAGCTCGGCAGGAGAAATTTCAACCCAGGTATTTCAGATAACCTTCATTATTCTTGTGGTCAAGAATCAATAGATCCCCTTGCCTTCTGAACCTGTCACTTGACATGTCTACCACCAGAGGTCAGCACCCCTCCTGGGAGTCACAGGCAACAAGCCTGCGGCGGATGGACGGCCACGCCTCGCTCTGAAAAGCTCCGCTCGAAAGCCCAGTGAGAAGGGTCAGTTTCACAGGTTACTCCCTCCTCGCGAAGCCGACTGGAGCCATTTATATTTTCCCCTTAATTTCCTATCCTCATAAAGTGTAATCCCACGCGGAAACTGTGTACCTGTTCGCGCACGGCAACCCTGTGGAACACCACACACTGCTGTGTGTCCGCGGTGTGCTGTCCCCACAGAGAACCCACCTTCGCTCACTTCAGAACAGTACCTCCAGAGGCGGGTTATAACTGGGTATAATAACACTGGGTAATTACTGGGTATGATTTTTTGTTTGTTTGTGTTTTTTGTTTTTTCAAGACAGGGTTTCTCTGTGTAGCTTTGTGCCTTTCCTGGAACTCGCTTTGTAGACCAGGCTGGCCTCGAACTCACAGAGATCCGCCTGGCTCTGCCTCCCGAGTGCTGGGATTAAAGGCGTGCACCACCACCGCCCAATGTTTTTGTTTTTTTGTCCACTGGTCATTTGGATGCTCTGGAGTCTGATTTCCAAGCAGGAAAGGAAAGCAAGCAAGTGGTCTCCAAATGCCAGGCCCGTGTTTGGCAGAGACCGTACACTATGATAACAATACCACAGTCATGTTCAGAAGGCTCTGTGGATCATCCAAGGCAAGGCAGCCGTTCCTTTCCATGACAGGGCCTCAACTCCGATATTTGACTGGAAAATGATGCTCATCCTCCATACAAAGTAGCCCCCTTTCTTTCTCGTGTCCATGCATTGAAGTGTTCAGGTGTCACGTGTGGGTGAAGGCCAGAGGTGGCTGTTGAGCTAGTCTGGCGGGCCAGCAAGCTCCAGGGATCCGCCTAGCTTCACCTCCCCAGTGTGCAGGATTATAGGCTGCACTACTGTGCCCAGATTTATATATGGATGCTGAGGATTGAGTCAGGGCCTCATGTTGGCTGTTTGGTTTATCCACTTGACACCAGACAGAGGTGTCTGGGAAGAGGGAACCTTAATTGAGAAAATATTTCTATCATCCTGGCCTGGAGGCAAGTCTGTGAGGCATTTTCACCATTAATGATTGATGTGGGAGGGCCAGCCTACTGTGGGTGGTACCACCCCCTGGGCAAGTGGTCCTGAGTGATACAAAAAAGCAGGCTGAGTGAGCCATGGAAAGCAAGCCAGTAAGTAATATTGTTCATTGGCCTCTGCCTCAGTTCCTGGCTCCAGGCTCCCGCCCTGACTTTCCTTCGTGGTGATCTACAGGCTGTAAGACGAAATAAACCCTTCTTCTCCAAGCTGCTTTAGGTCTTGGGGTTTGTCACAGCCACAGGGAGGAAACCAGGACCCCACAGTTGAGCAGCAAGTACGCTACTGCCTGAGCTATCTCCTCAGCCCCTTTCGACTCAGATGGCCAGGCTCCCCACGGCGAGACTGAGTGCGAGTGAGGTCTGGAAACTGCTTGGTGAAGGACCACGAGGGCAGGATGGAACCCAGGGTACAGATGGGACAGAGCATGACGGGTGAGGAGAAGCCAATCAGCAAGGAAGATGAGAAGGCCACAGCAGCAAGCCACCTTAAACCTGAACCTCTGGAGGTCCCCAGACTGGGGGGCGGGGGGGGGGCCTGGGGACGACAGGCTGGAAGCCAAGGATGGAGCTAAAGCCTAAAAGAGATGTCCAGCTGGTGAAGAGTGCCAGGGTTCCAGCAGGCTGAATGACCAGGAATGCAGCGACAGGGAGATGACCTCTAAAGCAGCCAAGCCTGTGCTTGGGTGCTCAGACCCAGCCAAGAAATAAACTCAAGGCAGTACAGATAGATAAACACAAGTGCTAAAAAGATGTGACTGGCCCCAGAGTTTAAGAAATTCAAAAGGCAAACACATAAAGGGAAGGCTCTGGAAAGGTTCTGTTTTCATGGCTTCGTGCAAATTAGAACGTTGAATCCTCCCAACATCATGAAGTAAATATAGACATTTAAGGTGGCCACTGGGATCTTAGCGGTACATACCAGCAGAGCCGGAGAACGTGGAGACAGGGAAAAGCACATAGGGGAACAGCCTCAGAGAAAAGATGAGATTTGGGGTACACCTTGAAGCCGTAGTAAGATTGCTGGGAGGCAGAAAGGGTGACAGACATGCTGAGGGGGATGGGGAGCAGGGCTTGTTGTGCTATGTCTAGGAGCCCAATCTGGCCCATTTCATAAGTCACTTTTCTTGGAAACTAGCCTTGCCCACTGCGTGTGGCCTTGGGCTGCTCTCTTGCAACAAGGGCAAGCTGGGCAGCTATGACAAAGCCTGAGACCATAAGGCCCGCAAGGCCAGGCCCTCTGCCGCATCTGATGACCCATGACCTGGGGCCTCACTCTTTAAAGGGAAGCACCAGGCCTGGGCAGCAGGAAGCAGGCAGGCCCCATCCTGGATCTGCAGAATTGGAGGGCCAGGGATGACTGCCTCTTAAAAAGGTCTCAGGAGAGTCTTCCGCACCGAAAGGCACTGAGAAGATCCAAGTCTACGCTGATGTAGAGAAATGAGAGCAGTGAGCGGAGCATCTCCCTAATCAGTGTTGGGGTGGTGGTAGCGTCACGATTCAGGTTAACAATGACCCAACCACACAGTGCAGGTCTCACTTCTACCTTGTCTTTCCTCTTAGCTTCATTAATGCCCTTGAATGGCTTCTGACAACTGCAACAGAGTTGAGATTTATTAGGAAGTAGAAAAATAGCTTGGGTACAACGCTACCAGTTACCCATGTACTTCCATGTACAACACATGTGTCGTCTCTAGGCCATGCCTCCAAAAGCCCGTGGCAATTAGGAATATTAACTGGGTAACAAGGAGGCGGAACGATGAACACGGGACAGACTCAATTCCGACCTGCTCTGTGGACAGGATACTTAGAGGTGTGATGTCTCACTGTCGCAACTTCTTTCTCCCCGTCAAAAAAGCAGCTTTCCAGAATTCCAGGGAAACGAACGAACGAACACTTCCAAGTTCTAGGAAACAAAGCAGTGTTCGGGACTGTTCCCTCTTCTAGCTCGGCTTGACAGCTTCCAAGTAATTATTTAACATTCTGCCTTCTTAAAAAATCGAGAAACACTTGACAGGGTTATTTGTGGGATGCAGGGTGCTTAATTGATGGCAACACAGATAAAAATAGATGGGTGAAAAGGGGGCTCTCCTTTTCCTTGTGCATGCTCAACTTTCATACTGCACATTCATGACAGAGGCAGGGGCAATCCCGGGATGGAAGGGTGCACAGCTCATGTTGACAAGTGCGCATGACATAAATCTCAAGGAAAAAGTAAAGCCACCAGGGGCTGGAGAGACGGCTCAGTGGTTAGGAGCACTGACTGCTCTTCCAGAGGACCTGAGTTCAACTCCCAGCACCTACATGGCAGCTCACAATTGTCTGTAACTCCAGTTCCAGGGGATCCGACAACCTCACACCAATGCACATAAAATAAAATTGAAAAGCAAAGCTACGAAACCTGTGCTAAGCAGAATCCCTGTGTGACTCAATAATCAAAGCCTTTAAAAGTCTGTGGACTTGGCACATGGCTAATGGCACTTAGTAAAAGTGACACAGCACTGACCATGGGTTTGTCTGCACTGTCCGAGCACCACAGTGCAGACGGTCTCATTTAACCCTCAAAGCATTGGGACATTAGCTCCGTTCTATATAGGAAGAAACTAAGGCCCAGAGAACTCACACCACTCCTCTGGGGACCTGAGTGCCAAGTAAGAGATGGAGCTGAGATACGAATACGAGTCTAGGTTGTCCCACATACGGCGCCACTCTGCAAGGTCTCACTTTAATCTGGAATGAGTCGCTATCTCACACCATAAACCCTGCAGTCAGCGGTCACTACCTGCTGTGCAGTATCCTAACACCAAGGGACACGGAGGTGCATCCGAATGAGGACGCAGGCTTATCTTCTGATAGGACCAAACACAAACGAAGCCCAGAGAAATTGTGAAATGCACCATTTGTTAATAATGAAGACATATTTCTCTAGACGCGTTATCTTTAGGCCAACATATTTGTGAAGTGCTACAGAGAGGCTACAACGGGCACCGGCCTAATGCTGCCAGGGTAGTACTCCCCAGCTGGTTGTGCATGCTTATTTAAGTAATTGCCTGAACATAAATGAACAGGGGTATTAAAGTAAAGTTGGCACAAGGGACGGCATCCACACGGCACAGTCTTTGTTCCAGGCCCTTCATTCTGTCAGTACTCTCGGGGAAAAAAAGAGCAGCCGCTAAATAAATCATGGAAGTACACGAGACTGCATAAGGCCTTTTATAGTCTCCAAATGGTCATGCATCTTATATAAAGTTCATTTTCGCCTACCCCGTTTAAATGCTAGCAGCCTCAAAATAAGATCCAGGCTATTTACCTGTAAGAAGATACAATTAGAAAATAGGGCAGGAAAAAGAAAAACCAGGCGACTGGAGAGGAGACAGGACGGCCAAGTGTGAGGGGGTCGCCCGGACTCAAACCAGTTCAATCAGCCACTTGGGTTTTGCCGTTTTAACTTTACCCATTGGGGGTTGGGGGAGAGAGACACACCCTACTAGAGGTATTTCCACAAATACAGATAAGGGAACCGGTTTATTATTTGAAGGCATGAGCTGTCCGTGTGATTCCGGGGTGTCCTCGGAGTGCGCGGTGACATGCACAATTAGGGCTGCATGACACCTGGTTCTCCCTCGAGTTCTGGTGCCGAGGACAAAAGGGCCGTCCCTCGGAGCGCGCGGGCGGCCGCTCCCGGGAGAGGGGCTGCGTCCCCCGGAACCCGGCTGCGTTTGCGGGAGCGAGGCTGCGTCCCCTGGAGCGGAGCTGCATTCCCGGGTGCCGGACTGCATCCTCGCAGCGAGCCTGTGTTCCCGGGAACCGGGCTCCATCCCCGGAACCCGGCTGCAACCCGGAGAACAGGGCTGCATCCCCTCAGTCAGGCAGTGTCCCCGAGAACCCGGCTGCGTCCCCGGGGCTGGGTGCTTCCCCCAGAGCGGGGCTGCATCCCCAGGAACCGGGCTGCATTCCGGGAGCCCGGGGCTTACCCGGGACCGGGCTGCAGTCCCGGTGCCCGCCGCCGGCAGCGCAGGGTGCGGGTCGCGCACTCACCTTCCTCCTGGAACTCCAGCTTCTCCAGCATGCCGGCTTCCGCGGGTCCCGGGTCCGCCGCCAGCGCCGCCTGAGGGGGAGGAGGAGGAGGACACGGATCAGCATGGGCCGCGGCGGTCCGGCTTCTCTCGCCCCGGGAGGAGGGGCCTGCAGCGGCGGCGGCGGCGGCGGCGGGAGCGCGCGGCAGGCCGGGGAGGAGCGCGTCCCCGCCCGGGCCCCGCCGCCGCAGGTGGGCCGCGATGGCACGCTCCGCTCCCCCCCGCGCCGTTGGTACGGCCCGCGAGCAGGCGTGGGAAGGGGGAGCGGCGGTCCCGGCGCCTCGTCCGCCGCGCGCGCCGGCGGACACGCGCGTCCTCGCGCAGGTGTGGGCCCCTGGGCCCCCGCCGCACCCTCGGCGGAGGCGCGCTTCCCTCTCGGGGCCCCGCGCCGGCGGCGTACCACTCCCATAAAAGGAGAGGCCGCCCGCGGGGCCGCGCTTCGCCGCCGCTTTCGCGCGCTCTCCGGCCCCTCCCCACCCCCCCGCGGCGGATCTCTTAAAACTGGCTTCCTCCGCTCACAGCTCGCTCTTTTCTCACCGCCGCCGCCTGCTGCCAAAAGTTCACACCATTTCAATCTGGCCCCAGGCACGCCCGTCACCCTGGACTTGGGTATCTGAGACTTCCCTATCGCCAACTCGGGTTGGCAGGCGGCGAGGCTGGCAGCCGCCCGCGGCGGGGAGGAGCAGCGCCGGCAGGGAGGGGCCCGAGGCTGCCATGGCCAGCACCTGCGGGGCCACCGACCGCGGCGGCGGGAACTTGTCATTCGTACCAGCACAGAAGCAGGAAGTAGAGACTTTTTTAGTCACCTTGGATGGGTCAGTAAACTAAATCTAAAATGTCCCCTTATCAAAAAAAAAAGTTTTGATAAGATGTTTTGTGATAAAAAAAATATGCACTTTGTCATGCTTTTGGTGAAAAACTGAACAGTTCTAAGTTCGGGAGCAAGCAGTTTCACAGTTCTCACTCAACCAAGTACAAGAGGTAAACAAACTGCAGATTGGAAAAGAGGGCCTGAGGTTGGGAGGAGAATGTGAGGTGGGGGACGAGGGAAGAGTTGGAGGGGAAGGGGGTGAAATAGGATCAAAATCCATCCTGTGTTGGGTCTGGGGAGGTGGTTCATGGTTAGGAGCACTTGCTGCTCCAGCAGAGCGCTGTTCCCAGCACCCACACAACAGAAACTCCAGTTCTAGGAGAGCTGGTACTCTTTCTGGCTTCTGTAGGCACTGCATGCGGGTGGTACGTACACACATATACACGCAGGCTAAATAGAAAACATTCTTTTTTTTTTTTTTTTTTTTTTTTTTTGGTTTTTCGAGACAGGGTTTCTCTGTTTAGCTTTGCGCCTTTCCTGGATCTCGCTCTGTAGACCAGGCTGGCCTCGAACTCACAAAGATCTGCCTGCCTCTGCTTCCTGAGTGCTGGGATTAAAGGCGTGGTGGCGGGCCACCACCGCACGTCAGAAAACACTCTTTTAAAAATATGTTATATGAATGTATGAAGTTGTCAAAGAATAAGTTAAAAATATTAAAGAAGACATACTACTTGGGAAGAAATGAAACAATTCAAATGGCCGGTTATCCACCTACAAAATCACAAAGACTGCTAACAAACCAAACTACAGCTAGGAAGACCAGCGAGATCGTAGGATCAATACACTGCATCTGGTATAATAACAATAAATACTGTTTACAATCTCTGCAAAGAATGTATGTAAAATAAATGCAGGAAACCACATACAGAGTTTATATTCTAAAAACTGCATAGTGTGGGTGAGGTGGTAATAAGTGAGGGAAGATTGATGAGAAGAGATGTTGTGGCATATTAATTTAAGATGTGTTACATGTGTTTATGCTGTGGAATATTTGTATAATGAAGCAAAGATGTGTTGCGTTATTTTATGTTGCATTTGTTTAACTCTGTGAAGCTGTGTTACTGTGCCTGTCTAAAACACCTGACTGGTCTAATAAAGAGATGAACAGCCAATAGCTAGACAGGAGAGAGGGACAGGCAAGGCTGTCGGGCAGAGAGAATACATAGGAGAAATCCAAGCTCTGGAGAAGAGAGAAGGAGGAGGAGCCAAAAAAGGAGATGGAGAGGAGGACACCAGGGGCCAGCCACCCAGCCATACAGCCAGGCATGGAGTAAGAAGGAAGATATTTAGAGTAAAGGAAGGTAAAAAGCCCAAAGGCAAAATATAGTTAATATATTCTCTATATAATATAGAGAAATGGGATAATATAAGTTAGAAAAGCTGGCTAGAAACAAGCAAAGTTAAGGCCGGACATTCATAAGTAAGATTATGTTTCTGTGTATTTATTTGGGAGCTGAGTGGTGGGCTCCCTAAGAGTAAAAAACCCAACTACACAGAGTAATTAATGCAGGGCATCCCACACTCAGGGGCTGGAAGACTCAACATAAAAAATTCAGCTATCTTCCAAGGTCATGGTGGTGATATTTTATTTGTGCTCTAACAAATAAAGCTTGCCTGGGGCTCAGAGGGAAAAGCCAGCCACTATATTAAACATAGAGGTCAGGCAGTGGTAGCACACGCCTTTTTTTTTTTTTTTTTGGTTTTTCGAGACAGGGTTTCTCTGTGTAGCTTTGCGCCTTTCCTGGAGCTCACTTGGTAGCCCAGGCTGGCCTCGAACTCACAGCGATCCGCCTGGCTCTGCCTCCCGAGTGCTGGGATTAAAGGCGTGCGCCACCAACGCCCGGCATGGTAGCACACGCCTTTAATCCTAGCATTCGGGAGGCAGAGATCCATGCAGATCTCTGTGAGTTCAAGGCCACACTGGGAACAGAGCCAGGTGTGGTGGCACAGGCCTTTACTCCCAGCACTAGTTGACCATAGAGGTCTGGAGGTCTGTACAGACAGACAGGAAGTGATAGAGCTGGGCCGAAAGAGGAAGTGATGTAGAGAGAAGTAAGATGGCAGGGCACGGAAAGGTATGTAGCATGAGTATACAGGAAGTAGCTCTTTGTTGGGCTGAGGATTTCCTAGCGGTAAGAACTTGTGGCTGGCTTGTTCTGTTCTTTTGATCTCTCAATTTTCACCCCACTGTCTGGCTCTGGGGTCTTTATTATTAAGACCATTTAGCAATTCTTGTTATAGGCCATCTTTGGGTTTCCTCCAGTTCCTGTCAAAATCCCGGGAACTCTGTTTTGTAGTCACAGATAAGTTGATTTTTTAAAACTCACATGGGAAGGTACAGCTTTGTAATACCTGAAATAACCGAGAATGGAGTGGGAGGAGTCACATTTCCCACAGTAAAGCTTATAGTGAGGGCTGGAGAGAGGGTTCAGTGGTTGAGGGCCTACTATTCTCTTGCAGAATGACTTACAGTTAAGTCCCCAGCACCCTCATCAGGTGGTTTAATCTGTCTGTAGCTCCAGCTCCAGTGGCCTCTGGGGCAACTACACTATAACTAGAGTTTTCCTGTCTTGCCCACAGTCGGGACAAATCTCTGTCACGCGCCAGTCCCACAGCCACTCAGACCCAACCAAGTAAACACAGAGACTTATATTGCTTACAAACTGTATGGTCGTGGCAGGCTTCTTGCTAACTGTTCGTATAGCTTAAATTAATCCATTTCCATAAATCTATACCTTGCCACGTGGCTTACCGGCATCTTCACATGCTGCTTGTCCTGGTGGCGGCTGGCAGTGACTCCTGCCTTCCGTTCTTTCTTTTCTCCTCTCTGTTAGTCCCTCCTATACTTCCTGCCTAGCCACTGGCCAATCAGTGTTTTATTTATTGACCAATCAGAGTAATTTGACCATCCCACAGCACTATACTCATGTTGCTCAAACCCACAAAGACACATAATGCACATAAATTAGAAAAAAAAAAAACCAGGCTGGGTATGGTGGCACATGCCTTTAATCCTAACACTTGGGATGCAGAGAAAGGTGGATCTCTGTGAGTTCAAGGCCAGCCTGGTCTACAGATTGAGTTCTAGGACAGCCAGGGCCACACAGAGAAACCCTATATGGAAAAAACAAAACAAAACAAAACAAAAAAAAAAAACAAAAACAGACAAACAAAAATACCCTGTCTTGCTGGGTGGTGGTGGCACAAGCCTTTAATTCCAGCACTTGGAAGGCAGAGGCAGGCAGATCTCTGAGTTTGAGGCTAGCTTGGTCTGCAAAGTGAGTTCCAGGACAGGCTCCAAAGCTACACAGAGAAACCCTGTCTCAAAAAACCAAAACAACCCCCCCCCAAAAAAAAGACCCTGTCTCAAAAAACAAACCAAACCAAAATACATCTTTAAAAAAAGCTCACAGTACGGCTGTAGTAATTAGGACTATGTGGTATCTGCAGAGAAACCGATGTAGTAATCAACTATAATGAAATGCACCCAAACAAATACGTTAAGCCAAGCTTTGGTAATGCCTGAGGCAGCACTCCTAACCAGCAGTGCAGCATTGGTCATCCAACGGCCGAACAAACAACCCGAACCATCCCAATGCAAATCTCACATCCTATCCAACAATGGGCTCCAAATGGGTCAGAGACAAAATGTGAACCTTTTAGAAAAAAAATTTGAGAAAACCTTAGGCCCTAGGATTAGGCAAAGAGACTCATATAAAAAAACAGTTCTCCATAGAAGGGAAAAATTGATAAATTAGATTTACAAAGTAGGAGAAAATATTTGTAAGCCACATAGTCAACAAATGACTAGTGTCTTGAATATAGAAAGAATGCTGAAAACTCAGGGAGCATCTAGTCAGGACACGGGTAAAATGAAGGAAGAGACAATTCACCAGGAAGGGGGGGGGGATGTAGTGCACATGAGAAAGGGTCACCACCCTCAGCCTTCAGGGTGATGTCAGCCAGTGTACAAGATGTCGGCACACACCCATGAGAATGGGTGACGTCCAAACTGTAACAGCGTCAAGTGCTGGCGAGGAGGAACTAGACAGAAGCACTTCTACATTGCTGGCGTAGATAAAAGGAGAGGCAGGGGCTGGAGAGATGGCTTAGCAGTTGAGAACTCTTGCTGCTCTTTTCCAGAGGACCTGAGTTCGGTTCCCTGCACAGACATCAGGCAGCCCACAATGGCCTATGACCCCAGCTCCAGGGGATCTGATGCTCCTGGCCTCTGAGGGCACCTTCACTCACGGGCACACACCCACACCAAGACCTATACTCACATGCACATAAGAACAAATCTGAAAAAGACACCAGAATGGAAAGGGTGATCCCAAAACACGTTGGCAGTTTCCTATGGAGCTATGCACAGCTACTCAGTTTTCTTGAATATTTATCCCAGGGCAACAAAAGCTGTACACAGAAAAGCTGTACCTGAATGTTCATAGCAGCTGCCCTTCTAAAAGCCTCAATGGGCAGTTACAGGTGCCATTTAATGGATGATTGGTTAAAACACAGCAAATGGGCCTGGTGGTGGTGGTGGTGGTGGCACACGCCTTTAATCCCAGCACTCAGGAGGCAGAGGCAGGCGGATCTGTGAGTTTGAGGCCAGCCTGGTCTACAGAGCGAGATCCAGGAAAGGCGCAAAGCTACACAGAGAAACCCTGTCTCGAAAAAACCAAAAACCAAACCAAAAACACCAACACACACACACACACACACACACACACACACACACACACACACACACCAAACCATCTATACCACGGAGCATTGTGCTGCAGCTTCAAAAGGTCAACCAGCTGGGTGGTAATGGTAAGCATCTTTAATCCCAGCACTTAGGAGGCAGAGGCAGGCAGATCTCTGTGAGTTCAAGGCCAGCCTGGTCTACAAAGTGAGTTCCAGGACAGTCAGGACTGCTACACTGTGGGGCGTATACCCACCACCCCCACAGCTTCCCAGAGTTTTCTTGAGTGCGAGCAGCAGGAAATATTAGATAGAAGGATTTATAGCGGAGAATCTTGCGGAGATAAACAGATAGAAAATAAAGGATAGCCCCGAGAGGGCCTGGAACCTATTCCAACGGGCCCCGACTATCTCTGGCCCAGGGTTTTTATAGAGACGCCAAGGGGTGGCGCAAAAGACCTCCTCCCCCAGCACAGCCAAGTGCAGACCATCTCACACACCTGCACTCAGGCCCGTGGTCCTGATCATCCTCTATTCAGACCTGCTGGGTAAAGCCACGAGGAACCCGAGAACGGGCTCCCACACTACACAGAGAAACCCTGTCTTGAAACCAAAAGTTGGATGAACTGGGCATGGTGGTGCACACCTTTGATCTCAGCACTCAGGAGGCAGAGATAGGTGGATCTCTATGAGTTCTAGGCCAGTCTGGTCTACACAGTGAGTGCCATGCCAGCCAGAGTTACAAGGCAAGACCTTATCTCAAGTAAATCTTGGACAAGTCTCCTGGGAATTACACTGAGTCAAATAAAAGCCATTTCTAAAGATAATATATTGTATTCATGTAACACTCTGAGACAACGCAATTATAGAAACTGAGTACAAATTAGTGGATGCCAGGGGTCAGAGGGCAGGAGTGGACAGAAGTGACCATGACTTTAAAAAAGGTCAATCTGAGGGGCCTTGAGGGTGATGGATCTGTTCTGAATCTTGCCTGTGTCAGTGTCCACATTCTGCTTAAGATGTCACACTGCCCTTATCCCAGGAGCCAAGCAAAGTCTTCAGAAGAAATGACAATCGGGATACAAAAATGCATTTATTGGAAAAACCAGCTTGCCCATTTACTGCAGAGAGTTTTCCGAGTCACGTGACCAAGTCTGCAACCTTTTCACCATCCCAGAGAGAAACTGCGTTCCCTGTCTCATCAGCTGCTGACCGCTCACCTCCACCTCAGGCTAATCCACTTGTCTCCTCTGGTTCCCACACTAGGTGTTTCATACACATGGGATCACACATGATGGGTCTTCTGTCACTGCTTTCCAGAAAGGCTTTTCTTTTATCGTTGAATAGTATTCTGCTGTGCAGATATGTCACATTTACTCCATTCCTCAGTGGGTCAGTATTTAATTTAGGTAGTTCCCACTTTTTTGCTGTTAGGAACATTCATGTTCATATGTCTGTGTGGTCATGCATTTTCATTTTGGGAGGTTAAATGCCCAGGAATGGAGTTGCTGGGTCATATTCTATTGGCAATATCGTTTTTTAAAACATTTTTTAAAGATTATTTTTATTTTATGTGATTTGCCTTAAAATGTGTATGTGCACTGTGAATGCACCCAGTGCCTGCAGGGGTCAGAAGAAGGCTCTGGATTTCCCAGAAGTGGACTCAAGGAAGGTGTCAGTCACCCTGTGTGCGCTGGGAACTGAACCAGGGTCCTCTGGAAGAGCAGTAAGCCCTCTTAACTGCTGATCCATCTCTCCAGTCCCCCCTGACTGGTTCTTAAGGGTTAGGGGCCCCATCAATGTCGCCTGTCATTCTGATGAGCTGCTTCTTGGAAGACAGACATGGACAGGAAACAGGCAGGGTTTGTGTTCCCTACAAAGTGGTCCCCAACTAACAGAATGGAAACTGCAATTAGCTAGCTCATGCTCCTGTTACTCCCTTGACAGTGGATACACAGCAGTAGCCTGAACTGTAAGTATTTCTATGTGATAAGCTGGTGAAGTCAAATTTACATCCATGGGTTTTTACTTGGCATGGAAAAATCTTTCTCAGACAACAGCTACAGACAAGTTGGAAAAGACAGATGAAATATTGTTCCATCACACAGTCCTTTCTAAGAAGTCAAGGGCCTTCAAAGCTCTTAGACACCCACATGAATGTCTACAGGGTCCAAAGATGGCCAATTCATGGGCAGAAATGATTTAAAGTTGGTGGTCCTCAGTTGCCCTTCTATGGCAATGTTTTCTTAAAGTTTCAGCCGACTTTTTGCCAGACTTAATTTTAGCTGCTCTGGACAGGCAGGAAAGCCAGGGCAGGAAAGAGGGGTGTATGCTCATAACACCATCCATTGCAGTCTGTCAGGCCACTTGGAATTAGAAAAACCAGACAACCCTGCACTCCAAATTTCCTGACAGCCGATGGGAAGCCAGTGCTCCCGGGGGAACCGATGCTTCTTCCGGTGACAGAGAGGCATAGGGTTTCCCTTGCTAGTCCCATTCTGTGTGACCACAGGGGACCTTTCTACCTGTACATCTTTGACCTCTGCAGCCAATCTGAGGCTCCAGGGCTCTGGTGTGGTGGACAGTCTGCTTTGAGCTGGGTTTTACTAAAGGGATGCCTGCAAAAGATGGAGCCATTATAAACGTGGTGTCCTGGTTGGTGAAAAGTGCTGAATTATTAAGATCGGTCTTACATAATTGTGCCTTGGTACTGCAAAATATAGTATTCTGAATAATTCTCAGAAGGAAAAGCTTCACTCCAGACGCATAATCATAAAATGACTATCAAAAAAGCACCCCCTAATGCACCGAGGTCCTGTGAGGTGGCTCTGCCTTAAAAAAACAAAGAAAACTTAAATAGCTACTGCAAGAAATAAATCGACCATAAATACAGGAAAAGGAGCTCCTCAATAATTTAGTGTGCTGAACCAAAGTCACTAATCATCTCCAACTGTCTCCGAGCGACTCTGGCTGCCAGGGCATCCTCTCTGGGGTCCAGACACCACTTGCTTCTCTCTCCCTCCTGACTTCTCTAAACAGCTGCTTTACATTTCTGTGCACAGTGCCAGCCTGGAGCTAGCCTGGGCTGCACCAGCTCCTGCAGCTGTGAATGCTGCCCAACACCAAATACCAATCTTACTTAAAACAGTATGAGATTGGTTGTTCTTGTTTTGAGGCAGGGGCTCAATATGCAGCCCTGGCTGGCCTGGACTTGGTATGTAGAGCAGGCTGGCCTTGGACTCATAGGGATCTGCCTGCCTCAGTCTCCTGACTGCTGGTAGATGATGGCATCTGATTCAGTGTCGAGGCTGGACATTCCTGCTTGTTCCTGGAGTAGGCCATGTGCTCAGGCAGGGCAGTAATGACAGCGTAGATCTGTTCTCCTTCCCCATTGCTGGAATGGGCCCCACCTATTCCTTTAAGACCTGCCTTTACCAGGGAGCTTCTTTGGATCTTCCCCTTTCCCTCTTCCTGTGGTGGTCTGAATGAGAATGGCCCCCCATAGGCTCATCTGTTTGAATGGTTGGTCCCCAGTTAACGGAACTGTTTGGAAAGGATTCAAAGGTTTTGGATTAGGTGTGACCTTGTTGGAGGAAGTGTGTCACTGGGGGTGGGCATTGAGGTTTCAAAAGCCCACAACAGTTCAGTCTCTCTCTGCCTGCCGACCAGGATGTAAAGCTCTCAGCTATTGCTTCAGCACCATGCCTGACTGCTTCCTGTCCTGATAATCATGGACTTGCCTTCTGAAATTGCAAGGAAGGCCCCAATAAATGCTTCCTTATAAGAGTTACCTTGGTCATGATGTCTCTTCAGAGCAATAGAACAGTAACTGAGACATTTCTCTTCCTCACACGTTGTCTGGTCAGTTGCTTCTTTCTGATCATTTTTTAAAAAATTTACCCATAATTGAGTGCTTTAATTTCCAATGCAATATTTAAGAATTCTATATGAGAAGGACATGGCTTTTCTGGAGGACCTGAGTTCACTTCCCAGCACCCACATCAGGTGGCTCACAAGCACCTGTCACTCCAGCTCCAGGGGACCTGACACCTCTGCCTCTGTGGGCACCAGCACTTGCATCCACAGACACATAATTAAAAATAATAAAAAAAAGATTAAAATATAATTCTACAGAGACAGGCAGATCTCTATGAGTTTGTAGTCAGCCTGGTCTACACAGAGAGTTCTGGGACAGCCAGGGCTACATAGAGACACTGTCTTAAAAAAAAAAAAAGAAGAGAAAAAAGAAAAAAAAAAAAAGAATTCTGTATGAAATTATCACGTTTACATATATAGTTTCTTAAATTCCAGATATATAAAACCTAAAAGTTTTTCCCTTTATTGCATTTAAAAATACATATTTTAATTGTATGTATGTGTGTATGTCAACATACTTCTGTCCTGTAGGGCATGAACACCTTGGGTTGGTGTTATTACGTTTGTGCTTCCCCTAAGTCCTGTAAGCTCAGTGAAGAGGAAGGCTGACTCATGTTTCTATGGCTTGTGTCTGACACATATGAGGGAGCCGTTCCTTGTCAGCAACTGGATGAAAACTCAGCAGGTAAAGTTGGATTGTGGGGCCATGAATGGGTTTAGAGGTTATTTCATTCCATTTGCTCAGGCTTCCCTTGGACCCTCTTCCTACTTAGAAATGATCGGAATCACTTGCCCTTGAGTGATGAGAAAGAACGACAGCACACAGTTTTCACCCACAGGTCCCCTCCTCTGGAACTGGAGGCGGTGGGTGGCGCTGTCCAGCCAGAGAGCTTTGTCGGGTCCCCCCCACGGAGATCTTCCTTCCTTCCTTCCCCTCACGTGTAAACAACTGGTTACCGGAAGAGGTGCAGAACACACTTAACTCTAACAGTGATGCCTTTGGATTGATTAACTTGAGGGAAGGGTTTTGTTCACTTTGGTACTTTTTGAAAGTCAACTGCTATCAAAGTTATTATAGCCTTAATTTATGTGTCCTCCGAAGAGAATTTATTTTGCAGTGTCTTTTGGGAGAGACTGTAAACCAGTCCCCACAGTCCGAGTCAAGTGAAAGCCCACTTCCAGGGAAGTGTAGTAAAATAAAGGGCAGAGGAAAAGGGTTACCCTAATGAGGCCCTTTCATCTGGATTCCCTGGGCTGAACTGCCTTCTAAGTTCCCAAAAGGAAGACACTGCTAAGATTATGAAGATGCCCATTCACTCTGAATGCTTATTTTGATATCTGCTATGGGACGGGAAGGAAACATAGTGGTTGATAATAAGATACCTGTTCTTTGCCAGGAGGTGGTGGTGCACGCCTTTAATCTCAGCACTAGGGAGGCAGAGGCAGGCAGATCTCTGTGAGTTCGAGGCCAGCCTGGGCTACAGAGTGAGTTCCAGGAAAGGAGCAAAGCTACACAGAGAAAACCTGTCTCGAAGTCCCCCCCCCCCCACCAAAAAAAATACCTGTTCTTTGAACATATGCTGGCATGATTAGAAACTGGCAGAAAAGACCTGAACTGGGACCCTCCCTGAACCCACAAGATCAGCAGGAGGAGCTTGTTATGCTTCAGATCCGGTTCTGAGAAGCCCATTATTCCAAGTCTGGAATACGGTTTGTCTCTTCTTGTCTTTGAAAAGCAAGTCTAAACTTGGCCTTGAACTCAAGAGATCCACATGTTTCTGCCACCTTTATTTATAACCTCTAGTGTTTAAGGGCGGTAGTGATGGTGTGGGTATGGATTTGCTGTGGTGCAGATGGACAACTTGGGGGAATTTGTTATCTCCCTCCGCCACATGGGTTCTAGGGATGGAAGGTCATCAGGCTTGGCAGTAAGTCATCTTGACCACCCAGGTCTTTTTTTCCATTTTGTAATTTCAATGTGTATTTCTTTAATTGTATATATTTATACATTTATTTGCTTAGGGACAGGGTCTCATTTAGCCCAGACTGGCCTCAAACTTTTTATGTAGCAAAGATGACCAAGGACTTCTGATCCTCCTGCTTCTACCTCCCAGGTGCTAGGATTACAAGTGTTCTATCACACCCACCTCACACAGGGACTGAACCCTAGTGATATCTTCTCATGTGTTTACTGGCCATTCCCACATCATCTTTAGTGAAATGAGTGTATGCTTGCCCAAACTTTGATTGGATTTTTCTGTTCTTCTTACTGACTAACCGAGCTGTTAGTGTGGCAGACGGGCTCTGACATGTCCCCCAGTAACCCAGCCTCACTTCCTAGGATTCAGAAATCTGTGTACTTTGCTTTCCTTGAGCACAGGCTGTATCTACATCTTGCCTCTAACTAAGAGAACATGGTGAAGATGACAGAGCATTGCCTCCATGAGGAAGAGCTGTCTATAAGATGTGGTGTCTGTCTTCCCAGGACCTCCTCTCTCTTGCTGGTTGGTGTTGATGAGTTAGGGTTAGGGTTAGGCTGACATGTTGGAGGGGCCCATGTGGCAGGGACCAAGGCTCTCATACAGCATCCTGCAGGGACTGACCTCTGCCACCAGCCACAGGAGCTTGGGGATGGATTCGAGCCTCCTCCAGATGAGGGCTAGTGCTGGCTGACTTCCTGGGGCCTCCTTTATGAGAGACCTTGAGGCAGAGGCCACTGTTGAACTATCCTTGGAGCATGGCCCACAGAAACCATGAGTGATAAATATGTGGTTCAGGCCACTGTTTAAGTTTGTGTGTTTGTGGTACGTGAATGTTTGTGTGTGCTTGTGTGTGTGTGTGGAAGTCAGAGGTCAACGGTGGATGTTTTCCTCTTTCACGTTCTACCTTAGTTTTTGATAGAGGACCTTTCACTAAACCTGGAGCTCAATTTGGCCAGACCAGCTATCCTGTAAGCTCCAGGCATACTCCTGTCTCTCTTTCTTAAGCAATAGTTACAGTCATGTGCCACTATGCCCAGCTTTTTCCGTGAATGCTGGGAACTGAACTTAGGTCTTCACACATGTATAGCAAACACTTTACCAACTAAGGCATCTCCCCAACCCCCAAGTTGAAAAAGAACACATTTAGAGCTGGGCACTGTGGTGTATGCCTGCATGCCCAGCTTCTGGGGAGTTTGAGGCTGGCCTGAGCAAATGGAGCTACCCCATCTTCAACAAAAGATAAACTGACATCGAGGATGCAGTCGTCTGTCAGATACCTGGTTGGTGAATGTTTTCTCCATTTTGTGGGCTACCATTTCATAGTCCCTTAACCATGCCGTTGAAAGGGCAACCATTTTCAGTTTGGATGGGATCTGTGTGAAGCTGTGTGATGAGTAATCTTGATTGTCAACTTAATTGTGCTGAGAAGCACCAAGGTTAGTGAAGCACCTTGGGTGTGCGACCACCTGTCAGTATGAGGGTTAGTTAAGGGGGCACGCCTGCCTTCAGCCTGGGTGGTGCCATCCCACAGGCAGGGCCAGATGGAATAAAATGGGGGAAAATTGCCAGTGAGCTCAGGCATAATCCCCCCCCCCAGACAGACAGACACACAGACACAGACACAGACACAGACACACACACACACACACACACACACACACACACACACACACACACACACGCTGCTATGATATCCTCCCACCATGCTTTCTGGTCCATGATGGGCTGAAGCCAGACACCATTAGTCAAACTAAGCCTTTCCTCTTCTAAACTGTTTCTCCCAGGCTCACACATCCTCCTGTGACTTGTGTTTTCTGTGTCTTTGCCTTCTCCCCCTCAGGCTGTGAAGATTTACTTTAACATCCTTCTAGAAGCTTTTTTTCCCTTTGTAGCCCTCAACCCAGTTGTACATCATGACACGAGTCTCCCCCACAGGACTGAAGTTCTGGGAGGAGAAGACCGTTTTCCTTATTAACCACAGCACTACCAGGACTGAGCATCTTCCAGGCTGTGGGCGTTCCACACCTACTGGACAGTGTTTGGTCAACAACACAGAAGCTAGAGTAGTCTGGGAAGAGAAACCTCAATTGAGACGATGTCTCATCAGATGGCCGATAGGCAAGTCTGTGGGGCATTTTCCTGGCTAAAAATTGATATGGGAGGGCCCCGCCCACTGTGGGTCACTGAAGAAGGAAGCTTCTTTCTTGATGGACTGACACTGTTTCCTTTTTTCCATTTATGATAATATTGTCAACTTGAGAGAATCTAGAATTGCCCAGGAGACAAACCTCTGGGCACGTCTGCGAGGAAGTTGCTAGATTGGGTAAACTGATTGGGATATCCACCCCAAATGTGGGCGGCGCAGTCACAAGGCCGAGATGCCAAGCTGTATCAAAAGTGAGCTGAGCACCAGTAGTCACTGACTTCTACTTGATGACAGATGAAATGTGACCTCATGTTCCTGCCACTGTGACTTCCCGTCACTATGGGCCGCACCCTCCAACTGGAAGCCAAGACGAAGCCTTCCATCCTCAAGCTGCCTTGGTCAGCATTTGCAGCGATGGGTAAAGTTACAAGTGCTGGCTTTCCCTTCTTTCCTCGGGGTGCCTTTGTGCACCGTCACATCTGGTGCTCCTGTTTGCAAAGGCAAAGGACGGGAGAAGCCTGTAGATGCAAAGTGCCGCATCTGGCCTCAGGTCATGAGCCTCCTCTTGGGCAGGTGCTGTTTGCTTTCATATATCTGGATCATTGGGCTGTATGGATCAGTATCCTCTAGAGAGCTGGGCACTCTGAGCTATACACAGTGCATATTCTGAAAGCTTAGGAAACTCTCCAAACGCAAAGCGGCAAGGCGCCCTGGCCCTGGCCTTCCTCGCCTATGTGTCCCTGTCCCTGCCTCCTAGAAATCTTCCCTTTGACTTTTCTATTCATCTGTTACCTGTTTTGATTCAGTTTCTTGTGACACATGATGATACATGGTTGCTGGAAACAGTTTACTCTCCCATCGAGGTGATCTGCTGCCTTGATCTACAATCAGTTGACCCGAAGGGGGATTTATTTCTGTGCACTCTGCTTCGTGCACTCATCAGAATCTATGCTTTTACCATCTGTAGCTCTCGGCCACACCTTGGACTCAAGGATCGAGGACCTTCCCAACTCTTGCATTCGTCTCCCCTTCCTTCTCCCCTTCTCCTTCCTTCTCCTATGCCTCTTCTCCTCTTTCTAAAAAAGTTTAATTTTGGGGGCTGGGGAGATGGCTCAGAGATTAAGAGCACTGGCTGCTCATCCAGAGGCCCTGGGTTCAATTCCCAGCACCCACATGACAGATCACAACTGTCTATAACTCCGGT
The DNA here is from genome assembly GCF_004664715.2 of Peromyscus leucopus. Lineage (NCBI taxonomy): Eukaryota > Metazoa > Chordata > Mammalia > Rodentia > Cricetidae > Peromyscus > Peromyscus leucopus. The sequence continues at coordinate 61,980,056 of NC_051065.1, forward strand.
TCCATAGGATCTGGCACCTTCACACAGATCTACATGTAGGCAAAAACACCAATGCACATAAAATAAAAAAAATTATTTAAAAATGTCTAATTTTATTTCGTATGTATGGGTGCTTTGCCTGTATGCACCATTTTGTCTAGGCACTGTGTACATGCAGTGCCCATGGAAGCTAGAAGAGGGTGCTGGACTCTCCTTGAACTGTAGTTACGTTGTGGGCTACCATGTGGCTACTGGGACTCAAATGTGGGTCCTCTGCAAGAGTAACAAGTGCTCTTAACTGCTGAGCCCTCTCTTCCTCTCGTTTCTCATCTTCTCCTGTCTCTCCCTCCCTTCCTTTCTCTTCTTGACACAAGGTCTTGCTATATAGCCCAGGCTAGCCTCATGCTCATGATCCTCTTGCCTCTGTCTCCCAAGCACTGGAATTACAGGAGTTCTGTTCTTCCTTTGAAAAGTGTTTGTTTTACAGAGCCTTTGGGTTTTTCTACATGAGAAATCACATCACTCAGTGCCTTCTACCTTTAAGTCTTTAGTTTATAGTCCCTTGCTAACTGGATAAATTTATAAATCCTATGTGTGTATACATATTTATTCAGATTAGAACACAGCATAGTATTTGTGACTTTGTTCAGATAATATACAAAGTATACTATATGCATTATATTATCATATGTAATACAGAACACAAAAGGAAATGTTTTTCCTATTTTAAACTCACCTCTATGTATTAATTAGCACAGTGTACTGTACAAGGGTGGTGTGCACACTATACTAGGCTGTGGCCCCTCTGGATGCACACTGCTCCATTGCAGAGGATTTTGTTGCTGCCTACCTAGCATCCGTTCTCTTTTACTTTGTTGTGGAATGTTATTTTAAGATGTGTTACATTCATTTATGCTGTGGAATATTTGTTTAATGATGCAAAGATGTATTGCATTCTTTTATGTTGCATTTGTTTAACTCTATAAAGCTGTGCTATTTTGCCTGTCTAAAACACCTGATTGGTCTAATAAAGAGATGAATAGCCAATAACGAGGCAGGAAAGAGGGCCAGGTGGGGCTGCCAGGCAGAGAGAATAAATGAGGAAGAGAGAAGAGGGAGGAGCAAGAAAAGGAGAGGGAGAGAAGGACACCGGGGCCAGCTACCCAGTCACCTAGTCACCCAGAGTAAGAGGGAAAGAAAGGTATATAGACTAGAGAAAAGTAAAAGCCCAGAGACAAAAGGTAGATGGGATAATTTAAGTTAAGAAAAGCTGGCTAGAAATAAGCCAAGCTAAGGCCAGGCATTTATAAGAAAGAATAAGACTCTGTGTACTTATTTGGGAGCTGGGCGGTGGGTCCCCAAAGAGTAAAAAACAAAAAACCAACTACACTATTTCCCTTTCAGAATGCTGGGGTTCACATCCTTCCCACATATGAGTTACACTGGCTCCAGTCTCTCTGCAGCTGTCCTGACCTCCAAGGGAGGCTGTTAAAGAGAGTCAGTTCCACATTAAGTGTGCATGTCTCTGTCCATCATCCCTTCATGTCACAGAAAGGCATGCAGCTGAGAGCTACTAAGGGCCAGGTACCTTCAAGTGAAGCCATACCTGAGAGAGGACCTGGGTCCCGGAGGAGGTCACTGAGCAGGCCTGTGTCTCGCTTTGCCTGGAGCCTGCCTATGCTACCCAGGGACCTGCAGACATGAGAAAATAATGACTTTATCCTTGGAGTCTGTTTGAGGCCAATTCTGTTGCTCTACAGTTCAAGCCATACTGGGTGATACTGGGTGCTATGTCAGAGACAAGCCACACCTGCTGGAGGTCGGGGACGGGTGGAGACAATATTCAAAGTCTGGAAGCCAGAGAGCCTCACATGTTGAACTAAACATCACCAAGAAGCTGAAATAAAAGAAGTTCCACCTACAGAGAGGGTGTAGATGCTGAAGAACTTTCTGGAATGGGGCTTCCTTCAGAGTTGTATTGAGGTAGCTTTAAAAAATTAATTAATTAATTTTTTGGTCTCTCTCTCTCTCTCTCTCTCTCTCTCTCTCTCTCTCTCTCTCTCTCTCTCTTTCAGGAGTCAGTCCTCTCCCTTCACCATGTGGATTCTGGGGTGTGAACTCAGGTCATCTTGGTGGCAAGAGCCTTTACTGCTGAGCCATTATCACTGGCCCTGGGAGGTGAGAGGGAGGAGATGCTTCAGATCTGGCTGTGGCAAACAAAAAATGCTGGAGGTGACATGCCTTGAGACCACAGGCAGGCAGCCAGTGGCTGAGAGGAGTATTCTCAGAAAATCTGTGGGAAGATTAGATTAGGGTCTGCATGCACACACAATAAATAAATAAATAAACAGAAGGAATGAAAGGAAAGAAAGTGTGCCCAATGACTACAATATGGCCTCCTTGACTTTAATGGGAACATGAGAAACTAGGCAGTAAGAAATCAAAGCCTGGTTTAAAAACTATAAAGTGTGACCTACTCATGGACCATGAAAGCCACTGAATGGGCCAACCCCATAAAACAATATAGTTTATTTACTTTAAAAATAAAGGATGGAAAGAGTGCAGATGACTGAGAGTAAAGCTTGCATGGAGGAACTTGACTTAATTGCACACACACACACACACACACACACACACACACACACACAGAGAGAGAGAGAGAGAGAGAGAGAGATTTATGAATGGCTGGCTAAAATTTTCTCTCACTCATTCCTTCTTTTGATCACTGATGCATGCTGAAGAAGGAACCAGTGCATATGTGTTGTGACCTCGTTTTCACAGAATGTTGTGTACACATAGGGCACAAGTTATAGTGTTGTTAAAATTGTCGCAAAGTGTGTTCTTTCTCTCTCTCTACAATAACAGTAGCCTCTGTATTGAGAACAACATCAGCCTGGGGAGGGGGCGGGGAAGAATAATTTAAACTCGCTCACCCTTCAGTCAGCAGTAACCAACAAGGCTGCCACTTGCTTGCCATGTGGTGGGGTGTTTTTTGTTCGTTCGTTTTGGTTTTTTTTAAGACAGGATCTCGTGTAGCTCAGGCTAGCTTCCAACTTTGTAGCTGGAGATGACTTTGAACTCCTGATCTTCTTGCTTCCACCTCCCAAGTACTGAGATTACAGGGGTGGACCATCACGCCCAGCTTCTCTAGTGCTTTTAGTGGCATCTGCTGGTGTGTGATTCTACATACTCTGGGGGTCGGGGAATCCTAGTGTGCACATGTGCACACATACACACACAGGTGTGGCAAAGAATGTTGTTAGAGAACTGTACTTGATAAGAAAATGGTGAGTTTGTTCTTTTCCTGCTGAGAAGTGGGTGGCTGCCAGACCTGTACCCTCTAGGGAATGTTTATGTGCTAAGTTTGGACCGTGGCAGGAGAAAAGGTTAGGGCCACAAATCCTCTCAGAATCAGTCTCTTCGTGCTCCTTCATCCCTCTGTATCCTGAACATTTGTAGATGACAGGACTGTAGATGCTTTACAATGTGTAGTGTCTAAGCTGGTTGTTACCTTCACACATCTGGGGAGAGGGAACCTCAGTGAAGAACTGCCTCCATCAGACTGGCCAGTGGCCATGTCTGTAGGGCACTGTCTTAATCGCTAATTGATATAAGAGGATCCAACCTCAGTGCCCTACGTAGGCAGGTGGGCCTAGGCTGTATACGAAGGTAGCTGAGTCTTTCTTTATGGTCTCTGCTTCTCAGGTTCCTGCCTCCAGGTTCCTGCCTCCAGGTTCCTGTCCTGGCTTCTCCTGATGATGAACCCGTAAGCCAAATGAAGAGTTTTCTCCCCCAAATTGCTTCTAGTCAGTGTTTTATCACAGAAACAGAGAAGCAAATTAGAACACAGGGTTAGTGAGCACCTACAAACTGTGTGAGGAGATTAGTGAGCACCTACAAACTGTGAGGAGATTTGAAGGTAGGGTCGGGACTGCTGCACGTCTTGACATATCTGCAGGAAGTACAAAAGCGATGACTTCCTGTGCTGACACTAAGGCTCTGTGACAGTTAGTGGCAGTTTCATTTTAAACACGGAGCTCTCTCTCCAGTCCCTCTATTTGAAATAATTTTTAAAGATTTATTTATTTTACATGTATGAATGCTTGCCTTCATGTATGGACATGTAGAAAGACAGAATCCTATTTGATAGATGCCTTCCTTATGATGTTTTACCTGCTTAAAAACTATTATTATTATTAATTTCTTCCTCTCCCCTCCTCCTGAGACAAGGTTTCTCTGTGTAGTCCTGGCCGTTTTGTAGACCAGGCTGGTCTTGAACTCAGAGATCTGACTGCTTCTGCGTCTCAAGTGCTGGGATTAAAGGCGTAAAAACCATTATTTTATCATTATTATTTTAAACACTGTTGTGTTTTTGAAATGAGAACTTATTGGAGTTTTATAAATACTGGGGTTTCTCATCTGTTTTTGGACAAACAAGCCAATCACTCTGAAATAGTCACAGCGTGGCCACCAGGTAAAAACAGATGATGCCAGCCGGGCGGTGGTGGCGCACGCCTTTAATCCCAGCACTCAGGAGGCAGAGCCAGGCGGATCTCTGTGAGTTCGAGGCCAGCCTGGGCTACCAAATGAGTTCCAGGAAAGGCGCAAAGCTACACAGAGAAACCCTGTCTCGAAAAAAACCAAAAAACAAAACAAAACAAACAAACAAACAAAAAAACAACAGATGATGCCAACCAGAGGGAAAGCTGTTCTATCTACCACTGTCTTCAAAGAAACGCTTCCCCATGAATGTGAAGTTAGAATAGTGAAGGGTGGGGAGAGCAGGGCTTACAATAGAATCGTCCATGGCCACCCCTTCCATCCCCATGTGCAACTGCTCATCATGTGACTCAACCCCCCTCCCCTCCCCCACGCTGCTAAACCACAGCATATTGATTTCTTCCTCACTTACTAGTTTTGGTCATTTTATTTATAGTTTACCATCTTCTGCAGAAGGTCAAGATCAACACTCTCTTTAAGGGAGTTGTGTGTGTGTATGTAGGTGGTCTAAAGTTAATGCTGGTGTCTTCATGGCTTTCTCCTTCATTTACTAAGGCTGAACTCAGAGTTCATCTTGCTGAACTCAGAGCCCACAGATCCATGCCTGTCTACCTAGTCAGCTGGACCTGGGGATCTCTTGGTTCTGGCTCTGGGTTGCTGGGCCTCACAACCGCTGTGTTTCATATGGCTTCTTCAAGCTCATTTTAGAAATCCCTCCTATGCCGGGCGGTGGTGGCGCACACCTCTAATTCCAGCACTTAGGAGGCAGAGGCAGGCAGATCTCAGTGAGTTCAAGGCCAGCCTGGTCTACAAAGCAAGTTTCAGGACAGCCAGGACTGTTATACAGAGAAACCCTGCCTCAAAAAACCAAACCAAACCAAACCCAAACCCAAAACCAAAACCAAAACAACTCCCTCCTAGTTAAAATGTCATGATGCTGTATGTGAGTGTTGGTCTTCCTTCTCTTCCCTTTCTTCTTGTTTTGCTCTGATTTGAGCTGTGATGGGAGATGCCCTCATTCCTCTCTCTGACTCACACCTTCCCTTCCATGACCCTCCTTGCTGGATTCATGGTAGTTTGAGGTTGAGCCTCCTGGTTTGATCTTCTCCTTTTCTCTTTCATCAAGTGTGTGTGTGTGTGTGTGTGTGTGTGTGTGTGTGTGTGTGTGTGTGTGTGTGCAGGTAGAGCTGCACGTGTGAGTGCAGGTGGAGGTGCACATGTGTGCATGGGCATGTGGAGGTGCATATGTGTGCATGGGCATGTGGAGGTGCATATGTGTGCATGGGCATGTGGAGGTGCACATGTGCGTGTGCAGGTGGAGGTACACGTGTGTGTGCAGGTGGAGGTACATGTGTGTGTGCAGGTGGAGGTACACATGTGTGTGTGCAGGTGGAGGTGCGCATCTGTGAGTGCAGGTGGAGGTACACGTGTGTTTGCAGGCGGAGGTGCACATGTGTGTGTGCAGGTGGAGGTGCACATGTGTGTGTGCAGGTGGAGGTGCACATGTGTGTGTGCAGGTGGAGGTACACGTGTGTGTGTAGGTGGAGGTGCACATGTATGTGTGCAGGCGGAGGAGCACGTGTGTGTGTGCAGGTGGAGGTACACATGTGTGTGTGCAGGTGGAGGTGTGCATCTGTGAGTGCAGGCTGAGGTGCACATGTGTGCATGGGCATGTGGAAGCCAGAAGATGCCCTCAGTATCAGCATCAGCCCTCACAAATGCTATCCATTCTCCTTGGAGGCGGGATCTCTCACTGGCCTGGAGCTCACCTTTTAGGTAACCAGACCATCTGGCGTGTGAGCCTACGCAGGAATCCTCGCGTCTGATGCTGGGATGACAGACCTGCTATCAAACTCGGTTTACTCTGGCCCAGGTCCAGGTCCCCACACCAGCACAGCAAGTGCTTTATCAGCGGAGCTGCCCCTCCCCCAGCTGACTTTCATCTTTGTCTCTGGGATCTACTTTCCAGACAATGTGCCCAACTTCACTTTAAAATCTGCTCTGATGGCACCCTGCTCTTGTTTCACAGAGGCGCTGCCTTGGGCTGCTTTCCTCACTACTGTTTTCTGTTGTCTCCCCCCCCCTGCCCCCGTCTCCTGTAATGGGGGTTCTCCTTAAACCCTGCTGTTCTTCAGCTTCATTTGATGGGGCGCCCTGGAGAGTAGGTTGGGGTTCTTTAGGATGATGGGTAGGCTTCACTCTAGTGTAATAAAGCAGCAGGTCAACAAATTCAGCACCTGCAGCTCCAGCCTCTCAAGGGAAACTAATTCCCCACTCTCTGCTTGGGTCATGGGGATTGAGAGCAAACACAGCAGTGACCATTTGGGGAACAGAGCAGAGGGCACAGCGGCTGGTGGGGTGCTCTGTAGTCCACATATTTTTTTTTAACTTAATCTTTTGGTTTTTTTTTTTTTTTTTTTTTTTTTTTTTTTTTTTTTTTTTTTTGGTTTTTCAAGACAGGGTTTCTCTGTGTAGCTTTGCGCCTTTCCTGGAGCTCACTTGGTAGCCCAGGCTGGCCTCGAACTCACAGAGATCTGCCTGGCTCTGCCTCCCGAGTGCTGGGATTAAAGGCGTGCGCCACCAACGCCCGGCTTTAATCTTTTGTTTTATAGAAGGTATTCCTTAAATCTATCTCACTTCGCTGATATTTTTAAATTGGCATGTGGTAATTTTATATATTTTACAGGGCATATGTGACATTTTCTCTTTTGTGTGTGGAGCTAAGGGACCGAGCCTAGGGCCTCATGCATGCAATAACCCTAACCCTTCCTCTGTGCTCTGTGCTACTGTCATTCTGTATGGGCATTAAGAAAGCAAACTTAGCCTCCTATGCCATCAAGTGCCTGGGTTTATCAGCTGTCCCACAGACCCAAGCCCTTGCCTCGGGGTAGCTGCTGCCTCCAAGCCTGAGCCACTCTGCTCTCCTTCCCACAGAGAGCGAGTTTTACAAAGAATGAACGCACAGGCGCCTGACAAAGGAAGCTGTAGCTGCCTCAGTGGCGTCTTCATGGAGGCAAAGGAAAGTGGCCAGGGTCACAGGCGCCACCAACAGAAGCTGCCACAACTATCCAGTTATTGGGCAGTTGTTTATCCAAGGTCTTTGCCAATCCATCTTGGTTGTCTTGGGCACAGCACTGTGGCTCCGGTCTGGAATTCTATTCCGTTTCATAACTCGCCTAAAGAGAATGCAACTTGCAGTTTAAGTCTGGGGTAGTATTCTTTTTTCTTTTTCTTTTTCTTTTTGTGGTTTTTCAAGACAGGATTTTTTTCTCTGTGTAGCTTTGGAGCCTGTCCTGAAACTCACTCTGTAGACCAGGCTGGCCTCGAACTCACAGAGATCTGCCTGCCTCTGAGTGCTGGGATTAAAGGTGTGAGCTGCCACCACTGGCTGTATTATTTTCTTGTAATTGTCCTAAACAGCGATGTCGTCTTTGAGACAGAGAAGTTTGGTATCAAGAACCACCCCCCCCCAAGAAAACCAATCAAACACAAGTTTTTCTGGAGGAGGAGCCAGGGTTGGGACTTGAACCAAAGGACTGACACATGCTAATCACGTGCTATACCTATACCACTGAGTTACATTCCCAGCTCCATTTTTAATGAAAAATTTATAGTTTATTTTGAGACAGACTCTCCTCAGGTTTTCTGAGTGGCCATGACCTACTACTCTGCAGCACAAGCACAAACTGGCCTTGAACTGATGCCCTGCTTCAGCCTCCCAGTAGCCCGGATTAGAAGCCTAGGCCACTCGGTCTGGCCAGAAGAGTTTCTTGAAAAGCTTTACTACCCAGCCAAGTTGACTCTCTTCTCTTTTGGCCCTCCCCTCACTGCGGTCAGCCCCTCAGCACGTCATCAGATTGTGAGCTTGTGAGCTCCGGGGCACTGCCCCGGGGAGGCCCAACAGGCTCTGGCGCTGTGTGTGTGTGTGTGTGTGTGTGTGTGTGTGTGTGTGTGTGTGGCGCAGCTGGGCTAATGAAGAGCACAGGAACATTCCTCCAAACCCTTGGAGCTCTGCAGGTGCCAGACCACAGGTTTCAAGCAGATCTGTCACTCAGGGTCAAAGACACAGGGGTTCACTTGGGGGACCCCTCTGCAGCATGGAGGGACAGACAGCTGGGCCTTATCACTTTCCTCTAACTCTTACTGTCCTCGGTCTGGCAGGGGAGAAAGGGCCAGACAGGACACATGGCCAGATGAGGGAGGAGGAGACATGTCAAAGAAGCTTGGCACATGTTGTGGCTGAGTTTGGTCTTGGAAATGTAAAGTTCCCAAGTCAAACCTGAGGAGAGCTAGCTGTCCACACTACAGGTGTTACTTTGGCAATCTGTGAACATGTGATTATATTCTTTCCTATTCATGTGCTATTTCCTTGGCATTTTTTTTTCTAAAGAGAACAACAGTTATCTTATATCTTTAAAGGACAAATCAAAACAGCATATGACTCTCAGGACAAGCTGAGTACACATTGTCACCCTCCACCCCACTACCCAGTCTGCATCTTAGGCCAGACCTGAACATACTAAACACACATGGTATAATATATCCACTTACTAACTGGATACAGAAATAGACAGATGTTACAGTCAAACTCACTTTTATCCATTTGACATGTCCAATAATGAACTGCTTTTTAAATTCTGGAATTTTTGTGATTTGATGGAAAACTAAATCTGATTTTTTTAAACCTGAAATTTTAGTAATTTTATTGCTGTTAAGATTTGTGCTGGTCAGTTTTTGTCAACGTTGATATAAACCTAGACATTTCTGGGAAGGTAAGAATCTCAACTGGGGAACTGCCTCTGTCAGATTGGCCTGTGGGCAGGTCTGTGGGGGCATTATATTGATTAGTGATTGATGGGGGAGGGTTCAGATCACTGCTGGCAATGCCGTTCCTGATCAAGGTGGTCCTGGGGAGTATAAGAAAGCAGGCTGAGCAAGCTATGGAGAACGAGTCAGTAAGCAACATTCCTCCATGGTATCAGTTCTTGCCTTGAGGCCTTACCCTTCTCTTCATGATAGAATGTGAGCTGAAATGAGCCCTTTCCTCCCCGACCTGTTTTTGGTCATGGTGTTTAGCACAGCAATAGAAACCTAACTAGGACAAGATTAAAACACAACACAACACAAAACAAAACAAAGCAAAACATCCTATGGGACTAGAGAGAGAGTGTAGCAGTTAAGAGCACTTGCTCTTCCAGAGAAACTGGGTTCAGTTCCCAACACCCGCATGGTGCCTCACAACCATCTAACCAGAGTTCCAGGGGATCTTATGATCTCCATGGGCACCAGGCATGCATGTGGTGCACAAACATACTTGCAAGCCAACACTCATTCACATAAAATAAAAATAAGTGAATCTCTTAAAAAAGATTAAACTTGCAAAATTCCTTTCTTATTAGCATGTTGTGTATGTGTGAGTGCAGGCACATGTGTGCTGCCGTGTGCTTGTGGGGGTCAGAGAACAACTTTTGGCAGACAGTTTTTTCTCCCTCGACGTAGGCAGGCTCCAGGGATTGAGCCTGGCTTGAGTGGCAAGCACCTTTACTCATGGAACATCTCACTGGCCTTGCTATGCGATTTTAAAATGAATAAACATATCATTGTTTGTTATAACCACAGAGAAATAGAGATGTGGAATCCGGTGTGTCATCAAGAACTGGATGTAACTAAAACTGAGAGAGGATGACAACACACACAAGCTTCCTGGAGCTGGGGAGAGGGCTCAGTGGTTCACAGCACCCGCTGCTCTTGCAGAGGGCTCCTGACATCCACACAGAGGCTCACGATCACCTGGAACTACAGTGCCAAGGCATCCGACATCTGGCCTCTGAGAGTTCTGCAAGCATGTGGTTCACAGTCATACAAATATGACAAAACACCAATGCACATAAAACCTAATCTTTTTTTGGTGTGTGTGTGGGTGGGGTAGGGTTTCTCTGTGTAGCTTTGGTTCCTGTCCTGGATCTCACTCTGTAGACCAGCTGGCCTCGAACTCACAAGAGATCCGCCTGGCTCTGCCTCCTGAGTGCTGGGATTCAAGGCATGTGCCACCACCACCCAGCTATAAAACTTAATCTTAATCTCATGACATATTTAGCGAAGAATAAGTCTTTGAAGGATAGTTATACTTGGGTGACATGAGCAGAGTAAAAATTCTCAATTCTGTTTCCTGATTTAGGAATCACACATGACTTGACTTCATTGCCTGCAGCTTAATTCAAGTAACAACATGGAACCCCAAAGTGCAAAAGTTACCTCTTGGGAGGGCATTCACCTCCCACCCCCACAGCCCACTGCTAATCTTAGTTAAAACTCTAGAAATTTTTCTCAGTCCAGACAAGTAGCTGGAATGTTTGTCAACTGGATGAAATAAACGGCGCTGAGGATAAGGCAGACTGAAACTGTACACCTTTGTTTCCTCTGGACCCCAGTCACAGCCTTCACAGCAATGGTGCAGCAGATCCACTCTGTACCTTATGCCAACGGGCTGCATGCCCGGCACAGTGCTCAGGCAGGCTAGGTTTGGCAAAAATGGATCTTACAGGTTCAAGTCATGTCTTCACCACTCACTGCTCATAAAATTGGGGGCAGAGACTGTTTTTCTGAAGTGTGGTTCTTTACCTGTCCGAGTAGAAATACGTTCTTTACGGGCCTGAGATGAAAGGGGATTAAAGGATCTAGGCAGGCCTGCCTCAGAGCAGCATGGACAGTGGCCTTGAACCGACAGCTCTCATTTTGTATCTTGTAATCATGCAGGAGGGACCAGCTGCAGTGGCCTGTGGTGAGCTGGGCTGTCTTTTGCTTTAAGAAGCAAAGGATGCAGAACATTTTAAATTCACTTATAAAGAAAGAAGAAACAACATCACAAAGAACTGTGGAAAAAATTATGCCACAGATGCCAGAGCAACCACAAAGAGTGATCCTGTGCATTCTCTAAGCCCATTGAAGACTATTTTAAGAAAGAACATGAAATGTCATACACCATTTGCCATCAAAATTATCAAAACAGCATTCGGCATTCACAGCATGAAATAAGATTGTCTGCACTGTGTGCATGAGCAACACACTTGGAGACGGCTCTGGACCAACCCATAAACACATCTGGCTATTTGTGGTGTGGATGGATGAGGGGACCTATAACATGATCTGACGCTGCCTGTTGATATCATAAGTCTAGGTTGGAGATGAGACACGGTATCTTCTAATCCCTGGCTGATGACAGCCCAGGTCACCAGAGCGTCAGGTGACAGGATAGGATGAGATGTGAATGGCCTAGAACTGAGCAGTACACAGTCCTGATCCCGCACTGCACCTCAGAAGAGTCTGTGGCTCTCCTAACCCCCAGGGGACTGCTGTGGTCTGTTGTCTTCGTTCACCTTTACTAGTGATGCCATTTGGTTTGGAGCCATCAACCCCGATCTAACGGACCTGCTGAGATGTGACCTTTTCTTATGACCTCAACAACATATTAATCTTTTTTTAAGGATATATCTCATGTATCCCAGACTGACTTTGAACTCCATATAGAGCTGAGAACGACCTAGACTCTTGTTTTGTTTTTTGAGACAGGATCTCACCAAATAGCTTTGGCTGGCCTCGAACTCACAGAGATTCCCCTGCCTCTGCCTCCCAGACGCTGGGAGTAAAGGCGTGCGCCACCATTTCTGGCATGACCTTGAACTTTTCATCCTCCTGCCTCTACCCCAGAGTGCAAGGATTACAGATGCAAGTGAATCAACCCAGGTTATATGGTGCTGGGGCTCAAACCCAGGGCTTTGTGTATGCCAGGCAAGTGCTCTTCCGACCAAGCTGCAGCCCAATGACATACATGTGTAAATGCAATTGGTCTTCTGACATCTGAGCTAGGTGGTGACCTAAACAGCATTCTAGTGAGATGGTTCCTGGGTGAAGGTGCTTGTACCAGGCGGGTGACCTGGGTGCCATCCCCAGAACCCACATAAAGGTGGGAGGAGAGAACTGGCCCCACAGAGTTCCCCTCTACCTCTACACACATGCTGTGGACATGTACCCTCCCAAATAATAAATAAACAAAACATTCTCTTCATCTGCATTTGTGTTTTACGTAGACAAAGACTCTGCCCCCGTACCCACAACACAGTCCTGTTTTACTGCTGTTTCCAGCTCTTGCCTCTACCTCAGAAAAAGTGAAAATGGACCTCGCCTCATCCAGGGGAACCCACAGCCTGGACGCTCCCTCCCTTTCAAGTCTCGCCAACAAGCTGCCCGCCGACCAGGCTCTCGGAGGCTGAGTTCCCAGAGACACCAGCGCTAAAAGCCCTTCCTGTTGGCGTTCCTGCCTCAGAGGAGGGCGATGGATGGACCAGTGTTCACGCTGGAGCTTTTTTCTCACATCACACAGATGTCCTCACACGGGGGCCTTGGCCTGGTCATGTCAGCTGCCTGTGGACCTAACACAAGGTTGAACAGGCCATGCTTCACGGGGAACAGCCCTTTTCTTCAGCTGCCCATGTGAGAGGCTGAGAGGCAGGCGGTGTGTGTGTGTGTGTGTGTGTGTGTGTGTGTGTGTGCAAACAGGGGCATCTAGAGCCATGTGCCCAGGGGGTCGGAAGGATGGTGTTCTTGAGCTCTGAGGACCGAGCTCTATGAGGCTGGCACTTGTGCTTACTTCTGGAGTGCTAGACACAGCCTCCTGGGGCATACGGCAGCTGTGCGCAAGCACATCAAACACAGTGAAGAGAAAGTCATTTCTACAGCTCGTGCTTCCGTTCTTAACAGGCAAGCTCCACCAGTAAGTACCCTGTTCCAGTCGGGGGTTGTGAAATGCCGGCAGTGCCGTGGGCCAGTCTGGTTTGTTCCTTCCAAAGCTCACGCTGGAGCTTGTGAGGAATTAAAAGGGTGGAGACTTAATCCAATTTAGCATTTACTGGTGGGGCCTGGATTAGATAATCAGGGGTGGGAAACCCTGATTAAATCTTGGTGGTTTATAGGAGAGAAAGACCAGGGGCCGGGGTGTAGCTCAGTTGGGAGAGTGCTTGCCTAGCATGCACGAAGCCCTGGTTTTGAGACCAGACCTGGACTGGGCTTTATGTCCAGCACCGCAGAAAACAAGGTGTGTTACAATGCTTCTGTAATCCCAGGGTTTGGGTGGTGGAGGCGGGGCGATCAAGTTAGCTTGGGGAAATGAGACCCTGTAGGGGGAGAGGGAAAGAAGATGAGGGAGATGGTGGCGGCAGTGGCGGCAGCGGTGCGGAGGAAGTGGAGTGGGGAGACCCCAGAGAACACACCTGTGTCCTGCTGTTTGCCATGTGCCTTCTGCCACCCTAAGGACTCTACGAGTAAGAAGGCCACCATCAGATGCACCCTTGACCTCGGATCAGAATGCTGAGCCACTTCTGTTAAGACCCACCTAGTCTGTGGTCCTGCGTTAATAGCAACAGAAAAACAGACTATTCGGTGCTACAGTTCCTCAGTCTGCTGTCAGGTCTCCCCAAGATGAACTTCCGTCGCTAGACATTAAAAAAGGGGAGTGGCCAAGTTCAACTCGAGGAATAAGAACAGCTAACGAGAACCCCATCTTCTGCTCTTCCTGACCCCCAAGCCTGGAGTGAAGTTTTGGCAGGCGAATGCCCAGAGCCTTCCACGGCCTATCAGGTGCCAAAATGTGACATCCTCAATTCCCCCTCTGAATCCGATCACTAGTGAGCAATTCTAGTGAAGTGCACTACTTTCATCCAAATGTCAACCCGATTTCTGCGATGACCACAGTGGTACACATGCTCCCCAAGCCAGGCTCACCAAGACCAAATATATCCTATCCATCCATCCATCCACCCACCCACCCATCCATCTTACCTGTGGGCTGCACAGGAATAACAACTGGTTGAATAATTTAAAGAGGACAAAGCCTTATTCAGTATTGAGTATTGACTAAACTTGACAAAATTGAGGCTTTGAACAAAAACATTCTCCCGACAACCAAGGGGGCCTGATGAGAGCATTCAGTGTGGTGGTGACACCTGCCAACTGATACTTGGGAGGCTGGGATGTGGGACTGTGAGTCTGAGGCCAGCCTGGAACACACAGTACAACTTGACCTATCAATAAACAGGCAGGTAAATCTTAAGTGAAAAGGTGACAGGCTGAACAGTCTCTAAAGGTTGTACCCTGTCATCTATCTCCGTGTCTGTGATGAAGGGACCATGTAGGCCAGGTGGTAAGGCATCATAATGCAGCTCTGTATCTATTTACAAGTTCTGGTTTTATTCTTTAAGCTTTTCTCTCTGCCATCAAGGAAAAATTTAAGTTTTTAAAAACTGTGGTAAAATAGAGCATTGGACTTGCCACTACCCATTTCAAGTGCACAGCCAGTGGTGGTCACACTGTGTGCCAGCATCTCCAGAACCGTCCATAGGAAAGAGGAAGGCTGTGGGAGTCACACTGTGTGCCAGCATCTCCAGAAATGTCCATAGGAAAGAGGAAGGCTGTGGTGGTCACTGTGTGCCAGCATCTCCAGAACTGTCCATAGGAAAGAGGAAGGCTGATATTAAAAGAGAGAAATGAGCCTCAAAGTAAAGTTTGTAGAAGCATAGGAATTTTATTTTATTTATTTATGTGTGAAAGTTTTTTGTTTGCTTTAAGATTTTATTTTTGTGTGTATATGAGTGTTTGCCTGCCTATGTCTGTGTACCGTGTGTGCAGTGCCTGTGGAAGCCACAGAGGGCGTTGGATTCTTTGGAACTGGAGTTACAGGTGGTTGTAAGCTGGCACATGGGTGCTGGAGCTAGAATCCAGGTCCTCTGGAAGAACAGCAAGTGCTCTTAACCACGGAGACATCTCTCCAGCCCTTCTCCCCCCACATCAAGACAGGGTCTTACTATGCAGCCTAGCCTAGCCTTGAACACTTGATCCTCCTGTGTTAGCTGGATAGTGCTAGGATTTTCAGGTGTGGGCTCAGAATGTTATTTTTATTTTTAGTCTATTGCAATTTTGTGTGTGTGTGTGTGTGTGTGTGTGTGTGTGTGTGTGTGTGCTTATCTCTCTGTGTGGGTGTGTATGTGCCACGGCACTCCTATGGATGTCAGAGGATAACCTGTAGGAGCTATTTCTCTTTCCACCACGTGGTTCCAGGGACTGAACTCTGGTCACTAGGCTCAGTAGCAAGCACCTTTACTCACTGAGTTCTCTTGACCACCCTCAGAAATGTTATTTCTAAAAGAAGGAAACACCTCTCTAGAGGCTTCCAATACGAAGACCATTAAACACAAAGAAAGCAAAGGAATGGTTCCATCGGAACCCTGAGAGCAGAGGAACCTCTCCAACCTATCAAAGAGCAGGCGCAAGCCTGCGGTGGACTCCGGCTGCAGCATGCATCCGGGAAGCCTGTGGCAGAGAAAGAAATCCCAGATGGAGACTTTTCTCGAGAGGCGCTCTACAGAGCCACCTGCCTTCGTTCCTGACCTGCACAAACGCCCTCTCTCTCCTGCAGTTACGCCCACGCCGGGCAGCACCGTCCTCAGGACCCCACACGGTGATGCATTAGGGGCCCCTGCCAAGCATCAGAAAGAAGAAAATATGGGTTATAGGGCCATCTCTTGTAGCCAGGGAGAGGGGAGTGGGTGGTCACTCATTAACCAGGCACGCCCGAGTGCTCAGGGGGACGGCAGAGGAGGCCTGTCCTGGACTTTTCCACCGCCGCCGCGGCTCATTTCCACAACATCATTAAGGCAACACTATTAATATGGTGTTATGGTTTGTGTCGCTGTTGTACCAACGACATTTCACCAGCTCCAGTTAATGCTTTCCTAAGTGCTGGGAGTGAGGGGAGAGCCCTAGTTCTGAGCTGAAGGAATTCTCATCTAGATGCAAATTGAGGTGAGCAATCCATGGTGCATGAATGGGCAGTAGCGATTTTTCCACCATTTAATGTTCAGCCCCAGCCCTCACCCCCAACGCTGGTGCATTTTCACACAAATATCTTGGCAAAGAGGTTTCTCTCCTTAGAAGTTAACTGTTTTCTTATCCACACCTGGTGTGCTGAGTCTTGATCCCTTTCACTTAATCTGAGGTAAATACTTCTGGCTCCCCCCACACCATCAGCTCTACTTCAGACTTTAAGATGCTAGCCCCCCCCCCCATACCTCGGATGTTACAAAGGAATAAAAAAAAAACAAATCCTTTCCTCCCCCAATGACACATTCTGCCCTAGAAGAAGAAGGGAGGCTCTGGAAGCTAGGGAAACCCACAAGGCTTAAGAAGTTCCTGAAATTACAAGATTCACAGGACCCCTCCTAAGGTTATACAAGCAGTAAAACTGCTTCTTCTGAAGTTTAGACACGCAGTTTTCTTGCGTCCTCTCCATGCTAGTGACCTTCCAGTGATGTGGTTGCCTTGAGTTACCCATGAGGCTATGAGGAACCTCAATAAACTCAATAGTTTATTAAGCTAGACTTGGGTGGAGTGGTTTCTTTGATCTTTGATTGTTACTCTGGCTGTGGTGAAGAGATGCTTGTTAATGTCTTCCCAGGAAAAATCACTCCACAGTGCCCGGTACAGCTTGCCTTTCACCTGCTGTACTGTCCTAGATAACTGAGTGACAGTGTCACTTACCCTTTCACCCCTCCTCCCACATGCCACATAACTGGGAAGCACCTGGCCCAGCCGACCTTGTCACATAACGATTTTTAAATTAGTGCTTTCCTCTAAGAAGGTGCCGCCTCAATGCAGCACATGGCTGTCCCATGGCTGCCGCTTTATTTCTCAGTTGCTGGCTTAGTTCCCTTCATGAAGTCTACCCTACAATTTGTTACTAATGAAATCTTTTTAGAAAATTAATTTAATATTTTTTGCATGTACCAGTATGTATGGTGTGCATGCATGTACATATGTGTGTAGGTGCATGAACACGTTTGTGCACCCACGGAGACCCAAGGCTGATAGCCAGAGTTTTCCTCAATTGCTTTCCATGTTATCTGAGGCAGGGTCTACCAGCGGAATTCAAAGCTTCCCATACAACCAGTCTAGCTAGCCCGCTTGCCCTGGGGAATCCCATCTCAGCCTTCTGAGTGCTGGAATTACATGTGGGTCCCACACCTACCTAGCATCTATGTGGGTTCTGGGGATCCAAACTCTGGTCCTCATGTCTGCCTTTCAAGTACTTCAACCACTGAATCATGTCCCCAGCCCCTAAATGAATCCTTTTACCAGAGGCAAGTGTAGCCCATGTACTTGTATAGGCTAGCTTTCTCTTCCTATGACAAAATACCTGAGGTCATCAACTCTGAACTTTTTTGGCTCCGTCTGGGAGTTTTGGTGTGTGGCTCACTGTTCTGAGTTACTGGCAAGGCTGCTTATCAGGACAGGAGCATGCAGCAGAGTCACACTTATCAGGACAGGAGCATGCAGCAGAGTCACACTTATCAGGACAGGAGCATGCAGCAGAGTCACACTTATCAGGACAGGAGCATGCAGCAGAGTCACACTTATCAGGACAGGAGCATGCAGCAGAGTCACACTTATCAGGACAGGAGCATGCAGCAGAGTCATACCGCTCACGTTACAAGCCAGGGGGAGAAGACAGAGAGGAAGAGGCTGAGCCCTGCTATCTTCTTCAAATAAATGTTCCTAGTGATCTAAGCATCTTCCTGCAAGGCCCATCTCTTAAAGGCTACAGCACAGCCGGACGCGGTGGCGCATACCTTTAATCCCAGCACTCAGGAGGCGGAGCTAGGTGGATCTCTGTGATTTCAAGGACAGCCTGGGCTACAGAGTGAGATCCAGGACAGGCACCAAAACCACAGAGAAACCCTGTCTCGAAACACCAAAAAAATCAAAAAACAAACGAACAAGCAAAAGGCTCTCCCACCACCTAACAACAGCACCATTCTGAGGATCAAGCCTTTTTTTTACCATAGGGGCCTCGGACTGACATTCTACATTTAAACAGTAACTCTTCTCTAAAAACCAGGCAAGACAAGTTTATGATGACCATCTGTGCCCCTGCCTTCAAATGCAGCGAGTTCTCACTCAAGGACATGCAAATCCCTTCCATCTTCCCTAACCTTGTTACCCAACCTCCTCCATCAGTTTTGAAGTGACTTGTATAATTTTATAATGCTCTGGGGGAGAGGAGTCACAGGCTTTGAACCCGAATTGCATAGACTACTGGTTCCCCAATACCACGTGCAGCCAGGTTCTCGGGTCTCCTGGGAGGCAGGACTGGTGGCCACGCCCACAGCACTCTGTGCTGGGCCTGGTTTCCCAGTCGCCGAGCAAAGCTCATCCACTTGTCCCCTGTATTTCCGGGGACCAGGTTCACTGCCCTTCGTACTGGACTTTCTCACAATCAATTGCACACCAGTATAAAGGGAAGAAGCTCTGGCATGGATCTGCCAGGGATTAGCAAACTTCTGAAGAAAGGCCGCATGGAAATCCCTTAGGGTTTGCCGGGCTTGTGGTTTTAGTATGAGACGACACAGGCAAGAGATGAGAGGGTGCGTGTGTGCCAATCAAACTTCACAAGATGAAGTGATGGGCCCGATGTGGCTCACGGGACAGGGTGGGCTGTGGTAGTCTGTGGAGAAGACCAGCTCTGGCCTGCTGCCACCTATCAAAGCATTCTTGGGTGGAGGAGAGAGGAATGAGAAAATATTAGCCAGAAAGATAGACCTAGACGATGAGGAGAGAAACACAGGACAGCTTCGGGAGGGCCTGGGTCAATACCCAACAGCACAGAGGTTGATTCAAAAGGGCTTTTGATAACATGCCAAGGGGAGGGGCAAAAGACCTCCCCCTTGCAAGATCAAAGCACACCATACAGCCCAGTGTAGACCCTTCCAAACACCTGGTAAACACGCCCGTGGCCAAATCATCTCCTCATGCAGCCCTGCTGGGTAAAGCGAGCTCAGATTCTCAGACCCTGAGTAACTTGGGCTCGCACAGTGGGCCCAGCCCTGAGTTAGGTATATGAACTGAGAGGCTGAGTCACCGTGAGGTGGAGAGACAAAACGCCAGCACTCGACTTCAGAGGGTGTGAAGCTAGGCGAAGAACACGGCTGCGGAGCCCAGTTGCTGTGATTCAAATCTTGGCGTCCACATTTGCCAGCAGCTGAGCCCTGAGATGAGGAACTGTGCATAACGATCTTACTGGGTCCTTGTCACGGGCTGAGGCAAGCACTACGTCTCCTCCAGCAGAGGCACGGAGTGAGGGGTTGTGGGTACAGAGCTGTGAAGGCATTTCTTCAGCTCATTAACATGCTCCGGCCACCCTCATCATTACGGAAATCTCTCTCCTTGTCTCCCTCTGGCTCATCCTCACTTCTCTTCACACCACGCCTGGCAACACAGCAGCCCACGCTCTCGGCCTGTGCTTTGCCATCTCGCACTCTCTCAGCAACCTTGCCAGCTGGCCTCCACCCCTGGCTTGGACTGTGACCCTCCCTTCCTTCCTTCCTTCCTTCCTTCCTTCCTTCCTTCCTTCCTTCCTTCCTTCCTTCCTTCCTTCCTTCCTTCCTTCCTTCATCTCTCCTCTTCCTTCATCTCTCCTCCCCTTTCCTTCTCCTTCTGGTCCCTTCCATTCTCTCTTCGTCCATCTTTCTCCCACCCCTTTCTTTCTTTCTTCTTTCATTTGATTAAAAAACAGTGCACAAAGTGATGGACGTTGTTATGGTATTTTCACACATATTTTTGGTTGGGTTTCTCCCTGACTCCCCACACTCGGTGTCTGTCCTCTTCCTCCCCTTTTCCCTTAATGTCACATGTGTTCTAGTCTCCTTCCCTTTCTTCCTCTTCAACCTCCCCTGAAGACTTCATTTCCTCTCATGATTGTTTCACGTCACACACGCACACACACGTGCATGCACACATATACATATAAGACTAAACTTCAGGATCTACATGTCAGAGAAGCATGGTATTTGTCTGAGTCTGGTTTATTTCATTAGCAGAATAATTTCCCATTCAACCGATCTCCCTGCAAACATTGTGATTTCATTTTTCTCCATGGCTGGATAAAATTCCATCATGTATATTTACATCACATGCCTCTTATCCTCTCATCTGTTGGGGGGATACCTAGGTTGGTTCCATTTTTTGCTATGGTGAGCAATACATCAATAAACATGCATGTGAAGTATCCCATGATGGTTTCTTACATAAGAAACACCAGCATTAAGGTCCGAGGCAGAGGTAGATGATACTTTCTATTCCATCAGCTCAGTACAGGGCCGACGGTGACCGTAATTCCACTCACAGCAGTGGGACTGTTGGAAGATTGCTAGAGGAAGCTGTGAGGAATACCGCATCTCCATATGACACCAATATCCTAAACATGGTCTCTCTTAGCCAAGGGCAGGGCTACTCATTTAAGATGGAACAATTCAAGGAAGATCCTACATTGGCTTTTGTCAGGTTGGAGAACATGGACTGACGTGAATCTAACCATGAGGTGTGCTGGCTCCACAGGTGAAGAGGAAAGCCAGACTGGAAATTTCCATTTTCATTTTACTCTACTTCCGTATCTCTGTGATTGAAACAGTGCTGAGTGTGGCCTCATGTCCTGTGGATATTCAGAAGCCCCTCCCCCATCTGTGAATTTTGTCATCAAGAGGAAAGGGGGAACACTCCCTTGAGTGCCTTAGCTCCAGAGCTACTCTGAGGGACCCCTTCTTCCTGCTGGGGAGACTTTCAGGGCAGGGATCATCAAAATCGTCTTGAGTACTCAGTGCCCGGGGCAACACTCCACAGATAAGGGGGTTTCAGGGAATAAGAGCTGAGCATTATTTCCCTTCCGAGTTCCTGGGGAATGGGAGAGGCAGGCAGGAGGGTTTGCTCGGGTGGTGGAGTGTGTGCCTGGCACATCCGCAGCCCTGACTGAGAGAGAGAGAGAGAGAGAGAGAGAGAGAGAGAGAGAGAGAGAGAGAGAGAGAGAGAGAGAGAGAGAGACTGAGCTAAGACTAGTGCATCCTTGTGTGGAGCTCCTTTCTCGGGCTCTGCCTTCTTTTCTGCTCCTGGACTCAGGATCCGGACAGTGCAGGGACCCAGGAAGAACGCAGCCTAAAATCCTCTTTCTAGTAGCCAGGAGACAAGCTGTTCTCTGGCTGTTGTCACGGCGACACCTGCAGAAGCTCCAGCTCTGTGACCCTCACCCCATCAGCCCTCTCAGCAGCTCCCACCTCTGGACCCAATGTCAATCCCCCCACACTATTTTTAAAATATCTAATCTGTAGTGAGTAATGAGTGATAGAGATGTTCGTCTGCCATCTCTGGACAGACACATTCGAGACAAGTCCTTATTAGGTTGTCACTGGGTATTTCAAGTGGTAGACAGGAATATAAAACCAAAGTAGTACACACCAAAACTTCTTAATGTCACATGATTTGAAATATTTATAGATTTTTAAGAGTGCTTTTGCAATTAAAAAATAATGTAGAGCAGTGGATGGGGCTCGTTCGGTAGAGTGCTTGTCTGGCATGCACAAAGCCCTGGGTTCGATCTTGAGCACCACATAAAGCAGGCACAGAGCACAGACCCACAATCCCAGCACTTGCAGGGTTTTAACAGGAGGATCAGAAGTTCAAGATCACCCTCAGCTACAGAATTTGAGGCCAGCCTAAGATATATGAGACCTTGTCTGAAAGGGTTTTTAACTGGTACATGTTTGTATGTATTTATGGGCATAGGCTGATGGCATGCCACAGGTATGGAATGTGTAATGACCAAACCACAGTAAAGAGCTTTTCTATCTTAAGAAGACTAACACAAAATAAGGCTGTGTTGAGGAGACGGCCCAGTCCATAAAGTGCTTGTTGTATTAGCATGTAGATTTGAGTTCAACCGCCAGCACCCACATAAAAACCAGGCAGTTGTAATCTCAGTACTAGGGAGGTAGAATCAAGAGGATCACCAAGGCTTGCTGGCCAACCACTCTAGCTGGATAAGGGAGCCACAGATTTGGTGAAAGATTCTGTCTCAAAATATAAGGTGACTGGTCAGGGGTCCCCCCAATATTCAAGACTAGATAAACTAGAGATCTTGCTGATGAAATTGGTTGATGCAGTTTTTTAAAAAAGATTATCTTTGGCTCAGGTCACCTTCCTACAAGGAATGGATGTTAGTTATCTATTATCATGTAACAATTGCCCCCATAACTCAGTGACTTAAGACAGTAATGACTTAATATCCGACTGAACTGTGTTCCTCTCAAGTTCATGTTGAAGCCTCCCTCCTCCATTTGACTGTGTTCTATGAGGCAGAGCCTATAAGAGGTAATTAAGGGTAAAGGAAGGGCTTTGGCTAGATGCACACTTAGAATGCTCCAGACTGCCAGCTCGTGCCCTGCCCTGAAAGGGAAGTTGAATGAGCTCATGGGGTAGTCCAAAAGGACTGAGATGTGAAGGATGCAAGCAGGTGAAGAGGCTGCATGAGAACACAGCCAAACCTCTGTAGGCCAAGGTGGGAGGGCTCCAGGAGACCAGACCCCCGATCCTCGATGCCGGACTCTGTATCCATCAGCTTTGTATTACGACGACGACGGAATGCTGGGCACAAACTGCTGCTCAAGTAGAGAAGTCTACGCTGGTTCACAGTTCTGGAGATCCAAGTTCATGGGGCAGAGCTCGGTTTCCACTGGAACCATATCATGGCTTAGGGTCTTCCCTCCCCTCCCCTCTTTCTGAGATTACTCCCTTAATGATACTCACACCCCAAACTCTGCTCGCAGGGACTCTGACTCAAGACATAGCCCCAAAGTGAAATTCTAAGACCAAGGGTTTAGCTTAGTAGTGGAGTGCTTGGCAGCAAAGTGTGTGTGTGTGTGTGTGTGTGTGTGTGTGTGTGTGTGTGTGTGTGTGTGTGTGTGGTGTGTGTTGCACTCACACACTTGTGAATATGGGCACACTTTAATGGTCAACTTGACATAACCTAGAGTCGTCTGGGAAGAGTCTCAGTGAGGGACTGTCTACATTGGGTTGGTCTGTGTGAATGTTTGTGGGGGACTGTCTTAATTAAGTAAATTGATGTGGGAAGCATCACCCCATGGGCAGCACCATTCCCTAGGCAGTGGGGCCTGATCTGTGTAAGAGTGGAGAAATGAGCTAGGCAGTGGTGGTACACGCCTTTAATCCCAGCACTTGGGAGGCAGAGGCAGGCAGATCTCTGTGAGTTCAAGGCCAGCTTGGTCTACAGAGTGAGTTCCAGGACAGCCAGGACTGTTTCACAGAGAAACCCTGTCTTGAACACCCCCTCCCCCCAAAAAAAGAGTGAGAAAATGGACCTGACCATACATAAGCCCAAGAGCATCTCTGTAGCCCCCACATCAAGTTCACACCATCACCACATCTTTACTCCCAATCACCACTCCACAGTCTATGTCTTTGGCCCCTGGCTGTGCAGGGGTTCAGAGGCAGTCTTGCCGAGGTCATGGTGAAATGGGAGGACATGACTGTCTTTAGCATTATTAGGTAGGTGGGGATAACCTTGAACTTCTGATCCTCTTGTCTCTACCTCTCAAATACTAGTATTATAAGAACCCTCCACCAAGCCTGGTTTATGTGGTGCTGGAGACTGAACACAGGGCTTCATGCATTCTGGACAAGCACTTTAACCGAGCGAGCCACATCTCCAGCCTGTATTTATCTGCTGAATAAATAAAGGATTTCAATAAGTGCTGTCACTAAAGAGAAATATGTATTCCCATCCCTTTCCAACTTTAGAATAAAATTCATGGGAGCTGACTTTATAAAAAATGATCTTCATGGTCCCTGTTTATGGAAAGAGCCTCTATTCTGAAGAGCAGAGATAAATTACGTTGAAATATTTTTAGAGCCCGGAAATCTTCAAGCAGCTCATATCTCTTCATGAAGATTATGCCAGTAACAAAATTAACAAAATCAGTCAAGCTCTTAAGGAACAGCCCATAAATTAAAGACATCCAACAAAACCCAATTATAAAGGGACAAATTTTGTATGAACTTCAAATACCACCTGCTCCTCGGTGGCTGCAGAGGCTGCGGATAGTGCCAGGCCGGGGGCAGCCCTCCCAGGATGGCATTTACAGGTGGTTAGGTGTGTTAATGGCAACTAGCCAGCAGGGACATCCCTTTCCGATTTGTGATATGCGCGTGTACACGTGTGCTATCATGAGTGTGTGCCTTGTGTGTGAGCATGCATGTGGAGGCCAGAGGGGACATCAGATGTATTCTGTGGTTCTCCACCTTATATTTGTGAGACAGGGTCACTTCACTGAACTTGAGGCTTACCCCCAAGTTAGTTAATTCAGCTAGGCTGGAGGGCCAGCAGTCTCCAAGAACCTATTTGCCGCCTCCCCTCCCTCCCACTCCAGAACTGGGGTGACAGATTTGTGCCACTGCACCCAGCTTCTGCATAGGGGCTGGAGATCGGAATCCGAGTCCTTAGGTTTGGGTAGCAAGTGCTTAACCTACTAAGCCATCTCCTCAGCCCTTCTTTTCCACTTCCTGAAACACATCATTTCAAACGTCAGTGGGGAGCCCGGGTGGTCGGTCACCCTGGTTTTCTGCAGCTTTAGGTACTCAAGTACCATGGACAGGATCATCCTTTTGCTGTGATGAGCTGCACACGATACAGGTCTCAGCAGAGGATCATTGTAAACACGCAGTTTCATGACATAAATGTATCCACACTGTCATGGAACCATTATAACATCCATCTCCCAGACTGTTTCATCTTCCCAAAGGGAAACTTCTATTAAAAATATCACCCAGGGAGCCTGGAGGTGGTGGAAGCCTGGAGGAAGCTCACCGCCCCCCCCCCAACACTGGCTTTGGACTTTTAGCTTCAAAATTGTGGGGAAATGCAATGTGCTCTTTTAAGTCTTCAGTGTATGGGATCCTTGGCTTTCTTCTCCACACGTTCTGTACTTGCAGATTTAACAGACTGCAGATTGGAAACATTTGAAACAAGGCTGTCTCTGTACAGGATATGCATGTTTTGGAAGGACTGTCTAAACGATACAATAGATTGACCATGCCATGGACTGTGTTACTAATTATGTTTTCCAAAGATGGCTTAAAAAATCTACAGGGGATGTGCCTAGGCACCATGCCACTTTATAAAAGGGAATAAGCACAGAAGGATCTTGGTACCCTTGGGGTCCTGGAACAGATCTCCAGTGGACATGGAGGGCAGACTGTGCTTTTCTGTCAGTGTCCCAGGAAGAGAAACCAACATGACCGAATGACATGGCTCCATCTATGCTGGTTCGTCCTCACTGAGCTCAGGGATGAGGCTGGGTCTCGGACAGTACCTAAGTCAAACTAAACAGGTACTGTGGGAGGGTCTCCATACATGGGGGGCTGTGTTGGCTTGGGCAATATCCAGGTGTGGGGGGAATCTGGCCTCCTCCATCAACAACCCCAGACCTTCTCAGCTAATCCTCTGACAGCCACAAAGACATATTGTCCCACTTCCTCCAAGTGACTTTCTAAGAACCTACCTCAAGTCAGGTGACGCTAGACCTTAAAACTCTAGAATACAATCCCTTCCTTCCTTCCTTCCTTCCTTCCTTCCTTCCTTCCTTCCTTCCTTCCTTCCTTCCTTCCTCCCTCCCTCCCTCCCTCCTCCCTCCCTCCCTCCCTCCCTCCCTTTCTTCTTTTTTTAAAAAAATCTCACTCTGCTTTGCTGTTGACATTTAGCAACCTGGCCAAGGTAAATCCAAATGGTGCTTCCAAAGCATGAGTTTTAAGAAGTGGAGGGAACAGACTTTCTCCTGGTCATACTCCAAGTAGAGAGGCTGACAGTTTCTCCTTTGATTCCTACTGGGTCAACTGGGCCCTGTGTGTCTCTCTTAGCCTGTGACTTATGACAGTACAATTCACAAGCGCTAGCAGTCCGTAGCCCCAGCCGGTGTGGGGAAGCTCCGTCCTCCCTCCCGGAGTTGAGTCCAGCCCCGCCCTGGGAAGAAGGTGCAGACTTACGGTTCTTAGGGGAACATGGTGTGGGGGGGATGCCAGTGGCTGCCGCACCGGACTCTGAAAGGCCAGGCAGAAGCGCTGGCCGGTGTCCGGTGGGGACGGGGAAGCATAGATGCGGTTTTCTAGGCGTTCAGGCTCCTGCTTGTAGGACTCCAGAGGAAACGGGTGAGGCTTGGTCACTTGGGTGGGTGTTGATGGAGAAGAGGAGACGCTGGAGGCTGGAGGGACAGGACAGAGCTCGTTAGAAGTGCGGCCTCGCCAGAGAAGAGGAGGCTCTCTATTTCTGAGAGCCCATATCTTCCTACCTGAGATATTAAATGCAGAAATCAGGGAAGAGTTTCTTATGTGTGTTCACAGCCTCTTAGAAGTTCAGGGTTCAGAAACTGCCTCACCATCCTTGGGGCTGTTCATATAGTCCTGACATCACTCGGGCTGACCTCTTCACCCCTCGACATGGTCTTGCCCTCCCCTTGGCCAATACTGCTGGCTCTCTTCTCCATCCCTACCAAGCTCCATCAAACACCATGGAGCCATATTGGTGGAGCTTGCTTATAGGAAAATAGAGAGCTCAACAGAACCAAAGTCACTGCTAAAGAAGTCACTAGACTGTATGGGTGAACAGGAGAGTGCTCACCTTGCAAGCATAAGGACTTGAGCTTGGAGCCCACATAAAAAAGTCAGGTATGGTGGTACACACTTATAATCTCAGCACTGGGGTGAGGAGACAGACAGACAGATTCTTGGGCTCGGCCAGCCAGCCTAACCACTTGGTGAGTTCTAGGCTTTAGAAGATACTCAAAGTTGTCCTCTGACATCCATGTGCATGTACACACATACATACCCACACATACAGAACTATGCACACAATACAGAATATGTACATAAGAGATGTGGGCTATAAACATTCCTGGTAATATAACCCTGTCTTGAGAACTTATTGTGAAGTACATGCCAGAAGAGGCTGGCCATAAAGGGGCTTCTAAAATGCAGAGGCCTTAGATAGACAGGAGAAGGGAGGAAGGAAAACGTGTATCATTATAAAATTGCAGGGAGACTCAGGACATGAATCTGCCCAGAGTAAAAGTTGTTCACATCACAGAGCTCCTGCAGTCCCAGGATCTGTCGTTGATAGGCAACCGTCACACATGCATACCCAATACGCTGCCAGTTAACTATTATGGGTCAAACTGTGTCCCTGGAAGCATGCATTAAGGCCTAGTGCCCAGTACTGTGAATGCGACTTTATTTAGAAATAGGGGTTTTTCAGGTTAATCAAGTTTGGGTGAGGTTCTGCTGGGTTGGGATAGGCCTGATACAGTATGGTAAGTGTCCTCATAAGATAAGTGTTTGGAATCAGACCACAGCCCATAGAACCATAGAGGCTGTATATATAGTATGGAGGTCCCTAGGATGACTGTGGCTTATAATAAATTTCGGTTCTACTCAATTATTGAAAAAAAAAATAGCCAAATGAATGGAAACACATGAACTATGAACCAAAGGCTGAGGGGCCCCCAGCTGGATCAGGCCCTCTGAATAGGTGAGACAGTTGATTGGCTTGATCAGTTTGGGAGGCAACTAGGCAGTGGGACCGGGTCCTGTGCTCATTGCATGAGTTGGTTGTTTGAAACCTGGAGCTTATGTAGGGACGCTTGGCTCAGTCTGGGAGGAAGGGACTGGACCTGCCTGGACTGAGTCTACCAGGTTGATCGCAGTCCTCAGGGGAGGATTTGCCCTGGAGGAGGTGGGAATGGGGGATAGGCTGGGGGCAAGGGGAGGGTGTGGGAGGGGGGAGAATAGGGGAACCTGTGGCTGATATGTAGAACTGAATGGTATTGTAAAATAAAATAAAAAAAAAACAAGTGTTTGGGCATGACGGCACTCAGGAGGTGGAGGCAGGCAGATCTCTGGGAATTCGAGGTCAGCCTGTTTTACATAGTTAGTTCCAGGTCATGGTGAGACCAGTTCCACGGTGAGACCCTGTCTTGTATTTTTGGTTGTGAGCCTAGCCTTTAATGGCTGAGCCATCTCTCCAGCCCGAGACCCTGTCTTTGAGGAGGAGGAAAAGGAGAAGGAGAGAAGGAGGAGAACAAGAAAGAACAAAGAAGAAGAGGGAGAAATAAAGGGACTTAGATGCATGCATGTGCACAAACACATGGGGCGGGGGGGGGGGGGGGATCGATCAATGGATCCTTGGAGCAGAGGGTGAGATATGTACAAACAAGAAGGCAAGGATGACTGGTAACATCAGAGGCCAGAAGAGATGGGGACAGACCCTGCCCTGCATAATGTGGAGGGGACATGGCACTACCCATGCCTTGGTTTTGGACTTCTGTTTTGCTTTCAGATAGGGTCTCATATGCCCCTGGTTGGCCTTGAACTCACTACATTGCTGACCAAGTCTAGCAGGATGCCAGCCTGCCCCTCCGTAGTGAGGTCAGAACAGGCCAGCTCCACCTGTGAGTGTCAAACAGGAAATCTTTCATCCTTACTCTCTCCACTTAGTCTCAACCAGACACCCAGTCCTGCCTTCCCTTGAGGACATGTCTAACTCCTAATGGGATGGGCTGGGGGCTGATGAGGTGTAACAGAGCAGGGTGGGCCAGGTAGGTCAGTGCTGGAAAAAAACCTGTGAGACATACACACATACACACACACACACACACACACACACACACACACACACACCCTAAGGATCGTCACTGGCGACGCTTCTAAGGTCTGGGGTTTCCACATCAAGACAGGGGCAGTTCTCCGTGACCTCCAACTCCTCCCGGGCCCATGACAGGAAGCACTGATATCCGGTCTCCGTGGAGCACAGTCAAAATTCCCTGGGGCTGCAGCTTTACCTAGTCTCCATTCAGAACTTCTGGTCCAAACCACATCCACAGACACATTTTCAAAGACCCAGAACATGTGCCTCTGCAGAGGCCATTTTGCTGATCCAAACTACAGAAGGCTCGGTCTGCAAAGCGGGGCTTAGGAGAAGACTCGGTCTGTAAGTGTTTGGTTTGCAAGAATGAGGACCCAAGTTTGATCCCCAGAAACCATTTCAAACAAACAAACAAAAGGAAACAAAAGCCAGGCATAGTGGCTGTGTGCTTGGAACCCTAGTTTTGGGAGGAAGAGACAGGAGGAACCCAGGGGCTCACCTGGCCTACTTGGAAAATTCCAGGCCAAGTGCAAGACCCTATCTCAGACAAACAAACAAACAAACAAAACAAAACCCCAAACCCCCAAACCAAGGCAGACATCGCCGGAAGAGCAGCACCCAAGGCTGTCCTCCGACCACACACATGTGCACCTTGCATGCTCACACAGGCCAGCACATTAGTTCATCCCTCGGCCCCGTTTCTCCTCACCGAGTGACTGGGTCACGGCCGTGCTGATCTTGAAAGCCGAGCTCACACGCCCACTCGTTTATCACGAGGTGAGTCAGGGCAGCATGGTGCCTGGTGGGGAGGGGTCAGCCTCCCACCCTCCCCATGTGAGGAAGCGGTAAGCAGAAGAGGCATGGAGCCCTTGACCTGGCATGATACCATCTGGAGTTTTGGGAAGGGGAAAGGGCTTTATATATACAGTGCTTACATCCTGCCGATCCGCAGATGTCAGCAGGTCCCTGGAAGGGGACATCTCCAGGGAAGGGAACAAGCAGAAGGAAAGCTTCCCCTCACATCTTTTCTACTCCCACGCCCTACAGTGTAGGTATGGTGGGCGATGTTTGGTCTTCATTGTCAATTTGACTGGATTGAGAATCCCCAGGGAAGCACACCTCCGGGTGTGTCTATTTGGGTGCTCCCGGGAGGTTTAACTGTGGGTAGCATCATCCCATGGACTGGGTGTCCCAGACTGGACAGAAGGGAAAGTTAGCTGTGTGTCAGCATCCAGTCTATTTCCGGACTGCAGAAAGTCGCCTTAGCTCCTGCTACCAAGCCTTTCTTGCTACTGGACCGTCCCATAGCGTGAGCTAGAACAGACCCTGTCTTCCTCTCGTTGGTTTGTCAAAGCAACAGGAAAGGTAATTATACAAGTGTGTATTATACATTTTGACAATTATTTTTTCTATCCATTGTTCTTTTTATGAGCAGCTGGCAAGCCATGTGTTTAAGCACATGTCGCCCCCTGCCCTCGTCCCCTCTATAGCTCTGTGCGACTTCCACCAGAGCTAGAGACAGGGCTTTGCCATCCTGAGCTGACCGCTGTCTGTAGAGTACGGGCTGGCTCGCTCCCTCCCTCCCTCCCTCCTTCCCTCCCTCCCTCCCTTCCTCCCTCCCTCCCTCCCTCCCTCTCTGTTTCTACGTCTTGGCCTGTCTGTCCATCTTTGCAAGAAGCTATCTACTCACACCATTCCCCCGGCAGAGGCCCCGTCACTGCTGGGTGAGGGGCCTCACTGACAGGGAAGGACTCCCTGCTGGTTCTCTGGGTGGCTAACGTTCACCTTTCCAGTGTAAACCACTGGAAGAGAATGTCGGCAGCTTGCTCAAGAGGGCTCAGAAGGGTACAAGCCATCAAAACTTGGTGGCCCTGAGTCCTTGTAGGTTTGTGCAAATGCTGGAAGATCCTGGCCCCCTCCAATGGAGGCCAGGGGAGAAGGCTGGAGACTGAGGGGCACTGGGCCACAGCTAGCACGGGCCGATCTCCTCGGGAAAGCAGCTGGCCGAATGAACGGCCTTCTGCTGGGAAGGATACCCTACTTTTGACGTGGCTAGACGCCGTTCCACCCCTTCAAGAATAACTATTGACTTTCTAAGGCCGTGAGGTGTTTCCGTCTTCCACCCCACCTGCCTCACCTCTGTCCTGCTCTCCTCCCCGAGCCAGGAACTCCCATGGGGGAGACAAATGCACAGTGACTCCCCAGGCTGTGTCTGGCATCTTTCTGGGACGATGACCCCCAGGACACCGACTGGACAGAAGAGGAGGCTTACCCTGGCCCATGGTTTCAGTCCGTGGTGGGCTAGCCTGCTGCTCTGGGCCAGTGGTGGCCCAGCATGACAAGAGTGTGTGGCAAGAGCCCACCTCATGGTCAGGTCACAGAGAGGAGGAGGAGGAGGAGGAGGAGGAGGAGGAGATGAAGGACCCACAATGCCCTTCAAGGAAACAACCCCAAGGACTGAAGACCTCCTACCAGGCCTTATTGCTTAAGTTTCCCACAAGCACCGAGTTGGGGACCCAGTCTTTAACATGTGGGTCACTGGGGAACATTCTAGATAGAGACCATGGCAGAGGGGGAAGGGTAATGTGTGAGGCGAAGGGCCAGGTGGAATGCCAGATGCCGGGCAAGGCTCACACATGCGTATGTGGGGAAGATATGATTAGTTTAGGGGTACAGGGAAGAGCCTTCCTAGAATAAAAACTATGCCCCCCCTTCTCCCTGAGGGGTGAACTGTCTTCCAGCACCCTGCGGCACTTCCTGCAGCCCGCAGAGTCCGGTCACACGTTCTGTGTCATCTGCTTCTCAGTCACCTACTCTGTGCCTGAAGCAGCTGGGGCTCCGAGGACATTTAATTACCTATCCACTTCCTCTGTCAAGCAGACTGCGGAGTTCACACGTCCTGACTCCAGCTCCCAAACTCCTTCACTGTAAATAAATGGGAGACGCCGTCCAGGCCCAGGGCTAAAGATGTAAAATCCCATTTCAGCCACACGAACTCTCTCTGAAAGAGGGCGCCACGGGCCTACAGGGGAGTCTGGAGGTAACCAGGCACCTGGAAAGGGCAGGAAGAGGCACTAAGGGAGGGGGGAGGGTGTGCCGAGGAGGGGCTGGGCCTGGGGCGCAGAGTGCTCCCCACACTGGGTGGCCTTGGCCAGGCAGCTTTTCCTCCATGCTGGCAGGGAAGGCAGGGGTAGAGATCCATTGTCACCACGCGGGTGCTGGCTTCTCGGCAGTTCATGAGGAAGGGCCACAGGGCCGGTGAGGACACTCCTGAGTGATTTTCTGTTTGAACATTGGTGTCACCCCTAGTCAGTCTGGGGACAAGAGAGGCCAGGCTGCCTCTTGTCTCCATTCCTTCACAACCCCGACGTGCAGCGCGTCCAGCCTGCTCATGCTGTGACAGCTGCGCCACTTATAAAGCTTATGCTCAACAACCACACAAGTTACCAAAGAAAACCATAAAGGAATCTCATCGTGTCTCAATAAGTTTATGACTGGGTTAGGCTACATTCATCGCTATCCGGGGTGTGTGCTTCTTACACAGACTCATTACTACTTTCTCGACGGACAGACTACAGCTTGGCTATCTAACAAGAGCAGGTGCCTGCTCTGCACATCAGCAGCTCCCAGGCAGCTTCTGGGGCCCAGCTTGGTGCAGGAGGACGAGGAAGCCAGAGGCCCAGTGCAGGTGTGGTGGGGGAAACGGAGAGAAACCAGCAGCAGACCCAGCACCTCCAACCATCCCCTGGGTTAAATATATGTGTCCCCGAGGCAGGAGGGGCTCAGACAGGAGCAGCCAGCCTGCAGCCGGAGGTAGCAGGTCCTCTGAGGACCGGGTCTCCAACCTAGAGAACAACGTGGCTGGTCTCCAGAGCAGGTGACACTCATACAAGGTGGGGATGCCCATGGTAACCCAAGAAGGCAGCCAGATGGTTCCCTTGTCAGGTCTCTTCTGAGAAGCAGCCCTCCTCCGCTTCTAAAAGGTTTTGCTGAGGGCTGTTGTCAGCTCTGAGGGCGAACAATGGCTTTGATTTTTTTTTTTTTCCTGGCTGCTGCAAAGCCTATGAATAAGGCCAGTGAGTGAACAGAACGGGACCCTGGCAGCCACACAGAATGCCAGGCAAGTGTCTCCAGACACCAGGGAGCCATGAGCGGGTGACTTCACAGGGCCTGGCTGGCCATGCTGGCGGTGGGGGCTGCAGCTGAGAAGTGGGAGGGGAAGGGTGGACAGAGATGCCAATGGAGAGACGAGAGCCCTGCCCTTAAGACTGCTGGGCAAGGCTGAAGCAGAGGCCTGGGCTTCAGACGTTCTGAGCTCTCGGCCTGGACTTACCCCTAACTCACCCTGGGCACAGAAGCAAGACCACCTCCTATGCCCTGCTACAAAGAATGCTCCAGAGGCTGTGCATGTGCTCTGACCCAGACTGTTGTGTGAATGGACCAGGCTGGAGCCAAGGGACAGCACTGGCCTTTTCATGCATGGGTGACAGAAAGACAGACTTCACTTTGCTGACTGCAAATCTAATAGGCCAGGGGAATAGCAAGTGTTCAGCTGACGTGGGGTGGGAGCGAGGGAAGGTCAGTGTGACTTTTTGAAGCACAAACTGCCTGTCACAGCGACAAGGGCCTGCTTAGCGTTCTTAGTTCGGGGGATAGGGATGAGGGCCATAAGGGGAGCAGGGGCATAGGGAGGGTGCTGGACGAAAATGCCCTGAATGGGGAGAGACGAAAATCCTTGCTGCTGAAGAACCAGCACTGTCAAAGGGGACACAAGTCATTAGACCATACAGGAGTCACAGTGGTGTGTGTGACCCTGGAGGCTGAGGGACATGGCGGCAGAAGCAGCTTCCCAGCGACTGTTTGCTTAGGGTGTCTTCCCTCTAGGAAGACTGTGACTTTTAATGAACTCACTTGCAGTATTAGGATTTGAACCTATGGCCTCCAGCATGAAAGGCAGGCACTCTACCACGGAGCCATATCCTCAGTCTCCTCTTTAGTTTTTCTTTTGAGACAGGGTCTCACCAATTTGTCCAAGGCTCGCTAAGGTTGGCCTTGAACTCATTCTGTAACCCAGGCCAGGGCTGAACTTGCCCTCTTCCTACCTTAACTTTTTGGGGTAACAGTATTATACGCCTTTGCAATTTGGTCTGGCTTCTGTTATTACGTTTAACCTTGTTTCCAAGGTGGCCCTCTGGCCTAGTCACCATCCAATCCTCCCTAGACCGCCCCTCAGCCCCTTACTGCTGGATGTCAAAGGCAGGCATGCCGGCACCTTGGTGCTGCAGGTACTGCGCTCAGGCGCTGCAGTTCGAGATGGAGGGGACACACTCTCTGCCTGTCACACTGCTTCTTATTGGAGATGGGAGACAGTGTGTGTGTGCTCTCTGCTGCCCTCCATCTCCTCCCCACCCGCCCTGGCCACTGGCAGCTTCTCTCGATCCTGCTGGCCTGGAAGGGTAGGGGCTTCTGCTCTTGCTGGCTCCTGGATTTAAGCCTTCATCTCCTTTCCTTATTGGCTCCCGAAACCACTCCCACGCCTCTGTGAAAAGGCCCTTTGCAATCCCAGCTAAATGCCCCTGTTCCCTGTCCTTGCAGATGTGACCTCCAGCTTCGAGCCTTTACTCCCACACTGTTTAAGGGCTGACAGACCCCCCAGATCTGGAACCTGAGTGCAACCCCCAGTCACCAGCTGTGTGGCCTCAGGTGAGTCCGTGTTCAGTGTCTAGCTCAGCACTTGCAGATGAGCAGGTCTGCAGCCACGCTACCCCGAATGCCCAGGCCTCTGTCTGAAGATGAGAGCTGCCCTAGGGGGTTTTGTGGTGATTACAAGGTAAAAGCAAAGAACTCCAGAACGCCCAACAGCAGTGTGCACTGACAGCTAGTTAGTGCCATTAATACAAGATCCCAGGAGAAGGGCAGCTCGCAGGGAACTCAAGTCCACTTAGCTGTTTCTGACCACCTGCCTGTCTCTCTTGTAGGAGTGTGACAGCTGAAGTCCAAGAAGAGTCTACCTCCTGCTACCCTTAGACCCGTGGTCCCTCTGCCTTGGCACCGTGAGGGTAACAACAGCCTTCCTTCCCAAGCAGACAGTTTTCCTTTGGTAAGGTCCACATCACAGTCATCATCAGGTACCCTTCAAGCCAGGGTCAGCCAAGATGCAACTGGGAAGCCCTTCTTTAGGGAGGTACCAGGACAATGTGGTATTTTATCCACAGTAGTTTAAGAAACCTGAGCCACAGACCATAAGGACTACTTCTAAGTACCACACTTCGGGGATCTGAGTATGAGCTCAGTTGCTAATAAGCATGAGGCGCTGGTTTTTATCCCTAGTACTGCACTGAGCTGGGCATGGTAGTGCATGCCTGTAATCTCAGCGCTTGAGAGACAGAGGCAGGAGGATCAGAAGTTCAAGGTTACCTTCCACTGTCAAACCAAGCGTGAGGCCAGACTGAGATACTCGAGACCCTGTCTCAAAGACCAACCAACCAGCCAACCCCCAAACAACCAAACATAAAAAAACAAGCCCAGTTAGTTTAGTACACATTAGTTCACCCAGTCACATTTGTTCTCGGGGTAGGTACTTCATCAAGGTGACTTTTGGGCGACCAGACCCTCTTTCTCCAGTGGTGTTCTCCACATGACATTTTCCCACCTGTGACTCCAGTCATTGTATTCTCTTTCTCTTTGACCTACAATCTGAGATGCTAGGTCACTTTTCTAGGCCACTTCTCCATCACCTGCCTTGCTGGGATGCATCCAGAATGATCATGGCCCATCCCACCTGTCCTCATCCCTGGCTCAGGCTCTGGGAGGAGCCGGAGCCTGATGCTGCTGTCTCAGGCAAACACACTGGTTCTGGGACCCGTTACCCTCTCCAAAAATACACTGTCTGATATTATTTTTGCCATTTGTAAATGAATCAGTATTTTAACAGGCCCTCAGTTTTATAATATAGTGATCATAAGAGATACTTATGATCACATGAACAACAACTCCTTGGCATCCTCAATTTTTAGAATTACAGATATTAATAATTTATGACTAATATATATTTAAAATAAAGCAAAAAAGGGAAGGGAGTAGTATATATTTTTATGTATTATAGATGTGTTTAATATATGGGTCAAGAGATGATGTTAGATTCATGCATCTACTTTTCCATTCAGCTTATTCAATGTGTGGTTTTGGTTGAAATACATATATTACTAGTAATAAAATACATATAACATGCTATTAATATATACCACTCTATATGATATGTGTTCTCAATGTAACACACACACACACACACACACACACACACACACACACACACACACATTTCTAGCTTCACAGAGGTGAAATAAGGAAACCATTGGATTCTGAGAATGATTTTTTTTTTCCTTTGGTTTTTCAAGACAGAGTTTCTCTGTGTAGCTTTGGAGCCTGTCCTGGAATTTGTTCTGTAGACCAGGCTGACTTTGAACTCACAGACATCCACCTGCCTTAGCCTCCCGAGTGCTGGTATTAAAGGTGTGCACCACCACTGCCCAGCTTCTGAGAATGATTCTTAGTGACTGAAGGGACTTGGACCTCACTATCAGGACCAATGCTCTACCCTGATTCTGTCCTTTTTCTCTCTTGGTGATTCTTGTAGGCCTCTTTCTCCTTGTGAGAATTCAAGTCTCTCAGCTGGGACCACATGGTAAGACAGAGACCATCTCTTATATCTATTTCATTGAATTCTCTGCTTCTCTTCACTAACCATATCCCAATGCTATGGAGAATAAGGGTCATGGCTTAGATTTGGGTGCCCTTTGACGAGGACAATCTGTGCATAATTGCTATTCATTGTTTCATTATTCTCCATGGAGGTGTTTATATTTTAATTTAAAGACAAAAGGGCAAAAAGAAATGACACAGAATAGAACTCTCAACATGCTCTAGATGGGAATATAAGATCCTGAACACTGACTGATGGGCAGGCTTAGGTGGGGTACTTTCAAGGTAGCATCTCCTTCAAAATGAAGGCCCATGATAGATAAGACCAGCTCTGTTCAGAAAGCTTTTCTTCCATATCCAAAGGCTCAAAGGTTGTTGGTATGTTTCAGACTCTGAGAAGCCCAGTGGCAAGAGAACTCCTAGGTTTTGTCTTTGCTCTTTAGGTCCATCTGCAACTTTCTCAGGGATGTTATAGGATGTTGGAGACATCACAACATCCTGGCACAGTGATTCATGGTCATTGTGATGTCTGTGTCCTGGTCCAGCCCCTTTCAAAAGTACTTCAAGGGCTGAAGGTATGGCTCCATTGGTAGAGTGTCTGTCTAGCATACAGGAAGTCCAGCACTGATTAAAAAAAAGTTAGCTCAGTTGGGAAAATGCTACTGTGCAAGCATTAGGACCTGAGTGTGATCCCCAACCCCCACGTTAAAAACTGGGCCTGGTAATGCATGCTTGAAACCCTATCACTGAGAAGGTGGAGGCAGGTGGATCCCTGGAGCACACTAGCTTAGCCAATTTGGTAAGACAGTTAAGAGAGTCTGTCTCCAAGCAAACAAACAAACAAACAAGCAAATGACATCAAAGGTTGATGGAACCTGAAGAATAACACCCGAGGTTGTCCTCTGGCCTCCACCCTACGTGCACACATGTACATGCACTTCCCCCATAGACACCTACATAAACACAAACACACACACACACACACACACACACACACACACACACACACACACACACAGAGACACTCGGAATCCTGAGGGCAGCCTCAGAGGTAAATCAAGCTGTTGCTGTGTGACTTTTTCCCCCACTCTTTCACTAAGAAAGCACAATGTGTGTCGATGTGAATAGCTGAGATAAAGACCGAGGGCCGGGAGGAACAGTGCTGAAGCCGGATGGGGAAAGAAATGTTATCCACCCTGGAGTCAACTGTCTTTAACTTTGTTTCCTGTCTTCAGATGTGTTAGTAGCCCTTGCTGATTTATGATCCTAGGGAGGCATGTTTGTTTACTAAATCTCAAAGCATCCCTGCCTGTACCCAAGCTTTGCTGCCCTTGGGTGCTGCTGCTCTGAGCGTGCCTAGCCAGCTTCGAGGTGACACCAACTGTGTGTCTGTGAATATGTGTTTGGGAGTGGGCCAGTTTTGCACCATATCTTTTTGTAGATTTCCTCTGACTGGTCATACTGTGTATGGATAAAGGTAGCCTAATTGAAAAGCTTTCTAGGGAAAACAGGAAGCACACAGACAACATATCCTATCAAGCAAACCACTTCATTCCATTTACTTCATAATGATAATGGTGCTCCTTCTCCAGCACCATGTCTGCCTGTACACTGCTGCATTTAACAATGTACTGCAATAATTGTATTTATACCCTGCATCTCCATCTTAGCTAGGGTTCTACTGATGTGACAGAAGCAACTTGGGGAGGAAGGGGCTTACTTAGCTTACATATCCCAGGTCACAGTTCATTGAGTGAAGCCAGGGCAGGTACCCAAGGCAGGAGCCTAGAGGCAGGAACTAAGGCTGATGACACAGAGGAATTCTGCTTACTGATGTGCTTTTCATGGTTTGTTTAGCCTTCTTTCTTTCTTTTTTTCTTTTTCTTCTTTCTTTCTTTCTTTCTTTCTTTCTTTCTTTCTTTCTTTCTTTCTTTCTTTCTTTCTTTTTTTTGGTTTTTCGAGACAGGGTTTCTCTGTGTAGCTTCGCGCCTTTTCCTGGAACTCACTCTGTAGCCCAGGCTGGGCCTGCTTTCTTAGACAACTCAGGACCACTTGCATAGGCACGGCATCACAGCCTCCATGGGGTGGGTCCACCCATGTTAATCATTAATCAAGAAAATGCTCCCAAAGGCTTGCCCACAGGCCAATCTGGTGAAGGCATTTTCTCAGTTGTGGTTCCCTCTTCCTCAATGATCAGCCTGTGTCAAGTTGACATAACACAACCCACATGAGAGGTCTGTGGATCTTGGGCCCTTGAAGAGTCCATCGGTTCAGCCCTGTACCGCTGTGCTCTCTGCTGGGTCCTTGAGCAACATGCTCTGCTGACTTCCTATTGGAAGCCAGTGTGCCAGTGCCCACTGCCAAGGTCAGTGAGACCATGACTCAGCAGACCCCTAATACATCACGGAACACATCCCTACCCCACCAGCTCAGGCACATTTGGCTGTGAGGTGGCTGGACTAGAGCGAGGCTGTGTCCAGGTGACAAGTCTTAAGCGCCACAGCAGACGCAGCTTCTGCCTGGCACACTGACTGTCCAGCCAGTGCTGGCTGAAGTGAGGCTGATCCAGGACTGTGTGCAGGTTCAACAGGGCAGGATGCTGGAAAGGTGGGCAAATCAAAGGAAAACCCTGGAGGAGAACCTCTCTCTGCTCTCTGCACTGCTTCCAGAGGGGGTCAAGGTGGCTAGGAAATCTAAGGTGGCCTTGGCCCTGTGTCTAAGAGGATGGAGGCTCCACCATCAGGAAATATGTAGTAAGAACTTGAGGCCCTGGTAGTTCCCAGGCACAGGCTTGACCTTGAGGTCTGAGCTTCACTGGTGGTTTCCAGGTCCTCCTTGGTGTCTCCTGGTTTAAATTCTCTTGGGCTTTAACTCAACTTGGGTAGAGTTAGGCTCCATGGCCTCAGTGGTCGGGGATGTCACTGGGGGAACATGTTTAGCTGTGCTCTTTTGCTCCTGAGGAAAGTCTGGCCAATCCCACTCTAGCACATGGCACATCCTAGGCTGGTAGTGACCTGTCTGTCATGATACTCCAGGTCACAGACCTCTGATAACTGCCTTTCCTGTAGTCAAGGATGGTCGAATGGACATGTTCCCTGAATGATGCCTTGTCTTTGGACACCTGGTGGTCACTCGGCCACTGGCCAGTTCTCCTAAGTTCCCCTGTTCCTTCTCAGCTTGCTTGAGACCTTGGTCTGAATGCTGCAAAGATGTGTGCATCCTACAAGCCAAATGCTTTCTAACCTGACATTGGCCATGGCTCCTTTCTCTGCAGTCATCTCCATCACTCATCGAAGAGATGTTGGTCTGATCCGACAGTGGGAGTTTGAATGCAATTGGCCCTCATAAGCTCATAGGAAGTAAGTGGCACTATTAGGAGGTGTGGCTTTGTTGGAGGAAGTGTGTCACTGTGGGAGAGGGCTTTGAGGTCTCCTATGCTCAAGCTGTGCCCAGTGTCACAGTTTGCTTCCTGTTGCCCAGATCAAGATATAGAACTCTCAGCTCCTTCTTCAGCACCATGTCTGCCTGCACACCGCCATGTCCTGTCATGATGATAATAGACTAAACCTCTGAAACTGTAAGCCAGCCCCAATTAAGTGTTTTCCTTTATAAGAGTTGCCATGGTCATGGTGTCTTTTCACAGCAATAGAAACCCAAACTAAGACAATGATCCACTGGCTTTGACTCTGCCTTATCACACCTCCAGCTCCCTCTTGATTCTCATACTAATTTTGTCGTCCCCCCACCCTCACCCCGAGACAGGGTTTTTCTGTGAAGTGGTCCTGGCTGTCCTGGAACTCGCTGTGTAGATCAGGCTGGCTCAAACTCACTGAGGTCTGGCTGCCTCTGCCTCCCAAGTGCTGGGATTAAAGGCGTGTGCTGCCGCCACCGCTCGGCTTCATACTAATGTTGAGTAAGGTTTTAGGGTTGTACATTTGGCTATAGGAGGTAAGACTCTTTTATAATCTTTAATAATTGATATTCTTAAAAATATGTTGAAAACATCTGTGTTATTTTGGAATCAAAACACTGTGGTAATTGGAGGATGAGAAGTTTTTCCTTCATGATGAATTTTTTTAAAAAGAAAAATCTATGTACCACGTGTGTGCCTGGTGCCTAGAGAGGCCAGGAGAAGGCATCAGATACCCTGGAACTGGAGTTACAGATGGTTGTGAGCCATTATGTGGGTGCTGAGAATAGAACACAGGTCTTCTGAAAGAGCAGCCAGTGCTCGTAAATGCTGAGCCATCTCTCCAGCTGCCCACACTTCTTTATTTCAACCAAGCTTCTTTAGGACATTTCCTCTGATCTAAGGACTAAGTCCACAGCCCTGCTTAGCTTCTGGTATGCGGGGATGGAAGACCAGAGATATTTCTTAAAGTTCCTACTCTCCTAGAAGACATTCAAGGAAAAATCGTTTTCTGGGTGACTTACACCCAATTGCCTTCTGTACTCAGTCAAAAGCTTGCTCTAGCACATCGTTCTTTTTTGTGGCTAAACCAGCAACTCAAAATAAAGCTGAAAGGGAACCGGGGAAGAGACGGATTCTTGTGGGCTAACCTTGGAAAGAACTGTCCCTCTCCAAGCTTACCCTAGGGCAGCGCTCTCCTTCACAGATTCATCACAACCCCAGACCTACACTTGGGTAAAGGTTGGCTAGCCGGTGACTTGGGTGTGGGGGAGCCCACCCCTGGCTTTGTGTGAGTGAGAAGGCAAATCTGGAGCAGAAGACAGAGGCTGCAGCAGGCTGTTTCCCAGGGTGTGGCTCCTGTAAACATGACAAGGTTTGTTACTGGTACCTTGGTCCTATCTGGTAATGAGTTATTTGTGGAACTGCAAATGTGACAGGTGTCATTTGGGGGTGTGTGACACAATATGGATAGTCCCAAGAGAACCCAAAGTGTGAGAATCAGCCGTGACTAGAGAGCACACTTGCCTCAACACTATTTTATTTATTTAGTGCATTGCACAGGTGCACACATGTGTGGCGTGTACATGTATATGTGTGCACATGAAGACCAGAGAACACCCTGCTCTGGGATTCCTCAAGGGCTATGCACCTTTTATTTAAGACAGATTCTCTCAGTGGCCTGGGGCTCTGTTAGGTCAGGCTGGATGGCCAGCAACCCCACGGATCTGCCTGCGTCTCTCTCTGTGAAATTATAAACACAAACTATTGCAGCTGGCTTTTTTTTTTTTTAATGTGGAATTTGGGAACTGAACTCACGTTACCAACTGAGCTATTTTCCCAGCTCACATCATCTACTTAAAAAATAATTACATTTGCTAGTGTGTGCGCACATGTACATGTATGCCTCGGTGCTTGTGTGAAGGTCAGAGGATAACTCCAGGAACTGTTGATCCACCACATAAGTCTAGTCCCAAGGATCGAACTTAGGTCATCGGGCTTGGGGGCAAGTGCCGTTACCCACTGGCCATCATTCCCATGGTCTCCTTCTGCAATGGAGGACATCCAGACTCTGAGAGGTGAAGCTTCAGCCTAGAGCCCATGCCAGTTCTGCAACCACTTAGGTCTTCAGATGCAGGTGCAGCTCTCCTGGGCCAGCAAAACGTTCACACACAGATGTTACAACTACTGGCAGTCCAAACAACAGGAGGAAGGAGGCCCTTCAGAGAATTATATAGGCATTTATAGAGACTAGCCAAGCTCTGCAACAAGAAATCATAAGCTATATTAAATTATATGCACGTGCAAAGAGCCAGGCGGAAGTTTTTTAAAGGCTAAGTGAAGAGGACACCATAAGTGATTTTGTACCAGTATCCTGGCTATAAGGGTCACTACCAAGGGTGGCAGCAGTCCAAGAGGAGCCAGGCAGTTGCTGGGCAGATGTCTGCAGGAGCATGTCCTGTGCAAGGTTGTGGGAGCCTTGTGCCAGGCTGTGGCTCTGGCTGTGTCTTTTGTGGTCACAGATGTGTGACACAGATCTCCTTCAGATGTGTTCTTTGAGGGAGACTGGATGCCGACCTGGGCCTGGAAAAGTCACCGTAACCTTGATTTCCCCAAGATATCTGTTTACAAGAGTGTTAGGTGGGCACTGGCCACAGCACAGCCAGTTGCTTAGTTCAGCCAGGTATCTCAAAGGCACAAAGCAAGAGAGCTGTGTTGTGGGTGAACTTGGAACTAACTCTACTGAGTGGGGTGCGAGATCAAGAGAGGTCAAGGGGCCACCAGACCTCCAGCTGAGTGGGAAACACCATGGTAGTGCTCCCTCACTGCACCGAGGATGGTGCTCCATCTCTAGCCTCTCTGGGAATTCCAAGTTTGGAAGAGCCACACGGTCACTGTTGTAGTTGCTGGGATGACTCCCCAGGAACTCCCTTACTTCCTTTCCTCCCTCCTTTGGATGGTGTACGTGTGTGTGATAGTCTCTCATGTAGCTCAGGATAGCCTCTATCTCCCCAGTGGTGGGGTGACAACTAGGAATCACCACACCGGGCTTTATGCATTGCTGGGGACTGCACCCAGGACTTTGTGTAGACCAGGCCATCATCTATCAACTGAACCACATCCCCCCAGCCCGAAGAAGTGGTTCTTGATAGTGCCGAGTCCTTGGGCCCTCTGAACTGTAACGAGTCACACACGAACCCCAGCACACACATTCCTTGCTTGTCCTGTTTCTGAAATAACTTCAGGGCTTTTCCAACCCCAAAGCTTGGCTTCTAGAATGTGTGTGCCAAGGGGGGTGTCCACCAAACATGCCCATGGGTCCTTTCCCGCAAGCGGTGTGACCCCCACCGTGCCAGCTGCTGGTGGGAGCTGTGCCCACTCTCCTGAAACCTCAGAGGGACCTTGTTATTCTTCTCTTCACTGTGACAGCA
The DNA here is from genome assembly GCF_004664715.2 of Peromyscus leucopus. Classification (NCBI taxonomy): domain Eukaryota; kingdom Metazoa; phylum Chordata; class Mammalia; order Rodentia; family Cricetidae; genus Peromyscus; species Peromyscus leucopus. The sequence goes on from NC_051065.1 coordinate 62,023,656, forward strand.
TCCCTGGTGAAAGCAATGTTAGAAAGGAGAGGCTTAATTTTGGCTCACAGTTTCAGGGGGATATTAGCCCATCATGGTGGGAAGGAACCATGACTGGGGCACTATCCATGGTGGAGCTTGTGGCAAGACTTGTTCATATTTTTGGTTAATTACAAAGCAGAACACTTGGGCCAGAAGACCGGAAGGCCAGCCTCGAGTTGGTCATGTCAATCAGCCAGGCCCAGTGTCCTAAAGGTTCCAAAATCTTCCCAAACTACACCTCCAGCTTTGGACCCACTGTTCAGACCACAGGGGCCGTTCAAACAGTAACAGACTCTTGCCAGGAGAGTCGGGCAGGAGTCAACAGAAAACCAGAGTGATAGCTGCCTGGGACCTGCCACCAGACGTTCCTAGAGCATGCCAAGCATGCCCTTTAAAATCGGAAATTACATCTTGCGCTGCTTCTGCGCTTTTGGTCACCCAGCTATTCGAATCGATTCAGAACCAGTGGTGGGAGCTCTTCCCCACTGCAGACCACATGTAAGTGTGGCTTCCCAAGCTGCCCCTGCCTCTCTCTTTAAAAGCTTATTTTATATGAATGTCTTACCCGCATGTGTGTCTGTCTGTCATGAGTGCAGTGCCAGTGGAGGCCAGAGGAGACTGTCCAATCAACTGGAGTTATGGACAGTTGGGAGCTGTCATGTGGGCGCTGGGCACCAAACCTGGGTCTTCCGCAAGAGCGGCAACTGTTCTTAACCGCTGAGCCGCCTCTCCAGTTCCCTGAACTCTCTCTCGATGGTTCTATTTGTACCTCTTCCTGGCAGGTAGCTTTACCTTAAAAACACAGCTTTGGACCTCCCCACCCTCCAGGTTCTGGGTTCAGAGCAGGTGAGAGGGGACAGATAGTCCCAGGTGGACTTTGACTACTGTCCCCCCGAGGTATATTCTAGTTTTCCAGACATGCAGCAGCCCGAGGAAACCAGAGCACTCTCCCATGTGGGGACATGGGGTCTAGACCACAGTGCTTAAAAGCCGTTCTTGGTTTAAGGGCCATGCTCGGAAAGCAGGAGAAAGCTAGGGCTGGCACTAGGGAGGTTGTGCTTAATGTCCTCTTGCCTGGCTCCCCTGTGGTGTGCTCTCCCTGGGCAATGGCTGGTGGCCAGTATGGGTATTCCCTTCCAGGAGGCTGGCCACAGCCAGCTGCCATGGGACTCTGACCAGGGCTCTCCTGGAGCTCTGTTGACTTGACACATCATCTGATACAGCCTGCCAGGCCCTTGGGCTGTGAGGTGCCAGTGTGATGGCTAGGGAGGCTAGGCAGGTGTCCAGGCCACTTCTGCCCAGAGCCATTCTGAGCACTCAGCTGCTCCTCTTCTTCCCAGAATGAAAGGGATTGTGAGTACTGGCCACTGGCTTCAGTGATCAGTGGGTGACGGTCTCCCCGGAAAGGCAGGGAAGGAAGGACCATTCCTCTGGGAGGGGATGGAGGATCTCGTGGTGGGGACATGGGGACTGTCTTTGCTTGATGGCCCAGATCTACCCTATGGAGGCTGCAGTGGGATGAGAGACCGGTCACTACTTGAGCTCCTCGGAGGCTAGGTTCCAGTCTGATCTGTGGTCCCTGAGTAACACAAAGATCCCCCGTCACCCGGTGTCTTTGTTAGAGTGACCCCCTATGGCTGAGGACAAGTCTGTAAGAGCTGGCTGGTTCATGCAACAGCCCACGACACCCTCTTGACTGGGCCGGCTTGCTGCATGGGGGCTGCAGCAGGGCTTGTGGAGGGGACTCTGGAGGGACCTGCTGCTGGGAGGCCCTAACTGTCAGGGAGAGGCTATCTAGCCAATGGTACTTCGCCATAGCCCAAATCCAGAGAGTCTAGCACAGAGAAGGAGCTGATTGTGAAAAATTAAAGTTTTAAATGTCTAATTGTGTGAGAGGCAGCTCAGCAGTTGAGTACACACTGCTCTTGCAGAGAACCCAAGTTCTGTTCCTAGTGCCCACTTCAGGTGCTCACAATTGCCTGTAACTCCAGCTCCGGGGGATCCAACACTTTTGGCCTCTCAGGTTTCTTTGTATATATGTTTTAAATTATGATAAATATAGTTTATTAGTTTGTTCTTTCATGAGTCATGCCTCTTGGTAACCTTGTTAAACAAAGGTGTCCTACAGATCGGACTCACGTGTGTGTGCGCGCGCGCACGCACACACAGACACACACACACACACACACCCCCCTAAAATTAAAACCAAAATACATCTAAAACATTTACACAATGTTTACCATTTTAAACTACATACACATGCATATACACACCTAATTTAAAAATAAAATAGATCTAAAACATTCATACAACGTATGATTTGTTCAAAGTACGCAGCACAGTGGTAAATCACATTCATACTGTGTGGCTGTCTATTCCCTGAGCCCTTCATTTTCCCAAGCATAAACCCTACACTCATTTGTTTTTCATGACTCGCTTATTTTGCTTAGTGTGCCAAGGTTTGCTCATGCTGTCTCGCCATGTGTCAAAATCCCCACTCCGTTTCAGGTTGAGGAACACACAGCTACCAAGAGGGTTTCTGAAAACTCCCGCCTGCCGGGCGGTGGTTGCGCACACCTTTAATCCCAGCACTCGGGAGGCAGAGGCAGGCGGATCTCTGTGAGTTCGAGACCAGCTTGGGCTACAGCGTGAATTCCAAGGATAGCCAGGACTACTCTGAGAAACTCAGTCTAAAAAACAAAACAAAGACAAAAACCTCCCTCCTGACCCTGTCCTCCCAGTCACACCAACCAGGTCTATACCTCTTACGTCCATGGCCTCATGCCAAAGGCCCACACAAGGGGCAAGCTCCTGAGTGTCTTGCTGGGGTGACCCCAGTCTCTCTTGGTCAGAACCTGTCTTTGCCTGTGCGAATGCTGGTCTTATCCTCCAGGGGTCTGAGTGTGTAGGTGCCCAGCCCTGGTCACAGAACTGGGTATGGTCAGCAGGCCCAGGGCAACGTCAGACTTTCTTGTCCTTCCACGGCCAAGTTTCCGAGGTGCTATTTGAGAAGCCCTGCCAAGGGTAATGTGACATTTACATGACACCAGGTGGGGCCGCCACGGTGACATAACAGAAGGAGGGGGGTGTGTCTCTGGGCACGGAGCCCACAGCCTGGCACAGTCTGGTGACTCCATGTTGTGTAAATTCAAGCACTAGTCACCTGCTCCTCCAAGTCACAGCTGAAACCTGGGCCCTCTGATGTGACAACAACATTATGATGTCTGTCACCTCTACCCGGGAACGCTTCTGCCTTCCTTCCCAGTTCTGTCCCAAGCAGAGCCCACTTGATGGAGTATTGTGAGCTTCCTTGATGGACACTGTGCCAGGAGCCTGAGTGCACAGGCAGGAGGCACAGTCCTTGGCCCTCAAGGGCTTCAGCAGTCAGTTCACACTCTCTCACTGGCTAAGGCTGCTCAGTTACAGTCGCTGTTTTCATCCGACCATCACTGAAACGGACCAGTCAAACCTGACCTCTGCGCTGGGGCACCCCCACTGGAAGGCAAGCAGCTTCACCCCTCCAAAGTATGCACAAGGGTGGCTCTTGGCAGAAGCTAGAAAGCCCGTTGCTGGCTGGGTTCTTAGATGAGGAAGTGGCCATCTCTGCACATCTCAGAACTAGGCCCCTTTGGGGCTTTTCATTCCCTGAAGATGGCTGGAAACCATGAGTTTCCAGAGGACGGCCGGCCTCCTCAGAATGACTGGTACAGGCAAAGCCGTCTGGGATTGACTGAGGCAGGAGGCAGGCCCCATTCTGTCTATATAATGTCGGCTTTTCACGGCTTCATACCCATAGGGCCTGGGGTTCCTATTTGAGTTGCCCAGCATGTCCATGATGGCCCTGTGGTTGGTGGCCCACAGAAGCCTCCTCTCCCACCCTGTCACAGATGCCCAGGGCTTACAGCCTCTGTTCCCGTTCACCCAGTTCCTTTCCCTCGTTCCCTTGAATGTGTGGACTGTGACGGACGGGAAGCAGCTGGGGTGACTGTGTTTAGGGGATCATCACTTGGGTGCCCTGCCCATGATCACTGTGCAGAGCCTGCAGCCACAGCTCCCACAGCCCTCTGCGCTGCTGAGGAGGGTGCGGGCTCCCCAGCCAGGCCCAGGAGAGGGGCTTCGGGGAAGCAAGACCAGGCCTTCTGTGCAGGCCCGGGCCTACCACATCACTCACCCTGAGAAGCTCCAGTCCCCTGAGTCAGGACCCCTTTCCCTGGCCTGAGTGTCCCCCAGCTGAGAAGAGTCTGTCCTCCACCATCATGAAAGATGTTAAGAAGTCACCCCTCAGCTTCCTCTCCTCCTGTCATACCACACTTCCGGAAACAGCGTCACGCATTTCAAAGCCAGGCTGGGAAGGCAGTTTGTCCATCCGGGGAGCAACAAAAGGTGAGCCCCAGGACTGGGCTCTGGCAGGGTCATCAGGCTGGTGCTCAGTCTGGCTTACAGTGGGGAGTCAGAACCGATCTGCAAAGCACGGGTGAGGAGGTCGCTTGCTCACGGCCCAGAGACTACCACCTGCAGACTCAGTTTCTCTTGCCTTGCTCAGGGAGAGATGGGGAAATGGAATAAGGGAGGGGCAGGTACCACAGCCTCCGGCTGTCAAGTCAGTCAGACAGGATGGGGTGGGGGTGGGCTGAAGCCTGCTGTGGGGGTAAAAGTGGGAGCCCCCTTGAGGAAGGATACAGAACCAAGCCTGGCCAAGTGGGCAGCAACCTGGAGGACCTTTGCGTGGAACACGCCAGGATGGGGGAGAGGTGGACCAGTGAGACCGAAGAATACACAGCTGTCTGTGGGGGTCCGTGATAGGGCAGGGAGGGTGGGAGCCAACGTACACTTGGGAACGTGCAGCTGGCACTGTCCATCTGGACGGAGTGCAAGTGACCTGGCCCCGGGTGGCCCCCGGGAAGAGGCAGCTGCAGTCAGCTGAGTCTTCAGGGAGGAAGGACAGGAAGGTCAGGGGATGGACAGCGGATCGGTAACGATGCTGTCATGATGGCTTTTCCCGATGACAGTGTGATAGCTGTCTGATAGGGACAGGAACTAGGGTATAACTCAAGAAGGGGACAGGAGGTGTTGGGAGCAGCCTCCTGGTGGAATGGAACATCAGAGCCCAGGACATGCCACAGAGAGGGAGATGACCTTCACCCTGCCCTCTCACACCACTGAGTCAGTGGTTCAGGGTTACCAGATGGAGAAGAATGGGCCAATGGTCAAGGCAAATGAGCCTCGAGACATGGGTTCGGGGACCTCTTGCTATGGGTGAAAGCAGAGGAACGCAGAGGAGCCAAGCCCAGGATCAGAGGGGGCCCTGCCACCCTGAGGCGCTGCAGTCAGGTCCCCCACACTGTCATACAAATGACAGAGGAGCTCAAGCACTCCCAGGAGCCTTAAGTGAGAGCTGGGGAAATAAATACCCCGCCAGTGGCAGAACTTTCCAGAAACTTTGGGGAGTGGCCCTGAGGACTGAGTACCCCCTGAGGACTGGGGCCACTTCTTCTTCTCTGGCCTGTAGTCCCTGCCAAGGAGAGTTTTCCTCACCTGGAGAAGCTGCCCCGTACGGTGACAGGAGAGGCTACCAAAACTGTGAGGTAAGTCACGCTGAGGACAGGGCTCCCGGGACTCTTTCTGGGCAGGGGCCTCACATAGAACCCACTGAGTGACCCCACAAGGGATACCTTCTTGCCGGGGTGAGGCTGCCATGGGAGAAGACCTCAGGGACATGCCAACCGTGGGCCTGGGGCCTTCATGGTCATGTTCTGGTCTCAGCCCCCACTGGAAAAGACAGTCAAGACCTGGCGGCAGGGTTGAGATGGAATGGCCCCCTCTGCCTGCCTGCAGTCTCCTAGGGCAGGTGTAGGGTGGCATCCTCCCTGCGGGGTGTGTTCAGCTTTGAATAAGAAGTGGTAGAGTCCTTTTGCCTTGAAATGTATTGATTAACCAATGGGTGGCAGTAACAGTGGGCACCCAAAGTACGGGTAGGTATCTAGGGCAGGATGCTCCACAGTTCCTATCCTTGGGCTAATGGAATGGAGCCAAGGAGGCAGCCACGGATGCGTGGGGTTGCTAGGACATGATACCAGGAAGTGAAGGAGCCTGCCACATCAGTCTTCAGACAAAAAAAATGAACATGGGGTGAGAGAAGAAGGATGGTATCCTATAGACTATGAGCTAGAGAGAGGGGCTGGTGCTTGGAGGACACTGGTCTTTAAGAAGGACTAGAACAAATTGGAGGAAGACAGGGGCAGACAAGCCAGAGGTGGTGGAGGGCAGTGACTTGATGCAGGGCCATACATGAGTCCCTGTCCCAAACTACAGAAACTAGAAGCCTCCCCAGGAGACTTGGAGACCTGCCACGACTTTCCTCAGACAAGATGAATGAAATAGTCCTACAGGACTCTCGCAGCACAGTTCTGAGAAATGAGGCTTTGATCCTCAACCTTAGTAGGAAACAAGTCTTTGAATACGTCCCTGCCCCCGGTGCTTTCCCCCCCTGCACAGACAGTGTGAGGTGACTCTTAGCAGCTCCCTCTCCAGTCTGCAGGACTGTTAAGTTGAATAAACTGGAAAGGGCTGTGTTAATAAACTGAGTTCTGCTCTGGGCGCTAGGAGAGTGAGTGAAACAGAAAGGTCATGTCTGGTGGACTCAGAGTCTTGAGTTTGACGACCAGCAAGCCTGGTTCTTGCCGTCAGTGCCTAGGCTGGCTCAGGCCTGCAGAGTCCCAGGGTATCTTTCCACAAGTGTCCCTGGTGACTCAGGCACCGCACTGTGCTGCAAGCCGCAGGAAAACGTAATGGAATTCAGCTACTATCACAAAAGCTACTACTTGGAAAAGTCAAGGACTTCTCCGAAGGTCAGGCCATGGCTTAAGAAGTGGGCCAGCATTTAGTAAGGATCAGGTTTATGAACCTGACCCCATAGGTCCAGATCCAGCAGCTGGGTAGACATCCTAGAATTGGCCTTTTCTAATAAGTTGGGGATTTTTTTGTTTGTTTTTGTTTTTCAAGACAGAGTTTCTCTGTGTGTATTTCTGGCTGTCCTGGAACTTGCTCTATTGATCAGGCTGGCCTTGAACTCAGACATCTACCTGCTTCTGCCTCCCAGGTGCTGGGATTAAAGGCATGAGCCACACTACCACCTGTCTAATAAATTTTCAGGTGATGCCAAGACTGCTGGTCTGAGATTCACACTGAGGACCACCTGCTCCAAGAGGTCATCTGAGTTCCTATAAAGACTGGAAACTCTGTGAGTTCGAGGCCAGCCTGGGCTACCAAGTGAGTCCCAGGAAAGGCGCAAAGCTACACAGAGAAACCCTGTCTCGAAACCCCCCCCCCCAAAAAAAAAAAAAAGACTGGAAACTTCTCAGCCACACGTCCTGGGCTCTCAGAGCAACCTGTTGGGAGTATCCAGACTATAGGTAACTTCTGCTCCCACACCCCTTAGCCTTACCCAGGGAGAGTCTAGGATCCATGGAGAGCCCATGGGGCTGCCTGAGTACCCAAAGAGTCACAGAACATGCCCTGAGGCCAGGACACAAGTCATGATAGTAGCCTTCATGTGCCACTGGGGTTACATAGGCACAGAGAAAGACCCTTCCTCAGGATCTTTGGCTCAGGGCAGTGCATTGCAGCAAGCCCGTGGCCCTGGCCAGAGTCCCTGGGTCCTGCAGGGTGGCTCCGAACATAAATGCTGAAATCTCCCAGATTCTCCCTCTCCCATGCTGCTTTGTTTCATCAACAGCTCTGGGACCTGACATGGCTGTATCATTTGTGCTCCTGGTGCTCAGTAGCTGCATGTGACCTGACACTACCATACTGCACAGCGTCATAACGGAGCACCCCTCTGCACAGTTCCATCAGGCAGTGCTCCCCAACGTGACTTCGTAAGAAGCCACAAGTAACGGGCAGGTTTTCAGACAAGGTCACAGTGTCAGCCCAACTGCATCCCCATTCTCTTTTTTCTGAGCCAGAGGTCTTGGGTATCTTCCTCAACTATTCTCCACTTTCTTTTTTGAGACAGGGTCTCTCTCTCTGAACTGATTCAGCTAGGTTGGCTAGACAGTAAACCTTAGGAACCTACAGACCTTCCTGTTCTAAGATTACTGGTACAGGCCATTGTGCCTGGCCTCTTGAAGTTGGTGTTGGGGTTTAAACTCGCATCCTCGTGTGCTTTACCAACAGAGCCACCTTCCCAGCCCCTCATTTTACATCCTTCACATCCCTGGTTCTAGTTCTTCAAAACGCACAGAGGACCTTCCATGCCAAAGAGAAATGGAAACCAAAAGGCATTTACTGACTCTTCTCCTCAACATGAAAAGCAGACTAGGCCATGCGGCACAACATTTTCATGAGTATCGACAGGAGGTGAGCTGGAGGCTGGGTCCACACTGAGTCCAAGAACCCGATCCGCAAGACAAGTCCCCTCCTGCAGCCATGCCAGGCGGCTCCCGTCTGCTCCTCTTATCTTTTGTGGATGCTCATCTTCTCTCCCCATCTGCCAGGAAGCCTGTGAGAGCATCGCCACAGCCACACTAAGCTCAGGCACATATGGCTTTGAAGTTTAATACTCATTCAATAATTCATTCCTAGGGACGAAGCATGCATCCACCACAGGCCCGAAAACCCCAAGTTTAAGTGATCGGGAGAGAGCCCCACGTCAAATGATTAGATAACGGGACCTTATCATGGCAACGTCAGCGAAGTCCTGGGGTGCACAGCCCACAAAGGTAGCAATATGCTTCCGAGAGTGGGGTGAACAAGGAGGAAGTGGAAGTCCACAGGATCACACATCCTGCGTGTGAGCGCAGGCGTTCTCTCGTGCCGGAAGGGGACAAGCCTGCTCCTTCCGAGACACCAAGGGAACAAAGGGTCGTAAGCTTGTAAGCATCTGTGGAATAAAGTGAAGTGTCCAACCTTCCAATGGCCGTCCTGTCTGGAGGCATCCTCACACAGACCCAGGCATCTCCCCAGGGGCCATTCCCTCTCTTTAGCCAAGTTCCTTAACATGCACACAACCTGCTGCCTCCCTCCCAGCCTGAGATGGTCCGTGGCTGAATGGTCTCATCGGTGTCCTGCACCATTCTGCATTCTGGGGCCCACTCATCCATGAGGGTCAAGCAGTGGAGGAAAGAGAAGTGGACCCCTGCCACGTGCACAGTGCCTGTGGAGAGGCCGAGGCTGCTCTGAGCAAGAAAACCGGCTCCCAGGACCCCTGGCTGCTTCTCCACGTGTCTGTAACTTACTCTACCAATGGGCGAATGAGCTGCTGCCCCCGCTCCCCTTCGGGGCCTTCTGTCCAGGGCACAGCAACGGTTGCTCTTTGCTGCGGCTGGGGGATTGATGACTGCTGGCATCCCTTGGTTGTTCACTAGTTAAAGGAACCCCAAGAACCTCCTTTCTTTCCTGCTGGACTTAAAGAACTTTCTGGTTCCGTAGTAAAGCACTTGCTGTGCCCTCGTGAGGACCAGAGTTTGGATCCTCAGAACCCACAGAAATGCCAGCAGGAAGGCCAGGAGAGGGGATCCACAGCAAAACTAGCCGTATCAGTGAGCTCTGAGTTCTTGAATGAGATGGAAGAGCCAATGGTGCAGGATTCCTGAAGCCAATCTCAGGTCTCTCATGCATTTGCATACATGTGCACATGCACTCACGTGTGCCTTCACACACACAGAACATGTATGTATACAACACATATATACCCAACAACACATATAAACACATGAAAATGGAAAAAGAAAAAAATGTTTCACCAGACAATAATAATCCAGTAAAGTCTTCAAGCCACAGTGGAACAAGTGGACAGAAGTGTTCCAAGTGGGAGCATCCCCGGAGGAGCACACAGCTGCCTCCTCTGGGTGTCCTGCCTGCTAAGACAAGCACCCGACTCCAATGCAATGTGTGCTTTGCTTACATCTGTCCTTCTAGGCAAGGAACCACGTGCTTTTTAACATCAGTGCTCTCTGGCTCAGAAACTAAAAACCAGTTCCTCCCCTCTCCTCCTCTCCCCTCAGAACATCCGTCATGTGAATTTACCACCACACGTTTATTGCTTCTATTGCTGATGGGCGTCTGGGTAGTTTCTTCTTTGGACTACTAGGAATAATGCTGGAACATTCTGTATATGTACGTGCCAAAATTTCTGCTTGTTTTTTGATGTATTTAGTCAACATAGAAGATATTACAGGGACAGGAGAGGGGAAAGGCTAGCTGGGCATTTGTGGGGGACCTACAATGTGTGGGGCCCATATAGCTAACATCACGCACCCCTACCTGTGAGGTGGTTGTTTAGGAATCTCTGTGCACCAGGATGCTCAGGACAGTACAGGATGAGGGAGGCTGGTAAGTAGATTTTGAATCCAAGTGAGACAACTTCAAATCAAAGCGAATGGAAGCAAGAGTCAAGAGCAGACGCTCGTGTGAAGATCCAGAAACTGTACCCTCAGACTGTCACACTCCACAGCCCTGCTCTGGCAGCCTCAGTCACAGAAGGAAGAGCCCTGCTCTCAGTGAGGCTCCCCTGGTGTGTTAGATCCTATCTCCTGTAACCGACACCCCCAGACTCGTCAGCCAAACCGCACACACCTGTGAGGACTGGCAGGCTGAGGAGAACTTTGCAACATTGTGATGAAAAGTCAATGAAATCAGACTGAGCTTTCCCCTGTACAGAATGGAGGTGCTGGTGCCTGGAAATCACCTGGAGAGCTCAAGTGATTAAACCCTGCTTAGGAAACCCCTCTGTTATCAGAGTTGGCTGGGTAGGAGTATCTGGCGTTCTTTGCATGCCAATAAGAGATAAGCCTGCTTCCTTTTGAGGAACACCAAAGAACAAAGGGTTGTAAGCTTGTTTCTTCTGTGCGTCTGCATGCATGCAAGCACACACACACACACACACACACACACACACACACACACACACACACACACCCTCACTCAGACATCTACAAGAACTGGAAGTTAATCCTGCTGGGAAAGTTGTCTGGAGAGCACTAACAGGTAGCTAGGATTATCCCTGTAGGGTAAACATACATCCACCTGTGCCCACAAACATCTGTCCAGCACTAAACAGACCTTTTGGAAAGCCAACTGTGACAGGCAGAGTGGAAGGGGACTACGTGCCTTCTTCCTCGTTCCAGGCCAGGAGCTGAGCTCAGCGCATTTGCTCAAGAAGATGCAAAGTGAGTGCATGCACGTAAGATGGCCCAGGGCTGCCTGTTTTATCCCTGGGGTGGGGGTGTCTGTCTGGGAGGGACTGTGGGAGGTTGGGATGACCCTGCACTCATTCCTTCTGGTTGCTTGAGTATTAGGTGGCCTTGCAGGCCAGCTCTTGCCTAATTCCACCCCCCCCCCCTTTTCTTTTTGGTTAAGGGATATGGATGTGGCTGTGCTCCTGTGAGCAGTGGAGACAATGGTAGATAAGGGAGAATGGGACTTCTCAGAGTGAAGGAGATAAAAGAGTTGAGCACAGACACTTGTGCAAGGGTTCAGAAAGAAACCATTCTGCCTGTCTGGGCTCTGTCCGCTGCAAGCCTTCTAGAGAGCATCTTGGGTTTCAATGAATGTTGGGATCCCTGCTGTGCTCAGGTTCTGGGGTCCTGATCAGGGAGATCAACTGGGCTTTTCTCTCTGATCAGGATATCACACATTATGAAGGGGAGAAGATGAGGGGAGAAACTTGTGGTGGACCTGAACTGTGCATCCACAGAACGGGGAAAGGGAAGAAATGCCTCTTTGCTCTGAGCACAAGGCCAGGGACTGACGCACGGCGGCATGACTCATCCTAGGGAAGAGCAGGGACTTGCCCTGGGCCACGCAGCTGGTGTCCCAGCTTCCTGCAGCCCTGGAGTCTGGCTCAGCATCTTCCAGCCTCCTCCCTGAACTTTTCTCTCAAACATGGAAGGAGTGATGAAAGCAGGTTTCGAGGGAGGGAGGCTGCGGGGAAGCCTGCTTGGTTCCAGGGCTCTGCAAGCTGGCTCCAGTCTTCCCCGGGGCTTCAACCAGTCAGGTTCTCCAGGAGAAGTGATCATGAAAGGGTCCAAGCTCTCTCCACCAGGGGCAGGAACTCAGCATGGAGATGGAGTCCCAGGAGCCCCAGCTTCCTACTGTGGGCATGGAACAGCGATCACCTGGACCTGCTCTGCTTCCAGAAGATGCATGCTTGCCAAGCAAATGACGTTTCCTAGGTTCCAAACTGAGACCTTCCTTCTTCTCTCCTTAGAGGAGAGACTTGGGCCCACGTGGGCTGCCTTTGGAATGGACCCGGGTGCAGTGATGGTGGTCCTAGCCAGAGCTCCATGCTGAATGTCCTCTGGTAACTGTTTTCCCTTCTCAGCCCTGGCTTGACAGGGAGTCTAGGGAACTGGGTACCGTAATACATGCTCTTAAGATGTCTAACCAGGGGAAGGGAATTGTCTTTCTTTGGGTCTAGTCCCACACACCAGCTTCAAAGGGACCTTAGGCATCTGTAGCCTCAGGCTGCACAGATAGGAACTTCATTATTGGCAGCCTGGAGTCTCTCAGAGGGGCCTGAGGTCAGTCACACAGACAGGGCCTTTGCTGGGGTCATGTGACTAAGTCCAGGCCTCTGCTCTACCATTCTCATGAAACTCAGGGTGCCACTGTGTGGGTCAGACAGCCGCTTTCTGCAAGAGAGCTCAAGCCTGTGGTCTCTTCATTTGTCACTAGCCAGAGGCCCAAGAAGGCCCATCCTTGTTTATCGCCACTATACAGTCATGGGCAGTGCTACTGGGTATCCAAAAATATGGTGCCACAGCTATAATGGATATCCTTAGAAGCTTATTTTGTCCTCCACCTGCATTTCGGCTCCCCAAAGGCTCTCCAGCTCTGGCCAGCTGCTGCCTGTGCCTTTACCCTCATCTTAGCATGCACCCCATAAGCAATACAGTTCTCTGCATTGAAGCACGACCATCTGATGCCACCACCTAAGCCCAGTCATTTAGCATCATGGAAGGAGTCACCATGACCTGGAGTGGCCCTTGAGTTCACACTCTCCCTGCAGCGTCAGGCAGGACACAGAAAGACCCGATCAAGGCACGATCAAGAACCAAGTTAAACAGAGCAAGCCGGGGGGCTGGGCCATGGCCGGGCAGGGCTCAGAGCAGCTCTGCTGCGGTAAGGCCAAGTCCCTAAGGTGGCCATGGTGGCCGACGTAAGCACAGTCAGAAGCTGGCTCTGTTGTGCAGATCAGGAAGGCTGACAGGTGCCCACTGGAAGCCTCTCTGAGGCCCCAGAAGACAGGTGGGGTGTGAGAGGGGACTGTGGAGAGTCACTGGAGACACGACTGCACGAGCTGGCCTCCACTCTAAGCGGGCGAGGAAAGTAAGGAGCCTAGAGACTTGTCTAAGGCCATTTGGGGCCGCTTGGCTGAGCAGGACGCACACTGAGGGCTGTCTGGCTCCAAATCTCCAACTGCTTTCCCTTCCAGTTCTCCATGGAGCCAGCTGCTGGTAAAGACAGATAATGAACAACTTTTTATTCTTACTGGCCTCAGAGCCCTAATTAATAAATGTACAGTTTTCTGCCCTTGGCAAAACCTAGCCAGTGAGACATTTATTGTCCCCTGAAACCTGAGATGCTCTTGCCATAGACAAGAGTAGAAGAAATGGAAAGCGTTAGTGGTGTGTGTGCCCAGGGTCTTCTGAGGCGTAGTGATGTGGCCCATACACAGGAATGCATTGGTTATGCTGGGTTTGAGGTACTGAGTCAGTTGGGTAAGGGCAGGGCTTGGCCAGTGGGTCTTCACGTAACCCTGACATCATCCTTCTTTAGAAGCAGCTTCCTCCACAGAGTTGGCCCTGCCGGGGCCCAGCGAGTGAGAAGACATCGCTCATGCTAAGCCCGTTTTCCCCTTTCAGAGCCCATGCCCCAGGTGATACTGGTAGTGATTAGAGTCTAATGAGTCAGACGTCATGCCTGGTGAATTATACAGGGAACTTGAGCACACACTTCTGGCCTACACACACACACACACACACACACACACACACCGGGCAAGTACAGGATGGTCAGTCCTTGGCAGTTCAGGTAGCTTCTAAGGTCTACATAAGCAGATCCTAATCTCCTTGGCTCCAAGTTCTACCGTGACTCTGACACACAGAAGTTCAGGCATCTGGACCCCCTGGTCTCCCAGAGCCGCCCCTCATAGCCTCAGCTCCACTCACTTCCTAGCTCTTCTGCCCTCGGCAGGGTCCTGGGGTCTCTTGTGGTTGACTGTGACAACTGTGTTTCCACCGCAGGGGACTGGCACTGACTGCTCTTCACTGCCCTCAAACCTCCACCCTCTCTTGAATGCACATCTCTCATCCATGTTCCGGTTCACAGAGGCCAGCCTCTAACCAAAGTGAGAGAGCTCCCACCCCGCCATGTCCTCACTCAGCTTCATCTTCCTTTGTTCAACCAATATATTAGAGGACACGTAACAATAGCTAACTTGCTCCGCCCAGTAGCGAATATGCTCCAAGAGGCCAGGAACTCTCACAGGTAGCTAGCGTCTGGCGGTGCTGGGTGTTGAGGACTGACAGTCCCAGGCACACAATACTCAAGTACCAGAAGCCCTGCTTCTGGGGCTACCCAGGCCTGGCAGAAGCCTCAGGACTTCCTGGTGCTGCCCCTTGGGGGTGATGCGCCCACCTCTCAGGTGACAGAGCAGCTATGTGGATCCAGTGTCAGGGTGTGACTGCTGGAGGCAGGGGCGGCGGCAGCTGAGTATCAGGTGCCACCTGGGACTCTGGGAGCCTCCTCCAAAGCCAGTCTGCACGTGGTGTAATGTGACTAGGCTGCTTGGCACGCTCCACCCCCCCCTTCCCCTCCTGGCACCCCGCTGCGGCCTGACATTCCCCAGCTCTAGGGGGTAGACTGTACAGGGCTCCCTCTTCTGGGAAGATGCCTGGCCAGCTTCAGCCAAAGAGGACCAAGTGCCCGAAGCCAGAACATTCCATGCACTTGACCACAGAGCTGGATTCCCATCTCTTGTCTCCTTCCTGGCAGTGACTATTCCCAGGCTCTAGGTGGCTGCTAATGGTCACAAGACAGGGACAGCTCTGCAGCAGATGTTCTGGCCTTCAGGGAAAGAAGGTCCCCTTTTCTGACAGATGTCACAAACAAAACTGCCTACGAGCTGACGTTTATGCGGGACCAGCAAGGGACTGAGGAGTCAGGAAACATTTACTGCCTGATCTGAGACCCGTCCTCCAGGGCTTTAGCTCCAGGAGGGAATCCTGGGTAAGTTAGGTTCCTGTTGTGGAAAAGGGGGCTAGTCACAGAGTATGCTAATGAGCGCAAACCACGCGTTTTTGAGGAGGGCCATGTTTTTATGAAGGAACAGTGCAAAGTAGGAAATCCCTCCCCCTCCTGCTGTATGCGTCTCGCAAGGTCTGAGGCCCTGTGTGGACTGACAGCGACCTTAGGGCCCAGGCTTCAGAGAAGAGTGCGTCATGCAAACTCCCGTCCCGCACTGGCACCCCACGTTCACAGAGCACCCCGTGTCCATGGGAAAGTGGCTGTGTGCAGGGAGGGGCAGGGGAGGGCAACAGGAGTTGGGTGTGTGAGTGTGGGGGTGTGTGTGTGTGTGTGAGTGTGTGTGTGTGTGCGTGTGAGTGTGTGTGTCTTCTCAGCTCCTCCCACCAGCAGCAGCTTCTTAGTCTCTTGGATTCCACGTTGGAAGTTTGGGAGGAAACTAGCATGCAGGACACGGAGAATTCCAGAAGGACAGGGGCCAGTGAGAAGGAATTTGGAGCCTGACTTCCTAGACCACGGATAGGGTGATCCGCAAACCCACATCTCCTCATGGCCTGGTGGACATCCTTATCTGATGCTCTGATCTCCCCTGCTCTCAGGGCGACCCTCCTGCTTAAACTCCAGGGCTGGTGGTGTTTCCCTGGCCCGCCATCACTGTGAGTCAGCAGATTTTAAAGGGATGGAGCCAGTTTGCTCTAGTGTGTAAGGACAGAGTGCTTTCATTTTTAGTAGAGACAACCTAAGCATAGAAGAAACTCGAAAACCTAGCTTTTCCTTTCACCAAACTGCAACAGCCCTCCACTCCCGAAGTGTTTAGGTACAGTCACCAGGCCACCTGCAGTTCAGAGGGAGGGTGCCTGCTCAGCATGCAGGAGGCCTGGGTATAAAACAAAATAATAAAATAAATAAATGAAGAAAAAAGGGAACTGCCATCTCCCACCTCTTCCCCACACCAAAAAGACGACAGCTGAGGTGATGAGTCTGAGAACCCCCTCCCCCAACACACCCACCACTGTTCGAGGGTTCTGAGAGACAGTGGGTGTCCTGTGGGGGTTAGGGATGTCTGGGTGGGCTCCTGCCTCTGCCCTTTCCCGTCCGGGGGCTGCGGTAGGTTTATTTTGCCTTCTCAGTAATTGTTCCCTTCGAAGGGTGGATATTTCATGGTCGCTGGCAGGAATAAGCAAGAAGGCACCAGTTCAAGGCTCCTTACACACCCAGGCATACTGCTCACTCCTGCACGGTTACAAGCGTCACTTCAGAGACCCGGCAAGGGCCCCCAGGGGAGCTCCTCCATCTTAGCCTATCACCCAGCCGTCCCTTGGTGGAGGACCTTCAGAGTTCCTGATGAGAGCTGGTCACCAACAGAGAAGAGAAGAGGTTTTCTTCTTGGGCCACACCAGGACGACTTTCCCAAGCGGAGTATCCCCTTAAGAATGGGCGGTGTCAATTCTACTCTGTTGAAAACGAACCTTAAAGATTCCAGGTTGATGGGCCAGAGAGATGGCTCAGTGTTAAGAGCATGTGCTATTCCTGCAGAGAATTCTGTCAGCATTCAGACCCACCCCTTGGGGGCCCCCCTCCCCCTTCTCTCTCTCTCTCCCCCCTCTCTTCCTCTCTCTAGTCATGAGGTAGTGAGTACCTCCTCTCTCCCCTTCTCTTTTCTCATCTTCTTCTCTCAGTCCCTGTCCGCCTTCCCTCTCTTCCTCCCTTAATAGAACTTTCCACATGGGTGCTGTGTCTGCATGGTGTGTCTCCCTCAGCTGCCCTGAGTCACCCTGGCTCCACCCACCAAGGTCTGTCTCCCGTCTATGCTTGTTTTCCAAGACAGGGTTTCTCTGTGTAGCTTTGGAAGCCTGTCCTAGATCTCACTCTGTAGCCCAGGCTGGCCTCGAACTCACGGAGATCCGCCTGCTTCTACCTCCTGGGACTAAAGGTGTGCACCACCACCGGTCGGCTTTTTACAAAAGGACCCAAGTTCAGGTCCCAGCACCTGTATCAGATGGCTCACAATGCCTATTAACGGCAGTTCCAGAGGATCCAACACCCTCTTACGGACTCGGAGGGCACCTGCACTCACATGGCAGACACACACATGTACACACAATTAAAAATAAAGTAACATTACCAGTAAAGGGTAAGACTAAATGATAAGGAAGGACGAAATGTAGCTGAAAGGACGCAGGAGACAGTAAAGAGGATAGAAAGTAAATTATTTTTCTAGTTCCAACTCTGCTGTGGTTTTCTTTCTTTCTTTCTTTTTATGGTAGATAAGTACATAAAAATGCAATTGTCAGTCAAAGTGTAAAACCCTAAATGAAGGTACACAGCCTCAGATCACCACTGTTAAATTTCTAAAAATTTATTTATTTCACGTGTCTGGGTGTTCTGCCTGCATGTCCGTATGGGCGCCGTGTGCACTCACGGCCTGTGGAAGCCAGAGAAGGAAAAGAGGAAGGGGGAGGGAGGGCAGGCAGCCACCAGCACGACAATGTCACTCAGAAGTTCTCTGTGCTCCACGGTGACCTTCCTATCTGATGGCCTTCAAGGGCTCCAGGAAGGATTTTCTTAAAAAAAAAAAAAAACAAGAGTTTCCTTTATAGATAATGTGATCTGTTTGGATTGGTTTCAAAATCATGCCTGGGGGCTGGCAAGAAGGCTCAGAGGGTAGAAACATGTGCTAGCCTGAGGATCAGAGTTCAATCTCCCGGTTCCACAGTGGAAGGAGAAAACTCCCGGGGACTGTCATCTGATCTCCACACACACCCTGTGGCATGTTTCTCCCCGAGCCCCCGCCCCCGCCTCCCATAATAAAAATGATCCCCAGACAGGGAGGTGGACCTGTGTGGAGAGGAAATAAAGCTCTCCGAGCTGCTGGCCGGCTGCCCAGTTGGCCAGTGGATAGATAGCGTGCTCCACCACCCCCCTCTCACATACCTTCACTTTCCAGAAATACATATGCAGGGCATTTGGACACCTACCATTATACATGCTCACCTGGGGACGGCCGAGTCCCCTGGTTCTGGTGGACGCCGAGTGACCGACCGGTCCTTGTGCAGCCCAGGGAGGCAAATGAAGCTCTTGGTACTCTAACTAGTCAGCTAAGAGTTTGCCAAGTGAGTGTGCGGTAGGAGTACTTGGTCATTCTGTCCCCCTTAGTGGCCCTGGGCCCGGGCAGGGGTTCACGGGCTCACGTGTGGACTATCAACCCAAGTGAGCCCACGGTGGATTACCCCAAACTCTGGTCTCTGCAGCTCTCAAGCCAGCCACACCTGCTCCTGGCAGTCAACGCTGAGCTCAACCTCGTCTTCACACACAGGTGCTCAAGGGTCACTTACGGGGGGAAAAAGGGGAGACACTGTCTCCTCACAGTGTGGGTGTGTGTGGAAACTGAGGCTTAGACCCCATCAAGTAACAATGGAGCTTCACATAAATTCATTTTGCAAAGCCTCAGGATCAATAAAATTATACTGGCTAGTGGCCTGAATTCCTCCGAGAACGGTTCCGACAGCAGAGAGCCCTGCAGAGAACACGCAGTTCTGAGCCAAGCCACAGATCTGAGAGTTCAGAGCAGGCTCACCCAGGTCGCACCCAGAGCTCCTGTGACCTTTTAGGGAAGTGGGTGTGGCAGAAAGGGAGAGTGGCAATGACCTTCTCATAAGAAACTGGGGCAGTAAAAGCCAGGAAGAGGTTGTCCTTATAAAGTTAAGTTTTGAAAACACAGAGGATGCAATGAGCTATCCGCGAGTGTGCCCGAGAGATGGCAACTGTGCAGCTTAAGAATCCCAGCACTCGGGAGGCAGAGCCAGGTGGATCTCTGTGAGTTCGAGGCCAGCCTGGGCTACCAAGTGAGTTCCAGGAAAGGCACAAAGCTAAACAGAGAAACCCTGTCTCGGAAAACCAAAAAAAAAAAAAAAAAAAAAAAAAAAAAAAGAATTAGGGAACTCCCCAGAAGCCACTCAGGGTGACTGATGTGGGTCACCTCAAGGAGGCAAGGATAATATTTTACTCCAACCTTCTGGGAAATGTGTGGGGAGTGAAGGGATGTTTGGCAGTCAAGGGCACAGAATATGAGTTTCAACTGCTAATCACAGGAAGGCTGCCCAGCCACCACACCTCTCCTAGCTTGTACCAGTCACTACCTACCGCCAGGGTGAAGGGATCCTAGTGTTCTAGTGTGCCCGCATCCATGTGGGTGCCAACTGGAATGAGAGCCAGATCTGACACAGATGCATTCCTGATGCGCCCAAAGTGCTGTGAGTAGCAGGGTTTTGAGTGCACGAAGCCAGTGAACCATCATAGCTTGGGTGATCCACTAAGGAATGTCCCCAAGGTGCCGATGAGTCTCTGGGCAACTGGCCTCAACCTTGCTTGGGTTCTTTCTCAAACTCACTCCCTATATTGAATGGCTACTTGTCATTCTTTTTGCCCATCCAACATTGTAGGTATAGCTGTGGGGGTACATGTGTGTTTGCATGTGTGCGTTTGGAGGTCAGAGGTCAACACTGTGTGTCTTTATCACACTCCACCTTATTTTTGAGGTACAGTCTCTCACAGACCCTGGGACTAATGACTCTGCTAAGCTGGCTGGGCACTGAGCTCTAGGGATGGCTCTGGGGGGGGGGGTGCTGCCCATCTCTATCCATCATGCTGTGATTACAGAGGGTACTACCATGTGGGTGCTGCAGATCCAGATTCGACTGACAGAGCCTTAATCCCAACCTTGTTTTATATCTACCAAATGCTGGGACCCTGGATAGGCTCTGATGTGGGGGTTCCTCAGTATGGGATTCCTCAGCACCCTGCAGCGATATCATGTAGCAGTGGGACCTTAGGCCTGACGGATGGATGTTGTCAGCCAGACTCAGCTTCTGCTGTCTGGCGGCAGGTGCTCAGTAGGACCTCCTGGTTCCCTGAGAAGAGTGGATGTCTTAGCTCGGGCTGTCTGGACAGAACACATAGACAGGGCAGCTTGTGTAACACATTGTAACCTCACTGCCGCAAAGCCTAGCATGGTCAGTGTTCTGTTGAAACTTCCAGCTCACCCCTGCATGATCCAGAAAGCCTCATTCTCCTCTCTCTCTCTCTCTCTCTCTCTCTCTCTCTCTCTCTCTCTCTCTCTCTCTCTCTCTCTCTCTCCAAACCCCACCCACTCAGAGAATCTCTAAACAAAGGGAAGGCACCAAAAAGCCCAGTTCCACACTCTTGGCGGCTACAGCAGCTCCTCCCCTGAAGTTGCAACTGCCCAAGGCCCTGTCTAAAGTGTTCAGCTTTTGACCATATTTGGGCACAAACCCAGCTTGTGATGGATATGTCATCACCCCTTGCCTACAAGCTATATAATCTCCCGGCTTTAGTTCAGGCGTGTGACTTCTCTGGCCTCCATCTCTGGGACTGGAGAACCTGCCAGGGAGTTTTGCTTTGCTCAAATAAACCTGTTCTTCTCCTTTCTCCAATACTGCTTGCTCTGAGAAAACTATTATTGGGGTACAGAAAGCCTATCAGTCAGGTCTGGTGAGGGTCCTTGTCCTGGATGGCAGGTGGCCACCTTCTTTTGTGTTCTCAGATGGTGAAGTGGAAGCTCTCTCTTCCTCTTTGTCCCATCGGATTAAATCTTCCCTTTGGACACCGTCACACTGCAGGCGATGCTTCAACTGTGAATTCTAAGAGGGACGGTGCACCCCACAGCTTAGCAGAGGACTGCCATGTGTCCCAAGGCTCAGCACTGGCTGCCAGGTCTCTGCTGTCCCTGCTTCAGCGGCCACTGTAAGGACTTCTCTGGAACTCTTCTTCAATACCCTTGTATACATTTTTGGATATACTACAACTAGTTACAGTGAGTTTCAGGGTCGGTGGCTAAGACCTGGCACAGAGCTGGATAGCACCCCTCTCCTGTGGAATCTAAAGCAGACGTGCTGAGTTTTCTCTGTCTGGAAAGAGGCCTGTTTTAATTCCGGCACAGCTCTGCCTTCACCCTGGGCCTTGAGGGGGCAGGAAAGGCTGCTGTTTCTGGTCTGTCATGAGACCCCAGCCTGCTGTGTTACCAAGCAATTTCTCATCCATAGAGGATCCCTATGCTCTTGCTCATACCTGTCACTCCACATACATGTGCTCATGAAGACCCTGAGTAGATGGCCCCGAGCCTAGGGAGGTAGAGGGGATCAGGGAACATGCTGGCTCAGGCACTCCACACAGGCTGCTCAGAGTCAGGAGACCAGTCTTTCCATGGTGCTATGTGATGGGAGGAGCATGGCTGCCAGCAGTCAGGGATGGCGGTCCTGCCTGGCCCTCCTTCCTCAGCATGTGCAGCCCCAGCTCAGTTTCTGGTATAAGTTCAAACCTTGGACAGGAGGGGTTCTAAGAAGGAAGGTGAAGCTTGTGTTCCACTCATTTCTCCTCTATGACACTAACCCCCAGCCCTGGACGGCTCCCAGCCAACCACTGGGCCCCAGGGTCAGCCTCTGGGGGGTGGGGGGGGGTCGACTGTGGTAAGTAGCTCCGCCTCCCAGTGCCCCAAAGGTTCTCTGAGCCTGTTTCCCTGCCAGCCCTTCTCAGGAATCATTAATCCATCACAGGCTTCGTCTCCCCTTTTATTCCCAGGAATTCCTTCCTCTGCACACGGACAAGGTCTCAAGACGCTGGCTTAGAACTCAGTGTGTGAATCGGGCTGGCCTTGAACTTGCACTTACCCTCCTGTCTCTGCCTACTGAGTGCTGAGGTGTACCGCGCCTCTCTGGGTCACTCAACAATCTCTCTATGTGGAATCCCGCAGGGCACCCCCAGGCTGCTACTTCCTCCCTGCTGTCCTGATCTGGCCCAGGGCTCGGTTCCCGGGACCCCAGATCCCAGCTCAGTCCTGCTGGACAGGGTGCCAGCTCTACTGCCTCCAGCCTTTCCCTGAAGCTGGGGGCCTCTATATGAGAAGGTCACACTTCCGGATTAACACCCAGCCCCCGGAGACTGGCAAAAGTCTCCAGCCTCTCCCTCAGGCTCTCTGGAGATGACAGGAGCCCAGGGAAGCTGCCCTGGGGCTACAGCTTGGCCTTATCTATCAAATTGAAATTGCATTTGCTCTGTGACCCAATGATTACACACCTGGTCGTGTTCCACAGAGAAAGTTACATGTCTAATAGATGTTGTGACTTTATTCATTTATTTGGCTGCAGCCTCACTACATTGCGCAGGCCTAGCTGGAGCTGCTGTGCCCCTGGGACTCTCCCACCTCCCCTTCCTGAGTAGCAGTGACTACAAGCCCCGCCCCGCTCCAGTGTGTCACAGTCGTTCTTAAATAAATAGCAAAGGGCTGAGAAGTGATCCGTCTATATATCTGCAGGGACCGAAACCTAACAAAACAACATATGAAATAAATAAAGCTGGAAGAACATGAAGGAAAAAAGCCTTATGCTTAGATCCAAGAACACGACTAGCACAAAAAGACTGTGCAGAGGCCACCACTCCTTATCACAGAAAATACTTGTTCAAGGACAACTGTCTAGCAGCTGACTGTTCAAAGTCACACTGACACACCACCCTTGCTATGATACTTGGGGGCAAGGGTTACTGCTTCAAAGTAATTGGTACTGAGTGGGACGGCTCGGGGGATAAAGGCACTGGCTGCCGAGCCTGACGATGTGAGTTCGAGCCCTAGGACCCACAGAGACCTCCTTGCTCACAGTGACATCCTCCCTTGCACAAGCATACACATAAATAAATATAAATAAACAAGCAAAAGAAACCAAACCAAACCAAACCAAAACTAACTGAGGCCATCTTCTTCATTTTGCCTCTCAAACATCCCCTTGTCCCAACCTCCAAGAATCCAGTTTCCTAGAGAATGCCTTTCCCACTGTGGGGCAGAGCTCTGCTGCTTACAGATGAATGCACTCATCTTTAGTAAATCTCTTTTCTATTGTGTAAGGCTAAAAAAGCAAATGGCAGAACAAAATGCATAATATGCTATCATTCATACCGACCAGTTATAATAACAGTAAGCTCCTGAGTGCCTGGGCTGCCTTTGGAGGGCCCTGCAAAGACTTGCCTCCAGGCAGAGAAACAGGGCGGCTGGGTTCCAGAAGGAAGAAGGTGTTATGTCTATGCCATGTTGGGTCTTGCGTGGATGAATGCATTTGTAGGTGCATATACACATGTGTACGCGTGCATGCATGTGTGTGCATGTGAGTAGGTAAGAGGCCGGCCTTGGCTGTTGCCTCACCTGCCTTCCACCTTGGCTTTTTGAGATGGGGTCTCTCACTGGTCGGGAGTTTCCTGACTAGGCCAGGCGGACTGGCCGACAAGCCCTGAGAAGTTCTGCCTCCACTTCCCCAGCACAGATGTTACATCACATACGGACATTTTACATGGCTTTTGGGGGCTGAACTAGGCTCACATGCGTGTGAAGCAGGAACTCTACTGACCGAGCCTTTGTTCCAGTCTGCAGGTCTCACTTTTTACCAGATACTTTTTATCCTTCTTGAATATTTTAGTATCACCCTGCAATACCTACTTAACAACACATATGTTCAGACAACCCCAAAACATTAGTGTGGGGCTGAACTTCTTCTTCTCTGAAGAGATGTAACCATCACTTGCAGGCAGGCGTGATGAAACCCCACCCACTTCAGCCTTTCAGAATCCTCTGCGCGCGGACAGCTACAGTCCTCTGTGGCTGCAGCACAGGAAGAAGGAAAATCAAGCCGGGCTTTGGTTAGAGCCCTCCTGGGGCAAAGCTAAGGACTATTTCCCACGTGGAGCCGGAGAGCCAGAGACCTGCTGGCCAGCTCTGTGGTGAGAGGACCGTTCGAAACTTCCTCTTCTGTCCACACTACCAGCCCCACAGCCTGCCAAGTTCTCCCTGCCCAGGCTCAAGGGCACACTGCCCTTGGCTTCCTTTCCTCCACGCTGCGGCAAAGCCCACGCCCAGGGCTGCGCCCCAGCTCTGTGGCGAGTACCTGCTCAGCATTCCTGTGGCCCTGGGTTTGACCCGCAGCATCCGGATACCACCATCAACCTCCATTCCAGAGGGCTCTGGACCAGCCGCCCACCCCTTCTCCCCCAGAGTCCCCTCTGGGGGCTCCTCCCTCACTGTGGAAGGCCAGGCTTTGCTCCAATAAAAGACGACTTGGCCGCCATAGGTGGGAGTGGGCAGAATCGCGTCCATTCTGGAATCCCAGCAAGGCCCCGGAGGGGACAGAGAGAGTAGGCCTGTTGCTCTGAGAGGTCCCGCGGGTCCACGGAGCACGGGAGCATGTGCTGCGGCCTTCCCGCCGTCAGCGGACGGCTCAACACCACCAGCCCCAGCTGCCCCCGTCACTTTCTTATCTGGGGTGTGCTGCTAACATGGACCCAGACTGATTAGATAGACAGCATCCAGGGGCTGACTAAATGACATTCCTCAGCCCTTTAAACGCCTGTCAACTCTCCAGTTGGCTCTGAAAGTCTCCATCTACAGTTCTGTGCCCTTTCCCCTAACTAAGGGCACCAGGGGCGCTCTCTTTCCATATGTGGGTGACCTTTCCCCTAACGCACCGATAAAGGCCTCCGGCCCCTCTGGGGGTGGGTCACCGGGAGAACGCTCGGCAGTACACTTGCTCAGTGGTGAGCCGGGCTTCTTCTGGGGAGACCCGGCCGCTCTTTCACTTGAGGGTTCTGGCTGCAAACTGACTGAACAGCTGAACCCTCATCTCTTCTCCCCTCCCCGTGCACAGGTGTGCTGATGGGTATGTGTGTTCATGGAGGTCAGAGGTCAGCCTTGGGTCGGTGGTCCTCAGGAGCTGTCCACCTTGTTTGTCCAGACAGCATCTCTCACTGGTCTGGAGCTGGTTGTTTTGGCTAGACTGGTCTTGCCAGCAAGCCCCAGGGATTCTCCCGTTTCTGCCTTCCCACGAGTGTACACCATCGTGTGCTTTTTAAACGTCGGGGCTGGGGACTGAACCCGGGTCCTTATGCTTGCACAGTCGGTACTTTACCAGCTAAGCCGTGTCCCTAGTTGCGGGGCTGTTTTTATGATTTGAGTTACATTTGCTCATCTGAGCTTGAACTCCGACACCGACACAGATCAAGTTCAAACTTGGATGGCTCCTGTGTATTTCACTTCTGGAAACCACAGGGTGAACGTCCTAGCACTGGGGATTGTTTCAGGACTGCTCTGATGGCTGCTCTGACTTTGCTGTCCCTACAGCTCCCACGGACCAGCTGCCCAGGAACCTGTGAAGCCTGTGTGGCCCTTGGTGATTCGGGCTGGTCCTCATCCAATGGTGCCTGCGAGTCCCATAGCTCCTCTCCTGGGAATTCTCCCAGGCTCCCCTTCTCTAAGGACCTTCTCCATGGTGACCCTGCATGAGCCTGAGTGTATGCCTGGGTCTCCGATTCCCACTTGGGTGCTGGGGTCTCAGGAAGGCCTTCTTGAAGGACAGTGTGACAGAGGGAGGTATGGGACCACAAAGCAGGACAGCTGGACGTCTTCCTTATGCACCCGACTGTAGGGGTACTATGGGTACTAGGGTCTCACGACATCACTCAATATTTGCCCTCAGAACTTCCATTTGGAATGTCTGAGGTTAGGTACTTCACCATCTGTGGCGAGCGCTGGGATGGGGTGTCTCTAGCTGGATGAGCGTGCAGCACCTCTGGCCGAGGTCCAGCAGGGGGCGCTGAGTGGGTTTGGGGTGTGACATGGGTGATGCTTTCACTGCAAGGCCGTGAGATGGGTGCTCAGGGCCTGGTCCCAGGCTGTGAGGAAGGGGACAACTGCCGCTTCACACGTCACTCCGAGAGAGACAGAGAGAGAGAGAGAGAGAGAGAGAGAGAGAGAGAGAGACAGAGACAGAGAGAGACAGAGAGAGACAGAGAGAGACAGAGAGAGACAGAGAGAGAGACAGAGAGAGACAGAGAGAGAGACAGAGAGAGACAGAGAGAGAGACAGAGAGAGACAGAGAGAGAGACAGAGAGAGACAGAGAGAGAGAGGCTCATGCTTCCAGCAGGTGTGACAATAAATAGGACACACAGACACAGCTCAGACATCCTGTGACACACAACTGGATATGTAAAAGGGTCTCTGAATGGTGGAGTGTCACTCAGCCTTTCAAGGGCATCTGGAAGGTTCTACAGCATGGGGGAACCGGCCAAAGCCTGGGAAGGAGCCCATCATATCCCAAGGAGACCTGGCACAGGATAGGGTTGTGCCACAGCTCCTAAGAACCCAAAAGGATGGAAAGAAAGACACTCTCAGTCTCACGCTGCGAGGTCCCCAGCGTTATTAGATTCACAGAGGCAGTGGACTGGAGGGCTCCCTGTGTGGTGGAAGCAGTCTGGAAGATGAATTCCGAGAGCAGAGAGGAAATGGGGGATGTCTCCATGATGCCCATGTGCTTAGTACTGTCAAGCCGTGCACTTTCGGATGACGAAAATGACTGTTTAGTTTTGTCTGCTGGTCACAAAAAAGAGGTGAGAGGAGAAGGGAGAAGAGGGAGAGGATGCAGGAAATGGAGGAGGAAGGAGGAGAGGAGGAGAGAGGAGACGAGGATGAAAGTGAGGGATAGAGAGAGGAGGAAAGGGAAGAGGAGGGGAGGGAGGAGAGAAGAGAAAGAAGAAGAGAGAGAGAGGAAAAGAGCTGGGGATAGGAGGAGGGAGGAAAAGAGACAAGGAGAAGGGGAGGGGCCCTGACAGTGGGGTTTTCCAGAAAGGCCCAAACCCAAGCCCCCAGCACCCCTTGGCTGGCCCTGGCCTGTGGTAGAGGACCACTGCTACCATTCAAGTCACCCACATTCCAAGCATAGTTCTCACGCTCATAGATGTCCCCTACTCTCCCAGCTCCATCTCAGAGGCAGGAGCTTAAGAAGCCCCGCTCATCACATCTTCCATCCCCTTAAAAACCTTCCCCCAAGAACAAGGAAGGCCACAATGCACCCACTGTGTGCAGACAGGTGTTCAGGGGCCACGGATCCATTTCACTGAGGCTTTCTAGTGCAGGACACGCCATCAACCCCACTCTCAGATCCGGTGCAGGAATGAGAGCACAATTAGACCAGCAGGACAGACCCCATTCCCTCCTGTGCAGCCCCTTTCCAGACAGTTTTCAAGCATTTTGAAATGTTCTTGAACTTTGATGATTTGGACAATGCAAGCAAATCTATTAAGGGGCATTTGCATGTGCTGTCACGGAGAGGGGCTGGTCCTCGGGTGGCAAGTTGTCTTCCCACGGGACCTCAGAGGATGAGCCCGGCACTCCCTCTCCAGTGGGATGGGTGGCCCTTCAGGTATCTCAAGGTTCTCCTTCCCTAGGCTCACTCCAGCATTCCCAAGCCTTTCAGTGTTTCATATGCCAGGACTAGGAGCTCTCATGATATCCTGCAAATTACATCCCTGCCCTCAGAAAATATTTACAACCTACAGATGAATTAAGATTGAAAAATGGAACAAGTCAGGCATGGGGTGCCCACCTGCGACCCCAGCACTCAGGAGACAGGTGTGAGGTGAAGGCTCACCTGGGGTACACAAGGAGACTGTCTAGAAAACAAAACAATGCCCCCACACACAGAAAAGAGAAAAGGCTGCAGACATCCCGACCTAGGATACACTGTTCTTCACTATTCAATGCTTGGGTCCAGAGCAGAAAGAGGACAGCCGAGGCTTGATGCATGGGCGAGAGCCAAGCCACAGTAGCTCGGAGGACGCTCCAGGTGTGGCCCCTCCCTCCTGGTCTCCCTACTCCTGGGTGGGTGCCTACAGAGACCCCAGAAGCTGCATCACGGACCCTTCAAGTTGATCTGGGTGGTAACTGGATGGGGCGGGTCCTGCCCCTGGGTGGGTGCCTACAGAGACCCCAGAAGCTGCATCACGGACCCTTCAAGTTGATCTGGGTCCTGGTAAATGGATGGGGTGGGTCCTGCCCCACTCTCCTTTCCCTTCATTTTTCTATATTAGGGATGAGGTGATCTATTTTTAGCGTGTGGCTGGGTAAGTCAGGGTTGCTATAGCGACGGCGAGTGGCTACAAACCCAGAGCTGCTCAGAGTCCCAGTTGCAGAGAAATCCCAACACAGAGTCCTGACAGGAATGCAATCTCGGAGGATGGAGTGGCCCTGCCCATGGGGGGACCCTGCCCACTGTCTACATGCCATGGGAAGGCTGAGCCTGAGTCTCGCTAGCAGGAAGTGAATCCGGACTGGGGACTGAGAGAAGAACCAGAGAGCTGGTTGGAGATGGAATGCCAAAGCTCAGTCACAGGTGAGGAGACATTCCCACGTTTGCGCCGACCTTAGACAAGAGGCAGGGGGGCTGGTGTGCACGGCCTGGAAGCCTGGTATAGCAGGCACAGGGCCAGCCAGTGAGGCAAATGGCATGTGCTGAGGTACTGCATTATTCTGTTGGTTTGCTGAATCGGGGTCTCCTATAGTCCAGGCTAGCCCAAACTCACACTATGTAGCCAAGGATGACCTTGAACTCCTGATCTTTTTGCTCCCACATCTCAGGTGCTGGAATTACAGGCAAGAGCAATCATAATTATACAGTGCTGGGAACGGACTCCAAGGCTGTGTGCATGATTTTTATCTACCTGCTGACTAGTTCCCATTGCCCACCTTCCAGGGCTGCCTCCGAGTGCACCCACCACCCGGGACCCCAGACTAAGCCCAGCAGGTTCACAAATGATCAGGATGAATGTGAGAATGAACCCGAAAACTGCTTGTATCCATCCACAAAAGGATGGGTGCATAATCTGTGTTCCATGCAGACTGTGGCCTGCCCGATGATATTGAAGCCAAGCTCCAGGAGACACAGCTGTAGTCACAAGGTGTAAGGAAAAGAAGCCGGAGAACGAGCGGCTGGCTGTAGAGGCAGCGTGTTTTAAAATGTAGGTTTTATGATGACTCAGGTGTAGTCAGGCGAGTGACGAGGAGGCAGCTTCCGTTGGAAAGACAGTGTCACAGTCCCCAAGAGGAGGGGATGTGTCATAGCCACGGAGGGGCACAAAAGGGAGTATCAGGCCTGGTCTGGAAGCAGAGGAGAAAAAAGAGTAGGCAGTCTTGACTCTTGTTTCCAAGGAGAAGAAAGGTAAGGCAGGTTGAGCAGACAAAGACTGGCTTCTGTGGATGTCTCAGTGGGCCTCAGGGGTCTCGGGGTGGTCGGTCTGTCTGTCCGTCCCTGGTCTCCAGTGATTGGGCCCTATGGAGCAGGTGTACAGAGTCAGGGCTCCGATTGGTTACCGGGTATAAAAAAGGGTGGCGGGCTCCTGGGCAACCTTTGGTAAGAACTGGATAACTCCTGGAGGGGAGCAGGATCCCTCAGAGAGGCCCCTATGTAAGACCATCAAAAGGGGTGGGAACCTATCTCCAACATCACAAAGAATAAACACAAGACCCAGCATTAGCCTCAACATAAGAGGCCCCACCCCCTGTTCTGTTGTTTCCACCTTTAGTTTCCAAGGCTTTTCATCCCCACGGCACAGGGAGGCTCCTTCCCGAGAAAGCAGATGGGAGGGAGTTGATCCTGCCTCCAGGTAGGGGGGGAGACGCTAGAGCAGCAGTTCTCAACCTGTGGGTCACGACCCGTTCACAGCGGTCGCCTAAGACCACCAGAAAACACAGATGTTTACATTAGGATTCATAACTAGCAAAATTACAGTTGTGAAGTAGCAACAAAAATGATTTTACGGTTGGGCTCACCACAACATGAAGAACTAACTATATTAAAGGGTCTGCGGTGTTAGGAAGGTTGAGGAAAACATCGCTAGAGGAAGGGGTCTGAGGTCCTCAAGTCCAGGTTCTCTGGGCCCTCACACACAGCTCAGTTGTGGTTTGCTTCTCTGGGTGTTTCTCAGCCAGGATGAAGCTCAGCTTTCTCTAAATGTCACCATCTGTTCCAGACTAAAAATCAAGGTCAGGGCTGTCTCTTGCTGGTGGAATTCTCAGGTCCTCCTCCACCTCTCTAGGCCACGCAGCATCCTGAGTGTGTGAGATGAGGGCGGAGCGTCGTTTTCTTCCATCCAGTCTTAGGGCCACTTTCTCCACTGATCAAGTCTACATTCTAAAAGGGCCCTCACTGCCTGTGAAGCCAGACGTTTTCTTACATTTTTACTCTGTTTTGGCAGGTGCCTAAATGTCTGTCTGTCTGTCCATCTATCCATCTATCTGTGGTGGTTTGAATAAGAGTGGCCCCCACAGGCTCACATATTTGACTGCGTAGTCATCAGGGAGTGGCACTACTCAGAAGGATTAGGAGGCGTGGCCTTGTGGTGGAAGGAAGTGTGTCTCTACGGGTGGGCTTGGAGGATTCAGCAGCCCAAGCCAGGTCCAGTGGCTCTCTCATCCTGCTGCCTATGGACTCTGAGGTCTCAAACGCCCACGCCATTCCCAGTTAGTATGTTCCTCCATCCCCCTCCCCCACATGGTGCTTGTGGACAAGATGTAAGTTCTAAGCTGCTTTTCCAGAACCATGTCTGCCTGCCGCCATGGTTCCCGCCACGGTGGTCATGGACTCACCCTCTGAAACTGTAAGCAGGCCCCCAATTAAACGTTATATTTTATAAACTGCCTTGGCCATGATGTCTCTTCACAGCAATAGAAAAGTAAGACACATCCATCATGTATCTATCTCCATCCAGCCTGTCTGTCTGTCTGTCTGCCTGGCTGGCTGGCTGCCCGCCTACTATATTTATCTATCCACACATTTCACTACTGTGCTGGTTAGCTGTTATTTTTGTCAACACGAGCCAGAGTCATTTGGGAAGATGAACTTCAATTGAGAACAATGTCTCCATCATAGTGGCCTGCGGTCAAGTCTCTAGGGCCTTTTCTTGATTAGTGATCAAAGTGGGAGGGCCAGGCCCACTGTGGGTGGAGCCACCCCTGGGCGGGGGTCCTGAGTTGTCTAAGAAAGCAGGCTGAGCAAGCCAAGGTGAGCAAGCCAGTGAGCAGCGTCCCTCCCTGGCCTCTGCTTGGGTGCCTGCCTCAAGTCTCCTGCTCTGCGTTCCCTCAGTGATGAACTGTGATCAGGACATGTAAGTCAAATAAAACCTTTCCTACCGGAAGCTGCTTTCGTCACAGTAATAGAAATCAAAGTAGGACAGCTATCCATGTCTGTCTGTCTGTCTATCTATCATTCATTCACCTATAAATCTATCATCTACGCACTGGTATATACAACAAGATATTGGGCAACAGAAATTCATCCGGGGAAGCACGTACTTGTTTGTTTTATTCTGAGGCTTCTGAGAGTTTCTCAAAGGCCCATGATGGACCTCTCCTCACTGAAATCGTTTCTGCCGGCCTCTCTCATGGTGCAAGCAGAGAGAAGAGCACAAAACTCCAGCCCATGGGAGTGGCACCTCTAAATTCCACAGTCAGGGTATGGTATAGCGTGGGCAAACCAAAGGTTCCTGGGAAGCGTGGATTAATGTTCCCTAAAGAGCCTGGCTTTGTGTAAGACCTTCTGGATGGCTTGTCAATTTGCTGAGCGGGGGCATCACAGCCTTATGGAGAGATGGGATGTGGACCAAGAGACCAAGGTTCGCTGCACATGGTGGCAAACACCTGTGATCCTGACCCATCTGAGACGGGAAGATAGTGAACTGGATAATGAGACGCTATTTAAAAGCAAACAGTGAAAAGGCCACAACGCAGCCATGAATTATCAGCCTTTGCCTCTGACCTGGAATTTTGTGACTACTAGATAAGACCCTAACATGGATGCTAGGCTTCTGGACCTCTCACCCCTCCAGGCTGGGAATGAGCGGGCACCTGCTTCTGCATAAAATGTTTCCACCCAGATGAAGTCTGCGTCAAGATCCGGGAGGAGAGATTCCTCACCTCTCTGCAGCCCACTTCCTGGATGGCCCTGCCACCTCTCTTTTAGGACTGTATAAGCCCCAGTCCTTTCTCTGTAGGAGGACACGATCTTTGGGGACCCATGTCATTCTGAGTAACCTGTGTCTGTGTTCCAAACCATGATGCCTGGTGCTTGGGCTCAGAATGAACTGTTTTCGTATTTCACAATTGCTACTTTCTTTTTTATGCTGACAGAAAGAACTAGATGTGATAGGAGTTATTTCCAGGAAAGTCTGGGGAGGTGGACTTCTGTTAAGCCTTGTTAGCATTTTCTTTCACTTGGGAAATCAGCCTTTGTTGGTTTGTGTTATCTCTTCCGGTGCATAGTTGGGGCCCTCAAGCACCGTAGGCCCCAACTCACCAAAGCTTCCTCGTGAACTCATCTGAGGCCCTTCCCTTGCTTCCTGCTACAGCGGCGCTCTCAGACCTGGGCCCTCAGCCTTAGCCCGTCTACCCACTACTTATCCTGATGGCTCCAGTCTCCATTACCCCTGGGAAGCCACCTCCACACCCAGCCACACAAGACTGAGATCTTTGGGGAGGCGATGCTCCCCTGGGGCTAGGGCTGCACCCAGCCCTTGCATAAGAAATCTTAGGGACCAGGCAGTGGTGTCGCACGCCTTTAATCCCAGCACTCAGGAGGCAGAGCTAGGCGGATCTCTGTGAGTTCGAGGCCAGCCTGGGCTACAGAGTGAGTTCCAGGAAAGGCGCAAAGCTACACAGAGAAACCCTGTCTCAAATACCCCCCCATGCACGCCAAAAAAAAAAAAAAAAAAATTTAGGGGAAAGTAGCAGTGCCCACTGAGGCGTAGGGCCAAGGATACAGGGTGGTGTGAGAAACCACCTATGCCTCAGAGAACACTCGGTGTTGATTTGTTCTTCAGAGTGTTCAGAATTCACATGTTTTCCCTTCTCAATTCCTGGAGCACAAATCACAACAGAAGGATGGATTCCGCTTGCTTGCTCTCTGGGGGACCTGAGCTCTTCTTGTGTTTTCTAAGGCACCGGGCGCTGGGTGAGCATATCACCTTGGATGCCATGGCTCTTTGTTGGCCAAGGTCAAAGGTCGTGGTGACAAGATTAGAGACTGACTGGCCCAAGGCAGGTGTTACCCCAAGCTCTAGGCTATGGAACCCTGAGAGGCATCTCCCGATGCCTACCCCATTCTTTTGTTCCTTCTTGGTTCTGTAGGCTCGTTCTAGTATCTTCTATCTACTGTCTTCTGATACTTTGCAATGGTTCTGGGCCCAGCATCATCTGCCCACTACTGAACATTTGCTCAGACCCTGGCTCTCTAGAAGAGCTACCCCCCCCAAATCACACTGCTCCTGGGAGCCCCAAGCCCCCAGCTTTGGCTGCAATTCCTCTCCTCAGCACCTCAGCCGTCTTCTCTGGACACTCAGGGGCGTCACCTCACACAGGTACAAGCCCGAGTCCTGCTCATGGCCCACAGAATGGCGGGTAAGCACTCAGCTCTACTTCCCTCTGTCCTGCTGCACTGGCCTCCAGCTGGTCCTAGGAACCTAGAGTCAGACCCCAACACAGCCTGAATCCTCCTGCCAGGCAGAAGGGTTTGATCACAAGCTGGCTCCCCACTGTGGCCACGCCCAGTGAGTCTACCCTTCCTTCACCTGCCTTTTAAACCTTACTGCCCCCTTATCCTACAACAAAAACCCATTCATCTGTCAAAACACGTCACTCACAAAGGGACAAATACCATGGTTCCAGTTTTGTCATTCCCCACCTTAGTTTTGGGGGAGTTCACGGATTTGGCTAGACTGCACCCCGAGGATCTGCCTGTCCCCGGCCCCGAGCCCACCTTGGTGTCGGCGTACCAGTTTACACCACGCTTAGCTTTTTCACGGGTACCAGGGATCTGAACACGAGTTCTCAAGCTTGCACTCCAAGTGCTTTATCCACTGGGCCACCCTTCCCATGATGCTGCTGCTAGGAGGAGCCCCGAGCTGTCAGATTGAAAAGAGCAGTGAGTAAACTGAGGGCGGCCGGGGCCGGGGGTGGGGAAGGAGTTTAACGGTGCAGAATTCGGTGAACGGTGAGGAGCTCGGGATGGACGGAGTGGCTGCGGCAGAACAGTGTGAACATCTTTAATGTGACCGAGTCACACAGTGCCGTGTGGTCGGCAGCAAAGCTGTGCTGTGTACAGTTTGCCACCATGACACAAAGACCCTCACTGTTTGCCTGCTCTCGTGGGGCTGTACGTGGAGTGGCTTTTGCATGTCCCTGTGTCCTCAGAGCGAGGGGCCGGCACAAAGCGGATCCAGTGGAACTGGCAGGAAACGGGCGGTGGCTGGGCCTGGAAGTGGGTACCACTCTATTCTTCTGTGCGTGACTGAAAATCTCCACTATGAAAAGTTAAGAACTCTGTTGGGGTATTTACAGCAAATTCACTCAGGACACTCAGGGCCCGTGCGTGCGTGCGTGCGTGCGTGCGTGCGGAGGGGAGAGCACCTGACAGGGAAGCAGAAGGATGCGGGCGGAAATGAGGCTGCATGGCACTGTCCCTCCTAATCTCCCTTCTGTCGCTGCTGTCATCCGCACACGCTCTTTGTTGACACGATCTGGACCTCTCTCTACTGCACAGACCAAAGGAAGGTGCACATGGAGATTTTTGTCTAGCACGCACAGCACGAAACTCCGTGTGGGTGGGAGTTTCGCTTTTGTGCAGCTGCGGCCACAGTCGGTGTTCAGTTGGGCCCAGCGCCCCACGGCCCAGCACGGTCCAAGGGGATATTCCATCATTGGCTCGGGTGGCCAGCTCTCCAGTGACAGCCTCATGCCAATGGTTCTGTGACGGGGCGGACCTGAGCCCTCTGCTGATCCTTTTCAGTTGTTCTGGAAAGCCACGGGGCCCTCAGGACAGCTGTGTGGAGGTGAGTGGCTGTGCACACGTGCATGGGTGCATGTGTGAGAGTGGAGTGTGCCGCTAAGTCCGTGAACCGACATACATGTATGTGTGAGTGTGTGTGTGTGTGTGTGTGTGTGTGAGAGAGAGAGAGAGAGAGAGAGAGAGTGTGTGTGTGTGCGTGTGTGTGAGGCAAAGGCATGCCATCTGACTGGAGAACAGCAGGGAAGACACTGGATGAAGTGGAGTCCATCTATCTTGTCCCCACAGGGAGCAGCTCTGGGTGTTAGGATTAACAGTCTCTGTGGAAGATGGCTGTGCTGGAGAGTTTTATGTCAACTGGACACAAGCTATAAAGTCATTTGAGAGGAGGGACCCTCAGTTAAGAAAACACTCCCATCTGCAAGCCTGTAGGGCATTTTCTTAGTGACTGATGGGTGGTACCATCCCTGGGCTGGCGGTTCTGGGTTCTGTAAGAACCACCACGGAAAGCAAGACAGTTAGCAGCATGCCTCTGCATCAGCTCTTGACTCCAGGTTCCTGCCCTGGCTTCCTTCAATGATGGACATACACTAAACCCTTTCCTCTCCCACTTGCTTTTTGGTCATGGTGTTTCATCACAGCAACAGAAACCCTAACTGAGACAACTGCCCAGCTGCAGAGGGGAGTTAAGGGGCAGAGGGGGCAGGTTTGCTCTGGGGACCCAGAGAGTAAGTAACAGGAAGGCACCTCAAACTCCCATAGAAGAAAAGGCTTGTGTGAAATTCCCCATGGAGGAAAGGATATAAAATCTACCCCAAAAGCAGCACTTCTTAGACAGCCAGAGTGACCCCATTGGAAAGGGGTGCTCTGAAGCTATCATTTTTAAGCAGAGAAGGGCAGGGCTGGAGATCACAGTTTGAGCTGTGGGGGGCATGTTTCCTCAGAGACCAGGAAATCCTGGGTGGAGACCTGAATGGTCTCACCGAGTGGGCTGGGTAGGTCAAGCAGAGTTGGGAGGAAGCTTCCTCCACAGTGCATGGCCTTTTCCTTTCATTCAGTGGGTCCAGACCTGACATTATGGAGGAGCTGCCGAGCTCATTGCTCAGAAGGATGTTAACTAAAGGGAAAACCTAGAGCCCAGAGCCCTGGCTCCTGACAGCCGCCTGAGCAGGGCTGCAGGCCAGCACTTGTGCCCCAAGCTCCAGAGGGAGGCTCTGAGAGCCCCCATGTCCCTGACCCCGAGGGCAGAGGCAGCCTTTGCAGGCAAGCTCTTATGATACGTGGTGGAGATGAAAATATTATTTCTGATCTCGGTAGCTTAGGAGATGGGATGGCAGCCAGCTCTCACACACCAGGGCAGAAACCACTGTCTGGCACACACCAGGCGTTTAATAACAGGTCTGCATGCCTATCCCCATTCGCAAAACTAGGCTTTTCGTTCAATAACAGGGTCAGATTTAACTCTTTGGTAAATGAGCATTTACTTCTTTGTTATCTAAAATGAATCACTGACTCTCTGGCTCGGATAGTCCTTCCTTCCTTCCTTCCTTCCTTCCTTCCTTCCTTCCTTCCTTCCTTCCTTCCCTCCCTCCCTCCCTCCCTCCCTCCCTCCCTCCCTCCCTCCCTCCCTCCCTCCCTGCTGGGACAGGTGCCCCATCCCTCTGTAAATTCACCCTGGCACTCAATGGGATTCTACTTTGTGGTTCCTTTTTTTTTTTTCTCTCTCTTTCATGAGACCAAAAACTCATTGACTCCAAGAATCCCCATGCCCATGCTGGCCCTCCTCAGAGCACTGGGGCTCTCTAGAGCACTGATGCATCAGATGTAAATATATATCTTATATTTACTGCTCAGATGTCCTGTCAAAAACCATACTATTATACCCGTGACAAATGTTTACCAATTGAAATGTCACATTCTACATTTTTTTTTTTTTTGGAGACAAGGTCTCAAGTAGCCCAAGCTGGCCTTGAACTTGATTTGTAGCCAAGGATGACCTTGAACTTCTGATCCTCCTGCCTCCAGTTCCCAAGTGCTGAGATTATAGGTGTGTGTCACCACGCCCAGTGTTATTCAGTGCTGGGGATAAACCCAGGGCTTCACACATGCCTACAAGCACTCTGTCAATTGAGTCACAATTCCAGTCCCAGTCTCAGACTCTTAAAACATGACAGCTGCCATCCGAGGTTGACTGGTCAGATATCATCCAGGTTTCTAGGAAGTAAAGAAACTTGGCCCCCACCTGTACAGCTCCATATGAACAGAGCACACAAGCTTCCCACAGCAGGTCCAGGAAATGAACCCTAGATGTGTGGCCAGCCTGCCCAGCCGTGCGGATCTCGACCCCTTGAACCTCAGGTAGCAGGTTCCTCCCCAAGGGACACACAACAGGCAGGTGTTTTCCCTCCCAAGTTACCTTCAATCAAGGGACCAAGGAGATGGGAGTTCCTTCCTCCTAACAGACAGGTTTCTACACACACACACACACACACACACACACACACACACACACACACCATTTGTAACAGTACAAGCTGATAGTTTCAACTCATCCTTGATCTTCCTTAAGCCACGGTTTTTCCTAAACTGGCAACAACTTCAACTGATCCCTAAACCACACGGAGCCAGGTGGGCTGGAGAAGGAAGACAGGTTGAGGAAGAGCGATGATGTGGGCCGGGCAGTCCCTAGGAGCAGCACGGCCATTAGATAGTAGTCATCCTCTTATCTGAACCGCTGCCTCGGGGTTATGCCCAGAGCAAGAGGCAGCAGCTGGCCGCACTCACACAGGTGTACACAGGCACACACGTGCACACACACACACAGCGTGGGATCATCCGAGAAACAGAGAAGATAGGGTCCTACCAAAAAGACCGTGGGGTTCCGACTGGCGCCGCTGGGTGCTTCGGTTTTGGTCCTTGGGTTTCTTGTTGCCCCTCAGACTCCCAAAGCGCTTCATGAGTCACTGTGGCCACAGGAGCAGTGACAGGTGAACATATCAGGACTTGAAGAACCAGCATGAGCCTCAGCTGAGGAAGAGGGGTTTCACCAGAAGGGGAGCAGCATCAGCTGGCAGGTGCAGGGCACCTGGGAGTCACAGCTCGCCACCGCTCCGAGAGGCATCAAGCTCAGCCCCAGCCTGTGGGTCTGAGTGTCCTCACCAAGATCTCTCAGATTAAGATGAGGCGAGGGCCCTGCTCCAGGACCAGCCTAGCAGCCACAGGTAATCTCCCAGCAGTCTCCGAGAGTCCTGAGCGAACGCAGTCCCAGCTGGCTGTACCTCTCCTCTGCCGGCAGCCAGAGTATCAGTCTCGCCTGTCCTTAAGTAGGCAAGAAGCCACCGGAGCCCTGAACAGAACCTTGCAGGGGATCTGTTTATGTAGTTAAGGTCACCGGCTCACCGACAAGTTCCCGGTTATTTATTCTCTTTCAACTTAAAGCAGGAGGGGGGCCCAAGTAGGCAGAGGCGGCACTCGCCTGCCAGTCATGTGCAGATCTGCGTGATGTCTCTTTAAGAAGGCTGTAAAAGGAAACCACCCCGAACAGACAATTCTTGGCACCCATTGGTCAGAGCACACTCCCATTATGACATGACATCACACAACTATTTTGATGCATGTGCTCCGGAGCTCTGAGAGCTAGAAGGCTCCGGAGGCTGCCCGAGGAGAAGCCCCGAGAGCACCAGACTCTGCTGGCTCCTTTGGCCCTCTTCTAGGGCACACAGCAAGATCACCTTGGAGGAGAGATAGGACAGCCCCAGGATTCAGCAGACGTCTCAGGCAAGCATGGAACCTGGCTTGCTAAGAACTGCAAGGCAGAACTCAGATTTTGGAGGGGATTTTATTCAACTCCTCCTATTGTAGACGGGGGAAAATGAGGTTCAGGATGGGCTGTGGCTCATCCAAGCTCCTGCAGCCAATGACAGAGACAAGACTGGAATGCTAACCTCATCTTCCATAGACCAAATGTCTGCGCTGACAAAGCACGAAACCTTTAGCTCATACCTGCGTCATAAGTAAATAAGAGGGTAAAACGAGAGAAAAACAAACTTGTTTTTCTCATAGCTTTTACTAAAGAAAGTTACTTGCCCTGTAACTAGGCAGCGCTGTGACCTTGAGAAAGTCTCTTCCCCTCCGCGGGACCCAGTGTCCACCTTCGTTAGCCAGGATGACACCAGGTCATGGCAGGATTTCAAGTTCTGACGGTCTGGGGTAGAGCGATGGCTCAGTGGTTAAGAGTACGTACTTTGGACTGCTCTTTCGGAGAACCCGAGTTCAGTTCCTGGCACCCATGACGCGCAGATCACAACCACCTGTTACTCCAGCTCCAGGGAAATCAGATGCCCCCCTCTTTTTCTTTTTTCTGCCTCTATCGGCACCTGCACTCACATGCACAAACCCACTGTCACACTGCACACATATAGTATTTAGAAACCAAGTTCCAATCATCTAAACTAATGGTAGTGAAATCTGTGCGCATGCGCCCCCAAATAACTGCTCACCCGAGAGTTAGTAAGTGGTCCCTGTGCTGAGGATGGTGAGCTTGGGTCCTCTCCTCTCCCTGTTTAGATGCTGTCGCCTTCAAAAGCTGCACTGGTGTCTGCGTGGTTTCCATTATTTAATATGGCATTTGGAAAGGAGGGGGTTTAGGGAGACCGGATGGGGACCCAAACAAACAAGAAGCCGCCGTGAGTTCAAGCCTGGCTGCTCCTTGTGGGTTTACCACTCTCTCGGGCAGAGTTTAACGCTGCAGGTTTCCATCTGCTCGCTGTGAAGCCCCTGTGAGAAAATGACTGCTCCCTCGCTGGAGCAACAGGTTGGAAAAGGACAAACTTGAGGGAGCCTTGTAAGGAGGGCCTCCGCCATGCAGGGAGAGGCCATGCTGAGGCAAGTCCAGCATGCTGTACGGCAGATGTGCTAAGGTCTGAATGTGAATTGTCCCTCACAGGCCCATGACTGAATACCTGGTCTCCAGCTAGTGGTACCATTGCAGGAAGTTGTAGCACCTCTGTGTCCCAAGTCTAGCTGGAGGAACTAAGTCCCTAGGGGCGAGCCTCTTCTGGTTCTGACCCGCTTTGTTGCTTGCCCAGGCCATGTTAACAAAAGGGGCCTCCCCTCCCCTCTGCCACGCTTTTCCCAGCATGATGAACTGAAATCCCTTTGAAACTAGGAGCCAAAAGAAAGACTTCCTCCCTTCAGTGGCCCCGGTCAGGTGTTTGTCACGGTCAAGAGAGAAGAAGCAGGAGGAAGGGACCCCGGGATCTCAGCTCCTGCCCTAGACCAGCCGCCCCCGGGGCCTCCCTTTGGCTGCAGTGCAGAGCAGACAGGGAACACACATCTGCTCCCTCACGCCTGTGGGGCCCTCGAGCTGTGGAGTGGCCGCCTATGACCTTGGACCAGGCCCTGCCTCGTCCCATGTCCTGCCTGCCTTGCCTTCCTGCCCCGGGCCTGTCTCTGTCACGGCGGCCCCACCATCCTCTCGCTGACACCATCCTCTCGCTGACAGCATCCTCTCACTGACAGCGGATGGGGAAGCTTTGCCTCGGCTTCTCTTCATCTCTCCGAGTGACTGCAGGACCTCAGGGCTGCACTGGATGCTGCGAGGTTGCGGAAGCAGCCCCAGCCCAGCTGCTGGGGTGGACCCACTTCCCCATGTGAGCCCCTTGTTCCAGTCACGCTGGGCTGGTCTCCACCCTTGGGGCACACTTTAGATGTTCTAAGCTGCAGGTGCAGCCGGTTCAGTACGTGGGCCACCAGAAGCCAGTCCTTCAGTCTGGCCAGGCCTCTAGTTCAGTAGCAGGTATCTCTGCAGTCAAAATACAGTGGCCCAAACTTACTGTGACTAAACTCTGCAAAAGATGAAGTGTGTGTAGATTTTAGAGTTTCACATTCAGGTTTTTAAGAATTTAAATAAACTCAGCTTAAAACAAAAATTAAACTTTTTTTTTTCCAACTTAAAACAATAGTGATCCAGGGGTCGGGGCACACACCTTTAATCTGGGGAAGCCGAGACAGGAGGATCGTGAGTTCCTGACCAGCCTGAGCTACACAGTAAGATCTATCCCCAAACAAAAATGCAAAAAAGAAACAAACAACAACCCAATAAAGCAAAATAAGTAGCAAAATGCAAAGATCTATCTGGAAGGACCACTGAACACATATAAAGAGGAGGCATGTTTTAATAAAAGATGATGTGAAAAGATGTTGTAATGTTCTTTTTTAATGTGTGTGTGCATGCATGCACAAGTGGGGATGTTGTGTGTGTGCACATGTGTGGGGCCCAGAGCTTGACGTGGGCTGCCTTCCTCAACTGCTTTCCGCATTATTTTTCGAGACAGGGTCTGTCCCTGAGCCCAGGGCACTCTCCTCTCAACTCCTCAGGATGGGGATGCTGAGCATGGGGCTGGTCCAGCTTTTAACGTGGGTTCCGGGCATCCAAACTGAGGTCCTCATGCCTTCGGGACAACAGTGACTGAGCCATCTCCCCAGCCAACAAGGTAAGCATTCTTACACTAGAAAATAAGCTGAGCATATGGAAAGAAATATTTCGAAGTTTAGTGCCTAAAAGCAGGTGCGTTTCAGTTTATAAGGAAAACAATCAGCAATGGAGGCAGGCACGGTGACTTGCGTTTATCTGGACACTCACTCAGCAGGTGGTGATTAAACTTAGGGGGAATGTTCTGGGCAGCTGCTGATTGAGCGGATTTGGGTACTATAAACCACTCAAAGACACTCCTGTTCTCCAAGAACGGTATTTTCATTATCAAAATAATAACTACCATTTACCAGGAGTCCCTTACAAGCCAAGCAAGGCACGGGGCAGCGTTAGGGCTGTCATTTCCTTTTGTCCCTACGAGGCTGAAGAACAGGTACCAACAGCCGTGCCCTCTAAAGACGAAGAGCTGAGAGTCAGAGCAGCAGCTTGGTGGGGTCAGACGCTGACAAGCCAGGGCAGGGGGCGTGGACTTGAACCCCGATTCAGAGAACTCTGAACATGTCTTCTCTCTGTGCCATACTTCTTCCTGCACGCACACAATCCAACATCAGGGTCCACGGTCAAAGCCTCCCTGACTCCCCCAGACCCTGCCTCAGGGAGCTCCTTGGAAGAAAGAATATCCGAGAGTCTACATTCTTCACAGTCACCTTTGACCTCCAAGTTTAAAGGCAAAAGAGCCAATCTTGAAAACCTTGATGTGCGTCCCCATGGGAGCCCATGACATGTCAGGAGTGCTGACCGACTTGCAGGTGAACCCTGTGTTTGAAGTGCCAAGAAGAACGGCCTGTGTCACTTGGGGGGTTCCAGGTGACAAAGCCCAGGAGAGGAATAGACTCTGCCTGTGGGGACCGGGACTCCCTGTGGCTGCCCAGTTCTGCCCTTCGCTCTGAACTTACCCACCGGAGCGTTTGGGGTTGAGGAACTTAAGAATGTGACCAATCAGCTGAAAGGGAAAAAAGAATCCCCTGTGTCCTTCAGGGTCACTGGCTGCTACCGAGCAGGGATGAGGAGGCAAGGCTCAGCCTGGTACGGATGTCTACACTAAGGAGGTTTTAGGAGAGGGAAGGATGGAAAAGAAGGATGGGAGAGCTCACAGGACGGAACTGTAGTAAAGCGGCCCAGGTCTTTCTAAACCACGCCTTAAAAACTCCAGTCCTGAATGGCACAAACCAGGAACAGGAGTGAGGTGGGGGTCAGCAGATGCCCTCACAGGACGCCATTCTGACATCAGTGCTACAAGATGTGGAGAGAGGGGTAATGCTAAGTAGTTGAAATCACGTCTCTTTTTCCACGTCTGCATATTTTGCATGCCTGTGGGTGCGCCTGTGTGTGTGCATAGAAAAGCCCCAGGTTGGTGTTGGGAACCACACTCAATGCCTTTTCCATCTTCTTCATTGAGACAGGTCTCTCAGTCAAACCCAGAGCTCACCGATCAGGCTAGTTGTTCTGGGGATCCTGTCTCCGCCCTCTGAGGCTGGAATTGCTGGCAGGCCAGGACACCCACAGCATTTACAGGGGTTCTGGGGATCCAAACTCCAGTCTTCAGGCTTGCACGGCGAGAGCTTTAACCACCGGCTCGCCTTCCCAGCCCTAACTGTAGGTTTGCTTTAATATGTGTTCTTTAAAAAATGAACACATGTGTAATTACAATAGAATTCCATCACTGTCCCCTTCCCTTCCCCCTCCAACCTGTCCCGTGTCCCTCCTCCCCTCGAACTGATAGCCTCTCTCTCTTTACTGTTACAACACATGAATGTACACACACAGGTAAATACAGCTTGCTGAGGC
Source organism: Peromyscus leucopus (assembly GCF_004664715.2). NCBI lineage: Eukaryota > Metazoa > Chordata > Mammalia > Rodentia > Cricetidae > Peromyscus > Peromyscus leucopus. The sequence goes on from NC_051065.1 coordinate 62,066,866, forward strand.
CATGTTTGTGTGCATGGATGTGGTTTTAGGTACGACCACTTTGTGTGGCGTCACCAATAAGAGGGCTCATCCCTGGGAGAGGCTAATTCTGGCTCTTCCAGCAGTCTTTGTCTGGGAGTGCGACCCCGTGAAATTTCCCCCTTAGCATGTCTTTTGAGACTGCCAGTGTTCCTGTCTTGTTTATGCAGCCATTTCTAGAAGAGACTGTCTCACAGCGGACTTCCTGGGTTTCTGGCCTTCACCTCCCCCCCCCCCTCCACCATGTACCCGGAGCCATACATCATACTCCACAGAGACTTTCTAGCAATGTCCATTGCTACCCTAATCACAATAGCCGGGAAACAAATGACAACGAAATGTCCTTCAACAGATGACTGGATAATGAAAGTGTGGTGCGTATGCACAGTGGAATTCTATTCAGGTATAAAGAAAAATGAAATCATGAAATTTGCAGGTAAATGGATGGACCTAGACACCACCCCCCTAAAACTCACTCACACACACACACACACACACACACACACACACACACACACAGCTCTTAGCTCTAAATCTTTAGATATAACTGTAGCTCTCACCCCCCTCATCAAAGAAGCTTCTCTTTACAGCAAATGAAGAGCAACACAGAAATCCACAACTGGACACAAAAACGCAGCGATGACTGGACTGTGGGGGCATTCGTGGACACATTCACGTGTGTTCTCACTGTTGCTATCAGTTTAGACTTCCGGCTATAAATCTGCACTCAGCAACAAGAAAGCTTAGAAAGCATGGAAGACCACAGCCCCGGGATATTTCACCCTTCCAGCTTGTACCATCATTTTACCTTGGATGTTACTTTTTCTCTCCAGCTTGACTGACAGTGCTGTGCTCAGGGATCCCATCCCGTAAGAGAGACAGAACAGGCACATGCTGATGGAGTCCTTGCAGATGGCTCCGCAGCCGTGAAGTGGGGCCAGGGAAGCAGGTGGAGCTTCTTGGGAACAGCACGGCCTGTCCCTGGAGCACGCAGAGGCTGACTGTCCTGGAGCCCAGGAAGGGACTGTGACAGCTCTCTGACCTTTGTAGTCAAGCTCCGCTCTGCACTGCAGTGGGCCACAGGATGCCCACAGGCCTAGGTGGTCTTAACGCGAAGGTGCAGCTTTTATAGGTGTGATGGATGCCGCCGGGTCTGTTCGAGCAGAACAGTTAGAAGCCAGGCTGTTCAATAGAGCGCAGTGCTGGGGCAGGAGAGGTCACAGTCACAGACGGGCAACCAAAGGAGCCGGAGACGGGCGAGGGGCTCGGTCCCGCACGCACTCCAGGGCATGTACGAGGGGTGTTCTCGTGCTCTGGGGACAGCACACACTACAGGCCACACCTCTGCACTGTTGTAGTCCCGAGAGCTCCCTGGTGATCCTGTAACCTAAACCATGCAAATAATCTACTTAGTCCTGGGAGGGCTCCTGATGGTGACTGGCCATGTTCCCACACATAGGAGACATGCTAAGACATGAAGACATCTGCTGTACAGTAAGCTGGGCATATTTAGACTTGAGGCTGGGGACTATCCAGAACTGGCCAATGTGGCCCTTAGTCTCTGCTGTGGATACCACAGTGGCTACCCACCCTCCACCTGGGCCCGCAAGGACCCCTCCACACGACTGCGTAGTGGATGGGACTCTGAGAGCTTTAGTCTCATCTGACGACATGGTTGGGGACGTTTTCGTTCTCTTGCTACCTGTAAGTCCATGGAACGCCCACAGAGATGACTTGACGAAAATCCCATTTCAGAAAGGCCCTCAAACCCTCATGACCACGGAAGCTACTCTGGATGTCCTGATAAATTCCACTAAAATTGTCACACGGACCTAGAGGGGAGAAAAGCAGCTGAGACTCAGGGTGCAGCATCTCACTGAGGGGCGCCTTGATCCATTGAGGAGAAGGGGGTCTCTCAGGCTAGTGCAGAGCTGCTGAAGCCTGAAATCCACAGGCTCCAGGGCCGGTCTCCCCACCCGGAGGTCACAGGATGCCTGGTAAGCGTGTTCACACAGCTTATGTGGAGAGACCTCCCCAAAGCACTTTCCTGTGTTTTCACCGTGCTGGGAGGAGGCGGCGAGCTGCTGTTGTTCAGTTAGGGACAGTCAGGGACAGAAGTTCATAGGCGCCTTCAGGACTCCAGAGTGGCCTGGAAGAGAGCTGGGATCTTTGACCCACTCCATAGCTTCCTTGTCCAGGGACAGTTAGGACCCAGCAGCTGCTTCTCTGTTGCCGGGATGTAGGAAAAGTAACTGAGGACACACCAACAAAACCTGGTTGTGACCCTCACAGGGCCTGACGAGCACCCAGGTCCTTGAGAGGCTGCTGCCAAGCCAAAGCTTGGGGTGTGAGGTGCAGATCCCTCTGGAGCAGGGAGCTGTGTGTACACTGGCTAGAGCACTCGACGCTTGCAAAACAGCGGGTCATATTTCACGGGGAGTTCTAAAGGTTGTGTTGCACTGAGTTCTCAGTGAACTCGCCCTTGGGGCCTCCCTTGTGCCTTCTTCACGGACTGTGTTTGAGTCACACCTCTGAGGCATGGCCCTCCCCACCTGACGCAGGCAACCATGTGGCTCCGAGTCACCCCAGCACACTCAGGGTCACACCTTGCCTCGCGGCGCCTGGGGGAAGCGGAGTTGGGAGGATCTGAGTGACAAGAGAGTGTTTATTTTGGCAAAGACAAACTCAGTTCACCCAGTTCAGCTCGCACCATTGACATCTAAGCCCACTGAGATTCCAAAGCGGCCACACGCAAGCCTGCTGTTAAAGACACAGAGAGGTGCTGCGTCCTCGTTATGCAAGCAAGCGTGGGGGCCTGGGTTAGGGTCCCCAGAAGTCACAGAAAAAGCCAGGTGTGGCTGTGCATGCCTACAGCCCCAGCATCCAAGAGGGCAGAGACAGGATGGCTGGGGTTTGCTGGCTGCCAGTCTGGCTGAACCAACACCAAGCCCCAGCCAGGTTCAGTGAGATGTCCTGTCTCAAGGGAATAAAGCAGATAGGGATAGATGGAGTACATGTGCACACACACACACACACACACACACACACATGCACACACAGAAGTGAAAACCTACAGCAATAACTATTTTCAGCTAAAATGTTAGAGCCAGGAAGTACAAAATCTGTAGATCTCTGAGTCTTGAAGGGGCTACATGTGCCCATGCAGGGCTCTCAGAGGCCTTACTTAGTTCTTTCTGTGGTTCCTGTATTCTGGAGTTGACAGGCATCCATCAGGCCTAGGGCTCCAAAGGTCCAAAGACAAGCGGGAAGGACAAAGATCAGCTGCTTTGTGGCCCAGAGGACAGATCCTGGGCTCAGAGGGCCCTGGAGCGGTAGATCTAAAGGTCAAACATCAGATATTCTGATTAAAGCAACAAAGTAAGATAGGAATGCACCCCAGCTGTGGCAGGGGGAAGAAGACCTATGTGTTCCCAGGCTCGGCCAAGAGCCAGCATCTGGCTGGCCTAACCTCACCTGCCAGGAACCTGAGCAGGGATGCCATTTTCTGGGACCTGGGGTTCCTTTGAAGGACCCCAACTGTTCCTGCACCCATTCATTCGGAAACTCAATGAACAGGAGTTCAGAATGTGAGGTCTGAACCAATGGCTGCCTTTGGTTTCTTCTCAAAGTGAAATAAGTGATAAAATGAGGGGGTAGACAGGAAGGTTTGCCCTTCTCAGGTCAAATGCAACCCCTGAGAGAAATCTGGGTCCACTCACAGGCCTGCAATCTGAGCGATTTAAAGGGTTCTTCGACAATTCTCCTGTAGCACAGATGACTGCACAGCAGGCCTGGCTTATCCGGAGACCTCACAGGGATGAGAAGAGATGATGTGTCAGAGACGTCCCATGAGCTGCACAGCATCAGCCACCGATGCCATGGCAACGTCATCCCCACTGCCTGGGCCTCAGTGAAGACTGGTGTCACCGGCCCCGCCATCTCCATCTCAGGCTCACACTTCTGAGAACAAACTGCAATCCCTGGTACCCACCTCCTTCATCCTGCCCTTTCCTCCATCCCAACAGGTTCCAGGGGCTACAGGAGCAGCACATTAAGGTCATCGTCAAAACCAGACTTTTTTGTGCATCAAAGGATTTCATCAAAAAAGTGAAGATGACTCGCAGAGAAAATATTTGCGAGTCATTTATCTGCAAAATACCCAGCGTCTAGAATTTCTACAAACCAGTAACAAAAAGACAACACAATTAAAAACACACAGGAGGGGTTCGAGAAATTAAGAGCACTGGTTGCTCTTTCAGAGGACTCAGGTTCAGTTCCCAGCATCCACATCAGGTGGCTCACAACCCCCTACAACTCCAGCTTTGGGGAATCCAAGGCCCTCTTCTGGCCTTTGCAGGCACTTGCATGCATGTGGGGCACGTAAATATCCTCTCTCCTCCTCTCTCCTCCTCCCTCCTCCTCCCTCCTCCTCTCTCCTCTCCTCTCCTCTCCTCTCCTCTCCTCTCCTCTCCTCTCCTCTCCTCTTTCTCTTTCTCTCTGAATCTTGAACGAAAAAAACAAATGAGCAGGAGGCCCCACCAGACACTTCTCCAAAGATGAAAGAACAAGGCCACACACGTTTGAGAAAATCTCATGCCACGTGGATTGATCTTGCCAGGTTCTAGGAGTGGAGGGATGGGAAGTGGCTGGTGGGTGATGGGGACCAGGTTCTGTTTGGGGTGATTGTTAATTTGGATCATAAATGTTCCCTAGGGGTTTATGTGCTACTGACCTGGCGCCCAGTGTGTGGCACCATTGGGAAGTGGGTCTAACAGAAGAAGGGTCACTGGCTGTGTACCCTTGAAGGGAATATTGAGAGTCCAGCTCTTCTCTGCCTCCTCAACACCACGAGGTGAGACACCGCCACGGCCACAGTCCCACGACATCCTCTCTAGAAACTGTCCGGTCCTTTCTCAACAACTTCAACGTAAAGTCATTACGTAAGTCACCACAGGCTGACACCTCTGCACTGTCACAGGAAGTCACAGGCTGACACCTCTACGTCATCAGCCAAACCTCTCTCCTCAGGTACCTACCTCCAGGGCTTTGTCACGGAGACAGCAAACAGTGATGAAAGCCCTGAGACTCGAGAGGTAACTGGACAATGTTGGGAATGCACTTAATATACTCTACCGTGTATTTTAAAACTGCATAGGCACTGTGTTATATAATATGTGCATTGAACCACACACAAAAAATTCCACAAATGCGGGGGGAATGCATGAGTACAAATTCTCCCATCTCTGTGTTTCTGGTAGTGGTGATATGCTGGTGCTATGCCAGGGCAATCCTCTTATCTTCTGATATGGTATCTGATTTCAGTGGTATACTTTTTACAGCTGCATAGTACTCTGCTGTGTCTTTATTCAGTTATTCCCCTAGTTACACAAATTACATTGTCTGTAATTGGTCTGCTGAGAGGCCCTAGAAGCAGTGGCAGCCCAGCAGCAGGGCGCATTCCCAGGGCCAAGGCCTTATTTCTAAGTCCTGTTTGCCACCAACAGTCACGAAATGGCCAACACGTTCACGCCACCCAACAGTACTGAGATGGCAAAAACATTCCTCGGTGAAGAGGCTCGCTCCAGAGCTGGGATGGGAAGTGTGAGAGAAGCCAGAAGTCAGGCAGTGGTTACAATTATGGGGACAGACAAAAAACACAGGGGACACTTGACGAGGCTCCCGCTGGACGAGGCTCAGACCTTTTGAACATCAGAATATGACAGCGGAACATTTTAACTCAGTAAAATACAAATCCACGAGTCCAGACATACACACACAGACAGGAAAGATGGTAGCTCTTTTCCTGAGAAAGACTCCTTCCAAGCGGCTAATGCAGAGAATTAGTCATGAATTACACTCACACTCTTCGGCACCCAGTACAGCCATCGTTTAGACAAGATCCATCGACTGCTGCTCAGAGGAGCAAGTCAAAGTTGGATGAGGAAGGCTCTTCACACAATATTCTGAGGAGCCGCCCCACAATGCCGACTGATCACAAAGGGAAACGAGGGTTTTATCAAAGTGGAACGCCTCTCTGTGCAGACAGCCTGGCTAGTCCCAGGGCTCCTATCACCAGGAAGGTGCCAGCAGAGTCACGGGCTCCCTGCTGTGAGGCCCAGGCCCAAGGAGGCAGGCCTGTGGCTTGCCTGCCAACAGCTAACCCTGAATCTGTTCCTGAGGAAGTGCTGGGCACATCCAGAGTGAGGCCAGCCACACAATGGCTGGCCCGGGGCCTGGGGCCGCTGGGTGAGTGCTGAGGTCATGGAAGATGAGACAGACGGGCAGAGGAGCTGGGGGGCGGGGGGGGGGAGCTGAGGGACAGGAGAGAGAGACAGGGCCACAGACTCGGTCATGTCTGGGGTGCTTCCAAAAAGGATGTCATTAGGACAATTTGCCGAATGCAAACAAAGCCTGAAGTGCAGCTAATCACGCTCTGTTGACATGGGTTTCCTGGACTTGATAGTTATACTGTGGCCGGAAACACCTTATTTTCATAAAGCCTGAAGGGGCTAGGTGGTGGTTTGCAACCTGTGGGTGGAGACCCCTGGGCTCACATATCAGATATCCTGCACAGCAGATATTTACAATTCTTGATACTAGCGAAATTACAGTTATGAAACAGTTTTATGGTTGGAGGGTCATCACAACATGAGGAGTTGTATTAAAGGGTGGCAGCATTAGGAAGGCTGAGAACCACTGGGTTAGTGGATGTTGTACCTGTAACTTAGTCTCAGTCACTCTGAGTCTATACAAACGAGCACTGCATGGGGAGGGGAGGGCAAAGACAGACAGACAGACAGACAGAAAGATAGAGAGACATGTCAGATCTAAGCAAACTTGGGAGGATGTTAGCTTTGGAAATTGGGTAAAAAGCACAAGAGACCCCTTTAGACTGTTTAAAAACGTTTTAATGTTTTATATCGTGTGTGTGTGTGTGTGTGTGTGTGTGTGTGTATTTGTGTTTTCCTGTGGGGTTGCACATGCATTCAGGTGCATGTGCACCTGTGTGTGCACCTATGTGGAGGCTAGAAACAGATGTGAGGAATCTTTCTCTACCACTCTCCACCCTATTATTATTATTATTATTTTTTGTAAGTTTGAAATCGTCAAGATGGAATGTTACTTTAAAAAAGGAATTGAGAGAAGCTAGGGACATAACTCAGGACAGTGTTTGTCTAATGTGCATGAAGCCCTGGCCTCAATCCTAAGCACCACATACACCACCTGTAATCCAGTACTTGATGGAGATAGAAAGATCAGAAGTTCAAGGCCATCCTCAGATAGAAAGTGAGTTGGAGGGATATGTAAGAACCTTGTCTCAAACTGGAGTGTGACAAGGCTTGAGCAATAAAAAGATGAGGACAGAGATGCCATGCTCACTAGCAAGGGCTTTTCCTGTCTCCAGTACAGCAGGAGTGTCCCTCAGGCAGGCCTCACACAACTGGAAGACTCCGTGATTCACTCCCAACACCCACAGCCCAGTCTGGGCTGGCAGGGACAGGAGCGCCTTCACAGACAGGTGCATGGCAGCCACCAGAGGGCGCCCTCCTGGAGTTCACTGGGTGCCAGGCCACATAGCTGTGCCATGCGATGGCTACACTTTTCAGGAAACCCGGATGCCACACATACTTTTCCTTTCTTTGTGGACAGGCTGGATGAGTCACGTGTTTCAGGAGGCTGCAGATCTGCCAGCTGCTGGGATCTGGAAAGTTCCAGCTGTAGCCAGTGAGCACAGGTCCCAGGGAGGTTGGCTGGCCAAGGCTGGCCGAGCTGGGGCTTCCGAGGAAGGAGCTGTGCCTGGGGAACAGGCCAGCCAGAGTAAAGCTAGTTTTGCTGGGCATTGAGCAAAACTCATGCTAGACTGGATCCTGGCAATTTTTGTTTTTTGTTGTTTTCGAGACAGGGTTTCTGTGTAGCTTTGTGCCTTTCCTGGAACTCACTTTGTAGACCAGGCTGGCCTCGAACTCAGAGATCCACTGCCTCTGTTTCCCAAGTGCTGGGATTAAAGGCATGCGCCACCAACACCCGGCTGGATCCTGGCATCTTAAGACACACTCAGATTGCTGGTCCAAGCCCCTGTGAAGTGTGTGTGTGTGTGTGTGTGTGTGTGTGTGTGTGTGTCTCCTGTTTACACATCCCCCATGTACCCATCTGCAGACCATCTTTCTCCCAGGTGGCATATATATGTCTTCCTCCGCTCATCTGTGTTCATGCAAGCCCCCACCTGTGTTTAAAGCCTTCCTCACTTTCTCCTACTGCGCCCTTTTCCTGTGCCCACCCTGGCATCAGGCCATTGGATCAGAGACCTAAAGAAGAGAGGAGGTAACCCCTGTGGCTGCCTGAAGGATCCTTCCAGGAGTAGGGCAGAGCTCCAGTCCACGGGGACCGCAGGAGAGGTGGCCTGGCTCCTGGCTGGGTGTGGTCTGACATACTCTGTTCACTGTACCCTGACTTTTTTGGAAAAGCACCACATTCCTCACAAAGGTATCTCCATCAAGGGAAGAGGTGTGCTAGGGTCTCCTCCCTCCCACACCGTGAGCTTCCTCTTTACAGGTTCTTCCTCTGGCTATACTTCAGGAAGGCCAGTGACGCCCATCCTCCGTCTCTCCAGAGTCGGAACCAACGCCCAGGCCCCACGGAGTCCCGTGACAGCTAACAGCAAGAGATGCACCACTGAAGACCCCAGGTATACACCACACCTGTGACCACAGGGAAGGAAGCATGCCAGGTGTACCTGAGCCTCGGGCTCCTTCCAGTGAGGGTTCCACAACCTCCCATTACCAACCTGCCTGCTGCTACCGTACTGAAGGGTGGGGCTCCCGTCTCTACAGTGCTGGGAGTAACCGGGCAGCTCTGTTCCCGAGACCCAGGCCCTGTGACATGGCCTCACAGCCGCTCAATGGCCCCCACGTACTCTGTGTGTTCTCTCATCTGCTCCTTGCTCGGATGCCTGGGTTCCTTCTCAGTGGAAGCTGACCTTGGTAAAGGCATCTGGCTTGGATCTAGTCCCCGGGGCTCCCACGGCTCTAGGGCCGGCCACTGCTCATGCTCCATCCTCCACTGGGTACCCCATGGCTGTTCTACATTGTCCTCCTCTTTCTACTCTCCCACGTTTTTCTAATCTCTGGGTTGCCTCTCAGGCTCCGTGGGTACCTCAGCTCAGCTCTCCCTCACCTCACAACCACAGAACCACGTGACTGTAACCATCTACACCTGGACTAAGCCCCTTTGTTTTCAGTACACAGAGGTTCTGCTCTCCTGCAGGACCCTGCCTGGCGGGGAATGTGAAAAAGTGTCCCCAGAGGAGGGTGCCGGAGGGTCAGCAAAGTAGTCTGCAGAGTGACCACTGGGCTTCTAGACCTCAGGGCCGGAGGACCAAACTCACTCCAGTTCAGCCCCAGCCCTTCTGCTTTGGTTCTGTACTTGGGCACAATGGCCCATTGATCCACACAGGCTGCTCCACTGCCCCATGTCTGTTCTCAGGGCAAGCTGGGGCAGGGCCCCCTCAGCCCTGGGGAAGCCCTTGGCATCTAAATTGTAGACTTGGAGACTCCAAATTGAAGCCTTGAGAGCTGGAGTTCATTCTTCCCCACACGGCACAAAACCTTCAGCGTTTTATGGGAAAACAGACTTTTATTTGAAAAATAAACTCCCAGTTGCTGGGCTATAAAGGAAGGGCTGTCTGGGATCCAAGGCCGCAATGGTGTGAAAAGGCCCAAAGTCTTACAAGTTAAATAAACTCCTCTGCAAGCTCATTCGAATTTCAAAGGCTGTCGTGGCGCACACTCTGATAAAGACCCACACTCAGAGAAAAGGGGTAATGTGCAGTCACTCTGCTCAGGACGCTGCAGGACCCCAGTCTTCCTGGTAGAACTAGGGCACTCTAAGCACAAACAGAAAATGAAATTCCTTTAGAGGTTTGGAGTACACATGACCTCGGTCAAGGCTGAGCCAGTCTTGGAAACCTGAGCTAGAAAACATAGCGCCTCCATCTCTGGCCAGAAAGCATCGCGTCAGTCCCTCCATCCAGCTGATTCTCCACGCCCTAGCCAGACTCGATTGGCAGGCATTCCAAACTCATCTCAGCTTCTCTGACCATCTAGGGTGGTATTTTCCCGACTGCAGTCACTCCCTCCACCCAGGTCATAAAATCAGCTGTGCGTATCTGATAAAGCATGCTAAAATAATAGAGAGACAGAGAAGACAGTCCAGGGGAAATCCTGTGTCATGAGAAGGGCATTATGTACCAGATGACGACAACATCAAACGTATTGTGAGTGAGTGAGTGTGTGTGTGTGTGTGTGTGTGTGTGTGTGTGAGAGAGAGAGAGAGAGAGAGAGAGAGAGAGAGGGAGAGAGAGAGAGAGAATGAGAATGAATATGTGTGTACAGACTGTGGTTGTAACATTTGGAGGGCACCCCTCAGCTGCCCTTCAGGCACCACCCACCTCACTTTCTGAGACAGTTTCTCACTGGCCGGCCAGCAAGCCCTAGGGGTCCTCTGTCTCTGCCTTCCCATCACTGGGGCTGGAGGGCCATGCCACCACACCCACCTAGCCTTTTTACATTGGTTCTGGGGCTTGAACTCAGGTTGTCACGCATGCGCAACTGAGTCCTCTCCCAAACTCCCAAAGGTGTCTCTTACTGTATGCAGAAGGCAATCAAGAAACATTTTCAAACCACGGGGAGGAGGCTGCATGGCTTCCTTTGCATGCTCAGTGCTCAGATTTCCTACTGCCGGCAGAGGCAAATTACCCAGGGGCCAGGGTGTAATCTGATTTTCACCTGTCCTACCTGGGGCTGCAGTCTTGGCCTGGAATAGCCTTTCTGTAATCAGAAGGGGTGGACACCGAGATCAGGGAATTTTTTTTTCATTCCTTTCTTTCTTAGTAGGACAAATATAACGTCCCAAAGCCAGTGGGGCCGGTTCCATCAGCAACAGCCACCGAGTGTGGACCACTGCTCGTTAGAACAAGATGCTATTTATTGCTCATCGGGGGCTGAGGAGCTGACTCAATGCTACCTCATCTCACTTCCCAATGCCGCCGCCAATGCCATGATCATGGGGGTCTGAGAGGACAGACACCTGCTTCCCCGACAGCATCTGCTGACATCTGGTTTTCATGCTAGCTGGAGAGTGCATCTTAATCCCTTTGCCAGGCCCTTTCTGATCTGCAGGAGGAGAAGAAGAAAGAAAAGGAAGAGTTCTGGGTCTCACAGCCCACAGAGGGGAGAAGGCAACAAGGAGACTGGAGGTCCCTCTGCAGCGCTGGTGACGGCCAGCTGGTCCTTCCAGGTGGCAGAGCCTTCCACTGGTGTGGCCGCTTTCCCATGGGGCGGCCCTCAGTGCACTGACCGCGACTGGCGGGATGGTGGCGGAGAGGACATAGGGTTGGAAGAGCTGGCGGAAGGGTCAGGAGCACAAAGAGCTCAGCATGTGTTTTCCAAAGAGACAAGAAAGCACGAGAGGCCAGTCAGGAGGCCACAGACTGCCAAGATGCTTGTGGTGACCGCTCGGCTCACACTCTGGAGGGCTGCCCAAGCCGAGCATAGTCAGGCAAGCATGGGCCTGAGAAGATGACTCTAAGGGGGCTGGCCAGAGCCCATTGGCCTGGTGTCCAGTCTGTCTCAGTGGTTCTCAGAGGGTCCTCACTCCTCCATCTCCACTCTGTCTACCTGAGCAGCAGCCACACACTCTTGCAGAGGGCATGCCATCCGATGATGGCTTCCCTGACCGGTCACGTAAAGCCTCGAACCCTGGGCTTCCCCAGCGAGGACCCACCCTCCGTTGACCTCACCTGCAGCTAGCGGCCATGCCCTTCAGATCTGCCCACACGGACCTGCTCTCTGAGGGCTTTAACAGAGAGGAGAGAAGGAACTACCATCCCCCACCAGGCACGCCATCTTCGCAGCTGTCCATCCGTGCCCTCTCTGCCTCCATCCCACCCCGGGAACAAATGTCCTCCCATCAGAGATGCTGCTGCTGATTTTCCTATGTGAAGCAGCAACCCTGCCCCCTCATGGTTTTCTTCATGGCATTGGACACAGCATGCGTATGCCTAGGGTCCACAGGTCCCGGCTGCCCCCAGGGCGGGACCTGGGGGAGGGCAGGGACAGGCTTGCTTGCTTGCTGTGTCTTCCCAGGGCCTCGCGTTAGCAGGGCCTTGTGAGGCATGGGTTCAATGTCAGAGGTGTGCATCCTCTTCGTGGCTTCCTCATTTTGCCGGGACAAGACATAAACAGGGCTGGTTCCTGCTTCTTTCCTCTGGGCAGGACCACAGCGGCTCCTGCCCAAGGCTCAGCACGTGAGGCTGTAGCACCCCCTAGTGGCCACTAGGTCACAGTGCCAGGAAACCGTCTGCAGCTGAAGAGGCCTGCAAGGCAGGGCCATCCATGCCCTGGACAGTGAGACCCAGCTCTGCTCTTACAGGCTTCCATACTGTGTGAGTGAAGTCAGATGTAGAAAAAAGTCAGAAAATAAAGGGGAAACGGAGAACAATATGAAGGGCATCTCTCCTTGAATGTGAGAGGGACTTAGATGGAGTCGTGGCTGTTCCCAGTGGTTAAATGTAGCACAGGACATCTATCTCATAGAGGCTCTCAGTCCATCCCACGTGACATGAAAACCTATCAGACGTGAACTTTTTAGGGCTGGGGAGATAATCAAGATGGTGAAGTGTCTGCTGCGCACAAATGAGAATCCGGGTTTGATAACCAGAACACATAAAAAAAAAAAAAAAGGCCGGGTGTGGTACGGTGCACTGGCCATCTTAGCACAGGAAGGGAGGAGACAGGGGGATCCCTGGGACTTCCTGGCCAGCCACAATAGCCTACTTATGAGCTCCAGGCCAACGGAGAAACCCCATCTAAAGAAAATGAAGTGGGTAATAACTGAAGAATGACATCTGAGGAGACCTGTAGCCTCCACATGTACACACACACACACACACACACACACACACACACACACATATACACCCATGACTTTGAGGAGTCTGAACAGTAAGGAAGCTTTCTACAAAAGTCAGTGAAGTCGGCAGCTGGCTAACTGCATGAGAGAAACCGTCTTGTCCACTCTCTGCTCAGCTCCTCTGTATGGTGGCCTTTGTCCTTTGTCCATAGCTCAGCAGAGGGAACGGGATGCCCTCACGTTCTTTGTTGGGAGGCGACATCTACTCCTTAAATGACCAGCCAACGTCTGACCTACTGTGAAGCAGGTCCCTGGCCCGTGGGAGAGGGACATGACAACTGGATCAGGCCAGCCCTGCCTCATGCCACCTCGGTGTCTGAATGACACCAAGATGAGGAAGAGGGGGCACAGCTGTCGCTGGGCTGTCAGGGTCTGTCACCGCCTGTGGTGAGAGGGACGTACTGTGCACACTGGTAGATGTGATGGACTCTGGGGACAAAGGACCTAGGACAGGTGGGGAGAAGCCAAGAGGAAGGTCCTACAGCAGAGGGCAGCCTGGCCAACGGCCCAGCTGCCTTGTGGGGAAGGACTGCAGTGTGCCATGCAGGAAGGAGGCTTGGTGGTTTGAACCTAGTGATGCATGTGAACCACGCCGCAGCACACACAGGGAAGGCTGGGTGTGGCCCCCCAGGCCCCCATAAAGGAGACACCAGGGACAGAGGGTCTTAAATCAGGTCAGCAGTCTGAAGGCCAGGACAAGCAGTTCAGTGCTTCCCAAGAGTAAATTCCAGGGGCTGGGGGGCAGAGAGGCACATGCTGACCTGGGGCCAACTAGCTCACATGCATCAACTGCTACTACCAAGCTTCATGTGATGGTTTCATCTTTCGTCAACTTGACTGGGTTTATAGCAACACCTGGGAGATGGGGTGGCACACCCCGGGTATCTCTGTGAAGGGGTTTCCAGGGGGGATTTACATTTATATGTGTGGGGGTGGTGGTGGTGGTATTGTTCCATGGGCTGGGAGTCTGGCAAAGGAACTCACATACTTTGTGACCTGGAGCAAGCCACTTGCCTTCTGTGCCTACGGTCAACAGCCACCTGGCGGGGCTGCTGAGGTTCAGAAGGAACTGGAGCCCCCGCTGGGAGCTCGGGCTAAGGGGTGCTGTGAGGAGAACATGACTGCTGTGTTAAGGACCGTCCCTCACAGCAAACGGGACAGGCATGTGCACAGCAAACAGGCAGGTTCTCTGAACAGCGCCGAGGGAGCCCAGCGGCTGACTCCAGGAAGGCGAGTGATCTAGGTAGGACCGTGAGGTCCAACAAGATATGTCCCCAAATGAACACGACATAAGCCAGCAGAACATCCCTTCTTACGGAACCAGTTAAGTGCCCACCCACTTGCTACCTGGTTATCTCTTTTGTGTCCAGTGAGAAGCAAGGCCCAAGACTCAGTGTCCAGCCCCACCTGTTTCTCTCATCCTCTTGTCAACCAGATCCAAGCTCCAGGCTCCAGGCTCCAGGCCTCCACCCCAAACTCCCTTCCCTGTCTGTGAAGCGTGGGGACACTCAAGGGAGAGGCTGAGGTCAGCACTCTTCCTTCCCGTCCTCCACTGGAAGCATGAGGGAAACCCAAACTTTCTAGTTTCCGGAGGCTGACCTAGTGCACACCCCTTTACTGTGCACGGTCACCACTTAGAGGCCCACCTGGATACTGAGTGGCCTATGACAATGGAAACTTGTTCCCTCTCCGTCCCGAGGCTGGAGGGCCTGGCGGTTAGAGGTGGGCCAGCCGTGACTCCTGGGGACTCCACGGGGGAGGGCTACCTTGTCTTCGGTCTCTGCCATCGCTGCCATCCTTGTGTTGGTTGGCTCACAGTAGAGTCACACCAAGCCCTGTCTCTGTACCACAGGGCCTTTCCTTTATTGGCATCAGCCACACTGGACCAAGGCCCCCTTAATGACTTCACCTCAACTAATGACATCAGCAGCCATCTTCTAAGTAAGGCTGCGTTCTGAGGTGCTCAGGGTGAGGATGTCAACAGATTATTTAGGGTTGGGAAGGACACAAATCAGCCCCTAGTAGTCGCTATGAGGATTAAACCAAATTGTATATTCAGAAGCCTTCCCCCAGTGGGGCCTGCAATAGAAGTCAGTTTGCCTGATCCCCCACTGCCTTGTAACCTGACTTTCGTCTACCCCCCTCTCCCTTAGGTCCTGACCCACTGGTCACCATGTGGCTGCACTAGGTGATTCCTAACGGTAGTGGGTGACTCGGCCCACGGGCGTATGGAGTCCTGCCAGGAACCATCAGAGATCTCAGACTCACTTTCATCTCCTTTTCCGGCAACTGCTGTAAGCAGGAACACAGCAGACGACCAAGGAGAGCCTGCCGGCATGGTGGCAGCCTGGGCCACAAGGGGGAGGGGCCGCAGGGCAGGGGGCTCAAGTCCGTCCCGCCGGCTTCTCTCACAGCAGGGAAAAATGCTAGATCATCCACTGCTTTCTGGCGGGGTGGGAGGGGCACGGCACACACGCAGAAATTAAAAGTCCAATAAGGACGGCAAGAAAGAAGAAAGTTGAGGTCTCAGCAGCTTCTTCCCCTACAGGCTGTACTGTGGACAGACATGGGAGCACATCTGTAACCTCAGCACTCAGGAGGCTGAGGCAGGAGGATCATGAGTTGCTATGCCACATCGTGAGACCCTGTTCAAAAGCAAAGACAAGCCCTAAAACAACAAAAAGCAGCAACAAAAAGAGAAAACCAAGAAGAAATCATCAGCCTGGGTAGAAGTGAGAAAGGACCTCAGCCATGCCAAGGAGACAAAACAAAGGTCAAAGAAGGTCAGCTGTAGCCGAGGCTGGCACCTGGGTGGATGAATTCGGTTCCCAAATTGATGTCTTTCTCAGAACCTCAGATGTGCCTTGTTTTACGGCAGATGTAATTACTGGAGGTGGGATTACCTTAGAGTGGGATAGGCCCTTAACCTCACGTGACTGGTGTCCCTTTGAGACGAGAAGGAACACGTGTAGCAGGGCTAAGGACCACACGACAAGGGAGGGAGCGTGTGTTCGTCACATCCGTGCTGCCGTGACACAATACAGGGCAGAAACGACAAAAACGTGGGGCATTTTCAAAGTCTTCGGTCTGTCGTGGTGAAGGCCTGTGGTGATGAAAGCCTGTGGTGGTGAAGGCCTGTGGTGAAGCTCATGGAGCAGGAACAGCTCGCGAAGGCTCCTCACAGCCCGGAGAGCATCGAGAACCAGCCTGGGGCTATCACCTTGAAAGGCCTGTCCCTAGAAACCTGCTTCTCGCAGACAGACCCGAAGGTTCCACAGCCTCCCCGAGTTGCACCGCCAGCTGGGAAGGGAATGCCCAGAACACGAGCCTGTGGGACGTTTCAGACCCAAACCGTTACAGAGACTGAGTAAGATGACCAAGGGCCCGCGACAGATCTTCCCCAGGGCAGAGATGGATTAAACATGCTTCTCCAGCACCCTGATGTCAGCCTCTAGATAGTGAGGGCTCTCTGCTGCTGCTGCAGGAGTCTGTGTCCGCCCCCATCAGTCCATCTCCTAGCCTAGGCCATCCATCACAGAGTGACTCAGGCATGCCCACCTTGCTACTCAGATAGACTATAAACGGAATCAAGGACATAAGCCTGGGGCTTTTCTGGATTAAATATAACAAACAAACTAACTAAATATCCATACCTTCTTGTATTAAGTCCCCCAGAGTCAACAGGATCTCTTCCCTTCCCGAATCTCAAGCTCAGCTGAGTTCTTTTTAAAAACCAAACACACCAAATCCTCCCAATAAATTGTCTTCCTGGTTTAAAAAGCCAAAAGGGAAGCTAGGTGTGATGTCACTTCCCTTTAATCCCAGTATGCGGAAGGCAGAGGCTTAAGGATTATAAATTTGAGGCTACCTTGAGCTACATAGCAATGTGGAGGCCAACCTGGGCAACACAGTAAGACCTCATTCCAGAAACAAAACAGAAACACAGTAGGTTAACAGCGCAAGAATGGGGACCAAAACCAGCTTCAGAACCAAGGCCCGACACACCCCCAAGGTCCTTTTGTACAAATGTGGATCAAAGACCGAGCAGGCTGGGCAGACGGGAAAGCTGGGCTGTGAGATGATTAGTGTCCACTCTGGACAAAAGTGGGGCGGCTGATCAGACGCACAGCTATTCTTGGTAAAGAGACCAGACAGGACAGTCCTCTCAGGACTCTGGGAAATGAGCAATGCCCGCCTGACACCCTGCAATGGACACAGGGGGTGTCATGGGACTATTACCAGAAAGTCCCTCTGAGCTGTGGAATGAATTCTAGGGCAGCGAGGAGCAATATGATGTCTGGGTACTTTAATCTAGGAATAGATGCTCAAACCGCAGGGAAAGTAGATAAATTATCTACTCTGCAAGCCGGCCTCACGCCAGACCCAGCTGAAACTCCAGATGAAGGGGTCCGGCAATCTGCTGCTGTGGGCTCCGGCCGGCTCCAGACCCGCGCATTGGTACCTGGTGGATGTGAGGAAAGCTCACGGTTCCGGGGCAACGACAAGAGCCACCGCCCTGGAGGACGACCTGATTTGCGAAGCAGTCCCTCATCCCACAGGCAACCCGCCCCGCCCCAAGTCCTCTCATTTAACCTGGTCAATCTTCATCTTTGTGTGAAGCCCAGGCCATTCCATAATCCTTCCCAGGCCCAATCCACAGCTCTCTAGGAGGATGGGGAAAGAGAAGCCTTCTTCCTGGCCTGAACACAGAAGGGCCTCTTAGAACTAAAGTGGAAGAGGCAGCATGAACTCCTGCCCAGGGAGCCAGAAAAGGGGTCTGTGGTCAGTGTCTGTGATTGCACCCAATAGCTCCTCTGATGGTGGGGAGCTGTGGTACCCAACTTTCGACACATCCCATAGCGTGCACGTGGCCCCAGCCCCATGCTGCTGACAGGTGTCTGCTTTGCTGACTTGGGATAAATTGACACCAGGCTTACAAAGCTCACACACGGCCTTGGGGCTCAGGGCCCAGGGCAGGCTGCAGGCCCCATGCGGAGGAGGAAGAGGAGGCAGCAGCGTTTGGTTTCTGGAAGGGGAAGGAGCCAGGGAGCACAGATACACCTGCAGTGTGGGCACGGGACATGGACCGTGACCCTCAGCCATAGCAAGGCTCCTCAGAACATGCCTGAGGAGGACCAGAGGCACCAGCCTTTCTGCTCCCCAGCCAGCCCTTTTCCCGTGCCTTAGAGCCTAGAGATTTCGGGAGTGGTTGCTCGAGGGTGGGGTTCTGCGCCCCTCAGTCTGCAACTTGAATTTCCCGTCGGTGAAGTTTGATGGTGGCCCATTCCGCCCTTCCATGTGCCTGCCTTGCCTAGGACCCCGAGAGAGGGCGCTGGGCCTCTGAGGGGGTCTCCTAGGGAACACAGACACTCATGCCAGTATTCGGCACGGGGCCAGACCCGGTTCTTCACAGAGTAGTCTTCACGTCGCACTGGGCAAGTCGGCCTAGGGTCGTGCACTCCTGGGCTGGCTGAAACTGCTCCTGCACCAACTGTGTGCACACCTACGCCGAACACACACCTGCACGCACCAAGTTCACACACTCCTACTCTGAGTACAAACCCACAGGCACCGAGTTCCCACAGTTCTGCACCGAGTACACATCGCAGGCATGGCTTGGGCTGACTCTAGCTGGGTCTCCCAGGTCTGCCCTAAGCCACCTCACACCATCAGGAAGCCTCTCACGTGGCTCATTCACCGGGAGATCTGCCAGCCCCGCCACATCCGACACCCTGATGCTGGCTTTGATCTCGAACACCAGCCTTCGCTGTCCCTGCTCTGACCTCTCTCCCCTGCTTCCAGACAACACCCACCACCAAGCTCATTTTAAAACACCTGTTTATCTTTTAAGCTAAGCATGGTGGCTCAGACCTGTAATCCCAGCTACTCAGAAGGAGGAGGCAGGAGGGCTGCAGGCCGAAAGCCTGCCTGGGCTACATCGCGGGTTCAAGGCCCGCTCTGAGATACTGTCTCAAACTAAAAAAAGTGAGACAGGGCAGGGCATGGAGCTCAAGGGGGGCACTTGCCAAGCACAAATGAGGCTTCAGCTCTGGGACCACATTATTAAAACACACACACACACACACACACACACACACACACACACACACACACACACGAGAGACAGGCAGACATATACATGCCAGGAATGTCTCAGAAAAACAAGTAAAAATCTCCTCAGCCAGTCCTTTCTGATACCTTCAGAGGAACTGGGCCCACCCGCCTCTCTTTGGACTTTGGCTCCGGGACTGCATTTCAGAAGAACATGTCTCAATGCTATCTTAAGCTTCCCAGCTCATGAGGCTCTATGACCACAGCCCCGGAGACACATAGAGCCGCCTAGTTGTAAGTGATCCAGGCACGAGACCACTCAGCTGAGGTCTGGTCTGCTGGTCCCTCCATTTAGAGGGGTCACGCAACAGAGCATAGTGGGCCCTCCTCATCTACAGATGCAATCAACCACAGGCCCAAGCTAGGTTTTCATTGCATGTACACAGAGTATGTAAAGACTCTTTCTAAAATTAGTGTGTGTGTGTGTGTGTGTAATTGGGGAGGTGCCAGTGAGGTTGGAGGACAACTCTGTGGCATCAGTTGTTGGTGGAGCTTTCCTGTCCCAACCACCTGTTCCCAAATAACCAGCAGCTGCTTCCCAAGTAACTGACACAGAGACTTAATATTAACTATAAATGCTTGGCCAATAGCTCAGGCTTGTTACTAACTAGCTCTTACGACTTAACCAATTTCTATTTATCTTTGTGCTGCCCCGAGGCTTGTGGCTTTTAACCTTATCCCATTTTGCGTGTCTGACTCTTTTCCGTCTGGCTGGTGACTCTTCTGACTCCACCCTTCTTCTTCCCATCATTCTCCTAGTTTGGTTGTCCCACCTATAATTCCTGCCTGGCTACTGGCCAATCAGCTTTTTATTAAACCAATCTGAGTGACAAATCTTCACAGTGTACACTGTTCCACAGCAGTCAGTTCCCTCTTCCCACCTTTACATGGGCTCCAGGGATGGAACTCAGGTTGTCAAGCTGATGGCAAGCACCTGCTTTACCTGCTGAGCTGACTTACTAGCTCTTTCCCTAGACTGCAGCATAATGTGTTTACAGATGTTGTAACTGTTCATATCATGCACATTATGCTAGGTTTTATAAATAATCCAAAGATGACTTAAAGGATATGAAGGGGGGCTGGAAAGATGGCTCAGGAGTTAAGAGCACTGGTTGCTCTTCCAAAAGATCCGAGTTCAATCCCCAGCAGCCACATGACAGTTGGCAATTGTCTGTGACTCCAGCCCCAGATAAACTTTTTCTGGCCTTCTCAGGCACTGCATATGCATGGTATACTGACATAAAGTGCAGTCAAAACATTGATTAAAAAGACTTAAAAATGTTTTTAAAAAGTGTATGAAAGGATTATATAGGCTCATGCAACTGCCACATTATTGTTATATAAGGGACTTGGGCATCCTCAGGGGTTAGTCTCCAAAGTGGATCCTGGAATCAATACCTTGTGAGGAAGAACTGTATGTGAGAATCTTCAGGGGGTCCAGAAATCGGAGGAAGTTCTCTAGAGCGTTTCAACATCTGTGCTGGAACACTCTGCTCTTGACCGGGCTTTGTAAATGCACAGCTACTTTCCCTGGGTAATGGCCTCAAGGAACATTGTCATATTGGTGATGCCTCAGTCACAGTATATTATAGTTTGTGTCTTACAGGCTCATGGGAAGGCACAAGAGCTACCTACCATCTTAGGGATATGGCTTCTGGGCTATTAGAAACAATATCCCACGGACCACATGTACACACAAAACAGTAAAGAAAGGAAACTCTCGCAATAACTCATAATTCAGAAAGGCTGAAGTATCTCCACAGAGATAGCCTTGTAAGACAAGAAATGGAAATGCAACCCAGAGGGAGAGGAATACCCTTGACCTCTGACATTCAGTGGCAAGTTCCTTCTCCATGCAAACGTTCTAAACTAGCAGAGAAACTTGGAAGATGATATACCTGGAGGACACATGCTCTCTGTGGTCATCTGAGTGTGGAATGGCCCCCTCAGGCTCCCGTTTGAACACATGGTCCCCGGCTGTGGGGCTGTCTGGGAAAGCTGTAGAATCTTTAAGAGGCGAGTCACTGGGGGCACGAACGATCTTTTTTATTTATTTGTCTGTTTTAGACTGGCCCGATTTGCTGTTTACTCTCTGCTTCCAGAGTGTGGATGCAATGGGACCAGCCAGCCTCCTGCTCCTGCTCCCATGCCTTCCTCACCATGATGGACTGCATCTCTACAGAACTGTTAGCCAAACAAACCCTTTCCCCTGAAGTTGCTTTTCTAGGATACTTTATCATAGCCTCGGGACAGTAAGAGAGATACACCCCTCCTTTAGAGCTGGCCTTGGCCTTTCTGATTATGATCAACAGTGCTCAAGGGACAATATTTATCTTCAGATCACAAGTGACTTATGAATCCAAAGGACGCTCTCATTCCAACACACACATTTCCTTCATGTTTCTCCAGCCAATCTATCCTGCCCTGTGTTCCCAGGGGCCCAGAGCCCCAGAGAGAAAAACTCAGGGTCTTCCAAAAACAGTCAAAGTCCCCAGACCTAAACCCCAGGGACCAGAGCCATACCAGGCGGCACACTGGCCTTGGGTGCAGGCCTGCCCTGAGCACTGGAAGTGAACATTTGTCCTCCCCAACCAGACTGTGAACCTCAGGAAGTTTCTAGTTCATGCTACTAAGTTCCACCACCAAGTTCACCACACTAGAGGACAGGCAGAGAGTGGACAGCAGATGGAAATGGATGTCACTGTGCATGAAGTCATGGCTCAGACCAAGTCACCAGCAGCCACCCTGTGGCTCTGATGCCATTTGACCGAGGGGCAATGGTTCGGAAGGTCTCTCACAGCCCAGCACCCACCTGAAACCATAGTACCAATGTCTTACTTTTTCTGGACCGTGAGAAGAACCTGATGCCCCCGGGAGAGGTAGATGGGTTGGAGTTGGGCGAAGACTCTTTGGATGAGGAGCGGAAGATCCCACTGAAGCTCATACGGCGTGGCGAGCGTGGAGGGGACTCCTGGTAGGAGAATGGGAACACAGTTTTGGGAGAGCCAGGACTTGTCTTGGGCCTCACAGGAGCAGACACAGGGCTGGAGGGCCGGGGCTGGGGGCCCCTGGAGAAGAGTCCTCTGGAAGGGCTGCCTGAGCCGAAGGGACTGTCCACCTGCAGAAAGACAGACACATGGGTGAGGTCACAATGCTCCAGCCACTCTGAACTCCGTCTACAGTAGACCTGTCATGACTGGTCCTTCTTACCCTCACCAAGCAGACAGAGAAGCGACTCTGAGCTCTTCCGCAGAGGTGGCGGTGGAATGGTCCAGACATCAGCGCCTGTGCCATGGACGCCCAGCCCTGGGCTGGTCAGCTCCTGTCCTGGAGCCCTCTGGTCACCCTGTGTAGCTGTCTAACAGAGAGCCTGGGGCGGGGGCAGGAAGGTGAGGAGGGGGTGCCCAACACCCCTCCTGCCTCTCTTGACTGCCCCATCCGTGACCCTTGACTGTCCCCATATTGGCTTTTGTTTTGAAGCCCTTCACTTGTCCTTTCCCAGGTCACCTGACCCCACCCCACCTCACTCAGGAGACAAAGCGTGAGCCTGTGTGATCCAGAATGCATACTAGACCTTGGGCTCACTGGCGAGGATGCTGGTATGAGGAGGTGACAGATTTCACTCCAAGCTCCTGTGGCATTTGAATGGCTAAGGTCACCAGCAGAAGTCAGGAAAACTGCTAGCAAGACCCCAAAGTTCAATGATGACTCAAAAACATAGCTACAGCGTTGTATGGTATTTTGTTTGTGTTCTGACAAATAAAGCTTGCCTGGAGATCAGAAGGCAGAGCTAGCCACTAGTTAACCATAGAGACCAGGCCGTGGTGGCACACACCTTAAATCCCAGCACTTGGGAGGAGGAAGATCAGGAGTTCAAGGCCACCCTGGGCTACATGAGATTGAACCAGTCTAAAGGAAACACAGCCAGGTGGTGATGGTTCACGCCTTTGATCCCAGCCCTAGGGATGTGGAGACAGGAATATAAGGCAGGAGGAGACAGGATCTCGGGCCCATTCAGTCTGAGGACTCGGGTAAGAACTCTCAGGTGGCTGCTGCTCTGCTTCTCTGATCTTTCAGCTTTCACTGACTCCAGGTTTCTAGTGGTAAGACTAATTAGGTTCGCGCTTCACTACAGTTTGGAAAATTACCAGGTCCCATAGCTTTAAGCCATGGCTCCAGCTCACAGCCATTCAGTATCGGCAGTGTGAATGTATTCTGGGTTTTGACCTCAGCTCTGCCTCTTACCATGTCAGCAACGAGCTCCTTGTCTTGTTGCCCCTGCTTCCTTCTTTGTGACCTAAGGACAGTCATACCCTCTGCCTGCAGGGCTGTTTGAGTGTTCATACGGTGACATCAGCACAAGGACTGATTTACAGCAACGACGTGATGCGTGGTGATTTACTATGGTCCTGTTACTTGCTTCTCTTGTGACACTAGGACCAAAGGGACCTAAGGGGACCCCAAGTCAGCAACAGAAAAGAAAGTAACTGTCCTAGCCTCAGGGGACAAGGATCCAAACCTGTAAACGCTGTACACTCACAACCAGGGCTATGCTAAGGAGGAGAGTCCCCAGGATGGATGTGTGGACCCACCAGTAGATGGTGCCCCTGAGCGCCAACATCAGGCATCTCAAAGACTATGATGCCCTTGTGGGGATGCCCCTTCAGTGACCATCAATCTCCAGAGGGTAACCCCACCTGTGATTCTGCACCTGACCCTAAGGAACTGGTGTTGTCACATGGAGAAGTGGAACCCACTTGTGCCAAATCCTTCCTGAATGGCTCTGAGTCAGAGGCTGGTGTGTGACCAGGATCTTAGCATTGAGCCATCTCCTTAGAAAGATGCTCAGGGGCTGGAGAGATGGCTCAGTGGTTAAGAGCACTGGTTGCTCTTCCAGAGGTCCAGGGTTCAATCCCCAGCAACCACACGGAGTTCACAACCATCTGTAACTCCAGTTCCAGGGGATCTGGCACCCTCACACAGACATGCATGCAGGCAAAACACCAAGGCACATATAATAGGAATAAATAAATCATTAAAAATGTTTTAAAAGTTAGTTCAAATCAACTCTTCTCCTACTTATTATGAAGATCAGTGAGATTCTTTCCTATTTATAGCCACCATCCCATTTTGCCTATGGGATTCAGGATTACTTCTGAGAACTTTTAAAGCAAGAGGTTCTTCAGGTGGTGAGTGGGTTGCCATGGGGTAAGGAATCAGGAGCCAAGAGACCCTCACCTGCAGTAGAAACCACACATACAGGAAATAGACGGTGATAGAATGAGCAAGGATTTGGACATGAGTATGAGTATGAGTTCTGCACTGTCAGTGTGGATGGATGAATGAGCTGGGCCCTCTGCATCTGGCTCTCCTCTACATAATGGGGATTCTAGACTGCTTCATGGGCTGCAAAGACGATGGACTATGTTATACACAGGAGGGATGTTTAGCATGGTTCCTAGTACACGGGTGGTCCTCCATACATGTCTGACCAGCAGCATCCCTGTGCATTCAAGGGTCCTTAATGGGGAAAGGACTTGTAGTTTGGAAAAGGAGGAAGGCTGAGTTTCAGGGATGGCTTAGTTATGAGAGCTACGGTACCGGGATCTGCTCCCTGACTGTGGAAGACCACGTGGCTCCAGAGCCAGGCAGGCCCTGGCTTCAGGTGTATAGAAGGTCCACCGTTCTTCATCACTGGAGGCCACCATGTCTGACAGCAGAAGAAGGTGGTTGGGAACACAGTGGACACCATAAAGCTGATGAGTGTTCTGACCTCAAGGCCTGCAGCTTTACCTCTGACACGATACACCTAGTAACATTACAGAAACGTCCAGGGGACCAAAGAGGCAGGGCCAGGCAGAGAGGCCAGAGAGGGAGTCACCTCAGGAAGACTGGCCCACAGCCCTCCTCCTGTTATGGTGTGTCGCTTGCCTTGCACACCAATTTGGCCTGATGAGGAGGTGGTATACCAGGCAGAGGCCAGCACTGAGCTCTAGAGAGAAGACAAAGGCAGACAGGGAAGCAGCAGGCCTCAGGAGATCACAGAACAAGGTGAAACACCAGCAGCATGAAGCAGATGAAGGGATGCCCAGAACAGCAAAACCGCCCATCACGGGGACCTCAGATCAGAGGAGACCCTGAAGTCTTCATAGATCTGGACAGGACGATGGGCAAGGGAGAGGAGACATTCTGGAGTGGGACCTGACAAGGAGCCAGGCCTCAGATACAGGGGCTAACACATGAACTGACTGAGAATCCATTCTATACTCAGAACTGCAGGCCTCTGGGAGTTAAGAAACTCAGCCTTCAGGCAGAGAAGAGAGCCCCAGAAAAGGGACCTTCTTCTTCCCCTAAAAATGGCCAAAGAGCAGAGGATGCTGGGCCCTGCCTGGACTCTCCTACAGAGACCTGCCCCCCGCAGATCCACTCCTTCCCTGTTTCCTGGAAGGGGTTGGCAGGGAACAGCAGATGGTGGGCGTCTCCAGAGCCACCAGGGATGGCCAAGCCCAGGCTATTAGGCTAGCTGAAGCAAAATGATACTCTGATCAACTTAACTTGATGATTCTCTGAGTATGAGTGAGACTCCCAGTGTGTGCCCGGCTTCGCAGGAGCTAATGGAGAGGAGGTGCTTAGGCTCTATAAGGCAGTTTCCCAGACAGGGCAAACTCCATGTTTGTCAGGGAGCCACTAGGCAGGAAGCAGAGATGAGGCCCAGCTCTTGCTCTGGTCTTAGCTGGGTTTGCCTTTCCACCAAACAGAAGAGGAGGCAGCGGGTGAGAAAGTGAGGGAGGAGCCTCGTGGGTGCTAGCTTCAGGACTGACCAGGAGGATTAGCAAGACAAGGTATATGTGCTCTGGAAGATGGAGGGAAAGGAGCCAGGAAGGCAGTCGGGGAGGGCAGGTCCAAAGCCAGGGGACCTAAGGGCCAGCCTTGGAATCCAGTGGTGAGTCCAGCTCCTCAGGCTGGAAGAGCTGAATGTGGGGCAGCGGCACTGTTTCCAGGGCTCCCCTGTGGCTGATCTCCAGAGAGGATCTGCGATCAGTCTTCAGCCAGCAATGGGTAGAAATCAAGTGATGCCGGCCGGCAGCCTTGCCCAGTGGAACATGCCTCGTGAGCAAGTGAACGACACACGAGTGTTCTTCCTTGTGGAGTCTCACAGGCACTGCCAGAGCTGGCTGCCACGTGCACCCCCAGACCCACCCCCCTGCACCTGCTGGACTGCAGACACCTTCTGCACCTGTTCCTTAGTGATGCCAGCTCATCCTCAACCATTTTGGCAAGCACAACTCCTAGCCCTGTTGGCGCTCTCGAAGAGAGACTGTCTTGTCTGAGGACACATGTAGACGGCTAGGGATGACAGGGCTGCCGGGCCGTGACCACGGGATCAATGCACAGAGTGGAAACCCCGTCATCTGTTGGGCGTGTGCTGGGCCATTCCACAGACTCCCCCGGCTGACCAGTCACTGCAGTGTGGCTGATTCTCTCTCCTTGGCTAGTTCCGACTCGGTGGCTACACCCTAGAGCCGCACAGCCAGCTGACCAGAGTGCCACACAGAGATACCTTATGACCACAAAGAACTGCTACCTCTTGGGGACGGGGCACAAGGACGTGGGTAGAGAGGAGACACGGGAGTCCCATTTCCCCAGTGACACCTTGGGGAGTCAAGAGCACGAGTGTGGGATGTGCCCCGGGTAGGACACTCCCTAACTGGCAGTCCCCCAAGCCTGCGGTTCAGGATATTACGGTGCGGGGGGTGGGGGAGTGGGGGGTGGGGGGGTGAGGGGGTGGGGGGGTGGAGGGGGGTTGGAGGGGTGGGGGTGGGATGCTGCCCTAGCACTAGGCAACCTGGACTCAGCCATGATTGAGGCAGCATCTTTTTATCATCGTGATGAAGTTTCTGCAGCTAAAAACAATATGCCAAAGTATGGCATGAGTCCCCAGGATCTTTGGAGCAGCCTAGGAGCAGGAATGGTGGAGAAGAATTTCCCATCAGCCTTGTTAGATGATGAGGCTGGGTGATAGCTAAGTTGATTTAAAGGAACATAAAAAGTGAGGTCCCGTCTTGAACACAGCCCTTGGCTCCAGCTTCACACCCGTCCACACTTGCACAGGTGAAATTGACAGGTGACTCTCACAGGGAGGGAGTGCCACATGCATCCAGCGTGGCTCCTGAGGGTAGGTCGATGTGTTTCCACTGCCCTGTCCTCCCCCGGTCTACCCATTCCCTCATCAATGCCCTTCTGTCATGAAAGTAGCATCCCTCACTCAGCTTGGGCCTCTGCCATCCTGTCCTCAGAAAGGGCCAGACATAGGTAGGAATCGAACTGAGGTTCTCGCAGGTGTTTCCGTTTTTGAGCAAGGTCAATGTTGTGAAGAACTGAGTAGGGGCAGAGGTGTACCTTTCTGAGGCAAGATGGAAATGTTTCTAGATGCCCATCACCTCACTGGTCTCCTGAAAAGGTCTCTGACTGTCACCCACACTAGAGATTCCTGAGGACCATGAAACAGGAGCACTGCAGGTATCCCCAGGCCTGGGAGAAGCTGCTCTCTGTGGGGGGAGGGGGCGCCAGGCTGCAATGCCCAGGGGAGGTACCGGTTCCCAGCACCAGCATCTCTTTCCATCATTCAAAGCTGCTCAGGCCAGGCCCTGCTTCCGAGCTGTGTCTGGAGACTGCTGATGTAGGAGAGGAAGGTGCCCTATAGTCCCCCGCCTTCCACAGCATCCGCTTAGGACAAGCCCCTCCTCCCGGGCATGGTCCTTCATCAGGCCCCTGGGTTGGGTTGGGCTCATTCTGAGCAAATGCTGGAGGGAGGCAAGAATACCTCCACGACCTTCCCCTCTCAGCTGACTTACAGTGCTAACCACAGCCTCTCTCTGGATTTCCGGGGCCACCACGAAAACCCTACCTCCTCCACCGAAGCATCTCTGCCTCAGCCTCAGTTCCTTTTGGCTTTTCCATGCAGGAAAGGCTATGTGGGACACAACAGGGCAGAGGACCAGAGGACCCGACCTGGCCACACTACAGGCGCTGAGCTGGACGGCGCCTGCCAGCCCAGGCCCCGGGCCGTTTTCTGACATGACAGTCTTTCTGGCTGGGGCACAATCACTGCTAATAAGGTTGTTTGGGTAGGGCAGGGTGGGGCCGGGGACTGACTGCCAAGTGAGCCTCATGGGCCTAAACCGATTTGTTGATTCAATTGTATGTGATTCAAATGCTCAGAGAATAGACTCCCTTTTTCCAGGATGGGAACTCGTGCCCTAATCCCAGGCTGGAGAGCACCCAGCGGCCACTCAGAGATGCTGCAGCCCCTCCCTGTGGTCATTTTTGTGCTTGGGTCAGTGGGCGATAGATAGGAGGCCACTTCCCAGCTGCAGGGGAAATCTGCAGGCTGCCTTGACCCGCTTCTTGGATGGCCATCGTAACCCCTCACCTGCCTTCACCGCCATCACCTCTCATTCCTGGCCTGGCTCTGTATGGCCAATACCCTTGGTTGTGTCATGGTTTCTTAATGGCAGGAAACAACTAAGCTGTGAGGGAGGGGAGAGCAGTGAGTTAAAGAGAGAAAGGCAAATGGGTGTGGTCAGGGAACCCGTCAGAGGAGAGGGATTAGCTCAGCCCCAAATCCTATGGGCACAGTGGGCGGGACAAACTCCTGTCTCAGGTAGTGGTAACACCATTTTCAACTTCACTGCTTTTGGCCTCGTCTTTGCTATTCGGCATCCCAGCTCAGTTCACTACTCATCTCCCTCGTTCACACCACTCACTCGCTCTGGGGGAGACTGGTGATGGCACGCAGGCCACCTGCAGTGAGGACAGGAGGAGGGAGCAAAGCCCAGAGGACTCAGGGACCAGAGCAGGCAGCAACATAGGAGGTGTGGCCCTGTGAGGCAAGCTGTCTCAGGATGGCTCAGCAACATCCAGCCCCCATGCTGCTGGGATCCCCATAAAAGTAAACCTGGAAGGGCGTCTCAGACGCTGCCTGCCTTGGGGCAACTCAGGTGTGGTGGTGGGAAGCGTTGAAAAGGGGAGCCTTACCTTCCGAGAAGAGTGCTTTTCCGAACTCTCCACATCTCCATCCAGGAGCGGCATGGCAAAGGAGCTCAGGTCCTGGGAGGGAGAGAGAGCACCAAGTCAAGGCTATGGTCCCTTGGGGCAGGTGCAGATACTCTAGGAGGTACCACCGCCCTCTCCAAGAGTCCTTCTAAGAACCAGCCAGTAGAGAGACACAGTTGTAAGGATCCTGGTAGGAATAAATATTTAAAGAGATACTGTGTTCCTCCCTTTGGCTACCAGACTATTGAAACAACAGAACGGGGAAATTGGTATTTCTTCTGGAATCTCAGCTTCCTGGGGAAAAGGCTATGAAACTTTGTGCTAGCCTGATCTCCAGTCAAGAGATTTCACATCATTCTGACAAGCTGTCAGACCACCTTGCAAAACACACCAGAGTCAAGAGACAATGATGTGTTAATGATGGGTGGACTACACCTTAGCCAGGATGCTTACTTATGCAAACCTCTTGCCCTCTACTTAAATCTTGAGTCTCATGCCAAGACTCAGGGATGGCCTTAGAGAGGCATTTCTTCATAATGTGGCCACGTTGAATGATTACTTTCTGCTTTTCACTATTGCTTGTCTATTTGACTGGCGTACTGAAGAAGGTCTGAGCCTAGGTCAAGGAGGCCAGGTTCGGCTGCCAGCCCTAGCAACTCCAGCAGGCACAGGGGATGCTCACCTATATCCCCATTCCCTTCCGGAACATCAAGCTGAATGTCCAACAGCAGCCACCACCCCCCCTCCAAGCAGGCTAGAAGGAAGACAAAGTCACGGACCAAAGGCATAAAAAGACAAAGAGTTAAGGAGGCAGTCTGGAAGAGTAGCGGCCTATCTGGGGATGATGTGGGCAGTGGCTGATGAACAGGATTTTCTTGACATGAAACATGAGGCTTCTTTGAAGTGGTCCAAGGAAGTGTGTCTCCTGGAAGGATGACCACACTTGTGGAGGGTGGTACTGGGACCATCGATGAAGCTTAATGACCGCAGTGGAGATGAACGAGAGTGGGGTTATATTCGTTTCTTTTTCCCACTGCTGTGATTAAATGCCCAGACAAATGCAACTTCAGAGAGGATGGGATTCTTTTGGCTCACAGTTCGAATACTTCCAGAGGAAAGTCGAGGCAGCAGGAGCTTGAAGTGGCTGGTCAACATATCCGTAATCAGGAATGGAGAGTCATAAACTGCATGTTTGTGCTCAACTCTCCCAGGGAATGGTCTGCCCACCATCAAGATGGGTCTTCAATGAACCTAATCAAGATCCAGCCATGTTGACAGTTAGCACCAACCATTACAGGAGTCTAGAGCAGAATGGGGAGGGGTGGGTAGCTCATCGCTGAGTCAGGTATAAGGCAGAAACATCGCTTTGCCTCTCTAGCTCTGCTGTGCCCTGCATCCCTTCCTGTGCCCCGCATCTGCCCTTGGAAAATGCCTGCACACCAGATGGGACCACCCGGCCACCCTCAAGTCTACAAAAATTGATGTCTGTAACACTTCATTTTTGTTTATTTAAAAAAAATAATTGGAGTAAAATATATACAATGAAAGTTATCACCAGGTCTGTTTGTGTGTGTGTGTTGTGCTGGAATACACTCAGGGTCTTACATAGGCTAGGCAAACACTGGACCACTAAACCACCTGCATCCATGGGCACTTAAAGAAAGGTAACCATCTTTAAGTGTATGGTTCAGTGGCGGGCGGTTAAGTAGACTTGCATCATTTTACATCCATCACTATAACTGCCGTGAGTGTGCTATGTCAGAAACAAGCACATGAACACGCTTTCCTACAGAGTCAGCATTTACTGAATAACAACTCACTAGCCATTTCAGTTTCCTTGGCTGGCATTTGTCAAGTAGCCCCTATTTCCTCCATAGCCGGCTGAGGTGAACACGGGTTCTTGCATTCCAATCTTAACTGCTAATATGAACTCTCAGCTCGCACGTTATGTATCACACAATAACTATGCCTGTGTGTACGTGTACATGTAGGTAACAGAACGACTGTGAAGGGGTCAGAAGGCCAACAGAGTTCAAGGAGTTTCAAAGAGGCCTTGCTGATAAGGGTTCTTTCAGTGAAAGAGGTTAGATCAGATATGAGCCCAGTCAGAGGCAGTGTGTGCAGACTCCAGCCAAGCCACAGGGTCAGAGCTGAGCTGAGCCTCGGAGCTGAGTCAAGCTGCAGAAGTGAGGTGTGAGATGCTGGGCACAGGGGCCACAGAGGCGAAGCACAGGACTAGGTCCAGACACACGGACGCTTCACCCAAGCAGGGACCAAGCCAAGCTGAAGTCTCAGACAGTTGGGAGTTCTCTGCCTATTGTACTTGCGCCTTCTCTGTCTCTCTCTCTGTCTCTCCTGCTCTGTCTCTGTCTCTCTCTCTCTCTCTCTCTCTCTCTCTCTCTCTCTCTCTCTCTCTCTCTCTCTCTCTCACACACACACACACACACACACACACACACACACACTGGGGTGGTCTGCACAAAATGCCCCATAGGCCATAGGCTCATGTATTTGAACACTCGGTGCTAAGTTCGTGGTGCTGTTTGGGAGGCTTAGGAGGCATGGCCCTGCTGGGAAAGCATGTCACGGAGGATGGCTTTGAGAGTTTAAGGACTCCCGCCATTTCGAGTTGTTCTCTGCTTCGTGCTTTGGTTCAAGATATAGATGCTGCTTCCTGCTCCTGCTGGCCACGTTGGCTCCTTACCGCCATGCCTCCCTGTCACAACAGACCCCTGTCCCTCTGGAGCAATGACAAGATAAACTCTTGCTTCTTTAAGTTGCCTTGGTCATGGTGTTTGATCACAGCAACAGAAGAGTAACACAGGAACGCACACATGCACCTCACCGGTCAGATGTCAGCTTAGTGGGACCATATCCCTCTTGGGGGGGGGGCTGGGTGAGGAGGTCACACCCTGCCCTCAGTTTGGTGTGCTGGGTGAGTTCTCATGCCTGGCTTTCCTGGTAGGATTTTAATACTCTCATGTGTGGACTCAATTTACTTTCATAAATCGAGAGGATGGTATCTTTTTCCTCTTAGGAATCTGTCATTGCTCAGTCTGTGCCGTGGGTGGTAGTGGACAGATGGTGGTGTTTACGAGCCCACCAAGTTGCAGAGTCATTTTCTACTCTTAAAATGGAGTCAATAGCTGCTTGTAAAATGGAGTTTCTCGGGGAGAGGCACTGCTTAAAACCATTATTCTACACAGAATGGAGTAACTGAGGGCAGGGTACAACCCGATCTCAACAATATCTGTTTCCAGAAACTTCTCATCTCTCTGAGAAGAAACTCTGAAATCAACACCAAATCTTCATCCCTCCCTCCCAGATCCCAACAAAATCCTCTCCAGCTTCTGTCTCTATGAATATGACAACTCTGGGATCTGCAGAAGAGGAAACAGATGCTGTCTGCCTGAGCATGGCTTATTTCAGTTAGCACAGTTCTCAAGGGTCCTCAGGTGTTAGGCTGTGAGATAGGTGCATCAGGTGCATCTGAATCTTTTCCATCTCTTTCCTCTTTAAAGCTGAATTCTTTCCATTTTATGGCAGACCACAGTTTGCTTATTTCATCTATAAGTTGAGGGGCACTGGAGACGGGGGTGCCTCACCCCCAATTCACAAGCTGAAATCCTGACCCCCAAGTGTTTGGAGGTAGGCTATTTAAAGATGCAATTGAGTTGAATCAAGATCATTAGCACGAGTACTAGAAGGAGACATCAGAACATGGACACACGCATGGAGATGAACACATGAGGACCAGGCAGAAAGTTCCAGGTAGGAACCCAGGAGAGGGAGAGAGGCCTCAGAGCAATCCACTCTGTCTACAACATTAACCTTAGACTTCTGGCCTCCAGACCTGTGAGAAAATGAATCATACTTTGTTGTAATGGCCTAGCAAACTCAGAGAACAGGCTTAAGAAAATCTCTGCATGGCTTTGCTTTTCATTCTGTCTTGGTGAATATAGAGACATAGAATTGCTGGGCATAAGATGATTCTATGTGGTTACAGCACACTAGTATACTGTTTGCTACAGTGGTAATACCATTGTACTCTCCCATTAACAGCACACAAGTTTCTATTTCCTTTGTCCATGTATGTATGAGTGTGTGTGTGTGTGTGTGTGTGTGTGTGTGTGTATACACCTACCTATCCACCTACCTACCTACCTATCCACCTACCTACCTATCCACCCACCTACCTACCTATCCACTTACCTACCTACCTATCCACCTACCTACCTACCTATCCACCTACCTACCTACCTACCTACCTACCTACCTATCCACCTACCTACCTACCTACCCATTTATCTACTAATCATCTATCTAGTTCACAGTACTGGGGATTGACCCCTTGTGCATGTTAGGCAAGTACTCTGTCCTGAATTCTGTCCCCAGCAGGAACTTCCCCACATTCTAACCAATTTGTAACCCCCTGTCTCAGTCACAGCAGCCATCCCACTCGGTGTGAGGCTGTATCTCCCTGTGCTAGTCATTTGCATTTCTCTGGACCCTACCAGCCTTTTGCCTGCTGTTGGGTGGTTTGTTGGTCTCTGGGGAAAGGTCTGTTGGGGTCCTTTATTTTTACAATAGTTATCTGTTGTTGGGCTGTAGGAATTCTTCATAGATCTTCTCATCCCGAGTGCTGCTTCTTCACACTTCCGGCTGTGCCTGTGGATGTGCGGATCTCTCTAATCTGGTTTAGTTGCATTATCTATTGCCCCTTTTGTTCCCTCTCCTTACAGTGTTGTATTCAGGAAACCACTGTCACATCTAGAATCTTGAGGCTTTTCCTAGACACTGTTTTTACTACAGTATATTCAGGCCTCTGATTCGTCTAGAATTATTTTTTTTAATATGGTATCAAGTAACTATGCCACTTCCTCCTTTTGCATGTGGGTGTTAAGTTTCTCCAGTGCTGTTTGTTGAAAATAAGGCCCTTTCCTCATTGAAATGTCCTGATACCCCATCAAAAGTCAATTGCAGGATGGAGAGGTGGCTCAGTGGTAAAGGCCCTTGCTGCAAAGCCTGATGGCCTTGGTTTGATCCCCAGAGCCCTCTGTTGAGGGGGAGGGCTGATTCCTGCAAGCTGTCCACTGACTCCACACCTGTGCTGTGGCATGTGCACACAAACACATGAACTAAATAGAGTGGTAGGGGGTGGGGGATGAGAACATAAGGGGGCGGATGGTTGAGGTGGAACAGGGACGGAGTGGGAGAGCAAGGAAAGAGATATCTTGATAGAGGGAGACATCATGGGGATAGGGAGAAACCTGGTGCTAGGGAAGTTCCCAGGAATCCACAAGGACAACCCCAGCTTAGACTATTAGCAATAGTCGAGAGGGTGCCTGAACTGGCCTACCCCAGTAATCAGATTGGTAAATACCCTAACTGTCATCAGAGAGCCTTCATCCAGTAACTGATAGAAGCAGATGCAGAGATCCACAGCCAAGCACCAGGCTGAGCTCCAGGAGTCCAGTCGAAGAGAGGGAAAAGAGATTCTTTTTTTTTTTTTTTTTTACAGAATAGTATTATCTTTATATAATTACACAATTGTACATATATAGACAGATGACTGATATTTTTTTTCTTGTAGCATACTCTTTATTTTATTTTATTTTATTTTACAATACCATTCAGTTCTACATATCAGCCACGGGTTCTCCTATTCTCCCCCCTCCCACCCCCTCCCCTTACCCCCAGCCCACCCCCCATTCCCACCTCCTCCAGGGCAAAGCCTCCCCCCGAGGACTGCGATCAACCTGGTAGACTCAGTCCAGGCAGGTCCAGTCCCTTCCTCCCAGACTGAGCCAAGTGTCCCTGCATAAGCTCCAGGTTTCAAACAGCCAACTCATGCAATGAGCACAGGACCTGGTCCCACTGCCTGGATGCCTCCCAAACTGATCAAGCCAATCAACTGTCTCACCTATTCAGAGGGCCTGATCCAGCTGGGGGCCCCTCAGCCTTTGGTTCATAGTTCATGTGTTTCCATTCATTTGGCTATTTTTTTTAATAATTGAGTAAAACCGAAATTTATTATAAACCACAGTCGTCCTAGGGACCTCCATGCTATATATATAGCCTCCATGGTTCTATGGGTTGTGGTCTGATTGTTCTTTATTTTATATCTAGAATCCACTTATAAGTGAGTACATACCATGACTGTCTTTCTGGGTTTGGGTTACCTCACTCAGGATGATTTTTTTCTAGTTCCATCCATTTGCCTGCAAATTTCATGCTTTCATTGTTTTTCTCTGCTGAGTAGTACTCCATTGTGTATATGTACCACATTTTTTCCATCCATTCTTCTGTTGATGGGCATCTAGGTTGTTTCCAGGTTCTGGCTATTACAAATAGTGCTGCTATGAACATAGCTGAGCATGTATCTTTATGGTATGAATCAGCATTCCTTGGGTATATGCCCAAGAGTGGGATGGCTGGGTCTTGAGGTAGTTCGATTCCTAATTTTCTGAGAAACCGCCATACTGATTTCCACAGTGGTTGTACAAGTTTACATTCCCAGGGAAAAGAGATTCTATGAGCAAAGGGCATCAAGATCATGATAGGGAAATGTACAGAGACAACCAAACCAAACTAGTAGGAACTCAAGAACTTTAGACCAGCTGTGGAGCTTCCATGGGACTGGACTAGGCCCACTGCATAAGCAAGACAGTTGTGTAGCTTGGTTTGTTTAAGGGGCCCCCTGGCAGTAGGACCAGGATATCCATCCCTGGTGCATGAGCTGGCTTTTTGGGGGCCATTGCCTATGGTGGACTCCTTGCACAGCCTTGGTGCGCGCGCGCGCGAGTGTGTGTGTGTGTGTGGGGGGGGGTGGTGGTGTGTGTGTGTTAGACCTGCCTCAACTGAATGTACCAGGTTTTGCTGACTCTTCATGGGAGACCTTACCTTTTTGGAGAAGGGAATGGGGAATGGGTTGAGGGGGGAGTGGGAGGAGGGAAGAGA
This sequence comes from Peromyscus leucopus, assembly GCF_004664715.2. Taxonomy (NCBI): domain Eukaryota; kingdom Metazoa; phylum Chordata; class Mammalia; order Rodentia; family Cricetidae; genus Peromyscus; species Peromyscus leucopus. Next base: position 62,102,980 of record NC_051065.1, read on the forward strand.
GGGGTTGGTGTGTAAAATAAAAAAGTTTCTCAATAAAGAAAAATAAATAAATACAGTATAAAAATGCAATTTGATCATGTCTTAGGGTTTCTATTGCTCTGGGTTTCTATGCAACTTGGACATGAAAGGGTTTATTTCATCTTACAGTTTATTCCCATCACTGAGAAAGTCAGGACAGGACCTCAAACAGGGCAGGAACCTGGAGGCAGGAGCCAATGCAGAGGCCATGGAGGGGTGCTGCCTACTGGCTTGCTCCCTATGGCTTGCTCAGCCTGCTTTCTTATAGAACCCAGGACCAGCAGCTCAGGGACGGCCCCACCCACCATGGGCTGGACCCTCCTCTATCAATCGCTAATTAAGAAAGTGCCCTACAGGCTTCCCTACAGCCAGATCTTTTCTGTAGGCATTTTCTCAATCGAGACTCCCTCCTCTCAGAGGACTCCAGCTTGTGTCACACTGACATAAAACCAGCCAGCACAGACCATAGATATGGGAATTTATGGGCTCTCTGTTTAGCAAGGTGTTGTATGTGTTCTGCTTGGAATGTTTCTCAATACCTCAAACTCTTCAGGCCGAGGTCCCTCTTCCACAGCCTCCCACTCACTCCCAGGGAGCTGACTGGAGTTTAACTACTTAGGGGTGGACAGTGCCAACCTCACCTCCGCAGCCCTCAGCAAAGCCTGGCACTTCAGGCACAGCCCAGGCAGGCCCTGCTGCCGCCTTGATCTGCTGCCCTTCTCCATCCTACCCCGGACTCTCGCTCTTCCTGCCCTGCCCACCCTCGAGTGCTGGTTTGGGCAATGAACGCCTCCTATGTAGCAGCAAAAGCCTCACTCGGGTGTCTGCCCGGTCCCACTGTGAGGCAGAGCGAACGTCTCTCTCCTCTGTGTTTCTGGTGCTTCAGATGTGTCTTTATCGTGGGCTACAAGGCTCCGGACTAAAATCAAGTTTATTCCTGTAACTCTGAGTCTGTCAAGGGCAAGAGGAGAGCCGTTCACCTTGTCCTTGTCTGTGCCACCCTGTGACAGGCAGTTGGTGTCTAATGTGTCTGAATTACGTCCTGACCAGGCACCCGCTCTCCCAGCAGCCAGTGTGGAGGGAGGGGCATGCAGGACGTGCAGCCGGCTAGCCAGCAAGCAGGCCCACGTGGTTGCAGGTCACTGGTAAGGGGGTGGGGGTGGCAGGGTGGTACTGACTCTCTAATTGCTACTTTTAAAGAGCAACATTCCTCTCCAGCTTCTAATATTTGCTCAGTGGCTGCTGTCTCCTGTGAAAAAGCCTGTCTACAAACACTTGAATGACCACCCCAAGAAAGCTGAATGCTTTAGCAACGGAGGCAAAGTGGCTTGGGACTTTAAGACAAGATGTTCTGCACACAGCTGGGACCAGACCACTCTCGTCAAGCTTTGCTTGCAGTAGCTTGAGCTCATGTAAGGGTCTGATCAGGCCGGTCATAGCTCCTTGGGTGGCTTGGTCAAGCAACCCACCAGGGAAGTCCCCTGGCACTGGTGACTGGCTTTGCTGGAAGATTCCCATGTTCCACATTCCAGGACTCTAATCTGGGCTCTCATCTCTCAGTGTTCATCAAGATACCTGTACACCTTGGGGGAACTTCGTGGAAAAATCTCTCTCTGCAACCATGGAAACGAGTCTGTCGGCTTGTGGAACAATGAGGTCCTGGCTTCTCTGCTCAGCCAACCTTGCAGATGACTCCTGGAGCTTACCCTGTGCACACAGGGAAGTTCTCACCCCTACCTGAGCCTCAGGCTCCCCTTGCTGCTGGTGTCTGTCTGCTACGGGCCCCAAACATTCTGCTCACAGGCACAGACATGGTGGCAGCATCTTCCTGTGCTGCATAGAGACAGTGAGATGTGGGAAGGGAAATGCTAGCCAGAGGGCACTGGGAACATGCACCAGCTGCATGGAATGTACTAGACCAAGACCACTTGATGGCCATCTGGGTCTCTGGAAAGAGTGAACTTTCAGGATATGGATGGCTAAAGTCACCAGTTAGGAAACACCAGGAACCCTCTGAAGTATAAACCAGCTTTAAAGTCAGTTCACTGGATCCCCCAGCCTTACCTATCTTTAGAAATACTGGCAAAGCCAAGTATACCATAAAAAAGTTTTAAAGAGAGTGCCACTGTTGACCTGTGTGTTGTAGAGGTGCTGTGTGTGCATGGTGCTGACCTGTACACATGCCTATGGAGGTCAGAGGACAACTTCACATGTCATTCCTCAGACAGTCTCCACCCTGATGTTTGAGACTGGGTTCTCAGTGGACTGGAACTCATCAAGTAGGCTAGCCAGAGAGCCAGAGAGAGAGATGCATGTCTCTGCCTCCCCGGCACTGAAGTTAAAATTGCTTTTTATGATGCTTACCCTATGTTATCGAACATGAAGAAACTGAGCTGGTGACTAACTGGAAGTTTAACCCCTACTGACTAGGGTCAACGGTATTAGAAGGTTATGTTACTGCATGCTACTGGGAGAGAAAAGCAAATACCAGTATCTCCCGGCTATAAATCCTATAACCTACAATGATCACCTGCAAGATATACTCGCACAAGATATAGTGGCACAAATGTTGTTAGTAACCAACCACTGTTACATTGGACTTAAGGGCTACTCCATGAGATGGGGCTACTCCATGAGATGGGGCTACTCCATGAGATGGGACCCATACCTGACACTGCTCAAGTGGCCAAGAACCTGAAACTGGATAGGTTATAGGATTAGGATAAAACCTAATTCTGCTAAAAAGAAATATAGCAATAAAATGACCCCTAATGACATATATCTGGGACTAGTTAGCCTTGCTCAGCCCTCATCAGAGAAGCTTCTTGCTGTAGATAGGAATTAATACAGAGACTGGACAGTGTGGAGAGGAAGAGACTTTAGTCCATTCAGTCCTAAATATGATATGTCTTCATCAAAGCTCTTCCCTTAAGGCTCAGGGATCTATGAAGAAGAGGAGGCAGAGAGACTGTAAGAGCCAGAGGTGATGGATGACTACAAAATATATTGCATGTATGAAAAAATAATTAAAAATACGTAAAAAATTAAAAATAAATAAGATCTGCAAAGTGGGCAGTAAGTAAAAGGAATAAAATAATAAAGATAAGAACATAAATTAATGGAAATAAATAATAATAAATAAATTGCTTCTCAGTGCCCTGGCTTTTTTGCATGGATTCTGAAGATCCAACTCAAGTCCCTGTGCTTCTGTGGCAAACAGTTTACCAACTGAACCGTCTCCCCAGCCCAAGTTTTTGTTGTTTTTTTGAAACAGAGTCTCATGTATCCCAGACTGGCCTCAAACTTACTGTGTACCCAAGACTAGCCTTGAACTCCTGGTCCTCCTTACTCTACCCCCGCCCCCAATTCTAGGATGACAGTGTGTGCATCACCACACCCAGCTGCGTGCTACCCTCGGCTGTTCCTCAACACGTCCCTATAGCAACAGCCTTCCTATAGCAGGGAAGGCTGGTGTATTATCCCCATCTACGGAGGAAGATGATGGAGGTGAGAGACTTCAAGCCATTTCCCGATACTAGACTACACCAGAGCAGAACAAGGTGCTGCAGCACAGCTCTCTCCGCCTGCTCAGGGCTCAGAGACCTTTCAACCTCTGGGGGAGTGTCCCGGGAATAGAGGCCGACAATCAAGGGTCAGAGGCTTTGAAGACACAAAGCCAGCATACCTGCAACCTTACCCTCCTAAGAAGAAAGGCCCTGAGGATTTGTACTTCTCAGTGATCCACTCCCAAAGAGGGTTATGACACAAACTTTCTTTTGAGCTCTTCTTTGTAGCTAAAAGTAGCAGATGCTGTTGTGAAGTACAGAAAGATACAAACACCCCACCTCAACTGAAGCAATCCCTCCACAATCAGTAACGTTTTGTATTGTTCGCCACCTGGATACCCTTCCCCCAGTCTCCTCGTATCTCTTATCTCAGTATTTCCCCATAAGATAAACAGACTTGGGAATGCTTATGACTACCTGATTCTCTTAAAGGCTTCTTAAAGGCTGCGTGTGTTCTTCTCCTGATTTAGCCCTGGCCATAAAGAAGGGGCACGATCTGGCCTGTGTGCCTCAAGTTCTCTGTCTTTACAGAACTCCACTGTTGTTGCAGCTGGGACACCCCAGAAAGAGGGCTGACAGAGCCACAGATACAGGACCAACAGAACAGCTGCCAGGGTCCCCTGCCTCTGAAGGACACAGGGTCTTAGATGTCAGAGTCATGGTCGAAAATTCCGTTTTGAGTCCTACGGGGTTAGGAATACATCTGGGATGACTTTCATTCTCCACCCTGCTGAGCAGACCTAAGGACTCAGAGCGCCCCCTGGAGCTAGCCTGGGCTGTGAGCCAAGGCTCCTTCCCAGGCACAGGGGCAGAGGTGAGGCTCTGTGCCCTGTTTACTCTGGGGGTGGGGGGGGAGGCTGGGGGGTGGGGGGATCTTGGGCATGTTGGCACTGCAACTTTCCTTTCCATCTGTCAAATGAGACCGTTTAAGAAGATAATTTCAGCTTGCATGGTCTGTTTTCAGCTGGACAAGAGGGTTCAGTAGCTTAAAGGGGCGTTCTAAGAGTCAGAACAGAGGGTATCTGAGTCACAGAACTTGTTACACTTCTGCTTTAGCTAGCTCCCTCAGGAGGACAGGGTGAAGGAGCCTGCCTCCAAGGATGCGCCACAGAGGAAGTGTTAGGACAGTTCCGCTCCTGGCTTCCCATCTCTCTATGCCTCTTGATCATCATCTGAAACCCAAACCCTTATTTCCTTGATTGACATCTAAGGCCCTTGAGCCTAAGGACCTGGATATCAGTACAAAGCCAGCCCAGGACACTTGCTCTGACCCTTAGTGTGACCTCCTGGGGTTTCTATCCCGACTTCTTCCTCTTTCTACCTGGAGGCATGGACATGGTGGGCAGCTCCCATGTCTCTAATTGTATCTGAATCTAAGATGTCATTATGGACTGAGCCTGCCTCACCAGCCCTGGCCTTGGCAAGCTCTTCAGGTGGGAGGTGGCTACACTGGGCCAATCTTATGCAACCCCTGAAAACCACCAAATGGGTGGTGGTTCTTGGTACCGATGGGTGGTGGGTGAAGGCCAGAGCCATGGTCAATTGGAGTCTTTGAGAAACTCTCCTGTTATATAACGGCTCTCAGAAGAACAAGGAACAAACACGGAGTCACCAGAACTGGGTAACAGAGGGCCGGTGGCCAAGTGAGGGAAAGCCTAGACTCAGCCTTTGGAGAATGCAGGCTGGTGGGTTCTGACTTTGGTCCCAGAGACTTCCTGATGTCAAACCCATACTCCCACCCCCACCCACCCACATGGACACACAATTTTTTCACTCTCACGTTACCCTCCTCCCTCACCTAGACCTGACTGACACCTGGCTTTAAGGACTGTCCTTGCCCGGGTATCCCCAATTCCTTGCCAGTCTATGCCAACAGTGGCTTCTCCAGTATGCCAGCAGGACCAAACAATAAATCCCTTTTGTTTGTTTGTTTGTTGTTTGACGAAGACTCTTGCTATATATACAGCCCAGACCGATCCTCCTGCCTCCCCTCCTGAGCGCTGTGAGGACAGTTATGTGCCACCATACCTGGCAATACATTTTACTCCCTTTCTTGCATTCGTTACTTTTCTTGGCATGTCACCAGATACCTTACAGAAGGAAGGGTTTGTTCTGCTTCACAGGGTGAGGACACAGTCCATCCTGGTGGCAAAGCCACAGGGTAAGAGCTCGAGGCAGCGGGTCACATATCCGGGGGCAGAAAGCAAGGAGGGACGGATACTGTTTTCAGCTCACGTTCTCCTTTTTATTCAACCCAGGATCCCAGCCCATGGAATGAGGCTGCCCACAGTGAGAGGCATCTTCCTGCCTTAGTCAATCCAATCTAGAAACTGCCTCACAGACACGCCTAGAGGTTTGTCTCCTGGAGCTTGTTAAGTAGACAATCATGATTAGTCATCACCATCCTGAAAGTGAGCATGGCAGAGTCCTTAAGATCCCCCCCCCGCCCCCGTCCCCTCCCTCATGACCCTCCCCTCATCCCCTGATAACATCTCACACATGAGAAATCATCTTTACTTCTCAAGAGCCTTAGTACCCCAGTCTTCAGACCCTCCGCACCACGAGGTGTTAGCTGTCACAGTCACAGAGCTGTCATAAAGGCCACGTGCATCCTTTATGCTCCCAGCAACCAAGAACACCGCCTGGACCGATGACCAAGCTGTGGAGGGGGCAAAGGTCACTCGGGTTGTGGAAACCAGAATGGTCTCTCATCTTCATCTGAGCCTGGAGGCTGCTGCCTCCCTCTGACAGGAGAGCTGATTCTCCCTTCTCCAGGCAGAAGGCAGGGTGGTCAATGACCCGCTCAGTCCTTCTAAAGAGGTCTGGCAGAGCTTGCAAGCTACTCCTGGTGTTTCCTGCACTTGGCCAGGGCTATATACAGAGGCTCAGAAGAATCTCCTGGTTTCCCTACATTCCATCTGAGGGGAACACGTGTCTTCTCTGACCTGCTCTGGACTAGTCATGCTGTGGGATACCAAAGAACCACCCACACCCCCTCCATGTTTCCAGGCCAACCCTCAGGCATCACCTAGCTCAGGCCCCACAGCAGCCTCTTACTAACTGTTCTCAGGCAGGGCTGAGTCCAGAGTCTGCCATCACCATCGCGGAGACTGGTAACTCCAGTCAGTCTGCTAACCACAGAAGGTCGGTGACTCCACTCAGCCTAGTGTCTCGTCTCCTTCCGGCCTTGCTTGAGACCCTCCTGGGAGAAGTGAGAGCAGGGACAGGGGGGCTCACAGGGACTGAGTGGGTGGAAGCCACAGGGGCCTGAGTCACTCTCCATGGAGGAGGAGGCAGGGAACTGCCTGGGGAGGGCCCAGGATGCCCAGGTGCGACAGTCAAGCCATGCAATCTGCACAGCCATCTCCTGTGACCACCTCAGACATCGTTATTGCTCCCTGCAGATGGTACTGCCTGGTTATAGGTGGTTTCCTCCATCCAGAACAACTTTCCTCTGCACAGGGGCCACTGCAGACCCTAGCCAGAGAAAGGGAAGAAGGGAACATGGAGCAGGTAACAGCTAACTGGATACGTTGCCCTGGCAAACCCCAAGTCCACTGACTCTCTCAGGCAAATCACGGTGGTATTGGGAGCATGCCCTGCAGATGTGGCTAACGTTGGCAGTCAGTGGGCTACAAGGAAAGCAACTGCTCTCCAAACCATGGGTGGACCACTTCCAATAAGCTGCAGGCCTGGAGTGCAAACAGAGGCTTCCAGAAGAAGGAAAAACGTTGCTTCAAGATCACAGCATCTACTCATGGGTTTCTACATGGTCAATATGCTCTGTGGATTTGGGAGGTCCTACTCCAACAGGCTCACATGGAACCCTATAAGTAAAAGGTTTATATCTATTATAAAAATTTACATATTGTATATAATCAATACATTGCTATGTGATTATATATCTCCTTAATATGTGTATAAATACATTTCAAAATAGAAGACAGAGCATCTCTCTTTTCTAGGTATTTCTTTCCATCCACCCACCCACCCACCCATCCACCCATCCATCCATCCATCCATCCATCCATCCATCCATCCATCCATCCTTCCACTCAAGCATCTTCTTTTGGAGACCCTTGCCTCTGCAGCATCAAGGTCTCCTATCCCTGAGATGAGGGAACACAGCAGAGATCTAGGAAAACAGTATGCATTATTTGAAGGTTCTTGGGCTACCTGCAGCGAGAGCATCCCTCAGCTGACAGGTGGGTACTGTATCTGAAGAGTCATCCCTTTCCTGAGAACCAATGTAATATGCAAAGGGAAGGGATGTGTGAGGGGACAAAGGTAGATGTGAGGGGGTGCTTGTCCTGGGAGCATCCATACAAGCTGGAAACAGTCAGTGAATTACTATGGAAGAACATTTACTGTGTGTAAAGGAAACACCCAGCTTTCTCTCTGTGCCCAGCCTGTAAAATGGGATGGTCATTCTTTCCTCCCAGCTGGAGCCATGTCCATCTTGTCCTGCATCTGAATGCATGGGGATGTAACAGAGAACACCTTCTCCCTCCACACACCACCACTCAGCAGGCTGACTCTTCACCTCAGGGTCTCTGGCTATTCCACACTTCCAGACACAGGGAGCCCCTGAAAGGACCTTGCCTTTCCCTCTCACAAAGGGGCTCTCTGACCATGCTAATGAGCTCATAGAAGGGGAGAAGAGGCCACAGACAACATCTCAAGACACCGTGATAAGAGAATTGTGTTTAATGGGTGTCTTGGCTTGCTCAGGCCTTCTGTAGCAATTACAGGCAGATAAGCCAATGGCAAGATGGTCCTTAATTGCCAGGGCTCTTTTCAACTCTGACACCCTGTGATTTTACTAAGATCGGTCTTTAAAAGGCCAGTGCTGGGACTCTTGGAGAGGGCTTGTTCACTTACAAAAGGCCAGCTGCCAGCCAAGGCTGTGCCCACACACCTCAGAGTTAAACCTTCGTGGGCATCATAAGCATCTTGTCAGAAGCTGTCCAGTCCGCGAGCTCTCTCTCACTTTAAAGGAAAATTCCAATGATGGGGGAACACAAGATGCTGTCAGGCCTGTCCTTTGGTGTACAATCCCAGAGGGGCCTGAGACAGACCAAGGCTCCCCACAACCTTCTTCTCTACCTGTCCTGCCTCATGCTCCCAACAAGTTAAACTCAGTTCATTCTGGAAAGGGAACCAGAATAAAATTGGGCTGGGGAACATTTTAATAAAGCCACATGTGGCTCTGAGGCACACACTTCTATACTTGGGAGGATGCTGTGCAGAAGAGGACACTTCCTAAAGAGGTGCTTAGGGAACCCTCTCGCCTCTCCTTCCCACGGCCTGAATGATGTGGGGCTCTGGGACATGCCCCAGAGCTACGGCCAATGTGCTCCAGCTCTGCCATTTAGACCATGTGTGTCCAGCGTACTGAGCCAGGAGATTCTTGTCAAACTCTCCTCAAGCCCAAGGATACCTCCCACTCTTCTTGTTCATCCTCCTGCTCTAGGCCAGGTACACAAGATGTTTTTAAAAAGCACCAAAGAGTTCAAAGGAAAAAGAAAATACCAAAAACAAAAGAAGACTAAGGAGGCATCCCTCCCGAGCCAGAGGGGAAGTCCTTCATTTACTTGCTCTCTTTCTCCTTCACCCTGGGCTTGGGGATGGGAGGCTGCTCCCGAGCAGTTGACTGTTCTTTTTCAGACTGACAATCCCAACCTGTTAGTGGACCATGAAATCGATTCAGCTGACAGTGCAGTCACCAAACACTTAAGGGGAACAAAGTTTCTGTCTGGAGAGATGGCTCAGTTAGGAAAGCGTTTGTTGTTCAAGCGTGAGAACCCAAGTTCAGATCCCCAGAACCCTGTAGAAGCAGGGCATAGTAGCACACACCTCTAACTCCAGCACTGGAGAAGCAGAGAAAAGCAGATGCACGGAGCTCATTGGCAGTCGGTCTAACCAAAGCCAAAGAGCTCCAGGTTCAGTGAGAGACCCTGTCTCAAAAAATTAAGTGGAAAGTGACTGAAGCAGATCCTGGCATCAACCTCTGACCTCCATAGCAGAGCACATATGTACATATGTATCTGTATATACACATGCACACCTACAGGAACATGTACCTATACCACAGAGAACACATCTTTGTTACATAAAACTTGTATCTTGATTATTTATATGAACATAGAGCATCAAATACCCTATTTCTCACAGTGTTATAGACAAGAAAGTCTGAATGACTCTGCCTTAGAAAACTCTGGGAACAGTGTAGTCAATTTCAAGGAGCAGAGAAGAGCAGATCTGTCTCTAAGATATCAAGAGAAGCGCAGAACAGTAGATGTTAGTTCTCCTCCCCTGACCTCTTCTATGCTTTGTGCCCAGGAAGATGTGCATAGAAAAAGACTACAGACTTCCATCCTTTGCCCACTCCAGGCAGGCGGGCAGGGGGAGATTCCTTGCTCCTCACCTCCCTGGCACCTCCTTTGGTCCCTCTCCTGACCTGCTGTCTCAGTCACTGTGAAGAGACAACACGGCCAAGGCAACTTTTTTTTTTTTTTCTTTTTCGAGACAGGGTTTCTCTGTGTAGCTCTGCGCCTTTCCTGGAACTCACTTGGTAGCCCAGGCTGGCCTCGAACTCACAGAGTGCTGGGATTAAAGGCGTGCGCCACCACCGCCCAGCAAGGCAACTCTTATAAAAGAAGCATTGAACTGGGGGCTGGCTTACCGTTTCAGAGTTTAGTCCATGATCATCATGGCAGGGAGCATGGAGTCACGCATGGTGCTCGAGCAGCAGTAGAGAGCTACATCCCGATCCATGGGCCGAGGGAGAGAGACACTGGTCTAGCGTGGGCTTTTGAAATCTACCCCCCAATCACACACTCCCTCCAACAAGGCCACACCTCCCAAGTAGCGCCACTCCCTGGTGACTAAGCAGTCAACTGTGTGAGCCTGTGGGGGCCATTCCTATTCAAACCACCATCCCTGTGACTAGAGGCTCTGCTGTTCTGAACATAGGTTATGTACCTATATTCTCTGAACTAAAACATTCCCTCCTGGAGGGAAGTTCCTGAAGACTCAAAAAAAAAAAAAAAAAATGAAATTTACAAGGCTCAGGAAGTAAACAGACTCAAATGTTTCAGGAAGTTCCTGAAACTTACAAGATTCACAAGGCCAGAGAGAGACAGCTCAGAGGGTAAAAGCTCCTGCTGCCAAGACTGACAGCCTGAGTTTAATCTCAAGTGGTGGAAAGAGAGACCTCCCCCAGCACCAGGAATGCAGCTCACTCTTTGGATAGGCCCCAGTACTTCAGCAGGTGTGACCTGGCACAAACAGCCCTGGGTACAAAGGGACAGATGGCAAGGAGACATGACAGCAACCAGGGCTGGGCACAGGGAAGAAGGGATCCATGGGTCCAGCACTGAGTTTAGGGGCAGTGGGACTGTTTCATATGCTACGTGGGTAGGCAGGTGACATTACACACTCATCAAAAGCCACAGAACACACAAACCTGAGGGTGAGCCCCCATGGAAACCATGGACTCTAGGTGATGATTTACCTGGAAAGGCTCAGCACTGGTAACAAATGTAGCCTATGAAGGGAAGATGTTAGTAATAGGAGAAATGGGGGAGAAGCACTGGGGGACTCCTTATACTTTCTGATCTAGTATTCTATAAAGCTAAAACTGCACCCCCAATTCTTTTTTTTGTTTGTTTGTTTTTGTTTTTTGTTTTTCAAGACAGGGTTTCTCTGTGTAGTTTTGGTGCCTGTCCTGGATCTCGCTCTGTAGCCCAGGCTGGCCTCAAACTCACAGAGATCTGCCTGCCTCTGCCTCCCGAGTGCTGGGATTAAAGGCGAGTGCCACCACTGCCCAGCTCAATTCTTAAAATTTAAAGTCATTTTTAAAATAACATAATAAGAGAGCAGACATCGAAACATGGTCTCACGTCCTCTGTCAGTCACTGGGTCCAGGCACCTCACCGTTTGCTGGTCATTACAGCAGGAGACAACAGAAAGACCGTGAGCTAGCCAGGAGCCTGCCTGGAGCACCTCAGAGGCATCTGAGGCCATTGCTTTATCTGGAACCTAAAGGCCAGTCCACAGCCTGGTTCCTTGCAGAAGGCAGAGGAGCAGAACAGGTGCCTTCTCCGGAAGCTGGCAGATCTTGGGATCTTTGTAAGGCAGCCTTGGATATATAGGATAAATAAGGCACGTGAAACTTGCCGCCTGGCCTTGCAGGGAAGGGCACTGAGAAGCAGGCCCTCAGTTCTCAGGCTCCTGCCTTCACACTCAAGGCTGCGGCCATCACCAGGTGGTGCGCTGAGAAGCCCGAGCACATATGGGCTGGAATACAGATCCGAGGCCCCGCTGTGCAGTGGGCTAGTGCTGGGCCTAACTGGTGCTGCATAACGCATAACACTGGCTTCCTAGCAGGGGACACGTGGTTGCGGATGAATCTAAACAAGGACATCACCAGGTTTTTGTTTTTTGTTTCTTCTGCCAACAAGCCCATTCCATGCTGGAGGGGCTTGTTATATAAAGAGGGGAGGGAAGAAAATGCTGGGGTGTGCAGCCAAAGTCACCAGACAAGATCAGCTGTGGCTCCCGTGGGGGTTCCCGCAGGGAGTCAGGTACAAAAAACAGGGGCTTGTTTATGGCTTTGCTTTTCCAAGGAAGAGAAGAGCCTGCTTCTCACATCCCAAGTCTTCTCTTGGAATTGAGTTTGGATCATTCTGGAAGGAGGACCTCGTCTCTGCAATGTCCTTATTGCCCCTTCCTCATGTGCAGGACCCAGCCCCCTTGGGACGAAGAGGAAATCTCCCTGAGTGTCTCTTCTGCAGCTAGTCTGCTCTCTGTCAGGCATCTTTAATTCCGACTGAAGTCTCATAGAAGACTCTGTCAGGTACTGCATGTGGTGGGTTGTCCCCTGAAGAGTCAGGAAGAAAGCAATTCAAAAGTCTCAAAAAGTCCCTGAAACATACAAGACCCTTCCCTCCAAGACCACTGAGGAGCCTGCAAAGCCTGCAGAGAGCTCCAAGGCTCCAGTCTCCATGACGATCACCTGCGCTGGGGTGGGCTTTGGTGATGCGGCTGTCCTTGGTTCATTTCTGCTCCGGCAAGTAACCCCTCACCTATACCTCCTGTAAATAACCCCAAGCAACTCCTCGTTCTCAAGGTTGGACTTCGGGAGCATCCTTACTGTCTGGAGTGAATAAATGTTTGTTCATGTCTCTCCAAAAGGAGTGTCGTACAGCACCCCCAAAATGTTCATAGCCTGGGTGAAGGGAGGAGGGGACTGGACCTGCCTCGACTGAATCTACCAGGCTGAGCTGAATCCCCAGGGGAGTCCTTGCCCTGGAGGAGATGGGAATGGGGGGTGGACTGGGGGGAAGGCGCAGGGGAGGGCAGGAGGAGGGAGGACAGAGGAATCCGTGGCTGATATGTAAAATTAAATAAATTATAAAATTAAAAAAATGTTCATATATTGGAAATATGATCCCCAAATTCGCACATTAATGCTAGTTAGAGGTAGGAGCTTTGGGAAGTGATTCAGACTACATGAACTCCAGAGGGTGGGGCTCCTACAATGGATGGCATTAGTGGCTTTTTAAGACCAGGAAGAGAGACTTGAGCCATATACCGGCTCCATCTCATCATGAGATACTCCACCAGTTTTTGACAAAGCAAGAAGACCATCCCCAGATGCTGCCACCATGCCTCTAAGATTATGAGTGAAATAATCCCTCATTCTCCATAAATGACCCAGCCTTGGGCATTTGTTATATCCATAGACACAAAAAAGGACCATATGTTCATGGCCTTTTGCCCTTTACAAGGTCCTGTTTAACGTGAGAGCTATGTATCTTAGGACCGGGTGCCCAAAGTGAGTCAACCCTGCATAAATAAGGCAGAAGAGTGACAGAGGATGATTCCTAACATAAGCCTTGGGCCTCCACATGTACAAGTACCCCCTCCTGTACACACACAAGTGTGTCTCACACACACACATACACACTTACATACCACATGCATGTACTTGAAGATGGAAAAAGAAAGAAAAAGAAGTAAGATCCCTTGATGTCCACACTCAGCTGATAGTCTTGCAGCTTCCAGCAGATCTGGCTCTAGATCTCTCTCCACACTGGCGCTGGGAGAACCCAGCCACTGTGTAACTGTTCTGACCACTAAGCTGCTACATTATGGGGAAGCTCGTGCCAGCAACGCGGAGAAGGCTCCACAGAGAGGGGGCTGTACAGCCAGTGTGGCGGCGTCAGATGTGAGAAGGAAGGAGCCTTTAAGATGTTCCAGCCTTAGCCACTGACAGAGAATGCAAGTGAATCGTTATGCTCAGCTGAGCCAGGCTGCCTGAGAGCCCTGAGAGGCGGTTCCAAGCCTTGTGTGTGAGGGTAGGGAGGTGGGGGGGGGGTTGGGGGGACAGGGACACATGACCCAAATGCTAAGTACCCTGTCCAAGTTACTTCAATTTCTGTTTCCTAGTTTAAAAATCTAGACTCATAGGCATTCCTACCAGAAAATGCATTCACACATGGAAGGATATAAACACAACACACCAGAGCTAACACAGAAAGAGATTACTGTGCTGCGTGGGAATCATTTGAAAAATGCCAGTCATTACTTTAAAATACTTGGCTGATTTTAAGGGCGAGAAGCTATTATTATGGCGCCCAGTGGGTAAGAGACAGACTCTTCTTTCTCAGAGCTTTGATTAGAGGGAAGAGGGGGAACTCAAGCCGTCACTCACAGACACAGTGAGAGGGCGGTGTGGGTAGGCAGAATGAGGGGCCACTCGGAACCCCTGGTGACCACATTAGTGACATAGAAAGGTCCCCAGTTAGATGAGAAACATTTTGGGGTGCTCTGTGGTGAGCTTGAAAATTGCTCAAAAAACAAAGAGGAGGAGGAGGGCAGAGAGGGGGGGGACACGGGGGAGATGGGGAATGAAGGGAGGAAAGAAAGAAGGGAGGGTGGGGTGGAGGAGAGATGAAGGCGGGCAGGCAGGGGTGGGGTGGCTGGTGCTCTGTGGTCCAATGTCGGGAGAGAACACGAAGGGAGGCTGCTGGGGGCCCCGGCAGCTTTCTCTTTGAAGGGGTGGAGAGGAAGCGTTTCCCTACGAGTGCTTAGGCGGCCAAGAACAGCTAGTCTCTGCACCTCTGGTCACACTGACTGTCTAAGGCCGAACAGGAAGACTGACATCAGGAACGACTACATGAAATTATTAATTAGCAAATGCTTCCTATGCAGTCTTTCAAAACTGAGGATGATGGAAGGGAACAGAATTCCTGAGGAAATCTGAAAATACATTTCAACAGCCAGCAGCTGTGTTGGTCAAGTCTGTAATCCCAATCCTTGAGAGGCAGAAGCAGGAGGATTGCTCATAGGTTCAGGGCCAATCTGGTCTAGATAATTAGCTCCAGGCCAACCCAGGATACACGTTGAGACCCTGTCTTACAACAACAAAAGCACACTACAAACCTGTATAGTGGCACACACCTGTAACCTCAGCACTCGGGAGGTAGAGACAGGAGGATCAGGAAAGAATTCAAGGCCATCCTGGGCTATCTGAGACGCCGTCTTTTAAAAAGTATATAGCAGCTAGAGACAAGATCACTCACTGTCACATCCAGTGAGGATCTGTGCTAGGTCTGGAATCAAGGGATATGTGGGGTAGACAAAGATAAGACATGGGACCCGTGCTAAACCATCTAAAGATGGTGACAGGGAAGGGACTGACTATAATGGAACACTGTGACCTTTTGGGGGTCATGATGTGGTGGCTGCACATTTATGTACATTTATCACAACCAAGCTAACTGTGCTTACAACTGACAGGCTGCACTGCATGTGAATAGCACCCCAGTCAAGCTGGCCTACAACTGACCAGCCAATCACAACCTATCCATGTGGTGGGCAGCAGAGTAAGCCATCTGCTGAATGTGGGAAATGCCTACACTCTGCATCCTGGGATGCTGAGCCAACTTTTCCACACCGTGGGGGCAGAATCTTTAGGAAGCAGCTGGGCTTTGGGTGATGACTCTACATCATTCCACAGAAGTCTCCAGTTCGGTTGGCCCCATGGATCTGCCATACCCTGATGAGACAGAGACTGTACCTTCCTCTCCTCCACAGTGCAGGACTTACTTACAGCATTACATATTCCAGAGCCTGGCTGTATTGTCTAAGAAGAGTGATTTGTTAGGCATGAAAGCCTGAGTTCTCCCCCACAGTGAGTGCTGGACAGTGTGAGAGGTCACAGGCCCACATAAGTGTGACACCACTTGTAGCCAGACCCCCTTCTTCAGGTCAAGGCAGTATTTCAAGATAACTCAGACCTCATTACGCCAAACCCTCCTCTGAGTTGGCAGCTACTGGGTTATCCATTCTCAGAAGATGACCCTACATGCTGAGGAGTGAGAAGAGATGGATTTTCACGGGGTAGAGATCACCAAAGAAGGATGGCACCTGGGTAAGGCCACTGTGACTGTCATTGTGAACTGTCAGTTTCACAGAATCTAGAATCACCTGGCAGATGATCTTGATTGTGTTAACTGAGACAGGAAGACCCACTCACTCTGGACCACACCGTTCCCTGGTTGGATCCTGGACTGCGTAAGTGGAGAAGAAAGCTCAGCAGGCATTCATCACTCTCCGCTTCCTGGTGGAGGGTGTGATGTCACCAGCTTCCTCAAGATGGCGCTGCCTTGACGTCCCTGATAAGATGGATTGTACTCTTGAGCTGTGGGCTGAAACCAACACCTTCGCCCTTGAGTTGCTTTGGTTGGAATATTTAATCACAGCAACAGGAAAAGAAACTAAGGCAGTTACTTTTGGAAGCAAGGTGGTAGGGATGCCCACACATGGAAAGGCTAGGCATGAGGAGGCCTGAAGGTATGGCTCCCCCGGTACCAGCTCTCTGTAACCTGGCCCATTTCCCTCTAGACAGGTGGGACACACGGGGCTTCCAAGCTCCCAGAAGACAGTGGGTGGCTACTTAAAAGCATGAGAGCTGTGCGTCTTGGCTGGGTATCCTGTGTTTATACACCTGGACCGAGGAGCCGCCATTCCAGACTTTGGCCGTTACCAAGACCCTGAAATCCCTGAAGCGCCCCAAACTGGTGTGTGGTGGTCAGGTTTATTTTACGGTCACGGGCATATGACGGTACGGGACTGCACTTTTGTGACGGCACTCGGGCAAGGCGTGGCTGGTAGCTCCAGGACTCTGGATTGAGCACAACATGGAAGCATTTGGGGTGACTGAAAAACGCACCCCAGAGTTTTGTTTCTGTTGTGCTCGTCTCTCACAGGCACAACTGGAGAGTGTGATTTGTGCGGAGCTGCTGGACTCAGAGCCTGACAGGCAGAGCTGGGGATGTGAGCAGAGAGAACGAGAAGCTGGTCCTTAGGGCGCATGAGGCTGGCCGGGGAGCCTGTCGAGTCCACACTCACCACACGGGGGGAGCTCAGGACGTCTGTTTTATGGGGCGGGTGTGACACAAGAGACAGGCTGTGCTGGGACGTACACCTGAGCTCTGGTCCACTGGTGAAAAAACGGGAAGGAGCTGATGGTTTAAGACAGAGGAAGAAAGAACAGTTTTCACACACCAAGAAGGGCTTTGGAAAGGAAGAAAAGAGGGTGAAGAGGAAAACAGAGGCTCCAGACACCTCTACACAAGCATCTCTTCAGAGGTGGCCCTTGTGAATACAGTGTCCCTGTGGCAGTATGACTCCATGCCCTGGTTCCAGGAGGCTTGGGAGACCTGCTGAGCAGCAGCTGGTGAGGCCCCCACGGGTTCCGGGTGAGCCTGAAGGAGCCTGACTAGGGCAGAGGGCCTGCGGAGGTCAAGGCTCTCCCAAGTGTCCTCCTCCCCTCCAGGCTCATCTTCCTCCCAGTTCTCCCCCTGCTTGGCGTGTTTGGAGACTGACTGGTGAGCACATTTCAGGGCTCTGGATCTGAGCAGAGAAGTGTAGGATGACTCAGAAGAGTGGGTGGCGGCAGATGCCTGCAGCCAGCTCTGAGCCAGGCCTGGCCAGGTCTTTGGAGCTGACGTCTGACATTAAAGGACAGATCCCACCAGCCTTCGAGGACTGTGTTCCAGATGAACGACTCTGGCCAGGAGCAGCCCCTTCCCACATACCCCACCTACCAATGGCACAGTCAGGAGCAGGGTCATGGAGAGGCCATGCTCCGTGTGGCAGTGGTAATCCAACAGGCTTCATTCCCACACCTGGCTGTGTTTGGAGGGGGTCTGTGCAGGCTGCCAGCTGTGGTCACTGGTCTTTCCCTAACCTTCTAAGCATAGGAATCCATCTGCCAAGCTGGGTGGAACGGCTTTGGATACCAGGAACTCTGGGAAAGAGTAACAAAGGATGACAGTTCACTTACCTTTTCAATAAGCAGCAATCGCCCATCTGCTGTTTCCTGGGGAGAATCTTTCTAAGCATGTCTTTGCACTTCCCCTGATTTGGTAAGAGCAGGGGGGGTGGCCTAGGGCTGGACTTTGTAGAAAGTACCAGAGCTCCCACCTCTGTGCCAAGCAGGGCAGAGCTTTCCCTGCCTGAAAGAGGAACAGAGCCCCACACTGCTTGTGGGGCCCCGGTCAGCTGGAGGCACTGCTCAGTCCTTATACCACGCGACAACGTGTTGTTTGGTGACCTTGACATCTTTTCCTGAACGTAAGCCATCCCACTCTGGGATGTGTCTACCTGGGCATTTCCAGGAAATCTGAGCATACCACAGCCTGACACGTTTGCATCCCCATTCCCTATCCAGTCTACAAAGCATGATTCCATATGTGACCTGGCCGACACAACTTGAGCATCACAGAGACTGCCTGCAGTGAGGCCAGCTCTTTGCCTGCCGGAAAAGCAATAGGCTCATGCTTTCCTGAGGGCTGGGGCTTCAGACCTTCCCAGCTCCCGATTCTAAGACTGCTTCTCTCCTCCAAAAGCAATGAAATGCAATTTTAGGAGCCCTCAACTTTCAGGAGTCCTTGACCAAAAACAAAATGGAAAGCCAGGTCTGGCGGTCCAGGCTTGTAAAATCCAGCTACTCAGGGAGGAGCTAAGGCAGGAGGATCATAAATGTAAGGCCATCTTAGGCGACTCAGTGAGACCCTGTCAATTTAAAAAAAGGGGGGGGGCTGGGGATCTAGCTTAGTGCTAGAGAACTTGCCTAGCACTCATGAAGCCTTAGGTTCAATCCCAAGGACAAGGAAGAAAAGAAAAGGATAGCCGGGCTAAGGAGGAATAAGAACCCCTGAGTCCCTGGCCCTCCATGGTCCCGAGAACTCCATCTGGACGGCTGGCATCCCTAGCAGGTGTTTGGTAAACAGCACCGCAGACTATGGATGGCCCTCTTCCTGTCTCCTTTATCCTATTGACTGGCATCAGCTCAGCAGGCCCTCACTCACTGGTGACTAACCAGCTGAAGCCACGATTACTGGCAGATGGCTGCCTCCCTTAAAAGCAGACAGACAATAAATGCCACCACACACCTCGCCGGCAAAGTACAACCAAAACAAAATCCGAGCCTGGCTTTGATTTCCTCCAGTTTTCTCCCTGTGTCCCCTGGGCTACAGCTTGGAGAAGTATGAAAGGAGATGGAGAAGGGACTCCAATGATACTAGAAAGATCGTGGCACAGCCCTGACCTTCAGGGGACGGTCATGGCCGCAGAATTGCAATGTGATCTCTCAAGACCGAAGAGAGGAAACCCCATCCGCTCACCACTGAGTGACAGGCAGGACAGGAGAGGGGCTGGGACTTGGCAAGGACAGTGAGGAAGAGCGGAGCCTGCAACGGCTAGAACACTGCAGGACCCCAAAGCTCTTTCGCCTTGGTTGCCTGCTGAGTAACTCTGGTGGTAAAACCCATCCTGGCCCTGCTTTAGAAGACGTTTTCTAGGGCTCTGTGTGGCTCCAGGAAGGCACCCAACTGAATACTCCCTTAGACAGCAGAGCCCATTGTTGGTTAAATGTCTACTGTGTGCTGGGAACTGGTTCTTGCTTAACTGATTATAGACTCCACACCAACCTAAACAGACATGCATTTCTAGAAAAAAAAATGACTCAAGAAAATGAGATGATTTGTCCATGGTCCCCAGCTACCTGACAGAATACAAGGTTCTAAGTCCCATGCCAAAAATTGTGTGTGTGTGTGTGTGTGTGTGTGTGTGTGTGTGTGTGTGTGTGTGTGTGTGTGGAGGTCACAAGGGAACAGCATTGGGGCTAATGACTCAATTATATGATTGCTTGCTGGTTAGCCTTCAAGTCTCACTATGCTGCACTGACTGGTCTGTGACTACACAGCCTAGACTGGCTGCCTCTTCAGTGCTGGGATTACAACTTATGTGCTACCATGACCGGCTTCAATTATTACCCTTTCTCCTCCTCCTCCTCTTTTTAAACAAATGAGTTTTGTGTGTATGTGTATGTACCCAAGTGTAGCACATGCACATGTGTGCAGGTGCCCGCAGAGGCCAGAGGGTGTTGGGTGTCCTGGAGCTGGAGTTCCAGGTGGTTGTGAACCTCCAGATGTGGGTGTCAGGAACTGAGCCCAGGCTCTGTGCAAGTGCTCCTCACTACTCAGTCACCTCTCAGCCTGTGCCTCATGTCTCCCTGCCTGGCTTCAAACTCACTGCCTCTACCTCCTAAGTGCTGGGATTGCAGGAACTCACACCACACCCAACTTCAATCATAATTTAAACTCCAATTTTTGTAATTAAGATTAGAGCCCATGGACCCACAGAACCCCTTTCGAGTTCTTGGACCGTAAGTTATGCTTGTGACAAGGATATTTATCCAGACTGACACGTGACTGGCTGGAAAGCACAGACTTCATGGCTTATGTGTCAACACTCTCCAGCACTGGTGTCAAGCTTGTCAAGAACTGGGGACAAGCCTGCCGACACTTTGGGGCTGAGGAGGTAGAAACACAGACCTTCAACTAAGCCGCGGGCTGTAGGTCCTAATCAAGTTCTTCGTCAAGTCACAATGAGAGGCGAGAGGAACATTTTCGCTGCCAGACGTCCACTGCCAGGTCTTGTTCAGTGAGGCGGGAAGGGCTGGACTCTGCTTCTAAGCTGGCAGAGGACCTAGGTGTGAGCTTCTAGTTCCCGTGTGCTGCCTGTACCATCTCAGCAAGCTGTACAAGTTCATGGGGCCTCAGTTCCCAAGTGGTAGACAGTGAAGGCTCCCAGGATCCTCCGGGGAATTAAAAGAGTGAGGATCCATGAAAATGACGAGCCTGGGGCTGGTACCTAGTGTGCGGTTGGTAAGTGTGAGATGTGACAGGAATTAAGACCTCAGCCGATTGCTGGGAGTCATCAACTGAACTGACCTGTAAGGACCAGCAGAACACAACTGAATACTCAATCGTGCAAAGAAGGAAGTGTGTAGCAGTGGCACAGGTTAGCCCAGGAGTCAGGGTGATGATGGAAGGCTTTGCTAGAAGGAGCTGGGCAAGGTGGGTCTCCACACTGATCACTGATAGATGAGAAGGGCCTGAGAACCCCTCAGACTGAAATAAAAGCCCAAATCAAGGTGGCTCAGCAGGTGAAGGTGCTTGTTGATAAGCCTGATGCCGTACACACACACACACACACACACACACACACACACAATAAATGAATGAATGAATAAATAAATAAATAAATAAATAAATAAATAAATAAATAAATAAATGTCACAAAAATTCAGAGAACCCAAATTAAGTGTACCTGCCTTTTCCAGAAAAGCCTGGCCAGACAGTACCATTGGTGGATGAGGTCAAGACCAAACATCTCGTTCTTGGAATGCTGGGTTACTGGTCCACAGGGCTCAAGACTTTGTTTGTTTCACTCAAGCACTGATTTATCACCATCCTGAGGACAGGATCCAGTGAGGAGCCGGCTTGGAAGCTAGTGACAAAGCCCCAGCCCAGGGACCCGGTCCCCCAACGCCCATCCTTAGCCTCGCTGTTCCTCACCCAACCCCCTTTATACAGAACGATCAGGCAGGGCCTCTGGGCACCGGGCTTCTCTTGTGTCAGCCTTTTCATGACTTTAGGAAGAACAAAAGTACCCTCCATCTCCTGGGTCCTCTATCAGTTCACTGGGGAATCTGACTTTCTAACTTCATTTTCTCTTCTGTGAGTCTGTACCTGCTGCAAGGTCTGCTGTCGGGCTAAAATAGTCCAACATCCAAATGGAACCCAACCAAAACCTCACCTCTGCTTTAGCTAACTAGTCCTTGGATGTTTCCCATGCACACTGGGGATGTAGCCTGAAAGGTAGGAGCCCCCAGATCTACTAGGCCACACTGCCAAGCTTCTGTTCTGGGTCAAGAGAGGGGCTATGGGCCCTGGGTCCCACTGGACCTGGCACCTGTCTGTCAAATCCCTAGGACAGCCGCTGCTGGCAACTGACCCCTGCTCTGAAGTCCCCTACACTGCTCCTCCTCTCACACTGGACGGCATCTGAAATCCCTCCTGTGTGGGTCTGGGAACCCTGGGCACTTTGGGGGCCTCTGGCCTTCTTGTGCATCCCAGGTCTGACGGTGCTTGCTGGGCCCAGGGCCCTCCAGAAGTCTGCACTGAGCTGAGTGCAGGGCCATGTGTGCTACTGGTCCACCATTCTCGAGTTATTTAATGCCACCTTTTCTTGTCCGCTTTGGGCTGTGATTAGAAACAGCACTGCGCCTCACAGCCTCCGATGACACCCAGTGGCTTGCTCCTAATCACAATCGTAAGGAGCAGGGAGGGGGATCACAGATTCTATGCTGAAGTTTTCTTTGGGTGTTAACTAGTTCGGCATGTGGAAGGGAGTCATAGGCAACAAACAAAACCCCAAACAAGACAGCAGCAGCTTGCTGCGAGTGCTAAGCATCAGTTTCCGGGGACGGCGGCGGCTGGGGCAGGGCACCTGCAGCTTCAGGTCTGGCCCTTGCCAGCCTCCACTCAGCCAGTCCGTCCTGCAGGCTCGTCAGTCCGTGCTCTGTTCCTGCTGCAGAATGGAGGGCTCCCACCTCCTCTGCTCTCTCTCCCTTTGCCTTCCCCAGCCATTTCGGTTTATTCAACACCTTCCTCTCCAAGTCAGACAGGCAACAAGCAAGCCCCGTCTTCCAGCCGATCGATCAGCCTGTGGTCTAGACAGCCCCAGGGGACACCATGGGCCAGACTCAAAGTCCCCCTGCAGCCGTCCCTAGTCTTTTCCATTTGGGGCAAACCGAAGGGATGACTCAGGAAAGGGAAGGCAATGGTAGAGGAGTCCACGGCACTAAGAGATTCAGCTTCGGGAGGGAACTTTACGGCAGGGGACGAAGCGGGGAGAGGACCCTCAAATCAGAACCCCTTGTAGACAGCCCAGTCTTTTTTCGCTTCCCCAGCCTGGCAGAGAAGGGGACAGGGACAGGCTCCGCAGAGGGACGGTGATGAACACGCCCCCTCACACTTCCCACCTTCTAAGGTATTCTCTTTAAGTCACGGAGAAGTTATATAAGGAACAGACATATAGCTCCCGTGGAGCCAAGGAGCATTTTGTTCAGCCTTGAAGTGTTTAATTGAATGAGAGCCTCTGGGAGAACAAAGCACTAGCCAACAGCAGTCCTGCACACAGAGGCGACACTATGCACCACAGAAGGAAACACCGCACACAGGGAGCGTGCAACTGCCATGCATTTATAGGGATCCAGCCAGAAAGGTCTGCTTACTCAGCCGGGAGGGGTCCCAAGGTCTCCTCTTCCGGATGCTGGGCTGTGAGATGCTGGCGGGTGCGATGAGGAGCGGCAGACAAGCTGCTCTCTCGGCTCTGACAAATCCGGCTCTCACCTTCCAAAGGCCAATCCAAGGAGGGGGTTCCTGACTCTTTCGGCTCAGGCGGTTTCTAAGGTTCGGATGCTCTCGGGAGCCTGCTGCCTCACGCCTGCAACAGATGGGGACTGGGGCTGGGCGTGTTCCCAGTCCCCAGAGCAGCGCAACAAGCAGCTGGCAGACAGCATGAGCTGGCCTGAGACAGCCCAGGCGACAGTCCTGTTGGTTAGAGCTGGTTTGCTGCTTGAGAGGATGACAGAGCTCAGGCTGATACCCTGGGCGTCCGTCAGGGCTGCAGCAGACTAGCATTCCCACCTGTGTCGGGGCTGCCTGCTGAGGAGGTAACTGTACCACATAGGCAGCCAGTGGGAGGCGGGGGGGGGGGGGGGGCAGAGCGGAGCCCTGGAAACACAGGCAGCATTGGGGAGAACAGAGAGGAAGGAACTGAGGCCTGGGATGCAGCCGCTGGGGTCCTTCTGCCAGCAGGCAAAGGCTAGTTAACTTCAGAGGAAGACGGCAGGCGGACTTCTGCAATCAGGCGAAATCAGGACTCCCAGGGAAACCCTTGCCTTGGAGGACAGAGCAGGCAGCTTTTCTCTCTCGCAAGAACGACAGCTCTAGCCTTCCAGGAGGCTCTGCTAGTGAAGCCCTCACTGGCAGATACCACGTCCCCCAACTCCAGTCAGACAACCTGCAATCCCAGGCCCCCTGCAGGTGACACGGTCCGGCCTCTATCTTCCTTGCCTCTTGTTTCCTGGCTTCTGATGCACTGCTCTCCGGAGCCTTTGTTATTACATGTGGGGTAGCGAATTCCTGGAGAGAAAATGACTCACCTGTGCGCTCACCACTCCTTCACAAACAAACCTTCTAGAGCCCATTCTCTCCTCACGACCTCTGCCACACCCTGGGCCTCCGTGCCTGCCCTGATCAGCCCAGAAATCACTGCAACTGTTCAAACCAGACAATCCTGAGCCTGTCTGTCCCCCTCAAAGGCACAGCAAAAGCTCCTGTCACCACTTCCCCTGGCCACTCTGCCTCCTGACCAAGACTGGCACTTTGCTGAGTGGTCGGTCCTACACGTGGGCTCTGCCTCTTGTTTCCAGGGTTCTGTGAGCACAAGACATCGTAGCAGCTTTCCTGTGTCTGTGTGTCTCGAGACACCTGGTTGGAACAAGTCCTGGGACCTTTTAAGCAACTCCCTATGCCCAAAGGCACACCTAATATGCCACCCATGGGCTGTACGAGACCGAAGACACCTATGAATGCGGCCCAAGACAACTTCGGAAACTTAAAGTTAGGAGACGTGTGTGCACGTTCATGTATGTGTGGAAGCCAGAGGACAACCTCGGATGTTGTTCCTCAGGAGACATTCACCTTGTTTTGTTTTGTTTTGATCTTTAGGAGTGTCTCTCCCAGGACCCGGGGCTCACAGATTGGGCTGGGTTGGCTGCCAGGGAGCTCCAGAAGCCCCTTGTCTCTCCTCCCCAGCCCTGGACTTACAGATGTATGCCACCATGCCCAGTTTTTAAAGATGAGTTCTGGGGGTCAATCTCAGCCCCTCATGCTTGTGTGACCAGCACTTTGCCGACTGAGCTAGGCTAGTCTGTGGCTTTCTTGAGGTCACTTTCAGCCCAGCTAATTCTGAGATCTAAGAACTCAAAGCTTGAGGGTTAGGAAAGGAGGACCCCTGAGGCCCAGTGTCCTAAGCAGCTCATCACGTGAAAACGTCACTTTACCCTGAAAACGTCACTTTATTGCTCTTCTGTAACCTGAGCAATGTGTCACCTGATGTACCTCAAGGTCCTCTCCAGACCTAAACCATAAAGTTCTGTGACCATAACCCAGGTCTGTGCCACAGCTCAGTCATTTGCCCAGGCCCCAGTCCTGCCTCTTAGAAAACCATCTGCATGGAAACAGTGGTTCTGAGCATCTCCCAGGGCTTCTGCTGAGATAATGGATGAACAAGCATTTGGACAAAGATGAACATCGGCTTGGGATGTGCAGGATTATTCCAGAACCAGAGGGCAGCACTAGGATAAACACAAAGCTTAGCAAAACCACTCTGTATACCACTGAGCAAAGGGCTGACATCCTGAAACTAGCCCCCTGGGCGTGATGTGAGTGGCCTACCAGACATCCAGCCAATGGCAATATTTTCTCCTGCTGGTTCTCCAACTAGCCTTGCTGGGTGAGCTGGACCTGTTTTATTTTCTGTGTGCTTTATTCCAAAGCATATAAACAAGCCTAGGTTGCGGGGGTGGGGGGGGTGGGGATAATTTGCTTTGCCTGGAAAAGCTAGAAATGCCAGGGAAATAGATGAGTACCACCAAGCCAAGGTTTGTTTCACTTGGAGGCGAGCTCCTGAGAATGACTTATGGGCGGGGGTGGGGGGTGGGGGGTGGTGGAGGGGGCAATAGTTCCCTATAGCTCACTGCCAGTGATTCCACATCTCGGGTCAGGGAATCACTCAAGCAAAGACAAGTGCTGTGCCCTGAAACTTGCAAACACACACGTGGCCTGTCTCCACCTGTGTCAAGTCTTGCTCCTACAGCCTGCACTGAATGCTTCAGTGGTTTGTTTCCCCTTTGGGATTCGAGCTTGTCTGCCTTCTCACCTTAGAAGGCGGAAGCCGGTTCTCTTGGAAGACAAAAGCCACTAGACAGAAGGTCCTGGGGAGCCTCAGCACCACGGCGGGTACTCCCTGGTCTCAGAAGGAGCCGAGGTGGAAAGGTCCCTGACACCCCCCCCCCTCTCCAGCTCCCCTCTCTCACCTTTTCTCCGAGTGCCACTCTGTGTACCATTCCCAGACCCCAAACCATGGAAAAGCGAGAAAAGTCGGGGAAAACTGCCAGCTCCAAGGGAGCTGCCTGGGGAACACACTCTCTTCAGTAAGGATACAGTCCAAAGGAGCCTCATTCGGACTTCGTGGGCTTGCCCACAGCTGTCACTCCAAGTCCTCGGCCTCAGCCTACACAGGCAGGCACCTGCAGACCCTGAAGTTCTCCATTCTGTCGAGGCTCTAGCCTAGTGAAGGGCCCTTCCCTGGCCCCTCGATGTTGATACATACAAGTCCTCCTGGATTTGATGTTTACACTGCATTCACAATGCTGAGGTCTTTTTATGCCACTGCAGTCCACAGAGCGGGTAAAGGGGCATCACATTGTTTTCTTCTCCCACCCCATCTGTGTTGGTGTGTGTGTGTGTATATATATGTATGTATATGTGTGTGTGCGTATATGTGTGTGTATGTATATGTATATGCATGCACATGTGTGTGGAGTCCAGGGGTTGACACTAGGTGTCTCCTTCAGTCACTTTCCTTCTTGTTTTTTGAGGCAGGGGCCCTCACTGAATCTGGAGCTCATGGATCTAGCTAGAATCCAGCAAGCCATCCCTGAGAGCCTCCTGATTCTGCCTCCACCCAGTTGTTCGGTCTTGTTTTAATGTGTAAGCGTTGCTAAGTAATGCTTACTAAGTAAGCACTTTACTAACTGGATCATTCCCAGCCCCACTCCCTCAAGCTCCTTTTGAAGAATAAGGAAACTGCGGTCTGGAGACCCTGAGTCGCCACGCTCACTGTGGCAGGCAGTCCTGGTTGTCAACTTGACTCACCCGGGAAAGGGGACCCTCCACTGAAGAACTCCCTCCACTGGACCGGCCTATGGGCAAGTCTGTGGGGCACTTTCTTGATTGTTAGTTGATGTGGGCGGAGAGGCCGGCCCACTGTGCCCTCCATCCCCAGGCAAGCTGCTCCTGGGCTATGTAAGAAAGTGAGGTCAGTATGAGCTGGAGCAAGCCGGTAAGCAGCCTTCCCTACAGCTCCGGCTTCTGCCGTGACAGTCCCTCAACGATGGACTGCAAGCTGAAGTCAACCCTCCCCTCCCCTCCCCTCCCCTCCCCTCCCCCAGGTTGCTTTCGGTTATGTTCATCCTGGCAACGGAAAGCTAACTAGAATGGTTACTAAGCCGAGATGTTGATGTTGCCAGGATTCCATCACAACCTGGCTCCGCACCTCAGCACCACACTGTCCTAAGAGCCCCAGCCTTTTATCTGTGTGTTTTGGCTTCTTTGTATCTTTTGTTCTTTCTGTGGTCTGTGCTCACTATTTCTGTCATGGAAAACAAGGTTACAGGGCTTACAAGATGGCTCAGTGGATAACGGTGCTTGCCCTCCAAGCCTGATGACCTGGGTTCAGTCCCTGGACCTCGCATACAGGCGGAAGGAGAGGACTGGACCCACAAAGTTGTCAGTAACCTTCGCATGTGTGTTATGGCATGCGCACACCCCAATATCTGCATCACACACACCATAATAAAATAATGAATTTATAAAACACATTACAGCCAGAGTCTCTGAGGCACATGATGTCATAGTAAACTGTCTAACCTGCTCTGATTAAGCAGGTATATTAAGGAATTACATTAAAAATTTGAAACAGTGACTTCAAAGACACAAAACATAGTAAATGTGACCAGAAAAATCTCAAGCCATGCACAGTATTTCCTGAGCCATACTAGCGACACAGAAGACCAGAAATCTAGAGCACACATGTGTAAATCTACTCTACTCCTGTCCATGGATAACGGACCTGGGTGAATTTCTTAGTGCCCCAGGACCAGTCACAAATGCTTGCCTGACCACCCCCTGTCTTTAGTCATGCATCCGTAAGTTAAACACAGAGATGCTTTCAATGAACCTCTGTTCTCCCTCCTGAGTGTCGATGCTACCCCTGCCTGTCTCAGGCCTTCGGGGTCTGCGAAGTGCAGGCCGGAGGCCAGGGGAGCGGCATCACTGAGCTGCTGAAACAAGAGGGGTCTACATCCAGGCATCTTCCCTGTACTCAGCAACTCCACGTACTATGCAGAGTGGTTTAGTAGCCTCTGAAACTGTGACTGAAAACCAACCCTCCAGAGAGGTCCACTGGACCCTGCAGGAATCCTCAGGAGTCTGCAGGAGACGGCTTTCTAGGCAGCTCAGGGAAGGCTAGAACCCCTGTGTAGCCTGGCTTTCCCCGCTGGCTGCTGCCCTTGAAGTTCAGATACCACTGACCTGGGCGAGCCCTTAACCTCACAGGACTCTGCTGTAGAGCTTTGCCATTAAAAACAACAACACACAAACCTTTGGGTTATGAGTGTCCCTCTGTAGGAACACACACACACACACACACACACACACACACACACACATACACACACACGCTTGCCTGATACAGCCCCCGGGTTTCATCTCTGCAGAAACGAAACAAAAACAAAAGAACAGCTCGTCGTGAATCTGCCAGAGCGCAGCAGTGAAACTTCCCCTAAACCCCAGAACAGGTCCGACCTGCCACCTAAAATCATCACAGGACCTTGAAAAATAGTCTAAGGTTTCCTGTCTCTGTCCCTAGCTATCAGGCAGCGTGCGGCTGGCCCCTCCCCCGGGGCCAGAAACTATGGCTATTTACCACGGTAACCAGATGTTTGCCAGACCGCTGAGATTAGAGAGCCACGCTCACCACCCAGTCAGTTCCTGGCACGTCTGTCAAGTAGTTCTACAGTTCCTAGACTAAGCCAGGCCTGGTGGGGCAGGCCTGTCACCCCAGCTACTCAGAAGGTAGAAGGATGGGAATGAATGGAGCAGACCCTGTCTCTAAATACAAAGTAGGAAAATGGCTGGGGCTGAAACTTGGGCAGAGTGGCGGACCAGTGTTCATGGAGCCTGGGCTCGAGACAGTCTCTCTAACTACAAAGACGTACATTAGTAATTGTTCTAGTCTTAGGTCGTGACTTTCACAGAACAGTTTTTCCATCTTTCAAAGCCATCTCGAAATGCTCAGAAGTCTTAAAGAGCCTCAAGCTGGTGCCTGGAACTTCACGTGTAAAAACTGCCCCCAGGGTCACAAGCTTCCCTGCAGAGTGTGGACCAGCCTGATCCCTTCAAAGCATGGTGTGTATACCCAGAGTTCATATGTGGACTGTGGCACTCATTAGTGTGTGAATGCAGGGACTCACCACTATCAAATAAGCTCTTGTGCAATAAACCCCGAGTCCTGCGTATGACCACTAGGCCAGTGACTGGCCTGCAATCCCACACCCTGCAGCTGCGGGCTGGGGCAAGAACCCAGACACTCCCGATTCCCGATTCTTTAGGGGAAGTTTCACTGCTGCGCTCTGGCAGATTCACGACGAGCTGTGCCTGATGAAGAAATTAGCCCTTTCCACTTGGCATGTGTGCACAGTCCAAGGATCAGAAGCCAGCTGTGATAGGGGTTGTGGAATATCAGTTTAAGATGTGTTAACATTTGTTTATGCTGTGGAATATTTGTTTAATGATGCAAAGATGTGCTGCATCTTTTATGTTACATTTGTTTAACTCTGTAAAGCTTTCCCTGCCACCTGATTGGTCTAATAAAGAGCTGAACAGCCAATAGCTAGACAGGAGAGAGGCATGGGCAGGGCTGCCAGGCAGAGAGGATAAATAGGAGAAATCTAAGCTCTGGAGGAGAGGAGGAGCAGGATGCCAGGCACCAGCCACCCAGCCACACAGTCAGCCATGGAGTAAGAAGGAAAAAGATATATAGAGTAAAGAAAGGTAAAAAGCCCAGAGGCAAAACTTAGTTAAAGACAAACAGGATAATTTAAGTTAGAAAAGCTGGCTAGAAACAAGCCAAGCTAAGGCTAGACATTCATAAGCAAGACTAAGTCTCCATGTATTTATTTGGGAGCTGGATGGCAGACCCCAAAGAGAAAAACAAATAACAAAAACAAACAAACAAACAACAACCCAGCTACAACAGGATTTTTCATGCATACTGCAACAGAGCCCTTTGTAATAAGATGATGCATGGAGAAAGCATTCAAGAATTTGGGGTAAATAAGACACAACACACACACACACACACACACACACACACACACACACACACACACGCTCACACACGCTCACACACACTCACACTCATCTTGGTCCAAGCCTCATCTCCCTCTGCCCCTATCCTGATGACTGATAGCACCCACAACACAGGAGACTCCAGCTTGCATCCTTTTAGTTTAAGGTGTCTGCCCCTGTATAAGAGGCACACACTCTTTTGACTGTTCCATCCGTACCTAACTAGATGTGACTATCTCACACAAGCTCATCTGCCAATCCAGAGTCAAGCTCCCCAGACCTGAGGAGTAGGAGCTGTTGTCTGGGAGTCCAATCATGGTATGGGCATGAGGAAGAGAGTATTTATGCCCTGTTTCTTGGTTAAGACAGGTTGCTCCTGGTTGCTCCTGCTCTGTCTCTTGGGTCCCCTCCCAGACTCCAATTATTGGGGCAAAAGAAAAGCAGAAGACAGAGAGGACTCCCCCGTACTTCCAAGCATTGTGGACTTCAGAAAAGAAGTCATTAAGACAAGGAACAAGTAGGCTGGAGTTGACAGCAGCCACCAGAGAAGTTTCTGAAGGCAAGAGCTGCTTTGGCAGTGTCTTAGTTAGGGTTTTAATTGTGAAGAGACACCATGACCATGGCAACTCTTATAAGAAAAACATAACTGGGGACTCACTTACAGTTCAGAGGTTTAGTTCACTATCATCATGGTGGGGAGCATGGCGGCATGCGGGGAGATGTGGTGCTGGAGCTGAGAGTCCGACATCTTGCAGGCAACAGGAAGCTGACTGATAGTCACCCTGAGGGAAGCTTGAGCAAGAGACCTCACAGCCCACCCCCATAGTGACACACTTCCTCCAACAAGGCCACACCTCCTGATAGTGCCACTCCCTTTGGGGACCATTTTCTTTCAAACCACCACAGGCAGCAATTCCTATAAAAGGGCTTCACGAAAGGGAGTAAGGTGGAGGCTGAGGTGGGGACAGGGTAGACAAGCCTCGTGGGGCTCTCACAGTCTGTAAGGCTCCCCTTGTGCTGCCCCTAAAGTACAAAGGTTCTAGAAGGCTCTCAGAAGTCGACAGCAGCTAGGCCTCCCTTTTAGCTGCAGGCCAAGGCTGGGAGTTGGGTCATCTATATTCAACGGCCTATCGGCTGCTCATCTTGGACAGGTGCTCCAATTCCAAAGGTCTGGGACCTAAATCACACCCAGCCGTTGTGGCTCATCAGGAGGCTTTGCTTGGGCCGCCACTCAGCAGGCTCAGGCTCCGGCTTAACCAGAACCACAGGAACACGATGGTCGCCTAACAGTTTTCCACTTGACCTCAACAAGGCCACCCCCAAGCAGATCCTGTGTCAGCCACTGTGGGCCCCTCTTCCCAAGCACACTGAGAAGGCATCACCTGTCCTTCAGAGTGAATTCGAGTCTTCTGTGGGTTCAAATCCTATTGTTGTCTTTTGCCCACATCACAACCCTGGGGAAGGCATTTAACCACTGAGGCCTCATTTTTCTCCACTGTACAGTGAGATTGGTAGACACGCCTTCTTCCAAGTGCAGTAAAGAGTAAATCCCCAGTGCTGGAGAGATGGCTCGGAGATTAAGAGCTGCTCTTGCCCACACACATAAACAGACATAAAAATAAAATCTTCAAAAAAAAAAAAAAAGCATACACACACACATGCATCTGCACAAATGCACACACATATGCCAAGCTTTACAAAGTAGCGTAGGTCATTTTGGTGACGTGTGCCTTGGATGTTAACTAGCCCCCATTTGGAGGTGTTACTATGACAATTTTGAGTGGAGAGAGCCACAGAGACTCTAAACCTTCCACGAGGCAGGAAATGGCAGGAAGGCAATCACAGGTAGTTCTAACTCTCCTTTGGTCACCTCTGGAGTAGGTAGGACATTCAAATCCTACCAAGCCTGGACTGGCATCAGGGCCTGAACATGCACACCCAAGAAAGTGACAGCCTCTAGCCTAGGATGGCATGGCCTCAAAGGCGGCAGTGGGTCAAGGGCGGGGCTTTGCTGCTGCCTCAGCCTCCGGTCCGCAGCTCACTGACCACAGCGGGTGAGCGCTGACTTTGTAATGCCTGCCCTACCCTGAGGGAGCTTTGGAGCCAGATGGGATGCTCCTGTTATCAGATGCATAGGGAAGGGGGCTCCATCGTGCTAGGGGGGAATAGGCCAGGCTGGCAGGGGCTGACCAGGGCGTGTCCAGGCTGGGTAGGGTGCTGTGGGCTTGGGCAGACTATGAAATCAAGGAGGAGGCTCAGGGAAATTAGGAGCAGGCTTAGCAGCATTCAGCCCTTGCTTCAAGGTCCTGGCAAGGTGGACAGGACGGGAGGAGGTGAAAGGCTCTGCATGCCCAGCCCAGAGGCTTCGACCTGTACCTCTGCCAGTCAGCCAGTCCCTTCCTTTTCCCCTCAAACCACTCTGGAAGAGAAGGGGGCACCATGAATCCATAATGGAAAATGTTCAGCCCTGATTTAAAAAGTGAACAAGGCAAATGGGCCTTCTAGCAATGTCTCGGCTCTGGGAGGCAGAGTCACTGAACATCTAGGATTCTCCAGAGGTCTGCCAGGAGCTGGCTCTCAGCCAGTCTGCCTGTCACTCAGGAAACCCAGCTTCAGCTGTTGGGACTGGGCCCCTGACCTCACCTTGTTACAAATGGGCAGAGTGACCAGGGCACAGGGCCACTTTCCTCTCGGCCAGCGTGAGCCTTTTGCAGCTACCCAGGCATAAGGGCAGGAAGCTGGGAAGAGCAGGAAAAACCTGTAGCCAGTTTCCTTAGCTAAGAGATTCCATAGTGATTATTATTTTTTTTCCCAAAAACTGAATAAACATTAAACACAAGCTGAGACTTTTAAACCACTTTAACATTTTATAAAGAAGCTTCTCCCTGCTGATATGGGTTGATTGCATGCCATCCTCCAAGAAAACATCAGTCAGAGGCCCATAACACAGAACAGGGGCTGTAGAATACACCCATTTATGAGCGCTCACCCTGGGCCTGGCACCACAGTAAGGCTGGGACAAAATGTAGGTGATAAGAAGTGAGAGCCATGCCCTGGGCTTTGCCAGTCTCCATGGCAGGCTGCCATTGCACATTTCACCTGCAGAGGTGGCAGTGGCGGGTGTGTGTAGGGGGGGCAGGGGGTTGTGTGTGCAGAGGTGGAGAAATTGGCTGCCTCAGGCTGTTTCTAGAACCCTTCTTAGCCTGGTCCTGGGATCCTTCCCCAGAGCTAAGTCCAGAGGCAGGAGCTCAGAGCAGTGCTGGAGAGTACCAATTTGAAGGAGTGCAAACCTATCCATAGTGATTCAGTCTGAAGTGAGCATGTTCAGAACCTTGATCTGACTCGTGACAACTTACTAAATCAAAACTTGTGGAGCTCAGTGAGGGGCCCTGCCACACATCCAGAAGTCCCATGGATTTGGCTCAGCACCTTATATTCAAAGAGAAACAGAGAGAAGCATCCAGGCCATGATCTGTAGGGTCAGAAGGGGCTTTGAGGAGGGAAGAGGAAGTCAGAAATTTGTGCTTTCCTTTAAGAAGGAATGGGACCATGGTTATTCCAGAGTGGTGGGGGTCACCTTAGCCCAGAATGTTTATAATATTCCATGGCTGGATGCTTTGTGGTTGACCCCAGTCACAGGCCCCAGTTCCGGCTGTATTTTGTTCTCCTTGTGTTTCCACTCTGTCATCCTGGTCCTAACGCTTCTCAGTTGTTCCAAATGGAGTCTTCAGGTAGTCCAGGATGGCTTCTATGCGATCCCTAGATAGGGATTATACACTCCCTCTACAATCAAGGATGGCTGTGAGCTCCTGGCCCTCCTGCCTCTTCCTCTCTCATGCTTGGATGGTGTATGCCACAGGTTTACACTGTGCTGGGGACAACCCAGGGCTTTGCGAATGCTGGACAAGCACCACGCTAACCAGCCACCTCTCCAGCCGCCGACACCCCGGTTCTAAGGAGACACTGGTTCGTGGTCCCTGGCTTCTTAGCACTGCTCGGGAATGAAACTGAAGATAATGTATGAGCGCTTGGAGTCTTTTGTTTCCCCAGGTACCTCGGTTCATACTCGCCATTTCTCCCACTTTATTTGAATCCCTACGAACTTGAGGTAACCTGCTGCGGGCGGGGGGTCGGGGGGGAGCCATGGCCTGGGTTACTGGCCCAGGGATTATTTGTGCCCTCAGTGATACCTTTTGATGTTTTTGTTTTGGAGACGGGGTCCCTCTCTACAACTGGTCCTAGCCTGCAAGCTCCTCCCTCTCAGTTCACGGGTGCTGCAATCACAGGGCTGTGCCAACATACCTGGCCGGCTACCCAGCCACCCAGTCTCTTAAAAACAACGTGACAATGGTGACCTTTTCATAAATACACATAACCCTTCACCCCTGGAGCCACACAACTGCCATGTGCTTCCTCTCGGCTGGATCTAACTCAAAAGTACATCAGGGATAGTTGTTGTACACCAGGCCCTCTGGCCAACAAGGCCTTAGGAGGGCTAATGGCTTTGCCTCAGCGGGAGGAACACAGATTACATGGAGGGCCGTATTTCCCAGAGACAGGAAGCTCCCCAGCTGTTTGTCCCTCCGCTTGCCATCACCCTTGGTCGCCTTCCCACTTGAAGCTGGTGTTAGTTCAGTGTGTCCTTTCCATTGGAACAAACACTCGGGTACCGGCCTCTCTGGCATGGCAGACAAGGTGTTTGGAGCGCCTGTCATCAGCTTCAAGGTCACATTTCCTTCCTGCCCTAAGACCCCTGCACTCCCTTTCCTGTCTCCAAGTTCCTCCAAACAACTCAGCAAGTGAGCAAACAGCAGCTCCTGGCCAGCGCTCAGCATGGCCAGTTAGGCTGGTCTGTCCAGACAGTCCCGGGATAACACACCAGGCCCCATATCCCAGGACACCCTCCATCCTTGCTAGCTCAGGCAACCCGTCCCCTTGGTGGGAAGAGGATCCAAGAGGTCAATCCCCAAGGCTCAGTCCTTGTCTTCACATGGCATCAACCTATGTGAGGGTCTGTGCCCAGATCTCTCTCTCTCTCTCTCTCTCTCTCTCTCTCTGTGTGTGTGTGTGTGTGTGTGTGTGTGTACGTGCTGTATAAGTTTCTTATACATATAAACCCGTATGGGTGCCTGCAGGGACCAGAGGATATAAGTATCCTGTTTTTTCATACTCTCTGTCTTACTCTCTTGAGACAGGATCTCTCACTGAAACTAGGACCCCCAAAAAACTCAGAAATCCACCCTCCACAGCATCAGGGTTAGTGCATGGCTATGCTCAACTATTTTTTTTTTTTTTTTTCGAGACAGGGTTTCTCTGTGTAGCTTTGGTGCCTGTCCTGGATCTCACTCTGTAGACCAGGCTGGCCTTGAACTCACAGAGATCCACCTGCCTCTGCCTCCCGAGTACTGGGCGCAACTTTTTAAAATTTTATTTTCTGTGCATGGATGTTTGGCCTACATATACGTATATATGTGTCCTATACGTATATATGTGTCCTATACGTATACATGTGTCCCACTTTCATGCCTGGTTCTGATAGTGGCTAGAAGAGGACATCAGATGTCCTGGAATTGGTGTACAGACTGTTGTGAACCATTGTGTGGGGGCTGGGAATCGAACCTGGGTCCTCAGGAAGAGCAGTCAGGGCTCCAGCTGGTAAGTCATCTCTGCAGCCCCTTGCCTGACTCTGTAAATAGATGCCGGGATTCCAACTCAGGAGCACATGCTTGCAAAGCAAGTACTCCTTCCTACCCACGGAGCTACCTCCCCATGCCAAGCCCTCCTTTTGTAAGGACAACAGTCTGACTGAATGAGGGCCACTTACTTAATTTGTTACTTCACTTTCAAGTAAGGTCACATTCAGAATTCTGAGGGCAGGACTTAGATCTTGCTCTGGGCGACAGCTGTGTGTGTGTTTTAATCTGTAACAGTATATTCTTAGAAAGTTTTTTAAACAAATCCAACCTCCCTCCCTCCCTCCCTCCCTCCCTTCTACCCTGCAGCCTAGGCTGGCCTTGAACTCACTATGTAGCTGAGGATCTTCTGCTTCTACCTCTCAGTGCTGGGGTTACAAGCATGTACCACCGTGTCTGGGTTAGGCCATACTGGCGACAGGACCCAGAGCTCTGGGCATGCTAGGGGGGCACTC
The DNA here is from genome assembly GCF_004664715.2 of Peromyscus leucopus. Classification (NCBI taxonomy): domain Eukaryota; kingdom Metazoa; phylum Chordata; class Mammalia; order Rodentia; family Cricetidae; genus Peromyscus; species Peromyscus leucopus. Next base: position 62,139,339 of record NC_051065.1, read on the forward strand.
TACCAACTAAGCCACATCTCCAGCCCCCTCCAGCCCTTCTACCCCATCACCCTCATCTCTGTCCACATCTGGTCAAAAGCACCAAAATTAGGTCCGTGGTATGTGAGGACAGTGCTTCTTGTACCTGCCCACTCTGAGGTCAGGCTGCCCCAGCCTGGGGACAGGAATCCAAAACAAGTTTATTTCCAGCCCCTTCTGCAATAGCATAGCCACAGCTGCTTATAATTTGGTAGCACCATGGTCCAGGAGCACTGCTTCTCTTCAAACTCATAATGAAATGTGAGGCTGTCCTGGTGGCCTGCTTCCAAGAGTGGGCACTTCACCCTCTCTAGTCCAGATGCATTATTAAATTGCCATGGCCTACTGGCCAGAGAAAGGCCAGTGGCTCTGACTCCTACTGTGGGGATCATTCCCCATGTTTCCTGGTCTGGGTTAGGACACTTTTGGTGCTTGCCACGCTGCCTGGGTAAGGCGGCCCTCATAGGCTGGGAGCTGCTCCTAGGTGTTGCTGGGGATACTTGGGGCTGTGAGAAGGACAGTCAGGTGTACGTACTCCATGATGGAAATGGAACCAGTCCCCTGAAGGGCAACCTTGTCACTTTCAGGTTAGGTACAACCAAGAAGCGAGGCATCCCAGGATGGGGCTCTGCCAAACATAAGCCACAGGCATGTCCCCAAGGCCCAGTGTACCCAAGCTGAAATATCTACAAACAAGTCTAATTTTGGAAACACACAGGACCCAAGGCATATCACACTGGCTAACTCAACTAGAACCCTATGACTTTTATGTGTGCATGCACAAATGTGTTGGCATGTACATTGTGTGAACACCTGACTATAGAAGTCAGAGGTTGATGTCAATACCTTTCTTGATTACTCTCTACAATATTTGTGTGTGTTTGTTGTGTGTGGTACATGTACACGAGTGTGCAAATATAGGAACACATGTGAGCCATTGTGCCATCCCCAGCCCAACCTCTGGCCACCTGCCTGGATGCAGCCCCAGGTGGGCACAGGAGGTATTATGTGTATGGGATCTTCTAGCATGTTCTGGCCATACCTTTTGGATTGGAGATTGATGTTGAGGACAGGACCCAGTCCTGAGGGTTCCCCATTCTCTTCTACTGGCCAGCTTCCTGCTAAACTAAATCTAGTATGAGGAGGCCTTTGTGTCTTGAGTCCTTCCATAAACTGTCACTTTAGTATATTGGTCGGGTAGCTTGTCTCCCAGAATTCCAGTTTTGGAAATTTGATATCCCAAAGCCCATGTTCCTGGTATTTGGAGGTAGGGACCTTTGTAGTGTGTCCTAGTTAGGGGTACTGTAGTGGGTAGCCATTCCAGCTTTGGTCTGGAAGTTCCAACCCCCACTGAGGCTTCGGTAACTGTCACACCTACAAGGCGGGGCCAAGAGAGGGCCCTGAAGACCCAAGATCCAGATGCGCTGCCTCTCTTGGTTCCTGGACCCTGGATGCTGGAGGTAGACTGAGCAGAGTTCTCCAGAAAACACCGCTGGACTGTGCTATGTCTTCCCCAGACCCTGCAACCTACCTATCCCTCCATTTGTAAGTTACACCACTAAATAAACCTCCCTTTTAACTATGTGGAGTGGCCTTAATAATTTCACCAATGGGGTACTATTGCTGTGATGGGGTACTTTTGGTCACGTGACGGTTCCATGACCAAAAGCAAGTTGGGGAGGACGGGTTTATTTTTTGTCTTGTGCTTCCACATCACTGTTCATCACTGAAGGAAGTCAGGACAGGAGCTCAAACAGGCCAGGAACCTGGAGGCAGGAGCTGATGCAGAGGCCACAAAGGGGGGCTTGCCTCCCATGGCTTGTTCAGCTTCCTTTACTTATTGAAGCCAGGACCACCAGGCCAGGGACGGCACAGCCACCACTAGGATGAACCCTCCCCCATCAATCACTAATTAAGAAAATGCTCTACAGGCTTGCCTACAGCCCCATCTTCTAGATGTGCTCTCTCAGTCGAGGTTCCTTCCTCTCAGAGGACTTCAGCTTGTGTCAAGTTGACATAAACCAGCCGGGACCAAGGGGATTATGAAGAGAAGGCTCTGCTCCTGGGAATGAACTACTCTACTCAGTGGATGAATGGGCTGCAGTGGACGGGCGTGGCTTTGGCGCTTTGCACTACCATGGCATGGTGGTGTGCCCATCATCAAGAAGGCCATACCTAGATGCAGCCCCTTGACCTCAGAACTTCCCAACTCTAAGACCACAAGGAAGTTTCTTTATAGTTATTGGTGATTTTGTAATTAATAAATAATCAATCTTGGGCATTCTGTTACAGCAACAGAACACGGACTATGACATACGGAACAAGTTGAACGCTTAACTGACGAGTATGTGATTTTGTTTTTTTAAATATGGCTCAGCTGAGTAGCAGCCAATGACGGCTGCTGACTGCTGAAGTCATATTCCAATGAGGTGAGGTGCACATAGCTGAGATCCACTCGAGCTCTTTTAGGCTCGCCTCTCATTTCCGCCCGAGTCTCCGTGTCCTGCTTCCTAAAGTCCTGCCGGCTGCCTGACTGGTCAGTTAATGCCCACTCAGTTAAACCGTGTGAGTTAAATTCACCTACAGTTTTTGACTTAACAAGCGTCTGTTTCACTTAACACTGTGACAAGTCCACTTAGAACTCTGAAGAGAAATGGAGGTGGAAAGAGAGTGGGGTGAGTTAAGTCCAGAGGGTTCCGTTCAGGCAAGTTTGCAAAAACACCCCACAGAGGCCACTCAGCCCACAGCCAGTGGTTTTTTTTTTGGCGGGGGGAGGGATTCTGTTTAAATTCAACCTCATGTGCCTTCAGCTATGAAACATTTCTGAGCTCAATGGTGTAGGCCTGTAATCCCAGCTACTCAGGAGGCTTGTAGGTTAAAGACCATCCCAGGCTGCAGACATCCATGAAAAATATAAGATGACATGGAGCCCCCACACAACCTAGCTCTCCTTGTTGACAGATATCACGACAAAGTCCAACACAATGTTTTGCACTGGGGGGTCACAGCGGGGTGGAGTGAATCAGACCCATAGCACCAGTCTACCCTGACTCACCACAATGAAAGAAAATTGGTTAGATTTGGTATTTTTAATTAAGAGAAAGTTCAGTTTCTTAAAATAGTATCACAAATATTTTGAGATGACCTTTAATTTTATGGGGATAATTCAGAGGACAAGGAGGAGGGAAAATAGGAAAAGTACACAAGGAGTAACCATGGGAGAAGGAAACTGGAGGGCTCCGGGGGAGAGGGCAGCAGGAGGTCAGGTGTACCTCACTTTTGCTCTTGGATCCCAGCATCCATCAGAGCATTGCTACTGTTGGACTAACAAAGCCAGAGATGTGGAAGAGTACACAGTCAGCAGCAGCATGAAATAGTCTCTTTAAAGAGGGGGAGCGTGGCTGGGAAGGGAGGCAATTACAAAGTGTGAGTGTGTGGGGGTGTGGTTAGCAGAGATGCGGGAATGTTCTTACTGGTGATGGTTGCTCTTCTCTCCACCACCTTTGGACTAAGCTCTTACCTTTATAGTAAGCTGGGAAGATGGCTTAGTCAGGAAAGCACTTGCCACACAAGCGTGAGGACCTGAGTTTGATCCCCAAAACCAGTTGTCATGGTGCATGCTTGTAATCCCAGCACTGAGGAGATATGTGCACACAGACACACACACACACGATGCTATTGAGCAATTACTAGCCACCTTATCCTTATCCTTATCTTCATGGCCCTGCCTGTGTGGGCCTGTTGTCCAGTAGTGCAGGAAGAAATTATTTGGGGACTAAACCTAAACAAGTAGAGAATCTACCGTCCTTGCAACGAAACCAGTGCAACAAGAGCCCTAGCCCGTCCAGCTTACAAGGCTCCGAGGAGAGACCCCCATGGGCAGGACAGGTGGAGAGGGAACATGTGCTGGACCCTGGCTAGGAATCCCCCAGGCTGTATGCGGGTGGGGACAGGAAACAGGTGTTCCAGTCGCGTCTCAGCTTCACTCAGGGTGGTCCGTCCTTCTGCTTCTAGAAGCAAGGTGGCAACACCAGACTCAAGGCAGGAGGACTTGGAAGCGCTGACGACAGCTCCTCTGGCCACGGGACACTTCCATGGCTGGGGGATGGGCAGGGAGCTGCACAAAGACCTGGAGTCCCCGGGACCTGGGCAGGCAGTCCTGACAGGCTTAGACCCTGCTTCCCCCAGTCCCCTCGACACCCTGGCCTTGGCCTGTCACCCGCATCTCAAGCTTCTCGGACATGTCCTACCTGACTTACTGGCCACATAGCACCAAGACGAGCAGGGCTCCAGGAGCACGGACCAGTCTTTCCTCATCTAGAAGGGAACACATTGTGCCTTCGCTGCCCCCAAATCCAAGCTTGCTGGCTTCAAGTCTATGTAGACATTTCTTTGAAAATTAGAAAATAAGTGATGTTTTTGGCCATGAGACAATTACAGAGATCAACCAGAAGACAGGAGGAAAATCCAAAGGATGAAGAAATCAAGTAACCATGGAGACCAAAGCAGGGTGGCATCCGGCAAGTACCTCAGGAGCCGCCCATGGGCCCTGTCATCCATCCCTGCCAATCTCTTCGGGTCTCAGTTTCTCCACCTAGGCTATGATGACTGTCCATGAACCTCTTCTTTCTTGACAAACCCGTACTTGGCACCGTCTGTGACCTGTCCTTCTTGCTCTCCCATAAGCTGCTGACACACTGTTCACATCCTCCCTACTCATCATGGTTGGAAGCTTGCCACTTCGTCACATCCAAGAGTTACGCCCTCAGTGGGGTTTAAAGAAGTGCTGTCTCTGGCCTTGGGGACCACCCGTGCGAGAAGTCTCTGCAGCATCTGGTTCCTGGGGTCCAGAACTCTGGTCTGGCACCCTGTGTGTGACCTCTGAGTGTTGAGGCCCAAGCTTACTTGCAATGTCACTGATCCACTGGGGAGAAGCCTTCACAGACTCCCCTGAAAGGGGCCTGGCCAGACAGCTCAGCATAACAAGAACCTCCCTTCCCTGCTGACACCGTTTGGAAGCCACAGCAGAGGAAACTGAGCTTGGCAGCTCCAGGGGATGGGGCTGCACCTACATCCCCAGGATTCTGAGAGAATCAAGTAGGGCTCAACAGGAAGACTTGACTCTCTCCTGGTAGGCATGTGGAGGCTTGAGCAGCTAGCTGGAACACTGACAGAAGAGTGAGCCTGAGCCTGTGTGCCAGGCCTTGCAAGCATTACATTTTGCATTACATTTGTAATTAGAGAGGTAAGCTTTAAGAAGACATTATCTAGGTCACCTGCTAGTGGAGGCAAATTCATCTCCCAGCCTCCGAGAGTCATGGTAGATGATAAGGTAGCTTAGTCACGGTTCTATGGCTGTGAAGAGACACCACGGCCAAGGCAACTCTTAGAAAAGAAATTAAGCCAGGAGGTGGTGGCGCACACCTTTAATCCCAGCACTCAGGAGGCAGAGGCAGGCGGATCTTTGTGAGTTCAAGGCCAGTCTGATCTATAAAGTGAGTTCCAGGACAGGCTCCAAAGCTACACAGAGAAACTCTGTCTCAAAAAAAAAAAATCATTTAATTGGGGGATGGCTTACAGTTTCAGAGATTAGTCCATTATCATCATGATGGGGAAGCATGGTGGCACACAGGCGGACATGGTGCTGGAGAAGGAGCTGAGGGTTCTATAGCATGATCCACAGGCAGAGAGAGGTGCAAGGAGGGCCAGGCTCTGGGCCTGGCAGGCTCTGGGCCTGGCAGAGGCTTTTGAAACCTCAAAGCCCACCCTGAGACACACTTCTTCCAACAAGACCACACCTCCTAATTCTTTTAATCCTTTCAAACAGTTCCACTCCCTGATGACTAAGGATTCAAAGATATGAGTCTATGGGGTACAATCTCATTCAAACCACCACAGTAGCTGAGTAGCAGCCCTCAGGGATAATGGGTTCAGGGGGAGAATGGGCTCTGGGGCTCCAGAACCTGCTACCAGCCCTGTACTTTCTATTACAGAGACCAGACAACAAATGATACAGCTTAATTGTCAGGTCCTGGGAGAGCTAGCTGTATCATTTGTTGTCCAGGGTCCCCTAAAGATGCTGTCACCACCTGACAGCAGGAAGTAATTTTAAGAACATGACGCCCACATTCCCAAGAGGTGGGGTGGGTGGTTTTGGGTCGTTCAGAGGGTTATGGATATTTGTCATCATTTAGGGGGGTTGGTTACAAGCTGAACAAAGGAAATTAGATTCACAGATCTTGTTCTGAAAAGAGAAAGGGGGAGTATATAGAATGATAGAATAAAAGGGTAGATTATTGAATCTACTTTTAAACCAAAAAAGCAACTACTAGTCTTAAATATTTTACATTGGTATGGATTTTTGTATGTTGATACAAATTTGAGGTTACTTTTGTTATACTGTATATGTTTCTACTCTAAGATATTTTTGTATATTGATACAAATTTAAGGTTACTGTACACACATTTCTACTCTTTTCAAGGTACTGTACCTATACAGCTCATTCAACAATATAATGTAAATTTTTAGTCCTTGAAAGTTATTATTACAAACTATTTAGGATAATAAAGAAAGGCAGGTTAATAGTCACCTATCACAATCAAACTTGTAGTCATGTTAGGTATGTTTTCAAGGTCAAACAGATATATTTTAGATAGACAGATGGTCTTCAAATTTCAGAGATCTACAGAATATGGCATTTAAGGTGTTTTAATAACATAAGGTTTTATGACAATGAGACATGTCTGCTCCTGGCAGCACCAATCTACTTCAGAGAAGATGATGGGCATTGAAGAAACTCCATATGGAGTTTACTTTCTTTGTGGCAAAGTTAGCCATTGGGCGAGAAACTTCCCTTGCCTTGACTGCTGACAGTATACTGTCTAAATTGGGCAAGCAGGATGCAAAAGAAAATGACTGCTGAACTTTGCCAAGACAAGGTGGGACAGTCCTTCAAAATCTCTGCTTCACAGAAAAGTCTGTCAGATATTCTAAGCCTGTAGGCTAAAGATGGGTGCTCCAACATTACAGAGGAACCTTGGGTGGCTGTCCAGACAGCCAGCTGTTTCTGTCATTTCTTAGTTTTGGAAGTTGTTTGCTCTGCACTTCCTGTTTACTCAGGTAATAGTATGTCCTTCTCTAGTCTCTGGTGGAGTTGAAGACTAGATATAGTTTTCCTTGTTACCAAATTCAGAAAAGAAACTCACAAAAGAGGTATAAAGTGTGTAAGGTTGAGAGACATAAAAAGATAGTTTTGGGTTGGTAATGCAAGTTAGCATATAAAGTGAATTAGGTACAAAACTTTGGAACAACCAAGATAGGATAGATAACGAAGTATTTTCTCTGAATTTGCCAAATGCAAACAGACTTTATATTGTCAATGTAGTTCTTACCTGTATATATTTGAATATAGTTATTGTACTTACTGTATATAGTTTTACTATGTTAGTTAAAACCTTCCCTTTTTATTTAGACAAAAGGGGGGAAATATTGTGTGATATTTTCATTGTGTTTTGACAAATAAAACTTGCTTGGAGTCAGAGGGTGGAGCTAGTTACTGGCTGACCATAGAGGTTTGGAGGACTGTAGAGAGAGAGGAGACAGGCAGGGGTCAGGCAGGGCTGAGAGAGGACCTCGGCCCTTTTTGGAGGAAGAAGTGGGAGAGGTAGGAAGTCACTGGTGACTGTTCCAGTGATGATTAGTAATGACATCAGGGACAGCAGACAGATGTTAGTGATGGTAGCTAACATGTCAGTGTGGGATCAAGGTCATGTGGCTAGGTGTGCTACAGGCAGAGGAGAGAAGAAGGTCCTTCCAGCAAAACCGTGCTTAGATGCACCTTATCTGTCCAACTCTAAGCATCTCTGGCCCACAGAATGCAGGTGGAAACAGGTGAATTATGGGCTTCCCTTCATGGTCCAATTCTACTCCGGCCCTTCTAGAAGAGGATGCTTTGCACGCTGCCCATTTGCTGGCCTGGGTATGTCCATGCAGCCTTGCAGCCGGTACACGAATATTTAAAAACAACAAGCACGTGTTCACATCTACAGGGGTGCGCAGCCCTCTGGGCATGGCTACATATGCATAGAGTAATCACAGTGAGGACTCTGGGGCCCAGACGCCTAACGCCTGGGAGAACTCAGAAAGCTGGTGGAGAGCAGAACTGTGTTTCATTCTGCAAGGTCCCAAGGCTTCCTTCTACCCATCAGACACCCCCTCTCAGCTCTAGAGTTTCTGCAGGAGCCGGGCCCTCCATCCCCAAGGAACATGGCGTGGGACCGCTGCCAGCCTGGCTCGGCTATCCCAGGGCTGTAGCTGCTGCTAAGCTTTTCAAAGCTGTTACTCTGTTATTTCCCCTCGAGTTTAATAAATCATTCACCCCTCCATAAAAAGCCAATTTGTGGAGTAAAGTTGAGCCGCTATCTTGCTGGTGTGTTTCCAAAAAGGATGAATGGATTTTTGCCTGAGGCTTTTGTTCCCAAAGCAGTGTGTTTGACATGCTGGTCCCAGGATCGCACACCTCTCTCTCTCTCTAGCCGCACTGGTTGGGGGGAGTAGGAGGAGGAGACTCCAAAGGAAATTTAAGCTGGAACTGGGACCCCTTTATTAGATTAATTAATCCTTAATTAAGAAAATAAATTCATCTGGAATCAGCTGTCTGAAGATTAATCAGGCCCAATTAAAACATCTAGGCCCAGACCTCTGTTCTCTGCAGTGGCTGACAACAGATGAAAGTTTGCATCCCTTTCTCACCCCTCCAGGGACAGATGACAGAAGGCTCAATCATCCTCGGGGCATGCGCAGACACAAGTCCCTGGCCCTAAGGTGCCTCACAGCAGCCAACGAGAAAAGACAAAGAGCAGTGCCTGCCAGCCCTTAAATGCTTTGGCTGTAGTGTGCAAAGCCCAAACCTACAGAGAGGATGATCAGGAGGGAAGCAACCGGGTTGAAATGGTTTTGGAATCTCCCCGTGAAAACACCAGGTCATTGAAGACAGTGGCCTTAAGCCCAGTCTCTGGAAATCCGGTGTCACTGTGGCATACGGCAGCTGCTATGCGGCCAGCCCGGGGCGTACTCTGCAGCCAAGCAGGCATTGGCAGCAATACTTCTCCCAGGACAGGCAAGTCTCTTCCTGAGCTGCTGGCTCTTCCTCTGTCCAGGAGCAAAAAACTCTGGGATGGTAAGCTGAGGTGAGGCGAGCCTGACAGGGCTAAAAACCCAAGCGAGGAGAGTTACCCTTGGCTGACATTCCTCCATGAGCAGCTGTTTCTCTTTCTCCGGTCACCTCCTCTAGCTCTTGTCTCCAGTCTCCCAGTCCAATTGCTCATCCTCCCTATGGGCTCTTGGAGCCCAAGACCTCCATCCAGCATCCAGCTAAGGTTGTCTCCTTGATATCTCTGGCCCCCTCTTGGCCCTCTCCTGAAAATATGATTCTGTTGCTTCCAATGCAAGGATGGGTCCGTTCTGAGACTCCAAGTTCTTTAGTGCTGGGGATTGGCGCAGTCACACCCTACGCCCGCCCTCCCTGCCTAGGCACTGCCTCGCCTTGTTCTCACACAATATGCTTCACTCCTCTGTAGTATCAAGCCAAGAGGTCACACCTCTGTAGTTGACTGCTGGCAGGGAGCCTATCAGGCAGGAGGAGCTGGTGGCCAACACAGGCTTCTGGGATCCAAAAGCCTCTTCTTCTGGCTCCACGAGCTGGTATTGTGCTGCACCCTGACACAGGAAGGATTTACACTCACAGCAATCAGCAAATGCTGAACATCAGAGCTGCTCTTCAATAGAGCTGGTTACACATTTACCTGTACCCCAGGGCCTACAAATCCCTTAAACATGCAGCGTAGGAGCTGCTCCAAGTATGGAGGCTGAGTGTCAGTGGAGAGCTCAACCACAAATGAGAAATCTAAACATACATCCTTCCCCCAAGACTCAGGGACTACCGAGGAAGAGGGAGCAGAAAGATTTTAAGAGCCAGAGACCCGGCGGGACCAGAGTGAAACAATGTCCTCTGCACTCATCAACTCACAGAAGCTTCCATTGTCTGTATAAGCCCTACATATGGAGCTACAGGCAGTTGATGGCTTTGGGGGAGGAAGAGTCAGAATCCTTTAAGGGTATGGCCCCTGGTTGGCCAACCATGCCAGTGGATGGCCCAACACCCTTCATTATATGGACAATACACATTGGTCTTGGTGGGTTATTAAAGTGTTGAGGGGGGGGGCGGTGTCAACACAAAGTTGTGAGGGGGTGGAGAGTTGAGGGTGAATCTAGAGGGGTTAGGGGAAAGCAGGGATGAATGTGGCCAAAACACATTGTATGTATATATGAAACCCTCAAAAAAGATAACGAAATATTACATTATAAAAACATGCTGGGCAAGGATCACTCTGTGCAGACCGTGGAGTCCAGCTGCGAAGATGAGGCGGAGGAACTCAGCTTTCAACGCACAGGCCAGGGAAAGCCTTAACGCCTGTGTCTCCTCCAGGTTCCAAGCAGGAATAATGCGGTCGTGAAGAAGGGCCCAGGGGCTTGCGCTAACAAAAGGGCTGGTGCACCCAGGAGCAGGAGGGAACCAGCTAAGCCTCCTCTTGCTCTCTGTCCTCCACCTTAAGAGGTCATCATGTTCTAGGTACCATCTTGGAAGCATATGTCACCAGACAGGAAATCTATCATTGCCTTGATCTTGGATTTCAAAGGTTCCAGAATTTGAGAAATACATTTCTTTCTTTTTTACATTTTACCCAACTTTGAGCATTTTTGTTATAGAGGCACAGACAAACTAATTCTGAATGTCTTTGGATATATCTGGGAATGAGCAGACAAAGCTGAAGGTAACAGCTAACTTGAAAAGTTACAATTGGGTTTAGTTAACATGCACCATCTCATCTGACCTTCCCAACCCTAGAGGCCAATAGGGCCCCATCCCTGTCCCCTGCCCCAGATCAAGGGAGAGGTGCTTGGTGTGCAGAGTGGGTCCAGGCAAGGCTGCTGGCCCAGGCTTACGGCTCCTGCAGTTCCTCTTGGTATTCGGAATAAAGATGAACTACTGTTTGGGTAGTCTTGGGTGAGCCTGGAGTAAGAAGAGGGAAGGCGGGGTACTTCCTCTGACTTGTCACACTGCAGAAATGGAGAGGCAAGGTACCCAGGAACAGGCGTTAGTGCTGGCAGGCTCTCCATCTCCCTGATTTCTGTGAGAGCCTGAGATATGCAGAGTGACCAAGGGGAAATCTACAGTCAAGACTTTCTGTGCCTCAGTTTCTCTAGGTCTCTGCTAGTCTCTAGGTCTGGGGGGACATAGGACCATGGACAGACTGTGAAAAGCAACTGTCCCTGCTGCACTCCTGACCTATGGCTGCTGTAACAATGCCTCACAACAGGGGCAGGACTTAAAACAATAGCAACACATTGCCTTGAGGTTCTGGAGGTCAAAAGTCCAATACGAGGTATGGGTAGGACCAGTTCCCTCTGGATCTTGTAGAGGAGACCCTTTTCTGGCTTCTCCCAGCTCCTCTCTGCCTTTGTTGTCACACGTGGACTCCTGTGTTTCTGTCTTTGGTGTCCATCTTGTCCTCTGCTTATAAGGAAATACCAGTCAAACTGGATTAAGGGCTTACCACACTCAGAGACATCGTACCTCACTGCATCTGCAATGACCCTGCCATCTAAGACCATACTCTGAGGAACCTGAGGTTAGGACACCCATGTATCTTTTAGGGGGACACAATTCCCCCAACATTTGCCATTGCTGAGTGGGTTGTATGGACAAAGGTTCCCAGAAAGAAGCCATACTTTCCAATGAACCTTCTGCTAAGCTGATGAACCGACAACATTCAATGATGGTGGGGAGTTTGAAATGTTGAAGGCACAGAGCCAAATTATAATTTATCTTTGGTGATCTTGAGCCCCCTTACCAGCCATTCATTGCTCACCTCTGTGTCTGACCTAACATCCTTGTGACTAACAGGCAAGACTCTCTGAGATGTATTAACACTCATTTCCACCAAGGCTAGGAATGTTGCAGACAGCCTCTGAGGCCTATGGCAGAGGGTTCCCCGCTTTGCTGTGACCCGCCTACCTGATGCTCCCACAAAAGTGCCTCGTTAGGACCTTCTTTATTCTGTCACTACAGAAACTTCATTACACTGTTATAACACAGGGACACGGAATTTGGGGTGACCTAGGCCATGGTCACTCATGTTTGGCTCCAGAATAAACTACCTCTTATCCTCTCTGAGGTGTGTGTGTGTGTGTGTGTGTGTGTGTGTGTGTGTGTGTATGTGTGTGTGTATGTGTGTGTGTGTGTGTATGTGTGTATGTGTATGTGTGTGTGTGTGTGTGTGTGTGTGTTTACCTTGACAACTATAAGCTGAGGAACCTCACTCCTCTTGCCTCACCCCACCCCACTACCCGTCAGTTTCCAGAACATGCTGTGGGGGTACAGAGTGTCCGCTGGACTCTGGCTCCTGCATAGGAAACATGCGTGATGGGGGGATGGGCAATGACAGAGAGGAGGCTGGACCTGGTGCGGGATCTACAGAATGAGGCAAGGCCAAGGCGGGTATGTATCCACTCTAGGCACTTCTGACAACCACCTAGAGACCTTGGCTGGAAACTTTTGCCTTAACTCTTAATTCAATATTCCAGCAGCTCCCTGGGAAGGAAACATGCCCACATGGGCACCCTGTACCAAAAGATAGGGTCCAATGTGCCTACTTATTCAAGGGACTAAGAACCTAGCCAGCGGATGCAATATTCCCTGGGGAGAGGAGGAGGAGGAGGAGGAGAAGGAGGAGGAGGAGGAGGGGGAATCAGGCAAAGGGGAACTCCTGTGGGTGGGGAACCAAGGCTCAAGGGAAGCCGCTGGCCCTGCTGGGTAAACAGGCCAAGGCTCCCAGCAGGCAGAGGAACCCTGAGCTGAGGTCAGTCAGATGGGCAGCTCCCCAGACTCTAAGGTCTTAATCCCTTTCTCTCATCACCTCCAACACCATGTGCTGGGGAAAGACGCTCCTTCATCTGGCTCCGCCACTGTCCCACCTCACCCACAACTGGGTGCCGGGGGAGAACGCAGAGGCCAGAGGCAATGCTGGAGTAAGTCAGTTCAAGTCACTGAGGTGTTTGGTGTGGCAGGGCAGGACGGGTGGGGTGGACAGGGGTGGGTGTTCCTGTGGGTATGTGTGCACACGTATGTGTGTGGAGGCCTGAGGTCAACTGCAAGTATGGTTCCTCAGGAGCCATCCACTTTGTTTTTAGAGACAGGGTCTCCCTCTGGGAGCCTAGGCTCATGGCTGAGACTGGGCAGGCAAGCACTTTACCCACGAGCCACTGAGTTTTAATTCTGTCTGCTGCCAGAGAGATGAAGGAAGATGCTGAAGACCAGTCCCCACCCCGCTCGGTTTCTGACAATCGTGTTGGAAGCCAAGTCTGTCACTGTAGAGTCGAAGCCCTCGGTCGGCAGCTCTGACATGATCAGGGGCTCAGGCTCTCTCTCCTCCAGCATGTTAAGTTGCTTGCCTCCTCAGGGTCTGAACGTCAACCCAAAGTGGGCCACTTACAGCTTCACCACGGAGACTCCCGGCACTGGCCTGGGGGAAACATGGAAACCCAAGCAACGCAAAGCCGGGGAGACAAAGACGGCGGCACGCGTTGGAACTCAGCCAGGTCACGATAATCAAGCCAGGCCTCTCCCTGGGCCGCGGGGACGCAGCTTTCCAGAACTAGGGCACCTTCTGCTGCTGCTGCAGGGTGCTTGCGCACAGTTCTCTTCCGAGGCCTGTGGGCTGGCTGTCTTGGGCACACGGGCAGCTTCCGCTTTTGCTAAGCCACTTCCCCTTGTGGAACCTGCTGCTCATCCCCCTCCCTCCCTGTACTACACCTCTGCCAATGGCGGCTGCTGGGCGTGAGGCTGGGCATTGGGGTGGGGATCTCTGTTCAGAACAACAGGTCTGAGCGGCCCTGATGTTCACTCTGCCATGGATGCTTGGCGTCTCTCCCGAGCTGACGGCCCAGGGACATCTCCATGCTCCCGGCTCAGCAGAACTTGCTGGCTCTTGGATTCCTCCTCCTTGTTGAACCATTAACTCTTGACAGCCAAGGAAGATCATTCCCGAGCCCATCACTTTTCTTACTGGAAGAGACTGACGGGCCAGAAGGGCCATCGTGGTTGCTTCCTCTTCCACAGATCCCTCCAGATCTCACACCCCAAACATCTTAATCTTTTTTCCTTCTGTGAAGTGTACACAGCTTCCATCTATTGCCTCCAAAACACAAACTGCTACACTCCACTTCCTGGGTGGGTTAGCAAGATAGGGAGGCCAGGGGAGAGGCAGACGGCAAGACAGCCACCAGGGAGCCCCGAACAGAGCCAAACCGACAGGTTCCGAGGAGGGCTCTGGGCTACCCCCTCTACCCTACAGTCTACTCCCAGATTCTAGAAGACTGCCTGCCCTGAAGTATGCTGCTAATGCACATAGCTTTATTAATGAGTAGATGGATGCATGGGGTGCGGAGGCCAGGGCAGACCGAGACAGCATTAGCATGTGTGCTATGGTAGGAATAAAGAGAATCCCAAGTCTGTGACTCTTAGAAGAGCGGGAGACACATTTGTTGTCCCTTAGAAGAGCGGGAGACACATTTGTTGTCCCTTAGAAGAGCGGGAGACACATTTGTTGCCTGGGAGACATTCCTAGGGTTTGTCTCCAGGTTATTAACCATAACAAGGGATGTTTAGGGCCCTGATTAGCATCAACATACCCAGGGTCACAGAGAAACCCAGCCACATTATGAACACTTTTGTCCTGTTGGACTGCTAGGGAGGAGGTCTGGGAGGACAATGCCAGGACCAGTAGAGAAATGTTTGGCACACGACTGAGTGCTCTGTAGTTGTAGATGTCACCATCTGCCTGGAGCTCTGAGGAACTGCTCAGAGCTCGCTCCTCCCTCACTGGTCTCCTACCTCTTCTATCTCAGCAGCCATAAAGCAGCCAGGAGAGATCAGCAGAGTCACCACTGGATCACTGTTTCAGCTCTAGCAAGACTTGAACCTTCTCTCACAAAATGGAGTCCCAAGAGCTCCCTCTGTGAATCTTGAGTCTTTGGAATACCTCTCCCTTTCCCCCTTGAAGCCCTTTACCCCCCCTGGAGATGTTGGGGGGAACTCTTTTCTGCTTGAACTTTTTAAAAACAGGTGGTGATCATGACAAGGCCACCGAGAGCTGGGTTGCCATGTGCTGCCCTTAGGCATGGCCTTCTGGAAGAAGGAAGAAAGGTCCACTGCTGGATGAGTGTAGCAAGTTCCTGGAAAAAGGAAGTGAAATTGGCAGCCTCAGCAGAGGAGGAGACGGCAGATGACAGGGTTGTCGATGGATGATTTGCACTTTCAAATTCAGCTGTTCAAACGTTTCCAGCAGGCCATAGGTAGGGGAGCCACATATGTGGTTGACCTCTGTAAGGTTATCATTTTGAGGTTGAAACGTGATCATCACTTATTGGACACACCAAATGTTAATCTGCTACTACGCACCAGCCAGGGCCTCTGACCCCAACTCTGGCCCTTCCTATCAGACCACACTGCTTCCTTCCAGTTACCACAGCAGAACCTAAGACCTCTTGCTTCATAGGTGAGGATGCTGGGACCCCCATGCTAGGTCTACTGCTTACCCCGACTCTCCTGCAAGAGACACCTGGATGACTAGCCAAGAACCTGCTCTTGTTCTGCATGGTCAGTCTTGCTGTTCCTGCTAGATAGGAGAGCAGAGCTGACCCTTAACTGATTTAAACCATATAGTATTCAAATTTTATATCTGGAGCCTGAATCATACTATAGTGTACATGTATGTCTCTTTACATGGTCTCCCTATGAATACATGCCTAAACACACACACACACATGCACATGTTAGTACACAGACATGCACACATACGATTATGACCCTCCAGTACCTAGAAACATATATCATGTTTTAAGGTTTGAGGGAATGAGTTTGTAAAGGTCTCTGACCTCCATCATGGCTGCATATGAGGCCCAAGGCCATAGTACCTCTTTGTTCAAGGCTCCCTGAACACCTCTGGGTAACCCAACTCAAAGCACTTGGAGGCAGTTTCTGGGTGCCCAGGGACAAGAGCTATGTGACATCCTTGCCAAAGCCAGGCAATGGGAATCTAGCTACCAAGGGGCATAGACTAACACAGAATCTGAGGGACCCAAGAGACCCTGAAAACCACTTACAGCACGGCCACAGGGCCCTCTGACAATGCCTCATTCACAGAGCCAAGTAAAGACTACAATTCAGCACTTCTGGTCCTAGGACCTGAGTTATGGGGACAGCCAGGAATCAGGGTGCCTGGCTCACAGGCCATATGCTCAGGGAGTCTCACACCACTGCCTGAGGGAAAGTGAACAGCAAGGGAGACCTCAAGCCAGGACCATGCCCAAGGTCACAGCAAGAGAAAGAGAATGACCGAGCAAGGGGGCAGCTTCTCTGCCCAGCCTTACGTGACTATGGGTGCCACTGCTCACATATGCAAGGGTGGCACCTGGAGTAGTGGCCCCCACTCACCAACATGCATGGGTCCACACTTCCCTGACTAGCAAACTACTCAGGCTCCAGGGTGCTTTCACTCAGAGAATATCAGTAGGCAGACAGGTACATATGATTGCACCATAAGGAAAAAGTGGGTGGACAGGATGGGGAGGGGAGCCCGTGGGCAGAAACCAGCGTGATGGGAACAGGTCCAGAACCATGCCCACATCTCTACCATATGGATCCCATGGAGATGGTCTGTTTGCTTGCTTAAATAGGAGTCACCTCATTCCAATGACAGTTATTAACATAGTCTCCACTATCAAAAGGATGCTACAATATGGTAAGATGAGAGAGACTTAGAGAAAGAAAACAGCAGCAATGAGAAAACACACACACACACACACACACACACACACACACACACACACACACACACACACACACCTTCTGCTCTTGCCAGATTCAGGGTACATATGCCAGATTCCTCCAGTAAAATTATATATATATAAATTTTTTTGAAGCATGGTCTCCTGTAGCTCAGACTGGCTTTGAACTTACTATGTAGCTGAGGGTGACCTTGAACTTCCAATCTTCCTGCCTCCACCTTCCAAGTCCTAAGATTGCAGGCACACACCACCACGTTCAGTTTGTGCAGTGCCGGGGATTGAACCCTGGGCTTTATGCATGGTAGGCAAGCACTCTACCAACTAAGCTACAACTCCAGTGCAAGAAGGATTTTTTTTTTTTTTTTTTTTTTTTTTTTTTTTTTTTGGTTTTTCGAGACAGGGTTTCTCTGTGTAGCTTTGCGCCTTTCCTGGGACTCACTTGGTAGTCCAGGCTGGCCTCGAACTCACAGAGATCCGCCTGCCTCTGCCTCCCGAGTGCTGGGATTAAAGGCGTGCGCCACCACCGCCCAGCTTTTTTTTTTTTGGATGTTTTTTTTTTTAAGTCATAATTTGCTCAAGTTTGCTTCTGGCTAGGCTCCTTGTATGTATCGTTTGCATTTTCATGACAGCCCTCAGGAGGTATTCCTGCTGCCATTCACTAGTTCAGAGATGCCAAGGAGCCCGTCCAGTCACCCAGCTGGAGAGATGGGCAGCAGGGCAGAAGCCAGGTCCTCAAAGCCCCTATTCCTCATCACCCTCAATCCAAGGCTTACAATACCAAGGAAACCAGAGCAGGTGTGCCAAGCCACATCCACGCAGGCACAGCCCGCCATTCTTGTGAGACTGGCAGCTCCTGGAGAGGTATTTTTGCCTTCTTTATCTCCCCCACGTGGGATGCGGAGGGGTAGCGAAAAGAAATCTTGCTGGAAAAACTGTGGGTTTAAGAGACAACCCACTGGGTTGAAACTTCAGCCCTCTTCACCAGCTGGGTCCCTTGGGCAAATGACTCATCCCATCTGAACCTCTGTTTCCCTGATTATAAAATTGGGCAACAATCAGAAGCAGGTCAAGCTGTGATGGGCTACATGACAGAACTTTGAAAGAGTCTGGCATGGTGCCAACTGCTGAACAGGGTCCAGCCAAGACCAGTGTGTCACTCTCTTTCAAAGATGACCCAGGGTCTAAGATGCAGCCCTGCTGGGCACACCACAGCGTCCCAGAGGAGCCTGGCCCGCCCAGGGTTGGCGGCTGCATCCACGCCAGGCACTAGAACTGGGTCAGAAGGCAGGTTTTTCCAGCCTGGTGAAATCTGGCTCTTAGGAGAGAAAATAAAGCATGGAAAGAGATAGGGAGAGAGACAGGAGAGAAAGAAAGGAAGAGAGACGAGCAAAGGAAAGAAGATGGTAGCAAAAGAGGCGGCTGGGTCGCAGCCCCAGGTCTTAGTACAGAAGGCAGTGTTCTCTCGGAGGTCCAAAGACAGCAAACCTGCGGAGTTATTGGAAGCGACCCTAGAGGGGGGACATTCGAAGCCCCATGCCTGTTCCCAGGGAGCCAAGGATGGATCCCTCCCATAAAACACGCCCACCGAAGACCTGAGTGTTCTAAGGAGAGGCGGATTCAAATATCAGTTAGGCAAGGGGCCTTTCCTGGCGAAGAGGGTAACGAACACACACAGGGTCATGTGGACGGTGACGGGACAGAGCAGAGCTGGAAGATGTCATTGTTGTTGGCTGAGGGACATGGAGGACCTTCCTTCCTGCAGGCTCCAACTGCCAGAGCGCTGAGACTTGGGAGCTCAGTGAGAATGAGGAACAAGGCAGATGCAGGGGTTCGACGGCTCGAGGCTGCAAAGCTAGCAACAGCTGGAGGGCCTAGCGGGGGCAGGGGCGGAAGGCATCTGTAAACCAGTCTATAAAAATTGTGGGGAATAAACACCGGCCTCCCTCCACGCACTTTCTCAGGTTGCACACTGCCTTCCAGCACCATCTGTCTGTTCAGCACAGTGGTTCAGCATGTGGGCTCACGTGCCAGACAGCTCCAGCTTGATGCCTGGCCTTGCTGCCCCCATTATATGGCCTGCTGACAGCGTGTCCCACTTGCAGAATGGAGACAACAGTAGCACCACTCACATGACCACTACAGGGATGGAACAGGCCAGGCAGAAGTGGCGGTGGGAGAGGTAGCCCGGGGGCGTTCAGTCTCTGCAGGATGACTTCTGTCTGACCTTGACATTCAAGGGAACTAGCTACCAGATTGATGGAAGCCTATGCCCATCTCACACACTCCCCATCCAAGAGCCAGCCTGGGATATCAGCTAAGAAATCAGCCGGAGCTTCTCGTGCTTCAGAAATGTGGAGATTGTTTTAAATTTGTATTCGCATATGCCCTGGTGTCTTCTGTCACATTTTGGGCTCCAAATACCATGAAGTTATTTATTCGGGAATGGCCTGAGAGGGTCTTGGTGGACGTTTACACACCCTCAGCTCCCAGTGCTCTGCACTGCTCTTCTCCCTGTGCTCTCTTCTCTATGCTCTGGAGGAGGAGGGATGAGACTTAAGGAAAGCAGGAGGTCCTCCTGCCTCCCCACTGATCCTGGATCACACCATGCCTGATGCTGATAAAATTCACCATGGCTACTTCCAAGCATCCTGTGGTTTGAGTTTTCTAAGGCTGAGATGCATATGGCAGGATCCTGTAAGCCAGAAATGCCTTGGCAGACACTGAAGCACACTTAGGCAGTGTCCGTGATGGGGATGCACTGTGAGGGGCTGTGAAGCACATGGACCCTGACTGCTGGAGTGGTGTGGCACTAGTCTCACTCCCAGAGGCCTTTCCTTCTTATCCTGGCCAGAGTCAACAGCAGGCCAGAACAGTCTTGGCCTCAATGATTCAGTTTTTAGAGACTTTTCAGACCAAAGAAAATTCTAGAAACTCAATGAAAAGGGGTTGGCCACTGACCAAGTGTTTCTCAAGCCTGTCACGGGAAGTTTGGGAAAGATAGGTCCCAAAGACTCCAGTGCAGACAGAAGTAAGGGTGTACTGTTGGTGCTACCCAAGGAGCACGCGTCCCAAGAGCTGTGGTACTGGGGAGACAGCGGGTCCTCGGGTCGGGAGAAAGCCACAAGTCAAGCCCAGCTGCACAAGGTAGTGATCTCGAAACTGTACAGTCAGATCTTCCTGATGTGTCAACAAAACCTGAGAACAGAGAGCAAGGGAAAGTTGCTTGGCCTGCGGTGTGCCTCTGTAAAGACAGAGCGAGCCAAGCAGTGGTGGCGCACACCTTTAGTCCCAGCACTCAGGAGGCAGAGGCAGGCGGATCTCCAAGTCCAAGGCTAGCCTGGTTAGAGAGCGAGTTCCAGAATAGCCAGGGATACACAGAGAAAATATTGTTTGAGGATAAATATCTCGAAAATAGATTAAATTAAATTAAAAAGAAGATGGAGCGAGGTGCTGGGAAGAGCCAAGGCCTGTCACTTGAGGGTGGAGCCCAGTGTGTTACCTTCTTCTCAGGCAGCTGAAGGAAATGTGCTCAGATGACGAGGTGAGCTGATGGGGAGGGCTGACTTCCCAGGGATGAAGGCAGGGGAGTGGACATTAAAGACTCCAGGCCGCACTTGTGGCCCAGGCCCAGGCTGGTACCAGCCTATTTATTCTCTTGATTCCCAGTAGGAGCTGTGAGTTAACATTAGGTCAGGAGCCCCACTCTCTGTCCAGGCCTAAGCCTGTCCTCCATCCACTGTGCTTCCCGTTGACTAATGTGACAAGCGAGTGTCCCCTGTACTCACTGCGACAGAAACCATATTATGGTGTCAGGTAGGGATTTGAGGTCCCAGAATTTGTTCAAGTCAGTGTGCTGGAATGAAGCCTGAGGGTGAGGCCCCTCTCCTGAAACCTGTGTCCTCCTAGCCTTCTGGGACTGCCAGGAGGTGCCCACAACCTCCCAGTGCACCGGACCACTCCGGCTCCTGTGACGGCACCCCAGGATGTGGCCCTCGAGTTCCTGCTATGTGGACACATGTCTATGCTCTCGAAAGCAGGGCTCAGTACCTCAGCCCACAGTTCAAGGTAGCTTTCCCTCTAGGCCCTGGGCCTATCTTAGCAGAAGTAAGGAGAGCTGCTAAATAAATCTGGAAATGTATTTAGCCAAAGCTTTATACTGGACAAGACCAAACGCATACTAGAATGTTTAAATGACAGTGTCTTCCACCACAGTGTTCTTAACCTGGGGCATCCCAGGCTTCCTGTTGGGTTGGTGACCTCAGCTGTGTTCTTGGGTAGCTTTCTAGTGAGGGGAAGCAACACTTCTAGAACTTCCATGTCTTGCTTATTCGCCATGGAATCTCACTTTACACTTTATATTGTTATCCCCTGTGAGGGGATCATTATCCACATTTTATGTGTAAGAAAACCAACGCCCAAATACCAGGGACCAAAGTGGGAGAGGCTGTGTGCCCGGGGGGGGGGGGGGACAAACAGTGATGCTGAGGTTGCACTTTTGTCCCTGGCTCCCAAATGCGTTCTCAATTAGCCACATGCACCTTCTGTGGAGCGAGCGGGTGAGCCCCATCCCACTTCCCTGCTCGTGCCAAGACTCTGTTCTTGAGGATCTGCAATGAGTGACAGCCAAGTCCCTGCTGGAGTCCAGCAGGTGGCTGCTCCCGCCTCCTACAGCACCAGGAACTAGAGGTTCCTGGAGCTGGTGAGGCAGAAGTCCGCCCCCCTGTCCCCCCCCCCCACTCTGTTTGTTAGGCTAGGTGCCCAGCTTCTAATCAAAGGATCGTCTTGTCACCAAAATGACTCCTGGCAGAGTAGGAGAGTGCTGCTTCCCGTCAATTAGCTTGAGCAAAAGACCCAAACAACTTTTCCCAGGCAGGAGATGAAAGGGAAAAGACAGAGGCACAATGATGTTCCCAAGACATGTCCTCTCATTAAGTCTCCAAGATGCAGTGTCACTGACATTTCCGTGTGTGTGTGTGTGTGTGTGTGTGTGTGTGTGTGTGTGTGTGTGTGTACACACAAGAGCATGTATGTGTGCAGGAGGGGCCAGAGGTCAAGCCCTCGTGTCTACTCAGCTGTCCTCACCTCTCACTGAACTTGGAGCTCACTGATTGAGCTGGGCTGGCTGGCCAGCAAGCCCCAGGGATGGCTCCACCTGCCCCTGCCTCCTCAAGGACATGTGCATGTCACCACACCTGGTTGGTTTGTTTGTTTGTTTGATGTAGGTTTGGGGGCTTGAACTCGGGTCCGTGAGCTTTCACCGCAAGCACTTTACCAACTAAGCCTGGCCCTTCGCTTTCAATAAGTGGTTTTCGTAAGATTAGTAAATAATGGATTCACTCAGATGTTGAGAAATTAGTTCTTAATGATAGCTAAACATGTTGATTCTCAAAGACCGTCCTGGTTTGTTCATTCTCCTCTTCAGCTGGCCTGGACACTTCCTCACTCTCTCAGCATTGTGAGCATCAGGGGTAGCGGTGTGGGAGGCACTTGCTCTGGAATGACCTGGGAATCCATATTGTCATCTTTAAAGGGGCTTAGAGTCTAATTAAGGAGCCTGGCAGACACATCAAAGAAAAGTAATCAGGCTCAGAAAAGGGAGCTGCTAACACTCAGTTAATGCCTTGCCCATGTTTTTCTCCTCTTCGCAGGGACCATGAACACAAAGGCTCAGCCTTCTCTCCTCTACCTAGAGGCAATTCCAAAGGGCATCCATCCCACTTCCAGAATGTCCCTGGGGGCTGGCTGGGACATTTGTGGTAACTGCTTCACAGCCTGCTTGTCCACTCGACTCAGCCTGCTCTCCTCTCCCACCACTGCAGGGCCAAAGCTGAGGTACAGAATCACGGGTCAAGAAAAACCTCAAGGAAGGGAACCCAGTCACTGAAGGCGTGTGCCATCATTTAACAAGAAACAGAGACAAGTGTGCCGTCTTGACCTCATCACAGCAGTGAATCCTGAACCAGTATGGCTAGCCACAGGACTGACTCTACCTCAGTCCTTTCCTGAGCACTGGTATTGGTAAAATCACAGAAGACGGAGGACAGTCCTAGGCATTTCAGGCCAGCATGCAGTCTGGGCCTGTGCTCACCTCTGTCCCAGCTGTTGCTTTGAGCTAGGACAAAACAGAACTATTTGGTTGCCATTGTTTGAGGCTATCTTCCAGCTTCTAATCAAGAGGCAGGGGATCTGAGCCAAACAGCTGGGCCTCACCTGTAGCCTTGAGAAATGTTCCTCTCCTTTCAACTTGATTATAATAGAGACCTGAGTCTGAGGCCCTGGTTTACCACTAGCATGCCATGGGAGCGTGGTAGGTCGTAACGCAGGCAAGCCGGTCCAGGTTGAAGTTTCTGTTCTCTGGGTTCCCAGGAAGTACCACAACCCCCTGTTCCACCTCTCCTGGCTGGTACTCAGCAATCCCGTGGAAGGCCACCTGGCCAAGCTCTTCCCCTAGACTGTTTGCTAGTACTGTCCAGGGTTTCTCTGTCTTACTGCTGAGAATATTTTATTACTTGTGCCCTAAAGCCCTTTCAGAAATCTCAAACTACATTTAACAAGCAAGAGTGGCGTGGAGACAAATAATAACCTCTATTCTAACCCTGGTTTCTCTCCAGGGTCAAAATGCCACCTTGGACACTCACTCATCTTTGCTGATAGAAACAGGATGCTAGCAAATGCCTACCTGTGAGAGAACCCCTGAAACCTCTCCTCTCCTCCGACCCTCATGTGGGGACCCCTGAAGACCACCCTGGACCTAGGGAAGGCATGGGCAGCTGGAGAACCCATCTGGATTGTCCTACTTCTTAGTTCCTTACAGGAACCTCTATGGGACAGCATAGCACAGAGTACATCCGAACACAAGGTTGGGCAGTCCCCCGTGTCACAGGCGGTCCATCCATCCTCTGCTGCCTGGTGAGTGACGTGGACCACCGCCGCGGAAGTCAAATGTCACTCTCGCCCGGCTCCTGTCCTCTAGCCCTGCTCAGACCTGGTCCCCGTTGATGGAAACAGCTTCGAACACCAGAGCAGCCTGGTGATGAAAGCAGATACTTGAGTCCTGGGTTCGTCTTCTACCCAAGGACTCCTGGCCTGCACTGCACCGGCAAGTGGGCAGTCGGTGCGGCTGATCTCTTCTCTTCCACACTGGGCGCTCTTGTTAGGGCGCCCTGTGCTGTGTGGATATCTTTCTTTGTCTGTTTTCTTTCAGTGGCCCTCCCTCAAATAAAACCTAGCAAAAGGTGTTGCTATTACTAGTCTCCACTGAGGGCTGTGTACTGTCAGCTGATGAAAGACAAGACTAACCCTAGATGGACTTCCTGTTCGTCACTGCCTCGGCCTTGGCCCACACTTCATTTAGGTGACTTTGCAATCAGTTTGTAGCCAGGAAAACTTTCTGAAAAATAAACAGGCTCTGAGGTGATGTGCTCTTGGCAGTTGTTTTCTCTCCCCTTCCCCCACCCTCCCTCTGATCCACTCAGCTCCCTGCCAGGGATGCTCAGTTTCTGGCACCTTTTGCTTGTGTGGGCACTTCAGACACTTGGAAGAGCCTAGTGAGCGAGCGGTTTCACCCTCCCAACTCTGGGACTCCTGGCTTCCTCCATTCCTGTGTCTACTTCCTTTGACTTAAAACACGAAGAGCAAACCCGACCACCCAGGAAACACCTCGTCTTCTCACTTCTCTCTTAGGCATCCCTCCAATCTCAATAGCCCCAAACTTGTCAGCCTTTGTTCCAATGCAGCCCACAGGCTGAGAACAGGCCTTCGTTTGCTTGGCTGAGCAGCTGTGACCTCACTCAGAGATGTCACATGATGTAGTGGAGCCACAGGAGAAGGGAATCACGTCCCTTGGGCTTCACTACAGGGGACTCCCAGGGGACTCCACTGCCACCTATGGGGTGCATATGTAGCCGGAGCAGAGGAAATGGTTAGACACTAGCTGGCTGTGCATGCCCCCCAAAGCAGGAAAGCACCTCCAGCTGGACTGCTTATTCATTCAAATTATACTCATCTCTTCCTCTACCTACTTTGAAAATAACTAGATCTCCATCCTTTACTTCCTGTTGACAGGACGCCTTCTCTGCCAACTCATGGCTTGCCAGAGACCAATGGGATAGTGTCTAAGCCACAAGGCTCCTGCCAGGGCCCTGGTGTTTTTGGTGTTCTCTAGTTGGGCAGTGAAATTGCTGATGAATGTTCAACAGAGACCAATTTGCTCAACAGCCCCGGATCCCCAGCTGCTTTCCTGTGAGGCAGAGGCCCATCCTCACTACGGGAAGCTTGTTGGGCAGCAGTCCTTTGGCAGTGAAGTCCTTGTTTGTTTGTTTGTTTGTTTGTCTGTCTGTTTGTGACAAGGTTTCTCTGTAACTTTTGGTGCCTGTCCTGGAACTCACTCTGTAGACCAGGCTGGCCTCGAACTCACAAAGATCCGCCTGTCTCTGCCTCTTAAGTGCTGGGATTAAAGGCGTGCACCACTACTGCCCAGCCAGGAGGGCGGTCTTATAGTGACCTCCCTCTTGTGCCAAGAGGGCAAAGAGGAAGGATGCCACAGGACGAGGGCAGAACTTTTACGAAGAGGGAAACGACCTGCTGGATGTGTGAATATAGAACCTCACATTGACTGCCAGGTAGGGTGACTGCAGATCCTTTCAAGTCTGTGTTCAGGGTCCGGTGCTGAGTGGGAGGTCGAGAAATGGTAGCTCAATGAGCTACACTACCCCTAGCCCCAAGAGCAGAGTACCCAAGGCCAAAAAGAGCTGCTGAAGTCCTAGCCCACAGTACCTGTGCATGCGACCTTGTTTGAAATACGAGTTAAACTCAGATGGTATTGTTAGGGCAGCCCCTAATCCTATGTGACCGACACTCTCTAGTGAAGAAGAAATGTGAGTACAGGCACCCAGAGGGGAAAGGCCACAGGAAGTGAGAGGCAATGCTGAAGTGATTCTGCCACAAGCCAAGAGATGCAGGGCTACTAGGCAGTACAAGCAAGAGGAGTCCTCTGGAGATAGAGAGAATATGGTCCTGCTAACACCTCCACACTGGACTTTGGGCCTCTAGGCACAGGAGAGGCAGGTTCTTGTGGTTGCATGTCGCCTGGTGTGTGGTGCTGCATTTGAACAGACCCAGAAACCTAAGCCAACAGGGTCCCTGCCCAAGAGGCATAATAAAATGTTACCTCCTCTGTTCCAAAAGAGACATGTGAGCAAGTGTGGGGGAGCCTCGGGGAGCAAGTGGGGTGCACCCCAGCCTGGCCATGAGGGGTGCTCACCCCCTGCTTTCTGCTGCTCCCCTGCACTGTTCCCTCCACCATAAGAAACCTGAGTATGTGACGAAGGCTGGGGGGCAGCTCTGGGGCCCACCCTGCTCTGTTTGCCCAGAGAGAGCATCACTTCTCAGCCCTGCCGTGTAGCCTCTGAGACTCACATCCTGGGGCTGGGGGCAGAAAAGCATCAGGGGAACGAGGGGCATCTCTGCCTCCTCCCAGTTTCCACTCTGCCATACTTCCCTGAGTCCTGCTCCGGGTATACATTCCAGTCATTCTGTACTTAAGATCACTGAACGTGAGCACAGACTGAGCTAGGAAGATCCTGGTTTGCTCTTCTGTTGGTAACTGGGGAGCTGCACCTTGCTGGATTTATGTCCAGTGCAAGGCCTGGGGACTTCACTGGCACCAAGATGTCCATGGCCCTCACCTTCCAAAAGGGTAACTGTAGGCACCTGCCACTCAGTAGATACTGCACAGCTGTTTTCAAATATGGCCAACAGGACTCGGGACATGGAGCCAGACTCTGCCTCCAGACAGGAGGGCCACAGGTCACAGAGGAACTTGAGTACAGTTAACAAATCAGTAACTAAATCTCTAGATCTAACTAATGTCATTAAATAATTAATACATGTATAATTCTATTATATACCGTTTAAATATGAACTTTAGTATAGATGCACTATGTCATATATACACATTACAAACAAGGAAGAATTAAAGTCTCTACTCGACTCCAGTGCCCCAACTGTATGGGCTGTGCCCAGCTGACATTCAGTTGTCATGCTCTGCCCACATTCAAGAAGCCCACTCACTGGCCAGATCTTTCACATGAAGACACTGACACACAGCATTCAGGCTTTGTTAGTAAACCTGGATCCACAAGAGAGTCCTGGGGCCCTGCTCTGAGCTGCTGAAGCCTCTGACGTCTGTGTCCTCTAAGAGTTTATGCTCACAAACACCCAAAGATGCACCAAGGCACTGAAGCATGGCCTAAGATGCTGACTCATACTGGCTACTCCAGCTGCCGGCTGATCTTTATGTGGATGCCAGAAATGCCCTGCCATTGTCAAACAGTCAGGAGTAAAGGGTAGCTCTTCTCAGTGATGGATGGAACAGTCAGATGATTTATGAGAGATATACAGATGATGTATGGATAGACAGAGATAGATGAATAGATGATTGATGGACAGAGATGACAGATAATATAGTTATATAGATGATACATGAATACTTGAATATAAACAGACATGGACAGATAGATGATGAATGGATGGAGATGATACATGAATATTTGGACAGGGGAGATAGATGACAGAAAGATGATGGATATATGGATAGATAATGGATGCATGGATGGATGAATAGATAGATGATGAACAGACAAATGTTAAATGGATATTCAGACAGACTGGGTAGATCCCAGACAGGTAATTGTCTTAGGGTTTTTACTGCTGTGGTGAAACAAAATGACCAAAAGCAAGTTAGGGAGGAAACGGTTTAATTGACACACTTCCACATCACCATTCATCATCAAAGCAAGTCAGGACAGGAACTCAGGGCAGGAACCTAGAGGCAGGAGCTGATGCAGAAGCCATGGAGGGGTGCTGCTCACTGGCTTGCTCCACGTGGCTTGTTCAGCCACTTTCTTATAGAACCCAGGACCACCAGTCTAGGGATGGCACTGCTCACAATTGGCTGGACCCTACCCCATTGATCACTAATTTAAAAAAAAAATGCCTCATAGCTGGATCTCATGGAGCCATTTTCTCAAGTGAGGATCCTTCCTCTCTGATGCTTCTAGCTGTGTCAAGTTGACATTCAACCAGCCAGGACAGTGATGGACGGTCAATAGATGGAAGGAAGGATGGACGGATAGAAAAACATGACACACAGAACCAACGCAACATGTGAACAGAAGAAATGGAGCCTAGGATCCAACTGTTTTTAAACCCAAGAGGTGTAAGAATTCCATGGAGAACTTAATGAATAACAAAATCATGGGTCTTGTCTCAGAAATTCCAATTCAGTAGGTTTAGACTGACACCTAGGATATTTGATATTTTTAAAAGCATATTAGACAGTGATATTATACTTAAGCTGGTTCAAGAACCACACTTTGATAAGCCCTGCCCTAAACTCTAGCCATCAAAGAGCATGTGCAAGCCGTCTCAGTCAAGGTCAAAGCTGAATGTCTTCCCCAGACTCCAGTTCAGGGTGTTTCGGTGGTGAGAGGGACAGAGAGCATA
Organism: Peromyscus leucopus; assembly: GCF_004664715.2. Classification (NCBI taxonomy): domain Eukaryota; kingdom Metazoa; phylum Chordata; class Mammalia; order Rodentia; family Cricetidae; genus Peromyscus; species Peromyscus leucopus. The sequence continues at coordinate 62,167,771 of NC_051065.1, forward strand.
TTGTCACTTGATCCTCCAACCCCAGGCTCAGAACACTATTCCTATTGCCATGCTGTGCAGGGCGTGTGGTCACAGGCCCATCACCAGCACAGAGGGCCCAGTGGCCTCAAGCAGGGTGAGACTCTAGCCACACAGCAGGTGACAGTGTCTTGAGCTCACTCAAGCCCAGTTGTGCCACCACAAACTTCTGACTGGCCAGATGCTCTTGGATCTCTATTTTGTCGGTCTCCAGCGACAATGAAGGACTTCAGGAGCTCCTCTCCCAAGAGAGCTAGGGACACGTGCATTCTGTCACTAATGCCTAGTAGGTGAAGAACCCAGCTCTCCAGGAGCTTCGGCGTCACACGAGGTCCTGCTTGGCTCACATCTTCCTTCCCATCTTCCTGGGAGCATCCCCCAACCACCTTCCCTCACTGCACGGCCCTCAGACTCTGACCCCTGGCAGTCTGCCAAAGCACTTCATCTTGCTGGCCTGTCTGGCTACTTCCCATGAATTTTTGTTCCTTGCATTTTAATGGCTTCTCAGTTTTGCACCCCTGAAAAAAAGCTCCCACACAAGAACTTAGGTCTTGGTGAATAGTTTTAAGTTAAACAGAATCAGCCAAGGAGTAAGGAAGAAGTTTCAGGAAGCCAGACAGGCCATGAAGATAAGCTAACAAGTAGATGCCCTTGGGGAAAACAACAGCATCCTACTGGGTTCTCCTGAAACGCTCTGTGCAGCCACATCAGAATCATCTACCCAGTGACACCCTACTTGGTGGAAGTCTGTCCTTTGGGCACTGTGGTGGTTCAGAAGAGAACGGCCCCCACAACATCATATATTTGAATGCTTGGTCCAGAGTTGGTGGAACGGCTTGGGAAGGATTGAGGGGCATGGCTTTGTGGAGGAGGTGTGTCACTCGGGATGGGCTTTGAGGTTTCAACAGCCTATGCCATTCCCAGTTAGTGCTCCCCACCCCTGCCTCATGCTTGTGGATCAGATACAGGCTCTCAGCTACTGTTTCAGCACCAAAGTAACTAACACAGACATTATCCCAGCACTTGAGGTGCTCCCACACTCAGCGAAACCAGCTGCCAACGCTGGGAGGAATCTTTCAGACAGGGAGGAAGACACATGGCCAAAGCTGCCCACAAGGCTATGGAGGACTTGAGGTAGGCTTGAGCATAAGGGGCAGCGTTTTTGCTGCAGTTCTGCCTTTGTGAGAAATTCCTGAGTCATGGCTGGCCTGGAATTCGCAAAGAGAACCAGGTTGGCCTTAAACATATAGAGATCGCTCTGCCTCTCTGTCTCTAGAGGCATGGCAATAGGAATAGTGTTCTGAGCCTGGGGTTGGAGGATCAAGTGACAATATGCTCTCTATCCTTCTCACCACTGAAACACCCTGAACTGGAGTCTGGGGAAGAACATGCTAGAGGGTTGGGATGAAAGGTATGCACCGCTATGCCTGACAGAGCCTGGCCTTCAAGCCAGGGTTGTCTGAGGAAATACAGGATACCCAATTAAACAGGGATCCGCAGAGAAATAGATCAGTTTTAGTACAAGTATGTTCCAAACATGACACTGGACATACTTAGGGTTAAAGAAAAAAAATTGCATGTTGTTTGAAATCCATTTTTAATTGGGCCTCTTCTGCTTACTCTCTGGTGACCTTCCTTCAAGGTCCTCCTTGAACTGGTCTCAGACCATTCCCTTTTCTCCATGACACACTGCATTTCACTGGCTCGAGACACACCATCTCCTCATCTGATGTGGCTGTCACTCTCCCCCCTCATCTCCACAAGCAGCTGTTGTGGAGCTGACCCATCATCTTGTGTCCTGGGTTTAGCTGTTGAAGTATGTCTGAAGTACCTAGTTCCCAGCCTCTCCTGGCACAGTGATCAATAGGTCACCATGAGTGGGTAGAGGAGAGGAGTCTCTGGTCCCACCAGCAAATGCAAGCACTCTGAGGAGACAGAACTCTCTCCCTTGGATCTGGACCTAATCCTAAGGAAACCCCCAAGCATAGGTCACATTTGGTGACTAGCTGCGTGACAATGGAATGAATACTGCTTTCAATAGGGCTGGGTTTTGCCAAGAACATGCTAGAATGTCCCAACTTGGACGCTGGTTTTCAGCATTCACAGAGTGGCCTGACAGTCTCTCGGCTGGTGCTGGATTTTGCCCATTCCTGCCACACATATCGGCCCTCATGCATGACAGACACACATGAGTGGGGGACCAGCCTCTCCATTTGGCCTCAGTTCAATGCGGCTTGCTCAGTGGGCACTATTTACTCCCCTCCCCTCATCCTCTCTCCTTGCCCTGCCCACTCTTATTATTTATTCTATTGAGACCATTTGCTATGTAGGCCAGGCTAGGCTTAAATCTACAACAATCCTCATGCCTCAGCCTCCTAAGTGCTGGGATCTTTCTTGCACTCTGGCATGCATGTAATAACCGTGAGTTATTTACATTGTAAAGAGCTTTCCCATTTATTATTTTATTTCAACCTCCCTACAAGGTGGGTAAATCGGCACCATTTTCGGAGACAAACAAGACAAGCTGAGCAGTTAAAGGGCCAGCTCTGTGAGTCACTGTTAAACAGATCGTAGCAGCAATTTCTAACTTCCTATTTAAAACTGTTTTCAAATGTCTTACATGGGCAATGTAAGTAGGAGTGTTTTCTCAAATAAAACCCATATTCCTGTATGTTCAGGTCACTGCAGGACTCATGACTTGCCCAGATGCCCAACTTCAAACGGCTCCCCCAAAGCACTCATTAGCCCCAAGTCTCCACTCAGAATTGCACCCCTGGACTGGAATTAAAAGGGAAGAGGGGCATCTACAAGGAAGGGTTTGGGGGTAAATACATTAGGAAAAGCCTACTACTACTTACTCAGGGTGACAGTGAGTGGGTAGTCCAGGCAAGCTAGCTCTGCCTATGCTGTGATGGGTCAGCAATGATGCCATGAGGTGGCACTGGCGGGAGGTGGGGCTCATCGTGCGGTCCCGCACTGCCTGGCATGTGCATTTGTAAAATCTTTTGCTTGGTTGGTCATCGCTAGGATGTAGCCAGGTCCGGGTTCTCTTAGCGGGTAAAGCTAAGGGCTGGGGCATACCTCCTGGGACCTGATCGCCCATCCGGGAAGGTGAAAACAAGCGCCCTTGGGCTACCCTCTAGGGCAAGCCAGACAATTGATGCTCACCACTGTGAACAAGCTATTCTGCATGCTGCTCCTTCTGGCTGTTTAGATCAATGTCGCCAAAGTCCAACCAAGGTGACAGGGCGGTGATCTGGGCTGAAGTTAGCTACAGCCCTGTACAGATGAGGGCACCTCTAACCTCCAAATTCCACAGAGGACCAAAATATTCCTGGAGCCAAACCGAGGGAACCACTCCAAAGGGGCCGGAGCCGAGATTCACATGAACCCTGGAGAAAATGGTGCGGAGGGAGAGCCATTTGGGGGTGCATCCACACCATGGCCCCCTCGATGTCCCCACCCACTACTCTTTTCCTCGGTCCCTGGCAGCCGAGCACAGCTCCACCCCCCAGAGCGCAGTCCACACCGTCCTTTTTCAGCAAAACAACACGACTCACCACCCCCCTCCCCAGCACCCGCACCGGCCGGATCCGGGGCTACGCCCAGTCCGCCACCAGGGTATGCGCACCCGGGAGCGCGCTCCGCGTTCCCGCTTCCAGCAGACACGCCTGTCCCTGCCCCTGCCCCGGACAGTTCCGTAGCTCCACGCGAGTGCGGATCAAGATCCAACCATTGGCTCTGCGGCCCAGCTTGGGCCCTGCCCCTCCCCCTCCCCAAGGGACAGGAGGGACAGGATGGCGCGCGGGGGGTGTCCCGTGTTAACCGCCTCGGCGCTGCGGGAGTCTGAAGCTCCGGGAACGGGACTCACCGGAATGTGCACACGCAGTGACCGTCTCTTCAGGCTGGGGTTCTTTTTGCCGCCGCTCCCGCCAGGGCTGGAAACCTCTTTCTTCTTCTTGGTGTCCATGGCTGCGCTTCCCATAACTTTAGCCAGAAGTTAATTCCGGTGCCTCGTCCCCGGGGTTCGGTCCCCTCGCTGTCTCCTAGGGCTGCTGCCGTTACACGGGAGCCGCGCGCTCTTTAAGGCTGTCCTTCCACCCTGAAAACACCTCGTGGGGACTTCCGCGGGGAGGGCGGGTGGCGCAGGTAACACGCGGGGCGGCACCCGAGGGGCTGGCGGTCCGCGGGATGCCGGGTCGGAGCGACCTCTTCCTCTTACCAAATCATCGAGTGCAGAGTGAGAACCGCGCTGCTTTTGATTACGCGTGGCAGAAGTCTCGTGCTGGGTGACAAAGTTTTCCTCCTCCTGCAAAGCGAAGCAACATTTTCCACCTCTCGGCTCCTCCCACAGATTCCCAGAGGTAATTGGCCAGGCAGGTGCAATTAACAACAGCAATTTGGAAAACAGCCTTCTCGTGCCCGTGCCTCGGTGGAATCGGTGGACAGAGAGAGAAGCCTAGTATAGAAATGCATAACCCTGGGCCGCACAATGAAGCACTAGGGAGCCTGGGACCCGGAGGGCCTCCTCTCTAGGCGAGAGGGAGGGCAGAGGGGGAAGAGGAGGTGCAAAGGCGATGGCTCCTCGCAATTGGGCTGGCGCGTGGCCGCAGGAATAAACTGTGGCGGCGGCTGGCAGGGTTCTGCGGGCCGAAGGGCGCGCCCCAGCCCCTAGGGGAGAATTGGGCAGGGCGCCCGCCCCGGGCGGCCTCTGAGCCGCGTCCCCCAAGACTCGGGGGGACTATAGGGGCCGGACCTGGCATGGACTCAAGCTCCCGGAGCGCTGGGCGGTGGAGGCGGTGCGCGTTGAACAGGAAGTGAGTGGTGTGCGGCGCCACTGTCCCACTCCACGCTGCCCACGCCGCCCACGCCGCCCCCGGGTCGGCGTGCACTTGTCTGTCTCAGACAAGTCGGCTCCGGACTTGCCTGGAGCTGATTTCTGATCCATCTGGTTTTGCAGTGTCTCAGTTTAGGTCCGATCCCCGGAAACACACACCCACACCCCGACCACGCTGCAATTGAAACCCTGGGCGTTAAGTGGCTCGGGTGATTCGCACTTGCTTCGCGCAACGCCGCCGCCCTGAGGCGTGGGGACCCGCATCCCGATCCAGAGAGGCCTGTGGCCGGGTGAGTGCGCGGGCTTTTCTCCACGACTGGGTTCTTTTCGCATTCATCAAGGGTTGCGCAGCTGACCCCCGGCAAAAGCACGCGCGTCCCTGTAAACGCTGAGGTCCTGAGACCACGGGAGGAAATAGGTGCGTCGGAGCCTGAAAACCAGGGCGAACACGCCACGTGCTTCGGAGCCTTCAGAGCCACTGGCTGCAGATCCGGCACTGCGGGCTGCTCAGGGCTCGGGTGTTCCTCACAGGCAGTGCGACCATAGCTTCTGGGGTGAGTGAGGGGTGCGCTTCCGCTCTTGCTCAGAGTTTGAAGACCAGGTGACCCCAAAGATCACTCCAGCTCTCTGAAGCTGACACCAGCAATCAGTAATGCACAGATGCTACACAGAGAATGAACGTGATAGGGGTCGCTTTGACAAGACACCATGGGGTGGTTGAGGAGGTGAACTTTGCTCCTCTCCCTGCTCTCTCGGAGGAGGTGACCTGGTTAGCGCGATTTAGAGACCAGTATTTAGGAAAGGACCTGTCTGTCCCATGAGAGACAACCTTGGTTCAACTATCTCTTGGGTTTCCACTTTTCCAGGCTACTTCCTGCTAATTAGGTGAAACCCTACAGTTTGGAGGAGGGTGTCCCTGGTTTGTGTACATCCCTCCATGCTTTCAAGCCAAGAATGAAGCACACTCCCTCCTCAGGGCCCCCCAACGAGTGTCCCTAAGCAGTGTCTGGAGAACCTGTCTAGGATCAACACTCAAGCACTTGTCTTTTGTCCCCACCTGGGGTACAGGTTTCTTGCCAGGCTCCTTGCTAAAGGACTTCCTAGAGACTCCCAAAGATCATTCTACTGAATGTTCTAATTGCTCCTTAGAAACAGAAGTGAGGGATTTTGGGCTTGGGGAGGTGCAGTGTAAACGTCCAGGGGAGCCACCCTCCGCCACTAAAAAAATCACTCCAGGACTGTCAAGTAAATGTTATCTCTCTATGGATTGAAATGTTCATCTTTGTCATGATTTGCCAGGATGCATAAATGGCACCAAATGATGAGTAAGAAATGGCTTTGAAAGTAATCATCAAAAGAGATGAAGCTGACAGAAGGAAAAACTGGGGGGGGGGGTGTGGCACATTGCTCCTTATCATGTCCTTATCATGTCACCTGCCTCTGTGTGTGTGTGTGTGTGTGTGTGTGTGTGTGTGTGTGTGTGTGTGTGTGAATGCCAGAGGTTGGTATGAGGATGTCCTCTTCAAACCTCTCTCGACCTTATTTCTAAAAACAGGATCTCTCACAGAATTGTGTCCAGATTTTAGGTAGGCTGGCCAGGGCACCCCTGGAATCCACCTCTGTTCGCGCCCCACAGTGCCAGGGTTACTGAAGCCTACAACCACCAAGATGGGCTTCCTGTTTTTATGAGCAGCATTTAGCAATTGTTATAATGTATACTTTTGTCAACGAGTTGTGTAAATATGTATACTCTTTCATCAATAACAATTCTCTTTAATTTTTTTTGGAGTGCAGACTTTGGAGCCTTGGAATCCTTAATCTAAATATTGGGACCTGAGATGGCTCAGTATATAAAAGTACTTTCGAGCAAGCCTGACAACCTGAGTTCAGTTCTCAAAACCCATGTGAAGAGCTGTGTGCAGTGATGTGCATCTGTAATCCCAGCACTCCTGTGAGCCAGTACACCATGCAGCAGCAGCAACAAGAGAGACCCTGCTTCAAACACAAAACAAAAACCGGGGTGGAAGGAGACAACTGATTCCTTAAAGTTGTCCTCTGCCCTCCACATGAGGTTCATGGCACATGCCCACCTGTACACACATACACACACATTTTAAAAAACTTAAGTCTTTAAAAAATATTTTTTGGGCTAGAGAGATGGTTCAGTGATTAGAAGCACTGACTGCTCTTGCAGAGGAGCTGGGTTCCGTTCTCAACACCCACATCATGGCTTACAATCACCTGTAACTCAAGTTCCAGAGGACCCAATGCTCTCTTCTGACCTCTAAGAGATCCAGCACAAACAGGGTACACACATGTTTGCTCAGGCATACACACATATACATAAAATAAATCTTTTAAAATATATTTTATTAGTCAAGCATGGTGATATACACCTCTAATCCCAGAATTCAGGAGTCTGAGACTGGGATGGGGCTGTGTGTGAGTGTGAAGTTGGAGACCAACTTGGGCTACATTGCTGAGAATATGTCTGCACAAAGAAAAAAATAATGTATGGTGTTTCTTATATTTTATGGGTTTGTGGAGGGCATATGCTAATGTTTCTGAAATCTGTGTGTTTCCTTCTGAAAACATATTGATGACATTTTCTCCAGTCAGAGGAGTCCAAAAACGGACAGAACAGGGAAACTTTTGTTTAGAGACATTTTCTGACACTCCCCCACTTCCCTCCACATCTGTGCCCCCCCCCCATAGTTCTAACCATCCCTGTTTCTCAGCCTTCCCAGAACTGGGTTATAGGCATGATCCACCAAGCCCCGCCTTATACCCTTACTGCTTATAGCCTGTAGGAGCACTGTTCATACAGTGACCTTCCTACATTCCTGAATGCCCTACATATGACAATTTTTTCAAAATTATTGCAATAAAAATCTGTGTTTCAAAATATTCAAAACAAACAAAAACAGGGCTGCATTTAATCCAGGATGACCTTGAACTGCAGACTCCCCCTGCCTCCACCTCCTGAGTTCAGGCATTATGGGATTGTGCCACTACACCAAGATTATGCAGAGCTCTGTGAATTCTGGGTAAGCATTCTACCAACTAAGCTGCCTCCCCAGCCCCCAAATCTCAAAATCTTAAAGACAGGGTACCTGGTTTTACCTTTGATCTCAGACTCCAAGCTTATTCAGCACTACTACCCATCCTGTCTTTGTGTAACTTTCTGATTTTTAGGACAATATTGCATTAAATAGTATTTGTCTTATAACTGAACATTTTGAACGTCATAGGTTTCTTTTCTAGCACAGTGACAAGGAGCAGACTGCCTCTGCTCTGCCCTCTGACTGGTAGAAGGGTAAGAGAGCTTGAGAGTTGCCCTGTGGCTTGTAGAGAAGCACCAGGTTGCTCCTCGTGTCCACTGGTGAGCTGTGAGCAGGGACAAGTTGGTTTCTCCATCTGTAAGTGGACCATGTGGGTCTTCAGATATGTAAGGCTTTTGGAACCAGGGCTTATATACTGTCTTGATTGTATTTTGTATGATATGTGTTAATGTTATTGCTCTAATAATTTGATAGAGAATTTTACAAAAGTAGCATTGCCACTATGAATTGAAACCAGACGACAGCAACAAAAGAACCCTTTGCTCATCCGTTCATGGTTTATGTCCAAGCACTTCCAACGGGTGTTACAAACCCTCTTTTATACCACACACTGTGTCGCTGCTGTCCCACCAAAGAAGCATCTCCCACATCTGGACTCCCCATTTCTGCATGCTGTTACCTGCCAGGGCTCCAGCATGCTAACCCATCATGGTAGTGCTCCTCTTCCTCAGCCAGGGTGAAAGCTGTATTCTGGGCCAAGGTCTCCATCCTAGTTGAGAAGCAAAATGCCAAGAGTACAAGAGTTAACATAAAGTTGGTATGGTGGCACATGCCTGGCCTTCAGGGGAAAGTTTCCTACTGGGGAAACTGGGTTAAGCTCACTAGTTCAAGACCAGCCTAGGAAACAATGAGGAGAGCTAGGCAGGGAGGGGAAGAGAGGAGAGGCCAGGTGAGGAGAAGAGAGAAGAGAGACTTTCATTCCTTCTCCATCCAGAGCTTATGAAAAGAACATTAATAGTTTAATTTCAATTAATCTAGCTTTTCCCCATTCTGCATTTTTTTTTTTTTTTTTTTTTTTTTTTGGTTTTTCGAGACAGGGTTTCTCTGTGTAGCTTTGCGCCTTTCCTGGAGCTCACTTGGTAGCCCAGGCTGGCCTCGAACTCACAGAGATCCGCCTGGCTCTGCCTCCCAAGTGCTGGGATTAAAGGCGTGCGCCACCAACGCCCGGCCCCATTCTGCATTTTTTCATATTGCCAATTAATATCCTCTTTAAATGAAGGTGACTTTGAACATCATGGGTCACCTTTGTGGATCACTGAGAACTTAGAAGCCCTCTTGTATTAGAAGTCCACCTACCTTGTGCACTGGGAGATTATAGATTAGGCTTCTTGGGGATCGATAGATGAATGTGTTTGATATAAGTCCCATACTTACACCACTGGATACCATGTTGGAAAGAGGGCAGCAATGAGCTGCGTGTGTGTGTGTGTGTGTGTGTGTGTGTGTGTGTGTGTGTGTGTGTCGCTTCTAGGAGAACTTCCATGCTCAGGAACACCATCCACGTCCTTTTGAGACAGTCTCTCATTGGCTGGGAGCTCACCAATTAAGCTAGATTGTTTGGCCAGCAAGCCCCAGGTATCTCTTGTCTCTGCCTCTCCAGTACCAGGACTATAAGCCTGTGCCAGCATACCTGGATTTGGGGGGATCAAACTAAGGTTCCCATGCTTCCATCTACGCTATCGTCCTGACCCTGGAATCGGCTTTTTGATAACCTCTGACATGCCCAGCACGATGGTAGGTGCTTCGTGTTACTGATCTAACGTCTATCGAAGTCCTCCAAGAGAGCTATCATACATACTTTGCAAACTGGGGTGGCTGAGGCCTGGCTCTTGGCTCGTGTTTTGTGTTCATTTAACTCTGTCTGTTGATTGTCACTGCTGTGTCCTTTGGGACAACAGAAAAAGAAAAAAAAAAAAAAAGGCGGCCTCTTCTATTTTAAAACCTTTACACCAGACTTACAAAACTCTAGGAAATGTCTCTAGGGTGACCTTGAGCAAGCTGCACAACATCTCGGCTGCCCTGGTCTCCTGGCCTGTGACACAGTTGGTGAGAGCAATCACCTGTGTGTTTGGAACACAGTGACTTGAGTCTGTACAAAGGCAGCCCTTGGAGAATGAACTAACTGTGGGGCTTCTGCAAATGCTGCAGCAACTCACTGCATGCCTACTAAGGGGTCATCATCCAGTCCTAACAACCAAGACAGAACCACGTTCCCATACTTTCCTTTAAGCTTGGGAACTGACGGTGCAGGCTCATGACGGCATCTGTTCTCAGGACCAAAGGGAGTTATTGATGTTGATCTTCCAGGAGCATGAAGGGAGGGCCCAGCAGGAGTGGAAACTGCCTTGGAATGGCCCCTCTCGAGGCCCCTCAGGACCTGCTTTCATTTTACAGGAAACCTGTACCAGTTACCTCCACTCTGCACACCAGGCTTCCCTTCGTCCATAAAGCTAGTTAGCCACAGACGATTTCCAGCAGTGAAATCCAGGACACTTGGGTTAAACCATAAAGGTGAACTCCATGGCAATGTCATGTCTTCTCTTCAAAGAACAGCCAGGATGCTGACAGCCCAGGGTCTAAGTCCACACTCAGCAGTTCTCCAGGGACAGAATCAGCACACAGGGCTTGTGTGGCCAAAAATGTGTCTGTCTGCTAGATGGAAGCAGAGATAATCCCAGCAATTATACCCCAGTGAAGGGCATTTGTCACGTTAACAGTGTTAGCTGGGAACAAGGACCCAGTTCTGCCAGCAGCTGCCTTTAGTGTTGCTGCTCAGGACGTGAGATGATTGGTTTAAAAAAAAAAAAATCTTTTCTTTATTTAGGGTGGGGTGCATGCCACAGCCCTAGTGTGGAGATCAGAGGATAACTACAGAATCAGTTCCCTCCTTCCACCTTTATATGCATTCTCGAGACTAGACTCAGGTTGCTGGCCTGTGTGATGACTGCCTTTACCCACAGAGCCATCTTGCTGGGCCTGTTCTAGTGATCCAGCCTCACCTCCCATTGGGCAGAAAGGCTTGGACTCCGGTAGTAAAGTGTATGTGTGTTCATTCTCCATTTAGTTGTAAGTTTTGAGCATGCAATAAATAAAGATATGAACCCAGAGAAGTTGTGATTCTCACTGTTCCCTGAATATGCTTCATGACTGATTCCTGACCTCTCATTCACCTGCCTAGCGGTACATGGTGAAACAATACATATTAATCATAATAATTTCCTTGGCAAATAAAGTTACCTTGGTAATTAACCTACCCCTGAAGTTTCTATACTGCCATACAAATCTGACCCATCTTACATAAGATGTCAGTGGCACTGGCTTACTGCACTGGGTGACTGGTATCTGGCACCCAGACATGGGCTCTAGAATACCAGCGAGGGCTTTTCAATGAGGCGGGCATCAGGAAAAGAAGTGAAGTCACATGCTGTCCATGCCCTTGGTGGGGATGGCATGAGGTGAATGGAGTGACAGTGCACACAGGCTTAGGACCCTTGACCTCCAAGCCTCACAGCAAAGTACAAGCACCACCCAGGCCCTCGGAGGAAGGGTGTCCCTCCCAGAAGAACTGGACCAAACTCTGAGTCCAGCCTATGCTCAACCTTGCCGGAGTCCATGCCTGTCCCTGTCCTGTAGTACTTTATACCATAATCAATCAACATCCAGTTGCCAGACAGACAGATCCCATGGGGACACTCAGCCCAAGGACTTGGTGTACAGGGCATCTCAAGGACATGATGGGCTTTGACAACTCTGCTTATGCCATGTGGGGCAAAAGGTATTTTATGAAATGTTCCTAAATAGAACTCTGGAGAATCTCATGAGGTCTTGGGAGAGGCTGCGGAGGAGAGGAACTTTCCCAACAGGGCTTTCCAGTGTGGGCTTGGACGAGGCTCTTTTAAGTGTCAGCCACATCCACAAGGCTATGGACCTTTCCACCAAAGGCCTTGCTGTTTTCTAGATCCACTTGTCATAGCCTTTTACCTTCTAGGTTAAAAATAATAACAAAGCACAATGGCAGAGCTCTGGTCTGGCCCGTTTGTACGCAAAGACACTTTCTTCCCACTGTGGGGCTTGTCACCCATGACTCAAGGGCTTCCCAGAATTTCGAGGGATGGGTCAAGATGCTGCAGGGAAGGGTTGGCCGTAAAGATCACTGCCAACACACAGCATGTGCAAGGGGATGCTGACCTCACTGTGGGCAGCCCTGAGCCCAGTAAGCTTCATGGTGACTTATGTAGTTGGCAAATCACATAACTGAATATGATACAGGGGGTCATATAAAAAATCTGGCAATAGTAAAAGGTTTCTGAAATTGCAGTGAACAAAACTGAAGTCAAAAATCAAATGCAAAATGAACTGGAGTTGTTTCTGGTGGCACTCGCCTGTGTCACACAGCACTACCCACTGTAGCCCTGGTTCTGATTTCCCAGCATGCACACTGTGCGAGTCATCACACAATGCAGAACCACCGAAGCTGTCTGGAACACCTCAGCTCAGATTCAAGACCATGGAATCTATACGTGGCAGTGTCTTTACTTTGCATACAAAGTTCTCTGCACTTCTAGAAACTGGTTTAATTGCAGAAAACAAGGACTGAGTATTTTCCCGCTGCTGTTCTCCAGTATGCATCACATTTGTGTATGTTTGGACTGTACTGCGTTAGAGTGTTTGATCTTTACAACTGATGTTTAAGCTGCAGGCTTGAGGTTTACAAAAAACCACTAAATGAGTTTTGGCTTAAGATGAGGACAGAATTTCCAACAATTTCTGAAATGGCTCTAAACATACTCCTGGTATTTTACACTAAATATTTATGTACATGAAGCAATGTTCTCAGCATTGATTATAAAATCAACTGTCCATCACCTCTGGAAAGAGTAAAGAGGCCCTACATACTGCAGGGCCTGATACTCAGCCAGGATTTAACTTCATGTAAAAATAAACAAGCACACTCATTCCACTAGTGTGAAGATTCACTTTCACTTTTGGTAAGTGACAAATACCAAAGAACTGTTTCAAAATAAATTTCTTTGTGGTTTATTATCAGTGAGTGTTGGATTTGTATACCTGTCTTATATACCTATATAAGTAAAATTTCTTGGGCAAAAAGGAATTGTGAAAAAGTTTAAGAAGCTCCAAGTTAAGGGAGGAGTTGCTTCCCAGAGACTCCTGGGCCCCTCATCCTTGGAACTTTTAAATGGTCACTTACTATTTTCAGTGACCTGTGTCATGACCACTCCTAGGAGACTTGATGTGTGTGTGTGTGTGTGTGTGTGTGTGTGTGTGTGTCCACAGTGTGGAGAGGCAGATGGAGTCCACCCACCCGATGGACTTTCTTGTGGCCATCTGCCTCTGTTCCTACATCTGTTTCCTGTCACTCAGCTCTATAACTGATTTTTGGACTTGGCCACTGTGAGACTGTAGACGGGTCAGCAGACAGCGGTGTGGGGAAGGGGCAGGACAACGGGCTTCATTTCTAGGATGCAGGAGTTGGAAGTTTGGTGAAAGGGAGTATGGAGGAAATAAAGTCAAGCAATTGGACATGTGGGACTGTGAGGACGCTGGCTGCTTTCTGAGTAGGATGAAATAATATTGTGTAAGGCCATCCTGGAGAGCAGAACAGTGCATGAGCAGGAGCCTGGCTGCAGAAAACTTACAGGTCATTGGAAAAGAGAGGGCACTGTGGTAGATGCCCACTTCTAGAAGCTTTGTTCAATAAGGCAGCGGGACGGTGGGGTAGTGGGTAGAGAAAAGGGGTAAGGAAAGGGTTTTTGTTTTCAAGGTAGAGGACTCTGGCAGCATGATGCTGAAGCCATGATTCCAAGAGAGGGGAGGGTAACAATGGTATGGGAAAGAACATGAGCAGACTGAGCTGTAGCAAGCATGGCAGGCCCCATATGGAAGCCATTCTGTCCACCACAGGCAGTTGGGGAGCCAGGCTCTTTCCTGGGTGCCGCTCTTCCTCCAGAGGAAGAGGCCACGCCATCTGTTGCCACAAGGAAGGTGCTGCAGAGAGAGGCAGCAAGAAAAACGTGGAGGAGTAGAGCACGAAACACTCACTCACAGGCGGCCCGTCCAGGAAAAAGCATCGCATGTACCCTCTGTCCATTTCCTACATGGTGTCTGTAAAAGTGATGCCTCCTGGGCCGGGCGTTGGTGGCGCACGCCTTTAATCCCAGCACTCGGGAGGCAGAGCCAGGTGGATCTCTGTGAGTTCGAGGCCAGCCTGGGCTACCAAGTGAGCTCCAGGAAAGGCGCAAAGCTACACAGAGAAACCCTGTCTCGAAAAACCAAAAAAAAAAAAAAAAAGTGATGCCTCCTGATGAAGGTGGAGGCGCCTCCATGCTGGAAAGCAGGTGCATGCTCCATGTCACACAATGTGGAGTCACAAAAATGACATGCAGGACAGCAGCTCAGCTCTGGCAGGGTACAGCTTTCTGTGGACACCAGCGTTGTCCCTAGTTTTGGAGACTGTTGGCTTGCACGGTCACCCCAGTGCAGCGCCTTCACCAGCACAGGCCTCTTCCAGTTTGATACCCCCTGCTGTGTGAAAATCACATCTCATGCTTCCTGTGTGCATTTTCTTGGGTGTGAATGAGGCCAAATATCTTTTGTCTTAGACTTGTATTTCCTTTGCCAGTAGCTTCCTGTGAGTGGTCTGTGATCTGTTTAATCTCCTCCTGGGTGGCTGGTCTTTCTCTTGCCTACCTGTAGAAGCTCTTTCTGTTAAAGAGTCTTGGGCTGCTGAGCTACATCAGCAGGTAGAGGTCCTTGTCACAGCTAAGCCCCGGGATCCACATGGTGGAAGCCGAGAACCCAAGGTCGTCCTTTGATCTTACATGCATGTCATGCACGGTCCCACTCCCTCCAAAAATGTTTTTAATTTGAGGATGTAGCGCCCCTCAGTGTCAGGGACTGCCTAAGTTACTGTTTGCCTTTTCAGGCACACTATTTTCTGTGCAGAATTATCCTTTTTATAGGATTCATTTTATGGATTTACTTTTATGGGTATGGAGGTTTTCTGCCAGATTTACAAGCATTCTTCCTACCTCAAAATTATTTCTAAAACTTTCCCTCTAATTACTTTTGAAGTTTTTATGGTTTCCTTTATTTTATTTTTTATCTTTTTTGTTTTTGAACAAATTCTCACTGTATGGCCCTGGCTGTCCTATGTAGATCAGACTGGCCTGAACCTGCCACTGCCTCTCAAGTGCTGGGATTAAAGGTGTGTGCCGCCAAGCCCAGGCTGATTTCATTTTGTTAATTTATTTAGATTGAGGGAAGAGAGAGAGAGAGGGAGAGAGAGAGAGAGAGAGAGGGAGAGAGAGAGAGAGACAGAGAGAGAGAGACAGAGAGAGAGAGAGAGAATGTCTCATGTATACATATGCCCACAGAAGCCAGGAGAGGGCATCAGGCCCCCTGAAACTGGGGTTATAGATGATTATAAACTGACTGATGTGGACTGATGTGGGTGTTGGGAATCAACCCAGGTCCTCTGGAAAGTCGGTAAGAGCTCCTAACTGCTGAGCCATCTCTCCAGCCCTGATTTGTCCCTTCCTCCTCTCCCTCCCTCCCTCCCTCCCTTCCAATACGTACCATTTTACATTCAAATCTTGATCCCTCTGGTATTTATTTTGGAGCTATGAAGCAGTGGGGGAAGAGAATGCCTCATTTATTAAGAATTTAAGTCATCAGTGGTATTTTGAAGATTTTTTTTTGTCTCATACTACTTTGTCTAAGCATTTTTTTAAATCTTCTGATCTTTTGATTGTATATTATAGTTCTCAATCTTGGATTTTTGTTGGTTTTGTGTATGTGTGTCTACATGTACATGTGTTTCTTGTGCTTTTTTTTTAAATTCTGTTTTTTTTGGTTTTGGTTTTTTACCTGTTTATTTTCTTAAGAGAGAGAGAATGAAGGTGTGGGGTTGGGTGGATTGGGGAAGTAGTCATGATCAGAATGTATTGTATGAAAAAATTATTTTCAATTTAAAAAAAAAAGGAGTTAATCCACCAGCTGGGCCTGCCAATCACCTGGCCAGATCATCCCTCAAGAGAGATGATTCACTAAAACCCTGCTAAGGAGATGGGAGGAATAATTATCTCCTTAATGCGATTACGTACTTCCCTTCCTGGGAGCCCCTCCCCAGTGAAGCCGCTTAAATAGCTTTCGTTTTGTAACAGTGCAGTCTGCCAGCTTTTCTGAGTTACCCAAAAGCATTCTTTTTCCTTTCCTTACTATCTTTTCCCTTCATGCCCTGGCCAATAACGCTAAGCATGTTTTCTTTCCTTGGCAGTGTGCGCTTTTTCACTCTTTCTCTAAAGTTTCCCCACCTCTTCTGGAAGGCGGCTATTTGCAGACCTCCATTGCCAAAGACATGGCTTTCTCTCTTCCGCTTTTCTGTCTCCTTCATCAGGCAGCTGCTGAGATTAACAGCCTGTCTATCCTCATGTTTGTTACTTAACCTCAAACAAACTACTCTTAAACATTTAAAAAATAAAAAATGTAAAAAGTGAGTCATGTCTGCCAGTAGTGGCCCAGTTCCTAGTCCTGAGTGACTGGCATTCACCTGCCAGCTGGTCCATCCTGTGTTCTCTTGAGCCTTGGGGTCTGAAGGGAAGCAGACCGTTGGACATCCAAGGTCTTCTCCATCAGGCAGTCATTGACGCTACAAAAGATTCGCTTTTCCTTTCTCTCTGCATCCTTGTGGAGCTGAGATAGATGCTGAAAGTGTGTGTGGTTGGTGCGAGGGATCGCTGCTCCTTCCTGCATCCAGAAAATAACTCCTTATTGAGCATACTGGGCAACTAATCGACAGAAACCTGTCTCAAACTGGAGAATGGCAAAGGCTCATCCTCCTGATGGCAAATCAATAGCACTCTCAGAGGAACTTGGAATGAGTGCCCACGTCAGACATACAAATAGGAAAACACTAATGAAGTTATTCTTGTCACAAAGTGAGGGACAACACATGGTACTTTCTGTTTTAGAGTGTTCACAAATGACCCATTTAATTTTTGTAGTCTCTCTCTCTCTCTCTCTCTCTCTCTCTCTCTCTCCCTCTCTCTCCCCCTCGCCCTCCCCTCCCTCCCTCCCTCTCACTTTTTAAAAGGTTCCTATGAGGAGGAGAGAGGGATAAGAAAATATTAGATAGAAAGAGAGCAAAGAGGAGAAAGACAGAAACAGAGGACAGCTTCGGGAGGACCTGAATCAAAACCCTATGGCCCTTTCTGCCACTTTAAAAGGGCTTTTTATAACAATGCCAAGGGGCGGGGCAAAAGACCTCCCCCTTGCCAGATCAAAGCACACCACACAGCCAAGTATAGACCCTTCCAAATAACTGATAACCACACCCGTGGTCAAATCATCTCCTTATGCAGTCCTGCTGGGTAAAGCAAGCTCAGATTCTTGGACCTTGAGAATTTCTTACTGGGAAACCTCCGTGGGTGTCCACATCCTGCCATGTACCTTGATGAGTTCATGGATTCTTTGGGATGGTGGCTATTGTATGTCAACCTGACCAACCTCTGATGCCCACAGACTAGTCAGATATCAATGTATATGTTGTTGCAAATATATTTTGAAGATGAGGTTCTATTTCAACACAGGGACTGTAAAGCAGATCACTGTCCATAACATAGCGGGCCACTACTCTAGCTGAAAGACTTAAGAGAAAAAACTAGGACTCTCCAAAAACAGAAGGGATTCTGCCTCCAGCTATCCTCAAAGTCAAACTTTTAACTCTAATCCTTTCCTAAACTCCCAGCTGTCCTGTCCTGTAGATTTCAGACTTGTCAGCCCCCATAGTGAGCCAATGCTTGAAAGTCAATCTCTGTCAGAATCCCACCTCACCTCTCTTTCTGCTGCCTGGAAAGGTACAAGCTCCATGCCTGGTGGCTCCTAGATTATCCCCAGAAGTCTTGTGGCCATGGAGGACACCCTGGAGAAGGAAGGGCCTGTGTGGCAGGGACAAAGGCAGCAGACTCCCTGAGTGCACAGCAGGACCGCTTCACAGGCAGGTGGCCTTGTTGTGGAGGGGATTAGGTGAGGAACTGTGAAACCCAAGTTCTCAGATCCCCTTCAGGAAAGAAGAGCTTCCTTTGAGCTGAAGGAAGCCTGGCTCACACTCACTAATGACTGGACTCTGCATCGCCCACCATTGCTTTTCACATTACCTGAACAAGAAAAAAGTAATCACAGAAGCCAAGCCTCAGAACCATCTAGAGTATGTTGGTCATTATTGTGACAGGCCTAACTTGGGTTCAAGTTATTGGTGGCTAAACTCCCTTGGTACTGTAACCAGATAACCATGGCAGTGGGAGGATGGGCTGAACATTAAGAAGACTCACTTTCCATTTTTTAAATCCTCTTCCTCATTTTTCTTACCCTACTGTCTCTTTCCAGATTCATAAAATGGTGGATTTTAAAACTACGGAGATGGCAAAGTACCCTGGCTTGGGCTCACTTCTTCATTTCACTTTCACTGAGGGAGTGTGTGGATGACAGAATATAAATAACAATTATATTTAAGTGGTAAGGGCTATATTTATCCTCCCACCGTGTGTGTGTGTGTGTGTGTGTGTGTGTGTGGTGTGTGTTGTGTGTGTGTGTGTTGTGTGTGTGTTGTGTGTGTGTGTTGTGTGTGTGTGTGTGTTGTGTGTGTGTGTAAGGTCAAGTGTCATTCTCAGGTCTCTCTCTCACTTGGCCTGGAGCTAGCACACGGACTGGGCGAGGCTTGCTGGCCAGCAAGTCCTGGAACCCCGCCCCCATTGCCACCAGGGCTGGGATTACAGGATCAAGACACCACATCCAGCTTTTGTATATGGGTTCTGGGGACTGACCTTGGTCCCTGATGATTGCATGGCAAGAACTTTACTAACTGAATTTCAGCCCCACCCCAGTCTACACTCACTGCAATGATCCTCCCATTGCTCAAAATTTATTGGAACTCCATCTTAGACAATTAAGGGCTTTGGCATGCAAGAGGCAAAAATGCCAAAGTCCATATGTGCCTGATGGAGACATTGTGAAGGAAGTTAGCAAAGTCACCAAGGCTCATAAACGGCTCACCTGAAATTTCTCCTAGAGGCCAGCATGAAATCCTGCAGTCACAGTCTCCTTCCACACCTTCAGCCTTTGAGTTCTGCACTGACCCTCGCCAGTAAAAACTTAAGCCTGTTTCAGGCGGAATACTTGCTTACCTCCCATTTCATCTCTCTCCTCTCTTGCACAAATAAACTGACAGTTCCCTGCTTCCTACCCAATGTATATGCCAGATGGGATCCCTGGAGAGGTGGATGCCAAGAGATTAGACATAAGAGAGGTGACGGGGGAGATGCCCACAAGGAAAAGGAGAGACGGGGCTGGATGGTTAGAGACCTGCCCTGACACCTGAAGGAGGGTAGCAAGAGGGATAGACAGGAAATGGCTTCCAATGTTGCACAAACCACAGAACCATAGCCTGCAGCCACAAGGCACTCAGAAGAGAGGGGGTTAGAAACCCTCTGCAGGCTGACATTGCTTGGAGTTAGAGAAAGGGTGGAGATTGCTAAGGCAAGGCTCTGGGCTGTGTGCTGAGGATGCCTGTGCCGTGGATTCCTTGGAGGGGGATCTTAGCAGCATGTTCATGCCCCCAGTCCCTGCACCACACATGACCATGTGCCCAAGGTTCCCTCAGCTTGTCACTCCAGAAGAAAGAAGAGGAGGGAGGATGGGAGTAACATCAATCCCACTGCTGGCCCTGGTGCTGAGGCCCTTCTGTTCCCCATAGCACGTATGTTCCATGTGGCCGTTAGTTTACTGTTGTGCCAAGACCTTGGTCCTGGGAACCCTAAGCCATAGTGATGACATCCTCCTGGGACAGGTCGATGCCTTCGAGGGACGAGCTTCTACACAGACTCCTCCAGGGCCGCTGTGCAGCGGCAGCCCTCACTAAGAGCAGCTCTTCACAGCCGATCTCTACACACTGGGGTCAGAGGGCCCTGGGGGCAGCTGTAGCTTGTGGTTCAATGGGACCTTTCCTGTGTTCTGTTAGAGTTCCCCTTGTGAGACCATGTCTGTGAACGTGGCAGAAATGCCACCACACATTGGCAATGATCCTCTCAGTGAGACCACCTGTCCATCAAGCTTGAACTGTAGGCTAACTGGACAAGGACAGTGGAGACTTGTGGGTGGTCTGGCTCAGAAACATCTTCTCAGATGGCTTCCTGTATCCTCAGGCTCATCTTTTATATACCCTTCCCATCTTCTGATAGACTGATGCTGGAGCCATTCAAATGATGATTTATGAGTCTCCCAGGATCTGGATCTCAGCGAATCCCAAGGTCAAGTGTTGTCTCTGCTTCTCCATCTGCTGCTGATGCTGTGTCTTCTGTCCAGGCCCAGGCATGACCTTATGTCACAGTTCCTCTCACAGTTGGCTCTACCGGTGCCACAGCAGTTTCTCTTAGAGGGAACCCACTGACCACCTCTAGGCTGTGACAATGCCACCCTTCTGTATGATCCCCCAGAGCTTGTTGACCCCAGCTCTTCTCTGACCTCATATCCAGCTCTTCTCAGCACTGTCTTTCCAGGAGCAGAAAGTCTGATCTTTGGCCCATATACATACTGTTGATAGCTAAACTGTGCCCCTTAAAAAGGCATACAGTACTATATTACTAACCTGCAAAGCAAGATGTCCCCACTGATGCAATATAGCAAGCCTGTTATAAGGGTAACTAACTGCTTTCTGATTGAAACTGTGGCCCATGTCACAGAAAGCAATTCACATCTAGTACTGTAAACCTGGTCAAAAGCCCATGCTGGGGAAATCATAGGTCCTAGAAGATTAGCTACGGCTGTTGTTTTGCTAAATGGATTTTATGTGCTCATCAAATCACCTTCTTAAGAATCATGTTTATCCCCACAGATGAGTATTGCTTCTAGATTTAGTCAAAGAAGTTTCTTTTTGCAGCAGGCAATAGTTACTGCAGAGACTCTTAAAACTTGTCAAAATGCTGAGAATAGATGACTATTTAATACTCAACCATAAACAAGACATCTATGTTACCCTCTCAAGGCTCATGGAGCACCACAGAAGAGAAGGCAGAATGGGTATAAGAGCTTGTTAGTGGGCTGGAGTATTGTGGCTGTTTTCTGTGCATGGCATGACCAATAATTTTTAAAACATATTTTTATTTTTAATCATGTGTATGTGTGAATCTGTGTGTGGGTATGTTCATGTGAGTGTGGGTGCAGAGACCAGAGGTGTCAGATCCCCTGAAGCTAGAGTTACAAGGCAGTTGTGAACCACCTGATCTTGGTGCTGGGAATCCAACTTAGGTCCTTACAGAAACATGAGCTCTTAACCACTGTGCCATCTCTCCAGCCTGGCTATTGCCCGCTTCTGCTCACAACAGCTTTGAGGACCTGCACAGGACCTGCACAAGACCGGGCCCATCAGCACCCTGCTATGGGGCTAGGAGCATAGCTCAGTGGTAGGGAACATACTTAGTAAGCTCAAGGGTCTGTCTGGGTTTGATGCCAGAACCAACAAACCCACCAGCAAACCCCACCACCAAATCAGCCACACCCATGGCACAGTGCAAGAACTCTCACATGTCCTTTGATGTGGGTGTGCATGCAGGTGTGTGTGGGTAGGGTGGGGATGCACATGTGTGTGGGTCTGCTTGCATGTGAATGTGGAGGTATCATCTGTGGTCTCAGCACTCACTCTGCACAGCCATGCTTGATTTATGGCCATATCTCACCTTGCTCCATAAAAGGACTCCAGGCAATGGCTGCTTCTACTGTCTGCCAGGAAGTTTGTTTCTGTTAGACTGTTTCGGGACTTACTTGATTGCTTGTGTGAAGAGCCAAGTCAGCCTGGGCCTCAGACCTCAGAGTCTGGTACACAACAGGCCCCAACATGAGACGTCTAAGGCCTGCAGGGAGAGGCACCACAGCTTTGTGTGTGCAAGTCTACTAACACCCAGGTATCCAGGACCAACTTCCAAACATCTCCTGACTCCAGAAGACTCAGAAGTCCTTGTGTCTTCAAGGACAAGCCTTAGCATCTGACCGGCCAGTGTCAAAGCTCTGAGAGTACCTGGGAATAGGATGGTGGTGGGCCTGGAATTGGGCAGATCTCCAAATTTAAACACACCCAAGCCCCGATGCCTCAAGTCCTTTAGCAGCTCTCAGTAACAGACAAATGGAGTGGACAGTTTTGCCGCCTGACAGCTACAAAGAGAAAGGAGCCACAAGGACCCATGGCAACCGTCAATCAAAGGCATCCACAGCCAGTGTTTCGGCAGTACACTGGTGCCATGAGCTTCAAGGTTTAGTTTAATTAGGGCAGAGTGGCTCGTCTCCAAGCTAGGCCTGGGAATTACCAGGTTCTCACAACACACCGTATAATTTGGCAAAGTGGCTTTCTGGGGAACTGCTGGCGTGACGGGGCTATCTAAGGCCAGCTCTTCTCTGCACAGTCCCGCTGTACTGTCCCTTTGGAAGCCTCTGGAGGGGTCATTCTGACTCGGGATGCAGAAGCCAGAGGACCAAAAATAAGGTCCTGGGACAGAATCACAGGAACCCAGAAAGCACTCTCCCCTCCTTTTCGTCTCTTCTCTCCCCTCCGTTTTCTCTTTGTCTTATATAGGGTCTCGTGTGACAGCCTGGGCTGACTCCTTGCATAGCCCAGGCCAATCTAGGACTTGGCCATCCTCCTGCCACAGGGAAAAAAAAATATTCTGAGACAGGGTCTCGTGTGGCGCAGGCTATCCTGGAACTCATGATCCTCCTGCCTCCAGTGAGGAAGACACTAAGTCCAGAGATTACGAAGCACTCATTATAGGTCATGGAGCCACAGGTAAGCACTCAGAACCACCACTCAGACTGTGGAAAGCATCGCATCTCCTGCTGTCCAGCCACATCCCCTGCCCAGCACAATGCAGATGCTACACATCCAGCTTCCTCCTTGCCCAGTGAACATCCACTATGTGTGTCTGTCCATTTATTTAAGATTGGAGGAGGAAGTGCAGGAGACCATGGTTGTAGAGGTTTCCCTTCTGTAAGCGTGAAGGGTGACACCCCTCAAATGTGTTGCCTCCGTATCTGGAGAGCTGTACACATGGCACTCTATCTAGCCCAGTCTCATGCCACAGTTGTGAGGCGGTCACTGCCTGGGAGTCACAGATTCACTTGTAATAGGAATCGCTCAATTCACTGTACTTTTGCTTTGGCGATTCGTTATTATCTATGCCTGATACATGATCTCACATATTTCTTCCATGGACCACACTTTACTTCTAACTCTGTGGTTAGGGCCATGATCTGTGTTTAAGGTGAGAGGGTCATGGGAAACACCCCAAGTAGCAGCTACCACAAGGCAAGGACTCATGACATGGCTGATGACTAGGATGCAGCTGGTTCACGGGACTGTTTCTACCCTCTGTACCACATTCTCTGCTAGACTAAGGAAACCAGCTCAGGTCCCACCCATGCTGGGTTACTGTGACAATCTGAGGTAATTACATCAGAAAGAGATTATTTTAGCTGACAGTTTTTGAAGCTCCATTGCGGTGTATCACACAGAGGGAAGATGGGGGTTTGCTGGGGCACAGCCTTCCCTCGGTTGTCATCACAATGATGCCAATGTGCTAATTACCTTTCTTGATGCTGTGGCAAAGCACTGAGAAAAGCAGCTTAGGAAGGAAGGGTTTCTTTGGGCTCACAGTCTTAAGGGACAACATGGGGAAGGCATGGTGGCTGGAGCATGAGATAGCTCCTCACACGGCATCTGAAGTCAAGAAGCAGAAGGTGATGGATGCTGGTGCTCAGGTGGCTTCTTGCTCTTTATCCAGTCTGAAACCCAGCCCACAGGATGGCCCCGCCCACAGGACGGTGCCGCCCACAGGATGGCCCCGCCCACAGGACGGTGCCGCCCACAGGATGGCCCCGGCCACGGGGATGGCCCCTCCCACAGGACGGTGCCGCCCACAGGACGGTCCCGCCCACAGGATGGCCCCTCCCACAGGACGGTCCCGCCCACAGGATGGCCCCTCCCACAGGGCGGTCCCGCCCACAGGACGGTGCCGCCCACAGGATGGTCCCGCCCACAGGATGGTGCTGCCCACAGGATGGCGCCTCCCATAGTTAGGGTGGGCCTTCCCACCTCAGCTAAATGAATCTAGAAAATCCCTGTCTCCCATGTGAGTCTAGAGCCTGCCAGGTTAGCGATGGGCACCAGCCGTCACCCAGCTATTTCCTACCTTCCTAAACTGACAGCTGCTGTGCTGGGCACTGTCTAATCTCAACGTGTCTGCCACTGATAGATATTGTCACCATGTCACAAATGAAGGGACCTGGACTCCAGAGACTGAACACTGTGACTGCAACCACTCAAGAATGGGGCACAGCCAAGATTTCAAGCTGTTCTGCTGGCTAGAAGCAGAGACCCAAGGCCCAGCAGGGACTGTACCATCAGCTCAGGGTCCTGCTTTAGGATACTGACTCCAAAGCCAAGTGGCCCCTATGTTCCTTGTGACCACAGCAGACTCCCCAGTCCCTATCCACATGATGACTTTTACAAACTCCTGTCTCCCTCCCTCCTAACTTACAACCTTCCTATTTCTCCAACAACTGAGATAATCAGAAATGACATATTTTTCTGGCCACCCCTCACACAACCCCTGTGCGAAGAAAAGACTTTGCCCTTTGGCTCAGCAAAGCACCCAGGTGGCCTTGCAGGACCCTCTCCTTTATCCTAGATGCCCCTGTTCTACCACACAGGCCACTGTTGCTGCTCTTCCGGCAGAGCACACATCTGTGTCCCCTCCTCCAATGTGATGGCACTCTACCCTCCCTGTGCCCTGGAAGCCCCTTGAGGGCTTTCTAGTCGGGACAGGAAGCCTAACGTGCTGACAGGTTTGTCTTCTGGCTGTTCCCATCGGCTCCGATGCTGCTCCTTCCTCCTCCTTCCCTCTCCCGACTCCACATCCCCTTGGCCCCCGGTCCCTTCTCTGCTCTCCTTCACAGCAAAGCCCTGCGAAGCCTGTCTAGCCTGCCCGCCTCTCACTTCCTTCCTGCTTTTCCTCGCCAGTGCCTGCTCCAGTAGGACTTCCTGCCCATGCAACAAAATGTCATGGCTGCTTTGTGGCTAAACCAGCCTGCCAGCCCTCCAGCCCTGATTGGCTGGGCCCCAGAAGCATTGACAGCTGGTCTCACCCACAGTCCTGTTCTTTACATGGACTCCTGCCACCCCTGACACCCACAGTTATGGCTCCAACCTGGGCCTCCTTCCCGTCCTCCTGAGTGGCAGCTCCTAAACGTCTTCTTGCCATCTCCCTTGGGCGTCTTGCAATCCTGAGCTCCAGCAGACCATTCTGCCTGGGGGCTCTCCTGTTGCCTGGAGCTGGGCATTCTTTCTGTCCCTCGAGTCCAATCCAAGTTGTCCTGACTGTTTTCCTCCTTCATGCTCCCGTCCACCTATCTGCAGACTCAGGGGTCCTGCTGTCCAGAGGTCTCCAGGTCTACACTCCCCCCCCCTCCTGCTGTGGCTGTTCAGTCCAAGCTGGATAAGCTGCTGTCTAAAGACCAGTTTCCGTTCTCACGGTGCCCCCACACGACCAACCCACAACAGTTAGACTGATCTCTGCCAACCCCTACTAAAAGGCTCCCTGCCCCACTCGTAAAACTGGGGTCTCCATATAACTCTCTCTCTCTCTCTGTGTGTGTGTGTGTGTGTGTGTGTGTGTGTGTGTGTGTGTGTGTGTGTGTGTGCAAGTGGAGGCCAGAGTGTCACTCCTCAGGAACCATCAGCTTGTATTTTTGACCAGGGTCTTTCACCAGACTAGGGGCTTACAAATTAGGATAGGCTAGCGGCCGTGAGCCCCAGGGGTGTGTCTGCCCGTCTTTACCCCCCTGGCACTAGAATTACATGCATTGTGCCCGGTTTGTTGTCCCTTTGCTGTGTTTTGTTTAATGCAGCTTCTGCGGAGTGAACTGGGTCCTCATGCCTGTACCACAATCCCTTTGCAAACTGAGCCATCGCCCGGCCCTCCACCGTGGCCTCCCCACGGCTCTGCCAGCCTTTCACTGCCTAACCCCTCCTTGCCTCCACTCCTGCAGCATCACGCCCTTGTCCCCTCTCAGGACCTTTGCTAATGGTCCCTGCCCATTCTCTTCTTTTTCTAGCTGCCTGGATGACTTACCTTCCTCTTTCCTCAGCTCCTCTCAAAGGTTTCCCCTAGTAAGCCCTCCCAGACTGTTATTTAAAAATAGAAATCCCCTTTCCTGGCACCTCCATCTATCTTTTGCTTTTCCCCCATTGCATCTGTCATCTCCTAACACACCATGTAACTTTCATACATATTTTGCTGGCTGTCTGCTCCACAAAAGGTCTCAAGCCCACAAGGACAGAGTTGTCTGTTTTGTCTAGTGCTCCAGTATCAAGTACAGCGTGTAGCCTGCGGCAGGTGGTTGGAGTATGAATTTTGCAGGTTTGCAGGCTGAATGAAGGTGGTGCCTTCGCAGAGTAAGCGGTTCATGGAGGGAAGAAGGGCACTGTGAAGGTCGGCAGCCACAATTACTAATGCTCAGCACTGAGACTGCGTCATGGAGACCTGAACAAAGTCTGAAAGGATCAAGCTCAATAATTAGTACTTGGAATAAACCACGAACGAAACCCTGGGGACATCTCATCAGAGCACTACTCACAGGTAGTGGGAGGGACAAGCTCTCAAGAAATCAAACTCAAGGTCAGGGCAGGAAGATGAACCAGTTATGTTAGTTCAACTGAGCTGGTGATGGCACTCAGCAGAGCAAGGGCTCCAGATTCCCGCATCCTGGTGCTGTAGCAAACTATTAGCCCTGTTGCAGAAAGGTCATAAGAGGCAGCGGTAACAGACGTCTCCAGTGAAACCCTATGTGCTGCACACGACAGTCCAGCTGCCCACATGAACTCATACCAGCGATGACTGCATGCACAGGACCTGCTCACGATCAAGACAGCCAAAATTCCAACATGGATGGGGAGGGCTCATCAGGTCCCACCCCTAGCCGAGAAGCTGTTGGCAATTAATAGTTGATATGGAAGGGAGAATTGGTCTTCTTTAGGGATACAGCCGCCGAGAGGCTAGGCATGCTCCAGTGGACGTCTCCACACCATGCACACACAGGCCGCACTAAGTGGACCCAGTGTGTTTATTTAAAAAAAAAAGAATAACACATGAAGTTGGTAAAGAAAAGGGGTTAGGGAAGGAATGGGAAGGGAGTGAATTGGAGGGTAGATTTGCTAAAAATACATTATATGCATTATGAAGTTATCAATAAAAATTTAAAAACTAAAAATTAAATAGAAAAGCAGCTTCACTCAGTAGAACTCTCCCCGCTTTCTTCTGTTGGTCCCCATTACGCAGATGTGTGGCTTGTGGTGAGCGTCATCGTCACGTCACCGGCCACGGCTCTCTGCGTACTGTCTAAGGGAAATCTTGATAGCGGAGGGTAGAGAAAGTCTTGCGGATCAATAGAGGATGCGTTGTTCTTAGCCCCAGCAGATCCCTGGTGATCATGCGTCACCATGACGACAGTGCCATTCCAGACAAGAGAGGATTTGCGTCCATGAGATGCAGACCTGCCGTTAGCACTTTTCAACCTCAGTCTGAATTACAGAAACCACAACCTTTGCTCTCAGGATCCCAAGGTGAAAGCCATAGACTCACCCACAGGAAAGGGGGGCTGGGGAGCAGTCTCAGCGTTGCTCAAACCCTCTCCAGAACACAGCTCCCTACTTACACATCCCTGCTTTCAGCCTCCTTAACTCCGCCTCTACTTTGCTTTTGCCAAATCCACTCGCCCAGAATTTTCTAAAAGCCCCCAGGAATAACAGTATATAGACCAAGAAACTACAGGTAAAATAGCATGGAATGCTGTGGAAACTGAAGCCACTTTGGTTTGGCACGGGAAAAAGGCAGATGTGAGGCTGGCTATCACCCACCGTAGCATGAGGCACTGGGCAAGTCCCTCAGTCCCCCTGTATGTCAGAGAAAGTGATACTGGATGCCTGTGGTCTCCGCATGTGGGAGGTGGAGACAGGAGGATCGGGAGTTCAAGGCCAGCTTTGAGTGCATATTGAGTTCAAGTCTAGCCTGTGCTACATGAAATTCTATCTCAAAAAAGCCCAAACAAAATAAAACAAAGGAAGTGGCATTGCCTCGCAAGCCTCTGGGGAGAAGGTCATTAAAGTGAAGGGCAGTTGGGTTCAGGGTGGAGACAGGCAGAGATGCTCCAGCAGAGCAGCTGTTTGTGGGGAGGGGTGGAGGTCTCTGTAACCCCACACAAGGGGGTGGGGCATCAGGAGGCTGGCCAGGAGCTCAGCAGTTCAGGGCACTTGCTGCTCTCACAGAGGACCTGAAATCTGTTTCTAGCACCCATATCAGGTGGCAGCTTACAACGGCCTGTAAGTCCAGCTCCAGGGGATCATGTGCTCCTGGCTTCTGTGGGTATTGCACTCACATGTTCACACGTACTAGCACACACACAAACACAATTAAAAATAGTAAAATAAATACTTAAAAGTTTTTGAACTAAGAAGTTTGGATTTTGTCTGGTGGGCAATGGGGAGGCAAGAAAAGCTTTAAACTGAGGAATGGTGGGGGCTACTATGAACTCCATTTTATAGATGGGAACACTTGGGCACAGGACAGCTAGGTAACTCATTCAAAGCCACCCTGTTACTGTGTTACAAGCCTAGACTTGAACTCTGGTCTCATTTAATCCCAAGCTTCTACACCGTTATTCTTCCTCTGGCCAGAGTTGAAGATGGAGGCCTGGATACCTATTGAACTGTGTTGTTTAAGGTAAGTGGTTTCCCAACATGCATCATTTGACTCATTTGGAACTTCACCTAAGGAAAAACCCAGCGGGAGAAGATAGCC
This sequence comes from Peromyscus leucopus, assembly GCF_004664715.2. Taxonomy (NCBI): domain Eukaryota; kingdom Metazoa; phylum Chordata; class Mammalia; order Rodentia; family Cricetidae; genus Peromyscus; species Peromyscus leucopus. The sequence goes on from NC_051065.1 coordinate 62,196,663, forward strand.
TGAGTTCCTCCTCTAAGAACACGGGCTTAGGAGTCTGGACAGGTGTGTACAACATTTACCCACTCAAAGACCCAGCAACTCCTTCTCTAGGTATTCACTCAAGAAAATGGGAAGGTGTTGTGGAATAATCTTTTTGTACACTGAAGAAATGTCACTCAGATTGGTTTAATAAAAGGCTGAAGAGCCAATAGCTAGGCAGGATTTTCAGGCACAGAGGATGCTGGAAGAAGGGCAGAGACTCAGAAAACATGGAGGAAGTAGGAAAGTAAAATAGATGGCAGTACACAGATTAATGGTTCTAAGAGCTATTTAGAAACAAGCCTAAGCTATTAGCTGAACTTTCCTAAATAATAATAACTCTCTGCGTCGTTATTTAGGAACTGGATGGTAGGACAAAGAAAGACTTACTACAAATAATAACTCTCTGCGTCGTTATTTAGGAACTGGCTGGTAGGACAAAGAAAGACTTACTACAAATGGCATCCAACATGGGGTCATGTACTTCCATGTAAGAGCTGAGAAATCTTTAAAAAAAGGAGCCAAATGTGATTTCCTAGTCCTGTTGTCTCTCATGCAGCCAAGGTATAGAGATGTGTCTCCTGGACACTGCCTGCAGGCTTGAGCCACCAGCACCCTATGAACTAAGCTGAGCATCAGTTTAAGATTTTGCTCATGCAGACAGAAAAGGTTACAGATACAGAGTAAAGCAGATCCAGACAGGAAAAAAACTCTAAAAAGGTTACAGTGTGTTTTAAAAATGTGTATAAGCTTAAAAAAGAAAAGAAAATGAGTATAGATAGTCATAGAAAAAATAGTTCATAAATAATAAAGTCTTTAAAGAAAAAATAAAATAGTATAAAAAATAAGCAACGTACGGACGGACGGAAAATATAATACAGGGAGTTTGGACCTTATGTGGTACTTTGTTAATTTTGAATTTTGTGAATGCTAATGAACAGACAACAGCTGCTGAGAGACATGGGATTGTGAAAGGGACTGCTGAATTAAACCAGCCTATATACTTTAGAGATGTCTTGGCTTCATAATGGAAGTTCAGAATGAAAAATGGGTTGCCTTAGAGGAGAGGTTATGCTTTTGTTTCCACAGAAAACAAAAGGCTCTGGCTTCATTCAAGGTTGATGGAGATCAGATTTGACTCCTGAGTATCTTGGCTACAGACATGGGGAAGAAATCAAGAAAGACTACAGGACAGGTGACGTATACACTGATCCCCCAACATGAGAACAGCTCAGAGATGAGATGAGACATGATAAATCTTGTTGGCTACAGAGTTCTCGTGACTTATTACATGCCATCCTTTCATTTGGCATGGATAGAGATTTATATTATAGTTTGATTATGCAGTCCAAATGAACTTATAAAGTTGACAGATGCCTTTTACCTGCTCAATATAGAACAAAAAAAAATCACCATTAACTGACTTGTGCATATCGCACATTTCATACTTGTGTTAATGCAAATATGCATGTTACCTTTAGAAGTTTGTGTGTTTTCAGAGAAAGGGGACAAGATACCAATAAAAATGGGTGGCCCAGGTGATCCAGCCTCTCAGAATACCTCTGGTGCAGTTTCCTCAAAGTTCTGCATCCTGAACAGCTTCAAGACTGCAGGCAGAGATGCTCCAGCCTCACAGACTACTTACCCAGAACTTTAGATAAGCCTTGTATTATCCCATCACACCAAGATTGGACAACAGCTACCTCCCAGAGGATTTGACCATTATCTTACTTTTTTTCAGGGTTCCTTAAAGGTTCTAGTGCCCCCAGACAACAGGAAGCAGTCTAGAGAACACGATGCCCACATTCCCATAAGATGGGGTGGGTGGATTTTGGTCATTCATGGGTTATGGATGTTTGTCATTATGTAGGGGGGTTGGTTACAAATTGTTATTGGCCATGGTCAGAAAACAAAATGAACAAAGGATTAAATCAGAAATCTCTTTCTGAAGAGAAAAAGGAGGAATGTAGTATAGAAATGATGAGATAAAAGAGTAGATTGTTGAGTCTACTTTTGAACAACCACTAGTCTCAAATATTTTACACTGGTATGGATTTTTGTATATGATGCAAATTTAAGGTTCTGTCATAGTGTATATATGTTTCTATTCTTGTTTAAGATATTGTACCTATGCAGCCCATTTAAAAATGTAATGTAAAGTTTTAGTCCTTGAAAACTATTTAGGATTATAAAGAAATACAGATTAATAGTTATCTATAACAATCAAACTTATAGTCATGATAGGTATGTTTTCAAGGTCATACAAAGATATACTTTAGATATTCAAGCACTTTAAAGACCTACAGAATATAGCATTTAAAATGTTTTAATAAGATGAGGCTTTTCATGACAGTGGGACATGTCTGATCCTGGTAGCACCAATTTACTTTGAAAAAGGATGACAGGCATCAAAGAACCTCCATATGGAGTTTGCTTTCAATGTAGTAAAGCTATCCATTTGGGCAAGAAACTGCACTTGTGTCAACTGCTGACAGTATGCTGTCCATACTGGACAAACAGGACATACACACAAAAGTGACTGCCTAACTTTGCCAAAACAAGGTAGGCAGTCCCTCAGAATTCCTGATTCTCAGAAAAGTCTGTCAGATATTCTAGGGCAATAGATCAAAGACTGATACCCCAACATTACAGAGGAACCTTGGGGTGACTGTCCAGGCAGCTAGATGTTTCTGTTGTTTCTTAGTTTTGGAAGTTGCCTTCTCTACACTTCCTGTTTACTCAGGTAATGTTTTACCCTTCTTGGGTCTCTGATGGAGATTGAAGACTAGATAGTTACAGTTTCACAGTTTTCTTTGTTACCAAATTCAGAAAAGAAACTTACATAAGAGATATAAAGTTTATAAGGTTGAGAAACATAAAAGCTTAAGTTGTTTATCTAAGAAGATGTTTTTAGGTCTAAAAAGATAGTTTTAGGATGGTAATACAAGTTATGATAGAAAATGGTTCAGGTATAAAACTTTAAATATGCCGGGTGGTGGTGGTGCACGCCTTTAATCCCAGCACTCGGGAGGCAGAGGCAGGCAGATCTCTGTGACTTCGAGGCCAGCCTGGACTATCAAGTGAGTTCCAGGAAAGGCACAAAGCTACACAGAGAAACCCTGTCTCAAAAAACCAAAAAAAAAAAAAAAAAAACTTTAAATATATCAAGATAAGTTAGATAATATTCTCCTAATATGCCAAATACAAATGTACTGGACATTATGAAAGTAATTCTTACTTGATAATTGTTCTTTTTATATATAGTTTCATTTGTTAAAGTTGATACCTTCCCTTTATATTTAGATAATACCTGAGAATTTTTCTTATTGTATGTAGTTTCACTATGTTAGAGTTAGAACCTTTCCTTTTTATTTAAACAAAAAGGGGAAAATGCTGTGGAATAATCTTTTTGTACACTGTGAAAATGTGTCACTCAGATTGGTTTAATAAAACGCTGAATGGCCAATAGCTAGGCAGGATTTCCAGGCACCGAGGATGCTGGGAAGAAGGACAAAGACAAGAGGATACATGGAGGAAGCAGGAAAGTAGGATAGACAGTACATAAATGAGGTAAATGAGACTCAGGGCAACACATAGATATATAGAAATGGGTTAATTTAAGTTATAAGAGCTAGTTAGAAACAAGCCTAAGCTATTGGTTAAGCATTCATAATTAATAATAAGTCTCTGTGTGGTTATTTGGGAGCTGGCTAGCAGGCCAGAGAAAGACTCATTACAAGAAGACATTTACATGAGACTCGGGCAAGGATGTTTAGAGCAGCTCCACATAGCTGCCTTAAGGAGAATTATTGTATAATTCACACATGACAGGAGGTACATCACCTGTCCATTCACAGGAGAAGAGGCACAAAGGTGGTTTCCAAATGTGATGGCTCCTCTTCATTGTCACCTGGGCTAGGTTAGAATAACCTAGGAGACACAGTTCTGAGTATAACTGTATAGGAATTTCCAGACAGTTTTAATTAAGGAGGGACCACCCTGCATGTGTGTAGCACCATCCCATGGGCTGGAGTCCCAGACTGGAGAGGTGGTTCAGTCAGTAAAACACTCTGCGTAAGCACAAAGACCTGAGACTGGATATATATATATAAAGGCCAGCATGGTGGTGGGAGTCTGTAAGCCCAGCACTGGGGGCAGTACAGAGAGCTATAGATGGTTTAATTGGCCAGTTAGCCTAACCAATCAGTGAGCTCTAGGACCAGTGAAAGGCCCTGTCTCAAATAACAAGGTGAAAAGTGATAGAACACACATATACACACATACATGCACTCCAGCCTGCAGCTGTGCGCAGACCCTCACAAATATGTATACACCAACACAAACACACACACGTGGGAACAAAGAAGAAAGCATCTTGACTACCAGCACTCATCCTCTCTGACTGCGGGTGCAATGTGACCTATGCTCCTCCACCATGTCTTCCCAGCACAGTGACTGTGAGCCAAAGTAAACCTTCCTCCTCTAAGTTGTTTCAGCTCATGTATTTTGTCATAGCTACAAGAACTGTGACAATGCATCAGAGGACAGTTCAGATGAGCGCCTCAGCAGCCATACTCATGGCCCATGTTCCTGGTAGCTGGAACAGTGGGTACTTAGCTAGCCCTGGGGGCACACCTAGCATTTACAGTACCAACCTCTTGGGGCATATGGTGGGAGAGTGACTTTGATGAAGTTGTCTCAATGCAGTGCTGATATTCTCTGTGCACATGGAATGCCTTAGAGGGTTAGAAACTCTGATGATGGAAACTCTCCAGCTAACTCATGTGATTCTATGTGCCTCAACTGTCACACCCCAGAGTGTACCGAACAGCACCTTCCTCACACCTCCAGCTCTGGACAACACTCCCAAAGCCCATCTCATGGGGAAAACACTCCTCTCTCCTTAACACATAAGATAAGGGATGGAGCCTTGACCGGAAGTGTCCTGGTCTCACTTCTGCTGCTGCAATAAAACACCCTGACAAGAAGCAACTCCAGGGAGAAAGGGCGTGAGTATTTCAGCTCACAATTGCAAGGTATAGGGAGTCACTGTGGGGAAGTTAACGTGGCAGGAACCTGAAGCAGCTGTTGACAACGCGTCACAGTCAAGAGTGGAGAGCAATGAGTACATGCATGCTTAGTGCTCAGCTGGCTTCCTCTGCGGTTACACGGTCCAGGGCCCAAAGCCTGGGAACAGGGCTGACCACTCTCAGGCTGGGTCTTCCTGTATCCACATCAATCAAGACAACCCCTAGTGCTCACAGGACACAGGCCCTAGACGGTCAGTCCACCACTGAGACTCTCCTACCAGGTGATTCTGTGCTCTGCTGGGGTGACAAACTGACCAGTCGCCCGGCTCCAGACACTGCACAGGATGTGCCCAGGCTCTGCCACTGCCTGCCTTTTACCACAGGGATCCTACCCAAGCTTCTCAAGAGACCTTTGAGTACAAAGCCCTTCTCTCTTCCTTTTGACCTCGTATTCCCACACCCTGAGGGTGGTAGTGAGCTCCCCCCAGCCTCCTCTTTGAGTCCTTCATGACTCACTGCTGTCATTCACAATATTCCACGCTGTACATGTGTGCTGGGGCCAGTCTGCAGACCTCCGTCTGCACATGATGTAGATTCACAATCTACAAACTACACACTGTACATGTGTGCTGGGGCCAGGCTGCAGACCACCGTCTGAACATGATGTAGATTCATAATCTACAAATAACAAAGCAAACAAAAACATAGTAAAATAACACTTGGATGGCATTTCTCCCACATAACAAAAGGTCCTGACAAAGTCACTGAAATGAGAGAGGCAGTCTCATTTGATACTGGATAGACCAAGAATTAAACACACGAAGGGTCAAGATTTCCTATTTGATATGGTCACCTGCCAGTTAATTGAAATTGTCTAAAAACTCTTAGAATGAATAAGGTAATTCCATAAAGTGACTAGGAAAGGAATACTCATGTGACAATAACTAGCTAGAAAAGTAATGAAAGACACAGTTCATGTAAACAAGGCCGAGGCAGCAAGGTACAGCTCCCTGTGGAGATGATGAAGCTCAGAGTGAGGACAGAGAGTGACCGGAGAGGTGGCCACACTTGATCCAAAGCCATGGTCTCATGGAACTACCATGATTCTCAAAGTCTTGTCAGCAGAGAACAAAGAGAATCATCTCACACACACACACCCTGATTTTAAAACATCTAACGTGTTCTCAAAAACTTCCTCCACGGGGGCAATACAGGAGAAAACTATTTATGATGCATGGGGAAGCATGTCACTATGGAGCGTGTCATGAGAGAGTGTCTCTGTCAGGTTAAACCAGCCACTTTGGAAAAGAGCTAGGTTAATGAAACTCAAAAAAAAAAAAAAAAATCACATGACAAGTGAGGTCGCAAATCACAGTCCATCTGCTTATGTGACTTATAAGCATGTCATAGTGTGGGGACAGAGGGATGTACTGAGATTATTGTTCTGTCTGTGAAGAATGTCCCTAGAATCTTGATTAGGAGTGCACTGAATCTGTCGACTGCTGTTGCTGGGAAGGCTGTTTTCACAATATTGAGTCTTCCATTCCATGAGCATGGATTTTGTGCTGGTTAGTTCTTGTCAACTTAACATAAACCTAGACTTACCCGGGAAGAGGGAATCTATTTTTTTAAAGTCTTCATAAGATTGGCCTGTAGGCAAGTCTATAGGGCTTTTCTTGAGTAATTATGTGGCAAGGCCAGCCCACTATAGAGTGGCATAACCTCTGGGCAGGAGGTCCTGGATGGTAAAGAAAGCAGGCTGAGCAAGCCATGGAGAGCCAGCCAGTGAGCAGTGTTCCTCCATGGTTTCTGCTTTGGTTCTTGCCTCTAAGCTCCTGCCTTGACTTCCTTCAGTGATAGAGTGTGATGTGAGTTATAAAATGAAATAAACCCTTTCCTCCTTGAGGTGTTTTTGGTCATGATGTTTTATTACAGCAACAGAAACCCTAAAACAGATGTCTTTCCCTTTTCAGTGGTCTCTTAAAGTTTTCACTGTAGAAGTCTTTAATTTCCTTGGTAAAGTTTAATACCAGGTATTCAGGGATGGATTCCTATGGTGAATGGGATTATTGCCCTGGCCTCTTTCATTGTATGCTCTTCGTTGGTATATAGGGAACCTGCTACTAATTTTTGTGTGTTCACTTTGTATTTTGACTCTTTGCTGAAAGTATTTATTAGTTCTAAGAGTGCTGGAGAATTAAAATAGTGGTTCTCAAACTATTGGTCGTGACCTCTTTGGGGGGTTGATGATCCTTTCATAGGGGTTGCCTAAGACCATGCTGCATATCAGACATTTACATTACAATTCATAACAGTTACAAAATTACAGTGATGAAGTAGGAATGAAAATAATTTTATGGCTTGGGGGGGTCGTCACTAGAATATAAGGAACTGTTATAAAGGTCATAGCACTAGGAATGTTGGGAACCACTGCTGTAGGTTCTCTTATGAATAGAATCATATCATATACTAATAGGGACACTTTGGCTTCTTTTCCTATTTGTGCTCATCTTGTTTCCTTGTTTTGTCTTATTGCTCTGGCTGAGTCCAAGCATGTACTGAATAGAAGTGGAGAGAGTGAACACCTTTGTCTTATTCCTGATCTTAAGTAGGAGTGCTCAGAGCTTTTCTCCATTTAGTATGTTGCTGGATACAGGCTTGTTGTATTCAGTCTCTTTATTATGGTGAGGAAAGCTCCTTCTATTCCTAGCCTCTCCATGACTGTTACCGTAAGGGGTGTTGGATTTTGCCAGTTTTTTTTTTCTTTATCTAAAGAAAAGATCATGTGGTCTCTGTCTTTGAATCTATTTATGTTAGGGATAACATTTATTGATTTACATATGTTGAACTATCCCTGTATCACTGGAATAAACCAACCCAGTAATGATAAATGATCTTTTTGATACAACTTTGAATTTGGTTTATCAGTATTTTATTAAGAATTTTTACATCTATGTTCATCAGGGAGATTGGTCTGTAATTTTCATTTTTGTTGTTGTTCTGTCCTGATTTGAGGCTTGTTCCACAGGAAGGAATTCACACCTGGTACTGTAAACATGTTTTAAACCAATGGCTAGGGAAATCATAGGCCAATGGGGAGAACCTACTGATACTGTTTTTTCTAAAAGACCATGTTGCCAAACTGACTTCTAAATGTAACTATGTATATCTACAGGTGTGTGCTTTTCTCATTTGTGGTCAGAGAAGCTTCTTTATGTAGTGGGCAGTGGTTAATCCAAAGATGCATTGCTGTTTCAAGTGTTGAGAATAAGTGACTTTGAATGCTCAGCCTTTGATGGAGCATTTATATATCACACACACAAGGATCAAAGAACATCTCAGAAGAGGGGGCAGAAAGAATATTAGAACCAGAGGATGGGGAAGAGGGCTGTGAAATGCTGCCTGCTGAACATAACATGGCTCTTGCATGCATGAACTCATAGCAGCTGTGGTTACCTAAACAAGGTCTTCACAAGATCAAGCCAGTTAAAAAGTCCAGGGTGCAGAAGAGAGGCGTTCCCAAGCTCCACCCCACATTGAGAAGGTGTTGAGAGTTGATGGCTGCTGCAGAGGAAGCGTTATTTTCTTTGAGGGTGGTTACTGGTAGGTTCCCTAATCCCCAGAGGATGGCCCTAAACCCATGTGCATATGAGTAGCACTAACTGGACTTGGTGGGTTAAAGTAAATCTATAATAAATATTGTGTAATAAATATATAGTTTTAAAAGGAGGACATGAAGTTGGGAGGGGGTCCTGGGGTGAATTGGAAGGGAATGAATGGTGAATATGATCAAGATATTCTACATACATGAATGAAATTTTCGAAGAATTTTTTTTTAATTAAATTAAAAAAAAGATTTGGCTGCAGAGTCGTTATTGACTCTGGGTGAACAGCTGCCTCCTCCCGCAAAGCTGACTGTCAGTCTGACTTGCTGCAGGAAGACTGTAAAGGAAGCGGGGAGGTACCAGGAAAGTACTTCCCACTGCATTCAGGCTCCTCTTTGCCCTATAGTAGTATTCATGCCCAAGTCTTTCTTCTTTTTTTTAGAGTTATTTTATTTTCAATTGTTTGTGTGTGCACGTGTGCACATGCGGGTGTACTTGGAGACCAGAGGTGTTCCCTCTTCCTGGAACTGTAGGTATTGGCAGTTGAGAGCTACTCTACATGAATGCTGAGCCCAGAGCTCAGGTTGGGCCCTGCTCTGATGACTAGGAGCACTGTAATGAGTCTGTAAAATCCACTGCCTTCCAGAATTTCAAATCCACTCTCCCTAGAAACTGCCCCAGCTTCAGCTTTGCCCTGAGCCACTGACTGGGAAAGCTTTGAGCAGCAACCTGTCTCACCTGAACACCTGTGGAGCCCTGAGAGAGCTGAGTCTCAGTGCTTAACCCTTTAAATGTTGCGGCGCTGAAGCCTCCCCTCTCCCACAAAATTACTAGCTATTGGACTGGGCAGTAGGGTCAGTTGTGACGGGCGGGGCCCTTCCCTTGAGAAGGCCAGAGTAAGAGACACAAAGGCAAACCCAGGAGGCTCAGAGTAAATGGCAGGGTTAAGGCAGCTGTTCTGAGAGCAGCTGGACACAGATATTTGTCGTTGCTGTTTCTTTGTTCTAATCAGAGCCTTTGGTTCACTGTTCTTATCTCCTTTATCTATTTAAACAGTGTTTCACATAGCTCAGGCTGGCCTCAGACTCATTATACTGTGGAGGATGACCTGGAACTCTTGCTTCCATCTCCTGAGGGTGGAATAACAAGTTTCTACCGTGGTGTCCGTCTGGCTCAACTCTTAACTCTTAAGCTGTCGATTATTTGTTTACCTCGTTAAGATAGCTTGTGTACAATCACGACCCAAAACACAGACACTAAGTGGCTGTCCTTTGGTGTCTTGTTTTCTTTCCCACCTTGCCTTTCACCTCGCAGGCTTCGGTGGGTTCACGGTCCCCGCACCAGTGCGGCAGCCCCCCCCCCCCAGCACCAGTGCAGCAGGCTCTCTCTTCCACCTGCTGACCGTAGTAGTGGGGAGGGGCTACAGTTGAGGGATGCATACTGGGTGGTCACCGAGGATGGAGGCCTTTACTGTGGGAACTCAGTATCAACTGGACTCAGAAAGCCAAGGGGTTTCTTTTCCACCACAATGAGGGGCAGAATTAGCAACCAAACTTTTGCAGAATTCTGATGAAGGTATTGCTATGTTCTGTTGTGTTTTGATCTGGTTTCCTTGGTTTGAGTTTTAAACTAGCTCTTCTCTGAGCTCCTAAAAGTTCATTACATGGAAGTCAGGGCTCCATTTCCCACCCAAGAGACCACATTAGAGGAAAACGCTGTTGGAAAAGTCCACCCCTCATTTTCCATCTCAAATTCAGTCCTGTGAGTGGTTTCCAAAGAGACACACACTCAGTCCCCAATTTGCCACATGATGCTCACATGGCCTCAGGACACTGCCAGCAAGACAGCTACCACCAGATGTGGCCCCTTGGCCTTGGCCAGAACCATGAGCCAACATAAACTTGTTTTCTTTAAAGGCCCCGTGGGCTGTAGTATTGCCTTCTTAGCCACAGAAGACAGACCCGCACAACTGTCCATTTGTCTGTCTTGAGTTCACAGAGAACAGTCAGGCTTTTATTCAATGTTTCTGTACTCTACTTGTGTCTTCTTCCTTCCATGCTAAGATAAGGGGAAAGGAGGGAGGGAAGGGAAACATCCCATAATGACTCATTCGTTTACCCCGACTATCTCAGGACAACTTTTCAAACACACAGGTTAAATATGAAAACTGAAAACAAGCAGTGAGGGATGTGGGTGGAGCTCAGAGGCAGAGCACTTGCCTGGATGGCTCCACCCCCGGGACTGCATCATTTGCCAGGTTCACACACCCGTCTCCATTCTCCCTTAGTAATGCTCAGACCATATCACTGGATCACACAGTCTCGCCTTTCAAACCTTCCCCTCTCTTAGTTTTACAAGTGATCCTCTATTACTCAACTTTAGTCCACATGTTCAGGCTCATTCCTCTGAAGCCTAATTTTTAGTAGATTCCTTAAACAGAGCAGGGAACACCAGCTCTCCAATTTGCCCATGCAGACAGGATGTGCATTTTCATTTTGGATAAAGTATGCTTCAGCATGCACAAGGCCTGGCTTCCATCCCAGATGCAAACAAAAGAAACAATCCGAGTGAGGTGGCTTGGGTGAGAAATGTCCCCCCTAGACTCTGGTATTTGGACACTGGGTCCCAGCTGATGGCACTATTTGGAGAGGTTTAGGAAGTGAAGCCTTGCTAGAGGAAGGATGTCACTGGGGCAGTTTTGAGAGCTTCAGGCCTTGCCCTACTTGGCATTTGCTCTCTCTGCTTTGTGCCTGGGGAGGAAGATGTGAGCTCTCAGCTCCCTGCTCCTGTGGCCATGCCTGACACTTGAGAACACGCCCCGCCACCCTGATGGCTCTTATCCCCCGGGAACCATAAACCCAAACATGGGTGAGGGCATTTTATCACAGAAACAGAAAAGTAAACTGAGACACCAAGTATGTTCTTTATGTTTAAAGGAAGTTTTTTAAGTCTGTATGAAATCACCAGAGCTGGGTATGGCAGTGCAGGCCTGTAATCCCAGGCCTTAGGAGGCAGAAGTGTGAGGATCACTACAAGTTTGAGGCCTGAGGTACACAGCAAATTCTAGGGCAACAAGTCTACAGAGGAAGACTTTGTCTCAATAGAAGGGGAGAAGGGGGAGGAGGTGGAGGAGAAGGAGGAGGAGGGGATGACCTTTGGTTCTATCTCCTCCAAGTGCCTTAACCATGTTATCTTGTGTATGAAGCATTGCTGTTGAAAACTCTGATAATGACTCTTTTTAAGTTTGTATAATCAGTTTCTGAAAATGTCCCCTTAAAGTCCTGCCACTCGACTAGCCTATGCTTTGGTGTTGATCTTTATGGCTCAGTGTTCCCATGTGTTGTCTTGCAACATGTTCATTTAAATGTTTTTCAGGGTGCGCCCCATGCCCTGGGCGCTGCAGCCATGGGCCTCCATGCCACGGTCCCAGCTGTGCCACTCTGGCAGCAACAGCAGCCCGCGCCCTGGCTGGGCCTCTGGCCCTTAGGGCTGCTCAGCACACCGGTGCTTCGGCGTGGTGCTTCGGCCACCCGGAGCCCCTGGCACCCTGTGTGAATGGCTGTGGTGCTCTGTACACTGAAGGAGACAAAAGTGTAGAGGGTAGCTGGTCCATCTATGACCTTGAAGCACCGCCCCTAGGGATGTAGCAGGTAATTACATCTCCCCCTCGTGGGTTTGGATGTGGAGACAGACCCAGGCTGAAGACCAGTGTTGGACTGTACCTCGGCCTTCCAGGACCCTACGATCAATCTCCCATGCTGGAGTGAGTCTTCCTCCCTAATAAATTCCTTTGCCCTTTAAGCAGACTCCGTGGATTTCTTGCATTAACAAAAGCCTTTGTTGAATTCTTGACTGATGGAATTAAGGAAGAAAAGAAAACCCAGAAGCGTAAGTCCTTTCCTAAGATGTCTGAGATTGGGAGCTGGAAGTGAACAGGACAAAGGCTAAATTATTGGGCAAAGTTGCTGGAGAAAAGATCATAGTCACTTTCAACATCAACAACAGCATCTCTCCAACATTTGATGGTGAGAAAGAGACCTCACAAGGGCAGAAGGCTGAAGAGGAGCTGGAGCTACCATTAACTAGCAACGTTGTGGTTTAAGTTCAAAAGAGTGATGGTAAGAAGTCCCTTGTATTGGACTGTCACTATCCTGATGAGAGATGGGACAAGAAGAGGCCAAGAGTGATACTTATTTTCTCTATCAAGAAAGTTGGCTTCCAGGCCCCGTGACTCTCAGTGGAAGGATATTACTCAATTACACACTCAACGCAGACTCCCTGGACTGGGCCTTGCATGACCTGATGGATTTCCTTGCAGACTGATGGGAGAACAGCACTTTTGTGGATGAGTTGGTGGAGCTCAGTAGAGCCCTAGAGCACCAAGAATAAATCACCTTTCTTGAGAACCTCAAAAGTTTTGTCAAGAACCATTAGAACTATCAGAGACTGGGGGTTTTAATTTAACTGGCAAGCTCTGGCCAGTGAACAAAAGCTGCCTTGACATCAGAATCATGCGTTGAAATGGCTGTCATCCTAATATCATGGGAGGAAAAGAGCAAGTTTACATTATTGCTCTTACACGTCCATTTACTATTGGTTTTTTCCCCCTGTACAAATGTATTACTTGTAGATTTTTGTAAAACATAATGAGAGACGATAAGTTGAGTTTATTTCCTAGGGGTTTTTTTGACATTTCTTCCTTCAGTTTGGGGCCTTTGTCCTTCCCTGCTTTGGCGCTCCTCCTCCTCCTCAGGGGCGCCTGTCCTGTGTGCGCTTCCTCTGCTTCCTCTGTGCTAGCTGCTGTACTCCTGGATCCTTTCCCTTCTTCTTTGTCCCCTTTCTAGTTTCAAGATTTACTTTTTATGTTTATTGTATGCATACATGCATACATGTGGGCACATGCACATGAGCGTGCAGGTGCCCGTGGAGTTAAGGGGGCACTGGATCCCCTGGAGCTGGAGTTACAGGGGGTTGTGAGCCACCTGCTGTGGGTGCTGGGAGCCCAACTCCAGTCCTCTGGAAGAGCAGCGCCCACAGCTAACCAGTGAGCTTCTCTCCAGCTCCACTGCTAGACTTTCTTAAATTCCCTTCCCCCTTCTCTTTCCTTGGGATCCCTTCTACACTTACCTGACCTTGTGTTTACTCTAATTCAAGCTTCATGAATTGTTTCTATTTATTTCTGTCGACTTCCACTTCCACTGCTCTGTCTGCATCATTTTTTTTTTTTTTTTTTTTTGGTTTTTCGAGACAGGGTTTCTCTGTGTAGCTTTGTGCCTTTTCCTGGAACTCACTTGGTAGCCCAGGCTGGCCTCGAACTCACAGAAATCCGCCTGCCTCTGCCTCCCGAGTGCTGGGATTAAAGGCGTGCGCCACCACCGCCCGGCTCTCTGTCTGCATCTTGTGTCGTTTTTCCTAATGCCATTCGTTCTTTTTTAAGAAAATACAGCATTTGTCTAATACACACAAGGCCATAAGCTCAACTTCAGCATCGCAATGAATGAATGAATGAATGAATGAATGAATGAATGAATGAATAAAGGATGAAAGTGTATTAGTTACAATTGCTGTTAATCAGACACCTGCCTAAAGGAACTTAGGGAAAGAAGGGCTTGTTCTGGCTTACAGTTTGAGTCCCCTGTGGTGGAGAAGGGATGGTGGCAGGATTTTGAGGTGGCTGGTCACACTCATCCACAGACAGGAAGGAGAGAGACACTTAGCCAGTGATCAAGCTACTTTCTCCCTTTTAGTCAGTCCTGGACCCCAGCCCATGGAATGGTGCCTCTCCCATATTCAGGGTGGGCCTTTTCATTTCAACTAAATTTAGAAACTCCCTCACAGACATGCCCAGAGATTCATCTCCCAGATGATTCTAGATCCTGTCAAGTTGATAATAAGTGTTAACCACTAGAGAAAGTAAAGGAAAAATACATTCCAATACAGTCCCTTAGAACTATCAATCCACGTGCAATCCTGTCTCTCAAGTATGGAAAGGCCTATCCTATGAAATACTATTTGATTACACGGTGAGACTGCAGTCTGTGGCAGAGGAGGGGGCTGTGAATGTACTTCAGGCTCGCATCAGTTGGCTTGAAGTTACTCATGAGGCCCTGGGTGGGCCTCGCCTGATCAGGTGACTCTTTCACCCTGCGAGGCTAACTAGCAGTCAGAGGAAGGCAGGGAAGGCCCAAGCAGCCAAGACCCTCTGCCTGTCATGGAGAGGGCTATGTGACAGGAGTAGGCAGCCTTCGTCTACAGTCACAGAATCCTCCCAACAGCCAGGGAGTTTAGGAAAGGACCCAGAGCCTCAGATAAGGTCACCGTTCTGCCAACACCTTCACCTCAGCTCATGCATTCCTTAGCAGAGGACCCACTGGCTTCTGAGCCGGGGGACCTGTAGGGCAGTGAGTGCATAGTGAAGGGCAGGGATGGGGCAGCACCGACCATTCATGGCAAGTGTTCTGGGGCGTGACTTCTTCAAGGGTGCTGACATCCAGAAGGCATGACTTCCTCCTTTTCTTCTTTCCCTGTGCAGTAGCTGTGAGTAAGTTAGGCCTTCACACTTTCCTTCAGCTTTTCATGGCGTGGAAGTGGGAGCAGTTCCTGACCTGCAGGGAGAGTCTTGCGTCTAATGGCCTTTTCCCTTTCAGTCTTGCTCTGTGCTCACGTGGCAGCTCGCTGGCTGCTCCCTGCTTTCATCTGGAAGATTTGTCTCTTTGCTGCTGTTACCCCATTTTGTCCAATCTTCTCTTCCCCTGAGTGTGTGGCTCTGTGGGTGGAGGGCCAGCTTCAAGAGCTCGGAAGGCAGAGCCTACGTGAACTAAGGTATCCAGGCAGGCTCTTCTGGTTCTCTGTCAGCACCTGTCTGTTGCCTGTGCTCTTCCTCAGATGCTGGCACTGTGCAGTCAGCTCACCTCCTGCTTCTCTTCAGTCTTGATATCTTGAGATGCCTTGATACCTGATAATCTTACAAATGTTGAGTGTGTTTTGTTTTCTCTCTCAGTGCTGTCTGCTCTGACCTGAAGTTTGGGGTATTTTGTTATAGCATGTGCAGGAAACTAATACCAACAGATACAGAAAAGCACAGGAATGTGTCCCAGAAGATTCCCCCCTCAAACATGGTGTCAAAGGGAGTGCTGCTACTACCACCCTGAATCTGCCCGTAACTCCATTAGAATCTCTTCTCCATGGCTTGAGAACACTTACTCCCCAGAAAGGCTAATGAACTTACTTTAAGTCACACAGCCGGGGATCGGGGAAATCAACATCTGAACCCTATTGTTTTCCCATCATACTTTAAGCTAGAAATTGCCAGAGAAAGAACAGTTATGAGTGGATGTGACAGTCTTATCACAAAATGTTGTTTAAGATTGAGAAATGTAGGTCTGTAGCTCTGCTGGTAGAGCGCTTGCCTAACATGCAGAAAGCCCTGTGTTTGATGCCCCGCATCACACAAAATCAAGCATGGCGTTCTTAAAGAGGAAATGAAAAAGTCCCTTAAAAAATCAATGAAAATACAAATAAATAGTGGAAGGAAAGGAATAAAGCAGTTCAAGATCTTAAAATGAAAATAGAATCAATAAGGAAAACCCAAACTGAGGGAAATCTGGAAATGAAAATTTTAGGAACTTGAACAGGAACCTCAGAGGCAAGCCTCACCAACAGATTACAAGAGATGGAAGAGAGAATTTCAGGCAATGAAGGCACAATAAAAGAAATACATAAATCTGTGAAAGAAAATGTTAGATCTAAAAAAAGCCTGGCACAAAACATCCAGGAAATATGGGACATTATGAAAAGACCAATTCTAAGGATAATAGGAATAAAAGAAGGAAAAGAAACTCAGGTCAAAGGCACAGAAAAGATTTAACAAAATTATAGAAGAAAATTTTCCTAATCAAAAGAAGGAGATGCCTATCAAGGTAGAAGAAGTAAGTATTCAGAAAACCAAATAGACTGGACCAGAAAAGAAATTCCCCACAGCACATAATAATCAAAATACTAAACATACAGAACAAAGACAGAATATTATGGGATTCAAGGAAAAATAACATAGTAACATAGAAAGGCAGACTTATTAGAATAACATCTGAATTTTCAGTGGAGAGGCTAAAAGCCAGAACAGATCCTGGACAGATATTCTACATCTGTCTCCAAAATACCACAGATGGATGTCAAGACTACCATATCCAGCAAAACATCCAATCACAATAGATGAAGAAAACAAGATATTCCATGACAAAACCAAGTTTAAGCAATATCTATCTACAAATCCAGCTCCCTACAGAAGGCTCTAGAAGGAAAATTCCAACCAAAAGAGGTTAGCTACAACCAAGAAAACACAAGGAATAAATAATCCCAGATGAGCAAACCAAAAGAGTAAACACACACACACACACCATCACCACCACCACCACCACCACCACCACCACCACCACCACCACCACCACCACCACCACAACAACAACAACAACAAAATAATAGGAATCAAAAAACACTGCTCATTTTTATCTCTCAACAGCAATGGTCTTAATTCTGCCAATAAAAAGACATGGATTAACAGAATGGACACAAAAACAGGATCCATCCTTCTGCTGCATATAAGAAACATACCTTAATATCAAGGATAGAGATCCCCTCAAGGTAAAAGGATGGAAAAAGATATTCCAAGCAAATGGATGTAAGAAACAAGCTGGTGTAACCATTTTAATATCTGAATTGGCGAGGGGAGGTTGGCTGTGCTTGTTCTGTCTCTCTGACCTTTCAAAATTTACCCCAATATCTGGCTCTGGGTTTTTCATTAATAAGACATTTTAAGATTCACATTACAGGGCTGGAGAGATGGCTCAGAGGTTAAGAGCACTGACTGCTCTTCCAGAGGTCCTGAGTTCAATTCCCAGCACCCACATGGTGACTCACAGCCATCTGTAATGAGATCTGGCGCCCTCTTCTGTGTAAATAATAGATAAATAAATCTTTTCTTAAAAAAAGATTCGAATTACAGCACACCTGAAAGCTCTAGAATAGAAAGAAAAAATAACATCCAAAAGGAGTAGACAGCAAGAAATAATCAAACTTAGGGCTGAAATCAATAAAATAGAAACAAACAAAAACAATACAAAGAATCAATGAAATCAAGAGTTGGTTCTTTGAGATAAATCAAAAATATTGACAAACCCTTATCCAAATTAACTGAAAGGCAGAGAGAGAACATACAAAGTAACAAAATTAGGAATGAAAAGGACATAACAACAGACACTGAGGAAATCCAGAGAATCATAAGGACATACTTTAAAAAACCTGTACTTCATCAGGCAGTACATGCTTTTAATCCCAGCACTCAGGAGGCAGAGGCAGGCAGATCTCTTTAAGTTTGCGGTCAGCCTGGTGTACAGAGAGAGTTCCAGGACAAGCAGGGCTACATAGAGAAACTCTGTCTCAAAAACAAAACAAACAAAAAACAAAACAAAACAAAAACAATCCTGTTCTACACCAAATTGAAAATCTAAAATAAATGGGTATTTTTCTCTATATGTATCATTTAACAAAGTTAAATCAAGATCAGATGAGCAATTTAAAAAGACCTATAAAGCTGAGTGAAATAGAAGCAGTCATTAAAAACAAACAAACAAACAAACAAACAAAAGCCCAGGGCCAGATAGTTTTAGCACAGAATTCTCCTAGACATTCAAAGAAAAGTTAATGCCAATGCTCCTCAAATTACTCCATAAAATATTAACAGAAGGAACACTGCCCAATTCATTTTATGATGCCACAGCTACCTTGACACTCAAACCACATAAAAACCCAACAACCTTGACACTGAGACCACATAAAAACCCAATAAAGAGAATTACAGTCCCATTTCCCTTATGAACAAAAATGCAAAACTACTCAATAAAAACTTGCAAACTGAATCCAAGAACACATCAAAAAGATCCCCCACCATGATCAAGTAGGCTTCATCCCAGAGAATCAGGGATGGTTCACATATGTAAATGGATAACTGTAATCCACCATATAAACAAACTGAGAGAAAAAAACCACATGACCACCTCATTAGATGCAGAAAAGGCCAGCCTTTCACAAAATCCAATATCCCTTTATAATAAAAGTCCAGGAGAAATTAGGGATACAAGGGATATATATACCTCAACATAATACAGGCAGCAAGCCCACAAGCAACATCAACTTACATGGAGAGAAACTCAAAAGAAATTCCACTAAACAAGACAAGGTTGTTCATCTTACAACTGTCAGAATGGATAAGATCTCTCCACACCTACTAAATACTGCACCTGAGGTCTTCCCTAGAGCAATAAGACAACTGAAGGAGATCAAAGGGATACAAATTGGAAAGGAAGAAGTCAAAGCATCTTTATTTGCAGATGACATGATAGTATACATAAGGACCCTAAAAATTCTACCAGGAAACTAAATACAGCTGAACACTTTCAGCAAAGTAGCTGGATACAAACCAACTCACAAAAATCAGTAGCCCTCCTATATACAAATGACAGACAGACAAAGAAAATCAGGGAAACAACACCTTTCACAATAGTCTCAAATAATATAAAACATCTTGGGGTAACTCTAACCAAGCAAGTGAGTCTTGTATGACAAAACTTTAAGGCACTGAAGGAAGAAATTGGAGAAAATATCAGAAGATGGAAAGATCTCCCATCCTCATGGATTGGTAGGATTTATATAGTAAAAATAGCCATTCTACCAAAAATAATCTACAGACTCAATGCAATCCCCATCAAAATTTCAACACAATTCTTCACAGATCTTGAAAGAATAATTTTCAGCTTCCCATAGAAATACAAAAAACCTAGGATAGCTAAAAAAAAAAAAACCCAAATAATAAATGAACTGCTGGAGGTATCATCATCCCTGATTTCAAGTAATAAAAACCCCATGGTATTGGCACAAAAACAGACAACTTGATCAATGGAATCGAACAGAGGACTCAGCCACAGATCCACACACCTATGAACACCTGAATTTTGATAAAGAAGCCAGAAATACACACTGGGAAGAAGACAGCATCTTCAACAAATGATACTAGGCAAACAGGAGGGCTGTTTGTAAAAGAATCCAAATTAGATCCATGCATATCACCCTGCCCAAAACTCAACTCCAAATGGATCAAAGACCTCAACATAAAACAAAATACCTTGAACCTGACAGAAGAGAAAGTGGGGAATAGACTTGAACTCATTGTCACAGGAAAAGACTTTCTTAACAGAATACTGTTAGCACAGGCACGAAGATCAACAATTAATAAATGGGATCACATAAAATTGTAAAACTTCTGTATGGCAAAGGACACCATCATTCAGACAAAGTGGCATGCTACAGAATGGAAAAGGATTTTTACCAACTACAAATCTGATAGAGGGCTAATATCCAAAATATATAAAGATCTCAAAAAACTATGTATCAATAAAACAATCTAACTAAAAATGGGATACAGATCTAAATGGAGGATTCTCAAAAGAGGGAACTCAAATGGCTGAGAAACACTTAAAGAAATCTTCAACATCCTTAGTCATCCATGAAATGCAAATAAAAATGACTTTGAGATTTCATCTTACAACTGTCAGAATGGATAAGATCAATAAAATAAGGGGAACACTAATCTATTGTGGATGGGAGTACAAACTTGGAATGCCATGATGGGAATCAGTGTGGCAGTTCCTCAGGAAGATAGGAACAGATCTACCTCAAGACCCAGCTATAGCACTGTTGGATATATACCCAAAGGATGCTTCATCATACCACAGAGATACTTACTCAACTTACCACATACTTACTCAACTAAGTTCACTGCTGGTCTATTCATAGTAGTCAGAGATTGGAAATGACTCAGATGTCCCTTAACAGGTGAATTGATACAGAAAATGTAGTACATTTACACAATGGAGTATTACTTAGCTGTTTAAAACAAAATTATGAAATTCGCAGGTAGATGGATGGAACTAGAAAAAAACATCCTGAATGAGTTAACCCAGACCTAGAAAGACAAATATTGTATTTTTTAACTTAATGTGGATATTAGCTGTTAAGTCAATGATAGCCAAGCTACAGTCTGTAGAGCCACAGAGGTTAAGTAGAGAATAAGGGTCTGGTGGTGGTGGTGGTGATGGTGGGGTGGCAACAGATCAATCTCCCTAGAAAAGGGAAATAGAATAGATAGTTATGGTGGATGGAGAAGGGGGCTAGAATAAGAGGATCAAATGAAGAGAGGAAAGGAAGAGAGGGGTAAAGGAGGGAATATATATATATATATATATATATATATATATATATATAGAGAGAGAGAGAGAGAGAGAGAGAGAGAGAGCTATTTTAAAATAAGGGCTATTTGAGAGGTATTATAGAAACCTAGTACAGAATAAGCTTCCTAAAATATATACACAGATGAAGGCAATCTAAATAAAATCACCAAATAAGGGGGGGAGACAAAGCCCCAACTAGCCATCTCTTGTCACCAGATGAAGCTTCCAGTACCAAGATTGGGGTACATTTAATTGAGATGTTGGCCAAAGGGATAACACGGGGACACTCAAACAACCCAGGTGTCGTGAAATAATCTTTTTGTACACTGTGAATATGTGTCACTCAGATTGGTTTAATAAAAAGCTGAATGGCCAATAGCTAGGCAGATTTTGGGGTCAAAGAGAATGCTTGGGAGGAAGGAGGGTGGAGTTGTGAGGAGACACCAGGACTGAGGAAGCAGCATGGGTAGCACAGTGTAAGGGTTAATACAGCCATGAAACAAAAAGCAAATTAATAGAAATGTGTTAATTTAAATTGTAACAGCTAGTTAGTAACAAGCCTACGCTATTGGCTGAGCTTTCATAAAAAATAAAAAGTCTCCGTGTCATGATTTGGGAGCTGGCAGAAGGGACATAAAAAATCCACCTACACCCAGGGTTGTTGCCAAGACTATAGGTTGCTCTCCATAAACTGACAGCAAGGCCCCATTGCTGAAGACAACACCTATACAATTCAGTGAACATGGAGATGTCAAGCTGGTGCCTACAAAAGAGACTTCACCTATACCAGTTAGCATCTGGTACAGGAAGATACTCTGCATGCTACCAAAAGAGAAATGTAAACACCAACCTCGCCACAAAACCTTTGATCTACAGTGGTGTCCTGCCTTCAAGATATGCTAGTATAATGGTGGCACAAAGCTTGTGGGAGTCACCAACGAGTGTCTGATTTGACCTAAGGGCCACTCCACAAATGGAACCCATACCCAACACTGCTTGAATGACCAAGAACCTAAGACTAAATAGCCCAGGGGCCTAGTAGTAAATACTACTGTTCTTTAAAAAAAGGTAGCCATAAAATGACCCTAACAACATTCTATTATACTCATAGACCAGTGCTTTGCTCAGCCATCAGCAGAGAAGCTTCCTCCTGCAGCAGATGGGAACAAATACAGAGACTCACAGTCAGACACTATGCAGAGAGTAAGAGACCTTGGAAAACTCAGCCATAATGGGATATCTCCATCAAATCCCTCCCCTCAAGGCTCAAGGAACCCTGTGGAAGAGGAGGCAGAAAGAGTATAAGAGGCAGAAGGGATGAAGAACACCAAGGGGGGAAAAAGGCCTTCTAAATAAGTGGTTCTCAACCTGTGGGTCATGACCCCATTGAAAAACATCTGTCTCCAAAAATATTTACATTATGATTTATAACAGTAGCAAAATTACAGTTATGAAATAGCAATGAAAATAATTTATGGTTGGGAGTCACCACAACATGAGGAACTGTATTAAAGTGTTGCAGCATTAGGAAGGTTGAGAACCCCTGCTCTGACTCAACATCATCCATGCCCGTATGAACTCACAGAGACTCAGCACACACAGGGCCTGCATGGGTCTACATCGGATGGGGTCCTAGAGCTCAAAGGAGAAGTGGGCATATGCCCCCATCCCTAACCAGAAGCTCTCTCCAATTGATAACCACCTGCAAATGAAAATGTAGTTTTCTCCATGGAAGTCTCAATACGGAAATAAACTACTTGTAAGGGTAGGTTGCATGCCCAGCAGTAGACAGTCAGCAGAAAATGAACTTTACTGCATCTTTGGAGGTTCCTTGTCTCATAATGTCATGTCAGGGATTTTCTTTTTAAATTTTATCTTATTTTTTATTTTTTTCATTTATATATTTTTCTTCTCTCTTTTTTACCCCGCAGGTCCTTTGAGTACATATTTCCTTTCAGCTTAGTGTTCCGACAGGATTCCTGAGTGTGCTAATGAGTGTCTCTCTGTTTCTTTTGCCTTCTCTTGGGCTCTTTTCCTTCTGTTTGTTTTGTCCTATTCCAATGTGCTAGTTTTTGTTTTGTCTTATTATTTTATATTATATTTTAATATTACCCCTTAGAAGTCTGCTTCTTAATGAGACAGAAAGGGGGTGTGGATCCAGATGTGAGGGGAGGTAGGGTAGAACTGGAGGAGTAGAGAAGGGAAACTGTAATCAGGATGTATTATGTGAGAAAAAAATCTATTTTCAACAAAATGTTCAAAAAAATACTAGTAACATTTAAAAAAAGTTTGCCAGACACACTGCTGGCAGGTCTAGCTCAGGAAAGCTTCATCAGGTGAGTCAGGGATACAACAGGACAGGACTATGACCTTTATTTGTGGGGCAGAAGAACAGATGCTTCCTCCACGGGGACATTTTCTTCTTCATCCCCTTTCCCACCTGGACTTGCCTTCTCGGAATTCCCTTTTATGACAACAGGACTCTTCTAATACCCGTGTGCCTAGCAGACTGGCCCAGGCCAGGCCTTGTTGACCTACCCCAAAGGCTCAGCACACAGAAGTCTGTCTGTCCAGGCAATTATGTGCCATGTCTTGTCAGTGCATTCCTCATGCCTTCTGGACACACCGACATCCTAATGACTTTGGAGCCCGTGCCTTCAGGTGTCTCTAACCAATGGCTCTTAGCTGTGAACCTGCTTTCTTACCTGCTGTGACACATGTCCCCACAGGACAGCACAGTCATTCCTTCTGTGACCTTCTTCCCTGGCATGGATCTGGCCGGGGGGCTTTGGTGGATGTGAAGGGGTTGAAGAGCAGCCAGTCAGATCTCAACTCCCTTCTCCCCTCACACACTTGGGTTTGAAGCTGGGGTGGCTGTGTAGAAGTCACAGTGAGAAAGTGTAGACCACCGCTGGCTTCTTTCTGTACAGGTCAGCTGGAGGAATATCAGACAGACCACCGGCAAAACGTAACGTTCAGTGCCTGGGAGCAAAAGCTGTGAGAAGAGGTGTGGCTTCTCCTCAGATGTGAGACATTGCTGCCGGTGGTCCTGGGGAACACAGTGGATTTAAGATGCATCCTGGCGTCAAAGTTGTTAACATACTCAAGGGAGTCTGTCTTAGAACTGGTGGCATACAAGTTACATACTGTGTCACCTTTTGAAGAGCAGTGGTGTGGCATCACTGGAGAGAAAACACATGTGCACACATAACAGCCACTGGAGACAGAGCAGCCTCTGCTGGACCACGAAAGAACAGTGGCACTCTGGGTACGTGAGGGGTTAAGATTGTCCAGTGGAGGTTCCCAGGATCTCGAAGAACAGACTGGGGCAATGGCACTCATGTAGAACTGAGGAGGGTCACTGAGAAGAGCGAAGGGCAAACACAGGAGAAGTGGTGTGGAAAAGGTAGATGGGTGTCTGAAGGGGAGAGCAGGAAATGATACGGCGGGACAAGTCTGCCTCCAAATTACGGTCATCTGTAGGGCATCTGGATTGTAGTCATTGAGCAGCAGGAAGTAGAGGGGTCTAAAGAAGGGGAGCAGGCTTCGGAGTCGGCTAGGAATATTAACGTGGTGGTGCCCAGAGAACCTATGGGAGGAAGACACTGTGGGCATCACCAGAAGCCCAGGCAGCAAGGAGCAGCTCGGGAGTGTAGAATGAAAGGAAGGGATGA
Organism: Peromyscus leucopus; assembly: GCF_004664715.2. Taxonomy (NCBI): domain Eukaryota; kingdom Metazoa; phylum Chordata; class Mammalia; order Rodentia; family Cricetidae; genus Peromyscus; species Peromyscus leucopus. The sequence continues at coordinate 62,221,271 of NC_051065.1, forward strand.
CAGGAAACAGAAAAAAGCAAGCAGCAAAGCTAAGCGGAAAGGGCTGGAAGCCACAGACATGATGCCAGGAGCCAAGAACCAAGAAGGCTCTGTGATAGTCCTGAGGCCTGATTCCCGCCCCCCCCCCCCAAACTCTTGAGAATGACAGAAATCATTCTTGCACCCACAAGACATCTCAGCCAGAGGTTGCTGATGTTTGGTACCGTTTCCCCTTCTCTCTCTCATGCACGTGTGTGAGTATGTGAATGTGTAGTACATGCACAGGTGTATGCATGCAAGTATGTGCAGCCGTGCAGAAGAGAGGCCAGAGGAGGATACTGGGTGTCCTTCTCTAATGCTCTTGGCCTTCTCCCCTTAAGACAGGGTATCTCACTGAAACTAGCTGGGCTAGCAGTCAGGAAGCTCTAGCTGTCCTTCTGTCTTTACCCCACCCCTAATGCTAGTGTTATAGGCATGAAGTGACTCCCAGCTTTCTACATGGGGGCAAGGGATCTGAACTCAGATCTCTATGCTTAGCCGAGAATTTTTACTCATTAAAGCACCTCCCTAGCTCAGTTTCGCCTTCTCTATCACGTTCCTTACGATGCTGGTATCTTTAATGACACCATGCAAGGGGTGGAACCCACATCCTACGGTTATAAGTAAGCAGGAATCTTCCAGGCAGCCTCATTTGCTACTGCACCATTGCAATGCAGAAAAACAAGAGCATTTCTAGTGACCTTTAGAAGAAAACAGGAAATCAGCAGCAAACCTGGGAACTGGCCCGAGGTCGCAGTCTCCACTAATGGATCTCTGTGTTTGTTTTCCCTAGACCTGACCACCTTTGGTAGATCAATGGGCTGTGTGAATGTCAGCCCCCTTGAGAATTCTAGATAATGGCCATGCTGCTCTGCTCCACCTGAGATGATGTGTTTGCAGGGGAAGAACTCTCATTGTTGAGTTCTGTGTCTAGCTTTGAGATGTTGGTGGAAGAGGTGTGACTGGCCTACTATGAGTGACTGGCCATCACGCACAGGGGTCAAGCCCTTGACTGTTCATGGCCCTGAGGCCTGCTGCAGCCATGGGTCTCTGAAAGGATGCATTGCTTTTCAAAGCCAAGGTCCAGAGAAACCAGAGGTATGGGTCATTATCTTCTCTTTCCCACTTGAGCAGACCTGCCCATGTACTTAAGGGGTAAGTCTGGCTCCACTCTACGTATTTCTAATGGGCTCCAAGCAGTGTCCATTAGCAGACAGATGAATTATTGAACACTTTCTAGCTGGTGGTGCCCAGGCCCTATTCTACAGGGTGGAGATTCCATGGGGAAGAACATTCTAGAAGAGACACTGAGATATGGCAAATAAACAAGTAAAGATTATTTTGATGCAGATGGGATTCTGAAGAAAATGAGCCGCTGCAGAGCAGGAGGGCTGCTGAGCTGCGCAAATAGGGAAGGGCCTGTCTGGAGAGGCCAGAGTGATGAGGAAGGAGCAGCCACGGCAAAGGACGGGAAAATCGGCCTGGTGGCAGTGAGGACAGTACGTAGCAGCGCAGGGTCCACCCACAACCCAAGTATGGTAGGAAAGATCCGATCTGGTTTCCTCTGTAGCATCATCACAGAGCAGGTGCAGGGAATGTGCTAGAATCAGAGGTTTGAGCAGAAGCTCTGATTCAGGACGTGAGCCGGGAGGAAATTCTAGAGGAAAGTTCTAGCACTGACCATGGTATGGCTAAGGGGCGAGAGAACTTGACTCACTCTGGGTTTTATTTAGTAGGTGGGTAGTAATGGGAGGTTTGGAAACTGCCAGAGCTGCAAAGCAGAGGCAGTAGGCGAGGTCATGAGTTTCCCAGGGCTGCTGAAACAAGCCAGGTTGCTTCCAACAGCAGATAGGTACTCTCTCTGTTCTGGAGCCAGAAGTCCAAAGTACAGGGTCAGGAGGACCACGCTCCCTCCGAATCCTTCCTCGCCTCTCCAGCGTCTGGTCCATCTTCTGCAGCCCTGAATTCCTAGGCTCACGGCTGTATCTCTCAAGTCTCTGCCTCCATTGTCACGGGCATTCTGCCCTGTGCCTGTATCCAAGTCACCCTCCCTCACCAGCCATGGGATTAGGCCCATGTGAGTCCAGTGTAACCCCCTTTTACTTAATCAAAATTACAAAGGCTCTGCTTCCTGGTGGACATGAATCCTGGAGGGACACTGTTAAACTCATATAGTTCTCCAGGGAAAGAGTGTAGAAGAAACCTGGTAAGTAAAAAGCACACAAGTTACCATGCTTGTTTCTATTTGTTTAAATTTATCATATCATATCATGTTCTAATGCATGAGTTTATGTGTGTGCATACATATGTGTCACTGGTCAGGTGCCATCCCCTTGTTTTGTTTTGTTTTTTGAGACAGTGTCTTAAATTCCAGAGAAGCATTGTTTTAAGCAAAGAATGCTCATTATGTTGCATGCAGCTGATGAACAGGGATGAGGGTATAATGACCTTTTGGATTGGAAACAGCAAGATACTAGGTGGCCTTAGAGTCTGTGATGGTTAATCTTGATGGCCAGCATGGTCGACTTGAGATGCTCCTAGGCAATTAGTGTAGCACACGCGGGGGTTTCTGTGAGGGTGTTTCTAGAGAGGAGTAACTGAAGTGGGAGAGACCTGCTCTGAACGTGGGGGACCATCCCACAGGTGAGGATAAGCGGGGGAGGGGGGCACTGCCTACCGCGGGCGTCCTCTCTCTCTGCTCCCCGCCTGCCTGCCATGCCTCCACGATGTTCGCCTCAAACGCAGGCGGCCAAACAGCCAAGCCTGAACCCGGGGAGGCCACAAGCTTGAGTGAGCCTTTCCTCCCTGAGCCCTTCCTGTCACAACAGCACAAGAGCCACCACCTGGTGGAGCAAAGGTGCGATGGACTCAGGCTGAAGACAGCACGGGACAGCAGGGAATTTAACCAGCAAATCCAGACACCTTCTCCCCAAATCTTGAGAGTAGAGTGGGGCACGTGGTCAAAGTCAGGATTAAAGGTTCTGAGGTGCTGGTAGCAGGAATCTTCAAAGTTCTTATTAATAAAATCAAACTCCAGCCAGGTATTGGGGTGAACTGGAAGATCAGAGAAGCAGAACAAGCCACAGCTAACCTCACCTGGCCAACTTCTCAGCTGGTCTTGTTTCCTCAGACTGGAAGCTTCTGTGTCCTCATCCCAATGGCTCTCAGCTGAACTGCTGCTCGAAAGTCTGAAAACCAGCCAAATCCTGAACCAGCCAAAATGCTTCTAGTTTCTGGTCCTCACACCTTATATACCTTTCTGCTTTCTACCACCACTCCCTGGGGTTAAAGGCTGGCTTTCTGGGATTAAAGGCGTGATGAGTCACCATGTCTGGCTGCATCCTTGAACACATGGATTTCTGCCTCTGGAATGCTAGGATTAAAGGTGTGTGCTACCACTGCCTATCCTCTATGTTTAATATTGTGGCTGCTCTGTCTCTGACCCCAGATAAGTTTATTAGCATTCCTAATATTTCGGGGAACACAATACCACAGGTGTGTGTCTAAGAAAGACAGCTGAGCATCTACAGAGGGGCTGAGGCTGACACTGGGAGAGAAGGCAGGCCGGGCCACCGCAGTGATCCGGGGTGGATGCAGGCTGGCACTTTGCACACCAGGAGAGTAGCTGGATTCACGTGGGGCAGAGACGACAGGCACTAACAGGAAGAACTCCCCGTGGTAGAGTCAAGGTGAAGACAACAGGTTCTCTTTGATAGAGGGTCTGTCACAGCTGAGACCTGGAAATGGGGGAGGTGAGACGGCAGCTATGGAGGGGGAGATTTAGAGAGAGGCAGAGGTACTCTGGGGTGATCATGGCAGGCACTTAGCCCATAGATGCCACAGGAGATGGACTTGGAAGGGGAGTCTTTAGCTCCACCCAGCCTGACCCTGCCTCCTGGGGGATGTTTAGGACAAACATTGCTGGTGTTCTTCCACAGAGAGAGAGGAAACAAGGGGTTCAGGGGGTCACAAGGAGCAGTACGAATGAAAGCTAGGTGAGCAGGGCCAGGATTGGCAGTGGGGGTGCTGGGAAAGGGACACATGCACTGAAGGGATGAGCCGTCTCCTAAGTAGGACAGTTGCTGGCAGGAGGTATACAGAGCACAGAGCTAAGAAGACAAAGGCAGCGGCTGGGGTGAGTGCGGAACGGAGGTTTGAGAGGGAAACAGTGTTTGACTGTCACAGCTTAGAATTCAGCCATGTGAGCCAGTGACCTGGTGGGTAGAACAGAGGAGGCAAAGGAACTGTGAGGCCAAGGCGGCCACACATCCTCCTGAGAGCTGTACTTGTGCTTAAAACCTCTGGTTCCCTTCTGAGACAGGGCACAGGAGGCAAAGGAAAGAAAGATTTACCACCGCCACTTGAGGAGCTGAGATCGCAGAGGCTCAGGAACTGCAGGGAAGCCTGCCTGACCACCTTCCTGACTTGCGACACTCCCAGAGGCCTGATGTACTGAGGGGCCCCCAAGCCAAGGGGCGAGCAGCACACGGCACAGCCAAACCACCTCCCAAGAGGACACCAGCCAGGGGAAAAGGGGCCAGAGCTCTGCCCCTGTCTGGGGGATGGGGCCCCGGCACATACCATGCAACCTGGAGGCAGCACCAACAGGAAAGGCCTCTCCCTTGGAGGCCTCAAGTTCAATTTGAGATGGGAATGGGAGAAGGAACAAAGGAACATTAATGAAAGAAGGGGAGTCTTCACAATCCACTATTTGTCATCACAAACGCACCCTTGCCTCCCCACTGGAGGCTAGGAGCACATTTGCACAGGGGGGGCATGCCTGCCACCTCAGCACTCTGGAGATGGAATCCTGAGGAACGCAAGTTCAAGGTCATGCTTGGCTACATTATGAATTGAGGCTAGCCCGTGTTACGCAAGGCCCTGTCTTTAAAGCAGGGAGGAAAGCTGGAGAAATGGCGAAACACTCTTAAGTAAAGAACTCTTGCCAGCCGGGAGGTGGGGGCGCACGCGGCCTTTAACCCCAGGACTTGGGAGGCAGAGCCAGGCGGATCTCTGTGAGTTTGAGGCCAATCTGGGCTACAGAGTGAGATCCAAGACAGACTCCAAAACTACACAGAGAACCCTGTCTCGAAGAGAAAAAAAAAAGCACTTGCTACTCTTTCAGAAAACCCGAGTTTGGGTCACAGTCCCCATGTCAGGGATCAGACAGTATCTTTTGGCCTCTCACTACCCCCACAACTGTGTCCATACTAACAAAGAGGCGCACACATAATACACATAAAGAAAAACTAAAGAAGAGAGAGAAATCTTTCACAGGGTACAACTCTTCCAGGTGAATCAAGGGGTTTCCAAGGATGGATTTGTTAAATATTGAACAACGCACCTGGAGAATTCAGTGGGGCTGACAAACATGTTTGCCTTGGCAAAGGGGAGTCCTGGTTCAGTCCCAGCTCCCTGCTTCCTTGGGTTTCCTCCCACCGCAGATTCAGAAGTGCCCTGATGGAGGCTGTGATACCCATGCACTTCCAAGCAGCTGCCCAACAGAGCCTCAGATGACGCAGCTGCTGGAGGAGGAGAGCGGCAGCTGCAGAGCTGTGGGGTTAGAAGGGCCGAGAAAACCCGTCAGCTCCCGGGTCCCCGTCCTGGACAAAGCAAACTGACAGCAGAACTGTCAAATGACTTGGTCTTGAAACCCGGGAAGTACTGGAGTCAAAGTCAAGTCTGTCGATGTGAGACCCAACCCTTTCCCATGAAGCTTGAAGCTCACCACCAGGTAGGACGGCTGTGTTCTGAAAGTTATTCAGCACATTAGACAGTCATCAAATGGGAGGAAAATTCCGGGTAGTGCTAATATCCATCCTTCTTTCCTTCCTTCATGTGTTCATTCTCTTTGTCCAGTAAACACTAATTGAGTTCCTTCTCTCTTGTAGACACTGCCAGGATCTGGGGCCACAGAACAAGGAATGCGGTTGACTAAGTCTAGCAGGGAGTCACAGAGAACCAACAAGGGCAAGGCGAGGTGCTGAGTGCTATGAAGAGCGTGTGTGGCTGGTCTGGGGAACCCACTCCCAACGCTAAGGCCACTGAATAAGTTCCAGGCGCAATGGGGCTGGACAGATGGCTCAGCGGTTAAGAGGAGCCAGGTTCAATTCCCAGCACTCACATGGCAGTTCCCAACTGTCTGTAACTTAAGTTCTAGTGGCTCCAACGTCTTCATACAGGCATACATTCAGGCAAAATAACAATGCACATGAATTAAACAACAACAAACAAAAAGCCAGAATCAGAAAAATAAGCCAGACACAACCCCCTGCTTAGTAATACAATCGCTTAGCACCATAGTCCACAATAAAATGTTCAATGCTAGAGATGGATGCCTACTAGACTAGTGGGAAAGTAAGCATGAAACTGAGATGAAATCTAAGACTCCGTGGTGTCTGGGAACATTCATCTGCGCTGGGTCTTTTCTGTTTGGCTCTGCAGTTCGGCTCTCTGCCTCCTCCCTGAGTGCTGTGCATCTGGGATACCGCCCTTGTGAGCTAACCAACAGGCGGCCTGACTTCCAGCCTGCGGTTGCTTGGACCAGTGGAAACTACACCAGGATCTGGACTGGGAAAAGACAGTGAAGTTGGGCACTCATTCCTCCCATGCCTTCCTCGTGGATGGCCTCGACCTAACTGGGTTTTTCGCGCCTACGAAGCCCGGTGGCTCCCCTCCCCCCATCCCTGCTGCCAACTCTTTGAGAAGGCGTCTTGATGTCACTAAGCCCAGGTCCTGCCTCACCCTCCCTACTCCCCACCCTCACCCTCGTAAACAGTTCAGTATTGATCTTTCCTCAAATTACTTAAATGACCTCAATTGTGGGTGCTGAGACCCTCATGAATGCACATCTGGTTTGGGGTCTAGCTCATTTTTGTTTTCTTCTGTGTTTTGATAGCTCTCTATAATAACCACTTTTGGCAGTGTGTGGTCAACACACAACTCCTTATTTTCTCTGACAACCACCCCCAAATCACAGTGTAGCCCAGGATCTAGGTTTGTGCCGAGTGCCCATAACTGACTGAACTAAAGACAAAAGGTCAACTAGGCCAACCAGATGTCATATCCTAGACCCCCAGCAGGACTGTGGATCTCTGTCAGCTTTGGCAAATCAATCTCACAAACAAACCAAAACTAAAAGGCAGCTTGGCTGGGGAAAAAGAGGAGACTCAACTCAGAGTCCACGGTGCTGGCTAATCTTGGTGGTCAGCTTGACCATATCTGGAATCAACTAAATCAAAACTGCTGGGCACTCCTGTGAGGGGTCTTCTTGATCACATTATCTGAAGCAGGAAGACCCACCCTACACCTGACAGCACCTTCTGATGGCATTCCCCAGATAAAAATACTTGGAAAAAAGAAACTGCCTTGTGCCTGTGTGCCCTTACCTGGCTGGCAAGGGCATCCATCCTGTTGCTGAGGCATTCCTCCATCTGTATTAGAACCTACTTTTGGGGATTCCAACACAGACTGGAGACCAGCAGCTCTCCAGGAATCCTCCAGGACTCCAGTGTCAGATTGGGACTGCTGAGACATTAGCTTCATGGACTGAACAAGTACAGGATTCTTGGCCTTTCTGTCATAAGCCATTACCTGGACGGCGGCATCCTATAAGTCAGTCTAGTGAACCCCCCAATAGATGCAGATGTGTGTATTCATTTTATCAGTTTTGTTTCTTTAGTGAATCCTGACTAATACAACTACCTCCAGCCCCACTCCCACCAAGCCTAGCTACCTTTAAGGTCCTGGATGCTCAGTACTACAACCATGTCACCACTTCCAACCTTTAGCACACATTAAGTTTAATTAACTTCTGCTACCCACAACCAGATGACTCCTGGATAATGGTTGTGAATTATTTTCAGAAGTAGAAAATTATAGCTGGAGAATTTCTCTCCAGTTCCCGCCAAGCCCTGCTAGTCCCGGAGCCCACTTATAAAATAAACACACAGACTCTTATATTATTTAAACTGCCCGGCCATTAGCTCAGGCCTACCATTGTCTAGCTCTTACTCTCATACTAAGCCCATTTCTGTTCATCTTATGTTGCCACGTGTTCCGTGGCTTTACCTGTTGCCTCTACATGATGCTCCGTGAACAGCAGCTGGTGTCTCCTCCGCTGCCTTCCTCTCCTTTTCTCTCTCCTCTCTGTTAGTCCCGCCTATACTTTCTGTCTGGCTACTGGCCAATCAGTGTTTTATTTATACAGAGCGATATCCACAGCAGAAAATATTAGCAGATAGATTTTCATGTTTTATCTTTACATTTGCAGCGATTATAGACTCCCCGTAAGTACCAAAAAGAGTACAAAGAGTCCTGGTCCCCTTCCCAGTACTGAAGTCCTATCCTGCACCTATAGTGTAATCCCAACCCAGGAAACAGGGCTGTGGAGATGGCTCGGTCGGTAAAGCATTGGCTGTGCAAGTGTGAGGACCTGAGTCCTTTCCCCGCACCCACATCTAGAGTGGACCCAGCCTCTGGACAGAGTCTGACATCCTGCAAAGGTGAGACCACATAAGGACAGAGCAGAAGGCTCAAGGTGAGCACGGAGAGGACCAAGTGCTCTTATGGAGGAGCCATGAGGGTTGGACTGGGTGGGGACAGAGCAGCCACCAGAGGCACAGGAGAGAGAAGCACACTTTGCCAGACACACAACTTTGTCATACAATGAAGACAGCATCACATGTTTGGCCATTTATAGCATGCTACATGGAGGATATTCTTCTTGGTTAAATAGTAAATTTTTATGATTATATCATTTCCTACTGTACATATAGTCTTGTGATTCATGTCTTTTAGAAGTTTCTCTTCAGGCTGACAAGATGGACAATCAGGTAAAGGTGCTTGCCCCTAAGCCTGACGACCTGAGTTCAACTCCCAGGACTCACGTGGTAGAACTGACTTCCGAAAGCTGTCCTCTGACCTCCACAAGTGATCCATGGTATGTACACTTAGGCACACACACAAATAAACAAATATAAAAAAATACTTTCAGTGTCTCTTAGGACTTCATCTGGGACCAAAATCCAGTGTCTTTGTCTGGAGCTGGAGAGATGACTCAGCAGTTAAGAACACTTGTTCTTGCAGACGACCTGATTCCAAACACTGAATGGTGACTCTAGGGGACCTGACACCCTCTTCTGACCTCCACAGGCACCAGGCATGTGTGTGGTGCACGTACATACATGCAGATGAAACATGTACACACATAAAGTAAATCTAAAACAATTTTCTTTTACTGTATTGGTCTGTATTATGTGAAAATACTCACTCTCTTGGCATTCAGGGCCATGATTTCCTGTTGAGGCATCCTGTACATATGCTGTGTCCCAGCATCCTCAGAAGCACATCACACACTCACCAATGCTTTCTGGATGCTTCCTTCACCCTCAGCATGAAATTTGCTCAAATTAGAGTCCTACAACTCATCAGTAAAAATCAACACTGACTGAGCCTGGCCCTAGGCTAGATCCATGGCACATCTCAGCTGTCACCCTGTCACCCTGTCACCCTTCAGAACCATTTGTGCACAGGCCACTATCTGCACCTCCTCAGAATGACTGTGATTTTCTATGTGGAGCAGAAGGTCAGGGTAGAGCTGAGCTGAAATCCCAGGTTTTCTGCCACTGCCCAGTGCATAGTGTACACACACACCCCCCCACACACACACCCCCCACACACATACATACTCACACACACCCACACACCCACTCACACACACACATACATACTCACACACACCCACACACCCACTCACACACACACTCACACACACATACATACTCACACACACCCACACACACACACTCACTCACTCACTCACTCACACACACACATACATACACACCCACACCCACACACACACACACACACACACACACACACCCTTGACTCCTATGCCAGTGTTTTGATCTGCTTCAGTTCAGCATCTGTCCCGAGCAGGGAGCCTCTTCCTAGTTCTGGCTTCTCTGAGCACAGTGTGACCTGTGCGCCCTGGGCCTTGCTGGCCTCAGCTCTCTTCAACTGTTCCACCGCTCCCTACCTCCTGTAAGTGTGATCAGATGGACAGGAGTTGAATATGAGTTTGAAGGACAGGTGATCTAAGTTTGAATCTCAAATCTTGACAACATCTCAGTCATTTTCCATTTGTGTGCCTCAGTTTCCTTCAGTATTCATGTATCTGTGATCTCCCTCACTCTGCATCTGGACTAGAGTGAGACTTAGTTTGCCAGCAGAAAACAGGAGACACTATGTTCAGCTATCCTTAATCTTAGTCATAAGGACACCTGCTAGCCTCCACTTCCCTGTTTGGGGGGAGTCTTGCACGTCCCAGAAGCAGGTCAGCTGCCCTACTGGCAATCCAGGCAAGGTAGCTGCATGGAGAGACATGAGGAAGTTGGGGAAGCCCCAGTCATCTCATAATTAATGACCCAGAGCATCCCAGCCCCTAAAGGCCACAGCTCAAAGACACCATCTGAGAAACACAAATGTAGCCACAAGTTTCTCCGATTCCACCCAGCCCCTGCAGTCCGGACGAATCTCTCATTTGTGGTCCACAGCTGCTTATAAAATAATCATGCAGAGGCGAAATATTAATTATAAACTGTACGGCCTATGGCTCAAGCTTCTTGCTAGCTAGCTCTTACAACTTAACTCAGCCCATTTCTGTTAATCTATGTATTGCCACACGTTCCGTGGCTTTACCTGTGTCCCATCACATGTTGCTCCTTAGACTCCCGACTCCACCCTTCTCTCTGTCTCTCTGCTTGGATTTCCCGCCTGCCTCTAAGCTGCCTTGCCATAGGTCAAAGCTGCTTTATTTATTAGCCAATGGGAGCAACACGTATATTCACAGCATACAGAAAGACTTCCCACAGCACACGAACATACCTTGAGTCTAGTCAATCCACAATCAGGAAGCCCAATGGCTAGGAACTGGAGAGATGGCTCAATGGTTAATAACACAGGCTGCTCTTACACAGGACACAGGTTTGGGTCCCAGCGCCCACATGGAAGCTCATAACCATCTGTAACTGTTACTCAGGGTGTGTCTATTAGGGTGTTTCTAGAGAGGATTAACTAAAGAGAGAAGACCCACTAACTATGGGCAGTACTCTCTCAGGGGTTGAGGTCCCAGGCTGAATAAAAAGGGGGAAATGTGCTGAGCACCAGTGTTCATGTCCCGGCCTCCTGGCTGCAGATGGAATGTCACCAGCCACCTCACTGTGAGCATAAACAAATCCTTCTTTCCTTACATTGGTTCTGACAGCAACAAGAAAAATGACAACTATAGAGGGCGGCCCTCTCTTGTGAGACAGGTGACCTTCCCCATGGCAGCTGGAAAGATGGCTTAACTCACCTGTGCTGAGGGAGGGAGACTGAGGGGCAATGTGGTTCCACCGGTTTCTTTGCTCACACAGCTCTTTTCCCTCTACAATGATGTCAACAGTCCTATCTGGAGTCTGGGTCAAAAAAGAGGAGAAACTGGGGAGGCCAGGGTCACTCCCTGAGTGGTAACAGGTACAAACATTTGTTTAATGATGCAAGGATGTGTTGTTTTCTTTTGTGTTGCATTTGTTTAACTCTGTGAAGCTGTGCTACTTTGCCTGTCTAAAACACCCGATTGGTCTAATAAAGAGTGGAACGGCCAATAGCAAGCAAGGCAGGAGAAAGGATAGGAGGGCTGGAAGGCAGAGAGACTAAAGAGGAGGAGAAATCTGGGAAGAGGGGATCAAGCAAAAAGGGAGCCAGTCACCCAGCTACACAGCCAGCCACGGAGTAAGAGTGAAAGTAAGATTACAGAAGTCAGAGAAAGGAAAAAGCCCAGAGGCAAAAGGTAGATGAGATAATTTAAGTTAAGGAAAGCTGGCTAGAAACATTCGAAGCTAAGACCGGGCATTCATAAGAAAATAGTTAAGATTCTGTGTATTTATTTGGGAGCTGAGTGGTAGGCCTCCTAAAGAGTAAAAACACTGTAACGTTTACCTTGTGAACCTGCATCTGTTGTCGAGACACTGCAAGGTTTTCAAATTTTTATATTATTAAAGTACTTTGCATGTGTGACTTTCGAGAGCGTTTATGAACAACACAATGTGATTCTACAGAAGAAACATGTTTGCATTCCAGAAAACATGGTTATCTACAGACACCACATGGTATCCATGGAGACATGGGCATGGAGGGGACACGGAAGGTGGGAGGAGCTGTGTCAATGTTACATCAGCCGCATCTCTGAGCTACTCCAAGGGACCTTCAGGGGCTGCCAAAGGGGAATGTGGGTGCCACCATGGGGCCTGTCAGTTGAAGGGAGGCACTGAAAGCCAGGTTTCCAGTGACTCCTCTGGATGGGTTAAGACACAAACACTGTCCCCGGAGAGTCCTCCTCAGACAGGCAGGAGCTGGGGGCCGTGTTAGGCAAGACGATCAAATGTGCAGACAGCAATGGGAGTCAGAGCCAAAGCATCTCTTGAAGAACGACTGTGGGGGTGGTCTGTGGACTCCTTCCAATTATGGTTTCTCATGGTCACCAGAGCACCATACAGAGACACTGCGAGCGCAGGGATGATCTCAGGTTCTCCGTGAAAGTGGGAACCCCATCTGTTCCTGTTCATTCACTCATCCTGCAAACTGTTCTTAGGAGCAAGACCTCAGGCTGTGGGCTACCAGCACGGTAATTATGCTTTGAGAAGCATGGGCCATCATCATGAGGCACACAAGAAACACAGAGAACAAACAGGGCTAGAACAGCTGGCATGGTGGCTGCAGGAAGCCTATGGCCAGGACAGAACCCAGGAAACACAGCTGAGCTAAAGCCTGGAAGAGGAATGGGGCTTGGCTGGCTAGTGCAGCAGGCCAGCAGAACTGTGTGGCGTCTGGTATGGGAAGCTCTCAGCAAGGAGGGGTAGAGGAAGCCTGTGCTGGAGCACAGGTACACTGAAGATCATGGAGGTAAGACTAGACCGGTGGCTTTTTATACCATTGGTATAACAGCATTCAGCCCTTTAACCTGCCAAAAGAAAAAGTGGTCAACGATGGTTTGGGATTGCGTCCATGGAATGAAGTGGAAGAAGGCTGGTAAAGAGAGTGCCAACCCTCCCGATCTCACACCTGACTTGGGAGGTGCGGCAGACTGCGAATGAGCTGCGTTTCAGTGCCATGGGGTTTCATGAATGCTATGCCTGAGGAAGGAGTGGCAGACAGCAAGCATGATGCCAAGGTCTTTACCTTAAAAGGCATGTTGATTTTGGCATCGTGGGAGATTACAGAAGAGACATGAAGGGAGAAGGAAACACATAGCTTTCACCAGTCAGGTTCATTATGCTGGAGAGCAAGAATACATAAACGTGAGCAGACTGGCATGGAATGCAGAGGGTGAAGCATCCTGGGACAGAGGCAGGATCATTAGCACAAATACATGTGGCACCATGAGCAGGAAAGACTAGCGAGGGGGAGAATGCCAGAAAACAAGATGGCAAATGTGTGATACACACATCCCCAACTTCCCCTCTGTGCTCAGAGAAGACAATGCTAATAAATCACAGCCTTCTTTCTCTCAGAACCCAGTGCTGTACAAGGCAAAGGCTGTGTAGGAGAGCTTGTTAACACTAGCAAATGGTGCAGCAAGACCCAACTGGGTAAGTCTGAAGTAGGCTCCTGGGACTGACATCTGGGGAGTCACTGATCCCTTTCCACCTTCTTTTTCAGAAATGGGGGAGGAGCGCATGTGTTTGTGCACGTGTGTGCAGGTACACACATGGAGGGCAGAGGCTGATGTCAGCTCCCTTCCTCCGTCATTTTTATTTATTTGAGACAAGATCTCTCACTGAATCTTAAAGCCATGGATTTGGCTAGACTGGCTGGCCAGCAAACCTGTTGGGGATCTCTAGCTCGGGGCCTCACTCCTCCATCTCCAGACCCAACCCTCAGAAAGACCCCCAAGAGTCAGCCCCTCCCCCAGGGCTGCTCAGACCATGCCTACAGGCTATTTAAGACCTGGTGGCCAGACCTGCGCTCTCTCTCCTGCCTTCCTGGGAGTCACCCGGGAGATGCTCTGCTCTGCTCAGATTAAACCTGGATTTATTAATGGGGCCGGATCTGACTTATTGCATCGGCAGTGTTACTCACAACCAGGAGATTTCAACTCTTTGAAAGCCACGGAGCCTCCTGTCTCCTTGTCCAGCTCTGTGAATACAGGCCCGTGTCAACATGCCTGGTTTTCACACGCTGCTGGGGATGGAACTCAGGCCCTGTGCTTGCCCAGCAAACACTTGACCTCCTGAGCCATCTTCCCAGCCCCTAGAAACCACTGTTTTTAATGCTATATTTTTTAATGCTAAAAATATTTGTTTTAACGTTCTAGCTTTATTTTCTTTTATAAACATAAGCATGCAAAATTGGACGTACTGAATATCACAAAGTTAATGAGTCCCCTGTAGTTTGCCAACACTGGTAACACTTCACTGCTTCTTTCCTTAGACACAAGCCAATGCATAGCAGCAAAGGTACCAGATGCCAATGCATGGCAGCAAAGGTACCAGATGCCAATGCATGGCTGCAAGGGTACCAGATGCACACTCTACATGCTGAGTTTTCAATTAGCACATCATTTCCGGTACCTGCCTCTCTTCACAGCTGAACAAGTGGGCAGCTTCCAAATTTGATATTAAAATAATGGCTGCAAGAAACAATTTTAAAACATAATTTCCATTTAAATTTGAATATTTACTTAGGACTGATTTTTATAAGTGATCAAAATACTTAAGCAGTTTAAGTGATTTGATATAATAAAATGCACTCCAGAAACATTATGCTAATTGGCACTCCCACCAACAGAGTATAGAAGTATTTATGTGACTTCAGTTTTTAACTATGCTATTTCTTCCCTTAGCTAATGCAGATATTTTCTATATTTTTATATAAACACATTGATATAAATAAGATGTTTATCAGCATATACATACCTATATGTACATTTGTGTATATTTTGTACACACATGCACATATATTATTATGTTTATCTAAATAACCTTAATGATCTGGACACAATACAAATGTGAACGGCCAGCATGGTGGTGGACACCTGTGATCCGCTGCTCCAGAGGTGAAGGGAGGAGGACCAGGAGGTGGAGGGCATCTTCAGCTACATAATGAGCTGGAATGCAGCCTGGCTCATGAAATCTTGCCTCAAGACAAAACATACACAAAGATTATTCTTCATAAATGCGGCAGGGTTTTTATAGTTCCCTTCCACAAGGTCATGATGGTAAAGGTAATGCCTTCATCCCCTGCTTAAGATAAAGGCAAAGGAAGCCAACATTTACAAAGCAAACTACTAACTTGCTACACAGCGTTTTAAAAAATGAGTCAATGAATGAGCCACTCTACCAGTACTGATTCCACTCTTAGAGCAGCTAGCCCATTCTATTAAGTAACATGAGCCAACTTCACCAAGGAAGGAAACACCCTTAATGATGTTAATTAGCTTACCCACAGCCATGCCATTAATAGGTGGTAGAACCAGGATCCACACCCATTCCTGTCTCAGCTGAAAATCTCTGATTTCCTTCCTGCGAACTATATTCCTGGGAGGTGGAGAAGGAGGGGGAAAGGGGGAAGGAGAAGAGAGGACTCTTGAATGGTCAGATCATCTTAGATTATTGAAAGAATAAAGTCGAAGGGGCGCCTGTTGTTTCCAGAGACTGCTCCCTGGTTTCCTCAAAGGAAGCCACTCTTACAGGTATCAGAGCTCTGGCCTGCTCCTCCTCTGGACACCAGGTTTCCACCACAGAAAACCAGCTGTTGGCAGCCTATTTCTAGTCTCTAGAGGACCACGGTCTCTTAGGACAGTTTTCACGGAGGCAGCATTTGTTCTGCATTCCAGAACCTAGACTCTATAGACCTCGCTTGGGACTGGCATTAAAGATAGTGGCATGTGGATTTTAAAATCACCTGCTCTTGAGAACTGTGATAGACCCTCCCTAATTCCTCTGCCTCCTCCTCCTCCTCCCCTACCCCCACCCCTTACCCTAGCCCCGTGTCTCCTCCCCTTCCTCCTCTTTCACCCGCTCTCTCTTGGATGTCACCAGTCTGTCTGCTGTAGTTTGGATCTAGAATGTTCCCCAAAGGCTCATGCTTGAGGCTTACTCCTCAGCACACTGGATGGAGCTTTAGGAGGTGGCCCAGCGGCTGGACACGGAGCTCAGCTGGCAGAGGGCCTGCTTCCGTAGCACACACAAGGGGCTGGGCTCACTAGTCAGTGAGTCAAAATAAACCTCACCTCTCTTGAGGGTGACGTCTTGGGAATATCATTAGAGTGATGGGAAGCCAAGGATACAGTGACAAGAAGAAGCTACCTAAGTGTTGGTAGGAAGACTTCCGCCACCCCTTCCTCACGACCCGGGAAGCCACTTGGTGACTTCTGTGGCCTACCCTGCCTGAAGTACTCGGCTGAAAGGGCTTCCCACTTTCTTTTTCTTTTTTCTATTTTTTCAAAGTGTGTGTGTGTGTGTGTGTGTGTGTGTGTCTGTCTGTCTGTCTGTCTGTCTGTCTGTCTGTCTGTGTCTGAACCTGTGTGTCTGTGTGTTTGTAGAGGTTTGGGTACATGAGTGCAGATGCCCCTGGTGGTCAGAGGAGGGGATTAGATAACCTGGAGCTGGATCACCATGAGCACCCGGAGCTGCCCACCACGGCTTCTCTGCAAGAGCAGTATGCACCCCTTAACCTCTCAGCGGTCTCTGCAGCCCCAGTTTTTCCTACTTTCTATCAAGCTTTCCACTTCTGGCACTCATCCAACAGACATGCTTGAGGGGCCTTACCTAGGGAAGGCAGGATGGATGACTCCCTTCGGGCCAGTCTCGGGGACTGCTGAGGTGGAGTTAGGGTTAGCCTGTTTCTCTTTCCTCTAGAAGTGTCCCCTGGGGGAAGCAGCTCACACCACTATCACACTGTGGCCCAGAGGACCCATTCTCTAGGTCATACCCATCCAGAAGCTTTCCACATCAAAGAGAGGGAATTTGACTTTCAAATTTTCTCATAAATTTATAGTTATTTTTCTTCATTTTAAAAGTTATGACTAAAATGTTAAACCAAACCTAAAAGTTGCCATTTTGGCTAACCTTCAATGTATAGATCAAAGGCACTTAATACAGTCACAGTGTACAGCTGTCACCACTGTCCATTTCAATAAAAGTTCTCAACTTTCTAAACCAAAACTCAACTGATATGCAACACTGACCTGCAGTGATACATAGTTTATAATCTAAGAAATAAAACTTGGCTGAAGATCAGAGGACAGAGCCAGCCACAGAGTTAGCCACAGAGGTCAGGCAGTGGTGGCACACACCTTTAATCCTAGCACTCAGGAGGCAGAGGCAGAGATCCCTCTGAATTTCTTTGAGTTCAAGGCCATGCTGGGCTACATGAGATTAATCCAATCTAAAGGAGAAACAGAGCCAGGCAGTGTTGACACACACCTTTAATCCCAGCACTAGGAAGGTTGAGACCAGAAGTGATATGGCTGGGCAGAGAAAGGAATATAAAAGCAGGACGAGACAGGAACTCTGGCTCTTTTCAGGCACTCTGTCAGGCTGAGGAGTTGGTGAGGTAAGAGGTAGTGGCTGTGGATTGCTCTGCTTCTCTGATCTTTCAGGCAAGTTTTATTTCTTACATTATAAAGAATATATCACCACACTGACCCCTGGCAACTACCACTCTATTATTTTATTTTTAATCTTTGTGTGTACTGTGTGTGAGGTATGGGAGTATGGGTAGAGGTCGGAGGCAAGTCGGTCTTCACCTTCCACCTTGTTTGTTTGGGGTAAGATCTCTGTCATTTGCCATTGCTTACCCCAGAGAGCTTCTGGGAGTTCTTATGTCTCTGCTCCCCTGATCTCGCTGTAGGAACCCTGGGATTGCAGACACATGCTACCACACCTGGCTTGTTCACGTGGGCTCTGGAAATCTGAACACAAGCCCTCTTGCTTGTCAGCAAGTGCTTCTTCACCCATTGGTCCACAGCCCTGCCTTCTGTTGCTATGGATGACAACTGTGGGGACTTGGGAGAGGCAGAAGGACACAGGATTTGTCCTTTTGAGGCTGGCACATTTCACTGAACATAATGTCCTTAGGGCTCACCATGGCTGGAGCATGGGTCAGGATCTCCTCTATTGCAACTGTGTGGATACACCATAGTTTGCTTATCCAGGCATCCCCAGTGGACTCTGGTCATTAGTTTAACAAACATTCTTTGTGCCAATGATGAGGCAAGCATGGTATTTGCCGCTGGCCACATGATTGCTGTGGACACAGTAGAGCCTGGACCTCAGAGGGGAAGCACTACTGAGCAATCATGCAGAAAGAATGTTTCCTTCTTGTTTGAAGAAATAATTATTGCATAGATTGTTCTCCACTTATGTGACCCTGACCATTTTTTAAAAATCCTTCCCATCTGCATAGATATGAATTAGTAAGTTGTGGGAAGAGTTGTGGAAAAGCTTGAAAACCACCGTGCATGGCATGAGTCTTCTAGGGAAAGCAGGTTTTATCTGCAGATCTGACAGCTCTGCTTGTCTCCGGCCATGCCGTTTCTGGTTCCAGAAGAAGCCACGGCTGCAGAAGCGTCTCTGCGTGCTGGGAGGACAAAGACCCTGTACTTTGCCCATCCCCAGGGGCAATGACTCCAGTGCCCAGCACAGTTGTCAGTGACACCATGTGTCTCTGGCACATCTAGGCTCTTGACCCCCTTCTCCCTGGCTGTTGTTCATTATAAGCTCTACAAAGTTAAAACCTTTGTTTTGTTATCTGAAACAGGGTCTCAGTGTGTGCAGGCCTGCCCTCAATTCATTATATAGGCCAAAATGGCCTTAAAATCATGAGCCCTCTGCATTAGCTTCCTAGGTGCTAAGATTTGTCTAGTTACATTGGTTTTTTGTTTGTTTTATTCTTCCCTTTTAAGAAATAGAATCTCATGTAGCCCTGGCTGGCTGTGTAGCTAAGAATGGCCTTGAACTCTGACCATCCTATCTCTGCCTTTTGAGAGCTGGAGTTACAATCATCCTCCACCATGCCTGCTTCATCCAGTGCTGGGAACTGAACTCAAAGCCTTGTGCATGCCAGGTAAGCATTCCACCAGTTAAGCTGCATCCCCACCCTAAACTGTGTGTCCTGGAAACGTTCTTCAGTTTGTCACAGGGCTCTGTGATAAATTCTGGAATGTGTAGTAAGGGAATAGGCTTCCATATCAGAGGACTATGGGAGGTGTCCCTACCTGCTGCCCAGAACTTCCTCAGCATCACAGGTGCTGTTTTTCTCACTGAGTATTTGACTACTGAGTTATTCGAGATCTCCCTCTTGTGGGCCATCAGTGAAGTAAAACACACCAGTTACTCTTAATAAATGTGATGAGTATTATAGGTGTGAATCAATTGTTGTGAACTCTGTAAATGATCAAGACCCTTAAATGTTTTTTATTATGGGCTATTACTAATACAAAATGTGCATAGCATGAAATATAAAAACATGTCTATAAACCAGCTTTACCAAATCTTAACAGTTATCCTATATTTATTATTTTTTATGTATTTATGCATTTGTGTATGCACATGTGCATGCCTCATTACCTATGTGGAGGTTAGAAGACAGCTTACAGGATTCAATTCTCTCCTACTGTGCAGGTCCTGGGAATCTGAATCAGGTCATCAGGCTTGGTTGTAAGTGCCTTTACCTGCTGAGTTATCTTGCTGGCCCCATGTTTATTATAGATCTATTATCATATAACCTTCTACAGTTTGAATTTTATTCTGAATTTGTATTTATTGCTCACAAGCTTATTCTTAGACATCTACATACATGTGTGTCAATATAATACAAGCTATTCTCTTACAGGCTTTCAATCTTCAGAAAAAAATTGCCATACTATACATTCTTTTGTAATCACCTTTTCCCTTCAAATTACACTTCTGAAGTTTATTCCTGTGGCTATTTCATTGCTTTTCCTCCGAGGTATGCATTCTGCACATTTCCTAACAAGACCTTTGAATTTTTCAATTTTTAAGAGAAAGAGGTAATGAAAAAAAAAAAATCAACAGAGCTGATCCACCATCTAAACCTCAACATCTATTTGAATTAAAGATAAAGGTGATGAGTCCTTTCTGTCCTCCTACAGGAAGGATGTAGACCCTCAGGCTGTGTATTAGACCTGTTCATGTTTACTTTACTTGAAAAGGAAATGACTTCAAAACAGAGCAGTCAGAACAAATTCTAAGAGAAAGTTAACCAGTGTCACCCAAGTCCAGAGGAAGCCAAGCAGGGCCGATGTGAGAGTGAAGCAGCTCTTCAGACACCCATCTAGGAGCAGTCGATGAAGAAGGAAGCTTCCTACGTGAACCAAAGGATACGGTTCTGCAGGTTTATGCAACTAAAGTGCGGTTATATACAATGGAAATATAATTGACATTCTGATCTTAACTCTAGGAAGCTGAGAAGGGACAAGGGGTATTGACATCACGGTACCTTAGTACCCTGGGTACCACTAAAGAGGGTACTTCTTAGTTCCCATCTTTGCACCTGACATTGTCCTGCTTAGAACACTCTTCCCATAAGAATTCTAACCATCCTCTTCAGGACTTCAATTTTTTAAATTTTTTATAGGAGAAGAGAGATCCATAACTACTTAAGTCAAATGCACCTGACTGTGATAAAGATATAAAACAGGACAAATGAATGGTTCAGAGGGACAGGATAGGGAGAGACTCATCATTGCATGTGGCAGCCCAGAAATCAGTGGGAAAACAATGAGCTATTTGCAGGGTTTGGGAGGATGCTTCAATGGAGAGAGAAAACCCTCAACTCCAAAGGACTATTGCAACTAGACTGTGGAACATGAAAGACAAAACAGAGAGTTAATAGAATGAAATGTTGACTAATTCTGTTGTGACTCAAGGTTAAGGAAGAAATTCTTAGATGAAATTTCAAAAGCACAAACTATAAGGCAAGGACCAACTTCATCAATAATTTTTATTGTGCCAAAATTAAAGACTTCTACTTGACCAAGGAGCCATTGACAAAGTAGCCAGGGAGAGGACAGAAGGAAAAAACTTTGAGTGTCCAAGGCTGACAGAGGAAAATGGAAAAAACTCAAGGATCTCCTATAAGTAAACAAGGAAAAGGCAATAACACAGGCTGAACATAGACTATGGCAGGATCTTTATCTAATGTGTGGATGGGCCTGGGCTCAATCCCTACTAACACACACACACACACACACACACACACACACACACACACACACACACACACACTCACACACATGGCGGTGGGGGGGGACGACGACAGAGAGAGAGAGAAGACGAGAGAGACAGAGACACCACAGTAAAGACAAAAAGAAGAGATTCATCTATTCTCAGTTGACAGATGACACCCAGTCAAACATGAAAGAAGCTTAGTTCCTCTAGAAATCAGAGAAATCAAATCAAGACCACAAACCTTTGCATCTCCTTGAGGTGGGCTCCTGCCATAGAGGCATGGAACAAGAAGCATGGCTCAGAGCCGGGCGGTGGTGGCACACGCCTTTAGTCCCAGCACTCGGGAGGCAGAGCCAGGTGGATCTCTGGGAGTTCGAGGCCAGCCTGGTCTCCAAAGCGAGTTCCAGGAACAGCGCAAAACTGCACAGAGAAACCCTGCCTCGAAAAAAACAAACAAACAAACAAAAAGAAGCATGGCTCAGGATAGCATGGGGAAGACTGCCAACAGCTTGGTGATAGGGGACAGGAGGACTAGATAGGGACACTTTCTTATTCTATGTTATAAAGATACTCTTGTGCTCTATATTGTAGAAAGGAACCAGCATGTGTAGGTCACTAATAGCATCTACATACTGTTATGTATGTTTGTCTGTTCTGAGTCAACCTCAGTCAACTCAGACGTCCCTGTAACAAGGCTGATCCAGCACCTAACTTGACTCAGTGTTTTAAGAAGTGCCAAGCCCATATCCACAGAAAGAGGGAAGAACGTAAGGAATGATAAGAAGGGAAGCCCAGATATCATAAGTCTCAGAAATGTGGATGACCACCTGAGCAAAGGGGCAAGAATGAGTTCCAGATGATTGCTGCCTCTCTAATCTGCTAGCCGGAGATGAAATGGAGACAGATTTCTGGAATCATAATCCAATGTAGCTCTCCGAATAAAGCAAAGTTTGAAGATTCAATTCCCATCTCTGCTCATTATCATCTGTGACTGACAGGCAGCAGGTGCTCTGGGATCTCATCTGCTCAGAAGGATTTCCTTCCTCCCAATCTGCATTTGACAACTGGAAGATCAAATCAATGATTTTAAATCTAGAATAAGGATAGGAAGTAGAGTAGAATGAGAGAGCTGGAAGGGCCCAGGTGCTATCAGGAAGTAGAAGCTTCCAGAGGATGCTGGGGTAGAGAGGAAACCAGGGGTACTCAAAGAACTGAGTCAGTGATGCTGGGGAGGGACCAGAGGGCCCAGGATGGACAGAAGCATTACCACTTCCTGGCTCTGGGCGGATTGAGGTCTTCTCTGTTGTTTTTGTTTTTCTGTAAATTTGCTGAATTTCCTTCCAAGAGCCCTACTATTTCCTATCTCCATCCAGATTCTCCACTCCAGCCCTTGGCTTTATCAGCTCAGTGGACCAGGCACTCTCTGACAGACAATCATCAAAAAGCAAAGTGTCCTGAATATGGACTAGGGCTGGAACAGAGCAGGACTTTAGCTTACAGTTGAAAGGAGGTAGTTCATCCAAGCTTAGCATCACATGCCTGTCATCCCAGCATGTGGCTAAGCCAGGAGGACCATGGATTCAAGACCAGTCTGGACTTTAAATACAGACCCTGTTGGGCTAGAGAGATGGCTCAGCTGTTAAATGCTAGGCTTACAACCAAAATATCAAAGACGCCTTCAGACTTACAATAACTAAGATAGTTTACCTCATATCCCTCTTTCTCAGGATGATTCTGAGTATGTGCCACACCACAAGGACTAAGTTTAGAAGGCAAGAGCGGCAGGAAGTTCTGGAGAAAGATGCAGGGCATGAGGGAGGATCTGGGAGGCCCAATAGGCAGCCAGCTTAGACCAGATTCTAGCTTCTGAAAGACCAAAAGGAAGACACAGGGGGAAGAGGGAAGAAGGGGAAAGGAGGCAGCTCCCCTTGCTTGGTGATCCTTATCAGACTTCTTGTATCTTCAACCCTGCGTGTTAACCCAAGGCCTGACCTCCCCGGAGGCAGCCAGGCTGTCCAGAGTGGGGGTCTAGGAGGCCTAGTCAGTCAGTGTTATGTGTGAGTGAGAGAATTCACTGGGCTTTTAGTCATTAAGCTTAAATGATTAGAAAATTTAGAATATAAGGAAGCTAAGTATGGTGGAGACACCTGTAATCCTAGGCCTCGGGAGGTGGAGGGGATTGAATCAGGAGTCCAAGGTCATCCTTAGATATTTAGTAAATTCAAGGTGAGACCCAATCTCAAAACAAACAAACAGTATGAAGAATATTCTTGGAAAGCCTCTTCCCTCATCTGCCTCCAGCTTCCTCCTGTGTGAAGTGACCACAGGTCAAGATGATTCTCTAAGGTCTCCTCCAGCTTGGATATTGTATTATTTTAAGAGAAAGCTGAGAAGATTTTAGAAAACTGAAAATGCAATTATTTTAGAAACATGTCAGCAGAAGGTAGCAATCCACTTCAGCTTCCCTTGTGATTCCATTCAGTTATCAGAGTCCAGAAGACCTTTGGGGTTCATCTAAGTTTTATTTGGTCCTTTCCACTACAGCAGCTCCCACAGGCTAATAGCCTGTTTACTTTTTACAAATGTCATCAGGGATGATCCCAGAAACTTGCTTATCATCTCCACCTACTTCCCTCATCCATCTGGTTCTCAGGGTGCTGCTTGAAAAGATTACTCTTTGGCATGTGAACTAAGCTATCATCAAAAGTCTTCAAGCAGCCTGCTTCTCATTAAGTCACTGATATTCTGAGTGGATGACTGAGCCCTGGGGTCTACATGATTTTCATCTCTCCAGCATCTCATGCCAGAACCAAAGTTTTCTGGGTTGTCATTAACTGCAGACAAAACTGCCTGTTCACTCGAGAAGCTACTGATTAACATCTACCCACCATAATTTTGGTATTAATTATCTGGGAGAACTGGCTTCATTTGTCCAAATCCATTCATGGGAATTAAATCAAAATAATTATCTTGTGGGGTGGAGGAGCCAATTGAAGTCCTGAGTCAATGTGTATCGTTTTACATGGGCATGGCCAACGCCTCAGTCCCATGGACATGGCAAATCCTTCCTCAGGTGAGGCTCAGAGATAGCAAAGCCTTCCTCTGGTCCGAGTGTGAATGTTGACAGTGTGCAGAATATGTTCACCATTTCTCTCTCTCTCTCTCTCTCTCTCTCTCTCTCTCTCTCTCTCTCTCTCTCTCTCTCTCTCTCTCTCTCGCTCTTGCGCTCTCTCTCTCTCTCTCTCTCTCTCTCTCTCTCTCTCTCTCTCTCTCTCTCTCTCTCTCCTCTCCCTCTCTCTCTCCCTCTCCCCCTCCCTCCCTCTCCTAACTCCCAGAAGTTTGTAGTCTGATGAGTGCTCCCCTACAGAGACCTCTCCTACTGAGGTTAGCTAAGCTTGCTGCCTTGTTCATCTGTAAGTGCAATAACCTGTCTCTCAGTTCAGCTATATATAACAAACACGCTGAGCTTCTGTGCCTTGGCTTCTCCATCGGAGAGCCTAGGACACCTAGTCCCAGCCGTGTGTGTGTGTGTGTGTGTGTGTGTGTGTGTGTGTGTGTGTGTGTGTGTGTGTGTGTCTGTCTGTCTGTCTGTCTGTCTGTGTCATTTCTTCATTCTGTTGTCCCTAGTCAGAGTTCTAGAATATAAACCATGCAAGCACGTAACATCTTGGCACTCCCTAAAAGCCCTATAAGGTTGAAAGGTGTAACTTTCCCTTTTTCTTCTCTTCTGTCTTCTTTCAGACGCTGGCTGACACTCAAGTTTCTTCCCTAGTACTCTGGCCTTTTCTACTCTTCCTCTAAAGCTCCCTCTGCAAGCATGTGTCTCTTGTCTGTCATGTAGCTAGCACCCATGCTTAATTCAAATGGCATGACTCTCTTTTCTTGCCTAAGAATTTATAATAAACTTCTCCCTGAAACAAACAAACAAACAAATCCATGAAAAGAAAAAAAGTTATTTGTTTCATTAAAAAAAAAAGCCTTTCCCCTGTAGCCATGGCTTGAGCATGACTACAGACTTTTTTCTGTATCTAGGGAAGAGCAAATCTCACCACTCAGTACCAAGTGCCATTAGTTAGTTCAACGAGATAGCACAGAGAAGGAACTTAAAGATGAAAACACTCCTACCTTCAAATAGCCGTGCCTCCCCATTGTGTACAGACTCTCTTGCCTTGCCCTAGGGTTACAGTCTATGTCCGGTGAACAGAGTCTAGTTTCAGAGAGAAGCAATCTCTACACGGTCTCTCAAAGTCCTCCTTGGGTATCGCACTAGTGACTTTTTTCAGTGTAACGACTAAATGCCAGACAAGAAGCAACCCGATGGAGGAATGGCTGGGGCTTGGGGTTTGAGGGCGTGGTCGCTCATGGTGGGGAAGGCAGTGTGGCGGGAGGCTGTGGCAGGGGGAGTGTCATGCTGCTTGTTCACATCTCTCCAGACCAGGGCAGGACAGGAAGTCAGGTCAGGCGTGACCATAAGCCTCAGTGCCCACCCACCGGAGATCCACTTGCTCTAGCCAGGTCCACCTCCCAAAGGTTTCACTGTCTCCCCAAACGGCACCACCAACTGCACCAAGTGTTCAAACATGAGCCCATAGAAGATGTTTTACTTCTAAACCATAACAAACACTCTTCATCTGCCCAAACTCAGGAGCTGCAGAAGTGGAAGGATTTATTTAGTTCTTAGGAGCTGCAGTTTGGAAAGAGTCCCATGGCTCTGAATTGGTGTTCTGAACTACTGAATGGAGAGAAGGAGCAAGGGCTGTATGGTGGCTGAAGTATGAATAGAACAGAAATGTCCACACAGCAGAAGTCCAACAACCTCCTGACGTGCATCTCATCCACTTGTTCCATCCACCAAAGTGTGGAGGTGAGCAAAGTTCATGTTCCACTCAGCAGCATCACGTCCACCCAGGAGCCCTGCATCAGCACTGCCCTTCCACTGACATCCAAAGTCCACTTTGCAAATCAGTAATGGCTTTGGGTTGGCTTCTTTCTGCCTGACATCTACCACTATACTCTCTTTCCCATCCCCACCCAACCCAGGCATGGGCCCACTCTTGAGGACAGGAAGCCATTCATGTTAGGGAATGCCTTTCATGTTATATCCTTCAATGTGAGTTTCCTGAGATAACAGCCACTTCTGCGGGAAAGGGTCACTATACGGTTAGAGGGGAAAGACCACCTGTACTCCAAATGACCAGATCCCAAATGATGGGCGGCAACAGAAAGTTTGAATGGTTGGATGACCAGCGTGGATAGAAAATGGATTCTCCATAGAGCTTTATTCCAAATATTTTATTACTATTTTATGTGTATGGGTGTTTTAGCTACATGTGTATATTTACAACATGCATGTGCCTAGTGCCCTCAGAAGCCAAAAGAGGACACCAGATACCCTGGAATTGGAGTTATAGATTGTTATGAGCCACCATATGAGTGCTGAGAGTCAAACCCAGGTCCTCTAAAGGAGCAGACAGTACTCTTAACCACTGAACCATCTCTCCATCCCCTTCATGGAATTTTTAAGTAAGGAAGAGCACAGGTTGGTGCTGGCCACTAGCATTTGGGGGAACTTGAAGGTGAGAAGGAAAACTGAGAACACAAGGAGATCAAGCCTTTGTCTCTGGAGCAATGCATCAGACAGAATCAGAACTTTTGCAGAGGTGGACCAAGCCGGGCTGACTGGAAGGAGCCTGAACTAAGACAGGACTAAAGCTATAGTCATTTGATTGATTGTTAAAATTTTTAAATATTTATTTTTATTTATGTGTATGTATGTCACGTGTGCAGGTGTCTTTGGAGGCCAGAAGGGGAGGGCATCAGATCTCCTAGAGCTGGAGTTACAGACAGTTGTGAACCGCCTGACATGGGTACGGAGAACTTAACTTGGGTCCTCTAGAAGAGCAGTAAGCAAAAACGGATGAACCATCTCTCCAGTACTGCCCCCCAAAGCATAGGTACACACACACACACACACACACACACACACACACACACTTTTGTTGTTGTTGAGACAGGGTCTTACAATTTAACCAGATTGGCTTCAAACTCACAGAGAGCCACATTGCCTATCTCCTGAGGGCTGAGATTAAAGGTGTGCACCACCGTTCATGAATGATGCCCCCCACACACACTTTGAAACAGGGTCCAATGTAGCTTATGCTGACCTCAAACACACTATGCAGTTAGTCAAGTGTAACTCTGAGCTTCTAATCCTCATGACTCTACCTCCTGCACGCTGGGAAACTAGGTGTGCACTACCACACCCACTCCTGAGATAACAGCCCTCCGTCTCTGTGGGAAAGATTTACTACATAATTGGACTTATTTTGTATTAGACTTGGCCAACACTTTATCCCACAGACACAGTAAGTGTTCCCGGGGGCTGAGTGGAGGAGGTGGGTTTACAGGAGGGAGGGGTTGAAGAGAGCAGCAGCGAAGACAAACAGAACAAGTTCATTATTTCAGTTATCTTCTCCGTAAGATGGGGGCGGGGAGTGGGGAGAACAATAAGAAAATATCTGCTGAAGGCAAGTTCCTTTTTAGGTAAGGATGGAGACAGATCTCAGGTGAATCAGCTCTGGTGACAGCTTGGTCTTGGATTTCTGGCACTGGAAGTTAACAGATCGATCAGTCCCACGTTGTGTCTTACTGTGGCAGCCTTAGCAGGGCATCCACCACAAAACAACTGGCTGTTATACAAACAAAAGTAAAGCTCAGGCAAATGCTGAAGGGAAGGAAGTTCCCACAAAACATGGCATGTCTCATGCTGCTATTTGGGTATGCCACAATCGACAAAATAACAGTTCACGAAGAAACTCTGAACTCCAAAGGGGCATGTGGGAACTTTCTGGGCTCTATATTTTAAAAGGAATTTACACAGGCATATGCATGTGTGCTTCTGAGAACTACAAGACCAAATAGAGATATCTATTAAGAAATATGCTGACAGGAATCAGCTGTGTACGCAGTGGTAGGGACTGGTGAAGCAAATCTGAAATCTGTAGGCCAGTTTAGGGAAGGACTGCTAATAAATTAGTTCCCTCTCAAAAAATTAAACAGCACTACTACATGCAATTCTACTCACAGGTATATATTTAAAAGAGTTGAAACCACATGTTCACCAAAAAATGTATGCATGAATATTCATAGCAGCTTTATTTATTAAGGCCCAAACACAAGTGACATAAATTCTTCCCAACTGAAAAACAGATGACTACATTGTAGTATTTGTATACAAGAGTTACTCAGTCATAAAAGGGAACGAGGTGCTGATCATGCTTCAGTGTGGACTAACCTTGAAAACGTGATGATGAGCCAGTGAGACGATCAGCGGGTAAACCTGACTGTAATTGTCACCAAGCCCGACAGCCTGACTCCAACCCCCAGGACCCACGTGGTGGAAGAAGAGAACTGACTTCTGGAGAACATAAGGCATATGTGAATAAACAGACAGATACCATTTTTAAAAAGACATTAAGTGAAAGCAGCCACACAAAAACGCTGTATACTGTATGATTCATTACCCAGCGAAGGCAAATCCCCACAGCCAGAAAGTGGGGCAGCCGCTGGCAGTTAGTGGCCACCAGAGGCGCAGCTTTGAAAGCGGGTTCAGAGGGTCTGAGTGCGGTTCTTGGTGCTTGCAGGGGAGGCACTTTACAAGCTGAGACACCTCTCTGGCCCAAGACTGCTACTTCTTATGGAGCCTCTTTCTGAACTCATGAAAATACTGCGAAGTTAGCCATGTTCGCATGACTTTTGTGAATATTCTGAAATCTACTGCTCTGCTTCTGAGGGTGGGTTTTGTGCTATGTGAGTTATCTCCCAACACAAGTCCTATCTCTTGTCCTTGAACTACTCTGGTGCCTTGCCTTTTTCTCAGAAAGACTTTACTTATTAACCCAAACCTGAAGCTGGGTGGACTTTTCCCCATTAATTCTTTGAGAATATTTGAAGTGTGAAAACCTTGAGCAGTCCATGAGTATCATGATGCCTTCACCAAGTCAAGAGTAGTACCAAACAGCCCATCCTTTGCCACACACCTATGGCACCCTCACCCGAGAGGTAACCATTTCTCTGACTGCTCTCACTATAGGTCAGTTTGGTACCTTCTTCAATGTCATGGCAACAGCATCATGCATCCTGAGTCTTGGTATGATACTGTGTCTGAGGTGCATTCCCGCTATCATACACACCCCGAGCTTGTCTATTTCCACTGCTGTTTCATAGTCCAATGCATAAGAATAGTACAACTATCCATTCCACTCATTTTCTTCCTTTTGTGACAGGGTTTCTCAATCTTCTATGTAATCAAAAATGATCTTGAGTTTCTGGTCCTCCTGCTCCCACCTCTGCTGGGATTATGAGCCTGTGCCGTTATGCCTGGTTTCTGTGGTGCTGGGGATAGAACCAAGGGCTTCATGCTTGTTAGGTCAGCACTCTGTCAACTGAACTGTATCCACAGGCCCCTATCCTTTCCACTCGTGGTGGGCTTTTGCATAATTCCCAGTTTAGGGATACTGAGAATAAAAATGCCTCTTTTTTTCATAGCTATGGATCAAATTCAGGGCCTTGCATGGTAGGAAAACTCTCTACTATTGAGTTACATCTCTAATCCCTAAACTGTGTGTGTGCACACACACATGTATTTTAAGGATATATGTGTACAGTCAGGGATGGATGCACATGTGTGCATGTATGTGTATATGAAGGTTGGTGTGTGGTGTCTTCACTGTTCTCCACCTTTTTTTTTTTTTTTTTTTGAGGCAAGGTCTCTCACTGAACCTGGAGCTTACCAATTTAGCTAGACTGTCTGGGTAGCAAGTCCCCAGGATTCTCCTGCCTCTGCCTCTCCTGTGCTAGGGTCACAGGCATGCCCTGCCATGACTGGTTTTTACTTGCATGCTAGGGTTTCAAACTCAGATCCTCATATTTGTGAGGCAGGCAGTTTCCCAAATGAGCCATTCCCCAGCTCATTCAAATATTTTTTCACATTAATATCACTGCTAAATGACAGAGAAGCACCTTCCCATCCAGCCTGTGCAAACAAGCATCCAGATTTATGCTGGGGGTCATCAGGGACTTCATGCATGCTCCAGAGAAGTTTCTAAAAAGGCCCAGCACACCCTTCTGCCAGTGAGCTGACACAGGTGTGTGCTTCCAATCCAACCACCAAGTCAGCCTCCAGGGGGAGGGGTCTGATCCACTCAGAGTCCCGAAGAAGGAATTTCACAAGTCTGGCTGACCTTGTGTACTGCCAGCTGAATGTTGAGCAACAGAGAGTCAAAACTAGAGGCATTCAGTTGGCCCCTGATCTCCTATTTCAGTTTCTTGAGGTATTCTGAAGGACAGCTGGTATTTTACTCTTCTTTCACAAGAGCTAACATGAGGCCAAGCCTCTATCCCCTTGGCGTTGACCTTGACTCTCACGAGCCTTTCTGTCTCCTCAGCTGAGGCGAGGACATTCAGCCAGTAGTTATGTTAGGCCCTTTGGACTCCAGCTTCCTGGGTTCCAACTGCTTGCTAGGCTTCCTGACAGGGGCCTCTGGGAGCCAACAATGCCCTGTGTGATGTCACTGGGTTCTGAGAGGCAGCCTGTGGTGGCGTGTTAAACACTCTGCTACTGCAAGTAACCCAGCACGATCCAGCACCATCTAGACAAAGTACATCTTTTCATCATTCACAGACCTGATTTCACTTATGACTCTGCTTGGCAAATGACTTGCTTTCGAAGCTGCCAGAGTGGTAACCCCATTGACAAGTAAGGAGACAAGGGAACAAAGGGATGAGGGGTAAGGGAACAAAGGTACTCAGGAAGTCCAGGCACCTAGATCAACGAGAGCAGTGATCTACTGGACCTGGGTTATCACAGATTCTAGGGAGCAGTACTGAGGTGAGCTGATTACCAGAGAAGGTGGTCACTAGTCTAGTCTGGCTGTGCCTCACTTCTGGAAGAAAGATACTGTGTAGGCTCCAGCTCCCAACAAAGAGAATCTGTGATATACTTGTGTGTGCTCTTAACATTTATTTAAAAAAATTAATGAAAGGGAAGCCTTTAAAGTGTGAGGTCATAGGTTCTGTCTATAGAGCAGCATCAGGAAGATAAAGCATTATAAAGTAGTATTTTCAGAAAAAATTAGTCATGGCATCAATCAAAAGCAAGGTCATGCTCTCCTGATTCTAAAATCTCACATTTATGTGGGGAGGGGATGTGTGCCCACATGTATCTTTACATTGATGTCTTTCCAATGACTTCATTGTATTTTTAATTTTTCTTACATTTGTTTTGAAGGGAGTTAGGGTTTATTTTAGCTTATCATTTGAGGGCGAGGTTCCTTCCTGACAGCAAAGGCAGGACAGCACAGTGGCGGAGAGGGAGGTGGCTGGGCACCTGGCGTTTGCAGCCAAGAAGTAGAATGAACTCCTGTGCTCAGGCGTTTCCTCTCTCGTTCACCTGGGCCCCAGGCCATGGAACGGTGTCCCTATATTTAGGGTGATGTTCCCACCTCAGCGAAGCTAATCTAGATAATCCCTCACGACAACACTGAGAGGCTTCTCTCTCCAGTGACCCTGGATCCTGGAGAGTTGACCAGAGTAACTATTACAGGAAGGGGGCTCCGGCAAGGCCCCTTTAATAAAGCACGCTGATAGCTGGGCAGTGGGGGCTTGCGCCTTTAATTCCAGCACCTGAAGGCAGAGGCAGGTGGATCTCTGTGAGTTTGAGACCAGCCTGGTCTACAGAGTGAGTTCCAGGAAAGCCAGGGCTACACAAAGAAACCCTATCTGGAAAAATCAAATCAAGCCAAATAAATAAAAAATGAAAAAATAAGGTATGCTGATAAGGTCTGGGATGGATATTATCATTTTATAATCGTTGGTTGGGGAAAGTTTCACTACACACACATACACGCACACAATACACACATACACACACACATTAATTCTCTGACAGCTTCCTGTATGTACATGATGGATTTTAGTTATTGTCCCTTCCAGTACCCTCTTCCATCCTCCCTCCCCTCCTGCTGACACCCTCTTCTTTGTAACATGTTTCTGTCCTCCTCGAAAATCTATTTTGTGTGTGTCACCCACTGAGTTTAATTACGCTGCTTGGATGAGCACGAGTGGAAGATTCTTCAAAGGAGCATGGACAGCTAGCTACCTTGTTTCTTGAGACAAGGCTCACGGAGCCTGCAGCTCACTGACAGGCTAGACTGCCTTTCTCTCTCCAACTCTGGTATTGGCATGGCAAGTGCATGCTGCTGCACCCGGCCTTTTCCTTTCTTTCTTTCCTTTCTCTTTTAAGATTTATTTTATGTGTGTGATTGTTTTACCTGAATGTATGCATATTAACGATGCCTAGTGCCCTAAGAGGCCAGAAGAGGGCGTCAGATCCCCCTTGCACTGAAATTACAGATGACTGTGAGTCGCAGTGTGGGTACTGGGAACCAAATCCAGGTCCTCAGCAAGAGCAGCCAGTACTCCTAATGAGCCAGAGCTCCAGTCCTGATGCACCTGGGTTTTGTACGGGTGCTAGGGACTGAGCCTGAGGCTTCATGCTCACGAAGCGTGCACTTTACCTGTTAGGCCATTTCCCTAGCCGTGAGTGTGTGAGTGTGTGTGTGTGTGTGTGTGTGTGTGTGTGTGTGTGTGTGTGTGTGTGTGTGTTTATGAATTCAGGCGCACATGCCATGGCAGGTGTATGACGGCCAGAAGACAATGTGAGGTGTTAGTCCTTGCCTTCCACCTTGTTTGGTAGTCTTTTTGTGTCCACCACTGCATATGCTGGCCTAGCTGAGCTTCCTGGAGTTCCCCCGTTTCTGTCTCCCCTCTTTTCACAGATGCACTGAGATTACATGTGTGTAGTAGAGTGTCTAGCTTTACATGGGTTCTGAGGATTCAAACTCGGGCCTCATGCTTGAACAGCTAGTGCTCTGCACACTGAGCTAGCTCTTCAGCCTGTCTTACATTTTAAAGCTTTATGATTCTGTGATGTCTATACGTGTGTGTGTGTGTGTGTGTGTGTGTACATGTTTGTGTTCTCCTTTTGCTTTTTCCTTGTTGGCATTTATAATTCACATGTATCCCCACTGAAGGAGGAGGAGGAAGAAGAAAAGAACATGGAAAGTGTTTTTCTGAGTTATTTGATATCTGCAAACATGTTTATTCTGCTCTTGATTAGGTTTTGACTAGTTGTAAAATCTTGGATTGATATTATCTAATTATGAATTTGTAGGCATTCTCTAGACTCTGAATGTAGTGTTGCCACTGAGAAGCTTGCTGTCGTCCTCCGTGAAGGTCAGCTCTCCTGGGACATTCCCATCTGCTGCACTGGCCACTCTGTGTTCTTTGTTGATGTGATCATCTCCTCCCCTCCACTTCTTCACAGCTTTCTGGAATTCCTAGTTAGATGCTGCTGTAAGAATGTCCAATCTCAGGGCTGGAGAGATGGCTCAGAGGTTAAGAGCATAGACTGCTCTTTCAGAGGCCCTGAGTTCAATTCCCAGCAACCACATGGCAGCTCATAACCATCTATAATGAGATCTGGTGCCCTCTTCTGGCCTGCAGGGACACATGCAGACAGAATACTGTATACATAAGAAATAAATAAATCTTTTTAAAAAAAAAAAAAGCATGTCCGGCCTGAGATTGTCCCTTATTCTGTCATTTTGCTGTACTTTCCAGAAAATCCCCTTCTATTTTTCAATCTTCTGCTGATTTTGCTAACTGTGACAGGCACAATTTAAATTTCAACTGTCCCTTTTTTCTTCTGTTATCCTTTTTCTAATTCTTTGAGTGTGCTTTCCTTGATTTCTCAGTTTCAGTATTTTGCAAGTTTTGGGTTGTTCATCTTTTGTGGTTCTCCACACATTTTTCCCCTTTCTGAAGGTTTTCCTCAAATGCCTTGGTCAATCCTTGGCATATGCATCAGTCCACATGGGCAAGCAGAACAAAACATCACAGAGTGTCTTGCTAACACTAGGAATTTATTTTCTCACAGCTAGAAGTACAAGGTCAAGGCACTGGCAGGGTGGACTCCACGTAAAGCCTTTCTTCTTGACTCACAAATGGCCCCCTTCTTGACCAACCCTCACATGTCCTTTTCTCTGTACATGTTTCCTGGCTATCTTCTAAGGTCACCAGTCCTACAGGATCAGGACCCATCCTATGAGCTCATTTCATCTTCATCACTTCCCTAAAGGAGGTTAAAATTAAAAGATTGAAAAATGACCTCTTTCACAAAAATGGTCACATTGTGGTTAATGATTTGGCATAATTTTGGAGAGTTGTGGTTCAGTCCATATCAGCATTCCATTCCAATTGAAAAGCAGGACAAAAAAGCTACTGGACAGTCTGAGTATTGGAGCAGGTATCTGCAGAGGAACTAGCATTTGTGGAAAGCTCTACAACAGTGGTTTTCAACCTATGGGTCACAACCCCTTTGGGGGTTGCATGTCAGATGTCCTGCATACATTACAATTCATGAACTGTACTTCAATTACAGTGGTGTGTTATGTGTTAAGTGTTACGGAAGGCTGAGCACCACTGACCCAGAGCCTCAGCATATCAGTCTCCCCTGGGCCCATCTCCTTTTAGAGCAGTTCTCCCGGGGGCTGTGCCTCTGTCGATCATTTATCCTGCCTGGACTTTGCTGTGCACTGGGGTGAAGGGCGCCCCCTTCTGATCACACGTGTGTGGACTTGCCAAGGCCCTGCTCACGCCTACCAAGCGGCTCAAGCAGCAGCTCAACCTGTTTCTGCTTCGCAGCCCTCGCACTTCCAACTCAGGCTGTGATCTCCTGTCTCTTCCAAAATGTGAGCACGCGGCCAATAACCTTGTCTTGAAGGTACTGTTAAAATCTCATCTGCCTTGGCTCTGGATGTGGTTCAGTTGGTTGACTTTTTCTAGCATACACAAACCCCTGGGTTTGGTCCCCAGTACCATATAAAACCAGGCATGGTAACCCATTCCTGTAATCTCAGCACTCAGGAGAATCAAAAGCTCAAGGTCATCCTTGGCTACAAAGTGAGTTTGAGGTCAACCTGAACTACATGAGACCCTGTCTAAAACAAAACAAAAATAACAAAAAAAAACCTTACTTGTATTCATGGCCCCAACCTACAATAACAAGAGTGTTTAGCTTTGTTTTTATTCACAGTGAGTCAAAAAGAAGATACAGACACACACATGGGAGACCACTGCCATTGAAAGAAATCTCTTAGTATACAGTAGTATCGTAAGTGCTCCATGTTCATCACCAGGTTCTGCTGATCTGAGTCTGCCACATGTGCTGGAGAGCTTCCCAGAAGCCAGCACTAAGAATGCAGCACGTTCTGCAATTTCCTCTTGGCAGGCTGGAGCTGCTGGACTGTGTACATCATCTGCTCACAGGTTTCCCCAAGCATCTACAGCATACAAGCGACCATAAGCAGGAACACTACTCATCATGTTCTGTAAAACACACTGCGCCCTGCTTCTCTCTCTCTCTCTCTCTCTCTCTCTCTCTCTCTCTCTCTCTCTCTCTCTCTCTCTCTCTCAGTCCACATGGGAGATGCACATGCATGTGAGTACTCATGTGAATTGAGGCCTAAGGTCAACGCTGGGTATCGTTCCCTGATACTTTCCTCATTTATCCTTTGAAACAGGGCCTCTCACTGAACCTGAAGTTCAGGAATTTGTCTAGGCTAGCTGGCCAGTGAGTTTCAGGGTCGTTTCCTGCTCCTCACTGTGGGTTTAAAATCTGCTGCTGACAGCTCTAAGCTGATTGATTTCACCATTGGAAGGACAGCCTCATTTTAGCAATTCTGCTGAGAAAAGCTTTAGTTGTATCTGACTGGGAATGTCAATGTCACTATGGAGACATTCAGGATAGGCGTTCAAATCTATCCATCACTGGTTAGAACTCAAACCACTCAGTGTTGCTGGAGAATTTCTCTCCAGCTCGCCGCCAAGTCCTGCCAGTCCTGAAGCCCACTTATAAAATAAACACACAGACGCTTACATTATTTAAACTGCTTGGCCATTAGCTCAGGCCTATCATTGTCTAGCTCTCACTCTTATATTCAGCCCATTTCTATTAATCTTTACTTTGCCACGTGGCTCGTGGCTTACTGGTACTTTACATTTTCCTTGTCCTGGCTGTGGCTCTAGGCGGTCTCTCTTTCCTCCCTCCTTCCTCAATTCTCCTCTCTCCTTGTCCCGCCTATACTTCCTGCCTCGTCACTGGCCAATCAGTGCTTTATTTATATAGAGCAAAATCCACAGCACTTCCCCCTTTTTTTTCTTTTTCAAAAAGGAAGGTTTTAACTTCAACATAGTAAAATTACATATAACAAAATAATTATCGAGTAAGAATTACAGTTACAGTATTAAAGAAGATATCTATCTTATATTTGTGAGTTTAAGGTTTTATATCTAACTTATCTTTTATCATAACTAAGGAAAATTTAAGTATCTAGTCTTTAACCACATCAAAGACCTCAGAAGGATATAATACTACCTGAGAAATGAGAGAAGGATGCAAACAACTTTCGGGAGTCTTGCAGGGTAGACAGAGACAGCTGACAGCCTGGACAGTCATCTAATGTTTCTTTGTAAAGTTGGGGCATCTGTTTTTAGCCCACAGGCCTAGAGTCTCTCATTTACTTTTTTTTTTGTGTCTTGTAGAATGTCTGGCAGTTTCCTCTGTAAAGCAGGAAACTGAAGGACCATTTTGTCAAGCAAAGTTTAGTGGTCACCTTCCTATGGGTCCTGCATGTCCAGTTGATCAAGAAGTCTAGGCAAGAACAGTTTCTTGCCCAAATGGCTATTTTTGCCAAGGTGAAGATAAACTCCATATGGAGTGTCTTCGATGCACATCCTCCTCTCTGAAGTAAATCGGTGCTGTCAGGAGCAGACATGTCTCACTGTCCAGAAAGTCTAAATTTTTAAAACATTTTAAATGCCATATTCTGTAGGTCTTTGAAGTGTTTGAAGACTACCTATCTATCTGAAATATATCGATGTATACCTAGAAGACTTAACTAACATGGCTACAAATATGATTATCATAGATGACTAATTATTAATCTATTTTTAATTATCCATTACAATTTTAAATGAGTTACATAAACATAATACCTCAAACAAGAATAGAAATATATATACAGTATAACAAAATTAAGTTTAAATTTGTATCAATAAACTAAAATCTATAGCAATGTAAAACATTTTAAACAAGTTGTTACTCTTTAAAAGTAGGTTCATTAATCTAGAACTCAAACCACTCAGTCCATTTATGGTCTCCTCAGCAGTGGACCACTGCGCTCACGTCTCTCTTCAGCATACAGCATGGCATGATTTTACATTTCAGTCTGGTGTCTGGACAGAGTTTTAGAGAGCTACACTATCTCTCCAAGTGGGCTGGGCAGGCATTAGAGACGGATAGTGCTCTTTTGTGTTATCCGCTTCTCTCCTTGAGCTCCCCGCTCAGTGGTAGGGCA
Source organism: Peromyscus leucopus (assembly GCF_004664715.2). Classification (NCBI taxonomy): domain Eukaryota; kingdom Metazoa; phylum Chordata; class Mammalia; order Rodentia; family Cricetidae; genus Peromyscus; species Peromyscus leucopus. The sequence continues at coordinate 62,259,006 of NC_051065.1, forward strand.
AAGAAGACTTTAAATTATGCTGCCTATTTCATGCTGACCCATCCGGATGCTGATCCTATGGATCTATGTGGGAAGAATTTTTGTGACAGCAAAGAGATAAACTTTACATATTCAAAAAGTATCAAAATGATTGTTTTTAAAACACTGAAAACAGTATTTTAGCCACATGGATGATTCAAACACCACTAAGTTATCTAATACAGCCTCTCTTACAATGATCTTGTCTAGGAAAATTGGAATTTAAAAATGTGCACTCCACAATGAAGACTATCATAGCTCAGTGTTTATTATGTGGATCCATGGCCTTCGGGCTCTGGACTGCTGTGTTAATGGCATATTCTCACTACAATCAAGAGAATAAACCACTGAAGAAAACCCAGGAACCTATCAAGGCTAGATCACTTGGAAAAAACGTGTACCAGCAAAACCGTGACTCAAAGGAAACTCCCAAACAGAAAGTTATTAATGGTAAGTCTGATACAGATGAACCTGGAAAACCAAAATTATACCCAGGAAGAAACTGATTTGTTTCTGTTAACTACTTTCAACATATCACAGATTCAGTATTTGGAAGTGTAAAAGAATGCCTTCCTTAGGCCAATATTTCATATATGGATATATTATACACAGAATTCAATGGGGTATATACACATGCATGTACCACCTCAATTATTCATTTTTATGTAATCTTCTATGTTAGCCTCAGGCAGTTTTCTGTTTTCCACAGAAATGAATTTCAACAGGTGCAACAGAAATGTCACCACTGGTCCTTCCCCATCTATCAACCTCAAAGGCAGCCGTTGCCTGAATCCACCAGTGTCTTCCACATCCTTGGCACGCTGCCGTACGGCAGTTCTGGCATTGCATAGTTTAACATGTCTGGAGATAGTCTATGTCGATATCCTCTTGGAATTTGCTCTCCCCCAACACTCACTGTTGTAAGATTGGTGTTTATGTTTACACAGGTGATGGTCTGGTTTAAGAAAATAAGCCCCCAAAGGTGAAGAGAACAATAAAGAGATAATAAATGGCTTACAAGTCAGATCTGTGTCCTGGGCTCTGCACTGCTCTGGGGCACTGCTGACAGCATCATGGAAGAGTAAGACATAGGATGGCCCCTCTGCAGCAGCCCTACCCTGCTCTCACACTATACCCTGCCCCCCCCCCCCCCCGCTTTTTCTCTTCTCCTTCTGTAGCTCCTGTAATACAGAGTTAGCTCTTTAGTTATGCCATGGGTCCCTGAGAATCTTTTTCTTTCTAGTCCATCTCTCTCTTGCTCACACCACACCAATCCGATTGACCTGACCTCAAGTTCTCAGGCTCTGCCCTCTGTGTGGTTTAACCACTACTTAGAGTTACCCTGAGTCTACTTAGATTACTGTAATCACCATTCCTATCATTTCCTTTCCATCCCTTAGCTGAGCTCTCCCTTTTCTGTCTGCTTCTGATGCTGCTGCAGTGATGCTCACTCAGTGTTAGCAACTATCGGTTGTCCTTTTGAATTCCATTCAGCTTTTGGTATGACATTTTCTATTGCATCCTGGACATTAAAAATATTGTGAGACACTTTAGTATGATTTCAAGCAGATCTCCTTCACTGAGGTGTAGTGCAACTAGAAGCAAAAATGGTTTGTGGTGTCTGCCTGTCATTCACAAAAGCCAGTGAGCAAAGACAGAAATTGAATCTTAATACTTCACTTTATTATTCAGGCACCAGCAATCTGAGAGAGAGAGGATTAGTAGTCTAAAGGTCTGTCTTCCATTACATCTCTACCCAACAGATCATGGAGGTGGGCAGGGACAGAGGCCGCCGGTCACTCAGAGCTCAGTCTTGCCATTCTGGTTAAGGTGGCCAGCCACACTTTTGAAATTAGTTTTACACCTGTTTCTCACCGTCACCTCTTTCGTTCTTCCCTCATTCTGTGGATGTCTGGGCTCAAGTAAACAATGGATATAGTTAGTTGCTCTAGTATCAATCTTGTACTCCTCCAGGGGCGTCTGGCCTAGCACAGAGTTACCTCAGAACAAACAGACCATAAACAGTGTGTCAGCACTGATTCCCTTCTGCGATACTGAGTGTAAGTGTGCCATTCGGTATAGACCGTGAGGATGCTCCTGTTGGTCCTTTCTGTCCTCTATTAGGAGGAACAGGTAAGGAGGAGCGTTCTATCACCTTCGTGCCACAAGCCCTCCCTGCCCCATCTGCCCACAGCACTATGTGCACACCATCTTGGAGTAGACAGGTGATGTAAGAATTGAGGTCACTTTTGTTTCCACTTCAATGGAGCCCTTGTCACTGGGCACAGTGTCAGCCAGTCCTGTCTCTCCTCCCCTCCTTGTGCCCCACGGACACCAGGGTTAAAAGGCTCTAGTCCTCTAGTGCTCACTGCCACCAGGTTCAACGAATCAACTATCCTGGTTCACAGTGTTTAGCTCCCCGCTGGGTTTCATGAGAGAGAAGGGGAAATAGACAGCCACCTGGCTCTACCCTGCCCCATCGTGCTGTGGGGGGGGGGGGGCGGCTGGAGGTTCAACAATCCCCTGACAATACATCAGGGAGACTCAGCATCTCCAGTTTCCACCCGGTGAGGCCCCAAACTCCTCCCGTCATTCTCCAGGCACCACCCAGCAGGGTGATCGGAGACCCCTGCATGCTGCTGACCAGTGGAAGATTCGGCGCTGCTTGGCCCCACGGACACCACCAGGTGGGGCAAGAGGGATCCTGCTGCTTGCTTCCTTAGGGTGAGGGTGAGGTGAAAGGTCTCCACGCAAGTTTTGCCAAGTTCTGTGTTTTTTCTTCTTGTTGTTATTAGGCTACCCTTTTCCCCAGCTCTTTCTTGGGTTACAGAGAACGAGTTTGTTCTCTTGGAAGTTTGCTAATGATGTTTTATCTGCGGCTGCTTGTGTTTCACCCCTGTGTGGCATTTATGGAGTGAGTGTGTGTGTGAGTGTGTGTGTGTGTGTGTGTGTGTGTGTGTATGACACCATTCCTTGGACTGCATACAAAGGAAAAAGTAAGCAAGTTGAACACACTGCCCTCTGCTCACGGACTGCAGATGCCATGTGACTGACTGCTTTAGGTCCTTGCCGTCACAGCGCCTTCCCCTCTATAATGGACTTCTCCTAGAACCACCGTCAAAATAACCCCTCCCTTCTTGGTGGCTTTTGCCGGGTATTTAAGACAACGGGAGAAGGGACCGCTGCCGCACTGTTAGGGCCAAGTGTCAACGCTTTACTGAGAAGTCGGCTTTGGTTATGCCAATGCTCTGGGCCTTCACCTTTTACTTTGTCGCCTGGGGGTAGTTTAGAGCCCAAGGAAACGACTGTTCAGAAAAAGTCAAGACAGCACGGCTCTGTGACTTGCATTGTGTGACAGCAGTAGTAAGCTTTTACTTATGTGACTCAAATGACCTTTTCTTGCAGATAAGATTGGCTTTTTAGAGCCGGAATTTCACCAAGAATTTAAGCAATATGGACTTAATGCTGTTATCAGTAGAAGACTGGGCATGGTGAGAGAGGTGCCAGATTCCAGGGATAAAATGTATGTTCTGCCACTAACCAAACTTTAATTTTAGCACATTAAAAATCTTGTAGTACAAATTCCTTAGGACTTTAAGTCAGGCAATGTCAAGATCCTGATGTTTATGGTGTGAAGACCACCTCCCCCCCCTTGGCAGAATATGTTGTAGAGGTTTTTAAGAGTTAAATAAACCCCTTGAAAGTTTTTACTCAGTCACAAGTGAGGGCTTCTGGCCAAAGCATTAATTCCCAATAGAAAATGCTTTGGATATCTGTATATCTTTTTCTTCATAGTCTGCTTCCTTTTCATTGTGTCTTCAGTTATCTGTGTTTATTGTGGTAAAATGCATATAAAATTGCTGTTAACGATTTTCTAGTGGACAATTCAGCGACATCATGCACAGCCACAGTGGTGAACAACCACAGCACCATCTGAACTGAAACTTTGCACCCCTCCCCTCCCCCAATCAACTTACAGCGTCTATGAATTTGACCACCCCAGAGGCCTCAAAACAGTCAGAGCATACAGAATTTGTCTTTTGGAGGACTAGCTCATTTCACTTAGCACAATGTTCTTGAGGTTCATCTGTTCAGTATCATGTTTATTGATGCCTAAAATCATTTATGTTCCAATCATTTCCTGGAAGAGATTATCAGTTCCCATTAGCTAAAAGAAAAATGTTCAAGGTAAGGAAAAGATACACTCTCTAGTAATGCCACATTCCAGGAAATTGGGGAGTGGACCATATTGCTGTATTGTGTGATATGTGTACAGCACAAGCATGTGAAGCCACAAACACCACTCATGACTGTGCACCCTCAAGAGATGGAGCGCTTGCACACAATGACACAGTGTAATTGAGTCATGTTAAAGCAAACAAACTTGGCCTGGGATGTGGCTCGGTTGGAGTTTTTGCCCGGCACACACAAGGCCCAGAGTTAGCTCCCAGCACCACATAAACCAAGAGTGGTGGCGAATGCCTGCAACCTCAGTGTTTGGAGGTGGAGGCAGGAGAATCACAGAAGTGAGGGGCAGACATCTCTTATATAGACTGGATTACACCTGAGTGTATATCGAAGAGCAGAGTTGTTGGGTTATATTGTCCTCCACAATGGCTGTGCTAATCTTCCTCCACATTCTCATTATTTCCACATTTCTCATCAATCTCATCATAGTTTTAATTTGCATTTCCCTAATGAATAGTGGCATTGAATATTTTATTGTATTGTATATTTTTCAATATACCCATTGACTACTTGTTTTCTTTTTTTTAAACTATTGTCTTTTTTCATTTAATTAATTAATTAATTAATTTTTTTCTATTATCAGCTTGATACAGTACAAATTCTTTTTTTTAGATTTATTAATTTATTATGTATACAGTATTCTGTCTGCATGTGTCCCTGCAGGCCAGAAGAGGGCACCAGATCTCATTACAAGTGGTTGTGAGCCACCATGTGGTTGCTGGGAATTGAACTCAGGACCTCTGGAAGAGCAGTCGGTGCTCTTAACCACTGAGCCATCTCTCCAGCCCGTTTTTTTTTTTGTTTTTTTTTTTTTTAAAGACAGTGTCTTATGTATTCCTGGCTTGCTCTGAACTCACTATGTAGCCAAGAAAGTTTTCTAACTTCTCTGATTCTCCTGCCTCCATTTTTCCAGTGTGTACCACTATGCCCAGTTTTATGTGGTCCTGAGATCTAACCAGGACTAGATGAGTACTCTACTAACTGAGTTATAGCACTCTGCTAATTTTTTGACTCTAGTGATAAACAATCTGGCTCTCAATCCCTAGTCAGATGTATGTTTGCAAGTATTTTTGCTTATTCTGAAGGTTATCTATTCATCCTGTTGGTGATTTCTTTTGTCATGCAGGTTTTCAGTGTGATGTAATTGCCGTGTTTATTCTGGCTTCTATCGCTCTGCTCTTGGGTCATATCCATTTGGGTGCAGATGGTGTGCTTACCTACCACTCCAGATTTTGCCAGGTTGCCACCTCACATGGTTTCTATTCCTTTGAGCATGGTGCCAGCTTCCATTCAGCAGCTGAACTTTCTGTAGTACCACCCACTGGGCTAATGATGTTAGTGAGGATAAACACTCTCCTTTCAAAATGCCTTCAATACATGTTTATCCTGCAGGTACACACACCGAAAATTCCTGTTGACTCATCCCCCGAGTCCCTCCTGCCCTGGAATCGTCCAGGAAATATTTCCCCTTTCACGTAATTCAGTGGGAATGATGACTTTATTCTTTTGACTTCACTTGTCTGGCCCTAATTAATTACCTCCAGAGTGGCCACTGAGCCAATATGAACCAATGAATTTTTGTTGATGGGGAAAAAGAAAGTCCTTCTGATTTATCCTTGAATGCGGGTGTGGTTTTACACACCTTTAATCTTAGCACCTAAGAAGCAGTGGCAGGCAGATCTCTGCAAGTTCAAGGCCAACCTGATCAACATAGCAAGTTCCAAGCCAGCCAAGGTTCTATGGTAAGATATGTCTAAAAAACAAAACAAAATCCCAAAGATAGGCTGATTGATACCCACATTTCCCCCTCTGTGGCTTTAAGGAAGTAGAAACAAGCTTACAGGTTACAGGTTACAAGTTGAGCCTTGTATAGGATAGTTAATATATGCCAGACACTGTTCTGAACTGAGATCACTACCTATGAACTCACTAAAGCTTAACCTTTGAGGTAGGCTGGAGATACTGTTAATTATCACCCCAATGCTATTGTCAGAGTGATGGAGAGCAGTCCAGATGGCCCTCAGCCTTCTGATCCCATTATTTCCTTGAGATTCCAACTGTCTTCCTATAACTAGGTCATGAGAGGTATTTGGGTCACCTTACAATACACTCCCTTCTATTTTTGCTGAGGCTAACTCCAAATAATGATATACTAGATCTTAACTTCTGTTTTTCACTTGTTTAACACAAAAGTAGTATGACCTTTTTGCCAGTACTTGAAGGACATGTAGTCTACCAATTCCACTAAAATTCTTGGCCACAGCAGGTGTCACAAATATAATAATAAAACTCAGAAACCAAAGCAAAGAATACAGCACAGTAAATTTACTTTGAAGTTACCTTTCCATGAATTTAGACCACTATTTTTAGAATAGACACCAATATACGGATCTGTGTTTTATATTATCTTCAAAGTAGACCTAAGATGGAATGTCAAGAAACAGAAATTATAAAGGGGAAAATAATTCCAAAGTGTGAGAAGAGCATAAGAATTTAAATGGGGCCAGCAAGGTGGCATCTGCACACCTGAGCTTGCTCCCCACATGAGACTGAAGCCCACATGGTGGAAGGAGAGAGCTGGCTCCTGTAAGTTGTACTACCATCTCACATGCCCACTGTGGCATGCACAAAACAAAATAAATACAGGTTAAAAAAATAAGAACTGAAGGACAGACTGGAGAGATGGCTTACAACTCTTCCAGAGGACCAGAGTTTGACTCCCAGCACTCAGGTCAGGCAGCTCACAACTGCCTCGACCTCCAGCTCTGGGGTATCTGATGCCCTCCTCTTGCCCCCACAGGCACTGCATGCACATGTGTATGCCCACATAGCTGCAGACATATACATACACACGAAAATAATTTTTAAAAATTTAAGGACATTTTGCTTGTTCATTTTTTCCCCCACAGCTGAGGACAGAACCCAGGGCCTTGCTAGGCAAGCGCTCTACCACTTAGCTAAATCCCCAACCATAATTTTTGTATTTTTTAATGTACTGTCATTGTATTGTCCTAATGTTCACTTAACTAAAGAAAGCAAAAGTAAGGATTGGCATTTGAAGAAGGCCTCAGAACACTTGAGGTTTTTTTGATGACTAATTCTCTCCCTATTTTCTTGCAGATGTCATCAGAAACACTACCCATTCAATCTACCCACTGCCAGCATCATCATATGCTTTCATAATGAAGAATTTCACACCTTGCTCAGAACAGTGTCTAGTGTGATGAACCTCACTCCACACCACTTCCTTGAAGAAATAATTTTGGTTGATGACATGAGTGAAATTGGTGAGACAAACATTGACTGTCTATTTGGAAGGTGGCATTTTTCTCTAGTGATACTTGAGATTTGTTTTTGTTTTGGGGAAATGGTCTCATGTAGTCCAGGCTAGCCCCATCTTGAACTCCTGACCCTCTTGCCTCTGCCTTCAATGTGCTGAATTTATGAGCATGCTTCATCACACATGGCTTGGCACTTGTATGTTTTACACAGAGAATGTTTCTGGTAGCTGTTGAGGGAAATGCCATAAATGTTGCACTCATTGCTTATGGTGGAAAAGATTGACCCAGACCCTTTCATGATGGGTCCATGAAGTCAGCACAAGGGGTTGCCTTGACTTTAGGGATCACTTCAGAAAGAAGTGCCATCTGAATGGAAGAGGACAGATAGGCTAGGGTTGCTCAAATGGCCAGTAAGAAAACGTTTTCGATAAAAGAAATGGCACTTTAAAGGCCAAAAATGAGACAAAACAGGGTGAGCATGGAACACTTCTGCATTTTATGAAGTTTATGTATGAGTGCAGAGTTGGAAGGATTCAGGAAAAGGCATAAAGCTGGAGTTATTTAAAAGGGACTACTCATGAAAGGCACTTTTGGAATTTTATCTCAAGAACATGGGGAGCTATGTCTATGTGGCTCAGCTGGTAGAGTATTTTGTCTAACATGCATAAAGCCTTGGATTCAATTCACAACACTGCATAAACTGGGTGTGGTGGTGTGCACCTCCAATCCCAGCACCAAGGAAGTGGAAGTAGAGGATTAGGAGATCAAGGTTATCCTTGGCTACAAAGTAAGTTCAAAGCCAATCTGAGCTATAGGAGAACATTCTGAACTGCTACCCTGTTCAAAAATAAGTAATGAATGAATGGATGAATATGGAGAGATTAATAGGGAGATGACCTAAGCTAGGTACTTCACAAGAAAGAACTCAACCAACTGCAAGTAAGTAACAATTCCTCTATGCTTACTTTTTAGGATAGAATAAGGATACTAGAACAAAGTCTAGTTACACATGCTTAGACTTTGAAATTGATTGTCTGTTTACAACTGAGTGTCAACCTTAGGCAAGCCAGGAGTGCCCGGATAATGATGTCAATACTGGATAGATTTCAGGCCTGCAAAGTCACCCAACCCACTGAGAAGCTAGTCTATGATGAACTTGAAAGAAAAAAAGGTATGCTGAGAAGAAAAGATATTCCAGGAAGGCCACCCTGTGGAAGTGACACTAGGTTGCTCTGGGTGTGACCCAAGCTGATGTTACTTTGTTTGGAAGTTATATGATATTGGCCAGATGCCTATCACATCACATTTCCATAGCAATCATCACCAACTGAGTCTTGTATATGGGATGGGTGCTTCTTCCTTCCCTCATACTACCTTATCTGCTCAGTAGAGCTGAGATGTCTATAGCTTGCTGGGCAGGAAATCTCAGTAAAGCTGGGTGCAGGGTACAGATGTGCCTACTGGTCAGAAGAATTCTGCTTTCTTACTCAGAAGTTCACAAATCCCACAGTCAGCACGCAGTTCCAGGAGTGATCATATCTGCCAGCCTTTCAGCATAGCACCAAGAGTCTAGAGACATGGTGGTCTCTTGTCAGTTTGACAAGGTGTCTTGAGCAACAAACACTGATCTGAGACCAGGGTGCCAATAAGACCAGGTTGTTGGTAACAGCATTCTTTCTGTTTTTTAGATTGATGCCCTTTTGCTCAATCCTCTTTGGATCAAGTGAGCTCTTGGGCCTCTTCATAAATGTCCCATTCATGGGGATTCCATCCTCATGATCTAATACTTCCCAAATCCCTACTCCTAGATGCTATCACATTGGTGGTTTTGACATATGCATTTGGAGCTGGTGAACACAAACATTCAGTCCATGATCTCTAGTGACCTGCTTATATATACATCTTGTATTTTAGTTCCCTTCAAAAGAGACCAAGAGGGTCACTACTGGTGGCCAGGACCCCAAGTGTGCTGCCACACCAGTCATCTCTTCCATTCCTTGACATCAGCCTTGGACTCATGTAGAGCTGCAAACACAGGACGAGGGGTGTTATGTTCCAATGGAACTCAGGATCAATATATTCCTTACACTAATTCAGAATGACTTCATCATGAATGACTTCATCATGAATTGTATAACAAATTTTGAACTGAAACCTGTCTTTCCTGAACATGGCCACAGACAGTGCCAATGGGCTTCCTCAGCTTGAGGGAATGGGTGCAGGTGGCTCTTGAACTTGCTTGGTTTGATAATTCACCTTCAAGCCACTACAAAATTAGAAGCAAAATTAATCACAGCACAACTTGTGTAGTTAGTAGTAAAATCAGGTTATACCAAAAGCCTTATAACCTACACTTTTTCTACTAAATTGTAATAAGGATGTAGTAAAGCAGAGACATGTCACTAAAAGCACAAAAATTATACGGTTTGATTATAAACCACTTTTCTTGTGGATATGAGGCTAACCAGGGCCACATTAAAATCTGAGCAGTAGTGGGCTTTTAGAAATTGGTCATAATGACAATGTTTGAATTACTATAGTTGCAGTTTATAAATTGTCAAATGTCAAATTTTTTTTCAGATGATTTGAAAGAAATATTGGACTATCAGCTGGAACTTTTTCGTGGGAAGATTAAATTAATAAGAAACAAAAGGAGAGAGGGTCTCATTAGATCAAGGATGATTGGCGCCTCCCGCGCTTCAGGTATGAACGTTGTTCTAGGCCAGGAGCCGGTGTGTTAACTGCTCTCCTTGTACTGTCACTAAGTAGGAAAGGGTCATGTGGCTCGCAGTATCAAGGTTCACAGCCTGACTCTGCAAGACAGGCATGGCAGACTTCAGTTGATCCCAGGGACCTGAAGCCATGAAAAGCAGAACGTAGAATAATGGGAATGACTGTCTAAAAACAGCAAACTCCTGCCCTCCTGTCATAGGTGTGGACGAGACTCCAGATGGCACCCTCTGAGATTTCCAGGTTCTTGTGTCTTGAAACAAAGAAGCAGAGGTCAAATTTAGGCATCATTTCTCAGGTGCCATCACTGTTGTTTTGTTTGTTTGAGGCAGGTTCTCTCACTGACCTGGAACTCATCAAGTAGACTGGACTAGCTGTCTAGCATACTTCAGGGATTTACTTGTTTACAACTCCCCAGTGCTAGTATATAGCGGCAATTAACAAGGCAATTCCACGCATTTTATCTGGTAATTAAAAGACGTTTATTTCAGGGGTAACTTACAACCAATAAAGGGTCGTTACAGAATCTGGGAGAGATGAGGTGTAGTCCAGCGTGGTTCTCTGGAGATCTCTGACTTGGTCTGCAGTCCAGTATCCAGGATCATGAGGAGCCAAGAGAGCAAGCATGTATGCATCTCGGGTCTTAAGGGGTCTCTTCTTGGCCATGTCCCAGGGGCAGGTCACAGGCAGGTGTGGCAGTTACTTGCTGTCACCTAGGGGCAGTGCTTCGAGGTCAAAGCTGGAATAGCTACCCACTACACTAGGATTATAAGAACAGGTCACCAGGCCCAGATGGTTTAGTTTTGTTTTGTTTTCTTAATGTAGGTAACAGGGATTAAACTTGGGTTCTCATGCTTGTAAGCACATTAATGATTGAGCCATCTCTCCAGTCTCCTGAAAGGATCTTTGAAAAGGAAAGCTCTTCTCAGGTCTATCTACTCTGCTAGACTTTTCTCTAGGCCATCCTCTAACCTGCAGCTCTCTAGCCTTCTAAGAACACTCACAGTACATGGGGTCTCACCTTTCTGGACAAAATAAAACATGTATTTCTCATTTCCCTCAATGCAACTGAGGAACCGGCATATAGTAAGTAGTCAATGAATACTCATCGCATCCAGCTTGCATTTGGACTGAATATCTTTACCCTAGGGGACCTTGCTGGCTAGTTTTATGTCAACTTGACAAACACAAGAGTCATCAGAGAGAAGGGAGCCTCAGTTGAGAAAATGCCTCCATAAGGGTTGTAGACAAGCCTGTAGAGCATTTTCTTAATTAGTGATTGATGTAGGAGAGCTTAGTCCATTGAGAATGGCACAACCTCTGGGCTCTATGGGTTCTATAAGAGCTAGCTAAGCAAGCATGAGAAACAAGCCAGTATAAGCAGTACTCCTGCGTCCAGGTTCTTGATCTGTTTGAATCCTGTCCTGACTTCCTTCAATGATGGACTATGATGTGGAAGTGTAAGCCAAATAAACCCTTTCCTCCCCAAGTTGTTTTTGGTCATGATATTTTATTACAGCAACAGTAACTCTAAGACAAAAACCAACGTTAGTCTGCTCTTGCCTTCACAGGGGACATCCTGGTGTTCTTGGATAGCCACTGTGAGGTGAATAAAGTTTGGCTGGAGCCCTTACTGCATGCCATTGCTAAGGACCACAAAACGGTGGTGTGCCCTCTGATGGATGTCATTGATGAAACAACACTGGATTATATAGCGGCACCCATTGTAAGGGGAGCTTTTGACTGGAACCTGGGCTTTAGATGGGACAGTGTTTTCTCATATGAGCTGGACGGCCCAGAAGGACAAAGTAAACCCATCCGGTGAGATTCTTCTTGTTTGGGGGACTGTAAGTGAAAAATCAAAGTTTTGTTTTGCCACTCTTTCCTTTCTTCTTTTTTCTTTTTCTCTTTCCTTTCTTCCTTCCTTTCTTAGCAGGATTTCTATATGTAGCCCTGGCTGTTAATATCAGTTCACATGAGTCTATTTAATGGGTAATAGTGATTTATTAAGATACAAATTCGTCCAGACATGGCGGCACACGCCTTTAATCCCAGCATGTGCCACTATGCCCAGCTTGCCACTTTGTTTCTTCAAGTATTGAGTTTGTTTCAAGTGATACTGTGCCATGTGCCACACCACATTCAAGAAGCTACCATGGCTGATGGTGGAGCATGCTGAGTCACCGTGAGAGGCCTTTTGTGGTTATGATCATTTTCCTATTATGCGGTTAAAGAAGACCACCGTGCTGATTTTTAGAGCCATGAGGTTGATGGCGTTCGCTAACAACCGCCTCAAAGTAGGCCCTTGTGAGTGGCCACTGAAAAAGCCTCCAGTGGAGTCTTAGGTCTGTGGAAGAAATTTAAAGTGATGTTGGATAGATGCATTCCACAGTGCCTCATTGAATACAATTGTCATTTGTGAAAATTTTCCGGTTTTCTGTGCGAGTAAAGCTGTTGCATTTACAGACATATAAATGAGCAAAAAAAAAAAAGAAGCTACCATGGCTGGTGAATGCTGCCCTGATTTCCAATGCCCACTGTGTGTGTGTGTGTGTGTGTGTGTGTGTGTGTGTGTGTGTGTGTGTGTGTGTGTTTGCATGAAGTGTGCTCATAAGTCTCTGTATGCATGTGGAGGTCAATCTCAGGTGTTGTTCCTTGGAGCTGTCTACCTTGGTTTTTGAGACAGAGTCTCTTACTGACCTAGAACTCACTAAGTATGCTAGAATTGCTGGCCAACAGGCCCCAGGGATCTGCCTCTTTCCACTCCCTCAACACTAAGGTTTCAAGTGTATGCCACCATGCTCAGACTTTTTAGATGGGTTCTGGGGATCAAACTCCTGTCCTCATGATTGCAAACCCGGCACTTCACTGACTGAGCATCTTAGCCCTCAGCATCTTTCTCTCAGCTGCAGGAAGAAGTTGTCTGGTGATCAAGGAGCAAACTGGCACGGTTAGGAAGTGTGGACATCTTTGCTCCAGTGTTTCCAGGTGTAACTTCCTGGGTTGAGAGGAACACGACTCTCCTAGTTCTTTTGTCTTGGAAACTGTGTTTGTAAATCTGAACATAAGGTGACCACATCTGGAGGGGCTTCCTGAAGGCTAGGTCTACATTTCCTGGAAACTCTGATATGAGATGCTTCCCAGACCAGGCAGCTGCATTTTCTAACCCTGGAGTGGAACTGTGTGGCCTGACAGTCATGTTTACACTTCCTTACTTGTGAGTTCTAGAGTGCAATACTCTGAAGTAACGAGAATCAAATGCCCATAAAGTTACCCACTTCATGTGGATTGCCATCTCCTGGGCTTCTTCTGGTATTATTGGACATGACACCATGTCAAGGAACACACCCAGAAGCACACTGTCCCCTGCTCTGCTTCTCAGACACCATCCCTGCAGACCTTTGTTCTCTCTCTCTTCCCCTCCTCATTGTCCTCCTCTAGCTGACACCCCAGTGGCTACATCCCACCACACTGCAGCCATACATTTGCGGGTCTTTGGTACCAAACCATTTCCACCCTCTGTGTGCCTTACTCCTTCCCAGGAGCTGATGTACTCTTGTCAAAATTGAGCAGATAGAAACCAGTGTGCAGTGCCTCATCCATGGACCACAGTCTATGACACCACAGTCCTGTTCTCAATCACCCTCTTCTCCCTAACCTTGATTGTATTCCTTAGCCTATACTGTCTGGCCACACCTGGACATGCTACTCTCGAGACACAGTCTTGACTCATAACTCAAGGATAGAATTAAAACTAAGGAACTAGAAGGTATAGTTGTGAAATTACATAGTAGTTTATGGAAGACCCCCCTGGAATACTATGCAGTTTTGTATGTGCCCACATAGCAACAGCCATCTTTCAGCACTCCTGCTTCCCACTCCAGAGATTGCCCAGCCTCAGGAAGCCTGTTCTCAACAAAAACTTTACATTATACCTGCCTATTCCCTGGCTGTCCCCACTGATCAGGTTTTCTCAGCCTGTGGTTGGGACTACAAAGGACAGATCACCTGCTGGCTCCCTTTCCCACCCATTCAGATGATTCTGGAGCTAGACTAGCTTCTCTGCTCTTGAATGTGCACAGAGCCGTGAAGAGGGCAGGCAGGTAGCAGCATGGTATCACACAGTGCTACTGCAAGGGGGAGCTTAGATGCTCCGAGCTCGCTGGCTGTCTATAGTCATGGTCTTTTGGTGGACCAGTGTGCCAGAGAGGACTCCTGCCACCCAGTGCTCCAATGGGGACATGCAGCACCCAGTGCAGCAGACAAGAATGGTCCTATGAGAATACAGACAAGCTGCTTTCTCAATAAAAACAAACACAGCTTTACTTTCTTTTCTTTTCTAATTGGAAATAGGTTCTTTTCTCACACAATATATCCTGACTACAGTTTCCCTTCCCTCCAACCCTCCCAACTCTTCCCTTCCCCCAACATCCACTCCCCTCACCTCTGTTTCCTCTTTAGAAAAGAGCAGGCCACCAAGAGATGACAGCCAAACAGGACAAAACAAGACACAATAAGACGAGGCAAAAGCCCTAATTATCAAGGCTGGATAAAGTAACCCCACAGGGGAAAAAGAGTCCCAAGAGCAGGCAAATGCAAAGGACCTTGTGTAGCCTCATGCAGCTCAGTGCTTGCCGCTTCAGTCTCTGTGAGCCCATGTGAGCCCTGCTTAATTGATTCAGTGAGCCATGGTCTCCGGGTGTCTTCTATTCCCTCCGACTCCTACAGTCTTTTCTCCCCCTCCTCTTTGAGGTTCCCTGATCAGAGACCTCCAATTTAGACTCTCTCTCTCTCTCTCTCTGCATCATGTCTAGCTGTGGGTCTCTGCACCCACACACATCTGCTACCTGAACAAGTCTCTCTGATGATGACTAGACTAGGCACTGATCTATGAGTACAGCAGAATATCACTAGGGTGTCTTTTTTTTTTCCCCGGTTGTGTTTGGTTCTACTCTAGGACTCTGGGCTCCCTCTTGTGGCATGGACTTCAAGCTAAACCAGATATTGGTTTGGCTTCTCCCATAAGTTCTGGGCCACCATTGCCCCAGCACATCTTGCAGGCAGGACAGATCGGTTGAGGGTTTTGTAGCTGGTTGGTGTCTAGGTTTCTCTTTCCATAGCCTGCAGAGTACCTTCTCACATCAAAGAGACTAGAACACAGGGGTGAAGGCTCCATGCAGGCACCAGCTCGACCTCTCTACATTCAACTAGCTGTGTGGATGTTGTTCTTGGCAATGTCCCCCACCCCCACTGTCAGATTTTAGAAAGCAACCTGTAGTTGGAGTTTTCTCCAGACCCTCCTGGGCCCGCAGCTGCTCAGACCCAAATAAACACACAGAGACTTATATTACTTATAAACTGTATGGCCCTGGCAGGCTTCTTGCTATCTGTTCTTATATCTTAAATTAACCCATTTCTATAAATCTATAAGTTGTCACGTGGCTTACCAGTACTTTTACATCATGCTTCCTCTGTGTCTGGCTGGTGACTCCTGACTCAG
Organism: Peromyscus leucopus; assembly: GCF_004664715.2. Taxonomy (NCBI): domain Eukaryota; kingdom Metazoa; phylum Chordata; class Mammalia; order Rodentia; family Cricetidae; genus Peromyscus; species Peromyscus leucopus. The sequence goes on from NC_051065.1 coordinate 62,274,783, forward strand.
CCTTCCTGTTCCCAGAAATTTTTCTCTGCTTGTCCTACCTATATTATACTTTCTGCCTGGCTACTGGCCAATCAGCATTTTATTTATCAATTAATCAGAGCAATACATTCACAGCATACAGAAAGACATCCCCAGCACTGCCCCCACTTTTTTTAGGTTTTAACTTTAACATAGTAAAATTACATACAACGAAACAATTATCAAGCAAGAATTACAGTTACAATATCTAGTCTATTTATAATATCTAGTCTATTTGTATTTGACAAAATTAAAGAAGATATCCTATCTATCCTATATTTGTGAGTCTAAGGTTTCACATCTAACTTAATCTTTTGTCATAACTAAGGAAATTGTAACTATCTAGTCTAAGGATATGTTGCTTTGGAAAGGAGGCTCTGCTTTTGTTTCCACAGAAAGCAAGAGGCTATGGATTTTTTTCAGATTAAGATACATCAGGTTTGACCAGCCAAGACCCCCTGAAAGGTCTCCGATGACACCATGGCCCAGATGATCCAACATCCAGAACGGTTTCAAGGCAACTGACTCAGACGATACATCCTCACAGACTACTCCATAATCCTAAAATTCTTTTTGTGTCCCCATAAGAATACAGTGTCCTCATCCAGCAGGAAGTAGTATGAGAATCTATGCCCAAATTCCAAAAACATTGTTTATGAATGTTTATTTTTATTTAAAACAGGTTGATTATAAATGCAATCTCTTTCTAAAGAAGAAAAGGAGATAGTATAGATATCATAAGATAAAAGGGTAGATTACTGAATCTCCTTTTTTTTTTTTTTTTTTTTTTTTTTTTTTTTGAGACAGGGTTTCTCTGTGTAGCTTTGCGCCTTTCCTGGAGCTCACTTGGTAGCCCAGGCTGGCCTTGAACTCACAGAGATCCGCCTGCCTCTGCCTCCCGAGTGCTGGGATTAAAGGTGTGCGCCACCACCGCCTGGCCTGAATCTACTTTTAAAGAGCAACAACTTGTTTAAAAATGTTTTATATTGCTATGGATTTTAGTTTATTGATACAAGTTTAAACTTAATTTTGTTATACTGTATATATATTTGTACTCTCATTGGAGGTATTATGTTTATGTAACTCATTTAGATTGTAATGGATAATTTTAAAATATAGATTAATAATTAGTCTTCTATGATAGTCAAACTTATAGTCATGTTTTCTAGGTATACATAGATAGAGTTCAATTAGGTAGGTAATCTTCAAATACTTCAAAGACCTACAGAATACAGCATTTAAAATGTTTTAAAAATTTAGACTTCCTGGACAGTGAAACATGTCTGCTCCTAGCAGCACCGATTTACTTCAGAGAGGAGGATGGGCATTGAAGACACTCTATATGGAATTTATCTTCTTCTTGGTAAAAATAGCCATTTGGGCAAGAAACTGTTCTTGCCTGGACTGCTTGGTTGACTGGACATGCAGGACCCACAGGAAGGTGACCACTAAACTTTGCTTGGCAAAATGGTCCTTCAGGTCCCTGCTTCACAGAGGAAACTGCCAGACATTCTACAGGACACAGAGAGAAAGTGACTAAGAGACTCTAGGCCTGTGGGTTGAAGACAGATGCCCCAACTTTACAGAGAAACTTTGGATGACTGTCCAGGCTGCCAGCTGTCTCTGTCTACTTTCTTAAGACTCCTAAAAGTTGCTTGCATCCTTCTCCCATTTCTCAGGTAATATTATATCCTTCTGAGGTCTTTGATGTAGTCGAAGACTAGATAGTTATAATTTCCTTAGTTATGATAAAAGATAAGTTAGATATGAAACCTTATACTCACAAATATAGGATAGATAAGATATCTTCTTTAATTTTGCCAAATACAAATAGACCAGATGTTATAACCATAATTCTTGCTTGATAATTGTTTTGTTATATTTAATTTTACTATGTTAAAATTAAAACCTTCCTTTTTAAAAAAAGAAAAGGGGAAGTGCTGGGGATGTCCTTCTGTATGCTGTGAATGTGTTGCTCTGATGGATTGATAAATAAAATGCTGATTGGCCAGTAGCCAAGCAGGAAGTATAGTATAGGTGGGATAAGCAGAGAGGAGAATTCTGGGAGGTGGAAGGCTGAGTCAGGAGATGCTGCCAGCCACCATTGCCGCCATGAGAAGTAAGATGTAAAGTACCAGTAAGCCACAAGCCATGTGACAACTTATAGAATAATAGATATGGGTTAATTTAAGATATAAGAACTAGATAGCAAGAAGCCTGCCAGGGCCATACAATTTATAAATATGTAAGTCTCTGAGTGTTTACTTGGGTCCGAGTGGCTGTGGGCCCTGGCAGGACTGGAGATATCTCCAGCTACAGCAACCCTCTGTCCTAGCATCAACCTGCGCTCCATGGGACCCTCTCAGCCAACAACTCAGTGCAATCCACTCCCACCACTGGAAGTCTTCCTTGCCTGACTATGAAAGATGGCCAGTTCAGACTCTATATCTTCCATTACAGCCCTAGACATGCCTCCAAACTCCAGCTGTCTCTCCCTGTACCCTCTCCCTCTACTATGTGACCCCCCAATCCCTCCCACCAGTATCCCCACCTGCTTCTAGTCCATCCACAAGATCTATTATTATCCCTTCCCAGGGAGATTCATACATCCCCCCTAAAACCTTCCTTTTTACCTAACCTATCTGGGTCTATGGATTATAGCTTGACTATCATTTACTTAACAGCTAATATACACTTATTAGTAAATACATACATATTTTTCTTTCTGTGGCTGAGCTACCTCACTCAGAATAATTTTTTTTCTAGTTGCATTCATTTGCCTGCAAATTTCATGATGTCATTTTTTAACAGCTGAGTAATATTCCATTATGTAAATGTATCATATTTTCTTTATCCATTCTTCATTTGGTTGAGGGGCATCTAGGTTGCTTCTAGTTTCTGGTTATTATGAATAAAGCTCCAATGAACACAGTTGAGCAAGTATTCTTTTGGTAGAATGGAGTGTCCTTTGGGTGTATACCCAGGAGTGGGTCTGGAGATAGATTGATTCCCAATTTTTTGAGGAATCACTATACTGATTTCCATAGTAGCTATACAAGTTTACACTCCTACCAGCAAAGGAAGAGCGTTCCCCTTGCTCTACATCTTCTCCAGCATGAGCTGTCAGTTTTGTTATTGATCTTAGCCATTCTGACAGGTGTAAGATGGAATCTCAAAGTAGTTTTGATTTGCATTTCCCTGTGGGCTAAGAATGTTGAACATTTCTTTAAGCGTTTCTCAGCCATTTGAGATTCCTCTATTAAGAATTCTCTGTTTAGGTTTGTATTTTTCAATTGGATTTTTTTTTATATTTTTTGGATATTTGGCCTCTATCAGATGTAGAGTTGACAAAAATCTTTTCCCATTCTGTAGGCTGCCTCTTTGTCTGATTGATAGTGTCTTACAGAAGTGTTTTAGTTTCATGAGGTCCCATTTATTAATTATTGATCTTAGTGCCTACACTACAACTTTACTTTCTTTGACCTCACTTCCTGTCAACTGCCTGGCCTTTCTCTTTTGTGTTACAGGCACTAGAAAGAGTTGTACATCTGCTTGAACTTTGGTGTTTTAAGCTCATGTCAGTAAGAATTTGTCACCTCTTGTGGCTAAAACTTGTGACCTTCATCCCAATGTCCAGTTTAGAGTTTCCTGCTGGTGTATCTCACCCACTGACCACCTCTTCCCTTTGCATACACCCATCCCCTGGCCCCTCCCACTTTTCTGGGTCTCCTCCCCATCCTCTCTGTTAAGCATCATCTCTCTGTTCTGCAAGTTGCTTTCACCTTGAAGTACCCAGGGCCTCGCCCTTGTTCCTCACTCTACTTCTGCCTGCCCGCAGACTTATTCTTAATCCATCTTACATTTATGACTCCTGCAATAGTTAATACAGATTTTGAACTTGACTAAGGTCCTGGAACTTGAAGTCACTGCCAGGCTTGCCTGGATTGGAAGCCCTGTCATCAGAGGATCTGTCATCAGTGTCCATCTCTGACTCTGACTCCAATGCAACATGCAAATCCTGTATGTCATTCACATGCATGAGATTCTTCACTTTTCCAGATGCTCCTAACACTTTATACATCTTTTACGACTGCTTTTTAAACACTTTTATTTGTAAGGGCAGCAAGTTGACTCAGCAAGAAAAGACATTTTCCAACAAGCCTGACAACCCAAGTTTGATTCCTGGGACCCACATGGACCCACATGAAAGAACTGACTCCTACAAGTTGTCCTCTGCTTCCACACACACACATGCATGGCACACAGGTACCTATACAATACTGTTTTGCATCTATACAACTTTAAAACTCCCTTCTCTGTTACATTAAATATACACACACAGAATAAATTAATTAATATTAAAAAATATTGACTATGAACTTAACAGGATCTAGATTCACCATACCTCTGGGTATGCCTATAAAGGTGTGTCTTGATTGTTAATTGAAGTGGAAAGCCCCTCTGTAAGTGTGATTGGAACCATCCCATGGGCTGGAGTCCTGGAATGAATTAAAACAGAAGCTTGCTGAGCACCAGCGTCTCCCTCTCTGTCCTGAGGGTACAATTGGACCAAAGCCTCCTGCTCCATCACCATGATCTCTCCACCCGGGCCCTGTGAGCTGAAACAACCCACTCTAAGTTGCTTTTGCCAGGTATTCTGTCACAGCAGTGAGAAGAGAAATCAACAGGACTCCCAAATTCATCCACAGCCTCCAGGAGTCCAGGCTCACTATCCAATTGCACCCGCTGCCTGCTTGGCCTTCCCACTGAGATGCTGAATGCATACCTCACATTGGCCTGAATGTTAAGCTTCCCATAAAACCAAGACTTCTCATCTCTGTGGACCGCAACTCCATCTGCTACGTGGAAAACCCCTAGTGTCGACCTAGATTCCTGTCATCGTCCCATACCCCTGTCCTACTCATCAGTAAATCTGTTAGGTCCGTCCTCAAGCTAGACTGGACATCCTGTTTACTGTCATCTCATTACTCCCTTTGCCAGGGTACAACCCCAGTCATCAGTTCTCTCCAGGATTACTGTGATGACTTCTAACTGGCAGCACTTAGGGGGAAGAGACAGGCAGATCTCCATGAGTTCCAGGCCAGTGTACTGCATGTAGTGAGGCCATCTTAAAAGAAGAAAGAAGGAGGAGGAGGAGGAGGAGGAAGAAGACAACATGATCTAAGGGTAAATTGGGACAGCTGCCAGCAGTGTTTAACTGAAAAAAAAAAGACTACACCTTTTACACTCTATAGTTACACATAGGATTAAAGGGGAGACAAGGGGCGTGTGAGCTGGGGTGTGGCTTGAGATCAGGGGTAGAGGAATCCAGCATTGACCTTGACAATAGGCACCAGTCATATGTTAAAGAAGGGCCACAAGTTCCTCTTGCTAGAGATAAGAAGAATGACTGCTTTATCAAGCAGGAACTTTCCTCAAGCCCCCAAGGGAATGGAGACCCTTTCCAAATGTTTGACCTTGGGAGAAGGACTTCTTCTGGGGAGCAGACACTATACTACAATTTCTTAGTCTTACTATATGGGAACTTACTGTTCCCCTCATAAGGATCCCAAAAGGGAAGGTTCTGTTTTACTCTTTTCCCATTATACTGTACCATTCTGATTTCTCTACAACATTTATTAACTGAACTCTTGCCCTTAATGGCCTCAGGCTCTGGAACTGAACTGTAGATATTTCATCCTTGGGATCAGGTGTGTCTAGTAAATCTCTAACTTTTCCTGTTCTTGGTGTAATTAGGAGAGCATGACGGAATTCCTAGTTCCACAGTGGCAGGGATTTTTTTTTTCCAAATAATTACTTTGTTTAGAGAGGCTACCATTGTACACATTTTTATCCTTTACCAAAGCCCACGCAAAATTTCCCAAAGGGAAAATCAAAAATAAAAATAAAGCTGGGCGGCGGCGGCGGCGGCGGCGGCGGCACATGCCTTTAAGCCCAGCACTTGGGAGGCAGAGGCAGGCGAATCTTTGTGAATTCGAGACCAGCCTGGTCTACAGAGCTAATTCCAGGGGCAGCTAGGGCTGTTAGACAGAGAAACCTTGTCTCGGGAAAAAAAAGAAGAAAGAGAGAAAGAAAGAGAGAGAGAGAGAAAGAAAAAGAAAGAAAGAGAGAGAGAAAGAAAGAAAGAAAGAAAGAAAGAGAAAGAAAAAGAAAGAAAAAGAGAAAGAAATTAAAAAGGTGCAGGAGAAAGGGTCTGCCATGTTGAAATGCTGGGACTCTGTGAAGCAGCAAAGGTTACATTACGGTCCACGCCAGGCACATCCTTGTTAAAGACTCCAAAGCCTCAGCCATGGAGTGGCACAGCTTTTCCGCACCATGAAGTTTAGAGGGATGGCGAAGTCTTCCTCAGGTCCAAGTGTGACTATTGACAGCATGTGCAAAAAATGTCCACCACAGCCCCCGCTCCATGCTTAGGGCTTGAAGACTGTTCCCCACAGAAACTGTTCCAGCTGAGTGAGATCAGCTAAACCTGCCTCCTTTCCAGCTGTGTATGATAACCCTGCCTCACTGTCCAACTGTATACAGTAAACACACTGAGCTTCCAGAGTGCTGTTGCTACTCCATCAGAGCTACCAAAGACCACCCAATCCCAGCTTCTGTGTCAATGCATCTGTGTGTCTGTCCTTTCTGCATTCTCTTGTCAGCTCTAGTCAGGGTTCTAGGACTCAGGCCATGCAAAGATGCAGAACCGTCCTTATATTGCTTTGTCACAGTATCTTATCACAAGTAACTAATATGAGTAACATAGAAAAGTTAAAACAAATTTGATGGGAATGTGAGGCCCCAAATTAGAATGCCACTAGTTGAGGACATGCTTTATGGCATTCAACTACTCAAAGATTTGGTGACCAAGACTCTGAAAAGTACAGGCCATAAAAGTAAAAATGGAGGATGAGATTACATCAAACTAAAAGCTCCTGCAGAGCAAAAGAAACAGTCAACAAAGCAGAGAGAGGACTCACAGAATTCGAGAAAATGTTTGCACATATATATCTGACAAGGGGTTAATATCCAGAACACATAAGAGACTCAACAACAAGAAAAAAGTTCAATTAAAAAAGAGTCGTAAGACATGAATACACATTTTTCAAGAGAAAATACAAATGGCCAGTGGTACACAAAAAACGTCTCAGTACCCTCCTCATTAAAGGATGCAAATCCAAGCCCCACTAGGTGCTTTCTCAGTCCACTAAGACAGCCAAGTCTGTCTTCTATGGCCAAGAATGTAAATAGATACTAGAAAATAGTATCATGGTTCTTCCAAACTTTCAAGTAGAGTAACTCCCTATGGCCCAGCAATCCCACCCCTGACTGTGCCTAAAGGAAATGACATCCGGGTGTTGAAGAGACCTGGGTACTCTCATTTGTACTCTCGCGCTAACAACATCCATGAGTCAGTCTAGTACAGCGGAAGGGATAACGGAGATGTAGCGCGTGCACACAGGGAATAATGTTCAGCCAATGAAAGGTGAAATCCCATCATTTGTAAACAACATGGATGAGTCTAAAGGCCAGTATGCTAACTGAGATGAACCAGTCACAAACAGACAGAGGCCATACCATCTCACACAAGTGGAATTAAAAAAGAGTGGATCTCCTACAAGTGCAGAGTGGAGTGGCGGCTACAAGAAGCACAAAGGCCAGAAGAGAGCACCAGACCCCGGGAGCCTGTGTCACAGGTGGTTGGGAGCGGCCCGGCCTGCATGCCGAGAACTAAACAGGTCCTCTGCAAAAGCAGTGAGCACTCTTAATCACTGGGCCAACAGCAACATTTCATATGTTTTTAGAGAAATTGGAGACCACTGTCTCTCTGGAATTTATTTAATATTGTTTACTCCTTTCTAGGTCACCTGCAATGGCAGGACAAATTTTTGCGATAGACAGACATTATTTTAATGAACTTGGACAGTATGACAAGGACATGGATCTTTGGGGAGGAGAAAATGTGGAACTTTCACTAAGAGTAAGTGGGACCTCCGTTTGTTTTGTCCTCTTCCCCCGTGTAGTTACGTGTGTATGGAGGGAGACCTGATGCTTGATTTTGTTGTGGTGAAAGGAACCCAGTTTGGTACCTACTGGGCTCGCGCTCTTCTCTACTCTGAGCACCAGTGCAATCTGACTTTTCATCTGTTCACATTGTTTCCTCCATGAGCATGCAGGACTGGTCTGGTGACACATGCAAGGGCATGCATGCAGCAGATGATGGGGCTCCCTGAAACCCCTCATGGGCCATTAAAGCCCCTGACCATATGCTTTGTTGTTTTCAAAGCATGGTGCAGTAAACTAACAAGACAGTCAAATCTATGTGGGCTCTCTAACTGTCTTCATAGTTCTATCCCCCTCCCTTTTTTGTTTGGAATTTTATATCCCTCCCTCCTTCCCTTTCTTCCTGGTAGCTGGCCATTTTAGTCACTGTATGCATGAAGAGGCCAGAGGTCAATCTCAGGTATCATTCCTCAGGTGTCGTCCACCTTATTTTTTGAGAAAGTCTCTCACTAGCCTAGAACTTGCGGGTTAGGCTGGTGGGCCAGCAAGTCCTAGGAATCCTCTCATCTCTACCTCCTCAGTGTGGAGATCACAAGTGTGCATCACCACACCCAACTGCTTCTTTTTTACAGTGGGTTCTGGGGATCGAATCTGATCCTCATGGTTACATGGCAAGTGCTTCATTGCCTGAGTCCTCTTGCCGGCCCTGTTTCATTCTTTATCCATTTTTGTCCTTTTCAGCACAGACTTCACAGGCTTATTGTGTGTACGCAGGTGTCTCAGCAATGCTTCTCCTGCAAGCTCCTACTTGGAACCATCTCACACATTCATTACTTTCATCTCCCCATCCATTCATGCGCTCCCTTCTGACCTGGGTAGTGTTTTATAATGCCCAGGCCTCTGGCTCTTTCTATTGCATTTGGTTGGCAATCCCTTGTTTTATTACATTGCTCTCTAGGAATACTGCCCCATACATTTTTTTTGAGACAGGGTTTCTCTGTGTAACTTTGGAGCCTGTCCTAGATCTCGCTCTGTATACCAGGATGGCCTCGAACTCACAGAGATCCACCTGCCTCTGCCTCCCAAGTGCTAGGATTAAAGGCGTGCACCACCACTGCCTGCCTCTGCCCAATATTTTTTCCTCTCTTAGGACTTAACTATAAGCACATTCTGTATCTCAGAATAGAACCACTTTTTGTGAAAGGTATGTGTATTTGAAAGCAAGTGTAGGGGCCATTGAAATGATTCTGTGGGCAAAAGTGCCTGCTGTTAGCTGCCAAGTCTGAGGATCTGAGCTCAATCAACTTCCAAAGTTGTCCTCTGACCTCTACATGTGAGCTGGGCCATCCACCATACATGAGTGCATTCTCTCTCTCTCTCTCTCTTTCTCTCTCTCTCTCTCTCTTTCTCTCTCTCTCTCTCAATAAAATTTAAAATATAATGAAAGGCTAATGTGTCGCATTTCTGGTCCTACAGTCCTCACAGACAGTAAATGACAGCTAACTTCCTGTTCAAATGAATCAATTATTCCTAGCCCAATATTTCCAATGATTCTATTCCCAATGGCTGCTTTGAATCTCTGAAGTATGCTTGGGTCTCTCTTTGTATAAACAAGCATGTGAATTAGTAACTAGTTTAAGTACTCTCTTGACACTAGCCATTGAAAACAAAATAACAATTTTAAACTGGGCATGTGCCACCACGCCTTTAATCTAAGCACTCAGGAGGCAGAGGCATGCAGATCTCTGTGAGTTCAAGTTTAGTCTGTTCTACAGAGCAAGTTCCAGGACAGCAAGGGCTACCCTGTCTTGAAAACTTAAACAAAATACAAAGAAACAAAAAACTCTAAAAAATTATGCCTACAAATGGTTCCTGTGGCTGACATCTGAGGCTACAACTGAAGTCTGCAATCGGCTGGAGACTATCCTTGAGGGATCTACTGAAGTTCAATTCAATTCTGCCAACACTGAAGGAGTTCAACTTCCTAGTCAAGCTGTGCTGCAGGCCAGGCACTCAGAAGACAGCACTCCCTCCCTTTTCATTCCTGTGGCAATGTTTCCTGAGGACCCGAGGCCCATATTAGTTACTCTTCCCATGCTAGGACAAAATACCCGAGGAAAGCAGGGCTGGTCACATTGTAGCCATACTCAGAAAGCAGAGAGAGAGGAAAGCTGTTCCTCAGCGCACTTTCTTTTTTTTTTTCTATGCTGTCCAGGACCCCTGTCCATGGAATGGTGCTGCCTACTGTTAGCCAGGGTCTTCCTACCCCAATGAAGCCAGTCTAGAAACTTCCCCGACAGGCATGTTGTTTGCCTCCTGACTGATTACAGATCCTGCCAAGTTCATACCAAATTAACCACCATAAGGACACAGGCCAGTGCTACAATGCAGCAGTACACAGTGTAAGAGTAGCTTCTGATGTCATGGCCTTCCATCTCATCAGGGAACCAGTTATTTAATTTTACCTTTGATTAAACACAGTGGAGAAGCACAGATTACTCTGTGGTTATATAGAAGGGAAACTGAGCCATCTTTTTTTTTGAGGTGTCATCCACAACATTCCTGAAGTAGTAGCACTTGAGATGTACAGGATTAATATGTGTGGTTTGTTGAACAGATTCCTATGCCTAAGTCACACTGCTGAAAAATTTTACAGACATTAATTTACTTAATCCCTACAGGCCTGTAGGGTGGATACTGCCCTTATCTCTTACTTTTGTTTTTTTGTTTTTTTTTTGTTTTTCGAGACAGGGTTTCTCTGTGTAGCTTTGCGCCTTTCCTGGGACTCACATGGTAGCCCAGGCTGGCCTCGAACTCACAGAGATCCGCCTGCCTCTGCCTCCCGAGTGCTGGGATTAAAGGCGTGCGCCACCACCGCCCGGCTTATCTCTTACTTTTAATGAGAAAACAAAGACACAGAAAACTTACTTTCTAAGTTGACAAAAACAGTAAGTACTATGCTCCAAACCCATTTTTTCCCTGCCTCTTAGAAAGCCTCCCTTTCCAGTCCTGGGGCCCTGCAAGCACGTCTGCACTGTCTCTCGGTCAGCTCTAGCAGACGTGTGAGAGAAGCCACCAACGCCCTGAGCTGCTTTGGTTGCTGAGTTCAGTGGCTGCTGTGGATCATGGAGAGGAAGAGTACACTGGACAGCCATGCACCCATGCTTCATACCCAGCCTTTGAATGGTTCCCATAACCAGCTTCAGATTCTTGTGGCTTAACAATCCTCGTTGGCATCCAACAGGCCTTGACCACCTAAAGTCTTAGCTTGCCTATTTTTCCAGTACCTATTCTCCATCCTGGCATCTCACCATACTGCCAATGTGTGCTACTCCAAAAACTGAGGCTTTGACTTCTGCTTTTAAGGATGACCACGTAGGGAATCCCATTTCCCAGCCTTACCCCAAAACTGAACCTCTTTTTTTTGTTTCTGTTTTTGTTTTGTTTTGTTTTTCAAGAAAGGGTTTCTCTGTGTAGCTCTGGATCTCACTCTGTAGACCAGGCTGACTTTGAACTTGGAGATATATCTGCCTCTGCTTCCCGAGTACTGAGATTAAAGGTATGTGTCACCATGGCCCAGCTTAAGACTGCACCTCTTTAGATACAGATGCCAGCTTAAATCCTGCTCAAGATCACTGAGCCCATTGGATGCTCTGATATGGAAACAAACCATGAATTTACTAGAGTTCTCATACAGTGACATAATGGAAGCCTCAGCAGATTTCTAACACTCTCCCCATGGCCCATCTATCCACTGAGTCAATGACTTACTCTTCTTGGGTCATCTGCTCAGAATTTTGATTGCTAAGGATATCAGGGATCAGTCAGCTACTACCTCAGTATCTGTCAGTTATTACCACGTTATGCTGTGTAAAGAAGTACCTCAAAGATGAATGGTGTAAAATAGTAACACTTGCCTTGCTCTTGCTCGTGTCCATGGTGGCTGGGATGACTCAGCAGAGGCTGACTGGGTTGGGCTTTAGTTTCTGGTTTTAGTTGAGGTCTGGCATTATTTCCACGAGTAGCTGCCATATGGAACATGTTCTTCTCACACTGAATGACAGGAAGATAAAAGTCGAGCCAAACCACATGGCACATTCCACCTTCTGTAGTCACGATGTGGGCTGACATTCCACCTTCTGTTGCCACGATGTGGGCTGACATTCCACCTTCTGTAGTCATGATGTGGGCTGACATTCCACCTTCTGTAGTCACGATGTGGGCTGACATTCCACCTTCTGTAGTCATGATGTGGGCTGACATTCTCTTGGCCAAAGCCTGTGAAACACAAGTCCAGAATCAGTGTGTCCTCAGACCCAAGATGAGGGAAGGGGAATGAGCAAATGTTTACTGACCAGAATTTGAGTCTGTCACTCTGGATTTGTGGAATGAACAACCAAGTCAATGTAAGATGGATGTAAATGAAACCCATGTTGGGAGAGCAGTGCTGCACTGTATCTCAGTTAATTATTGTCAGTAAATTTTAACTTATGTGAAAAAAAATGCCTCAAAACACAGTAGCTTAAAACCACAAGCAATTACTATTCCTCTCAATTTTTGGTGTTACTACAGCAGAGCTGGCCTGATTTCTACAGATGTTGCTGCATCTGTGTTCACTTGGAGCCCATCCAGAATGTCTTCTGCCACATGACTGGCTCAGTACCACCTGGGGCAATGAGAACCATTTGGCCATTTGTCAAGCAGGCTGGCCCAGGCTCACTGATACTGAAGAGGTCACAGTGTTCTCAAAAGTTACAAGAGGGGTCAAGATCTAGGAAGCTGCAAGCACTTTTCAAGCATCATGCATTCTGGGCAAGCACTCTCCCACCTGGTTTCATCCCTAGTCCTGCTTGTTTACTCTAGATTTGTTCTTAAAGGAGACACATCCATCTGGATATATCCTCTCCTGTGCTCATTGTAGGGATGGCCACAACTATTCCTCTTATCTCCTACTTTATAATCCTGTCAGTATTGGGGTATGTTCATTAGGGATAAGGGGAATCTGTGACCAGCCTAGTGATGTGGCTCAGTTGGTAGAGTGTTTGCCTAGCATGCACAAAGTCCTGGGTTCAACCCCAACCCCACATAAAACCAGGCATGGTGGCACATGCTTTGTAATCCCTGTCTCTGGCAGGAGGATCAGAAGTTCAAGGACATCTTTGACTAAATATGAAATTCAAGGCCAGCCTGGGCTACACAAAACTCTGACTTAGGGAAAATAGATGGGGTGTGGGCAGAAATTCACAGAATGTCTATTTCTACCTCCTGAGTGCTGGAATTACAGTTGTGGGCACCCAAGGCCAGTGTATGTAGTGCTGGGGGTTGAACCCAGGACTTTGGGCATGCCAAACACTATACCAATTGATCCATATTCCCGGCCCCATACAGCATGTTTCAGTGAAGATCTTAACTTCCCATTACTGTTTTGTAATGATTAAGTGAATTTCCTCAGAAAAAATATCTGCAAAATCAGAATTTATGGTCTTGATGAGTTAGAACTGAGGATCATCAAATCTGAGTGTGCAGTTGAATCACATAGAAAGCCTGTGAAAATGCAGAAGGTTGGGCCCAAGCCACAGTTTCTGTATCAGTAGGTGTCAGGGACCCATGGGTTCTCATTTTTATCAAGTCTCCAGGCAATGCTGGTGTTACTGGAGTCCAGGAAATAGAACAGCTACAGCAAATACACCCTGTGGGGGCTGTGAGGCAGCTGAGTGGGTGAAGGCATTGCCACTAACCCTAACGACCACGTAGATCCCCGAGATCCACACAGCAGAGAAAAGCAAGTCCTGCAGCTCCTCTGACCACCACATGCTCACTACGGCATGTGCACCACCCCCAAATAAATAGATGCAAATTTGAAGATTAATTTGTGTGAGTATGTACATGAAGGGGAGGCATGCATTGCCACAGAGTATGTATGGAGGTCAGAGAACAACCTACAAGGGTCAGTTCCCTTCCTGCTCTATGGGGTCCTAGGATCAAACTCAGGTGGTCAGGCTTGGTGGCAAGCACCCCTATTCACTAAGCCATCTTGCCAGCCCCTCTGTGGTATCTTTTACAGTGATGAAATGGAAACTTCTAAAATTTCCAAACAAGATCTTTGGTTTTTGATGTGTGTGTATATACATAAGTGTGCAGGCACATGTCTATGCATTCAGAGGTCAGGAGGATGTCAGGGGCACTCCTCTGTCATGCTTCACCTTTATTCCCTTGAGACAGATCTCTCTCTGAACCTGAAGTTCACTATTTTTCTGCTAGGCTGGCATCCACTAAACCCCAGTGAGCCTCCTGTCTTTGTCTCCCAACTCTTCCAGCACTGGGGTTACAGACAGGTATGTGCAGTCACGTCCAGCTTTTTGGATGGATACCAGGAGTCCAACTCAGGTCCTTGACCTTGTAGGGAAGTGCTTTTATCCCATTGAGCCATGTTTCCAGCCCAAGGCCCTTAAGACAGTTTTTCAAAAATTACATGAAGACAGTAAGTAAAAAAAAAAAATGTGTATTTTTGCAAGTCCACACACAGACTTGAATTTTATTGCCTGACCCCAAGTGTTAGGGTGTACATTTTCCTATATTTGATAATTCTCAATGACCATATCTTGCTTTCATTCAGTGAAGTCATTACAATATATGTTGTGCAGTGTTTTATGTATAAACCACAAATAACTGAACCCAGCCAGAACCTGTCTTTCTCTTGGTATTGCTTGCACCTGGCAATAAGCATCGGGAAAGAAAGAGAATTATTTGCCACTCAGAACTCAAGTTCTCAGGCTAGACTTCCTAAATTTGAACCTGAGCTGGTCACTCAATTGTTCCACATCACTGGGCAAACTTCTTAACCAAACTGTATGTTAATTTTTTATCTGTACAGGGAGGGGGTGGTCATAACACCTATACTATAGGACTCTGATGAGTTTATGGAATTTATTACTTAAAATAAATGGAATACATATTAGAGACTGGGACAAGTAGTGTAGCTCAGCTGGAAGAATGCCTGCTTAGTATGAACAAAGCCCTGGACTGAACCCCAGCATGGTATAAACCACGTGTGGTGGTGCACCACTGTAATCCCAGAACTGGGGAGGTAGAGGCAGGAGGACCAGAAACTCAGTGTCATTTCCAAAGAGTGGGTTTGAGGCCAAACATTGAGGGCTACACATCTCAATAAGCAGCCAAACGAACAAACATTAGCTATTTGTGTATGTATTTGTGTGTATGTTTATGTGTTCGTAAGCAGCCGCCAGTTACTAGTAAAATAATTAGTTACGGTCTTGCCTAGATTTGGATGTGTGGAGGCCAACTCTTTATTCTTCCTTGCTCTCGGGTTGGACTTGTCACTAAGATACATGATTCCAATGACCCTGCATTCAAGAAAGCCTTATCCCGGAACTTACTGCGAGTGGTTCACACCTGGCTGGATGAATACAAGGTGAGTGGTGCCTCTGACTGGGGAGAGCAGGCTCTGGGATGTTCTCAAGACTCTGCCACCTTTCCAGATCCAAACTGTATTCTTTCCTGTTTTTTTGTAAGTTGATGGAGCTCCTTCAATTTCTCTCCAATTCATCATCAGTCTGGCTCTCAAATGGTTAACCCTAAGCAGCTGAGCTTGCAATTTATTGTTTTAGGTTTGAATTTTAGGAAAAGTCAAGTTTCTCAGAAGGAAATCAACCTGCAGTCTTTCCCCATGGCTAGATCTATTTATCCACTGAGAAATTACTCTTCCCCTCCCTGCTGCAGCAGCATCAGGAACTGATGTCTTCAGGGTTCCCTACCGAGTTACTATCAGTTTCCTGGGAGATGTGGCTGGCGCAGGTCTTGTGCACACATGAGAACTCCTTTTCTATTAACAAGCAAAGGTTTCTATGTGAAAGCCTTGCCCCTTGCTTTATGTATGTCCCCAAGGGTTACACCCTGTTCTCCAAGAGCACATCTCTGTCCAGACACCATGCATGAAGAAATAAGGACAGGCCTCCTTCAGACAAATGCACAGTGTATCTCTGACAGTGTCCTTCACCTTGGCTCTGTCCCAGTTTGCTTTTCTGTGCTGTGATACAACACTGGCCAAGAGCAATCCGGAAGAGTTATTTCCCTAATACCTCCACATCACAGACCATTATCCAGAGATGTCAAGGCACGAACTCAAGCAGAGCCCACAAAGGAGAACTGCTTACTGGCTTGCTCTCCATGGCTTCTTCAACATGATTTCCTATACAGCTCAGGACCACCTGCCCAGGGATGGCACCACCCTCAGTAGGCTGGGCCTTCCTCTAACAGTACTCAGGAAAATGCCCGGCATGTCAATCTGATGGAGGCAATTCCTGTTTGCAGTCTCTCTTCCCAGGTGACTCCAGTTTGTGTCAAGGTGAGAAAAAAATAATCAGGTTTTTTAATTCAAGCTTTTTAATTATTGTAAAAATGAGATTTTTTTTTTAAATCAGGGAACTGCCAGGGAATTCCTGCTGAGGCAGAAGGATTGCAAATTCAAGCCAGCCAAGGCAACTTAGTCAGATCCTGTCTCAAAACAGAGCAGAATGATGGGGCTGACCTCATCTCACGGCTGAGAGGTTAAGATCATATACTGCTCTAGTAGACCTGAGTTCAGTTCTCAGTGCCCATATCCAGGTAGCTCACAGTCATTGCTAAGTCCAGCTCCAGGGGATAGGTCTAAAGATAACTAATGAGTCAATTCTCTTCTTCCAATGGATGGGTCCTGGGGGACTGAACTCAGGTCATCAGGCTGGGTGGCAAGTACCTTTACCTGGTGAGCCATTTCACTGGCCCCAAATTATACTTTTTATGAGAGATCTTGAATTCATTTTTGCAGTGTTGATGCTCCCCCATACCTGTGAATTCTAGTCATGGATCTAAGCAGTTGAGTTTGAGGCTAGTTTTGGGTGCAGGCTGAGATCATATCTGAAAAGTTACATGTAAAATCAACAGACTGTATGAAACTACATGTTGGAAAGTTTGGTGAGTATTGTGGTACAATACAAGGCATTGCAATAGGGAAATGTTTCCCAAAGTAACCCAGGCCTTTATTCCTCCAAGCTGATGGCATCATCTCCTGTCTTTAGCAATCCACCCAGGAAGCAGGTGGCAAAAGCTTAGGATACTCAAGAATCCTCAAGAAAAATCCAACATAGCATGTACATAACATACTCATTTGGATAAGCAAACCCCTCTTCCATTTAACATGGTTGCTATCCTATGCGGCAGCACTGGAAATACAGATGAAAATACAAGGGTTCTGAATTCAGAGAGCCCTGCTCTATGTAGAATGCCTTCCTTCCTTCCTTCCTTCCTTCCTTCCTTCCTTCCTTCCTTCCTTCCTTCCTTCCTTCCTTCCTTCCTCCCTCCCTCCCTCCCTCCCTCCCTCCCTCTCTCTCTCTCTCTCTCTCTCTCTCTCTCTCTCTCTCTCTCTCTCCTCTCTTTTTAAGATAGGGTTTCTCTGTGTAACATCTCTGGCTGACCTGGAACTCACTCTGTAGACCAGTATGGCCTCAAACTCACAGAGATCCACCTACCTCTGCCTCCGAGTGCTGGGATCAAAGGCATGCGCCACCACTGCCTGGCCTGTAGAATGCCTCTTTACCATGGGAACAAGGAATCTGGCACTCATCTTTACACTTATTTCAGAATACATTAAACAAACAAACACAAACAAACCACCAGAAGCTGGGGATGGAGCGCAGTTGGCAGAGCACTTACCTAGCATCTATGAAGCCATGGGTTCCACTCCCAGCATGTCGTAAGCTGGGTACGGTGGTACACACCTATAATCCTAGCATTCTGGAGGTAGAGATGGGTTAGAAGTTCAAGGATAGCCTCTGCTGTATAATGGGTTCAAGGATACATGAGACCCTGTCTTGAAAAAAACAAGACAAAATAAAAACTAAAGAGCTGTGGTGCAAGAAAGGCCCAAGGCAGACCTAACACTACACACGGGTCTGCTTTCTGACAGGCTTGGTTGCACAGTAAGTAAGTGCTCATTCTCCACACCAACCTCGTGAAGAAACTTGCTCCCAGTCAGGGGTGATGGACAGCAAAGCTAGGAGAGTCCTTTTGTGAGAGTATTGATGGAAACCAGGACATATGGAGCTTAGTCTTTGAGTGAATATAGGAGAAAGAAACCACTGGGATGGGAAGCTGTGACTTTGGGTCTCCTAAGAGTCAGGGCCCAGTTTTCCTGGATCCCAATGTGTTAGTCACCACGGTGTCTTGGTGGATACCATGGTGATGTACCGGTATCAGAGCTGAAGTCGAATGTTTTCATTCCCTGCACAGAGGTGTTACGTGACACTATCCCAGGGGAGATCTAACCATCTACTCACCCAAGATAGGGAACCAATGACAGATAAAAGTATAGATATCACAGAAGTCCAATTTGGTGGACACATGAGTTTTATTGGGGTTACTTATAGGAATATGGGTGAGAGGTTACTTACAGGAGCAGAAATGACTCAAAGATAACTCAAGGACCAAAAAGCTCAACCCCCGGGCCTGGAGAAATAACTCAGTAGTTAAGAGCCCTTGCTGTTCTTCCAGAAGTCCTGATTTCATTCACCAGCACCCACATCAGGCAGCTCACAACTGCCTGTAACTATAGCACCAGGGGATATGACACCTTCGCCTGGCCTCTACAGGTAGTGTACAAACCCTCATTCTGACGTACACATACAAAGTCTATCCCATCGTGGATGACAGCTTGTGAAAGCTAAGAACTGGAGTGTGCTCAATAACCTCCAGGCAGCTCAGACTGTTGAAAGTGTCTTTGCCAGGGTGTTCAGAGCTTCTTCCAGGCAGTTCAGCAGTTTGCTGCTCTCTGCTTCTTCCAGGAAGCTTGGTTGACCTCTGTTTCTTCCAGGCTTCTCAGGTGGTCTGAATCTCTCCTGGGGTTCAGTTTGTCTCAGTTTGAGAGTCTCAGCAATCTTGACTGCATATATATGTGTACATACACATAGCGTACGCACACACATACATAATACATATACATAATACACATCCTTGAGGATGGAGAAGCCTAGTGTATCTGGTCATTTTCAGGGACTTCCTGAAGCCACTGAATTGTTTACTTCATGGGATTAATGAGCCTTTCCTTCCCCTTAGAATACCCTGTTGTTCCACATCCTTTTAAAAACTTGTCTTAAAATACTATTTCCCCTTTAACATCTGTGTTTTACCAAGCTTTCCCAGAAGATGGAAGGTTTTAATCTCACAGACACCTGCTACACAAGAGAGGGCATTTTTAGTTCCAATGATAAAAACATGTCCTGATGTTTGCTATCATGACCTGATTACCAAAAAAAAAAAAAAAAATTTGGTTTAATAAAATGACTCTGTTTTCATTTAGGATAATTTTTTTCTTCAAAGACCTCATTTAAAATACGTATCCTACGGAAACATTAGCGAGCGTGTTGAATTAAGGAAACGACTAGGTTGCAAGTCATTCCAGTGGTATTTGGATAATATCTTTCCAGAGTTGGAGCCAATTGTACACACTGATGAAGAGGAAAAAAATCATTTATTAATAAAGGGTGAAAAAGTCCCCTAATTCTTCAACATATTGGCACCACAGGACAAATCTGGGACACCATGGCATTATGTGAAATGCAATGATAAATACAATCAACATGGCCAACCTCTCAGGAGTGCCTTTCTCCACCTCTGGTGACAATTCTTCCTTTGTTGCTCATCTGCCACTGAAGTTCTGGGGATAAGGACCTTGACATTAGGAACGTGAGCTCTCTCGCGGCTCAGTTGCCGGTATACGATTGACCCAGATAGAGTCTATTGGTTGTGATCATTTGACCAGTTCACTTGGCTGTGATGGTCCACAGCAGCCTGCTCTGCTCCTGGAGCCTTCACCGGTCTGATGGGCTGACATGATTGCCTTTGGAAAGTGTTCACAGGGAGCCATGACTGGTGTACAGTGGCTGAGTTGGGTCACAGCTCCTTTCTTGCAGCCAGTGTATGAGTCTGGGGCTGCCTCCTTCCTGGCTTGGTTGGGTTCCTAAGAGTCTTATGTCCAAGTCACCTTGGCTTAAGTTCTCCATATGTTCCTGATGGCCCTTCTGTCCCGAGCCACTGTTCTTTCCTGCTTCTTTGTATGTTCATGTCTGCACCCTCTGTGCTCTGTCCTGTGAGCCACAGCTGTCAGGATGCTTCTTGAATCATGCCTTGTTAAGCTCTCAGCATCTCTCAATTGTGTAGACAGGGCTGGGACAGAACAGCTGGCTCCCTACCTGCCATGCCCAGAGACTCCTTCATGCCTAAAGTACTTCTTTGGGGTTTGAGGAATGCTTTAAGGTTCACCCTGCTGAAGGTGAGTTTAAGAAGGTCAAGGAGGAGTGACTCACAAAATCTACAAAGAAAACGAGGGAAGAAACACACTGAAAGGACAAAAAAGGGGGAGATGCCTGACAGGATTACCAAATGTAGCCTATGCAAACCTAACCTATCTCAGCTTCCTCATGACCGCCATGAAGTCTCTGAGGGGTTTCTCGCAGGACTGAGCATCCAGAACATTGATTCACTGTTGTTCCATATAAGCTTCACCCACTTAGGGATACTAGGTGAAATGGTTAATCTTCATTATTACTTTAACAGGATTTGGAGTCACCTAGTAGATACACCTCCTCTGGGGATGTCTTTGAGATTGTTTCCTGAGAGGTTTAGCTGAGTAGGGAAAACCCATAAGGAATGTGGTGGCCATAACACATGGAGCAGGGACCGGATTAAACAAAAAAGAAAAAAGAAGAGGCACATCAGCCCCTCTCTGCCGCCTAAGAATGCAAAGTTTCAAGCTGCCGTATACTTCTGCTGCCATGGCTCACCATCCACAATGGAGGCTGTACCCTCAGATTGTGTGCCAAAATAAGCCCTTACGTTGCTTTTGTTAGGTACATTGTCACACAAGAAAAGTAGCACACATGGTGACGGTGCACAAATGCACTCTGTTCTGCTGCCCTTGCAAGAGAAAGCCATCCCTACAATAACCACTAGTTCCAGTTAAGATGAATCGCTGTGTGGACAAGAAACTACCAAAGATACCTTTTTTGGCATTGGACAGCAACTGTTTGACTGAGGGCAATGACCATGGAAGGACATTGGTAAGGGACATTAGGACTTCAGTCTTGTAGACAGACCCAGGTAGCATAACATAGCAACCCAAACCCTGACAATACTAGTTTAGATATTTGACAGGACCACGTATGGGTTAATTTTGTGCCACTGTGACCACAACTTAAAGGGAAAAGATTTGTTTCATGGTTGCTGAGGGTTCATTGCCGGGTTGCTTGGCCACTGCACGGTGGACAGATCAGGATGACAGTATGTGAGATAAGTTACTTTGTGATGGACAGGAAGCTCAAAGGAGACTTGGACCACTGGATCGGGTAAGATCCTCAAAGGGGCATTTCCCCCCCCCCCATCCTCCTTCCTCCTGCTTCCTAAAGTTTCCAGAACCTTTGGAGACTGCACCACCAACCACACCAAGCTCTACACATAAGACTGGGGGAGGGGGGCACTCGACACTTCAAGTCACCGCAGCCAGTTAACGAAGAAGGAATGTCTATCCTGGGTTAATGCTAGCTAGAACGAGTCATTGATTCAGGTTCAGGTGATGCTGCTTTCCTAGTAATAAAGCGCACAGAATTTCCTCCTTACATGTGTCGGTTCCTGTACCAGACATCACGAGCCAGGGGTTTAAAAAAAAAATATTAAGGTCTTGACCGAATAGCATTTATTTCAGAGGTAATAGGATTAAAGATTTAGGTATCCGTCAATGCAATGCAGTATACTGGACCAAAGACCAAAACCCTTACCATTCTGTTAGAGCTGCTAAATTCTCTCTAGCCGGGCTGTGCCTTCCTCACACTCTTGCCGTGAACACGCCGGCCGTCCCCTCCTCCTCCTCTACATTTCTCTGCGGAGTGACAGAGAACCTCCCTGAGAAGGAAGCGCTAAGAATCCCAGGGACAGCTCAGCTCGGCGCTGGTCCGGGGACGAGCGGAGGCGGCGTGACGCCAGGCCGCGGGCTGTGACGTCATCCTCGGAGGCCCGGGCGTGCGTGCCGTGACGCGGGCCGTGGAGCCGGGCTCCGCAAGGCTGCGTGTCCTGGGCCGTGTCGCGCGCCGCGGCTCGTGCGGCTCGGCCCGGGGCTGTGGCGGGAGAGAAGATGCCACAGCCCGCGCCCCAGAGCGCCGCCATCCCGGGCTGCGGGTGTCGCGGTGAGTAGCGGGCCCGAGGCGCCTGACCCCGCGCGGCCTCCGTCGGCGCCTGAGCGGGGGCTGCGGCCTGAAGCGCTGCGGCTGCTGTCGCAGGCTCGGTGGCCCGGGCGGCCCCAGCTGCTTCCGGTTTCAGCTGCACGGATGGGCGCTGCGCGGGGCCGAGTTCTCGGCGGCCGTAACTTCCAGGCGGTGTTGCGATTTACCAGGAAGACGCCGATTTTAATCATTATTGCTGTTAGTCGGTCTTTGCGGGTCGGGATTTAGACCGCGTCCACCCGTGAGGCTGGAAGACAGACAGGATGCTTGTTTGCTTGTTTCTTCTTTATATATTTTTTTCAATATGCTTGTTGAAGAAATTGTCTCGTATAGTTTCCGTACACCCAAAACCAGTGCGTTTTGGATAAATATGAAAAACAGTAGGCCCCGCCCCCTTGCTGTTAGATCGCTCCCTTTGATGGATATTAGGGTGCTCATGATGGACTAGTTTCACTTCCCATCGAAGATTTGGTCTAGTCCTTTTACTTTACGAGAGCCATCGTGGTCGGGTTGGTTGCTTGCTTGGTTGCTTAGTTGCTTATCTTCAGAAGAAAAAAATGAGATTCTGGGGATGCTTTTCAATCTCTGCACCCACCAAAATAGAGTTACTTCACATAACGGGAGTAGTTCTGATTTGAAAAACAAAAAACAAAGACACAAAAACTTTTTTTTTTTTAATTTGAAATACTGCTTTAAGAAAAAATAGGAAATAACCCTTTCTTACTCGCAGTGTGTGTGTGCCACAGAGCTCTCTCTGCAAGTGAAATGTCAGCAAACAGTAGTACATATTTTTCATTTTGGACAATGGCCCTGCAACTTTATTTAAATTTCTAACATTTCTGTGCTGTTTCTTGCAAGGAATTTTTTTGTCACAGTTTCATATTGCTATTTTTCTTGCAAATTATACGTAACATGAAGATTATTATTTTAATTTTCGTAGTGTAATTGAATGGCATCAAGTACATTCACAATGCTGTGTTACAGTCAGCACCATATATTTCCAAAATATTTATATCACTCAAGACAGACACTGTACCTATAGGGCAAGGACCTCTGCCCCTCTTGTCTCTATGAATTTACCTGGTTTGGATACTTCATTGTTAAGTGGAATTCTACTGTCTTTCCTTTCATCTTTACGTGTATCTGTTTGAGTCTCTGTGATGGCTATTCTTGGTTGTCAACTAGACTACATCTGGAATTAACTAAAACCTAAAATGTTTGGGCACACCTGTGAGGGACTTTTGCTTAATTAAATCATTTGAAGTGGGGAGACCCACTTCTAATCTGGATCTTTGAGGAAGGAAGACACACCTTTAGTCCAGATATTTTGGGGTGGGAAGATCTACCTTTAATCTGGGCCATACCTTCTGCTGGCATCCTATATAAAGGACATAGAAGGAGTAGGCCTCTCTTTTCCTGCTTGCTCTTGCCCTCACTAGCAAGTCCATTCCTTCATTGGCATTAGAACGTGCTTCTTTGGGATTCTGGAATATACTGAAGACCAGCTGAGACATCCAGCCTCATGGACTGAACAACTGGCATAGACAGTCATTGTTGGACTAGCTGGACCACACAGCCTGTAAATAAATCCCCTACATTCGTGTGTGTGTGTGTGTGTGTGTGTGTGTGTGTGTATGTGTCACACACAGAGATTCACTCTAAAAGTTTTGTTACTCTGGAGAACTGATGAATACAGTGTTTCTGTTTTCATTCTTTGGAATGTATATATAAGGTTTGGATTGCTCTGCTCACATTTGAAAAGACTCTGCTTTGAAGACGTTTTTACCTGTACAGGTTGCTGAATCTGACAGGCTCCACCTCAACACTCACCTGGATTAGCCCTCAGTAGTAATCTTTTTTAAAGTTAATTAATTTTTATTTTATGTGTATTTTATCTGCATGTATGTCTGTGAAGACTTGTGCATACAGTGTCTGTAGAGTCCGGATCCCATGGAACTGGAGTTTCAGGCAGTTGTGAGCTGCTATGTGGTTGCTGGGAATTGAACCCAGGTCCTCTGGAAGAGCAACCAGTGTTCTTAACCACTGAGCCATCTCTCCAGCCTGGTGCTCGGTAATCTTCATGGTACTTCATATTGCTTGTCAGCACACCCTCTGGTTGTTCCTTGGGACCCTTCTGAGGTCTTTCATAGGTTCTTTCCCCGAAAAGTTCACGGTGTCCCCAAGTTTAGTGTCTAGTGCTGTTGTACCTTCATTACTTAAACCTCCTCTGCCCCAGTTGCCATGTAACTTGAACTGCAATTCCCACGTCTCCTTTAAGTTTGACTTCATTTCCCTCTCAGTGTTCCCATAAATGTAACATCTCTAGAACCCAAACCACCCTTGACCCTTGTTCTGTGTCATCAAGACTTGAAAGCTTGGTGCTGTTGCCTCTTCTTCCTCAGGGCTTCCCCGCATGCTGACAGGTGCCGATAGTTGGCCGTTGCTCTGCCTTTCCACTCAATTTCACAGCCCAAGGTCAAGCCCAGGTGGCTTCTCCTTGGGATTGTTTTCACTGATTCCTTGATTCTAAAGATTTTCTCCCTCTGTCCCAAACTGTTTTGTTCACAGCTGTCAGGACTTTCTTCCTAAGATAGGTAGAAGAGTTGCTCCAAGACACTAGCTGGCCATTTTCACCCCACGTTCCAATCGGGTCTCACCCTGGAAGCCCAGGCTGGCCTTGAACCCTTGTCATTCTTCCTGCCTAGCTTCCCATGTGCTGGGATTGTAGTCTCTGCAGTTCTGACAGGTTTCCTTTGCAGTGGCAGGCACCCAGTCTGTCTTCCCACAATTAACCATTCACCTTCCACTCCCTTGAGGTCCTCACAATCCACTGATGAGTTAGGGCTGGAGAGCTGGCTCAGTGGTTGAGAGGAAGTGGTGCTCTTGCAGAGAAACCTAGTTCAGTGCCCAGCAGGGGTGTTGGGGACTTCAAAGCGCCACTGGCTCCGACACCTCTGGACTCGACAGGCTCCTGCACTCATATGTACATGCCCACCCCACATACACATAATTAAAAATAAACACAAATATTTAAAAAACTGTTTGGGAAATTCTGCTTCATTACCAAGATGGGAGATGGGAGACCTCTTAGAGCTGCTTGGCATGGGTCCTGGGAATTAAACTCTGGAAGAACAGCAAGCATTCTGCTGAACTGCTGAACTTTAGCTTTGGCCCTTAATATTCTTTTTTTTTTTCTTTAAGATTTATTTTTATTTTATGTGTAGGAGTGTTTTGCCTGCATATATGTTGGTGTACCGCATGTGTGCAGTGCCCACAAAGACCAAGAGGGTGTGGAATCCCCTGGAACTGGAGTTACAAATGACTGTTAGCCACCATGTGGGTGCTGGGAACTGAACCCAGTTTCTCTGCAAGAGCAACAAGTACTCCTGATCCCCAGCCCCTGGTTTAACATTCCTATTTGAAATGTCTCTGTTAAAAAGGACTGTTGTTTCAAAATATGTAGACTTCACAATGATGTCAACAAGTCTGACTAGGAGTAGACTTCCAATGGAGGGAAGTGAGGGGCTCCATTCCCTTCCATGTCCCTTTATTGTCTTCATCTTTATCTTGCTCAGGGTCACAGGCATTTGCCACCATGTCCTGATTGTTTTCTGTGGAGAAGAGATTCATAAACACTAAGGACTGTCAGAAGATCTTTGCTAGGGAGCATCGGGTGTCTGGAGTTTAGTTTGCTCTGAACCTTTCCTATTCGGTACTGCCCGTGCTGCAGTTACGCTGCCGCCGGTGCGCCTGCATTCTTTCCGTTTCCAGCACTGAGAAGGGGGGAGGGAACACTGTGTACTTTCCTGTTGTCATCACCTGGTAATTTCACAGTTATGGTAGGCACAGCACAGCTGTAAGCCAGTCATTGTATTCACATGAACAACTGAGTTGAGATGTGGCCTGGCTCATTTGTGGAAAAGGCTGACAAATGCTTGCTCTTTGGCAGTTTGTATACAGCATATACTTACACCGAAAACGGCTAGGAACTACTGGAAGGTAAGGTCTCAACATGTCAAGAGACATTTTAAACTTCATTAAGCATTATGGGAATAGTTTGGACTGAGAAAATGAAAGCCGCCTGCTATTGTTAGATAGGTTCATCCCATTAACCATACGCTGCAGGATGTAGATTGTACAGGGCCCAAGATGCAGACTGTCTGGACTCAGAAGTGGTGCTCTTTGAACTTCCATTCATAGAGTATTTGCTCAGTGTTTGCATTTTCTTAGACTTCTCAAGTTAGTGAGATAAAAATGTCCCTTTCCTTTCAGGGTGCCTAAAACTGTTTTCTTTGCACGTGTTGGGATAGAAACCCCCTTTGTATCTGAGAGTAGAGAAAGGGCATTCCATTTCATTGAAAGCCTTACACTACCTATTTCTCTCCAAGGTTTTTCTTACATTATGGAGTATTTTTCTAGGAAAGTTGTTTTTTAGCCTCACTTGTTAAATGATTGCATATACTTTATATAATATGTTTGAAATAAAGACAAGTACAAATAGAGGTAGCCAAAATGCCACTAACCAGAACTTATTGATGTTATTTCCTGATAACTGCCAACAGCAATTGCCAACAGCCGTATAGAGACACAAAACAGGCATCAGGGCACATCATAAAGCAGCACTGGCCAAGTTTCAGTGTCACTTTAAACAGTTCCTTTTGTTCTTCTCTATCCTCTTAGGTGCTGTAGTAAGATGATCAAGCACGCAGCACCCTTCTGGTAGCTTTTCTTAGAGAATTACTTAGTGATTTTTAGAAGAAGATGTTAGGCTATTTAGTATATTACAATGCTATCTATGCATTGTAATGGAAGATTAGTGGAACTATGCAACATCAGGTCAATGAGAATTTAATCGGCAGATTCAGGAATATATACTTACATTGTTACCCCAGTGCTTCCTTGATTTTATTAAGATACATTTTCTAGTTTCTGAGATTCCACAGTAGTGCCCAGCCGGTCTTGGCCTGGGAGGATGGTGTCTGCCTGCTCAGCCCTCGCCTGTCCCCAGCCTGTTCTCTTTTCCTTTCGTCATAGGAAGCGACCTTTCTTCTCCATGGCTTATGAGAAAGGCTAGAAACTAACTCGGTTGTTCTGCTTGTGGCTTACCGTTCCTTGTTTGTTTTTGTTTTTCTTGTTGTTGTTCTTTTAATTTTTCCTGCTTGGGTCTTGTTTTATTCTGAGGAACTTGTTTGACTTCATTTTTTTTTTTCTACAGTGGTTTGTGTATTTGAATCTGTTTTAAAACCTTGGGTCAGTTAAAGTACATTGAATTTTCATTCGGAGTTACTCTTCTAGGGTTGCAGGTGCAGCTTAAGGGTTGCTTGGTGAGGCGCTGAGCTTAATAGTTCAATCTGGGCATAACAGGCTTTCCAAATTTGGTTAGAACTGTAAAAATGGTTTAATTTAAAATTTTCCTTTCAGTATTTTTACTGTGTGCGTGCGTGCGTGCGTGTGTCTGTGTGTGTGTGCGCGCTGTGCATATGGAGGCCGTTTGGTGTCGTTTTTAATTGCTCTCCATCTCACTGTCCCTGGAGCTCTCTGATTGGTTAGGCTAGGCAGCAGTGAGGTCCGGGGTCTGTCTGCCTTTCTCTGCTTCCCCTGGTGCTGAGATCACAGTTGTGTAGGAGCACAGTCTCCACACCGCCAAGGATCCAAACTGAAGTCCGAACGCCTTCTCAGTAAATATTTATTTTCATTACCCCACATGTACTATGCTCATACTCTGCTGGTGTCAAAGATTTCACATTGCTCAGAATCTAAATGTCCCATAGCTTTTTCAACAGAAATATACTTTGAAAAAGTATCTAAGCAAGTAGTTATTAATTGTTAACACAAGGCACTGATCAACATTTGGGTTTGAGAAGATGGAAGGATCCCTGTGTTGTGGGGTCTTGATTATGGCTCCGAGGGTGAGGGTCTCTGGGTGAGGTCGTTGTAACAACCTTGCTTATACTGTGGATACATTGTTTATTGAGATGTCTTCATTTCAGAGATCTGGAATTACCATTCCGTTTGCAGGTGTTGGGCTTTTCGTTTCCCAGCGTCTTTATTCAGTGCACTCTCTCGACTAACAGCTGTTACGCGGCCACTCAGGACCCTTACCCACCAGCCTGTTCACATTTTTATCCTAGTCTTCCTCTCCTCACACCTCTCTGTCTGACTTGAGCTTGTGGTCTCTCTCCACTGCAGTCGCCATGCTGTGTGTACTTTGCCCACCTCCTCCTCTCCTGACTGAGAGCAGCTACCACACCCATGAAAGAAAAACAAGGCCAAACTGATGTGTTTCACAGGGTAGCCTGTCAATCATTCAACACTGACATCCACGAGTGACTGTTGGGGCTTTTGTAAGCATTTACGTTTCTGACTGAAAAGTTTGTCTCTGTTGTTTGGCTTGGCATTAATTGACCTTACATATTTGCTTTGGCCTTCCTTTTAAATATGTTCAGCCTTGGACGCTGATGCCAGGGGTAGTTGCCAGTAGAAGACATAACAAAGATACAAAGCAAAGACTAGTATGTGTAGGCTGGGCTTGTCATTTGTCAGAATAGATGAGATTAGAATTTCAGGTTTTGATTTTTGTTTGGTCGCATTAATGTCTAACTAGCAGGTATATGATTGCTATGTACCTTTTCATATTTGGTTGTTGATCTGTCAGAAAAATGTATCTCTGTTGCTTCCGAGTGCTGATATGGCTAATTATAGAAATGATTGATTTTATAAGTGTCTGTCATGTACAGTGATTTGCCACCTAAAACGTGTTCTCAATTAAAACATTGCTAAGGAAAATAATAGCTACTTAATAGAGTTGTTAAGAATTAGGACATTTATTGTCCTTACGTTGGGCTGATGGGGGGGTAGTCTGTGAGGACTCTAGACAGAGTTGGACAAGCCCTATGGGTGGGCTCTTTGGATAGAAAACCTTTTCATTTTACACTTAGATGTTTGCAGGCAACCGTGCATGGTTGGAAAAATAGAAAGGATTTTCCTGTTTTCACCACGGACTGTTATTTAATATTAAAGATTGGACAAATTCCTTGAGTTTATACTTTGCCAGTAATAAATATGACTGCTGTTCCAGCATCATTTTCTTACTGTTATTAATAAGGTGGTCATGATCTTCATGTAGACAGATCATTATGGTATTGCTTGACCCAAACAAGTTAGTAGTGATATGTTTAGAAATTCCTAGCATTTTGGCAAGCATACTGATAGTTATTAAAGACTTACACAGTCTTTCATTCATTTTAACAAATATTTATTATATCTTTGCTGTACACCAAACACTACTCAGGAAGTACTGCAAGGAATCAAACAGACCAAAAGGCTCTTGATGTGATGTTTCTCAGCTTCCACTCTAGAGGAGCTGAGAGTGATAAGCCATGTGTCTGTATGAAGAGAGACCGGCTTTACTACCTAGTGTCTGAATTGCACTGTAAGGTAGGTGCTTTAGGTATAGGACCTTATTGAGAAGGCCATATCTGAATGGGGAGTAAACAGGTAAAGGAGGCAGCTATGAAATCACCCAAGGAAAAGTATTCTAGACAGGGAAAAGCCAGCGCACAGTCCTTCAGAGTATGATTGGTGTACTTTCTGACCCATGTGGATCTGTATCTAGGGTAAAACCAGTGTCGACTGCCCTGGTTTAGGTATTAGGGTGTTAAAAGCCTCTGAAAGGGAAGTGACAAATGTTTCTTATTTCTTGTTCTTTGAAGGCAGCCACATCACACTAAGGCCATTTTCTTCAAAGGTTTGGTAACCACCTAGAAATGTTTTTACGAAGGTTTAACATTTAAAAGGACTGTAAGCCATCTAGGCTGCCTGATTTTCCAGCCAGTGCTCTTTTAAGAACTGGCCCATTGCATTTGAATTCACAGACCGTTCCCCCTGCCTCAAAAAGCCATATGGAACCCACAACTATAGAAATTTTCTAAAATACATCTATACCCATAGTGGCATGCACCAGAGGCAGTGGATTTCTGTGAGATCAGCCTGATCTACATAGTGAGTTCCAGGACAGCCAGGGCTATGTAGAA
Source organism: Peromyscus leucopus (assembly GCF_004664715.2). Classification (NCBI taxonomy): domain Eukaryota; kingdom Metazoa; phylum Chordata; class Mammalia; order Rodentia; family Cricetidae; genus Peromyscus; species Peromyscus leucopus. The sequence goes on from NC_051065.1 coordinate 62,305,108, forward strand.
AACCCTGTTTCATACAGACAAACATACAAACAAACAAAAAATACATCTGTATACATACATAAAAAGGACTAAAATGGAGTTATCCTTTAGTGGCAACAATATTAGAAACCTGCTAGAGGCTAATAAGAACCCCAGTGTCAGAAATGTTTTTCTTCTTTTGAAATTGGAGGTTCCAAAGACCTCCAAACATTACAGGTTATTGTCATTGTTCCTGGTTACCTTCCTGAACTTGAGTGATAACCTATTACTCAAGACATTACATACTCGAGTCAAAGAACATGGGAAAATCAGCTGGTACTGACCTGGAAACTTTATTCCTACTGGCTAGCTTTCGTAAAAGTTCTGAAGCTTCTTTATGTGCTCCTGGAAATGAAAAGTAAGCACCAGACATAACATCTGGGGACTCTTCCAGTTACAGTCATGAGTGACTGGTAAGACATGCCCAGTGGTGCGGTAGTCGCATAAACATCGTGGGGTAGCCAACCACTTTCTGATTGGATTTGAGGCCCATTGTTGGCTGAGAGCCTATGGCAGGGATGGAGGCCCTCGGAGAGAACCTACTACTATTACTTTGCTCAACAGACACAATAAACTGACTCCTAATGACTTACCGTTACACCCATTGATTAAGGAACTCCTTAACCCCCTCGCCAGAGAAGCTTCTGTTTGCAATAAGTGACAACACAGATACTCAACAACTGGCCAAGGTGCAAAGAATGAAATACTACAGAATGGTTAGCTTTAAAGGGAACGTATATATCACACCCCACCCCAGAGCCCAGGAATCGTGGAAAGAGGGAGGCGGAAGAGTTGAAGAGCCAAAGGGAGTGGACGACCATAGGAAGCAGTGTCTTCCTGACACAGCAGGGCGGCTGCACGCATGCGCTTGCAGTGGTTAGGACAGCATGCACAAGACCTGTCAAGTCCAAGCCACACCAAAGCCAGCATAGAAAGTATGAGTGTACCCCTGATAAGTCAATTGTGTTCCAGTGGAAGGCCACACATCCAAGAATATTTGGGCAGCACCAATTGATGTTGAAAGGCAGCAGGGTGGGAGCGGGGGCCGCTTTTTGAAAAATGATTTATTTTTATTTTCTGTGCATTGGTGGTCTGCCTGCCTGTATGTCTTTGTGAAGGTGTCAGATCCCCTGGAGGCAGAGTTATAGACAGTTGTGAGCTGCCATGTGGTTGCTGGGAATGGAACCCAGGTCCTCTGAAAGAACAGCTGGTGCTCTCAACCACTGAACCATCCTTCCAGTTTCCTGTTTTGTTTTGTTTTTAAAGACAGGTTCTTACTGGGGCCTGAGCTTCAACAACTAGGCTGGCTGGCTAGCAGGTCTCAGGGATCCATCTATCTTCAACTTCTCAGCATTGGGATTACAAAGCATGCTACACTCATTTGTTGCCCTTACAGAGGACCCAGGTTTGATTTTCACATCCACATGATAGTTCACAACCATTCCCTTATTCCAGTTCCAGGGGGCTGATGCCCTCTTTGGGCCTTCATGGATACCAGACATGCATGTGGTGCACATAGATACATGGAGGCAAAATACTCATAAACTGAAACAAATCTAAATGGAAGGAAGGAAGGAAGGAAGGAAGGAAGGAAGGAAGGAAGGAAGGAAGGAAGGAAGGAAGGAAGGAAGGGAGGAACCTCAAAGCTTGCCACAGTTTCTGGTCTTTTATATAGGCACTCCGGACCAAACTCAAGTCCTCAGATTTAGTGCTAGCCTTCTGAATTCTTTCTGCAGCAATGGAGGTTTGAGTTTCTGATTGATAGTCTGTATAATGTTACCTAGAAAGTAGAGATGCACAGCATAGCTCTGGAGGCCAGGAAATCTGCATTGTCTATGGTACTTTTACTGTGAAGCTCTTAGAAAAATACTTCCCAGGTGGTTTTTCGAGTGTCTCATTGGCCTAGAACGTGACCAAGTGTGCTAGGCTGACTGGCCAGCAAGACACAGGGATCCACGGGCCTGCCCTTCCTAGCCTAAGACTGAAAGTGTGCTGCCACACCTGGGGTAAACCCAGATCTTTACAACAGTCTCTTCCTACCCCTTTGAATCTTGGCTTTGGAGGGTTCTAGACTTGGCCAAGATGGTGACAATCAGGCTGAAGAGATGCAGATGGCAGTGTCCACCTGTGGCAGAGTTGTTTGCTGGCACAGCTGTTGTATCCTGGGACTGGGAAGGGCTTGGCTGTCGTTCATGTCATCTTTGAAGGCTTCCTCCTGTGTTAAGGAGTCCACAGTGGAGGTAGGGAGGCCGGAGTGGCTGGAGGAGGACCATCTTTAAATGTTAGTTTTGCTACATAGTTGGTGACCATCAAAGCCGCATGCTTATGGCCTGACGTCAGCATCCCATGGTCCTCCGAACACGCTGTGCTTTTGTTTTTTATTGCTGTTTGCTTGTTAGTTGCCTGCTCCTAAGCCAAGATATCAGGCAGTTAAAATATATTTCTTGGTTGAAACTCAGAATTTGCCTTAAAGGTCACTACTCTGTCTTCCCATGTTGTTGCAAATTTGTGCCTTGTTTTCCTGATGAAGGCTCTGGATCCTTTCTTCCTGAGCATTTCCTTGCACTTGCATTTTTCGGTATGTATTTAGTGTAAAAGGTACTTCCAGCTGACAGGGCAGCTCACTGGTGCCCTGCGCCCACTGCAGTCACTACCCTCGTTTATCCGCATTACTATTTTAGTTTTGCTTTAATTACTTTTGTTTTTTAAGTTGACTTGTGAAATATCTAGTAGTTGGTTAGCAAATAATTTAAAAATAGCTGAGGGCACAATCTTGTTCAAAAAGCTTAATGTTTAAAGTGAGGTTTACTAATTAATTTGCTTTGTCTTGTTTTTTAGGGATGATTTTTAATTGGCTGTAGAAATAAGTGATTTATAAGTTGTATCTTTGTGCAGATACCAATATACATGGGTTTCTTAGGTAGTGTTTCCTTGTCCTCAGTTCACCTGGAATGTTTATATGTGCTGCTACTTGATATGATATTTTGTTCTGACTTTGTTTTTACATGATAAAGAGACAGAACAATTATTGAAACTCTTTATTTGACAATACTGTTAGAATTAGAGTGGGCTCTGGGATAGAGTAGACTCTTTGATTAGAAAGTCGGACTTTCTTTTTTGAGTTGGTTATGAGTTTTTTGTTGGCTAGTTTTTTTTTTTCCCAGGGGTGTAGGGGAGGGCACTGTTTGTTTTTGAGCCAAGGTCTCACTTTATAGGCCAGGCTTGGAATTCACTGTGTAGCACAGGCTGGCCATGAACTCAGATGGCCATCTTGCCTTCTCCTCCCAAGTGCTGAGATTATAATTATGAGCCTCCACTCGTGACTGTGTGGAAGGGACTTTCCATGTCCTGTGATGGGACGTACTGCAGCACTTGATCCTGGTCCTGCAGAGTTAAAGCTTGAAGACGGTGGCCACGCTGAGCGCAGCCCAGAGCAAAGGTGAAGCAGTGTTCATTAACAGGCGGCTGGATGTGTCGGCTCTTTCGTTGCTTTGTTTTTCCGAGTGTTGACACAGTGGGGACAATGGGTAGGTTGGGAGGTTTGGAAATCAGTGAGTGTTCAGTAGCTGACTGAGGAGTGTTCGGGGGTCTAACATGCCTATCTTTCTTTTTTAGGACTTTGAAAATGGCCCTTGAGCTATGCTAGGTCTATAATGGGAAGTGTCACAGTTCGGTATTTCTGTTACGGGTGCCTCTTTACATCTGCTACCTGGACAGTTCTGCTTTTCATTTATTTCAACTTCAGTGAAGTGACTCAGCCCCTTAAGAATGTGCCCATCAAGGGGTCTGGCCCCCATGGACCATTTCCCAAAAAATTCTACCCACGTTTTACTCGAAGTCCAGGTCGAGTATTAGATCCGCAGTTTAAAGCAAACAGAATGGACGATTTGATGAATAACCGCATCGAAGATAATGGCCTCTCAAAATCTTCCTCCGAGCTGGGTAAGTAATCAGGTCTGTGCTCTGTAAACCGTGTGTTGTTCAGGATTAGAAATATCCTATTGTCCCCAAAGTTACATGGTTCTAGTTAGATCTGAGCAGGAGCTGCTTCGAGGGAAGTCGTTTAAAGTCGGAACCCAAAGCTTATAGGAGCCCTTTTTATATAAAAGCTTATGTGTAAATTTTTGTGGGGCATGGGTTCCTATAAAAACTTGATGAGACTGGGGTCTGCTGAAGTCCTTTCGGATTTAATAATCGATTTCCTTTATGGAACAGTATCAGTATTTTTTCTCTGGTCACAAATAATTTGTCTTGTGAGTGTAATAAAACGTGGGGGGGGGGGTTGTTAGTTCATTTATTTGTGGTTTTTGTTTGTTTGTTTTTTGTTTTTGTTTTTTGAGACAATGTATCTCTAGCTGGCCTGGAACTCACTATGTAGTCTAGGACAGAAATCTGCCTGCCTCTTGTCTCCCTAGTGCTGGTATTAAAGGTATGTGCCAACACATAACAAAGTAGTCTTAAAAATAATGGTTTTGAACACGGTTAGGGCACACTTGGTTTGCATTGAATTGATGAGACTCTGACGTCAGCCCCAGCTTACTCATTTGAAACCTACAACTGCAGACAGCCAATTGAAAACTACAGTGATATAATCTGACTACAGTGGTGAGGTCAAGGCTTCAGGAGACCATCACATCATAGTGGCTGTTGAGATCATCTTTCCAGACTTAAGGCACTGACTGTAATTTCACTCTCTTTCAGGTATGATTTTCAATGAACGTGATCAGGAATTGAGAGACCTGGGCTACCAGAAACATGCCTTTAATATGCTTATTAGTAACCGCTTGGGATACCACAGAGATGTGCCAGACACCAGGAATGCTGAGTATGCTCCTTATTGGCTTCTGATGAATTCCAGTGACAGTGTTTTAACGCCAGTGTGAGCAGTCAAGGGCAATGTTCAGTTTGCACTTAGTATTTGGCATAGCAGAACAGTGCACTGGATTCCACTCCTGCTACTCTTGAAGCACCATGGTCTGAGAGTGCAATGATGCAGTTTTAGAGCTTGCTGTATGTCTTTGGACATTTCAAGTCAATTACCTGAACCTAAACTTCAAAAAAAATTCTTATTGCATTTATGGCAATAAGGAATTGAAACTAGTGACTTAGTACTTTTTCATAATCTTCTGTGCTTCTTTCAAAGGCTTTTTGTTCTTGTAGTCAGTCGTGGCACAGTTCGTTGAGCACCTTCAGTCTGCCAGGCAGTGCATAGGCCTGGACAGATGAGGTGTACCCTGGGTTCACAGGGCTCAGTCTCTGTGGGGCAGGTGAGGAAACCAGTTATTGCAGTGGCATGAAATGGGGCCTAGATGGGGCTGCTGGAGCAGTGTGGCCTCACCGCAAGTGGTTCCACTGGAGCAAGGAGCCTTTCCCCTGGAGAGACAGCACAGAGGGCTCTGAAGTATGAGTGCTGTGTTGAAGGCTAAGGACTGACCCTCATCCACTTAGGCTCTGGGGAGAGCTGCGGGAGGCTGGAACTAGGCGGGACAGAGGAAAGAGGTCAGGACCCTGAGTTTATTCTTTAACAGCTTTGTTGTTGCTCAGTCACCTATGCAGCAGCTGCTGTGTCCATGGCAGCTCTTCTGTCATCTAAGAATATCACAGTTCTCTCAAAGCTTTTTACGCTATTAGGCAAAAACTAAAAATTTCAGAGACGAAGTTTTATTATGTATTACTGTGTTTCCACTTGGAACCTCATTGAGAAGCTAGATGTCAACCTCAGAGTGCTACACATGCAGTAACTTCATGAAAAACAACTCATTATGTAACTTCTCTACCAAAAGAAAGAAACCACATTTTAAAAGATAATTTTTGTTTGTTTGTTTGTTTTTTTGGAGACAGGGTTTCACTGTGTAGCTTTGCACCTTTCCTGCATCTTGCTCTGTAGACCAGGCTGGCCTCGAACTCACAAAGATCCACTGCCTCTGCCTCCCGAGTGCTGGGATTAAAGGCATGTGCCACCACCGCCTGGCATAAAAGATAAATTTATTAACATGATGTAAAGCAAAGACTAAACCACAGTGTTTTTGTAAATGCTTAAAATTTGCTGTAATGTCAGAAAGAACCTGAACAAGATAGCAGGAAATAACCCAAGACATTGGAGCCTCTTGAACTGTCAGATTTTCTTGTTTTGATTGTTAAAGGTGTAGAGGAAAGTCCTACCCAACTGATCTGCCAACTGCTAGTGTTGTTATCTGTTTCTACAACGAAGCCTTCTCGGCCTTGCTGCGGACTGTGCACAGTGTTGTGGACCGCACGCCAGCACACCTTCTGCATGAGATCATCCTTGTCGATGACAACAGTGACTTTGGTAAGTGATACTGTGCCTGCTCACGATTCATCGAGGTTCTTATTCACTGTGTGATGCAGCCACAGCTGAGCTTACAGCCTGTCCATTGATTATAGAATGATTTTACTGAAGTACTTTATCTTTGTAATCTGCTTACAGTGTTATCCAAATTTACCCCTGGGGAATTTCCCCTTGGCTTGCTTTTGAAAATGTCCATTATGAATTAAGCTCAGATTGATAGGAAGTTATGAAGACTTCTGTTTGCTCTTCAACCGATTTCCCATGTTGGTTCTTTTATACTTAGAGTACAGTGTAGAAAACAGAATTCCACAATGGAGAATATCCTGCATGAAGATTGTTAGCAACAGCAGTCTTGAGAAGCACACTGCATCACCCAGCAGCCCCTGATGCTCCCATTTAGAGTTATACTCTGTCTTTGTATCCCTAGTATCCTTCCGTGGCATCTGGTGATCTCTAATTTTGTCATTTCAAAAATGTAATCTAGATGGATATGCAGTATGTGCCCTTTGAGACTGGCACTTTTCTTCTGTCACAGTGCTGTGGACCATGCTTATAGAATAAGTGTGCTACACCAGTTGTTCCCAGAGTGGACTGCATTCAGAAAGCTCTTAGATGCCAGTTTTCTGAGAATCACCGTGTATTTTACATACCTTTCTTTAACTGTAGATCTTCATAAAGAAAAGCTTTCTACTATTTACTCCACTCAGCTCTTAGCCTCCTTCAAGATGAGTGGGGATCCTTTGTACAGAGATGGAGATAGAAGGAGAAGTGACTTGCTCAGGATAGCTTTTGGGAGGTCCAGTGGAAGTTCTACTTAGTCTGCTGGCTTCCAGCCTCCTCCCTTTAGCACAACACTGCAGACCCAGTGATGGGGTGGCATGGAGACATTCTCCATGTACGCAACAACTCTTTAGACCCTCCGTAGCCTCAGTAGAGCTCAACACCAGTATACTTATGGACTGATGAATGAACGCAACACCCATGAGACCATAATATTCAAACCTGGGTAAATATAGGAAATTTATGGGAGAAATGTTGGAGCGGTTCATAGACATCAAAACTTATCCTTTTTTTGTTGTTGTTGCTTGGTTGTTTTTTGTTTTTGTTTTTTTGAGACATGGTCTTTCTATGTAGTTCTGGCTGTCCTGGCACTCCTATGTAGAACCAGGCTGGCCTTGATCTCAGAGAAGTCTGCCTGCCTCTGCCTCCCAAGTACTGGACTTAAAGATGTGTAACACCACACCTGGATTTTTTTTTTTTTTTTTTTTTTTTTTTGTAGTCTAGGCTGGCCTCAAATTTACTATCAAGCCAAAATGGGCATTGAAATTGCAGGCAAGAGCCTTCATGTTTGGCTTCATTTCAGACATTGTCTATTGAAATACACATGTAAGGCAGCTCTTGGCTAGGTTCCAACTTGCACTCTGGGTTTCTTTTTCCTCCGACAGAGGATGCTGGGATGCTTTACAGTGAGGCAGAGTCCAACACATTTCTTTGATCACTTGTAGATCTTGACTTAGGTTGCAGATACAATTTTAGAAATGGTTATAAGATGCCTTGGTGTGTGTCTCATATGGTGTGAGTAATTATGGAACTGTTCTTTTCAGATGATTTAAAAGGAGAGCTAGATGAATACATCCAAAGATACCTGCCTGCAAAAGTCAAGGTCATAAGAAATAGGAAACGTGAGGGATTGATCCGAGGAAGAATGATTGGAGCAGCCCATGCTACAGGTACATCTGTGCTGTGGCTCTGTGGTTTTGGATGCCTACAGAGGTCCACAGAAAGCCTTAGTTACTGTTCTGTTGCTGTGAGGAGACACCATGAGCAGGACAGCTTATAAAAGAAAGCATTTGACTGTGGGCTTATGGTCTCAGAGGGTCAGTCCAGGACCATTATGGCACAGTAGCTGAAGCTTACATCTGACCCACAAGCAAGAGGCAGAGACAGAGCTAATAAGGGTTTTTGAAACCTCAAAAAGCCCACCTCCAATGACACACCTCCTCTGACAAGGCTACACCTCCTCATCCTTCCAAACAGTTTTATCCAGTGGGACCAAGCATTTGAACATGAGCCTTTGGGGGCCATTCAGTCCACTCATTCAGTCTCATTCAAACCAGTACACCATGTTTTCATTGGTTGTTGTCCAAACAAGTGAAGAAGCTTGTTCTGTTTGGGAAGATTTCATAACTGACCTGCTGCCCTAAAGCACAGAGTACAAAAATTACTGCTAGAACCCTCACAGACCTATTTCAGTAGTGGCTTTTTAGTTAATTATTGGCCTCTAAAATAGGTTTCTTATCTTGCTGCTTACATAACTAGAAAAGTCCAAGCTAACAAGTAACTGAACTTTTAAAAATTTCATACAGAAACATATAAACTTCAAACTGCTTGACTTGAATTATGCTAATAGTTGTTATTGTGGAGTGCACAGCTCTAGGGTCAGGGTCAGGATTTTACTTGGTAACTGTAATCAGTGTTTAACACTGATAGCATGTAGGAAAGAGTCTCTGTTGTTGTTGGGAGGTTTCCAGGCCCCTCTCTCCATCATGTGGCACACACCAGTCTCCCCCTGACTATAGAGAGCAGGTGCAGACCAGCCTTGTGTAGAGAGTACACTCTAGTCCTCTTGGGCTTCCCTTGTGTCCTTTGTTTTGAGCCCAGGCTGGCTTCCTACTTGCTATGTAGCTGAGGATGATCTTGAACTCAGGGCCCCTGCTTCTACTTCCCAAGCACTGGGATTATAGACATGTACCACCACACCTGGCTGGATCTCTTTTATGTTTACCTAGAAAGATAGAGGTGTAAGGTTGGCATTCCTGATTTTCTTTTATTGATCTTGACTAAAATAGTTTCCTTTAAAAGTACAGACAAATGAATCTGGTTAAAGTAGCTCCTGGGCATATCAGAAGTCAGGAGGTCAGTTCGGTAAGTCCTGACTTGAGTCTTTCCCTCATAGCAGTGTCACCTGTGCCCTGCTGTGAACTGCTCTGCCTCAGATCCCACCCCCCAACCCCCGCAGGGTCTGTGATGATAAGCACTGGGCATCACCACACTCCCCTGTAGCCATGGTAGCCATGGGCCATTGCATTTGTTGTACTTGGTTGGGATCTCACTTTTGGGATTTGGTCTTTTTCTTTCAAAACCTCTTGTGATCTGAAGCAGTGGACAGGAAATGAGAGCAGCCCTCTGCATCCAGCCAGAGCCAGTGCCCTAGGTCAGTGAGACATCTGCTTCTCCAGGGCCGTAGCCAAAACTAAAGAAAGTTGGCTGTGCTGGAGAAAACTCTGGAGCGTTGAAGATTGTGCCATTTGAACCACTGTACTGCCGCAGTGCATATTTACTGTTACTGTTATGACCTCCTTGTCTTCCTTCAGATAAGGCGTAGGATCTGCCCGGTTCAAGACAGTTTGAGATCGCTATGGCAGGTTTGGTGCAGCCATGTAGAATCTTACTGCATTTAGTTAATTAACTTGGCCTCATTTTGAAAAAGTAGTACTTTCAGAATTAAGAAAAGCTATGAAGACATTTCTCCTTAAAGAAACCCTGACCTCAGCCGGGCAGTGGTGGCGCACACCTTTAATCCCAGCACGCTGGAGGCAGAGGCAAGTGGATCTCTGTGAGCTTGAGGCCAGCCTGGTTTACAGAGTGAGTTCCAGGATAGGCTCCAAAGCTACACAGAGAAACCCTGTCTTGAAAAAAAACAAAAACAAAAACAAAAAAAACAAAACCCTGACCTCGTTTTCCACTGAGCACCGATGATGCTGAGAAGTGTGCATTCTGTATTAGGTAATTGCTAGATGTTTTATGTACACATTGAGTTTGTGGACAGCCAGGGAACTATGTGGCTAATTTGCTGACATCATTGAAAACTTAGGGGTATTTTTTTCAATAATTTGTTTTAATAAATCATGTAAAATCTATTCTGATGCTTATTTAGAACAATCCTACTCTCTGATAATTCCAGTTTCTCAAATAAATTTGGAGTTCTCAAAACCAACAGTTCTCAACCTTGCTCACATTTATCCAGAAGATGCAAAGGTAACAACAAGAAGATGCAAAGATAACAGGATAAAGTTTTAGTCATTTATCTTGCTAATACGGCTGAAAGAATCCCTTAGAGCCCTATGGGAAATAAGAAGTGAGCTGGAGGTAGTACAGTGGAGAATCCAGGGGAGAAGGGTGATATGTGTGGACGGTGTCAAACTGTGGTTGGCACAGCAGTCCGTCTTTGAAGGAAGTTACCATAGTGTCAGCTCTCAGTGATGCTAAGCCATTGGTTAGCCACTGGTGCAGTTCTAAGGCAGGGATGTACTCCATTAGATACTTGGAGTAAAAGGACTGTAGTAAAAGTGGACTCCACACCTGGCCAGTGTCACTGCAAGAACACACAGGGCCTGCTGCCCCTGGAGAGGAGGAGTCTCTTCAGTTGCCTAACAGCTTGTTGGGGTCGTACATGTGGTTTGTGGTCTCTCCATGACAGTGCACATTTCAGAGAAAACTCTTGGCCAAAGGACTTATTTTCCTGAATCCAGTTGGCAGTGCAGAGAATAGTTTCTTGATGGGGGTGGTCATGGTGGCCATCCATGGCCTGTACATAACATCCCCATCCTTGCTGCTCAGCTGCACCTTGGCCAAGTGCCAGGTGCCACTTTCCCACCTTCTCCCTTCACCTGGGCAGGAGAAGTCCTCGTGTTCCTAGACAGCCACTGTGAAGTCAACGTGATGTGGTTGCAGCCCTTGCTGGCCGTCATCCTTGAGGATCCACATACTGTGGTGTGCCCCGTGATTGACATCATCAGCGCTGACACACTGGCCTACAGCTCATCCCCCGTGGTCCGGGGAGGTTTCAACTGGGGACTGCACTTCAAGTGGGATTTAGTTCCTGTGTCCGAGCTGGGAGGGGCTGACGGGGCCACTGCACCAATCAGGTAAGAGAGGCGGGCAGAGTCCACCAGCTTTTCCTTAGGAAAGAAGAGTGTATTAAGGAAAACCTTCTCTGTAAGGGGCAAGGGTCTTGATCTAACTTACCCAGTACAAAAATTTTGAAGCGAGGTGCTACAAAGAGAGACCCTGTCTCAAAAACGCAACAAATTTTGTTTTCATTTTTTTGTTTGTCTTTGAGACAGGATTTATCTCTTTAATAGTTCTGGTTGTCCTGGAACTCACTCTGTAGACCAGGCTGGCCTCGAACTCAGAGATCCACCTCCAGTAAATATTCTTAGGGGTACAGTTTTATATAAGCCGAGCCCAGAGTTAAGAGTAAGAAACTGTTAGTGCCCCTAAGTGTTGTGTCATTTGTGAGAGAGGCAAATAGGTAACTGCTTCTGGGGTAGTGTGGGTGCCCCTGTGTGCTGTGGTCTGTGTCAGACTCATCTCCAGTTCATCACTCTTTGTCTGAGATGAGAAGTGTTTTAGAATTCAGGTATTTTTGTTGTACGTTGGAATATTTGCATGTCCATAACTGGAGATTTGGGGATGGAACCCAAGTCTAACTGTGTAATGCACTTGTGCTTCATACTTTTTTGTACAAGACCTGAACGTAACTTGATGCAGCCTTCAGGAACCTCTGTTGCAGACAAGAAGTCATATCAGTCCTTTTTTAGTTTTTTTAATTTTTCATATACTATATTTTTGTCATATTCTTTCCCCTCACCAACTCCTCCCAGATCTCCCTCCCTCCCCACCCAACTTCATATTTCTTTCTTTCTTTCTTTTTTTTTTTTTTTCGAGACAGGGTTTCTGTTTCTCTGTATAGCTTTGTGTCTTTCCTGGAACTCACTTGGTAGCCCAGGCTGGCCTTGAACTTGGGATTAAAGGCGTGCGCCACCACCGCCCAGCTTTTTTTTTTTTTTTTGGGGGGGGGGGATATTTCTTTCTTAAAAAACACTCAAGAACAAAAAGCACACACAGAAATACCCTCCCCTCCCCAGAGTCCACTCTGTGCTGACAACTGTTCCAGTGCATGGCCTGCTTTGCCATAGACTCGGTGGCACCCTGTTGAAGAAAAGGAATTTCCCTCCCAGCAACTCTCATTACAAACACAGTCTTGGCCGTCTTAGTTCTGATTCCTTTGAAGATACTTTTTTTTTCCAAAATGTTTTTCAGACATGTATAAATAGATTTGTTGTTTTGTTTTTTAAATACAGACTGGGCTCATGCCATGTAACTAACTGCCATACCTGCAGGATTGGGGATTGAAGCCAGGGATTTCCACCTGCTCTACAAGCCCCCTTACCAGCTGAGCCACATCTAGTCCATGTAAATGGTTTTCAGCGTATCTAGTTCTCTCCCAAGCTTTCAATCGTCTCTTTTTTCTTTGAGTGTATTGAGTAGTTATTTTGAAGTCTGTTTGATAGCTTCATAATTAAAACTTTCACATCTGTTTTTGTTGTAGACTGTTTCTCTTTTCTGTGATTTACCCTCCCTGGTTTTGCTTATTTATCTGTCTGCTCTTTTGTTAGACCTTCTAGAGTTCTTCTGTAGGCAGTTTCGGACAGTAGAACCCGCGCATGAATCCCTAGCTTCAGGTCAGGAGGTCACATGCCTAGAGGTTGGGACTGAGCCTTTGGGTAATGCCTGCTGCAGGGGGCTACAACTTCAACCCCAATTGTCCACTGTTGGCAAGCTGCTGGGAGGGAGGGTGGGAGGGAGGGACCGACCCTCATGTGTTAGGAGTTAACAGAATCCCTGGCCTCAAACCAGATGCCAGTAGTGGCCCCCCCATCCCACTCACATGCTAAGTATGATGGCTCTAAATATTCAGAGCTCCGAACGCTCTAACATGGATGTCACTGCTGGCACAGTCAGCCTCTTGAGAGTGCTGCTGATGCTCTTCAGCTCAGAAGGGAGACTGTCTCTGTGGCAGCAGGCCCTGGACTCAGGTTTTGTCCAGTGCCTCTACTAGGCCATCAAAAGGAATTAAGTCATTTGAGTTGGGTGTTTATCAAACTTGGTTACAGTAAGAATAGTACTTTGATACTTAGAATGTAACCTTATGCCAGATATAGCCCCAGCAATCCAGAAATTCAGGTATGTGGCCTAGCTTGCTCCCTTATAGGATGAAAATGTTTCCTTTATATCTGTTATCCTTTTATTGTTTACCTTTTCTCTAATGACAGCTAATCTACTGTGTCCTAGAGTCACAGAGACTCTGTAAACAATAGGTAACTGGTTCTATTGAATGAGCACAGGCTGTGGTCCTTTTCTAGGTCACCTACAATGGCTGGAGGATTGTTTGCAATGAATAGACAGTATTTCAATGATCTTGGACAGTATGACAGTGGCATGGATATCTGGGGAGGAGAAAATCTGGAAATCTCATTTCGGGTAATTTTGGTTTTGTGTGTGTTCTGTTATTAAATTGTCTGTAATGGAATATAATTGCAGTTTAGGGGCAAAGAGAACCTTCTGAGCAGGTGGGCCCCACCTACCACCCATCTGGACCTGTCTGCAGAGTCCCCGTCAGCCCATAGCACAGTACTTATACATGTCTATTTATAATTTTGAAAACATACCACTGTGGTGCTTTAAAGGGCAGTTTTTCTCCAAATTTTTTTTCGGGTTGAAAGTTTATATAGATATCATTGGTTCAGTTTTCTTTTGTTCTCTTTCTTTTTAGCAAAAGTAAATGAATTCCATAATTGTTAAAAGTATATACTCTCACACATGACACGACATGCATATGTGTTAAAAGGTTCTTTAAAAAAATGTGTGTTTGCACAAGCACACACATGTGCTATGGTGCTCATGTGGAAGCCATGCCACAACTTATAGGAGTTGGTTCTCTCCTTCTGCCGTGTGGCTCCTGGAGATCGAACAGGAGTCAACAGGCTTGGCTTGGTGGCAAGCACTTCTGCTCCCTGAGCCAGCCTCCCAGCCTCCCAGCCCTGCCTGCAACCAAGTACTCTTGAATCTGAATCACTTGTATCATTTAGAAAAAAAGACTTTGGACTTGGGGAGATGGCTCAGTGGTCCAACCACTCTCCCTGCAAGCAAGAGTAGAGATGTCTGGGTCCTGAGAGCCCGTGTAAACATCAGGCTGGCATGGCTGCTCATCTGTAGTTCTAGCCCTGGAACATAGACACAGGATCCCCAGACAAATTACTAGCCATACTAGTGAGCTCTAGTGTGATTTGAGACACTGCCTCCAAAGGATGCGGTAGAAGAGTGGTAAAGGGGAGCCCCCAACCCCTTTAAAAGATAGATTATTTATGTAGTTTATGTACATGGGTATTTTGTTTGCATTTCATCTGCACACAAGAAGGGAGCATCAGATCCCACTATAGATGTGAGTCACCATGTGGTTGCTGGGAATTGACCTGAAGACCTCTGGAAAAGCAGCCAGTGCTCTTAACCGCTGAGCTGTCTCAAGCCATCTCTCAGGCCCCAAGATTCCCAATATTCACCTTAGGCCAGCGTTCATCTCATGCATGTGCACTGCATATGCAGGCATGTCACACACATGCAAACGTGTGCATATGCAGGAACACTGCACAAACATGTAAGAAAAACGAGTTGTTTTCTTAGAAACAAAGTATATAAAAGAAAGTACATGGGCCAGGTGTTGGTAGTGCACACCTTTAATCCCAGCACTTGGGAGGCAGAGGCAGGCAGATCTCTGTAAGTTTGAGGCCAGCCTGGTCTACAGAGTGAGTTCCAGGACAGGCACCAAAGCTACACAGAGAAACCCTGTCTTGAAAAAAACAAAAACAAAAACAAACAAACAAAAAACAAAGTACATGAAAAACAGAAGACCAGCTAATAAGCATAACTGTTTTCAAATCCTTAAGAGCAAGTCCATTAATGCAACAAAGGATGATAACATAATTCAGACACATGGGAGCAAATGAATGTTTTCAGAATTGGTTGCCTTTTTAATTTCAGGAAGACCTAATTTTTAAATGTCCCTACTATCTTCTGAGTAGATCTCATGGAGAAACACCTGTAAGTTGCATAGCCACCATTCATACAGGCTGGTGCGCGGGCTGCTTCTGTCTGAACTGTCCGTCGTTGTCTGTTTGCTTCTGCCTAGATCTGGATGTGTGGCGGTAAGCTCTTCATCATCCCTTGCTCAAGAGTAGGACACATTTTCCGGAAAAGGCGGCCATACGGATCTCCTGAAGGCCAGGACACCATGACACACAACTCCCTGAGGCTGGCCCATGTCTGGTTGGATGAGTACAAGGTGAGTGTCTGTGTCTGTCACCCCCCTCGTGCTTGTTCTTCTTGGCTGACCTTCACTGCTGTGCCATCTCTCTGGGCTTCTTTTCACCCGGGAGTCACTCAGTTTGGGTTCTCACCTGACTTCTGAGTGTGATTTGTAAGCATTGGAAGCAGCTCTGTTTTAGTGCACTGATCCTTCTGTGCCCATCAGAGTTTGGGACTCCACAGAACTGGGCTGCACTTCCTCACCCACTGGACTTCACTGCTCACTCAAGATTCCTTTCCCATTGCTGCCCTACCTTATACAACTTTGTTTTCTTTGCAGAATCTTTGTCAAGTATAAGTTGCATGTTAATTTTAGAGCGTTTTGTCACATCAAAAAGAAATACTGTACTTTTCATGTTTCACCTCTGACCACAGCTCTACTAGACAACCACATCTGTCTCCTGGCTCCAGTCTTCCCTAGATCTCTCACACATCTGTGCCCTTCTCTGTGGCTTTCACTTGGTGTTTGTGTTTAGGCTGGGCTGTGTTGTAGCTGGTCTCAGCACTTCACTACTTCCCATTGCTCAGGGATACTCTATCCATCTGGCCATCACCTGGGCATTTGACTTGTTTACACGTTAACTCTTAGGAAAATGCTGCTGTGATTATTTGTGTGCAGTTGCTACTGTCATTGAAATGGGTTGGTCTCGAACTCTATCCTTGTGCCTTCCTGCTCTGGGATTACAGGCGTGCATGCACTAGGGTGCCTGGCAAAGTACCTGAGCTCTTATTTTGGAGACAAAAGATGGATAAGAGGATGTACAGTAATTGCAACCCTGTGATGTAAAGGGAAATGGCAGCAGATGCCCAGGCTGTGAAGTGCTGAGGAGGGAGCTGGGAGCAGAGACGGGCTCAAAGCATGCAAAGGTTCTGTTTGTCTCTATCCCTCTCCTAACCCAGAGCTCCGGGGGCTCGGCCTCTTGTGAATTGTTATCATCTGCGTGTGGCAGAGATCCCACAATGTGGCTTGCTGACCTCTTGGCTCTGGCCACTCAGGTTTGCAGGGTCTCACTCATTTCCCTGGTCAGATGAATACAGACACTTAATGCACTTGCTGTGTAGACACTGCATGCCTGAGTGAAGAAGCACCAGCTATGTTCCTGTAAGAACTCATTGAAGAGACAGCAGTCACCCAGTCAGAAGTCTTGTCAGTAGTCATGTGACCACTTCATGTGGAGTACAGTGCTGTGAGCTGAGTGCTGAGCTGCACTGTTCTCCATGGGCCTTGCATATGACACTGGGCAGCAGCTTCTCCAAGGGAGCCAGGCTTGTAAATGATAAAACCCCACTCTTTAACAGCAGGGCTCGCTATCCAGTCTCGTGAGTTCCAGGCCAGCCAGGGATACGCAGTGAGACCCCGTCTCAAAAACAAAACAACCCCCCCCATCATTATGAGCTTGAAAGTGTGCCACTATGTAACTTTTCTGACAAAATCATAAATTACTTTATTGTGTAGTGAAGTGGCATCAGTATTTGGAAGAACTGCACAGCCATAGACCAGTGCTTTTCAAGTAAGTAGTACAAACCTTGCATGTATAAAAAGAACATTCAAAGAGGAAGCAAAAGCAAATGGGAATCTCACTGGTATGATTTCTTATTTTCTATCATAATTAAAATATCAAAGTTACTGAGTTATATGCTAGACATGCTGCTGTGTAGTGGTCCCAGCACTGGGAAGGCTGAGGCAGGACTGCTAGAGGCCATTCTGGGCTGTGTGCTTATACTGTATCAGAAAATTACAAATAACTTATATTAAACATTTAATACAAGAATAGCCATATTTGTAATAGCTTTGAAAATACTCCTTATGTTTGTACTACATTTTTTCATGAGGTTTTATTTTAAAGCAGTGAGATGGCTGAGTGGTAAATATGTTTGCCGCACAGGTCTAGCAATCAGCTTGATCCAGAATCCCACCCAAAGGTGGAAAGAGAATCAGCCCCATAGAGTTGGCCTCTGACTGCCACAAATGCACCAAGGCAAGCACCCCTCCATGTATCAGGGTAAATGTACATATGAGCCACATAAAAAAAGATGAGTTTCTAGACAGTGGTGGTGGTGGCACACACTTTCAATCCCAGCACTCAGGAGGCAGAGGCAGGTGGATCTCTGTGAGTTTGAGGCCAGCCTGGTCTACAAAGCGAGGTCAGGACAGCCAGAGCCACACAGAGAAACCCTGTCTTGGGGGGAAAAAAAAGGTTTTACTAAATGAATTAAAAAAATTAAAACTGTTGGTTTTTTGTTTTTGTTAGTGGTACTGTTTCTAAGATAGGGTCTTACCATGTAGTCTTGACTGGCCTGGAGCTGCTACATAGCCTCTGTGTCTTTAGTGCTGAGATTAAAGGTGTGTGCAGCCATGTCTAGATCCATGGAATCCTGGACCTTCAGCTCATGTTGAGAATAATAGAGGTCAGAGTTTGAGTCACTCATCTTACACATCATCTGTTGTCTTAGTGTTCTGATGCTGTGACGAGACATCATGACCAAAGCAACTTCTATAAAGGAAAACATTTAACTGGGCTGGCTTGCTTACAGTTCAGAGGTTTAGTCCATTATCATGGTGGGAAGCAAGGCAGCATGCAGGCAGACATGGTGCTGGAGAAGGAGCTGAGAGTCCTACATCTTCCTGCAATAGGAAGTCAACTGAGACACTGGGTGTCTTGAGCCCACCTCCACAGTGACACACCTACTCCAACAAGGCCTCACTTCCTAACTTCCTCACTCCCCTGGGGGGGCATTTTCTTTCAGACTACTACATCCACCGAGTTAGATTTTCCTCCAATTTGTCCTCTGTGAAATCAAATATATCTTGAGTTTATGTTATGGTTAGTGACAGGCATGTGGAAAGTTCCTGTTGATACTTTGACATTAAGAAAACACAAGACCGTGTTTTCCTCAAAGAATGTATAATATATTTCCAGCAGCAAATTCCATTTTTCTTTATTTTTAAATTTAGGAGCAGTATTTTTCCTTAAGACCTGATTTGAAGACCAAGAGCTTCGGAAATATCAGTGAGCGTGTTGAATTGAGGAAGAAATTGGGCTGTCAATCTTTCAAGTGGTATTTGGACAATATTTACCCTGAGATGCAGCTACCTGGCCCGAACGCCAAACCTCAGCAGCCCATCTTCATCAACAGAGGGCCCAAGCGCCCCAGGGTCCTTCTGCGTGGACGGGTGAGGCAGCAGCAGTCCTATCTGACGGTTCCACTGGGAGGGGCATAGCAGGAAGGTTTTCTGAGGTCCTGTGATAAATCTAGATTTAGCTCAGATTTAATTTCATTTTTGAGGGGGTTTCTCTCTTCTCTAGTAGAAAAGCTTACAAATTTTAATGTGTTTGCTGTTTACACCCAGGTCAAGATCCTGTACTTACTGCCTTGGAGGGACTGGGACCTCATGTAGATTATGTATCAGCTTCCAAGAGTAGAGACACAGTCGGGGACAAAGGCAGTGTGAGACCTGAAATGATCCTTTCAAAGGGAGATGAGCAGGAAAATGCAGCAGCTGTTACTGGTCAGTCTCAGCTCTAGGAACCAACTTCAGATAGAGATCGAAAGTGACAGTTAAGTTGGTGGGACGTGCAGTGAGATTTCACACTCAATGCACTGGCAGTCTTCAGAGCTTAGCAGAGGGCACACTGTGGACCCTTTCCAATTGCACTTAAGGCTTAGGGTCTGCTGTTCTGAGCTCTGAGTAATTTCTAAAACTGGCATTCTGGAGGCTGGGGAGATGGCTCAGCTGATAAAACACTGTGCAGCTCAGTGTGAGGATTGGAGTTTGGAGCTCAGAACCCATGCAGACACTGGGCAGTTGTCGGGGTCCACTTACAATTCCAGTGCTTGGGAGGCAGAGCCTGGATCATTGGAGCAAGCCCAGTGAGCTCTGGGTTTATTTGGTAGACCTTGCACCTCAGTGAACAAGGGAGAAAGCTTGCACAAGCATGCACACCCCCTCCCCCACCTGTGCAAACACACACACAGACAGAAAAAAGCTGATGTTCTTGTGGGTTTCCCTCTTTAAATTCCTAAGGCACATCTTCCATCTTTTCTATTTCAGAATTGAGCCTAGTACTTTTCTCCTTATTTACTTTATAAAACCCCAAACAACCATCAAGATGTTTATTGGGTGTTTTTCTTAAGTAAAGAGAGAGATTTTATGCCTATATAGTTGAAATCCCTTCCAGCATAATTCTTGATCTTGGTATCACTGTTGGAAGGTCTTGGTGGTTCTGTATATCCAAGTCAGCATATACATAGTATACTTAAAAAAAAAACACAAAACTGAAAAAAAAAAATGTCTAAACAGGGTTTTGCTGTGTAGCCCAGGCTGGCTGGCCTCAAATTCATGATCTGCCTGCTTCAGCTCCATGAGTGCTTTGGTTACAGTCCTAAGTCACCATGCCTGGCTTTATTTCCTGGCTTCCTCTTAGCTCCTGGGTTCTTATTTGGGACTGTGAAATAGCATTTCCACTCCAGGCACACATCCCCCAGGTACCAAGATGTCTGTATAGAAGTCCTCAAAAACACTGTTTTGTTTTGTTTTGTTTTTGCAGCTCTACCATTTGCAGACCAACAAATGTCTGGTAGCCCAGGGCCGTTCCAGCCAGAAAGGAGGCCTGGTGCTGCTTAAGGCCTGTGATTATAGAGACCCAACTCAGGTGGGTGATACCGCCCAGTGCATAGGCACTCTGGGGAAGGAAGCACATGTGAGCAGACTCTGGACATGAGGTGTTTAGTGCTGTGACTTTTCTTAAGTTGTAGGTTACAAATGACTTTAGAGACCATTTAAAATAACTGCTTCTGTCTTCTCCATGTTCCTCTGCCTCTGGTCATTGCTTGTCAGTTGTAAGACCTTTGTGCCTTTTACTGTGGTGTAGGGAGTGCTCTTCTTCAAACCTGAAGTCCTTAGTAGATAAGCCAGAGTCAGATTTTCCTAACCAGTTTTTACATCTCATTAAAGGACACCCCAACAGAGTTCATTGCATCCACTCTATTTTAGGTAGTCTTTTCCATATTAAAATGTAAGCAGATAAATTTCAGTTTGTCACTGTCGTTTCAGGCTTACTTATATGACACCATAGCCTAACAGTGAGTGATTTCAACTCACAGCTGTCAGGACTGGTCTGCATAGATTGTACTCCATTTTGGCTATCACATAGGAATGGAAAAAAAATACCTGGGCCTTTTGATAAATGGATTGTATACTTGCACATTTCTAGAATATACTGTCTTAAAACAAAACATCGACTTATTACCTGAGTGTGCACACATGGAGGTCAGAGGACAGGCTGTAGCAGTCAGTTCTCCTCTCTGATCACATAGGTCATCAGGCTTGGCAGCAGGCCTTTCCTGCACTGGCCCGTTCAGTGGTTTTAAATGTACCGAGTTGTGGGCATGCAGGATCACACTGGTACTATAGCTACTTAAATACATAAACAGTCCTCAGTCGCACTGGTTTCAAGTGGTCAGTGCAGGGTCTGCCACACAACAGCCCAGGATTCAAACAGGGCTTTCTAGTACCTGTAGGAGACTGTCTCACTACATCTGTACTCATCCCATTTGAGTCCTGGGCCAGAACTCAAGATGATTTGCATTCACACCCAAGGGAAACCCTGCTTCAGGGTAGCCCAGGTGAAACCCGCCATCTCACAGCAGACATTGCTACCTGGAATTGGGGTGTGATATTCTGTAGAAGGGTTGGAACAGCTTATGCATGTCGTCCCCCAGCAGATAAGGACTGGTAAATAATCAGCTTTATATGCACTTGCCCACACCTCTTGTGGCTCCTTGGAGCTTTACAGGTCTGTGAATTAAGAGAATTCTGTCACCAAACCCTAAAACTGGAAATGATTTACAATGACATGATCACTTGAATTAGTTAAAATCAGTCTACCACTGTCTGGGTTTCTCCCGGATAACACTGTGTTAAGTTGGCTGAGAGGAGAGGCTTTGCTTTGGAAGGCTTTGTCCGAGGTTGATGTTCACCTTGCCACAGCAACCATGGTGGGAGCAAATGGCAGAGGAAGCCCCTTTACTGCCTGTCCAGGAATGAAAGGGAGAAGAGCACAGTGCACCTCAGTCACCTTCAAGGACACTCCCTAGTGAACCAGAGACATCTCTTTAGGCCTCCCTCATCTCCCAGTTCACTCTTTCAGATTGTTGAGGCAGTGCTCTGACCAGTGTGTCTGCTGTGGAGACCGCAGAGAGCACATTGTGAAGTGTTATTCAGGCCTTCATTCCAGTACTTAAGACAACACTTGTTTTTTAAAACCCTTTTCTTTTTTGTTTTTGTCACTAGATCTGGATTTACAATGAAGAGCATGAATTGATTTTAAACAACCTCCTTTGCCTCGACATGTCAGAAACCCGCTCTTCAGACCCACCTCGACTCATGAAGTGCCATGGGTCAGGAGGATCTCAGCAGTGGACCTTTGGGGTGAGCAGCTTGCTGTACACATGGGCTTTAACTAGTCCTGATGCTTCTACATCTTTCCTGCATGCTGCAAGAATGTTTGTTTTTAAATAAAAGCAGGTCCTTTTTTTCTTGCCTTTTTTTCCCCAGAAGAACAATCGGCTGTACCAAGTGTCTGTGGGACAGTGCCTGAGAGTGGTGGACCTGACGGATCAGAAGGGCTCTGTTGGCATGGCAATATGTGATGGCTCTGCCTCCCAACAGTGGCGCCTAGAAGGTTAAGATGGACCCTGGCTGGAGACAACATAATTCACCAGGTTTTATCACACCTGCCATAAATCATGGTGCTTTATGAAGGATGCTGCTGACCCCAACAGACAAGACCCCTGGTGGAAGGTGACCATCACAGGAACAGAAGGTGCTTCACTGGGACTTGGGTTATTTCTGAGCTGCTGCTAAGGCATTCTTGTTTATCCAGGGAAAACAAAGTAATAATTCTAAAAAGTTGGGTCTATTAGTACAAACCCAGGAAGCAGACATTTCTATTTATTTATGCTTCTCTTGGAGATGGAATGGTTTCTGTCTAATCAGGAACTTGTCACAGTTTCCTTTCATAGAGGACTTCATAGGAGATTTTTTTCTACTCTCATCTGTTTAATGTTCCTAATAGATTTTAAAACTAGTTGAATGCATATTACTTTTAGCTTCAGAAGGTATCATGTATATTTCAGAGGCATTTAACTATTATAAATTATTTTGATGACTTAATAGGCTGTCTACATTAAATAAAGGATCTTTTTGATCATTTGACTAGGATTTATGCCTATTCCATCTTCTGTGGTCTGGATGACCTGGGAATATGATGGGAAATACTTCATGAATGGGCTGATAGCCCATTAAGCTAGACAGCAGTTGCTAACTTCAGGAAGTGGCAGTTCCTTAGCTTGACCTGAGTGACTTTGGATACAACAGTTTGCCTGTGAAACTCTCTTCTATAACATTGCTAAGTAGAAGTATCTATATAAAGCTATATAAAGAATTCATAAAAGTCTGCAAATACTCAAGCACGAAAATACAAGGTGATTCCCCCTGCCCCAGATTTCTGTTTCTTAGTTATAATCTCATATTGCAGAAGCTTGGTGATGTTATCTTAAAGCACAAAGCCATTTAAACCAAGTATTTTACCTGTCAGACTTCAAAGACTAGGAAGCAAAAGGCAGTGAGTGAATTTAAACCCAGCAGAAGCAATGACCACGTTAAATCCTGTTACCTAAGGTTTCCTTTAGAAGGTTAGACTGGATAAGAATGCAAGACCTACATGCAGGCTACCTACAAGAACTCACTACAAAAATGAACAGATGGGCAGACATTACAGCGAATGAACATTATCCACCCATCTGATAGTAGCTGTTAGCATGAGGTAGAGTAGATTTCTACTGGGGGTAGGAAGAGTTCTTTCCCTGTGACAAAAACAAAGTAATCCCAAACACTTATACAGCTAATAGCTTCTAAATACATGCTGCCCAAAACTTGAAACTTGTCAAGTATATCTCTCTACAGTTAAAGGGAGACATTTCAGCATGCCTTCCAAAACCTGATAGACACAGAGGACACTGACGCCTTGACAATACATGGTACTGCTAACACCAGAACTCATGTTCTCATGTACACATGACCCATATGTCAGGTAGACTACAGTCCAAGGCGTCAGATAAAAATCAACTATAACACCTTCAAATAGTTTGAAACTGATTCACTTTGTCTTTGTGGGTCAAAGATAAGATTAAAATGTCGTTTTAAAATGTCCAAAGATGAAAACAGCAGAATGTGTATGCTACCAAATTACTTGGAATTTTATAAAGTACTAGTCACCTGTAATAGAGATTAAGTTCTTAAGGAACCCTACTTTAGACGGAAAAAAAGTAAATTTGAAGCTCAAGGCAGAAGTAAATATGAACTGTCAGAAGAGAAATGAAATAGGAGCCAACAGAAGAAAAACTTGAGGCATCAAGAATGGTGACCAGCCCAGTGGAGAGAAACTCATTTGTTGGGGCCATAGCAGAGTACAGCTCTGGAGAGGCGGGCGGGTCTTAGAAACGAGACTGTTCCTTGCTCTTCAGCCAAGGGACTCAAACTGTCCACACAGAAGGCTGCATTCAGACGTTCACAGCAGCTTTTATTTATTGCCCAAACTGGAAAAAAGTGGCAAAAACGGTTTGGTAGGATATGATAAAAGCTCAACAAATACTATGGAGAGCTGCCCTGAGAATGAAGACAAGAGAGCTAGCTGGAACACTGGCCTGTCGCCAGGACTGACTCTCAGCCAGGAAGAACAGTACAGTATGTCTACCAAAGGGCTTCATGAGGCGCTCAGAAAACAACTTACGGGCTCCAAAAGGCCTTGAGGTTCCTCAACATCTGATAGCTTCCTGACTCTTGCTCTCAGGCCAGATGTCTTTGAGGCACATGCTTAATGAGTGCCATTGTAAAGATGACTTGATTTTGAGATGAGGTTGTACATCTTGGCATGTTTATCTGTTGCTTTGTATAAGGTACCATTACCTCTGATGGTACAATTTTAATCTGCACAAAAGTGTTGGTAGGAGGATGGGGAGAGCTAGAAGTGGAAGGAAAATTCCTCAAATAAAGTACATTGATAGGTAGCCTCATTTGATGTGAAAGTGATCTTGTGCAAAAGGAAAGGATCCTGTACTATCTCATACAGTCAACTTAGGAGCCTTACGCTCAGGACCCTACCCTGGGCAGTCCAGCAAGAAGATAAGCATGGACTTGGGAAATGAAGCAAAAGTATCTTCATTTGCAGAATATGACCAAGTATGCAGAAAAAAATCATAGAAAGTCTCCAAAAATACTCCACAGACTGTTCCTGGACACAGTGATCCATGACTTGTCAACCTCACAGAAGCAGAAATGCATACCCATGCATTTTGTATTTGCAAATAAAGTATTCAGGCCAGACAGCATGGTGGTGCAGAGGCAGGTGGATCTCTGAGTTCACTACCAGCCTGTCTACATAGTAAGTTTCAGGCTAGCTGTGGTTATATAATGACACCTCCCAACCCCCGCAAAAACAAACCAACCAACCAAATATATAGTATTCAATACTTTACTTGATATAACCAACACGTTATAAAATGGGCTTGCTCTGTTTAGGGATTTTGCCCAAATATAGCCTGACGTGGTGTTTAGATGAGACTAACTGCCTTTAAAAGGCTAGGTGTATTAAATGCACTTTCAAGAGGGCTTATCCCAACATGGCTCCATCGTCAAAGAGCATCTGCACGTTAGAGACTTTATATAAGCCACAAAAGGGGGAGCATAAGTGCTGTACATATGTGCAGCGCAGTTGGAGACTGAAGTTGGGGGGCACTGGGGCTGCAGTTCGCAACAGCACTAAAAGTATGGGACACAGAACAGACTAAGGCTAATATGGCATGTTCTAGGGGTGCAAAGCTGTTCTTCATCAATCAAAGCTCCAGGTGGCCTTTTTAGGTGATACAATAATTTGAAAAGACAGAATTCTGGAGGACTTACACCAATTCAAGGTCACTGTGCTACTGACTTAGGGGCAAGGATCCGACTGTAAGAGAACTCAGGCCAGTGTGGCTAAGTGACTCATAGTCAAGGAGCCAGTTCACTGCCTGAAGGAAACTCAGTCTACACTTGCTCCAGGGAGTCCCCCTACCTTCCATACACCGAAAAGACACACAGACCTCTGCACTCACCTGCCTTTTACATGAGTCTGAACACTAGGCCTCATGCCTGCATGCCAAGCACTTTACCTGCTGAACCATCTCCCTAACTCCAAATTTGCAGATTTTACTAGAAGAACTGCCTATATCTGAACAAAACTGAACCTTAATTCTCTCCATCCTTGACTGAACACAAATTTATTTCAGGACAGATACAGATCTGAACAAACCATGAAAAATCTTCAAAAATTTTTTTCAAGATTTCAGTGTAGGCAAAGACTTGCCAAACAACACACTAACCTTAAAATATTAACACAATAGGACTTAGTCAGAATTAAGCACCTGTTCAAGACAGAAGGAGAAATGAAAAAGCCTGAGACTTGTATTCCGTCTCCAGTGTTTTTACCATGCACAAAAGAACTGATTGAATACTTAAGGTGGGAGGGGTGTATACACACAGTTAATCCTATGAAAAGTTGCTCAATGTTACAGTTATTGATGAAATGCAAGCCAACCACATCAGATGCCATTTTAGATGCATTAACATAAATGGAAATACATGGAAATGTGAGATGTGGAGATGGCAACAAAGGCTGCAGTATATATCTTAGGGCTCCTCACTAATACCCACAGGAGCCAGAGCAACTAGTACATAATGTGACAAGACAAACTAGCTCATTAAAGGAAAGAATTTGACAAGCAGTTAACTTCTTCACTGAGTACACTGGTGGAGCCATTCCCCTTATGGCTAGAATGTAAGACAGACTGAGCTCTCACAGTCTTCAATTTTCTACCACTTTCCAAGTAACATCAGGCTAGACTAGGGCCTCCTACACATGGAGTCTAAACCACAGCAGGCAGAAGCTCTCTTCAGACTCGGTCATGGGGGCTGAAAGACAGCATTCCTGAGAGAGAAGCTCTCATGTCATCCAGAATTCATCCCTGGAGCCTAGGAGCAGATTGGTAGGGTTGCTTTGAAGAAAACAAGTCTTGGTATGAGGTTTCCATGGGGCCAATGAGTGAGCACATTGCCAGCCTCCTGTGTGTCAATCTTGGAAGCAATGCTTGGTAAATGGTCACCATACTGGGGTGATTTGTAAGAGCAGAAAGGAGAAAGCTAGGGATGGTGCGGGGAGAACTGAATGGCTTGGGAGTTTGTGAGTAAAGCTAGGCATATATCCCAAGAGGAATTTAAGACTGTGCAGTTGGTAAAGTGTCCACTGAGGAAAAGGAAGCAGGGTACTTACTTTATTTTTGTGGCTAAAATGAAATTGGGTTGGAAGAATTCTCTAGAAAGCAGCATTCAAAATGTGAGCCCTGTTCTTCAGAACAGAGAAACTTCAAAACCCAAACCAAGAGCACTGCACAAGAGATGCAGACACCTGTGCAGCCACTCTAGGGAGACCTCTGCATACCACATACAAGCTTAACAATCAAGACTAGACAACAGACAGGACTGGCAGTAGACCAGAGGACTAGATGAGGTGCTGAGAAGTCAGGTTCCATTTCATTAGGGAAATCTCAAGGCACCTTTAGTAGTGACAGGTGACATTTTTCAGCATGGTGCTAGGCTCCCCCATCTGGCTTGGGTGTCCAGAGCACACAGAAAGAAGCAATGTTAGTCTGCTCACCTGGTAGGGAACCACTCTGTTTGGCATCTGTGTCTGGGGTCCTTGGTATGCAGCAAAAACTTTTAGTTTGTTGGATGAGGGGGGCTCAACTCAGGAAAGCAGGGTGGTCCATAAACAAGGGTTAGAGACAAGTTTAAAGGAACAGTGGCCAACACTGTCACTTAGTATAAGGAACTGAAGACCGTAAAGTGAAACTGTTTTTGTTATAGAGACAGCTCTGTGATGCTGGGCCCACTATGCCCCAAAACGTTTGCATTCGGTACATGGTGCCAAGCGTGTAGCCAAAGAATTACAAGTAGCTGATGCATTTGACCAGCCTGGGCCAGCATGGAGTTGAGGTCTTGAGACTGCACCTGTTTTCAAGCTTAGGACTCACTGTGAGGGTTCAGAGTTGGAACCCAAGTGGCCATGGAGAACGAACACCAGTGCTGCCCAGTGGCCCGATGCTGCCATCGTCCACTGTCTTCTGCAGTCTCTGACACACACCCTTTCCTGTTTCTCACCGCCCCTGGAACAGTGTTCAGATGACTAATCTGATGATGGTTAAGACTGTCTTGATGAGGCTGTGAGGTGCCAGCATCACTCTAATAAACACAAAGGCACGTCCTAAGACTGTCTTGATGAGGCTGTGAGGTGCCAGCATCACTCTAATAAACACAAAGGCACGTCCTTTCCTCAGAAACCTGATACTCAATGTGTTTGTAGGCAGAAAGGAGAGATGGCATCAAGCTCTGAACCCACCAGATAGGAAAAGAGGGGGCAACTGGGAATTTGGATTCTTAGTAGCATCTTCATTCCTGAGAGATGGTCTTGTTTATGTACATATGGCCTATGCTGGCCTTAAACTCACAATCCTCATGCTTCACGTGGGATTTAAGGCATGTACCACGATATCTGCCTCTTAGTAGCTACATTAAGTTAAATATTAAGTCCATTCATTATGATAGGTCTCTACCACACAGGGTAAAACCTAAAAGTAGCTTGAAGGAAAGAAAATGAAACAAAACCAAAAGCTGTCTAGGTGCCTAGCACACACCTGCAATCCTAACTTCTCAGGAGACTGAGGAGAGGGGCAAAGGCTGCTTGAGCTTGGGCAGCACAGTGAGATGAGACTTCTTCTCCAAGACACACCCATAAACAAATAAATAAGAACAGGTTTTAAACAAGAAAATAAGCATGAAGAGTGACCTTTAATCTGCTGTGTTGTCTGTGCATCTAACACAAGTTCTCTTCCTTATTTGACCAAGAGAGAGGAGGAGCCCACAGCCAGGGAACATGGCTAAAATTACGTCTGATCATCTAGACTAGCAATTCTGATAGGAGCAGAACCAAACTCCAAACATGACCACAGCCCACACAGAACACAAGGCAGATTCTATAGATGTAAAATATTTTATTTGTAAATGGTGATCTTCTAAATCTGTGTCCACAAATTCCAAAACCCATAACACTCTGTATACTTCAAAAAATTCAATTTTTGCCAACATTAGATACTATTATACAGAACAGAAAACAACAAAAACCCGGTAGGACAAATACTGGTAGGATGTCAGAATATTGTACAAGAGAAGAAAAATATTCAAGAAACAAATTTCATACAGCTATTTATCAAGAGAAAAATATATACAATTGATTTATTCTGTAAGATAAAAATACATCATGCCATATACATTACAAGCTGAGAGCCGCGTCACTGAATGTACGCCCAGCTCACAGTCCACTCAAATTGTGCACACAAAACTTCATTTTATACTTAGCCTGTGAAGTGTCAGTACCAGAATTTTTAAGTACAAAATAAAAAGCTAACCTGGTTCAAATGCTGATTAAATTTCTACAAGCAAACACAAAACAGTGTGTTTTTTTATTAAAGAAATGTAAACAAACAGTTCATACAAACACATTTTTAAAATTACATCTTCGAAAAACCCTATTGCCGGAGTCCTGCAGCTGGGAGCATAATCACATCTCTCACTCACTCTCGCTCTCTTTTTTTTCTTTTTCAAATTTTTATGTTAAATAGAAGGCTAAGGAGTTGGGTTAGGTCCCTGCTACATGACTCTATTATGTTTACATAATTCTGTGTGGTCGGAAACAAAGTTCTAATCAAAACTACTTTTGCTGAAGAAAAAAATTCAGCCTCCATTTGGGTGTGTGTTTAAGCCGTTATTCACAGTTATCACAAATTGTAAGCACAAAAAAACCTGACTGAAGAAGTAGGGATGCAACAATATAATATGAAACATTAGTTTAAATCACCAACAGCTATAAAAGTTGTAGTTGTAGCACACGCGCTGCTCTGTCAGAAGTTAGGTGTAGAAAACAAGCACTAAGAGACAGTTTCCAAAAAGCCCAGACACACCAGGGCAGAATTTTGGTTATTACATAATTATAATGGCATATTTAATAACACAAAATTATATTGTAACATCCCTACCACGGTTATAAGCACCCGAGCTGCTGCAGCGCCTGGTAGCATTTGGTCAATAACTATTTTTATACTGTTTTTCTCAAAATATTTACATATTTGTACAAAGTAACAGGGTTTGTTAGTTCTGCAGGTAACAGCAGCAGCTTGGCTTTCTTCTAACTTTTATTTAAAAATAGCTTCATTCACTTATTCAATAAATACAAAAAGTTTCTCTTATTTTACAGAAATCAAAAACTACAATAAACTGACTCATGGAATCAAGTATTCAAATGTATTTAGTGCAAGTTATTATCCCTTAGCTCTATCCCTAAGGAAGTCATCTCAGTACATTCCTTGATCAGTGGTGTCCACTTAGTTAAACTCAGGGCCTGCCCCTGTCAGTAAGGCGTGGCCAGCACTCTGGACAGCCCCCTTCGCTGGTGATTTCAGTCTTACATTCATAGGAAGGCCCCCACCCTGGGGCAGGGCAGCCGCCGGCTCTTTGCCCCAGTAAAAGTTTCTCCTTAGTGAGACTAACAAAACAAAACAAAACAAAACCCACCCACAAGGAAACAAAAGGAGGGAAAGAAAAGAAAAAGGAAAAAAAAAGTGCTGGACCATTCTGTGACTCTGCTGACCTCAGTGCACAGCAAGGCAGCCTTGGCTGGCTTCCTCTGTGCTGTGCTTCCTTCAGACAAAGGCCGAGGAACCAGAGCTTCCAGAAGCTGTTTTTCAAAAAGTCAGAAAACAAAAATATCTTTCTGTCTGTAAAATCCAATGAAGTGTTGAGTCGCCTCTTCCTAGGGACGAGCCGCCCGCTGAGATAGCAAGGAATGCATTCAGTTCATCCACTTCCGGCAATTCACCGCTCCACAGTGACATGGAATCTTGTGCTGGTCATCTTCAAAGTCAAACTTATAATCATAGCAGAGCTGCCCATGGCAAAGACACTGTGTGAGACAGGGCAGTGCCCCACTTCCATCTCCCTCATTTTTCAAAACCAGCAAGCAAAACAAACATAAGCCAAAGCAAGCCTTGGTTTGTTGAGGTCCCATGGAACCTTGCAGGGGGATGGGGTGGGGTGGGGTGGGGTACCACAAAAGGAAGTTGATCTAGAAGTGCCATGTAGATTTGCAGGATATGCTGAGTTTCTATGTCTTCTCATAGTATTCTCTTCACCACTTTGAACAAGAGGAGGACCAATACTCCCTCAAACCATAGAAGGCTCTCCTACTTTGAATAGAGATGAACTTGTCCTTGTCAACATCATGGCTTTCCCCTTTTCCTCATGTGGATGGAAGCCTCTGAAGAAGCCTCCTCTACTTGAAGGTCCTACAAACTTACTAGCTAACTAGAATTTGCCACTATGGAGAGAAGGAACATTGCAGATGAACCATAAAAATGATCTGGGGCTATGTCCAATCCCCTTCATTGCCTATACTACCAACATCTGTACCTGGTCTAACATCTTTGTGACTATGACATAACAGTTTAGAATGTGAATGTTAACTTCCATCATCCCAAACCTATCTTCAGATAGCATCTAAAACCTACCAACACCTCATGTCTCATCAATTAATGCACTGATTGAGCATTTCCTTTTGTCCTGTGATGACAAAGTCAATGCCATCTTTTCCACAGTGGAACATGATGGAGTTCAGGGCACCTTGAATCTGTTTTCCAACCATGGGCACTTGTATTTGGCTCAGGATAAGCTAGTGTTCTCCTCAGAGAAAGAGCTGTTTTGGATCAACATTCAAAGTCTATAGAATTCTTACTCAAATTCCAGGCCAACCAACTGGGTGGGAAGCAGTATGACTCCCACCAAATAAGCTTTATACCTTTGCCTCCTCCATCCCATAAAGCCATAAAGCCAAGTGAGGGGCAAGGCACAGTAAATCTCTTGGGTCTTTCCTAACTCAGACATCAGACATTATCTGGAAGGAAGAAAATTGCACCTGCAGAGCAGCTGTGCTGAGAAAAGAAGTTACTGCCTTTTCTTAGGTGTTTGCTGAGTTCTTCCCCCCATGGAAGGACATGATATATCTCCATTTTACGGAAAACAGGCTTGGCAAAGCTAGAGGGTGTGTACAAGATGACTCAAAGAGGAGAGTCACTAGGCTGGGTTCTGCAGGGCCTGTCCTGGAGCGATGTGTCCTGGGCCCTGGCACCAGGATGTTCTTACATGCCTGTTACTGTGAACTGTACAGTGAGCCTTAACCTAGCATGTTAATTTAAAAAGCACATTCTAAAAGGACCAAGTAAATAGGTGTGATCTTATGCTCTGCCCACAGAAGACTGGGGCTTCATCACAGTGAACATATCTAGGTTTCCCAACACTGCTGTCTTTTCAAGAGCTTTGCCATGAACATCAATTCCAGACTTAGGGCACTAGATTCAAGGTGTTGATGCCATGTGTGAAAGCCAGAGTTGGGAAATGTAAATGAGGCAATTAATACTAACAATAATCTTAGATGGAAAGCTAGCCCAAAGTCGCCTCTGAGATACTAGAAACAAATGTCAAGTCTTACATGAAACATTTTAAAGACACAAAACACCCACATTACATATCTGATATGAAATTTTCTAAGTGTGCACATGAACAAACAGGAACATCTGGCTCCCTAAACTTGTGCATACAGCCCTTCCAATAATACATCATGTGCATTATCAAA
Organism: Peromyscus leucopus; assembly: GCF_004664715.2. NCBI lineage: Eukaryota > Metazoa > Chordata > Mammalia > Rodentia > Cricetidae > Peromyscus > Peromyscus leucopus. Next base: position 62,337,478 of record NC_051065.1, read on the forward strand.
TCCATGCAACTGCCTGAGGTGGCAATTCCATGTCAATTAGATGTCAAATCAGTGACAGGCATCATCTTGAGAGGGGCATGTCAGACTGTTCAGATTAGGGGACAAAGGATCCTAAGACATGTGGTGCTGTGTTGGTCGGTTTAAGAACTATCACATGGAAGAAGCTGGCATTTGAATGCTTGAAGTGAGATGAACAGCTGGCAAACTCTGGGTAAGGGGCAAGTATCTAAGAATAATGTGATAGGAACCCCAGAGCCATGAACTGCTACATCCTGGAACAGACAATAGGTAGATTCCCTTACCTCTTCTCCTTTCTGGATTCTCCTGTTGGAGCTGATAATAATCTTGTGTCCTCTCTCAAAGGTCACTACTTCAGCCACACAGTTAGGGGCACACGAATGGTTAATATACCTGCAGGACAAATCAGAAAACTGAACGTGATTAACAATGAGGAGCTTTCCCCTCTAAAGGAAACTAATGACATTTCTATTGATGTGTTAACAAATCAAGTGTGAAGACCTCCACTCAGTCCACTGCACAGCCCCAGTGGGGACAGTCCTACCCAAGAAAGCCCTCTGGGCCAATGGTCCTCCTGCCTCACCTTGCAGGCCCTCCTGTGAGTGTGGCATCGATCACGTGGTCATTGTCCATGCGGAACATGTACACGCCTCGGTTCTAAAGAGAAGGCAGGCAGTCATCAGTGTGATCTGAAGCTCCTTCACTTTGCACTCATAGTATGTGCTAAAAGCACCCTGGTCACATTCCTGTGGACCCCACCAAACACAGCTAATGCATTTATGATGGGTCAGTGTGAACATCAGATGGAGTGTTTGTAGAGCTGGGGGTATTAATCTACAGTTACATATGGGCAAGTAACCCCAACTACAAAAGATGATGGTGAAGGGAAGAGATGAGAGCTATTTAAGAGTCTGCAGCTATGGCTTCTGTTCACGACTGAACACACATGGCAGTGCTCTTCAGATGTCTGTGGTCAGTTTATACAGTACCTGGGACTCATAAAGCTTCTCTTTCCTGTTTGCAACTTCATTTCGAATAATTGTTCCAATGTACTCAATGACCATGGTGTGTTTTTCAATGTCTCTAGCAGCATACAGGCCCAATCCCTAAATAGAAGGAAAAAAGGATTGTACACATTCCAACAGATTCAACAGACCTTTATTCTCTTCCTAAAAATGTACTGCACTTGGAGTCTTATCCAAAGCCATATTTAAGATTTCACCTACATTCAAGTGAGGGCCACTGACTGTATTGTTTTCTGAAATTTAAAAATCTGACAATCAGCCACACAGTGGTGGCACATGCCTTTAATTCCAGCACTTGGGAGGCAGAGGCAGGCGGATCTCTGTGAGTTCAAGGCCAGCCTGGTCTACAGAGCTGGTCTACAGCCAGGACTGCTACACAGAGAAACCCTGTCTTGAAAAACAAAACAAAACCTGACAATCCTGCTCCTTTCAACTTTATATCATTACATTGTTCTTGTGTCCTTTTTTAAAAAACTGTCCTCAGGCATGGATAGCAGGCTAACTATCGTTGAATGATCAAGTTCCCACAGAAGGGTAACTTAGGAAGCCTCTCTATTCTGCCTTTCACTATGGAAAGACACAGCAGATGTGGCCCCTCAGCGCCGGTCATCCTTACCACCAGTACAGTGAGCCAAGTACACTATAGTTGGCAAGGTGCCCACTCGCAACATCCTACACCAGCAACACCAAGGGGATGAAGACATATCTGTAAATGCTACTGTGGACTGGCTGGCTGCATTTTCCACTAGGCTTGCTAAGTTACCATCCACCAGGTAAACTAGTGCCTTCTGTATGAAGTTAGCCCGAAGAAACTCCATAGAATAATTACATTCAATAGAACAGGAAGCAGGAGAACTATAAAGGATTATGAATATTACAAAGTAGTTTATATTTGATTCTCAGTTTCCTAGAAATAATGGAATAAGGCAAAACAGAAAATATTACTTTGTTCTAATTACCATGAAAGGTAGAAAAATGTACAGGATACTGCCCCCTAACCTCACTATTGGGGTTTGAACCTGGGGCTTCATGGGTGCTAGAAAAACACTGAAGTATATTTCTACCTCTTTATAAGTGTTTTGAAACAGGATCTCACTAAGTTGTCCAGGTAGTCCTTGAACTTCAAGTCCTCCTGAAGTGGCTGGGATGACAAAAACTCTGAACTGCCTAACACACTGGAGCCTTATTTGGCAGCTTCTACTGTCTAGGCCAGTGCCTGGTAAATCTTGTAATGCACTAAGAAGTGGTAGCAAAGAAAGCTGTGGGAAAATATTATACTTCAAAAAATACATATTCATAGATAATTTGCATTTTCTTCCCATAATTTGGGCTTGTGCTTTTGATTCTGACCAGGGAAGAAACTATGGAAAAAAAGAAGAGAAACTGTGGAGATCAAGTCCTGCTCATGGCATCTGCCAGACTCCTCAATGGAGCACACAGGAAGGAGTTGCCAAGTCAATAGATATCTGCATGTCACAAACTTGTCTTTAAAAAAGAAACTCAGCCGGGCGGTGGTGGCCCACGCCTTTAATTTCAGCACTTGGGAGGCAGAGCCAGGCGGATCTCTGTGAGTTCGAGGCCAGCCTGTGCTACCAAGTGAGTTCCAGGAAAGGCACAAAGCTACACAGAGAAACCCTGTCTCGAAAAACCAAAAAACAAAACAAAGCAAAAAAAAAAAAAAAAAAAAAAAAACAAAAACAAAAACCCACATATGCAGTATAAATGGTTCCAGGTGTGACTCCAATGTGAACCAGAATATAGAAAGAATGTGGGCGCAGATCAATATTTTTGGGATCAGCATAAGCAAACAGTCCAAACTGATGCCTGTTCTGAGAACCTAAAGTATAGTAGTAGTAGTGGTTATAAGATCAAGTTTAGCACAGCAGGTTGTATACTAAATGGCATTACAATAAGAGGCTATACAATGAAAAGAAGTAAAAAAAAAAGTTGAGTTTTTTTTTTTTTGTAATGATAAACTAGGAGAATACAACCTATGGTGTGTGTACAGAAAAGATATAAACTTGTGCGTTGTCTATATATAAAACAAAAAAAAAAACCTTTGTAAGAAAAAAGATACTAGAGTTTCTAGTGGGTATAAGATATTTAATATGGGAAGAAAATCTAACACTGCACGCTGGTACAAACTGAAAGGGACAAAGGTCATGAAACATGTAATTCTCAAAAAGGCAGGTCCAAAGGCCAGTCAGTCAGGAGCTGTATTTAAGACTCAGTGTCAGAGGCTGGAGAGATAGCTCTGTGGTGAAGAACATTTCTTCCTACTCCAGAGGAACTGAGTTCCATCAACTCCTAGCACTCACAACAGCCTTTAACTCCAGCTCATGGGGGTCCAATGTTCTCTTCTGGCCTCAGTGGACACATACACTCACATGGTCCACATACCCACACACAGACACATAAATAAGAATACATTTTTTAAAAAGATCTCAGTGTCAGTCTACACCTACCGACCCGACAAAAATATAAAAAGGTGGGAATACACTACATAAGAGAAAACCAGAATAGTCACAGACTGCAGAAAGATACCAGTAATTCTGGCCTTTTTGGAAAATATATTACTAAAATAAAAAGCAAATATGGTTTTGCATAGAAGCCTTACTTTCTAGCTTATACTCCAGATGACTGAAACTATCAATACTAAGATACGGGTGGCACGGCATTTGTCGTGACACTGTCAACAGCAGCACAGTGGTGTCATCACAGTTCATCATCATGAAGCATCACACAGTTTAATGAGAATACACTGGGAGACCTCAGCTAATGTAGAGAACTCTGTGTGTTAGTGGGGAAAATCGAGTCTAGACAATATGATTCTGTTTTTAGAAATGTATATATGTATGTGTTCCCAAGATATAAGCACAGAAACACTTAAGACATCTACTACCATCACCATGGTCACCAAAGAAGTGAGCAAAGAGAGGAATGCTAAGAGAAAAAAAAAATGACAGAAAGCCAGAACTCTCAAAAATGATTCAGGTTGTGTCAACGAAGATGGCTCAGTGGATGAAAGTGCTGATTGCCAAAGCCTGAGACACTAAGTTAATCATTAAAGCTCAAGTAAAGGTGAAAGGAGAGAAGCGACTCCCAGAATTGTCCTCGGACCTATACATGTACACCATGGCATAGACATCCTCATACATGTCCACAGTGCGAAATAAAATTTAAAACATGATTCAGATTAATTATGACTTGAAGACACAGTCAAGATCCTGTCAAAGACATTCCTCAAGAATGGGAACAGGCACAGAATGAACAATCGCTATCTAAAATGCAAATGAGGAGAAAAGCAACTGAAACCCGCAGAGACAGGACACTACATGTCCACATAATCTCAAAGAGGGTCATAGCAGAGAGAAAAGAACATGAAACAAGACTTCAAACAAAATGATAAGTGAAAAGAGCTCCTAGCTGGTTGTTAAACATTTATAAGAAAGATTGGTCAATAAAGTAGCAGACATTTCAGAAGAGCAAAACAAGGAACCCAAAATCAGAAGTAGGAAAAAAAAACCGTGAAGAAGGCAGATGCTCAGCTAAGTCATGAGATTGGCTGAGCCCCTCCAGAGCTGGGTCTCTGGGGTGGGCAGGCCCCTAGTCTACACTTGGAGACCAATGGTGGTCTCTGGGTACAAACGGAGAGAAAGCCGAGGACAGGAACAAAGAAGGATGCTCAGGCTGACAGAATTATTCACCAGGAGAAGAAAGTGATAAAGAGGGCCTTATGCTAGGCATGTTTGCAAAATGTCTAAGAACAAGAAGATTCTAGAAACTACCATTAAGGAGGAAAGAGCCTACACTAAACTCGTAAGAATCTCTACTGAACATAAACACTGGTTTCCAGGAAGAGGCTGGAACTTGGAAGATGGTGGGGTGACTTAACAGGATCTTATGGCAGGATGGATCTGACGACAGAGATGGACTTGGGCACTGATAGATCTATTCAACAACATAAGGAGCTTGGGTACTGCAGAAGTTTACCAAGTAGGAACTTTATACTTTTCATTCTAGGACAGGAGGGATGTTGATTAGACATGTCAGTATTAAGATCATAACTTAGGAGTTGAGGACTATAGGTTTAATTTTAAATGCCTACATTTAGATACTCCACTGTCTACCAGAAATGTGCAATGATTTCATGAAAATGCAGTACTCAAGAGATGTAACTTCCAAAGCTGCAGTGTTACATGCAAGTATTTATCAAGTTTTTTGTTTGTTTGTTTAAGAGTAGCCCTGGAACTCATGATCTTCCTGGCTCTATCTTCCAAGTGCTGGCATTTATTTTTACTTTTCACATGTGCTTGTAAACAGTTCTACTGAGCTGTTCAAAACTCAGTATATGCAAAATTCTGTTTTGCCACAGTCTTTAACAAGATATAAACGTGTGAATTCCCGAGGGCTGCTTTCTACTGGAGGTCCAGCACCAAGTTCTAAGGTTACAAACTACAGTCCTCATGTTGCAAACTGACAAGGTGGTGGAACACAACAGGGTGGGGATGAGCTCAGTGGTAGAGTACTTGCTTAGTACACATAAGGCTCTGGGTTCAAATCACAGAAGCACAAAAACAAAAACAAGTCACACATTCCTCACCTGGATCCGAGACCGGGCCAGATACACATTAGATTTCCATTCAGTCTTCATTCTCCGGTACTGGGATGACTTGGAGTGGACGAACTGTTTACTGTAGGGTGCATTCAGCTCGCCAGTGACTGTGCTCTGAAAGGACTTGGAGGTGCTGGTGCTATTCAAGGTGTGAGGCCTACAGATGATGATGTGCCAACAGGAAAATAAAAGGACAACTGAAGACACCTCTGAATAGTGTAAAAGCCAAGCCATTAAAAGTCTTACTGACAGAAACATACAGAAAGCTGCCTAGCAGAGACACAGTGCGTCTTCTGAAGTTGTCAGGCACATACACAGCCAGAGACAGCAGGGTTTATAAGCAGCAGACAAATAAAGCACAAAACCCACTAAGGTGCCTAGAAACCCTGGGCTGTACTATGTGAAGATGAAACAAGATACCTTAACACAAACCTCTTGACATGGGCGCTCATTTTGGGTTCAGAACGAGCACAACCTGTGGGGTTAACGGCAAGGGGTAGCTCCATGAGAGGATTTCGGCCATATCGGAAGGTGTAGTTTTCACATGCTTCAACCCCAGGTAGCTTAAAAAAAAAGGAGGAAAATGCAGAAAAGGTAACTCATCTGCTAATATGGCCAAGGATATAATCTACAGTGGCCAAAAGATGCCCCAGGGTGAAAATAATCTAGAAATATTTTCTTCCCCATCTGTGACCTATTTAATATAATGAGCCTGCACTCCTAACTATTTGAATAATGTGTAAATCCAATTCCAAAGCAAAACTTGGTAAGCCCAGGCCACTTTTCCTTGAGAAGATTAATCCCCAGAACCAATACACCAACCAAAGCCCTCCTGAATGTGAATTAGGATCTGATGTTTCAGTTTACAAATAGGAAGCAGTGGTCACGACCTAGTGGACGTGTTTGTCTAGATGTTTAAACCTCTTTAAAAAGCAGTTGGAGGTGCCTATGTGACTTGGTTTCTGGATCACCACACTTCTGTCACCTGTGATCATGAGGCATCACCCTCACTGTTGTAGCAGTACTGGTGCTAAGTTCAGGTTCACTAGAAAAGTGACTGGCATGTCCAAAGGTCTTCTTTACTCCCCCTCCCTTTCTTTAAAAGAATTTATTTTATTTATTCCTATATTTATGGAGAGAGAGAGAGAGAGAGAGTGAGAGAGAGAGAGTGTGTGTGTATGTGTGTGTGTATACACTAGTGCCATGATGAGCCTTTGGAGGTCAGAGGACAAATTGTGGGAGTTGGTTCTGTCCTTCCACCATGTAAGTCTTGGGGTGAACTCAGGGTTGTCAGACTTAGTAGCAGCGCCTTTACTTGCTGAGCCATCTCACCAGCTTGGTCTTCTCTTCTGCTAGGCTATTATTTATTCACTTTCCAGTTCTGAGAGTCCCATGGAGGCCCTCAGGCACTTGGAGCCAGCACTGCACCACTGAATTAGAACCTCAACCTTCTTTGACTTTTTCTAAAACTCTGAGATAGGGTCTCACTAGGTTACCCAGACTGATCTTCAACTCATATGTCTATTTCAGCATCCTAAGTACCTGCCATGACAGGCCTTCACCACCAGGCCTGGCTCTAGAACACAGTTCTAGTGAAATACATTCCTCAAGTGTTACACAGAGTCATTGCCAAACATACCTACATTCAGAGAAGACACTAGTCACTGCTGCTGCAACCTACTGCCCTCTGGGACCACCTGCCTCTTGGTCCAGAGCAAGAGAATGTCAAGAAAACTTAAAAGGGGGGGGGGGACATTCTGCAAAACACCAGAACTTCATCAGGCCAAGAGTATCTCCTCAACCATGGGATAAACAGGACATGATGACACGAACTGCTCCTCTGAGAGAACCACCCACACTCATTTCCCTGTAAGAATGGACCAGTCTTAGAAAGGAGGAATGTTTCCGTGGGTGGCAGAGTGAGCATGCTGGATCAGGCTGTGACCGGAACACTTACAGATTCTGCTATCCGTGCCACTGCGGAGACAGTCAAGCCAAACAAGTCCTCTCCTCTCAGGTATGCAGGGAAAAGCTGCAGCATTTCAGAGTTCTTCCTCACACATGCCACAGGCTCCAAAATTTTATCCCAAACATCTACATATGAACAAGAAAATAATTTTATGTTGAATTTCCTTTTAGATAAACAAAGAGAAAAACTGGACACCGTACAAAATTAAGAGAGGATAAAGAAGAGTCATTCATAAAGACCTACTAGCTTTCAAGTAAAACCTATTGGGCAGCAATGTAACAAACATGTTTGTTAAAAGGTAGCAAATTATTTTATTTTCTGTATTTTATTTTTTATTTATTTTTTGTTATTTCGAGACAGTGTTTCTCTGTGTAGTTTTGGTGCCTATCCTGGATCTTGCTCTGTAGACCAGGCTGGCCTTGAACTCACAGAGACCCACCTGGCTCTGCCTCCCAAGTGCTGGGATTAAAGGTGTGTACCACCACTGCCTGGCCCACGCAACTTATTTTTAAGACTCAATAAAATCTGGATGAAAATTATGCCATCTTATGGATGTCAAACAGCAAACATGAAAGAAGTTAGTGAATTCAACTGGATATGTAACAAAGAAAACACTTGGTTAAAAGTGACTAATTCAATTACTAATGGCTACAAATAGGCATTCCCTCAGATGAGAATTAACACACAAAACTGTGCCATGTTTTTATAACTATGAAAACATTTTAAAAGCAGCTCTTGCCAGGGGTGGGGGTTGGGGTTTGGGGGTTGTGCACACCTTTAATCCCAGCACTCAGGAGGCAGAGGTAGGCAGATCTCTGTGAGTTGGAGGTCAGCCTGGACTACAGAGTGAGTTCCAGGAAAGGTGCAAAGCTACACAGAGAAACCCTGTCTCGAAAAACCAAAAAAAAGAAAAAGAAAAAAAAAAAAAAGAAAAGAAAGCAGTTCTTTAGTACTTCCTACATCAATAAAAATGAAAAGATAGGCATGCTCAGGAATACAAAACGAAGTTTCTAATTCCCAGTTCTAAATCTAAAGCTGAGATAGGATAATATCCTAACCGTGCTTTACATATGGTCCCTGCTTTCTCATAATTGACCCTGAGAGGAGCTCCAAGGTAAATGACAGACAAACCTTATCAACTCTTCTGTTCAAACCTGTATAAACTGCAGAGAGAAGAACAAGGTGTGGTAACACAAAGAGGCTAAAATTTGCATTGACAAAAAAATCCTAATGAAATGATCATGGAAAAAACAAACACTTGACATAAAACATCTATCTGCCTGACAATAGCACACAAGTAGATCTCACCTTTAGGTGATGAATCACTTAAGACCAGGTCCTCATGGCCTTGCTCTACAATCCTGATGACAAACACTGGCCGTCCATCTTTCTCCTCAATGGAGCACAGGTAGCGGCAGCGTCTGTTGGCATAGCGCGTACTCCAATATAACCGGCTGGCTTCATAGCCCACTGGAAAGAGTGCTTTAGGAGAGTGGAATGCTTGCATCTGTTGTGGAAGCAGCTGACCAATGGTGTGGAAGATGAGACTGCCAACACGAAAGGTATGGTCCCGTTCTCCTCGCTGAACGATGCTAGCAATCTGCCGCACCTCATCGCGTTGCACATAGACCCTCCTGAAGACTGCAAAGTAACTTAACTCTTGCTCGTGGATTCCCTTTGGTTTGTGCATGGGGCAAAGCATTGTTTTGTCCTTAAAAAACATGCATTGTGCTTTAATGGCGCAAGTAAAATGATAAATGTTGGTGCATCGAAATCTGTGACATCCACTGGTGGCGCCTGTCTTATGACAGAAGACACATTTCATTTGTAGCCCTCTCCTCAGTGCTAGCTCGACATTTATTAAGGCACCAGCCTGTGTCTCATAGACCTCTGTGGACCACAGAGCACAATTCAAGTGGACCCACAGGTCCAAGTCAAGGTTGAGCAGTCTTGCTGGTCCATCTGTTAGCCCATCACCTTCTTCGTGACAAAAGCAACACTTTCGATAGTCTTTGGGCACAGGGTCAGGTTTAAGAGAAGTGCCCAATTTCCTTAGAAACTCATCGATTTCATCCTCACAAGGTGGTTTAAAGGTCCCCTTGGGAATGACAATATGAATACTCCACTTCTTCCACTTCATTCCTCTCCACTTTTTATTGAGTGGTCTACAGTCTTCAAGCCCACCATGAACAGTCCTCAGGCGAGGCTTTAACTTGACTGTCACCTTGAGCTCATCAGGCTTGGACTCTACTTTGGCTGCTTCAAAGGCTGGAGGGAAGGTTATAGGAGGTGACGGAGGAGGGGAAACTTTTTCCTGGAACTGAGGGAGACAGTGTACATCCAAAGTGGAGATGTTGTTGCTGTACTGGTGAAATGCTTTGGAAGGCTCCTTCATAGGGGACTGTGGCAGTGGAGGAAGGGATTCCTGGGCAGGAAAAAAAAAAAAAAAACCATGAGAAAAAGGAAGGATTTACATGTCCTTAAAGCACTTCTAGTGAGAAGTTTAATGGAATATGACTTAAGGCATAGGTGAGTAATTTTTTGGGCACAGCAAGTAGATGTGAGGATGGCCATTCAGGAGTAACAGAAGCTGAAGAAGGGGAAGGGCGAGGGGTTCCCTGTGCCTTTCCTATAAAGTCACAATCTGGAGAATGCTCTGCTCTTGAATGTTCTTGGGATATCCCCCTTCCTAACTGTAACAAAAAAAAAATGATTTTAGAAGGTCTAATTCAATTTGGACAACAGATCATTGTTTTTAAGAACATGGTAGCATCACCTAAAAAGGATTCATCTCTACTCATTGTTTTGTCTGTTAATCTTGGGCTTAATCAACTAGCATGGAAGAACAGAAAGAAAAGAAGAACCCTGTCAGTGAGTAAATCCTGTGGATTCTCTGAACCCCTCAGGTAAGACCAGCTGCTCAAGGAGTTGGGCCAGGAGAAAAGTGCAAGCACCTTTCAGGTATGGGATAGACCATCAGAATCAAAACAATAAAGCCATATGCTTTCCTCTTCTCACATCCTCATCCTAAGAGGTGCCTCATATTAAATCCACCCCATGTATCATCTTAAGAAACTACATGATAAAAACCCACTCCTACTCTCTAGGAATAAATTTTAGTTAAAAGCCTAAATTTATTTTTTAGCTTGGATTATATTGTACTAGGGAGGAATGAATACATGTTAAAAATTAGTGTTTCTTGAATACTCTTTTCTGAGAGTCATATTAATGAAATTATCTTGAATAATTTCTTGACTGGTGGTATTACTTTACAGGAAATTTTTCCTTCAAAATACATCATTAAAAATGTATCATTTGAACAATTACATTGTTAGCTATACAGAGCAGCTAGACATGCACAAAATGATTTCCCTTACAATGCAGGAATAGACAGAATTTTCTTTTTTAGAAACCTTTCCTACTGAACAATAAAATAAAAATAATTAGTAAGAAGTTTGTAATTAGTATAATGCAACATTCTTGTACCAGTAATCTATTTAATTCTACACTCTTAAAATGTAGTTGGGCTAGGGGCTGGAGAGAGATAGCTCAGCAGTTAAGAGCACTGGCTGCTCTTCTAAAGGACCAGAGTTCAGTTCCCAACACTCCTGTGGTAGCTTATGACTGGTTGTTACTTCAGCTCCAAGGAGTCCAATGTCCTCTTCTGGCCTCCAGAGACACCACACACGTAACATACATATACATTCATACTACACATCTATACATGTAAATAAAATTAAGTCTAAGAAAAATACAAAAACATTTTTTAAAGAAAATAAAATTAATCTGTGTATGGTGGCATACACTTGTAATCCCTGTACTCAGAAGTCTGAGACAGAAGGGTTAACTGTGAGTTGGAGGCCACCTTGAGCTACACAACAAAACTCTTGCTTAAAACAAAAAACAAGATAGATGGCAGACAAGCAAGGGTCCCAGGTAGGCACCAGGCCAAGGCAGGAGGATTATGAGTGCAAGGCAGTTCAGTGAGACCCATTTCAACAATAACAATTAAAAGAGGAGCAGGAAATAGTGGTAAAGTAGTAAGCTAGCAGGGATTGGGCCCTAAATTCAACCCTCAATTCCACTAAATAAATGAGTGTTAGGGTGGAATTTGCACCTTTCCACTTTTTGTCTAATAGGTTATTTAATAGGGGAAAATATAGCTGAAGGCTATTTCAGGCTTGTCTGTCAACTCATTCAGTATCTGATTAGGATTTCTCTATAGGAGCTCTCTGAGGGAGAGACATGTAACTCATAAGGCAGAAATCCCTCATTACATACTTCTCTCACTTTACCTTGTTTTCTGGGTTTTTTGCTTGTGCAGTTGATGAATAAAGAATAAAGCAGTTATTACTACAAAAGACAATATCCTTTTCCATCCTTTTGGTGTTCTCTCGGGAACCCTGAAAAGCAAAGGGAAATATGTGGGACCTCAGTAAGACACAAGCTAACAAAACCAGTACCACAAGGATGGCTAATTCTCAGATGATATTCAAAATTGACTGTTCTCTATCTTCCAATTGTGATGGCACTGTCCCAGTATTCACCATCTGATAATTTTCCACATAAATAATAATGCAGAGCTGGGCCTGGTGGTACACGCCTTTAATCCTAAGACTTGGAAAGCAAAGGGAGGTAGAACTCTGTGACTTAAAGACCAGCCTTGTTTAGGAGAGTCAGGGCTATAGAGAGAGAAAATGTCTTAAAAAACATAACAAACAAACAACAACAACAACAAAAAAAAGCAGAAACTACACTGTTCATCTCACTGTAGTTTAAAAATGTTCTCCTTATCATGAACAATTTAACAGTCTGCTGTAGCTATTTGGTTTGAAGCCGAGCACATCTAATATGTGCTTGTATATCATGTCCCATGAAGCACTTTGTCCTGATGCAGGAGTCATTGCCAAGAACATGGAGGTAGGGTGGGTCACTAGAAGAACAGTAAAGTACCTTGTTCACAAAGGTCAGATCTTTGAATGACTTCCGCACACCACTTCCAAGAATAACCACTTTGCAGTGACAGCACCACTGTGGTCGGAGTGAGGCACTTTCTGCTATACCATGACTGGAATCTTTATAGCCAGAAAGACCTACAGGCAATGGACTTTTGTTAGCAATGAAAACTGACCAAAGATACAGGTAACACACAGCATAAAATTAAACTGTAGCAAGCAATTACAACATGGATTATTGACTTACTTTATATTATGTTTTAACAAAAAATCTTCTAAACTATGGTGACAAGGCATCTAATATCTGACACTGTGGTAGAAATAAAGGAAAATACCCACTCCTAAATAACTGGAAAAAGAAGCTAGTATGAAAGAATCAAACAAAAGCAAAACACTAAGATCCTCAAATGTGTACAGTGTATCAACAGAGACCAGACCCACTTCTTTACAGGTAATGGGATACTGCAAGTTCTGTGGGAGATAAAGAGCAATGGGTACAAATGACTTGTGTGATTTACAGCATCAGAGAGAAATGAAAGCCAAGTTATATTTTGAATGAATACTGAAGGATCAGAAGAGCAAGTCTACATACACAGAGTGCATCTCCTGAAATAGAGAGGTGGAAGGCAAGGCAGAAAACGGAAAGAAAAATAAGAAACAAGTAGCCAGCAGCTAAGATTGCAAAGAGTTAAAATTTTTAACATAGGTAACTTTTAAAAAGAGTTCAAAGATGAGAAATGAGAAGCAACCAGATTCTAGTAAAAGTTTAGGGCAGCCAAATTCTTACAAGGAATCTGGGGAATGAGGAGGTGGTGAGGAACGGGCTAGCACATAAGAAGCCAGTAAGCTAGAGGAAAGGCAACTTCATGGCAGGCCTGAGGAAGATGTGCTAGTTCTCAGATATGGGGACCTAGGCATCCCTGTGGGGAGAAGGATGCCCTGCAGAGGGTGTGTAAAGGCAAACTGAGGAAACAGCAACAGCAGCCAAGCAGAACAGACAATACACTATCTATGGCCTCAGCTGCAGTCAGGGTTACAGTCAGGCTGGATGCCAGCATGATGCGACAGGCCAGAGCATAGAAATTCACATCACACCACAGAAAACAACAGCCAGAGAAGGTTAACTTATCAAAGATTACACACCAATACATTGCCTATTATTTGTTAAAAATTAAATCAAAATTTCAAAAAGAGTAGGCTTAACTTTTTAACGGAGAATGGAGTTGGGGTTAACAAAAAGCTCACTAGCTCACCATTGCTTGTTGGAGGAAATGGTACATTAGGCTGCTTCAGCCGGTAAGAGCTTGCTAATCTGGGAGGATTTGCAGATCCTGGTGGAGGCCCACGAAGAAGCAAATGCTGTCGATACTCCAAACCTGGGTTTACTCTGTGGCTACTGACCAAACCCATGGATGGAACATCTGGAGCATTACTAACCTCATAGCTATTAGGAATTCGCACGTGAAGAAGGTCGGAAAACGCAGCCACAACACTGCTAATGTTCTAAAACAAAATTTAAACACTGTATTACTCACCTAGAAGAAAAGTGAGTCACTGAGGAGAACTAATACTTTGGATAATGCTATCTTTATGATATATATATATATCATATAGTATATATATATATATCATATATACTATATATATAGTATGAAAGACCCCCAACTACTTTTATTTAAACTTATTTTCATGAACTAATACCAATATACAAACAAAGCCTTCGTAAACAGAAATCTTCAGGATTCCAACTGGCATTGGGATCTGTACACAGTAAACTATTCTAGCTACCTTGGTATCTGACAGGCCTAAAAGACACAGCACAATGAGAAGGCCCTCAAGGTACTTATGGGAAAACTCATTTCTATCTAGCTCTGGCAAAAAGTCCAACACAGTCCACAATAGTTCTGCAGACAATTAAAACATCATACATTGTACTGTAAGTCTGATCTTCAACAAAACATCTTTATATGACTTGGAGTTTTTAAAACAAATCCTTTATAGATTAGTGCTGTTGGCATGAGCTGTCTGTAGAAAATTTCTATTGCTTTTATAGACTCTATTATTGACTATGGTTTTTGCAATAGTGAGCTTTTATAACACAGACATTTGTGGAAAGGCTTCTTTCTAGAGTTCTCTAAGTACACATCCTTTTACAAGAGCACATGAACTCTCAAGTCCTATTTCTTTGCCTTGGCTTAGGCTCAAATAAACCTCATACTTAACAGTACTCAAGAACAGCCTGGATGTCTGAAGTGACTGTCCACCCTACGGGTATCTTCTGTTCTGCTACCTTGAATTCTGTTTCATTGTGAGTCACTGGCAGAGCTTTAACAATGGGACATACTCCACAGCATAAGAAGTAATGTCATCTTTTACCTCAGCAGCTGTAGGATGCAGGGTGATTGCTACAGATATAAGACCCGATCTGGGACCATTTGGGGATGAACCAAAAGGTGAGGTAAAAAATAAAGTGCCTGGCTCAGTTTTGATGTCATTTCTTCTTGATTCTGAACCTAAAAGCAATGGAGAATCAAAGAGTATAGGTTTCAAAGTCGAAATATTTACAATAGTAACTTGGTAGACTAAATTAGTAAGGGTAATCTCTTACTTTTCCCAGAAATGCTGGGAAGAATTGGAATGATGGGGGATGGCACCGGTTCTGGAGGCTCTTCTTTCACCAGTGACAGATCTGGGTACCTGTTCACCTCTACACCAACCACACTCTCAGGAGAAGATGAGGGAACAAAACTGTCAGGAGTATCCCGGTCACCATAGTGATCCTGTATCCTGAAAGAGGAGCACACACATTACAATGTGCAATTCCACTGGGGTTTCTCACCAGTCCCACAAGTATTACAGGAATGATACTCTCAGCCACAGCAATAACATAACAGCAACTAGATCAGCTATACTCTGCTAAGAAAACATAGTACATAAGTTAACCTATAAAACTGTAAATGGCTATTCCTCTGACAAAGCTTTAGATTGAAGTTTAACACCTACTAGAAGATGTTCAGATTACAGCATAGCATGAGAAACTGACAACTTTGCCAGAAAAAAAAAAGTCACTGAGACTATGAGACAGGCTGAGGCTGTGCTGAACTATACAAGTCTGTATTCCAGTCACACCTCATGTGACTACAGATAGATCTATACTGCTGCTGTATAGAGTGGCAAGATGAGAGAAAACAGAGTCACTGTGGTGCTGTAGGCACTTAATTTTCTTAAATAATAAAGTACAATTAAAAGAAGAAGGGGGTTGGGGGAACAGACTCCCTTGTCTCAATTAAGGTTCTGGTTTACCAAGGAGATGGTGACCACTCAAGCTAAGAGTTTGGAACATTGCTATGGATCTTCTATCTTCCATTTCTCCCCCTCATACTTTAAAAGATGTGAAAAAGGCTGCTAGGCACTCTTATAAAATCCAGGTATTAAACAGACACCTGTGTTAGATCACCAAATACATACTCCCTAATATGATTCTTTTCACAAGGCTGGAAAGAGCTTTACTCTACTGGTACAATTGGGAATTCTTAGCTGTGTGGTAAAAGAGAAAGGAGACCTAGATTCCAAATCCTAACAAGTGACACTTCCATGTGGCTACAGAAAACATCTATCCTATTGGTGTTCTATCCAGTGACAATTTTTTTTCAATAAAGTAAGACACTTAGACTAAATGGACATCTCAGAACACAGAGATTCATCAGATTTTCTACAGAGATCAAAGTCTAAAGAAGTTCACACAGACTCTTAAACTAGTTGGGTAGAAAATTATCTACTAAGGGAAGCTGATTCTCCCAGTAAGATTAGAGGAGGCAAAAGAACTAATACCAAACTGGTGACGAGTTTCCTGAAGCACAGACACATTTTTTTCCCATGATAGCACTCCAATATCTATCTATGATGGTTGATCTCTCATTTTAGATGTCTACAAGTATGAATAAACCCAACAAATCCTACAAACAGCTTAGAAAAGCAAACTCTGAATACTTTGCATGGAAGTTTTCCCATAACCTTAATGTCTATTTGATTATCATGGTGTATAATGCTTAAGTTGTGGAGACTTTAAAACTAAAAAAAAAATGCATAAACTAATTGTACTTCAACAGTAATGATGCCTTGGACAGTTTATATTCAAGAGTACTTTATACTTCAGAAGCTTTTATATATTATTCCTAAACACATCATGCTAAGCACATATAAGCACATATTTTAGAAGAAGTAACTTTTTTTTTTTTTTTTTTGGTTTTTCGAGACAGGGTTTCTCTGTGTAGCTTTGGAGCCTGTCCTGGAGCTTGCTCTGTAACCAGGCTGGCCTGGAACTCACAGAGATCCACCTGCTTCTGCCTCCTGATTGCTGGAATTAAGGGTGTGAGCCACCGCCACCTGGGGAAGCAACTAATTTTTAAAAGCTTCTAAGGCTGAGAAGTGTTTCAGTGTTAAAAGTATTGGCTTAGCCGGGCGGTGGTGGCGCACGCCTTTAATCCCAGCACTCGGGAGGCAGAGCCAGGCGGATCTCTGTGAGTTTGAGGCCAGCCTGGACTACCAAGTGAGTCCCAGGAAAGGCACAAAGCTACCTTGTCTCGAAAAACCAAAAAAAAAAAAAAAAAAAAAAAAAAAAAAGTATTGGCTGTTCTTCCAAAGGATCCATGTTTAATTCCCAGTGTGCATAACATGGCTAATAATCTGGAATTCCAATCCCAGGAATCCAGTGCCCTATTCTGGCCTCTGTGGACACCAGGTATGCATGTGGTATTCAAACATACATGCAAGCAACAGACAGACAGATGCGCGTGCGCGCGAGCGCACACACGCACGCGCGCACACACACACACACACACACACACACACACACACACACACACACACCAGCTTCTACCTTAATTCCTCATGATTATTATGAGGTGGTGTTGGAAGTGAGGCAGGAACATCCACAGTCTTCGGGCCTTGAGCAATAGCTCGAGCCAGCAAGTCATCCTGAGGTCTGAAAGGCAGCTGAAATGGCTTCGGTCCGAAAGTTCTGGCAACTGCAAAAACAAACAAATAGAACCAAAGTATGTAGGGCAAAGTTGATACACAGATGGAACTGTACAGTTCTGTGGACATTTTGATATACACAGATTTCAGTGGAAGACTCTTCAGAGGTGTGTAAGTTTTGGGTGCTATTATCATACCTTCATGGCTCACCAACACGCCAGCTTTTCCAGCAAGTTCTTCAGTTGTTGCAAAACCATTTGCCATCTTCTGGCAAGCCATAGGAGGTGGTGTAGGAGGAAGAGAGGCAGGGGGTGTTGGAGGATTACTTAAATTATTCTGCTGCAGGAGACCAAAAAATTTTAAATTATATGCTACTGAGCAAATATGCATTGACCTTGCTAAAACCTAATTCTGTGAATTTTTAGCACAAGGAAGCAAGACTATAAAGAAACATAATTCAGAGGCATTTCCACTTTCAAATGCACAAGAACACACACACACAGGTTATCAAAATGAGATGTTGTTATCCATTTGCCTACTTGGCCCAGCTTGAGCATTCAGCTTTGAAATGAAGAACCCAATTTTTGTTACACTTAATTTTATTTTATGTAACTTTTCTTAAATTTCATGATTACAACAACCAGTGAAAAGCAGCTTTAAAATTGAATAAGTTTCAAAAAGTAGATAAATATTCTTTTACTCAAGTTTCATTAAAATATGTCCTACTTTTATAAAAATGAAGAGTTTGTCATCTTTAACCTATAATTGCAAATTACATCTCAGATATGAGAACATGGACTGTCCCAAGATCTTTAAAAGAAGTAAAAAGAAAAAAAAAAGAAAGAAAAAAAGTTACCAAATATACTAAGAAATGCAGTTATTTCTCTCAGCCTTACATTTGTCACCAATTTGTCATTTAAGTCTTGGTGTCCTCAAGGAATGCTGGCCAATGTAATACCACACATGACAGTGCAGTGCAGTGCAAGGGAGGTGCCCACACTGAGGAGTTCTAACTGATGACCAGGCCAAGGACAACAAAGGGAGCATGGAAACAGTGATCTTAGTAACAGAAGAAAAGCCACCAGGAAAACACACACTCTCACGTAGTTCTCAAAATAATTGTTTTAAGTCAGATACAAAGTAAAGTGATTTTTATGATGCAACCATAAAAATATTTTAAAAGTAGTATTAACTTATTGACTTTATGCTATTTTGGTAACCTAAGAATTAGTGCATAATTTCAATTAGCACCTAAATTATTTGATGAAATATATTAAAACTTTTAAAATTCATTTTCCAAAGTAAAATCTAACCATACTTTTATTCCCACTATGTACCGTCAATTTGATTCATTTTAAGAGTTAACAAAGGTTACAAGGAAAAACATGTTTCCTTTACTATAGGAAGATATCATGGATATTATCCACCATTTGTATTATCTCTAGGAAATTTCAAGCAAACATATTACAAAAACACTTAACCAGATACACTTTTAATCTTGTAGCTGAACCTAACTTTCAGTGACACTTGGGAGACTTCATGTAAACTAGATGCAAAACTAAGCCACACTCCCCAGTGGTGGGAAGCTCTCCACTGCGAAGCAAGGCGGCACCCTGGCAAAGAAACATACCTTGTAGATCAACTGAGAATAGTAGTCTGAGACCCCTTCAAGGGCGGCACTGCCAAAAGTTCCTAGAAGTCGAGTCCCACTATTAAATTGGCCACTGCCATAAGGAAGAAAGTGCGCAAAGTTCACTCCAATGATCGGTTCCATTAGAGGGAGCAGAGAGAGCTGCTATTAAAAAACACATTTAAAAGTAATGTACATGATTAACAAACATGGAAGTGTTTTGGGGCTTCCTAAGACCTGAAGTCAAATAAGGATTGTGAAAAATAAGACTTAAAAATTTCAAGATTCAAAATGCTGGAAACTACAGAATCTCTGGGATATACGTCAAATTTTATTCCCATCTGTTAGAGATGCCAACATGTGCCTCACCAGAAAAACATGCTCCTTATCTTTGTTCAGTAAGAACCAGGCCATGAACTGAGGCCAGGCACCATCAATAGGAATGGGGGTTTGGGGGCAGTATGTCCCCTTCCCACTTTTGTAATAACCACAAAGGTGTAAGAAGCAGAGCCTAAATGAGAGTCCATGGCTGCATTTCTTTGGGTCCAGAGTCACAAGAAATGGGGGACACAATGTTTCCTGGTGTTGAGGCTGCTGCTTCTGAACATAAGTAAATCTTGACCATCATCTACTAATCCATCTACTGGAATGTAAATCTCAAGTGCCAATTAGATATAGTGCTGAGTTTGCTAGCAAACAAAGTTTATTTTTTCCTTGTCCAGATGTCCTTTCTCCCTATAGCTCTCTATTTTAATTAGGAACTAATTGTAACAAGGTGAAACCTTCCGTTTCATAGAGCGGAAAAAGCACTTGCTCTCTCCCCTCTTGGAAGTGGCAAGGGCTGTTCTGACAGCTCACCTGTTTCAAGTGGGTGAAGGAGTCAGAGCGGGAATACACAGCCTGCTTTTCCTCTTCATCCTTCTTCCTTTTCTTTGAGCGAGGTGCTGCTTTCTCCCCCGTCCTCTGAGTGCGTTTGCTTCGCTGTTTCTTGGTTTCACTTCCTCCATCTGTTTTTGGCAACTGGCTGTTGCCACCTCCAAAACCACCTTGCATTTGAGCCCCCAAAGTTTGCTAATGTAATTGGAAAGGTTAAGAAGTAAGTAACTACCCACATTTTGGATTCTTAGTTCATGCTAGACCAGCTCCATCTTGTGACTCAGATTTATGACATGGCATTGCATGTTAAGAAGGGAAGCTACACAGTGAGGTTGTTTTCTGAAAGTAACTGTTGCCCCTTCCCTCTGTATTCAGGTATATTAAAATATGAAAAATAGCCAGCCTCAGCATTGTAGGAAAAGTTTAGAACTCCTAGATAGAAGAATGAAGTATGACTCCTCACTGTCTATGACTGGACAGCTTCTGTACAATGGCCTTGGCAATTTATTTTTGGTCCCCCATAGGAACTAGGAACTGTTGCAATCTGAGATCTGAAGCTAATTCACAGGTTCCAGGAACATTTAAAGCCCATGCATCTGAGAGAACAGCTACTAGAAAGCAATAAATAAGATGTCATACTGGCCCCTCAAACTAGTGTCAAATCCTACATTTGAATGAAAAACATAATGGCTACATAGACAGTCAAAAGAAGAGAACACAAATAGCAAATTAATCTTTCCTTTGCTTTTTTTAAAAATAGATTTATTTTGCTTATGGATATGTATGGATATTTCATCTGTATGTATGCACTGTATACACACCATATATACCTGGTGCCTATGGAGGTCAGAAGAGAGCATTGATCATCTGAAACTGGAGTTACAAATGCTCCCAAGCCACCATGTGGGTGCAGAAATGAAACTCAGGTCCTCTGCAAGATCCACTAGGCCATCTCTGTGTCTAGTTTCCTTTCCTTTCCTTTTACCTTTATGGTTATGAAGAAGTGAGAGTAATACAGGCCTTGAAAAACGTTTTTAGCTAAGTCTATAGGTACCATTATCAAAACATAGAAATGTTTTTTATGCTTTCTTATTTCTAAAATTAATATAAATGGTTTGCTACAGATAACTATAGTTGCAAAACTTAATACAATCAATTCTGCATATACATTTTGAATGTTTTGAAAATTATAGTTTATAGTTATGTTCTAAGTAACATCACATGGGTGGCAAAATTAAAGATGAAGGGAAATAGAGCAATGATTTTAGCTTAGGAGCCATACAGTCTGTCTGAACTGCCGGCTCTGCTCTAGTACTGCAAAAGCAGCCATGTGTTTTTTATAAATGAGTTGGCCATGGTCCAATAAAACTTTTAACATTCATGGACAAATTTAAATTTCATAAAAAATTTTCATTTATCACAAATGACTACTTTTTCTTAGGTTTCTCCCAACCATTGAAAAATACAAAACCTATTCTCAGCTCATACAAAGAAGGGAGGAAGTTGAAGCAAGCTTACATTGCCTATGCCTGGGTAGATCCCTGATTCTCCAAGAGCAGTATCAGAGAAACTAAGCAGCCCCTGGGACTGATTAGAAACACAGACTCTCTGATCCAACCCTACACCAAATGAACCAGCAATCTCTGTCTTAATAGGGCCACCATGACTATGTGAGCAGGCCTGCAGTATTTCCCCACCATTAGTAAATTGTATCACCAGGGGACTCTTGCTGAATGATGCATTCTGATTTAAGACTATAGTAGTACAAGAAATTTGGTATGTTACAAAACCATCCCAGGTAACATGCATGTTGCTGGTCCTTAAGGAGTCAACCTTCAAAGCAAAGGCCTATGAATTCTGTAATTGGCTTATGAGAAAATGACCAGGCAAGCATGTTAAGTATATGTAACTAAGCCAATTTAAATGCTTTACAGACATTATCTCTAATTTTCATAATTATCCTTAAAAAGCAGATATAACTGTATTTTAAAGTACAAGTATAGAAGATCACAAAATATTTTTATTTTATTCTTTTGTTATTTTGATGTTTTGAGTAAAAATTTGACTTCATAGCTCAGGCTAGCCTCAAACTTGCAGCAATCTTCCTGCCTCAGCTTCTTGAGTGCTGAGATTACAGGTGGGTACTATCATGTACAGCTCACATGGTTTTGGTCTTTGTTTTCATCGCAAGGGTTTACACCTCATGCTCATTCTAATATATGGGTTTCTGCTTTTTATACTTGACATGTGCCTGCTTCCCCATGCCATTAAACATTCTTGTATGGCACGAATTTTAGTATGAACATGCTGAGGTAGAGTCTATGTGAGTAATGCCACAGCAAATGTGATGGGAACACACAGGCATCCATACACATCTGTGATTGGTCAAGTTCAAGAAACTATCTACAAGGTTTCAGAACCAAGTTTCACAAAAGAAATTAGGAAAAGATAGGGGAAAAGAAATGGGTCCAGCACATAGGGGAACAGAGAGCACAGTGGGCATGGGACCAAGGACCTGGGGATGAGGGCATTCAGTATTCCTAGAGGCAAAACACCTTGGAGACAGCAGCCAGGGATTGGGCCTGGGTAGCCTATTTGCTGGTATCAACTAGAAAAGCACAACCACAAGATGCATTGTATGCATGCATGAAACTCTCCAAGAATAAATTAAAAGAAGAGACCAGAACTGCAAATTAGACAAAAGTAATAACTGCTGAGGCAACACTCAATCTCTACTGAATGACAGAAGACAACAGAGAAAGATTACAGCCAGCTAATACAGTCAGTACTTGTAAGACAAGCTTCATTATTCTTAATATTGCAAATCTGGACAAGAAAAAACACTATTGCACTTCAATTAAAATGTGAAAATTATAAAATCCAAACTGAGCAGCACCCCAGGGAAGCTGTGTGAATGCACTAAAAACATCACTACTTATGAAAGACAAGGAGCGAAGCAACAAGCAGACCTACTCCAAAGACAGAGGAAATTTTGTGAAACACCTTCATGAATTCACTGAGGTCACTCTGTAATCAAGTGTGTATTTAAAACTGCCTATCATACAAATGAAAAGCAAATCCAGTGTTAACACTTAAAATGGGTAGAATATCGATACATAGAAAACTACAAAGATGGAAATTGTATCCACTTCCAAAATCATTTTTATGACACCATAGGCTCCCTCCCAATAAGGGTGATCCCTGAGAGTACTCAAGGAAAGTAAGACAAGTACAGGAAGGAGCTGTCTTCTAAATTTTAAAGAGGCTAATGGAAATTATGCACTTATAAAGGTTCACACATACTTCCTTTGATACAGTTAGTCTAATTTGGTTGTAATAACCAGCTGAAAGGCACATATAATGCATACTTTACAATAATATGTTTGCTTTACATAACAAGCAAATAAGTTACCAATCTATTTTGTAAATAAGTAAAAACAGGGTTCCACAGAATAAAAAAAAAATGAGTAAAAAAGCTGCAAAATAGTATTAAAATTAGTAACTTGTTGATGCTAATCCGCAAACATAGCTTAAAAACAAAGGTGAGTTATAGACTGCACACCTGACACTTACCAACCCTTCTGCTGGGTTCTGCTTCTCGGTCAGTTTACTGTCCTTTGAGGGGCTGTCATCTGAGGAGAAAGTGCCCTCAGGTTTCGGGGTTAGAAGGGACGAGGCCTTTTTATTTTTTAACAAGTGTTTCAGCAGTTCATTTCCTGTATCTCCTTTGGTAACAGGGGCTCCGGAAGAATGGGAAGGACACTGTCCCGAGGAGACAGGACCAGCCTTCGTGTCTTCAAGCTTACTACTATCCGTTCTCTCTTCCACATGGGCCTCCTCCTGATGAGGGCATGGCTCTGTCTCAGCCTTTTCCAGCTTTATCTCTTCAGTTGTGCTGGGGGGTTCCATGGAAGGCTTGTCTGCCTCTGCATTAACATGTGTCTGTTGATGTGGAGTTCTTTTTATGAACTCACTACTGGGAAGTTTGTGGTCTGACTCTGTACAGGGCTGGCCTGTTGCCATACTGGGAGTGAGTGGGCCAAGTGGCTCCACCGCCTCTTGTTCTCTTTGCTGAGGAAGCTCACTGGGTGTACTCACTGTGGGAGTGGAGGTAGTTTCTGAGAGGCCTGGGGTGAGTGGAGCAGTTGAATCTGAGTGGGGGGTTGACGGTGCTTTGGTGGATTCTGCATCATCATCTTTTTTCTTTTTTCTTGTTCTTTTCTTTTTCCCTTTTTCTTCTGGGATTATGTCAGAATACAACTGAATAAGAGACTGGCTTGATCCTGAATAATTTTGGCCATGGGTTACAGCAGGGTCTTGGCCACATGGGAGATTGCTATTAGCTACTGGAGGTGTTCTTGATAAAACTGGTGGGAATGGAGGCCTCAATGGAGAATGTTGAAAGCTGGACCCAGAAAGACTTCCATGCCCTTGCTTAACAGAAGGAAAGTTTGGGCTCCCACCAGGAGCAGATGGTGAATCTGGAACAAAGGAGGGAGGTCCTACTTGCCTTCGCTCATTGGTTTGCATGAAAGTCTGGTTTGGGGGTGAACTAATAGAACCTTGTTGAACATTCTGCTGCTGTAAAACTGGTCCCATTTGCTGCTGATGCTGTGGAGACTGCTGCAGGGGTCTTGAGGGTTGCAAAAAGTCACAGGGTCTATCAGAACCATAGAATGGCATCTGGGACACAGGTGTCCTGTTGACTGGCTCAGCACCCACCAGACCATGCTGCTCCATTTCCACCCTCTGCTTCAGAGCTTTCTGCCTGTCTACTTCTTGCATCAGTTGAACTCGCTGCCTTTCCTGCTGCTCTCGTAAGCGTTCCTTCCGCTCCCGCTCTTGGAAACTTTCACTAAAAGGGTTGTTGTCCTCAAATTCCACTCGAGGTGGTGGTCCACTCTGTGGATTTGCACTTGACACTGCCCCTGGGGCTGGAGTACAAGTTTTTAAAGATAGTTGGGTAATTGGGGGCTGAATCCTAGGAGGGTTAAGGGGCAGGTGAGCAGGAGCACTGTTAGGTTGCCATCCAGGTAAACTGGGCATTCTGGCAGGGCTGGTATGGCCAGAGATGACTGCTGTGTGCTGCTGATGCTGAAGCTGCTGCGGCACCATGGGGAAGCTGGGTTGGCTCATGGTGGGTGGAGGGGCAGCTGAAACAAGAGGTGGCTGGGGCTGAACCCCTGGCATGAGGATAGGAGGGGCTAGGGCACACTGTTGCTGCTGCTGCTGCTGCTGCTGCTGTTTGATCCGATAATCTTCAATCAATTCAGCATGTTCTTTCTGTTGTTTACGAATCTGAAACAATAAGAGTAATTATTACTCAAACATATGCAAGGCAGGTACCATATTAAAACACTGGTTGATAATTTTAGTGGCCCATGATCTGAGTTAGATCCCCGGGACCGACATGGCAGAGGTAGACAGCCAACTCCTAAACCTCGTGAGCATATGTGTGCTGTAGTACATTTGAACATGTGCACACACACAAAAAGAATGTTAAATTATTTTTTAACTTGTGAAAGTTCTTTGCATATTAAATATCCACAAAAAAAATCAAAGTTAATTTTCTAAAATAAGCATTAAATTCATATGCCATTTAAACTACAACACACTTAACAGTAAGATAAAACAGAAAACAACAAAGTACAATGCCACAGAAGTTACATTAATGTACAAGGTTAGAATAACTGAGAGCAGACTAAAATTGTAACCACTTAATAAGATTTAATTTTTTTTTTTTTTTTTTTTTGGTTTTTTGAGACAAGGTTTCTCTGTGTAGCACTGGTTGTTCTAAAACTTGCTTTGTAGACTAGGCTAGCCTTGAACTCAAGTGCTGGCATTAAAGGTGTGCACCACCACATCCGGTTAAAATTCCATTTCTTTATTTTATATATATATATATATATATATATATATATATATATATATATATATATATAATTTTGGTTTTTTCAAGACAGGGTTTCTGTCCTGGATCTCACTCTGTAGACCAGGCTGGCCTTAAACTCACAGAAATCTGCCTGACTCTGCCTCCCAATTGCTGGGATTAAAGGTGTGCACCACCAACACCTGGCTAGGATTCCATTTCTTAAATACATAAAATAATTTTAAAAGATTTATTAGCACATATGCCATCCCTCTCTTAGATTAAAAAACTGATAAAACTCTAAATTTGATTGGTGACACATTCAAATTCTAATTTCTGAAACCTGTCTAAGCTCTGAAGTGATTATTTTAAAATTTCTAATTAGATTTTGTTTCTTTCTTTCTTCTTTTTTTTTGAGGCAGGGTCTCTATGTATTCCTGACTGTCCTGGAACTCGCTATGTAAACCAGGCTGGCCTCAAACTCCATGTGCTTCTGCCTCTTGAGTGCTGGGATTAAAGGCGTGCGCCATAACACTTGGCTTTTTTTTATTTTTTAATTCTTAATAAATAATTTAAAAAGTCAGTTAAGTTTTTTAAAAAATTGTGTTATACACTACAGGAAAAGGACAGTCAAGATGTAATACATTTTCTTAGGCGCCCACCCTATCATTAGAAAACGGGGAAGAAAGTTACAAATGGATGGATATGCACACTTTAAAAAGCACTTACCATCTACATTTTTAACATATTTAACCCAGTACTTTTAATAGTAATCCAATTTACTTTCTTGGGTTTCCCAGGTAAGCTAGTATATATTTTGTGAAGTAAAAGTGTTTGGTCTCCTCTCCAGCAGTGCATATAGCTTGTATCTTTTTATTTGTTCTTTTAAAGTTCTGTTGAAATCTACTATATGCACGTATGGGTGCCCACATACCATAGCATGGGTGTGGAGGTGAGGGGACAACTTGCAGGAGTTGATCCCTTCCTTCCACCAAGTGAGTTCTGGGGATTGAACTCAAGCCATAGGTTTGGCAGCACACACCTTTACCCATGAAGCCCCCTTGCCAGCCCATTCCTACCTCTTTTTTTTTTTTTTTTTGGTTCTTGTTGGTTGGTTGGTTTTTTGAGACAGGGTTTCTCTGTGTAACAGCCCTAGCTGTCCTGGAACTAGCTCTGTAGAACTTGAACTCATCTCTGCCATTTTTTTTACCATTTCTAAAAACATCACTATTGGTGGGGATTATTACTTAGGGGTAGAGTGCTTATCTGGGATAATGGTTAGGTTGGCCACTTGACAATCTAGCATCACCTGGGAGATGGGCATCTGGGTATACCTGTGGGGGATTATCTTTTCTATGTTAAAAGATATAGGAAGATCCATCTTAATTTTGAATAGGACCATCCCCAGGATAGGGGATCCAAAACTGCATAAAATACAGAGAGTGAACTGAACTGCTTCTTGCCTACAACTATAATGTAACCAGCTCTCTAAAGCTTCTGCTGTTGTAACTTTTCCATCATGACTGACTGTGTAACTTGGAATTGTGAGGCAAAATAAATCCTTTCTTTTTTAAGTTACTCTTATTTCAGTAGCGAGAAAAGAAACTAAGACACCCAGTAAGTGCAAAGACTTAGGTTCACTCTCCAATGTACACAAACAAAATCTATAAACTACTTTCTTACTGAGATTACAGTGTGCTATAGGCAACCATGTGGTTAAGGATGTGCCTGACTAATTTTTCAAATACAGTATATTAGCTCATAAATAGAATTTCATCAATTGATTTGCAAAAAACTAGGCTTTCATCCAAATTATGTTGCTTCTACTAAGGAGGAAAGTTTTGACAAAAATTTCATCATACGCAGAAAAGCGACTAAAAATACATTATGTAATTATATGATTAAAGAGTATTTACCATCAATGAACATAGGTCCAGAGAATGAATCTAAAGAGAAAAAAGCTCTCATTCTGTAATGGCCCCAGTTTGTTAGTCAATGAAAACAGTATAATCACCATGTTGTAGGTATACTGTGTTGGTATCTGTGACTTGGAGGAAGACAGTTGAGTTCAAAGCCCTAATCTAACAGTTAAATAATGAGCAAGCATACCACCAGTCTCTTTAAGTGTCAAGTGGTGATAATAGCAATATCTTTAATTTGTAGACAACATCAAGTAAGACAAGACAGAGGTGTTTCCAGGAGTGTTCATTACACAGGGAATATTTCTATTTATATAAACCAATATTCTCTGAACTTCTTATATGCCACTAGTATTAATATCTTGAGTTTTTTTTTTTAATTTGTAACTTAAAACAATGGCAAAGTTTAAGTTCTGGTGTACAATTCTATGCATTATTAGCACACAGAGAAATTATAGTCATCATAATCAAGAAAGTGTTCTAGTATAGAAAACTCCCCCATGTCTCCTCTTTAAAATCAAACTCTCTGCTTGTCTTCC
Organism: Peromyscus leucopus; assembly: GCF_004664715.2. NCBI lineage: Eukaryota > Metazoa > Chordata > Mammalia > Rodentia > Cricetidae > Peromyscus > Peromyscus leucopus. The sequence goes on from NC_051065.1 coordinate 62,365,870, forward strand.
CCATAGTTACTGCTAATATACTGTTCATCTGTGTAACTCTTGTTATTTCATGTTACATAAATTATTGGGAACGGCTTCTTTTTGCTCAATGTAATACTCTTGAAATACAAGTTGTATGCATGTATCCACAATTTCATTCATTTTATTACTATGTATTATTTCAATCAAAAGGGTGCACTAAACTTTATTATTATACTAAACCTTTGTGGTAGGAGGTGGTGTCTGCTGTGGAATAACCCTTCTGTACACTGTGTGAATATATCTCGCTATGACTGATTTAATAAACAAGCTGACTGACCAAGAGCTGAACAGTTAGGCAGGAAAGCCAAACTGAGAATGATGGGATGAGGAAGGGAAGAGTCAGAGGAGATGCCAGCCAGCTAGCTGCCAAGGAAGCAAGACATGTACAAAATGACATAACAAGCCATGAGCTACGTGGCCAAGAATAGATTAAAAAAAAAAAAAAATCAGTTAATTTAAGTGTAAGAGTTAGCTAGTAACAATCCTGAGCTATTGATCGAGCATTTAGAAGTAATATTAAGTCTCCATGTCAGTTATTTGGGAGCTGGTGGATGGGACAGAAACTTCTGCCAACAGGCATCTTTTGTCCTTTTCTCTCCTTGAGATGGAATTTCATTGTGTTACATATGCTGGTACTTAATTCATGAACTCAAGTAATTCTTCCACCTCAGCCTTCTCTAGTAGCTAGGACAAGAGGTATGTGCCACAGTACCCAGCCTATAAATATTTATAGATAAACATTTGTAAAAAATCTAAGGTACTAAAACTCATTAAGGCAAATAACTGAGTGAACTCTGAACTCATCTTGAACACTTCATTTTAAACTTTTAAAATAAATCCCTTTTCAAGATATTCTAGTTTTTTCGTTCCCTGTCTTGTGTTACTACTGTTTTGTTAGTTTTTTTTTTTTTTTTCCCCAAGACAAGGTTTCTCTGTGTAGCCCTGGCTGTTCTGGAACTCACTCTGTAGACCAGACTGGCCTTGAACTCAGAGATTCATCTGCCTCTGCTTCCCAAGTGCTAGGATTAAAGGAATGCACCACCACTACCTGGCTGTGTTACTGTTTTGAAGGCACTTGAGAGTGAACTTAGTATCTCACACATGCTAGGCAAGCACTGTACCACCTAACGATAGCTCTATCCTTCACTTCAGGGACCAAAATAAGAAATAAGCATAAAAATATACTATGAAACACGGACAGTGGTAGCACACAGTTCACTGTTTGTGAGCCTCGTCTTCAAAAAAGCCTTAATTTGTCAAATGATGTGAGAGCATGTGTATGGCAACATGATTTGATTTTCTTTTTTATTAAAAAAAAAAAAAAATAAGAGTCATATTATGTACCTGTAGCTGGTCTGAAACTCACTATTTAGACAGGGATGACCTGAAAGTCATAGAAATCTACCTGCCTGTGCCTCCCAGGTGCTGGGATTAGAGGTGTGTGCCACCACACCTGGTGTAGTGATTTCTTAGTACAAAAGAAATAGCTACTTTATCCAATTATTCCAGGGTCGCTGAAAGCATATAAAAATATTTCTTTTTTTTTTAAAGACGTATTTATTATGTATACAGTGTTCTGCCTGCATGCCAGAAGAGGGTGGCAGATCTCATTACAGATGGTTGGGAGCCACCCTGTGGTTGCTGGGAACTGAACTCAGGACCTCTGGAAGAACAGCCAGTGCTCTTAACCACTGAGAGTTGTAAAGTCAGGCTCTTTAGTGGCAACCAGTAAGCTAGTTAAGTGGCAGCAAGCATTGCTTGGACAGGACTAGGAAGCTACTTCCTTGGTAAAAAGGTCCAAGAGTAGTGTAATTTGCATGCCATTTAACAGCATAAACTAAAACCCTGAGCCAATGAATGAATGCCACACCCAAACAGCTCTTACTGTGGACGACTTCCATTTATAAACCTGTCTTACCTGCTCGAGCTGTTTTTGAACCATACTCTGCTGCTCTGTAACATGTTTGAGCTGCTCTGCATCCTCCTCTGGGAACTCTCGACCTGCCTTCTTGGCTGTGCGCTGTTTGGCTGAAAGGGCTTTCTTTGATTTTCTGTGTGCACCAATTTGTTCTTCAAGATACTTCTGTTGCATCTGAAGAAGCTGCTGAGTCTCCTGCAGCCATTCTTCATACTGCTTACGTTGAGAATCATCTGAGGAAAAAAATCAAAATTACAAGTGTGTTAATTTTCTAAAGGGTCCAAGATTATTAAAAGTTAAACAAGTTCATTTGTAAGAAGATATAATTTCTTCATGAATATTTAAAGGAAAAATTGAAAACAAAACTCTAAATATTAGAGTCCTATATAACTATAAAGTATCAGCTTTTAGAAAAAGCATTTACTCAAGAAAGCTAGAGAATGCTTAATTAAAACACTAGTTAACTAATAATTGTAAGTTCTGAAACTCCAATGCTCCAAAAGATTCAAATTATCTAATCCATAAACCAAACTGTACATTAGGTTATATGTGCATTTTATTGATTCAATTTTACAGATCGAAGAGGCAAGGAAGATATAGCCCACTAACTTCCATAACATGGATTAGGTAGTCATTTCCCATGCTGAATTCTCTGAGTTTGTAATATCTTCCCTACATCTTATTAGTGTCTGGGGGAATATATATATATACATATACACACACACACGTGTATATATATATGTGTATATGTATATATATATATATATATACACAAACACACACACACATATATTAAGCAGGGAGGTGAAACCCAGAATACTTTAGAAAGAAGCAATTTGAAGTTGACATTTTATAAAGGAAATATATAAGCTGAAAACACTGATTAACTCATTAATTTTGTAATTTCTATGTCTACCAGGGGAGGTGATAGCTAACCAAGCAAACTCTTCCTCGACTATAAAGACTGGTAATGCCTCTCCCCATTACATCTTTGTCTCATACTAGTATTCCCTCCTTGTTCTTTTAGAGTACTTTATCCCATTGATGCCAAGTCTCCAAAAAAGGTTATCTCATGTAGTGAAAAATTCTGAGTATTCCTTTTTGACTGACTACAAGACAAAGAAAATCACAATCCTAGAGGACATTAGCTGAAAATAACATCAATGATAACAGAATATTGTCATACATTAAGATCCAACCAAATCCAATGGGCACAATACAGCCAGAAAAAGCCAGTTGGTTATAGTAGTTTACTTGTTTTTAATACAAATATGTATTCAAATTATGATCATAATTAATGCGGGGGAATTTCAAAAGGTCAGACTTTGGGTTTGTTCCTAAACCCAAAAGTTCTAGTATATGTATGAATGTGCAATCTAGTGCACTAAATTTGAAGGGTATTTGTCAAGAACAGGCTTTTTCACAAGGTTTCAGAAGTTCTGCTTCTGGTAGAATGAGACCTACCGCAAGGAAAGCCTTTCTGGTTTCTGGAACCAGGAGAGCAGAGGTGAGCAAAATGAAAGATAATGGTGAAAAAAGTTAGCTAAACAGTCTGAAGATTTCAGAAAGGTTCAGTTTGAGGGAACGTTAAATGCTATCCTGAACCACCTTGGGACCCCTAAGGACAGCTAGAAGGGTTCAGTGGCATCTTGCACACTTGACCTTCACACCATGCTACAACCCAGCTTCCTTTAAACATATCCCTTTGTTTTCCCCAATTAGTGTCCTTGTCATAAACAGACTGTCAGGAGAGCAAACGTGGTTTAATGCTATAGATTGGAAATTGCCAAGTCTATTTTAAAAAGAGCAACAATGTTGAAGAAAATAGGGAAGATGATTTCCCTGCATTAAAGTATTTATTTCTAGCTAATTCTTCATGCACAGCAGAAAAAAAAAAAAAAAAAAAAAAAAAGCAATGAAAATACATGCCTGGATGTAAAGATGCCTAGAGGACAGTGAACGCTGATAAAAGAGAAAGGCACTCAGGCTCATGGTAACACTCCTACACTAACTCCAAGATTTCAAAACAACACAAATATAGTCAAACAAGCAAGCCCCAGAAAAGAGGTAACTTATTAGATTTATACTTACTGACAAAGCCTGGACCAAAATTTGGAGGATTAGGCCTAGAAATCTGATGTGTTATACTGCCATCCTAAAATAAGTAAAATTTACAAATATGTTTAATTGCATACTTCAGTTTAAGAGAGGAAAAAAACTTCAAAATGCAGGGGAAAAAAAATGAAAACAAAAAAAAGAAAAATTTTAATTTTCTAAAACACCTTTAAAGCTTTTCTTTTCATATAAAAGCTAGAATAAATTAGTTGGGCAACAGTTTAGTATCTGAACAATTATTTCTATCTCTGAACTATATTTTCCATATTTAGTTGAAAAGCAAAATTAGATTAATTATTCATCTAAAATATAATATGAGGGTAAATCAAATATTGTCACAGCTAAGCTAAAAATTTACATGAAATTTGATGTTTTGATGATGCCTACCTGTTTTTTTTGTCAATAAATTCATAAACACATGTTCTAGATTCACTAAACAGTACTGTATAGAAAAGGCTAATTATAGCAAGAATTAATGTAGTACACTCATTAATGCACTCATTTTTATGTTAGTCTTTTGTTTGAACTAATGTCTTGCTTCTTTCACAGTGACTGAATAGCTGATAAAGTCACAATTTTCTGGCAAGGACCTGATAAATAGAACCTTGATAAAAACATTTACCCAGTTGATACAAGTTCTGTTAGACATGAGCTGTGTTCAACAGCCAGAATATAGTATGTTCAGTCTTACAGTACTGCAGGATAGCTGATGCAACATTTGAAACAGCAGTAAAAAGAGGCTCAAGAACTTGCTGAAAGTGTACAGTGAATTCATAGTAAAACTGAGAATTTTAAAAACTCAACTATGCTTATGCCTTCCCAGTGTATCGAAGGATGTTTCTCTCTTAATAAGGAAAACACAAAAATTATCTGCATAATACATATAAATTATAACTGGCAGAGTATATGATAATTCCAAGAGTACACAGAGCAAGGTCCCCCTGCACTAAGCAGAGACATGTTTTAAAAATCAACACAGAAAACAACACACATAAAATTATTGTTCTCAGACTTGATACCATGAACATAGCATCAATGTTTATACTTAGAGTTGATTATAAATGCTCAATATTCAAAAATCAAAGTCATCTCAAGAAATAATTATACCTAATAGAATGATTACTGACATTATTTCTCCCTGTTTCCAGCAGTTTTACATTTTAAATGTGATGGATTAGTTTCAATGAACAGGATATGAAATGTCTTTCAGGAGTAATAAATGAATATAAAGCCAGAAGCCCAAAGAGCTTAATCTCCTTCCAGGGAACTTTCTATCATTAATGTGTACAAGTCCTTTGCAGAAATTCCAGTGTTTAAAATCTGTCTTTTGTTTATACAGCAAAGACACATCTTTAATTCACTGTGTTGCCAGAAGATCAGCTCCTATTTCTTTCTAGGAGGGGCCTCACTATGATTTGGGTTTGGTAAGACTTAGGTCCACGTGTCCTCCATAAATGAGATTCAAGAAGCATTACCTGAGTTACAGCATGAGGCACCAGGTTCTGGCCTTCACTGTTTTGCGTTCCAGTCACTGATGGGCCTATGAAAGGGAATCTGTAAAGGAAGCGCATAGTACCATATGATGAACTTAGAACCAGTTATATAGGTGCCTAATAATCTGCAACTTACTACAACCATTTCAGGGCATTCAACAGGGCTCTTCCCTGAACTTCATCAAGTGTGCACCCAGAACCCTCCTATCACTATGGATAAGGCTCAGAATGATTAGGTATCTTCATGAGGACTTCATGAGCTGCATAAGAAGCCAGATAAGCTATTCCATCCAGAGCTTGGGCTCTTACAAGATTCATTAAAATATTTTTTAGGATACAATTATGGTGAAAATCTAGCTTCAATGCACAAACTAAGGAAACTACTCAATTGCAATCTTTATTAAAAATGAACAAGTTGGCCGGGCGGTGGTGGCCCACGCCTTTAATCCCAGCACTCCGGAGGCAGAGCCAGGCGGATCTCTGTGAGTTCGAGGCCAGCCTGGGCTACCAAGTGAGTTCTAGGAAAAGGCGCAAAGCTACACAGAGAAACCCTGTCTCGAAAAACAAAAAAACAAAACAAAACAAAAAAAGGAACAAGTTGACTGAACATGGTGGTTCACAAGGAGACTGAGGAAGGAGGAATGCCACAAATTCAAGGCCAGCTTGAGCTACTTAAGAGTTCCAAGTCAGCTTGGGCTACAGAACAAGACACTAGGGCTTTGGGGGGCCAGGGGGTTGAGGGGCGGTGCTGGTTAGCTCTTTTATATTCTAAAAACAAAAGAGGTTATCTCAAAAAATTTCACTCATTCACATATGTATTTGTATCTAATGGTCAAACCAAGTTTAAAAAATAAAACTGGTGACTAACCTCTATTTAAATCCATCTGGTGAAACATTATTTTAATTAAACCAATAACTGACACAGGACCATTATGGCTTATTTGAAAACATGCCTGTCCAATTGAGTCAGTGAATGCTTTACATATTAAGATATACATACAACACAATTTCAAAATATATTCCAAATACTGTAAAGAAGCATTTATATCATATTAGACTTTAGGAAATATATTTGTGATTTCTTACTCAGAAGTCTGATTCATTTATCTCCCTTCTCCCTACTATGGCCCTGGTCACTCGCTATCTGCCATCATCAACACACAACCACACTACTCTCAGAAGGGACTATCTTTGTTCTGCAAAGCACTCAGAATAGTTACCAGTACACTTACCATGTGGCTGACAAAGTATTGCATGTTTAACAGACACAGATACAATTACGTTGAACACAGGAGATGCTGAGATTTCTGATTCTGAAGACCATGTTTTAAATTAAAAGCTAAACAAAATCTAGCATTTCCTTTATTCTATCAAGTTGAAGTATCATTTATTAGCGGTACTCACCAGCAGGAAACCTATCATTTTTCCTATCAAGTGTTGCACATACCTAATAGGTCATTGCCAATCATTACCCTGAAATTGTAGTACTTATGAAGCTTACTGCTAAGTTTGTTAATATACTATAATACATGTATATCATAAATATAATCATATATTAGTAACTGTTTCAAATATAGTTCACTTCGTTTTCAATTTTGTATTTTTATTATATATCTGAAAAGATGTCAAAGGTTTTAAAGTTAAAAAGGCTTATGCCATAAAAAGTTATCCTGAGAGAAACAGTGCTAATAAATCCTGCTCAGTAATGAAAATCTTTACAAACTACTATCTCTACTTTGACCTTAAAAAATGCATTGTAATCATACCCAGAGAATCAGCACAGTTCTCTAAAGCATATGCCTTTATCTTCAACCTATTCAGACAATCAATTCCACAATCATTTACACTCTCTTTTATAATTCAACAAGATCATTATAATAAATTAAGGATCTATTTACTGTTCTGACAGAAGTCAGAAACAACAATACAACCAAAAAAACCATTCAAGGTGCTAGTCAGAAATACAAGCATGCGGCACCATCCCTAGACATTCCCATCCAGTAGGTCTGTAGTAAGGCAAAGAAACTGCATTTATAAAAAAAAAAAAAAAAAAAGCTCCACATAATTCTGAAGTTGGAAAATGATCAAGATTTAAGAAGCACTCCACTGGGGTACATGACTGCTCTAACTTTAACCTTCTGGAATGCACAAATTCCATTTCTCTGTTAGGTGTTAAAACTATCCAACTACCAGTATCCAAATATCCCATAAGCTGCTGTTTTCCCTTCTCTAATTCAAAGGCAGTTTGGGATTATTTCATTTCAGAGATGAATTTACATTTTCCTTAACCATTGAGTTTCTCAAATGAAAAATCTTAGTACTAATATTTCTTTAAATAAAAAAAATAAACACAAAGGAAACAGTTTGGATGTTGTCAATGGCCAAGTCAGTCTTCCCAATGTGTACATGGTATTTTATTCTGTTCATTCTCCCCAAAAAACAAACAAACAAACAAACAAACAAACAAAAAAACCTAGTGGAAGTTAATTCCCTGCATCTGCATAACACTTTATGTATGATCATATCCAGCTGATTTTAAATAGTCTTCACTTTCAGAAGATAGATTTTTGAGGTTTATGACCTCTTTCTAAGAAGCAGTAGTGTTCCCATGCACATCCACGTGCCCAGGAAGAAAACAGCACTTTGACCTACCTGCTCATCACCATTGGTGGCATGCCCAGACTGTTCTGCGCCATCACTTTATTTATGCCTTTAAGAGCCACCATTTTCGCTTTCATGATAGGATCTGTAATTGCATCAAAATCTAAAGAAGAAATGTATTTTGACATTACTTATTTCATAGTTCAAGTTCATGGTTCAAAATATACGAGGTGATGAACTTAAGTATCATAACCATTACATAATTTATAGATTCTTATTCTTTCTCGTTTAATAATCATTATTATGTTTCTTCTATGCTACATGGGGGAATCCAAAAGTGGTAACAACCTAACCTTGAATTTAGCTACATTTCAGGTATCCATAAAAGAAGCATACTTATACATTAGTCCTTTAGTAAGTAGAATAAGTCTGTCAGTCTATAGGTAACCATAACAGTAATGTACAATAATGCAATTGTTATTGGTTCAAACTTTTATAGAGCTAATTAGAATGATTTATTTGGGGCTGCAATAAAAGGAATAAGAATTTGCAGTTATTCCCAATACTAAATAATTCCACTAAATTAGTTATCAATTTTTAAAAGAAAATCTACCAACGCCTCTAGGATATACCTACATAATAAAAGTATTGAGAGGATATTGAAAGAATATCTCTTTGCATGTACATGGGAAAAGGAGCAAATGATGCCATTTGTACTACAATGTTGATACAATGCTTTTTTGTTGTCACTATTGTTTAGAAGAAAATATTCTTCAGATATGTGCCCGCTGATTTTTAATTCTTATAAGGCAGGGCACTGAAGAATATGGGCTGCATGGATTTGTATTTTCTTAAAACTAGTAAATCAACAAAAATAAGTTGAAAGGAGCTTCTGTGGGGAAAACAAAAACAACCAAAAAATTACTAACAAACACTTGTACACAAACAAGAAGCTTTATTTCTATCATAATTTTCTTAAATTTTTCTTCTCATGAGTCTGAAAAAAGACTGGTAACAATTGACAGATTAAAAACTAAAAAGAAGGACTAGTTTCCATTAAAAAGGTGAATTGAACGAGGTCACAATTCAAAGTTTTCATCATTTTGACTGACTGGAAGGAATCTAAAACTCCTGTTTTCAGTTTAAAGATCTAAGAAGACAGAAAACTCTCACTGATATACTCCAAATGAAATTTCAATAATGAAATCTTACAAGCATGCTACATATACCCAAATGCCCCCAGTAATGTACTTTGAGATACAAGGAATTTCCTACCAATGTTAGGGAAGAATGGTTCTGACCGCTGACGAATCATGGCTTGCATTTGTCTTTGCTGCTGCTGTTCCTGCCTCTCTTGATCCAAAAGATCTTGTAGAAGCAAAGGCTGTTCCTCTAGAAGGAGCGGCCTCTCTCTGTTCTGCTGGGCTAATGTTTGAGGAATCATTAGCTGTTGCGGTCCAGACATGCCACTGGTGCTGGACTGATCTGTGAGAGGCACAGTTTGATTTGTAGGTTTTCCTGTCCCTAAATTATGGTTCACTGATGACTGACCTTGAATGAATCCTGGATTTACTGGCACACCCTGAGAAAAAACATGGTTTACCCTAGGGACCACTGTTACATTAGAATTCATGGCATTATCCAAAAGAGGGCCAGGTGGTGCTATTAATGTAGGAGGCAAACTTGACCCATGAGTGGATGGTGAAATGGGCATATTTGGTGGGGAAGACCCCAAAGGCCTAATGTCTGAATTATCACATTTCTCATTAGAAAGTAAACTTGAAAGGACTGGAGTTGTTCCGGTTATATCACAAGAGTTCATCACATCCTGAGCAGGCAGAGGAGTAGAGCCTTGAATGGTACTGACACCAGAGCCAGCATTTTCTCGATTGTTTCTTTTCTCAAGCATATCTGGATCAGTAGGCAGCAAAGAAGTCTTTTCCCTGTCACTCGGGTCTGTATGAGCAGAAGCTTGTGAGCACAGAGCATCAGTATCACCTTTACTGTCACCACTTTTCTTAATTTCACTCAGTGTTTCTTCTTTAGGGTGTGGAGATAGGGCTTCTGTCTTTATCTCACTGGTACGAGTGGATTTTTTCTGTGACAAATCGTTATCATTGAGAACCATAGTTTTGTCTTCTTGATCCCTTTTTTTTGGTTCAACCGATAAACATTGATTTTCTAGCTTATCATCAATTGGAACATTAAGATCTAATTCCTCATTGAACATGCTTTTTTTATCCCCTAAGTCAAGTTCCGGATCTGTGTATGCAATGATATCAAATTCCCCTGACCTTAGGAGGTCATCCAGGTTAGGATCATTTGTTTCCAAATTACCTAAAGTGTCCAAGTCATCGCCCTTGCCATCCTCTGTGTCTAAATTTAAATTTTCTAGATCTTCATCATCCAAGTCTTTGACTTCAACTCCCTCAAGGTCTTTCACATCCAGTTCTTTCACAGAAGGGTCATCAGAGTCTAGCTTTTCCTCTAGACCATCAGAAGACTGACTCGTTACTTGTAAGTTATCAGGTACTGTTTCAGCTGGAGTAGATGTAGACAAAGGAGCCTCAGAAAATTCACCACCTAAGGGATGACTTAGAGGCCTCATGACAACAGAAGATTGGTGGGCAGCATGATCTTGCTCTTGCTGAGATGGTGGGACGTGCTCTAAATTTGGATGCACAGGTAGCTGGTTAGGTAGACACTGGGGAGGTTGTCTCACAGGGTCTGTGTGTCTAGGGCCTGGAAAATCAGGTCGGGGAATGAAATTTCCATGTCTGGGATGAGATGGTGACTCTATAACACTGCCAGGAGAAGGAGCGAATGGCAACCGTGACCTTCCTTCAGGAGCTCTATGCCTCAATTCAATAAATGCTTGGCCTAGTATGTTATGCTGCTGAACTGGCAGACCCTGTGGTGAAAAATGCTGAGGAAGCCCAACTGGATTATTTATTGGTGGGTTATTTGAAGGTCTAGGCATTTCCATAGACATTGATCTTCTTATGTGTGGAGGAATTCCAGATCCCTGTATTTGCTGAGGAGGCACATGGAAGCGATCTTGGCTTGGTATGGGACCATGGCTAGCTCCTGGAAATCCAAATCTGAAAGGGGGAAAAAAAAAATACCCAAATAATTAAGAATGACGGTCAATTTAGAATTGAGATGAGGAAAAAAAAAAAAAAAAGAAGTTTTAAGTTAGTCTATAGGTTAAGAAGAAGAAGAAGAAAGAAAGAAATACTACTGCTAAGCCCAACGGCAGTGAAAATGCAAGAGACTCTGAGAGGAATTGGGAGAAGAAAAGATCACAATCACAATACATAATATATGAAAAACTTTTTAAGAGTTTCTTTTTTTTTTTTTTTTTTTTTTTTTTTAAATAGACAAAACTGGGATAGTGCAATGGCTCCATGGGTAAAAGTGCTTGCTCTGTGAACAACCTGAGTGTGACTCCCAGGACACATGAAGGACAGAACCGATCCCACAAAGTTGTTCTCAGGTTACCACGTGTATCTTGTGCCTTGCACACACAAATAGAATTTTAAAAGCAGGAAAGAAAGACAGAAAGAGAGAAAACTTCTTGAGCAAGCGTGACAACCACATTTTGTATATCCTTCACACAAGCAAAAAATGCCTATAATCCTAGTGAGGTTGAAGTGGGAGACTAGAGCTTCCTTAGGGCTCACTAGAAAGCTAGTCTTGTCATATTGGTGAGTTCCAGGTTGAATGAGAGACCTTATCTCAGAAATATAAGGTAAAGAGTGATAGAAGAAGATGCACAAGCATCAACCTCTGACCTCCACATACACATGTATATACAACGTCCCACCCCCCCAAAACAGCAATGGGCACAAACTACAACTAAGTTGTAATAGAAAGGGAAATAAAGAATATAACAGATACAGGTGCAAGATTAAAACTGTGTGTTATGTTAAAGAGCTCTCTCCTTAAAAGACTAGCAAGTCTAGGTTTGTTATACATCTCAGCCCACTTGACAACTCAACTGGATTGCTCAAAGTTTCTAAAGGGAGGCACCTTTCCAATTTGCAACTCTCTGTAAACATCTTACAATGTAAACTAAAAGAGCAAAATGTATTGTTATCATTCATCACATCATAAGAAGCTTCATTAAGATGCAGTAGCTATGGTTTGGAAGATACGATTTGGCTGACATGATAAACTAAATCAGCAGGATTACAGGTATTCTGTCAATATTTAATGACAAAGGGTCTATCAAGAAACTTTAGAGTTCCTAGAGGGAAGAAGTCCATGACCTTTCCTTAGTTAAAAACAATAATGACTGTATCTCACAGTGATGAAAGAAGTAGAAATCTGTAATAACTTCTTGCACAATAATACTATTTGTCCAGTTCCTTCTTCCAACATCAACTTAAATCTAGTGGGAAATTAAAAGCATTACCTAAATCCATGAGGTCTTATCCCCATACCAGCAACCTCTGGGGGATAGGGTCCCCGCTGATCTTTGGGGAAAACTGCATATCTAGGTCCTAGTTGAGGGATAACAGGTGATCGAATATTCCCAGGATAGGGAGGTGGAGGTCGAGTGAAAGCCTGGTTGATGCTCTCTGGCTGCCAGTGTGGAAGGGGCATTGGGTGAGGTGTATCCTGAGGCCCCTTCTCCTGGCGACTAGCAATCTTCTTCTGCTGTTGTTGCTGAAGAATGATTTCACGCAGCTTTTGCCGCTAAATAGAAAGAAATAAACTTGTCGGAATTTATAATTCAAAAGATTTAAAACACTCTCAATGTTTCCATTATGTGACTACATTAATGTTTAAAATTTCAAAATGCTTTAAAGTATTATAAAACACTACTTACATTTAACTACTAAACACACACACACACACACACATGCCCCAAAACCAACAAATGACAACAAAAACTAGTGATTCCTGGGTCTTTTTCCTTGGCCAAATAACCACCATAAAAGAAAAGTTTTCATATTTAAAGATATTCTAACAACTTCATGAAGAATGAAATTAGACCCAGGTTAAATCCAATTTAAAGAATAATTTAAAAAAGAAAGTTTAACATTGTTGAAGAAATTACATTTGTTTTAATGAGGAGCTTCCACAGATAATATATTAAAACATCTGCAAACACTATGTTTACCTGTCTCAGTTTCTCTGTGTCAGCTTGAGACATGTTCACAGTGTTCTGTGTATCAGTTCCTCCCGAAGTTGCCACGGGCCCAGGAAGCTGGGAGACACTGGAGAACTGCTGTCCTTGGGAGCTTATGGGAAGGTTTGAAGATGTGCTGAAGTTTCCTTCTGACCCAGGACCTGGACGGTCAACAAGGTCATGGACAACTTGACTAGTTCCAAAAGAGTCAGACTGAGGCCTGGGAGTCATTGGAGGCTGCTCATAGGGATCACGAGCAGCAGATGGGGAAGCACGGTTGAATGTGTCTGTAAGGCCAGGCCCAGGTAGCCTGGGTGTCTGGGAGCACATATCAGGTGGCCTTATCAAAGGGCCAGGTAAACCTGGTACTCGGTTTTGTGCTGCTTGCAAAAAAGGATCCTGGTTTGGCATGAGAGCTGGTCTTGCACTGGAGGACCTATTAAAACCGTCTGAAGTCCTTGGCCTTGGTGTTGCTGGTGGCTGAGAATAGGAAACAGAAATCCCAGGTCTTGGCGTTCCGAGATGATGAGCATATGGATCAGAGTGTCTCTGATTTACCACAGATGTAACAAACATGTCTGTCTGTGGAGAAGGCCTGGGAGTTGGTGGCTGCTGACTATATGGATCAATAGTGTTAGGCCGGGGAGTACCAGGAGGTTGAGAATAAGGGTCTGGATTGGATCGAGCAGTTCCTGAGGTTTGGGAATAAGAATCGATACCAGGGCGGGGAGTTCCTGGGGCTTGTGAATATGGGTCCTGAGATGTTGACCTTGATATGGTTCCAGGCTGAGAAAAAGCCCTTGAAGAATGAGTAAAAGAGTCACTCATTGCTGGGTGTGGAGTTAGGGGAGGCTGGCTATATGGATCATTTGACTGATTATGAGAAAAACTATCTACAGGCCTCGGTGTCAAGGCAGGCCTTTCATAAGGGTCAATAGAGAGTCGTCTTGATGCCTGTGACACAGATCCATATGGATCCTGAGATGGAGGAGGGTGCAGTGGGGTCTTAAAAGGCCCATTATCCAGTGGGGTAGGTGTCAGCAAAGGTCGTGCATATGGGTCAGGTAGCCGTTGTCTTTGAAAGGCATCTGCTCTAGGAGATGGTTTAGTAAAGTGATCCATGGTGCCAGCTGCTAGAGGACCTTTTGTAGTTTGTTCGGAAACCACAGGGGATCGAGGAAGGCTAAAAGGTTTGGGAAACTGATCTGTCATCATGGGCCTAGGTGTATCTGGAGGCTTTGCATAAGGGTCACTGTTTGTCATGGCGGAAGCACATAAATCTCTGGCTGGGGATGGCCTAGTGGCTGATGTTTCATTCATCTGAATAGACCTCGGTACTGAAGATAGAGGCACACAGTTTTCCACTGGTGTAACAGAACTTCTTCTGGGAAAACTATGGCCCCCAGGAGGTGGTCTAGGAGTACCAACCATTTTTGCGTAAGGATCCACTGGAGATGGTGGTCTGGAGTGAGATGATCCAGGTGAGAACATCTGTGGAGAAGGTGGCTGAGAACTCTGGGACTGAGAAAGACATTCCTGAATGGGTATCCGGGATGGTGTTGAAGGAGGGGGTGGAGGTTGTGGCTTGACAAACACATCATCTGAAGGTGTGGAAGCAGGGGCACTGGGTAAGTGTTTGGAGAATAGGTCTTTTTGGAATGTCTGTGCAGGAGATGCATTTCCATTGCCAGGCTGAGGTGTCAAGGGACTTTGTGCTCCACTACTTGGAGTATCTGAACCAGAAGGTACTAGAAGGTGCTGAGAACTGAGTTGCTGCTGCTGCTGTTGCTGCTGTTGCTGTTGTTGCTGCTGCTGCTGCTGCTGCTGCTGCTGCTGCTGCTGTTCATTCTTCACCTGTTCCAGCTTCTGTGTGGCTTCAATTTTAGCTTGTTGCTTACTTTTCTGACGCATTTGCTGTTAGGACAGGAAAAAAAGAACATAAAGAAGAAAACAACTATCATGGAGAGAAAGGCAGCACAAAGTTCATCACCTGATGTCAGTACCTTGCACACTGCTTCCTAGTTCATAAATTCTTAATAACAAAAGAGATATCATCATAGCATGTCCCATTCATGCCTGGAGCAGTATATTATCTGTAATAGTTCAATAAATATCTAAGACCAATTTGAATATATACTTTACCAAAAGGGAAATCTATTTTAATACTCCAAGTTCTATTAGGATCTATAATCTGAAATGGCACAAATACCTCTCTTTCTCAAAAAGCAAAAATGCAATTTAAAATCCAAATCATCCAAATACCTGTCTAAATTTCCATTCCTGTTCATGCTCCGATTCTCTCTGCTTTAAAGGGTCTTTAAAAAGATCCGAATCGATGCGGGAGCTGGGATCAATGCTGTCTTGCTGTTGTTGCCTTTTCATAGAATCGTTTGACATCTGAACTTTATTAATGCGTAAAGCAGCTCTGTTATCTCTGGCTTTTTGCTTTGATAAAAAGAAAAAAAATATGTCCCAGTGTTTTTAAGATATAAAAGTTGTGTTAAATAGTTGAAATATCACTCTTGAAAACTTACAATCTCTCTCTGTTAAAAAAGAACCTGGATAGTATCCCATCTCCACATGCTACTACCAGGTAAAGACAATTCTATATATGTACTTTAAGTATGGTAAGAAATCCCAGTGTAATAGAATATATTTTACTATAATTCAAACACATCGTTAGAACAAAGAAATAGCATGAACCTCAATTTAAAGAAATGAAATTAAAACAGCTGGAAATCTGAAAATTACCATCAAGGAAAATTAGACATAAGAAAAACAAATTCTATCATTACTAAATTTAAGGTAAAACAAACCATAGAATTATCCCTCAGGCCTGCCCCTCATTAGCTCCACCCAAAGTTATCATTATAACTGAAAACTGGTGTGTGGAAGATCTTGTAGATAACAATAGAATTTTTTTCCCACAAGGCTTTGCAGCTGTGGCTCCAGCTGAAGCAAGGGTTCAGTCAAGCTCCTCAGGAGAAAATAAGTCACTATCTGAACTGTGAATTCTCTTAATCATTTCCAGCTATGGAGATATTTCAGAACTCCTTAAAGGAAGTGTGTTTCTTTCAAGATGTATAAAGATTCTTTTGTAAATCTCATACATAAAAAAAGAAAATGAATCTCATCTTCAAATGCAGTACTATCTTTTAAAGAGATAAAACACTTTTAAGATGAGATGAATTAATTGTGCCCTTAAAACACTCTGGTCTGTTAAAAAATGTTCTGTTTTTTAGTAAAAGGAAAGAAAGAAAAATAAGTTAATATAACTTTAAAATAAAACTAACTGCTAGTTTTCTAAGTATTAACAAGTATTTCTATTCATTACTTCATTAAAATAAGTTTCAAATATTGTGCTTAAAGATCTAACACATAGGAATTATTTAAATACCACATATGGTGCTCTTTCCTGAGAGCTGGCTTTTCTCCACAACTTGGCAATTTGTTTCACTCGAGTAGTCCAATCTGCAAAATCACAGAGGACACACTTTCAGGAATATGGTGATACAGTGTTGCAATAAAAGCTACTAATAAACTGGCTATCATCTTATTCAGATCATACTTTAAACACAAAACAGGTTGAGTATTAAAAATCTGAAAATCAGAAATCATCTAAAATTCAAAATGTTTTGAGTTCCAACCAGAAATCTCAGCTGGTGATTCAGTCTTAGCCTTAACAAAGCACACTCAAAATGATACAGAAAATTATCTTTCAGGCTTTATGTACCAGGCATAGATAAAATAAATGAAGATCTTGTTTGGGCTTGCATTCCAAGTATAAGATATTCCTATGATAGGGAATGGAGAGAGGGGGCTCAGTGTAAGTTAAGATCACCAATGGCTCTTCCAGAGGACCCAGGTATGAGTCCTAGTATCCACATGGGGCTCACAACCATCTGTAACTATAGCTCCATGGGATCCAATGCCCTCTTCCAGCCTCTGTGGAAACCAGGCATCCTGTGGGGGAGAGGGTGCTCATGACCTCCCACACCTACCTGGGGAGCTACTGACAGTTGATGGATCTAGGGGAAGAAGAATCCATTTCCTTTATGGGAAAATTTCCTTTACGGGTATGACCCGTAAGGAGGTAGACAATGCTTCAGTGGCTGGATCCTATACCCAGGAGCATATAGGCACCACAAACGGGACTCAGTGGGTTGTGTTTTGTTTGTTTGTTTGTTTGTTTGTTTGTTTGTTTAAAGGAGGACACAAAGTCGGAAGGGGACTAGGGGTGAATCTGGAAGGGGTGGAGGAGGAAGAATGGATAACACTGATGATCAAAATACATGAGAAGGTCTCAAAGAATAAAAATGTACTTAATTAAAAAAAAAGAATTGCATAGCATTAACTACCTCATACTTGAGCACTGATAGGACCTAGAAAACTGACAATCTCATAAATTAAAGAAAGTTTTGGGAAATATACAAATGAGCACAAGGCCTAGGTATATTAAGTACTAAAGGAATCTGCGTTTCGGACAACCAGGTCAGATAAACATTTGATGAAACAAAGACTTTCTAGTGTATTCTTCAAAACAAAGGCAAGGTGTTCAAGAGAAAGCTGTTAAACATCATACATAGTACATCCATGACTGACCTGGGAATTCTTCCTTTAAATGAGGGAAATTAATATTTGTGTAGAGAACTGGTGCTACTGTTGCCATCTCACCCAGAGCCTCCTCCTTCTCCCACTTCAGTGTGCTTCTCTGGGCATTTGACATGGTGTCATTTTCTCCTTCCATAGAGGGAGCTGGCACCCAGGAACTGTTAGGATCACTTGCAATTGCATTAAATGCTGGACTTTTATCCCTGGAAAAATAACAAAACACTTTCATCACTTCATCAACAAGGAAAGTTTCTACTAATACTGTGCTCAATACTACTCTAGTTAGGATTTGTTACAAAATAACTTTAAATATGGTTGATGATCTTAAGGAAAACTCACAGTAATTGTAACAAATACTAATATCATGAATAATAATTTAAAACATTAAGATAGAACAAAGGTTGTTATAATTTAAGTTTCTACAGAAAGTAAGATTTTTAAATACCTGACATCAGAATAAGGGGATTGTGCTATAGCAGGGAATGTCCCCAATCCACTTCCAGGAGGCAAAGAATTATGTGGAAGATGAGGACTGGGTCCAATAAGGCCATTCATGAGTGGCATCCGGGAAAAAACATCTTGAAGGAGGAAAAACAACCATTTAATTTACTTTGTAAAATATTCATAAATGACAAGTGGCTGAAATACTTAACAATTTAATACTATTTTAAAGTAGTAATTTTTTCAACATTATACTATATAATACAGATTAAAAGGTGATGTACTTGATTACAAAATTTTGAAATGTGGTCAAACTCTGTAGCTTCACAAAACCTTAAAGCACCTATGTATTCCTCCATTTAAGAGAAGAGATGTGGAAGTAAAAAAGATTGTTAAATGTCACATGAGTAAACAGGAACACATCTCTCCTTCAATATTTATTTAAATAACTTTTAGAGACAAGAACTTGCCACATAGCCCAGACTGTCCTAGAACTGCAGTCTTGCCTCAGCCTTAGAGTACTAGAGTTCACCACACCTGCCTCACAGTTTCGTGAATCATTTTCAACTCTACCACACCTATCTAAGTTATACTAGTTTATAAAAAGAACCATTTTGAGGATCACTTCATAGAAAAAAACTGAACACTTATCTAACTTACATGAAGAAACATCCACTTACTTTATCTCGACCTTCTTGAAATTCCCTTTTCTGCTTCTTAACTTTCTGTATTACTATTAACAACACTACATTGTCTCACTTTCTTCTCACTCTAAATGCAAATTAACGTGTACAATCTGTCTCTAACAAGACCATATCAGAGTTTTGCACTCACTCTCTCTATCCTTTTTACTTTTACCTAACTTTTAAAAAGGGAAAAGATAAGCTGGGAGGTGGTGGTACATGCCTTTAATTCCAGATTTCAAGAGGCAGAGGCAGGTGAATCTCTTGAGTTTGAGGCCAGAGCAGATCCAGAACAGCCAGGGCTACACAGAGAAACCCTGTCTAAAGAGGGGAGGGACTAATAAGAAACATTACAATTGACTATTGTAAGTTAGGTGGGCTGAGCACAGACTTATACTTCAGTATATACCCCAGGAATCTATACTCTGCTAGCAATATGATTCTCTGGGGAAAAAAAATATCTCATTCTCCATAACTCCAGTTTGTAACACTAGAAAATTAACATGTATTCTTTCATCTATGGAGTTGACTAATTGCAACTGCCTACAAGTCAGAAGGAGGTATTTATGTCTCATTCTACCAAAATAAAAGCCATGTATTTTACTGCCTAAATAAAGGCACACATACAATGAATGGTGGAAGGAAAAGGAGAGTATCCCTTTCCACATGATTTTAATGAATTGTCTGAAAAATCTTGAGTTATGGATTGTTTGCTTATATTATTTAATTCACTTAATTTTTACTCTCTCTCACATCCATTCAATAGATTACTAGAATTCTATTTTTCATGTGTATGTGTGTTCACCTTTGTATGGATGCATGTGCACACAAGGGTGTGAAGGTTCAAAGTTGCTGTCCAGTATCTCTCAACTAATCTCCATTTTGTTTATCGAGGCAAGGGTCTTCCTGGAAGCCAGAGTTGAACAATTCTAGCTAGTTTAGCCAGTCAGCTTCCTCTCAGGAACCTCACTCCTTGTTCCACCCAGTCTCTGCCTCCCAACGGCTGGGATTAGAGGTGGGCCTGGTGGGCTACCACACTCTCCCAGCTTTTATGTGGGGGCTGGCTATCTGAACTCTATCTAATCCTTACACTTGTATGGCAACTGTGTTATCCACTGGGCCATCTCTCTAGCCCATTACTACAATTTTTATTTCCAAATTGATTTCCAATATTGACACCAGAACCTACCAAACAGGTTAATTTATAACATCATTTCATCAGTATGAGTCTTCACTGGTTCTGAGAAGCCTGGATGAAAAGGGCTAACTGCCTCGGCCCAGTTTCCATAGATATGTCAATAACCTAGCACTAATATCCATTTCTAATTTGATCTTTCTAGGCACTATTTACCTCCATCTTCTGCTCTAGAAAATATAAAAGTTGCCGGGCGGTGGTGGCCCACGCCTGTAATCCCAGCACTCGGGAGGCAGAGGCAGGCGGATCTCTGTGAGTTCGAGGCCAGCCTGGGCTACCAAGTGAGTTCCAGGAAAGGCGCAAAGCTACACAGAGAAACCCTGTCTCGAAAAAACAAAATATATATATATATATAAAAGTTGTCATTCTTGACTGCCTGTCACTATATGTATGTATGTGTGTTTATGTGTGTATATATATCATGATCACACATTTTTACCCTTAAATTGGAACTAACATTATTTCAAACATGAACATTGAAATCTAGGTGTTTTATGCAGCTCTACTTGAATTATACTTCTCTGTAAGTCAATGGTATGATTAAAGTCTATAATCTTATATAGGCTACAGGCTCAGGAGGATGGTCAACCTTTTATTCATCTTTTTTTCCCCCCTATATTTTGGTTTTTTTGAGATAGGGTTACTCTATGTAGCCCTGGCTGTGCTGGAACTCATTCTATAAACCAGGCTGGCCTTAAATTTAGAGATTTGCCTGCCTCTGCCTCCCGAGTCATGGTATTAAAAGTTTGCACCACTACCACCTGGCTATCTTTTCTTTTTAATCATCCTAAATTTTTTTTTAAAAAAAATAAGATTGTGTAATGAAGTAATTTCCCTAACAACTAAGGTCTTTATAAATGTGTACATTTGTAACTGATTTGATCTCTAAAATATATATACTTTCAACTATAAAATACATGAAGAAAATTTGTCTTTATATATTGACAAGAAAAATACTGAAGAATTCTTAATCATTTAAAAGCATGAGAAAACAACTGCAGTGGGTATCAACCTTCCTAATGCTGTGACCCTTTAATACAGTGTCTCAAGTTGTGGTGACTCCCCAGCCATAAAATTATTTTCGTTGCTACTTCATAACTGTAATTTTGCTATTGTTATGAATCATAATGTAAATAGTTTGGAGATAAGAGATTTGCCAAAGGGGATGTGACCCACAGGTTGGGAACTGATGATTTTAACAGTTAAGGCAAGAGTTTTGCCCAATTGTAAATTCAATGTTTAGTCTGGAAAACCTCAAGGTAGATTTATATTTAACAACTAAACTGGTCAAAGTCTAAGTATTTCCAGTATTTATGCTATGGAATTTTTTGTGTATTCAAAAAATGAACAACAGTCGGGCGGTGGTGGCACACGCCTTTAATCCCAGCACTCGGGAGGCAGAGCCAGGCGGATCTCTGTGAGTTCGAGGCCATCCTGGGCTACCAAGTGAGTTCCAGGAAAGGCGCAAAGCTACACAGAGAAACCCTGTCTCAAAAAACAAAAAAAAAAAAAAAAGAACAACAAAGAGAATTTATTAATAAATTTAATTACATATGAAAAGTAGTACAAGGTTATAAAGATATCATTACATTATCCAGTACACCAAAGCATTATCAAAGGACACATATGTTATTCTCTTCAGTTATTAAAATATGCACTTCCTGGGTACTGTGGTGTACACCTTTAATCCCAGCACTCTGGAGGCAGAGACAGGTGTATCTCTGTGAGTTTGAGGCCAGCCTGGTGTATAGAGTAAGTTCCAGGACAGCCAGGGCTATACAAAGAAACCATATCTCAGAGGAAACAACAACAATAAAAACCAAAAAAAAAAAAAAACCATGTACTGTCTGTAGAATCCTAAAGTCCTTTCATGGGGAGTTGATACCAATAGCTCTAAATCTCAAGATCTATTCCTATAGATCTTAATTCTTGATTATCGTATTTCAGCTCTCCAGAAAGGAAAAAAACTGAAATCTTGAACCCGTTTTACACTGCAAATCGTTACTAGTAGATAAAAGAAAATTGGCCAAACAAAATGGGCAAATTTCTAAAAAATGTCACAGGAATTTAAAAATGGGCAAAAGCTACTGATTGACTCCGAATATAGGTCCTATGATGAACAGAATGAGAGTCAAATCTTTGAGGAGATCACAATCTAAACAGACAAACTAACATCCCAGAAAGCATTTATATTTGTGCCACACACTGCAAATAAAAGCACATGGGGATAGAGATAAGCATGTTTCCGCTCTGAGGAAATAACAGTAAAACTGAGACCAGATTTGTTGAGTTCAGTTGTAGCATGAACCAAAGAGAGTAGTCAAGTGAGGATGAGCAGAATGAAAAGTGAGTTAGGGTGGGACTGGGGAAAGAAGAGAGGCCAAGCACCATTATAATCTCACTACTGGAGAAAAGGAGTAAGTCTGTTCTAGTCTCAAGATGAATAATGTGAGTTAGAGAATTTCATGGAGCTTGACTGGAAGTAGTATTTTTCAATCATTAGCAAAGTGGGTTTTCTCCTATAAGTTTGTGTTATGTGGCACTAAGGAACAGGGGTGCGTGTGTGTGTGTGTGTGTGTGTGTGTGTGTGTGTGTGTGTGTTACCATGCTGCAGCTGGAGAGATACATCACTTAGTAAGGTGCTTGAAGAGCATAAGAAGCTGGGAGAGAGGGAGGGAGAAGGCTGAGTGGATAAAGGCACTGCTTGTTGCCAAGCCTCAGTACGCAAGTTGGATCCCCAGGATGCAAATGATGGAACCTACTCCTGCAAGTTGTCCTCTGCTTTCCACACATGTGCCAGAGTGTATGTGCCCACACAGCCATACACACAGAGAAATAAATTAGAAAAAAGAATTCATGGGGCTCCAAAAATGAACCAGAAAGATGGTTCACTGGGTAAAGGCCCTTCTCACCAATTTGGACAACCTGAGTTAAATCTCTGAGAACCACATGGTGGAAAAAGAGCCTTGATTCCCATACATTGCCCTCTGAGTGCTGCATATCACTCTCTCTCTCTCTCTCTCTCTCTCTCTCTCTCTCACACACACACACACACACACACACAAGCTTGAGCACAAACACTCTACACACTCAATAGGTAAATATAATAAATATAAAGCTGAGTATTGTGGTGCTCTCAACAAACAACCAAACTAGATAGCTCTTGAGGAACCCATCTTGTGTGCACACCTTCACATATACTTGCAAATACACACACAAACGGAACCATGCTTAGAAAGTAATAGCATACCCTGATTGTGCATTGGCAATAGCTGTGGTGGATGGGGAGGTTGTGGTAATGGAGCTGGCTGAGTGGTAGCAGGACTAAGTACAGCAGTAAACAAGTCTTCAACATCCTTTCCTCCAAGCTCTGGGTAAAATAATCACAGAAAACATGAAAATTATTAGGACTCATTCAATGGGGAATGCCATCTTTTTATAAAGTGAAACAACAGAATACAAACATACCTGGAATTTTATATAACTTTCCAAGAATTGCTCCTAGAATAAAAAAATACTAATAATTATCTATACAATATAGGGATATAAAATAGCATTTAATTAATAGAAAAAATATGAAAACAAGTCCAAACATAAAATTGCATGCAAAAAGCTTTGAAAGTCATATTTACTCATGTCTTTTAGAAAGCCTAGATGTAGGGCAAATATTTTACCATCTGTGACCATTTTGTCTAGCTCAGGACTGAGGATCCCATCTAGCTGCTCTTCACTTAATGGTCGTGAACTCTGACTGACACTTGGCTGAGGCAAAGAGGAAGCATCATCAGCGATGGGGCCAATATCTAAAAGAATAAGGTAAATAAATGAAAAGGTGAGTCCAGCACATGCACAAAATGAACAACATTATCTATATGCATTAATACACACATTGAATTAAAAGAAGCCTACACTTCTGAAATATAATTGTCAGGATTCTAGTAGTACTTTGGTTAGGCTATAACTAAATTTAGCTACAAGGTATCTATGAGTTTATATGACACTTGACATTTTCTTTTCTTCAAAATAAGTACATTTCCTGAGGAACAAAAGACACACTGATTTCAACTTGGCAACATCTGCAAAATTTAACTCAATTAAGAATCCATAAGACGCCATTACATGAAAAACTGTTCTAATTTGGAAAACAGTGGTATCATCAGGTCAACTGTCAAATACAACATGTGAAGCAGGATAGACTCAGTTACAGCAGGATACAGCTTAATCATCTTTTGTAAACGATTTCAATTATAAATTATTTTAAAATATTTTAGTTACAATCTGAAAATATAAATTATGTTCATCACCTTATAACATATAATAATGGGAGCCTATCATCTTTTTCTTTCTCAATGCCATTAGTCTTACATTTTAGTCTGCTTTTATTTAATTTTGTATTAGAAACTATTTAGAACAAAACCATTCATTAAAATTATTAAGGAAGTCATTGAAAGCACTATGCTTTAGCTGTACACAAGAAGGAAAAAGCAATGTATGGATTAGTGATGCATTAGCACTACTAATAAACACGCATGCACCTACAGGCTGCCAGCTGAGACCGCTACTAAGAAAGACTACTTCTAGTCAGTGCCATCCATTGCTCAGTTCTTACCAAAAGGGAAGGGTGAGCTCCCAACCTGGAAAGTGCATAAATCAAGACCTACAAGACCCAAACCAAATAAAATGGATGATTACCACAGAAGTGGGAAGGAAGGGAAAACACACAAAAAGAGGAGAAAGTGCAGCAAGACTTTTAAGGCAACATGCCTTAAATCTGATGCAATTAGAAGGGTATCAGAAATGGGCCAACTTGCTATGCCCCCTCCTAAAGCCAGTCAAGGAAGATCAAATACTGGCTTCGACACAGTCCAAAAAAAAAACAAAAACCAAAGCAAAACATCAAAACCACTTCTGCTTCCATTATCGGGAAAAAATAAAACTGTTCCACATCCATACACCTCTTTAAATCACAGAACAGAAATCAGGCAAACAGTATTCATGTATACCTGAATGATCAACTGATTTTGCAAGATCATCTGAGATTATTCCAAGAATGTCATCATCTGTGTTTAAGACTTCAGAAATATCAGCTAATGGGTCATCAGCAGTACCTAAATATAGTAAGTATATGAAAATTAAGTATTTTCCTAGACATGAAATTCTAAAATGTCCTAAGTACCTAGAATACAGCAGCTGCTGAGGCAACTGGCAGAATGATAAAAATTTAAGACCATCACTACCTTAAGGAATTAAAAGCAAGATACTTATCTTTTGATTAACAAAACATTAAAAATTCAGATTTGGTTTTCAAGACTGATGTATATTGACAAAAGAAATAAAAATTGGAAGACCATTAAGCAATAAAAATAAAATAAAAATCTTATAAAATAAAAATTAATTCATTAGTTAGGTGGCATAACTAAGAATGGCATCTAGAAAATACAGTACAATTTTAAAAAACATGAAAAACAGACTTAGTATTTTGAAATTTCTAGCAAAGCACAAG
The DNA here is from genome assembly GCF_004664715.2 of Peromyscus leucopus. Classification (NCBI taxonomy): domain Eukaryota; kingdom Metazoa; phylum Chordata; class Mammalia; order Rodentia; family Cricetidae; genus Peromyscus; species Peromyscus leucopus. Next base: position 62,391,588 of record NC_051065.1, read on the forward strand.
CCAGGTATCCACTACTACTACTACTATTTCTTTTCTTGTTTGAATACTCATTAATTGTTCACTTACAACTATTTTAATATCAAAGAACTGTGTCTATGGACATTGTCCAAGCTACTGGAACAAGACAGAACTGTTAACAAATGACTTGTTCTCATAGGGCTCAGTTCCTCATAAATAACACTAAAGTAAGGAAATAAAGTAGGCTCTGAGTGATCTATTTGAAGAATAGGCAGAAATGTCATGTCCAGAGATGACTGGCCACAGATAGATTTTGTTACATTCAGTTTTTCGCTATGACATTTCATACATGTGTATTATGCTTTGAACACACTGCCTTCTGTCCCCGCAGTCTCTCTTATACTCTCTGTACATGCATACACATATGCACGTGTATACGCACATATATTTGATAGTTTCCCAAGAGCAAACATGATGTATTTGTTATCTAACCTTCCTGTAACCACCTCCCTATAGTTTTATAGTCCTTTCTCTCCCTAGATAAATCCCACCGACTTTCAGTTCATACACACATACATACACACACACACACACACACACACACACACACACACACACACACAAGTGCACGTTTTCTATACATTATTTTCTTAAATGTAAATTTTGGATATGAGAAAAAAAATGTGACATTTGTTTTTCTCATTCTGGGGTATTTTGCTTAACATGATTTCCAGTTTCATTTTCCATTATATGTATGTGCATGTGAGTATGCATGTGCAAAGTTTTCTTGTAAAGTTATTTGTTGATGGATATCAGCCTACTTCCACATCTTTGGTATTGTGAGGCTACAATAAATATAAATGTGTAAGTATTTCTGTGGGAAGTTGACTTCAGTTCTTTCAGATATATACTGAGTAGTAGCACAACTGACCCATATACTAGTTCATAATGATTTTCACAGTGGCTGTACTACTTTCCATTACCACCAGCAGTCTCTCAGAGTCCCATTTCTACTGCATCCTCATCAGCACATGTTTGTTGCTATTTTCTTAACCGAGCCATTCTGACTAGAATAAGGTGGAATCCCAGTAGTTTCAATCTGCATTACCTGCCCCTCCTCTCATTTTCTTAGACAGGGTCTCACTATGTAGCTTTTGCTGTCCAGGACTGCATATGTCTGCCCTTGAATTCACAGAAATTTGCTTGCCTCTACCTCTCCAGGGCTGGGTTAAAAGATTGTGCCATCACATTCAACTAATTTCCTGTTCTTGATGGCTAAGCATGTTGAACACTTTTCATGTATTTACTAAACACTGATAATTCTTCTTTTGGAAACTTTCTAAGTCGCTTCCTCGTTGATTAACTTTTCTGGGGGAGGGGGTGGTATTTAGTCTTTAGTTCTTTTAGATCTCTGTGAGGGTTTTTTGTTTGTTTGTTTGGTTTTTCAAGACAGGTTTTCTGTGTAATTTTGGTGCTTTTACTGGAACTCACTCAGATTCGCCTGCCTCTGCCTCCCACATGCTGGGACTAAAGGTGTGCACCACCACCGCCCAACAGCCTTTAGTTCTTTATGGAGTCTATATATTAATTCTGTCAGATACATAGTAGAAAATGATTTACTCTAATTCTGTAGGCTATCCACTCTACTGAGTGTTTCCTATTCTGTGCAGCTCCATTTCATTCAATCTTATTTGTTGTATCTGGAATTATTTTCTACACTATTAGTGTCATTTTGAGCCTAATATCTTCATGATTAGAGAATCATGAAGAGATGTTGAACTTTGCTTTCTATGGCTATGTTTAAGTTGTTAATAGTCTCTTGATTTGGGTGGTGGTTGTGCATGCATTTAACCTCAGCACCTGGGAGGTGGAGGCAGAGGCAAGAGAGTTCAAGGCCAGACTGGTCTACAAAGCAAGTTTCAGGAGAGGAGAGAAGAAGAGAGGGAGGGAGATAGATAGATAGATAGATAGATAAATAGATAGATAGATAGATAGATAGATAGATAGATAGATAGATAGATAGATAGAAGGAGAGATAGAGAGACAGACAGAGACAGAATATCTCATGACTTAACTGATAGGTAATATGTGACTAAGAACTTACAATATTCAGCACTCTCTAGCCTTTTATAGTATGATTTTCCAAGTATCTCCTAATTATCCATTGAATTTCCTCTGTACTTGCTAAGTCTCCTTTTTTTATCACTAATTTCATCTCCTTTTTCATCACTATGGATCTTCTGTCTTTTTTTATTAATATGATTAAAAGTTTGTTAAGACTCTTTCTCTTCTAAAAAATTACATTTAGTACAGGGGAAGGAGGGAGAGAGCATGCACATGCCTCAGTCTATGTGAGGAGGTCTGAGGAAAGCTTGTAGGAATTGGTTCTCTCCATCCACTATATGTCTCTTAGGGATCAAACTAAGGTCATCAGCTTAGCAGCAAGCAGAGGTAAGAAGATCTCTATAGAGCTGGAGGTCAGCCTGGTCTATACAGCAAGTTCCAGATCAGCCAGTCTACATAGTGACACTGTTTCAAAACAAATAAAATAAGACCATTTACATTTAGAGTTACTATAGAAAGGAGTTTCCTAATTAAAGTAATTTTTGGTTGTTTTCCTGACTGATTTCATTGTTGGTTATCTTTCTCAATTATTTAGAGAGCTAAATAAAACAAAGGAAAAAGTAGGTGAAGATACCGTAAACATATGGAAATCAGCTATCCTAGCTGACACAGAAAACCAGAGTGATTAAAGAAATCACAGGGAAAGTCAGATATAGCAGCTGCTGCAAGCCAGGGCAAAGTTTTGAATAAAGCGGTGAAGCCTAGGTTTTACTGTGGAGGTTGAGGGGAAGTATAGGAATACTGGAAGACAAGCAGAACAGAATGATGGAGAAAGGCAGGGTGGGAGAGGAGCATTAGAAGCCAGGAGACCTTGTGCAGTGTGAATGAAAGGTAATTCAAGTTACCACTGCATGGTAGAAAAGTTGAAGTAGTTGAAGTTGACTTTGGGGTTTATTTTGAAAGTAGAGACAAACCTATAGATAAGTAAAATGAAAAGAGAAAGAATCTAAAAGTTTTTACCTAATTAAGAAAGAAAATAGTGAAGCTCTTAGTAAGGCTATCTATCACTAGATAGATACCTTAGCCACTTCACTAAAAACATGTGAAATGTTTAAGCTTTCATGTGTATTTTAAATAAAGGCAAAATTTCTTTTTTAATGGCATAAAAATAACACTCCTGGGGTTAGAGAAATGGCTCAGTGATTAAGAGCACTTTTTGCACTGGCAGAGGATACAGGTTCAGTTCCCAATACCCACGTGTCAGCTAACAACCAACTATAACTCCATTTCTGGGAGATCCAATGCCCTCTTCTGGCCTCCGTGAGCAGTGTACACATGGTGAACAAAACATACAAGCAGACAAAATATCCACTTACGTAAAAATAAATAAATCTTTAAAAAAAAATACACACATGCCTACACACACAAACACCCCACAGGATTGAGGATATGGCTCAGTGATTAAGAGCATTTGCTCACCGGGCAGGGAGGGGCGGGGCGGGGGGTGGTGCACGCCTTTAATCCCAGCACTCAGGAGGCAGAGCCAGGCAGATCTCTGTGAGTTCGAGGCCAGCCTGATCTACAGAGAGAGAGCCAGGAAAGGCACCAAAACTACACAGAGAAACCCTGTCTTGAAAAAAAAAAGGAAGGAAGGAAGGAAGGAAGGAAGGAAGGAAGGAAGGAAGGAAGGAAGGAAGGAAGGAAGGAAGGAAGGAAGGAAGGAAGGAAGGAGAGAGAGAGAGAGAGAGAAAGAAAAAGAGCATTTGCTCTTGTACAGGACTAGGTTTGGTTCCCAGCAGCTACAATATAGTTTACGACTATCTATAGCACCAGTTCCAGGAATTTCAAGCTAGCTCTCTCTCTCTCTCTCTCTCTCTCTCTCTCTCTCTCTCTCTCTCTCTCTCGGTATATATTAGACGTACATACATGCAGCTAAAACATCCATATTTGTAAATCCTAAACATTTATATACACATTTATTTAGACTTCAATTTAAGTACCTGTATGAAATACTTTATACAAATTGGTATCTTTAAAAGAAAAAAATTTCAGCTATGAAGGGTTATCTATGGTTGCTCGTGTGTGTGTGTGTGTGTGTGTGTGTGTGTGTGTGTGTTTGCATATGGAGAGGTGTTAAAGGCCAACTTCAAGTGTCATTCATCAGGTTCCACTCACCTTGTTCTTGGAAATAAAGTCTTTCACTGGTCTGAAGTTTGCTAAGTCAATTGGGCTGGCTGTCAACAAGCTCTGGGGATCTTCCTATTTCCAATTTCCCAGTACGGGGGTCACAAGCATATATAACCATGCACAATTTTTTAACATGAGTTCTGAAATCAAACTCAGGGCCTTTAGCTTACAGGGCAGGTGCTTACTAAAAAAAGCCCTTTTGTTTTTAAGTAATTACAATCTACTATAAAAAATTATATCATAAATTCTTTAAAGACTAGGTTTTAAAAACTTTATCCGTGGGGCTGGAGAGATGGCTCAGTAGATAAGAGATCTGGCTACTCTTTAAAGGGACCAGGTTCACCTCCTAGCATCCACATGGCAGCTCACAACCATTTCAAGTTAAACTCCAGTCTCTGGGGATTTGTGCCCTCTTCTGGCCTCCATGGGCATCATTTGCAAACATAGCACACAGACATACATTCAGGCAAAACATCCATACACATAAAATAATAATAAATCTTATTTTTGAAAAAAGTATGAACTTGTCTACATTAAATAAAATGTTTAAAAAGGCAACTTTCATTCATTAAATTTATGTATAACTGAAAAATCTACATTTATGTTTTGAAATTATGCAATTCTAGTCTTCTAAGTTTGGCCTTACTATAAAATCATCACGACTTAAGAAATGTTATGTAAGAAACACATCAACATCTGTCCTATCCTGTGTCCCCATACAACTCAGACCTTATCCTCACAAAATTCAAGTGCAAGTAACTTCCATTTAACTCAAGTCACATGTCATATTTATAACATGTTCTTTGAAATACCTAGTCATTATACAATGTTTAAAACGTATGAATAAGAACTAATGAGTACTTAAAAACCAACATAAAATAAAACAAAATATTTTTTGTTTGAATCTAGTAAGACTAAACAAAAAGCATGCTCCATCTTTCCATTCGCCTTTGCTTTGATGATGCAGAATCACTGTTATGTGTTTAAGGGATAAGACTGCCTGCAGCTACTTCAAGGAAGTCCAATCAAAAGTAAAAGTTTGCATATATTGTAATTTGGAGTGTAGGACAGCCCTAAAGTTACAAAAATCTCCAGGTACCCAAAACCCTTATCTAGTCATTTGTTATTGCATATAAAAAAACAAAACCCTACAGCATAAGAAAGTCAACTGAATTTCCTGACAGGACAATGCTGGGTTAAAAAAAAGCTTTAATTACTTAATACTAAAAGTCATTATTCAGTACATGTCTACTTAAGATTTTTTTCTCTAAAATGGGTTTATAAAATTTAAGCCTAACAAATGGCAAAATAAGCCTGCCAGAAAAATACTGCACTATAACTAATAGTACTGTAAGAGTCTAGAAGAAAAAAAAAGAAATAACATTGTGATTGTAACTCTTACACTGACATAAATACTTAAAAACACATGTGCTCCCTTTCTTTCCCTCACTTTATTTTTTTCTTAATGAGGCAAAGGTCTCATGCTGCTCAGACTGCCTTTGAACTCACTACTGCTTCCACTTCTCAAATGGGAACATAGGCACATGCTACCTCATCCAGTTTAGGATTGGCTGGGTATCAAACCCAATGGTTCATGCATGACAGCCAAAGATTCACTAATTGAGCTACATCTTCAGCCTCCTTCATGACTATTTTTTAAAATTGCAATTAAAATTTGTATAGATAGTATTTATGTGCATCTCTGTATCACATCCCATGCATGTGTAAAGTAGAAGACAACCTCGAGTGTCATCATCAGGAAAACCCGCCTCCCTTCAAAATGGAGTTTCACTGGCTTGAGCTCAATAATTAAGCTAGAATGTCTGGGGCAGCAAGCCACAGTGATCCTCCTGTTTCCATATCCTCAGTATTGGGATTACAAGTAAACACCACCATATCCAGAATTTCCATATGAGTTCTAAGGATCAAACTTGGGTCCTTGTAACTGCAAGGCAAACTATTTAACTACAGAGCCATCCCCCAGCTCTACCTCTTCTGATTTTTAATAGTCCCTTCATTTCCTACTTCTGTACAGCGGTTCTCAACAACAAGCAATTTTGTTCACTAATGATTTAAGAAAACTGAAGACATAGATACATTTATTTGTTTACGTTTTTTTGGAAACAAGATCTAACTATGTAACTCTGGCTATCCTAGAACTTACTATATAGACCAGGCTGACTCAGTCTCTCAAGTGCTAGGATTAAAGGTGTGCATCACTATACTCAGGAGAAATTTTTGATGGTTATGACCTCAGGAGGTCAGAAGTGACAATAAATGTACTGCAAGACACTGGAGAGCCCCTTTTCACAACAATAAACTAACTGGCACAGAGTGTCTGTCAGTGGTGAGAAACTACATGTGTATATATCACACTACCTACAAATAATTCTGAACTGTGGACATTCATTTTGCAGCTTTTTGTTTATTTTTCAAGACAAGATTTCTCTGTACATCCCTGGCTGTCCTGGAACTTGCTTTGTAGACCAGACTTGCCCTCAGATTTAGAGATTGGCCTGCCTCTGTCTCCTGGGATTAAAGGCATGTGCCACCACTCCCAGCTTCATTTTGCAATTTTTGACACATTACAATTTCTTTGGGTTGTGTAACTGACATTGTCCATGGGTAAAGCATAAACTGAAAGTCTTCTCGCACAACTCCTGATTTTGGTGATTATTAAACTACAAGTCGTTTGAAAAGTCTTACAGAACTTTCTACTTAAAAAAAAAAGTTGTGTTTACCAAATAAAAATTATATTTCAATAATGTATATGAGATTAAACAGAAGTATTTAAGGTGGTTAACTAGAAGGTAAATGACATGTGGCATAAAGAAAATACCTGTGAATTAATCTACGTACCCTGAGTTCCAGGTTTTGCTGAAGCAGAAGATGAACTCAGTAGCGGATCTGAGCAAGGATCCAAGAAACTTGTTTTATATGAAAGCTGAGATGCATCTTCTGATAGATTATCTAAACTCAGCTTGTTTTGTCTGCTGGTATCTAGAAGATCTTTTCCAAAAAATGCTTCCTAGACAAAGATGAGCACATAAGAAGATTATTAGTTCTAAATTCTATAGAACTATCAATATCCTGTCATCATTTTGACAAGAAAAACTTTGCATTTAACAATATGAAAACTAAATACAGAAATATACAGAGATCCTGTTGAATTTGAATTGACTATGTTAAATTAATTTTGATATCTTTCTCAAAGTTAAACAAATATAAACACAATGTGTCAGATGTCTTTATAGAAACCACAAAATAATTCATTTTTCAGAGACTAATCTACAATCAAATTTTAGAATTAATGGATGTTTTGGTGTTATTGGCTCTTTAATTCATAGCACAGGCATAGGCACAGCTTTATGAATGCCATCAGTATTTACAGATTACCTACTGAGGATAACACAAGATTCTGATCTATTACTTTAGGATCTGCACACCTCTAGTGTCTGCAGTAATCTCATGCTGAAGCATATACCCACATCAGAGGACTTATATACTACGAATCTGAAGGACTTCAGCCCATGCATGGAACATTTGTGAGCTATAAAAGGCTGCTGGCATTCAGTTTATCTACTGAGATGAACAGTTCTCCTTCAGAGGGGCAGTGCTTCAAAGTGAGTTCTTCTCAGAACTCCTCAAGATCAACACAGAAGATGAAAAGAGAATCTCCGGACTTCCCTTCATTTGTTTCAACCCAGCAACCCTGAATTAGCAGATTTTCTACTCTGTGGCCTCTCTGGATAAAGGATTCCAGAGAGTTTGCAGGAGCTAGTAACATGTATCATATACCTGCCACACACACATGAATAGAAGGTTCACAGGAACTCTTTTTCATAACTCTAAGAAAAATGGCCCCAGCATCCATAGCAGGTAGATAGGGCAATGTTCATACTACAAAATGAAGGGGGGGGGGAGTAAACTGTGTTTCTTGCAGCACTGGAGAGTGAAGCTGCAAGTTGAAACTCAGGCTTTATACGTTAGGCAAAATGTTTTCCACTGTGGTATATCCCCAGACTGAAATAAAGATTTTAAAAGCAAATAGAGTGGACTTGTGAGATAACTCAGCAGATAAAGGTACTTGCCATAAAACATGACAATCTCAGTTCAATTCTTGGGAATCACACAGCAGGAGAGAAATGATTTCTGTAAGTTGTCCTCTGACCTCCATGTGTGTGTGTCATGGGATATACAAGTACACAAAAATATTTAAAAGCATATAAACCCATATTAACAAAGAAAAGTTCTGAAATATATAACCAAAAGAAAGAAGGCTAAAACAAGGTCAAACAAAATGTACAAATGAAGACTTATGAAGAATATAAAATAAATTACACAAAATTTGGGGGGGGGGCAGAAAATGTTTGTGCTACCTGGTTTTACATCAACTTGACACAAGCTACACTCACTTTAGAAGAGGGAACCTCAATTGAGAAATGTCCCCCATCAAACCTATGGTGGGTTTCCCTGACTGGCAGTTGTGGGAAAGCCAAGCTCACTGGGGGTGCTGCCAACCCCAGGCTGAGAGGCCCGGGGACTATAAGAAAGCAGGTCATGGAGAGCAAAGCCAGTAAGCAGTAGCCCTTCCTAAGGCCTCTGCTTTAGCTCTTGCTTATAGATTCCTCCCTGACTTCTCTTCTATTGAGTGTGCCTTGAGAGTCTTAAGCTGAAATAAATCCTCTCCTCTCCGAGTTGTTTATAGCTATATTATTTTATTACAGCAATAAAAACCCTAACTAAGATAATGTTAATAGTACTAATTTCAGAACAGGCATTGGAGGGCTGAGGCATGGACTCAGTAGTGAAAGTGCTTGCTACACTAGTGTACAGAACTGAGCTAGAATCCCCAGAATCCATGTAATACCAGCACAGTAGCACATGTCAGTAATCCCAGTGCACCTACAGCAAGATGGAAGGCAGAGATGGGAGAATCTCCAGATGCTCATAAACCAGCTAGTATGTTATACACAGTAAAGCAGCAGAGAACCTGTCTCAAAAAAGATGCAAGGTGAGGAGCAGTATTTGAAGTGGTCCTCTATTCAAATACAATGACACACTTGCATAACCCCAACACACAAACACAAACACACACACACACACACACACACACACACACACACACACACACACACACAGGATTGAACTCTGGCAGATATTTTATATCTTACTCAAATTTTTCAGATTTTCTAAATGAATAAGCTATTTCACTATGAAAATTTTATTTGAAAATCTACAAGGCTATAATAATAAAGAATGCTAAGAGCATAAAACATCTTTATGTTTAGAAATCAATCACTGGTGTAATCCCGTAAGTATAAACGTCAGTAACCTAAGACCACCATTAACAATATTTCTAATGACTCATGATGGCTTTCTTCAAATTTACAGTTTGTAATACTCTAATGAATTTGGTAAGCTTTACTGATTTTATTTGTTCCTCTGTGTAATCCTGACTGTCCTTGAACTCAGAGATCAACCTGCCTCTGCCTCTGCTTCTGCCTGGGATTAAAGGTGTAAATTTTTCATTCCTTAGAGTAAACATCAAAGCGAAGCTCCATGTAGTTTTCAACTAGACATTGTGAGTACAGACCTAGGACAAGATCTCTTTACAGACACATGATGACACACGCACTGAGGCACGTTTGGATATAAAAGACAACTTGTAGGGGTCAGTTTTCTCCTTCCTTCCTCATTGTGGTTCCAGGGATCTAACTCAGGTCATCAGGCTTAGGAGCAAGAGCTTTTACCTGCTGAGCCATCTCAACAGATTAAGATTCGATATTTTTAGAGGCTCCTTTAAAACCAGACTTATTGGCTCTTACCTGTAGTTCCAACACTACAAAAACAGAGCCAAGAAGATAAGCAGTTCAAGATCATCCTTAGCTACACATCAAGTTTCAGGCCAATCCAGGCTACATTAAAACTGTCTTTAAAAATAAACAAAATACAAAAATCAATTAAACAAGCACACATGCATCAAAAAAAAAATTTTAAAAAAAAAAGCAGGAAAGGAAAAAATAGCCAAGAAAGAGAGTATGTTTAAACGCTCTTTTGAAAACAGCTGGCTTCGCCGGGCGTTGGTGGCGCACGCCTTTAATCCCAGCACTCGGGAGGCAGAGCCAGGCGGATCTCTGTGAGTTCGAGGCCAGCCTGGGCTACCAAGTGAGCTCCAGGAAAGGCGCAAAGCTACACAGAGAAACCCTGTCTCGAAAAAACCAAAAAAAAAAAAAAAAAAAAAAAAAAAAAAAAAAGAAAACAGCTGGCTTCTATACTATATAATCAGCTAAAGGAGTTTCCTAAATATGGATTACAGATAACAAACAGACCAATAGGTGAAGGAACAGATAACTTTCTCAGTACATCCCCAAAAGAAAACCACGAAAAGAGGTAAGGGGCCCAAGTGTGGTAGTGCATGCCTTTTATCCTGGTTATTAAAAATCTAAGGAACCCAATTTATTTATATGCCATTCACTTATATTAGAAAGTGAACATGGGGCTGGAAATGGAAAGATGGCTCAGTGGTTACTTGTTACTTTTCCAAAGAGTCCCAGCACCAATATGGGGGCTCACAACTATATGGAACTCTAATTCAAGGGATCCAACATCCTCTTCAAAAAAAAAAAAGAAAGAAAGAAAGAAAGAAAGAAAGAAAGAAAGAAAGAAAGAAAGAAAGAAAGAAAGAAAGAAAGAAAGAAAGAAAGAAAAAATATCAAGAGCCAAGTATAATGGTATATATTTTTTAATCCCATCAGTCAGGAGGCAGAGGCAGACAGATCTGTGAGTTCAATGGCCAGTCTAGTCTAAACAGTGAGTTACAGGTGAGCCAGGGCTGCATAGTGAGACACTGTCTCAGAGGAGAAAGACAGGGTATGGGGTATAAGGAAGAGGAAGGGGAAGAAAAAGGGGTAGGGAAAGGGCAAGAGGAGAGGGGAGCAGAGGAGAGGAAGAAAGCAGGAGAGGAGGAGAGAAGAGGGAAGGGCAGGGTAAGAACAAAGAAGCACATAAAGACCATCAACCCCCGCCCCCCGAAAGTATTTTTCAACTGATAAAACTAGGGTAAAAAAAAAAACAGTACAGGAGCTGAGGAGATGACTCAGTGTGTGAAATGCTTGTTATGTAAGTATGAGGATCTATGTGAGATGCCTAGGCACCCAAGATAAAGGAAGAGGGTCTGTAACTCAAGACTGAGTGGGTATAGGAGAATTAGCAGAGACTCATTAGTCAGTCAGAATGGCCAAAACATGAGCGACCTCTAAGCTCAGTGAAGATACTCTATGGCAAAAATTAGAAGTGGGTGGTGAGGCAGCTCATCAGGTAAAAGCATTTGTTGTACAAGCCTGACAAACCAGATTCCATAGTGGGAGGGGAGAACTGTCTCACCAAAGTGGTTACCTGACATCAATGCCAACAATATAGCAGGCACCTCACACATAATAATAATAAATAATACTAAGATGGAAAGTTTTAGAGGAAGAAATCAGATGTGAATTTCTAATCTCTCTCTCTCTCTCTCTCTCTCTCTCTCTCTCTCTCTCACACACACACACACACACACACACACACACACACACACGCACAGGTTTCCTATTCATATACACACCTATAACAGACACACAGAGTCTAATTGAAAGGATAAGCTCTGTAATCAGCATCTAGACAGTTAAGAGCCTAGTAGTCTAGGGGCTGGGGAGATAGCTCAGTAGGGAAAGTGCTTGCTTCATTAACATGAAGATCTAAATTCAGTCCTTAGAATCTATGTTAAAAATTCTAGTGGGTGGTCTGGAGAGTTGGCTCAGAGGTTAAGAGCACTGGCTATTCTTCCAGAAGCCCTGAGTTCAATTCCCAGCAACCACATGGTGGCTCACAACCATCTTAATGAGATCTGGTGCCCTCTTCTGGCTTGCTGGTGTACATGCAGGCAGAACTATATACATTTAAAAAAAAAAATTCTAGTGGCCTATGTTTATAAATCTAGTGCTGGCTACACCTGGGGCTCACTGGTCAACCATCCTAGCTGATTCAATGAATCCCAAATCACAATGAAAGACTCTGTCTAAAAGTCTAGTAAGTAAGTAAGTAAATAAATAAATGAATAAATAAAGGAGGACAGCTGTGGAACTGTCAAGGGTCAGTTTGAACTGTCAAGATTGACCCTTGACCTCTACACACAATGAATGTGTATTCACATCTATACTTCTACAAACACACAAATATATACACACAAAGTTAATGACAGTAATATAATTACTAAAGAAGAAAATTAAGCAAGGTACCTTGTAATTAAAAAGGTATTTTAAGACAAACACGTAAGGGGTGTGGTGGCACACTTGGTGGGGAAAAGCAGGTGGATCTCTGAGTTTAAGGCTAGCCTGGTCTACAGAGCTAATTCAAAATAGCCAGGGCTACATAGAGAAACCCTGTCTCAAAAAGACAAACATGTAATCACTAGCGGAATTTTAAAGTTAAAAAATATAAGTAACATAATTAAGGTTAAAAAAATATACATAATTTAAAACCTTGTTCTGGCCAGGTGGTGGTGGCGCACACCTTTAATCCCAGCGCTTGAGAAATAGAGGCAGGCGGATCTCAGTGAGTTCAGGAACAGCCTGGCCTACAGAGTGAGTTCCAGGAAAACTAGGACTGTTACACAGAGAAACCCTGTCTGGAAAAACAAAACAAAACAAACTTGTTCTGTATCAATGGAATAGTGTTAAATGCTAAAATTAAGATAGATACTTAAAGATCATGTATTCCAATTCAGTTTTTACCCATGAAGAAATAAAGAAGTGGAAAAAATAAATAATGTACTAAGGAACCAAGACAAGGATGTTTACAATCTATATCCTGCCTCTAACATAACATTCTCCCTAATATATCTTTAAATTCTTCTGTGACTTAATGTTTACAATAGAAACTAGAGCCGGGCGGTGGTGCCTTTAATCCCAGCACTCGGGGGGCAGAGGCAGGCGGATCTCTGTGAGTTCGAGGCTAGCCTGGACTACCAAGCGAGTTCCAGGAAAGGCGCAAAGCTACACAGAGAAACCCTGTCTCGAAAAAACCAAAAAAAAAAAAAAAAAAAAACTAGAAAGATTTTCACTTTTCTCTTTTTTTGTAGTCTACATTGACCAAGAATATTTTCTTCATAATTATAGATGTCTTTTGGAAAGCAAATAACAACAACAACAACAACAAATGTTCAGTATAGCCAAGCATGTTAGCAAATACCTTGTAATGTAAAAACTTAGGAGGCTGACTCAGGAAGATCAGGAGTTCAAGGCCAGTTGGGACTTAATAGCAAGACCCTGTATCAAAAATTTAAAATAATAATTCTTTGACTTAAGTCTCTCATTAAAAAGTTCTATATGTAGTTAGCAATTCTTAAAACTATGATTTTGGCTGCTGAGAACTTTTTCAATTAACCGCAATAAATTGTATTGATATATGGAAATATCAAAACGAGTCGGGTTTGGCATGTGCATATATATGTATTGTTTTAAAGAAGAATTTCCCATCCTGAAAGTGTCTTTGTTACAGCCAACAGCACATTTAAAATTGAGAAAGTATCCTGAAAGTGTCTTTGTTACAGCCAACAGCACATTTAAAATTGAGAAAGTATATGAGAGAGAGAGAGAGAGAGAGAGAGAGAGAGAGAGAGAGAGAGAGAGAGAGAGAGAGAGAATACAAACTTCATTGGGCTGGGACAAAGCTCAGTCCAGAGTAACTGCCTGTGTTCACAAGACTCTGGCTCTGATCTCCATGACTTAATGTGCACACATACACACATTACTTCATGGGGAAAAAAAAAAAAAACATCAAAGCACACACAAAAGCAAATTATTCATTCTTTGATGGAGCCTAGTAAAGTGAATGTCATTTATGACAATCAGGGAAAAGTACACAGAAGGAGTAGAATGTTAACAAAACAAGCATTAAAAAAGAAAAGAAAAAAAAAAACACCCTCAAAACATTTCCTAATTAGCAAACCAGGCAATAAAATATGAAGCAGAATATTACTTGTAAATAAGCAGGAAAGGTTTCTTCGAGCTTATTTTTCCTTTTTCGGTATCTCTTCTTTATTTTTTCAGTGCTTTCAGCAACAGAAACAGGCTCATCAACTAGAGTATCTGGTAACTGCTCACTCCAGCCTGAAATAAGAGCCATGTTTATAAATATGTGGCACTTACTTTCCAATACGCATAGTTAGGTAGAAACAAACAAGTTTTTATATCATACAAAGATCTTAAAGCACATTTCTAAATTTTAAACACCTTGAAAATTCCATTTCATATCTATTTAGTATTAGTACAATTCCTATCCTTTCTTTTTGGTGGGGGTGAGGGGGAGGGTTAGGGCTGACCTGGAACTTACTATGTAGACCTGGATGGCCTTCAACTCACAGAAATCCACCTGCCTCTGTCTCCCAAGTGCTGGGATTAAAGGTATATGCCACAAGGCCTGGCTCCCATTCTTTCTAAATGACTAGCATTCCCATGCAAAGCAAAAACATGATTTCCTAAACAGTACATTAACAGATTTCAAAGGATGAAAACACCAGATATTCAGAATTATGAGGAAATGGCTATTTATAAACTCCTAAAGAAAATTTAGTGGATATGGATAGCACTTTTTTTGCAGGTAACACAGTTTGCTAAAAAAAAGAAGTACAACCATACCAATCTAAACCACCAAAGCATTAGAATTACCTCCTGCAGTGCCCATAACAAGTAATTGTCATAGAATTTGAAAAGCTAAAAAACCAAATGCCTCCCCAGAAAACTCACAAATGGGACTTGGGCCCTAAAGTTTATTGCAGTAAAACAAAATAAAAACAAACTTGAATTTGTATAACATGGGGGCGGGGTGGTGCTTGAGGATTTTAACGTAAGTAACCCTAGGAAAGTAGGACCTCAAGCCTGAAAGAAATTACCTTCAATGCAGCTATTAAAAACTCTAAACAATACCCCTCACACACCTCACCAAATATCATGGACTCACACCTATGAAAACTTGAGCCAAAATGAATCTTTCCTTCCATTAAAGGAAAAAGAAATCTAAACAGAGAATAAGTCCCCGCACCCAAAGAAAGGACTTTCTAGAGAAGACAAAAATGAATAAACAAACAAACAAACAAATAGTGGCATGCAGGCATTCATGTGGACAGAACACTATATACATAATAAATAAATAAATCAAAAAGAAATGCTTTTAAAAAAAATAAGATTTGTTGGGCTACCCAGTCACTTTCAATTAAATTAAATACCCTGTAAGTTTAAGTAATATATTAAGTCACTACAACAAGCAAAGAGAGGCCTTTGTTAAAGTGGACAGAAAGTATCTGATAAAACTAAGTAATCCCTGTATTCTTCTTATTTAGCACAGGAAACATTTAGCACAGGTAAGGTCTTAAAGTCCTAAAGAAAAGGTGAGTTGTACAGCGCATCAGAGAATGTGAGCTTAGCACTGCAAGATCCTGGGTGCTGTCCAGAGCAGTGAAGGGAAAGCAGGGAAATGGTGGTGTGTGGCTGTAATTGCAGCACTGGGGAGGCTGAGACAGGAATATCATGAGTCTGAGGAAGTCATAGGCTATGTAGGGAAATGGCCACCAGCCTGAATGATAAGACTAGACCCTATCCCTCCCCCGACACAAACTAAAACAAACACCCCTACAAAAAAAAAAAAAAAAAAAAAAAAAAAAAAAAAAAAAAACTCAAAAGAATACACTCTTTTGAAACCAAACTCTACAGCATTCAAATACATCTTTCCACCAGAAAGAAGCACAAGACAGTATGTAGCAGCATCATTTTAGTGACTGCTCATTCCAACAGAGTATCAATCCTAAGGAGTTAAATCAAAGAAAATCAGTACTATACCATCATCTCTGCTAGATAACTGCTCAGATATAGAACCTGAAGAATCTTTTCTGATCACCGATCTTTTGGCTTTTCCTTGTCCTGTTCGACTTCTTTGTCGTACCATAAATCCACCAATACCTATATAAAACAGAAATCACGTTAAGTGATTCTCTCTCTCTAGAATTCTACAGCAAGAAGAATAGTTTTGTCTTTAATGGTGAACTTTTTTTCTAAACTCAGTTGTATGTTTAATATAATTTAATAATCTCATTTTTACATGTGTATGGGTATGTGACATGGGGGCCCAAGTGCATGTGTGGGAGCACACGTGTGTGTGTGTGTGGGGGTGTACGTAAGTGTGCACATATGTGCATGTGGAGGACATAAATGAACCACTGGATTTTATCCTTGATCTGTCTTCACCTTATAAATTGTGGCAGAATATTTCACTTGAAACCAGAGGCTGCAGATTCAGGATCCCTTGTCTCTTGACCCCTGAATACATGGATTCGGCAACATGGAAGCCCACCAAACTTTTACAAGGCATTGAGGACCCAAAATATGGTCAGTCCCCATGATTCCATGGCAAGCACTTTACCTGTTAAGCAATCCCTCCAACCTTAAAAATCTCATTTTTCCTTAAGTACAAGAAGGTGCAAGTAAAAATATATGTCAAAGTCATTGTTAGTACTTACATCAAACAATAATTATAACTCGCTAGTGTATGGAAAGAATTACTTGCATTTCCTCTTCTAGATAAGACCAGAGTACACACTAAATGGAATACAGAGCTTGAATATTAAGAACTGATTGATACATCTCTGCTTGCCCTTCTGTAATTGTTAAGTTATACCTCCTGAGAAGAGCACAGCAGACTGCATGCATGGTGAGTATGAAAACTGAATGAGAATACACTAACACTCATTGATCAATATAACTTCAGCGGTACTATCTGGCTATCCCATGTCAGAAAGGCAAGAAGTCACATGACACTTGAATCTCTGTAGCTAGGAAAACAAAATAACTAACTAAACTTGGGCAAGTTATTTTACTCTTCAGTACATTCATTGGTAAAATAGGTATAATACACAGCACCTATTCATATCATAAGTATAAGCAAAATTAAATCAGTAAAATGATTAGCAATTTTAACAGTGCCTGGCACTAAATTGTATATGCTTTTGTCATGATCTGTCTAGTAAAGTGCTTTGCAACACCCCTCAAATAAGGGAGGTCACCCATTTATGGCAGAGAAAGACAGACTAAAACAGCGTTAAAATTCTAAAGGGAATATACTCTATCTAAAAACATAAATATATACTCTGAAACATAAAATTAAAAAGACGTGAAATCAGTTGCTATGACAGATGTGTCACTGACCGTCTTGGAGAACACAAATGGAAAGTTTTCACCTACAACCAAAAGGAATCTAGAATGTTCTTACCAGTAAGATACAATCCACCAAAACAGAGATTGCATTAATCTAATACTTCATAACTGAAAACAGACATTAATAAATTAGCCTTGAAAAACCTACATCTTCTGATGAGAGATTTCAACACCTTTTTTACTCTAAGATTTAAAAAAAAAAAAAACAAAAAAAAAAACCCATGAAATAAATACACTAGGAAAGCAAGAATTTAGGGGTAGAGAGATGATTAAGTGGTTAAGAACACTTACTCCTCTTGCAGAGGACCTGCCTGGGTTTGGTTCCCAGCATCTACACAGCATCTCATAATTCCCTCTCAATTCCCAATTTTAGGGTATCTGATACCCTCAAGTGTCCATGGGCTGCTGAATTCATGTGGTGCACATAAACTCACACTTGCTTACACACATAAATAAAAATGAACTAAAAAAAATTTATTTAATTACTCATAGTATGAATTGCACTACAAATTCAACAAGATGTTTTGTTTACCTTTGTGTCTGCATAATTACTGAAGGGTGTTTTATTTTTGTTGGTTCTTTTTGTTGTTGTTGTTGTTTTTGTTTTGTTTTTTGTTTTTTCGAGACAGGGTTTCTCTGTATAGCTTTGCACCTTTCCTGGAACTCACTTGGTAGCCCAGGCTGGCCTCGAACTCACAGAGATCCACCTGGCTCTGCCTCCCAAGTGCTGGAATTAAAGGCGTGCGTCACCACCGCCCGGCATTACTAATGTTTTAAACTATTAGAAAATGAATGCTTAGAGGAGAACTAATTAAGTACAGAAAATACATGAATTGCTTTAAAAGATGAACATAAATAAAAACCAACTAAGTAACATGTTTAATAAATGGTTAACATTTGGGATAAGGATTTATTGTCAAGTAGTCACATTTTCAATGTAAGGAATCTATCAGTTCCATATAAGATGCTACACATAGTCTTGGTTATTTGAATTATAAGTCATTTTTAT
The DNA here is from genome assembly GCF_004664715.2 of Peromyscus leucopus. NCBI lineage: Eukaryota > Metazoa > Chordata > Mammalia > Rodentia > Cricetidae > Peromyscus > Peromyscus leucopus. Next base: position 62,410,053 of record NC_051065.1, read on the forward strand.
TGCTGTTGGTGTAATTGTTATTAGTAAATTAGCCAAGTTTTGCTATATTAAAATGTCTAGCTTGGGGCCTAGAGAGATGGTTCAGCAATTAAAAACACTAGCCGTTCTTCTGGAGGACCCTGATTCAAATCCCAGCACCAACATGGTGGCTCACAACTATTATTTAGCTACATCTCCAGGGCTGACACCTTCTTAGCAGCCTCTGTGGGTACCAGGAACACATAAGATGCACTTGCAGAAAACACCCATACACATCTGAGAGAGAGAGTATGTGTCTAGTTGACATACTCTACCTGGTCTGTATGGTTTTCTTTTCCTCTTTTTTATGCCATCTGTTCCTTCTGCTCCCTTAGTTTCATCATCCACAGCTTCCCGCTCAGGACTAGATTCTGATTTTCCATCACAGTCCATAAGTTCTCCTTCTGGAAAAGTAAATGTATGGAAGAGACTGGGCAAGTCTATCAAATAGAGAAACCTTAACGAAAAAGACAAATAAAAACAAACAAAAAAACCAACCAAACAAAGGAAGTAAAGCAAAAGAACAGGAGCCCTTTCTAATCCTACGTGCCTAGAGTGTCTGGAAAGTAGAGAGAGAAGGTAAAGTGCCTCAGGATGGGAGCAGGAATTATGATGCATGACCCAGTGTTGTGTTCCCAGGGAGCATGACATGCTGATTAAGAAAGAAGAAACAAAGAGCTCATAAGATACCTATCAATCAAATTTAATTAAAGCAATTTATCTTTAAACAACAAGACATAAGATCCAGGATTTACCTATTTTGTCCACTGATATAATTTCCCACATCTGTTATACAATACACATTTAATAAATACTACTAAATGATAAAACATGATGGGAAAATGATTATGGCTTTATTTCTGAGTCAGCTGCAAATAATCACTCTGAAATAAAGACATCAAAACTGACCATTCTTAGAAATAAACAAAGCTACTCTGTGCTATACTTAATGCTGCTACTAAAATAATTTGTTACCTCACAAGTTCAAACAGAAAAACCTTATGGTATCTATTCTGATACCATTTTTGAATCTCCAATTTACAATTATTAGAGGAGGGTTTAGGATGACATTCTGAAGTGAATCACTCTGAATGTCCCTACTTACAAGCTTCCCAAACAATGCTCTTAGAGATTTCGATCAAAAAAGATTTCAATATAAGAAAATATGCAAATGCAAGTCTAAGAACATCACTTGAAGAGAAGTGTCCCATCAAGAGGTACCTTAAGCTTGACTAAGCTAAGTATGACTAACCCTTACAAATATATATCTTTCAGAAGTTATTTTATATACTAATTCTTGCATATGTGTCTCAAGGAAAATAAATGAGTATTACCGCGACTATCATCCATTTCACCATCTCTTGAATGCTCTGACTGGATGTCTGGAGGGGTCTGAAGGACAGCCACACTATTCTGATTTATAATCTTTAATTTCAATTTTGGTTTTGTCCGTTTTCTTCTTGGAACTGTAACTGTGAGGCTCTGCAACTGAGTCATCCCTGATTCAGTCAAACATACACCATCCTGGGTATAGGTCTTAGGTGGATCTAAAATTATAAAACCCCAAGAATACAACTTAAAGCTTTCTTCTGAAACTGATAAGCTGATTAATATTCCAAAATCTACATGGTAAGAAAATACAACTACACATCCATTCAGCAAATATCTACAAAATGCATGAACTGATGATATTCAGTTAATACTGAAAACCTTTTAGAACTACGGGCAGAAAGGCTGTATGTTGACAAAAATAAATAAATAAATAAAAGCATTTTATCTTTCATGTATCAAGAACACTGAAGCTACAGATGCTGCTGTAGCTGCTCAGTAATAAGCCTTTTCTTGTAAGGACCAAAATGTAAGGACCAATTTATGTAAGAGAAACAAAAGTACTCCAGAAGTCCATTTGGAAAACTAGAATCAATATGATGACTTACAAAGGGAGGTAGACATTTTGTAAAGATTCTACACCCTCAAGTACAATATTATATATGGACAAAAAAATCCATAATGAAGCCACTGTTCTGTATGCTAGCTAAAATATTAATAATAAGACCATAAATTCTTCAGATTCAAACCTTTTAACTTGAACACTTATTTATTTAAGCAACTCCAATACAATACAAATGTTTGTATCAGTAATGCTGTCACTATAAGTTAAAAGAACAAATCTCTCATAAAAATGTCATGTCACCAGTGATTCTAAGTTATCAGAGAAAAAATAATAAAATATTCATTACTACTAAATCAATGCTTACTTATGTAGGCTTTCTTTTTCTGCTGACAACTAAGCAAGCACAGTCCCCAACTGAAGTCAAGGAAAGCAGGACACTAACAGTTAATCCAAAGAGCTATTCTTTTCATTGTTTTCTGAAACTTATAGGAATACTACTTCAGCAAAAGGAGCTAATATGAACATTTTCTATATATATTCTAGAAATTAATATCAAACAATTCACTTAATTCATATAAGCAACAAGCCAGTTGTTTAAGAATTAGTATATGCTTTTTCTAAAAGAAAACCATTTCAAATTTTACCTAGCTCTTTTACTTTTGTGACAATTTGTGCCACAAGTGAAGAGTCACAGCAGTCTGAGGAAGGCACTGAAAAGAAAAACAACAACTCAGGAAATATCTGAGAAAACAATGACTTATATAGGATTAAAATGTCAGTGTCTGTACATGTATCATTCAACAAATGTCTGAATATCATAGGATGTTAATTCTGTGCATGTGGGTGGGAGGGGCTGCCTTGTACATGTCAGTCAAGTACTATACCCATGTGTTACATCCCAACTCCAAAAGTAGCTTTTGGTTTTCAAAGGGATTGTTTAACTGTTTTTTTAACTTTCTTCTTCTTTTTTTTTTTTTTTGACAAGCTCTTACTTATATAGCTGAGCCTGGACTGGTAAGCACCATGTAATGCAACCTAGCTCAGCTTCGCTATCCCACAGCCTCAGCTTCCCCAAGTGCTAGGACTACCAGTGCCCGCTGCTACACTCAGTTTCTTAAACAAGAACAAAACAAAATAAGGGGCATATATAAGAAAACCAGCAGAGAGTGAATGGAGGATTTCTGAATACAATTAACTCCAAGAGGTTAGATCTTGAGAGCAAAATTATATTTTATATTTAATGTGTATATGCTTCATTTTCTCTCTTTATATAATCTGTTTTAATAAAGTTGGGATAGAAAGTGTATTATAGCACAAAACAACTTCTATTTCACAAATCAAGGAGACACAGGGCAACACAAACTCATAGTTCATGTTGTTCTCTTACCATTTGATGCAGGCATATAGGGTCTGCACATGCTACAATCAAAACCAATGTCTGCTACATTTTCCACTTCCTCCTCAGTATTTAAGTTTTGACAAACTGCATGCATCCACCTAAAAAGACCACATTTAAAAGAAATGAATATTCTAGAAATTGTATTCTTTATAAAATCACAACAGTGGTTGACAGTACTCAAACTTAAAAGTCCCAAGACTCAAATGTCAAAGTCTTTCCCCCTAACTATCCCTATTAACTCATAATATTCTTCCTTGTGCTGAGAAGTGAAGAAAAGGAATGAGAATAAATGTTAAGGAAGAAGCAAATGCACATTGTTAGAAGGACAGATCCACTCATGATCAAATGCTGAAAGTCAAAGAAGCAATGAAGCCAGCCAGGTCAAGCAGGAATTCAGAAGAGTACAGAGACAAGTGTATGCATATGTGACACATACTGCATCAAACTAGGAACAAATACGTATGTGTCAAGTGATGATGACCTTGCTTTAGAACACTTTGCTAGTAGAGTGCTACAAAAATTATACAACTTATTTGAAAAGAATACTGTACCACTGGTGAATAACTAACACTTTGCATACAATGCTGAACTGACAACAGTATTGAAACAAAGTAAGCAGTCTGCAGATTGAAGGTGCACATACTAGTTAGGAAGACCAAAGGTTGTACCTAATATTCAGGTATAAGATCTAGAGCTTTAGGGGGAAAATTAGATAGATAGATAGATAGATAGATAGATAGATAGATAGATAGATAGATAGATAGATAGAAAGTGTGTGTATGAGACCATTTTTAGAATCTACCAAAAGTTTCAGAAATTCTCCATAAGAAAATGCATATGCGCCGGGCGGTGGTGGCGCACGCCTTTAATCCCAGCACTCGGGAGGCAGAGCCAGGTGGATCTCTGTGAGTTCGAGGCCAGCCTGGGCTACCAAGTGAGTTCCAGGAGAGGCGCAAAGCTACACAGAGAAACCCTGTCTCGAAAAACCAAAAAAAAAAAAAAAAAGAAAATGCATATGCAAGCACTAATTATGCATCTAATTTCAGGAGACTGATAAACCATCAAAAAGCCCCCAATTGAAAACCTTAAGTGTCTAATTTTGAAATTTTTAAAATATTAAAGTAGTATGGACGCTTCTAATACACTAAAAATCTAGAAAGCAAAGTTTTATTCCCAAAATTTATGATCAAGGGAAGTAATTTTCTGTGTTCCTTTCACTATATTTGAGAAAAAGGCTTGAGAAGACAGCAAAGGAGATAAAAAGGCACAGTACCTATCGCATTGTCTACACTGCAGAATGAGGTCTTCTTCTCTGTAATTTCGACAGCAGACGGGGCAGGAAGACAAGCTGGCACAAGGAGCACACTGTGTGTAATTGTTTTGCCACTCACATCTCAGACCTGCAGATGTTGCTCCACAGTGTCTGCACCAAACACACCTGAAATCCAAATCCCCCACAAAAGTCTCAAGTTTATTTTATATTCAATTATGACAATTTGGGATGCTACAAGTGCACAGAATGAAAGGAAATAATATTATAAATGTGGAAATTCTTCTAATAAATTTTAGTAATACGTATCATGCCAAATGTGTATGATTAGGCACACACAAATACTTTATAAGACCAACATGATAAGTAGAAGTTCAGAACTTAAAAAGAATGACAAGGTAACATAAATCCTAGGGTACCATTTGCATTTCCAGCCTCCTTTGGGAACTGTCTGCAATGGAGGGTCTAGGCAGTAGGTATGATAGCTTATGTCACAGTCATCACACAGCAAGAGTCTTCCTGGGTCAGTCGCCTTCCCACAGGCCTCACACACTGTGCACTCAAGACATCTCCAACCTTTGCTAAGAACCACTTTACTGATCTGGAAAAAAAAATCATGATAAATAACTTAGAAATCATTTTGTCTAACTAGTACAGTGCATGTATTATTACTGTGCTTGAGTACATATGTACAGAACAGGAGCTGGTAAGAAGTATGGGTGGCTCTACTCAAGAAGGCACATCTGCACACATTTAAGAGCCCACCTGGTTAGCACAAGTGGTGCATATTTTTAACACCATTTGAGCCCACACAACAACTCTGTGCTTCAGATTGAATCCTATTATTTTCACACATATGGTGACTGCATTTTAAAATTGAGTAAGCTGCCTTACTACTATTGACAAGATTTGAAACTACATCAACAAAATCTCCATGTATGACGTTTCTAAGAATTCATGCTTCTGAAATTTGCGGTCATGGTATGAGAATTTAACTACCAAATAAATAAGAGAGGGGAAAATTGCCATAGCAAAATACTAAATTCTAAGGGGGATTTTATGGTCTTTCAAATCATGAAGCTGGGACTTATAGAACTAACTTTTATGCTTTTATTTTTCTGTTTCAATGACATGACTTTCAGGATTTTTGAGAATCTCTACATCCCTAATAAAATCCTCAAAGAAGCTATGTCATGGAGAATTGTGAACTCAGAATCTACTTCCTATACATCTTGAAAAGCATAAAGCTCCCAAGTCACAATGAAACAGCAAAGAGTAAAGGTATATACTGAAAATTCATATCTTGAAGAATGAGAAAGCCTAAAAGCTACTAGGGAGGAAATTGAATTGATTTCAGAGGAATAACCGTCTATTACAAAAGGGCAAAGGTACATGGTAAAAAAAAAAAAAAAAAAACCATTCCATCCACCCCAGATGTTAAAATAGAATAGTACAATGTCCACATTATACAAGAAAATACTTGTGCAAAGCACAATACTTAACTTAGCTAGATGAGTCACTGAATAAAAAGGCAGAATGTCATTTACAAACATTAGAATTAGATAGAAATTCACCTCCTGCATATTCCTAAAATTCACCTAGAAATATGTGGAGTGGAATAAGGACATGACCCGCGAAAAGGCCAAAGGACTGTGTACAAGAAAGTTAAGGATGTGCAAAGAACCATACACTGGATGCTATGGGCACAGATTAGATCAAAGCAATACAGTATTACCCCAGGAAAAATGGTATTGGAGAAAGCAATCTGATAGGATAGTGTATGTCCAATAGGCTAAAAACAACAAAACAAGAATAGAGAGTTACTTATGATTATATTCTTCTTGCTTTTAAAAATCCAGAAAAAGACAAAAGTAATAGTTCATAACTTAGATCTACAGTGAACATTTACTGCATCATAGCCAGTATTTTTTCTGATTTAACTGCAGTGACCCTATACCATGAATATGTAATAGGAAGGCAGGAACCATATGTTCAAAGTTAAACCTGAATTTGAGTATTCAGAATAGTGGGTCAGGAATATCAGACATTGATAAAGCAGTGGCACCAGCTTATTACTGAGAACTATAGAATTATGCACGAGAGAAAAGGCTTGAAAGAAAGTGTATGTTGCAGATGTACAGCTAAATAAGACTGGGGTTTTGATGTTTAAACAAGTCTCCTTATCCCTTTGATTTAGCATACTGATTTCTTTTAAATGTCTGAAATGACCAATTATAACAGATTATTTACCAATTGAAGAAGAGCCTTAAAGGAAAAGCAGAGTGAATGAGTGCAGTAAACAGCATGTTCAGGCAGCAAGTATTTGAGGTTTTGTGGGCCCTGTGGTCTATTGCAACTTCTATTGCACTATAAACAAGAGTAACCAAACAGCACTGCTATATTCCGATAAAAGTGTGAGTGCAAACTGGGCAGTGGCCTACAATGTGCCAAGCTCCACATTAGAAGAACAGTTGAAGAAACTGATATAACTTGGCAAAGTGTATTAAACTGTAAATCAAACAGAATAAGAATGTAGCCTCTGAAAGGGAGGAAACATAAGGCTGAATCTTGTCATACATTGCTGATAGACAATGTCTAAGCCACCTATAGAGATAGGACAATGGCCTAAAAGTTTTGCTGAGTTTGTAAGATATTCTAGGAGATCAGAAAATTGAGGGGATAGAATCCTCAGGATAGACTGTGGGAAAGTAAAAGGTCATAAAAGATAAGTGTTACACATGTACAAGATATAATAAAGACCTATGCCAAGGAAAGAACACCTACTGGAGATTTGTAAGCAGAACAATGTTCAAAGTTCACCCAAGGCTGAAAAAAGTGCACACACTAGTGACCAGGTGATTGGGTCTAGTCCTGAGACCAGGAAAAGGAATGCTCACAGATGGGGGAAATCGCCATGCAACTTCCATGTGCGCCTGAGGTCAGAACTCTCTGTTTTCATACCACTGATACTGCTAAGGGCTAATTTGTTGGCTGCACCTTAACTTATTCACAGTTGTACAATACTTTAGAGACTATATGACATGGTGACATCACTATATTAACATAATACAGGAGAAACCTTGTCTTGAAAAAAAAAGTAAAACTAATGTTTCAGCAAACAGTCATAAGACAAATTGCTTTAAGAATATATACCTACGTTTTTATGTTCAATACAACTGAAGGAAATTTGCATAATTCAAGACCACAGACATTTTTGGGGGGGAAATAATTTATTGAGGTTACACTTAAAAACAGTATTTAAAGTACTAAAATATCACCACATATGCATAATAGCAACAAATACTTGATTTAAATATTGTCATATTATGTATAACAGATACATGATTAATTTTAAGAACTGAGAGAACCATATTAGTGCTCAAACAAAATCAAAATATGTATGCATTTGTTGGGACTAGTGAAATAACACGGAGTGCTAGCCTGATAATCTAAGTTGATCCTCAGGACCCACATATATGGTAGGAGAGAACCAACTCCCACATGCTGTCCTCTGTGTGTGCACATACATACATACATACAGACAGACAGACAGACAGACAGACAGATAGATAGATAGATAGATAGACGGATAGAATTCTTTATTAGAAATGCTTTTATTAATTCATTTAACTTAAGCACATTACCTTAATACTGACACAATATGGATGGTAACACTGACCACACTGTGAACAGGCAAGTAATCTTCCTTCTGCTCCTTGGCCGAAACTGCCACAAACCACACACATATCCTGAAATTTAATAACATGTAAAACTATTTTAAATTGCACGTAAAGCTAAGAATACCTAGATTTTAAAAATATATTCTTAATTATCATAGTACTATAACCTAACTGGAAGATACCTAGGCAATGGGACAGATCGATATGGGGAAGAATTGAGAAACAGAAGATTAAGTTCAAACCTGATGCAAAGTGAACTTGTCACTACTAGAAAACAACACAACCGTATTGTGCATAGAATTTTCTTCTTCATCTTTATTTGATGAAATATCTGCAGCAGATACCTACAAAAGAGTAAAAATATGAAACATCAAATTATATTACTTACTTGTTCTTATCCAAAATACAAATTTTGTCTGGGTCTAGACTAACAATTCTAAATAATATTAACTAAAAACTACTAAATAAATAAATAAAAATAAATTCATAGTCAGGCATGGTGGTATATACCAATAATTACAGCACTTAGGAAGCTGAGGTAGGAGGATGGTAAGGTTGAGGCTAGCCTGGCTATATAGCAAGAACCTATCTCCCAAATTAAAATTTATGTTTTTTTTTCAATTCACTGAGTTATTACTTTAGACATACAAGCGCCACAGATGACGACAAATGAGAACAACCAAAGCTTGTTTTTAGTAATACTTAATTACTCAGAAATTCTAATCAAGAAACTATAAAATTATAGCATATATAAGTATGTGCATATCACTTTTAGTCATACTTGAGAACTGCAATGTGATTAGTTGAAACTGGGATATATTATAATACACACAGCAGTCATCAAAGACTCAGTACCAAGATCAGAATATAAAAATAGCTTGTTATCAACATTATATACATTTCATGGGAAAATGGTAATGATTTAAATATAGGAGTCATAAGACACGTTAAAATTAAATTTGTTAGTTCACTACAACTTTTTAAATGTGACTCCCAGGAAGTTTTAAATTGCGTATGTGTTTCCAATTCATTTCTACTAAATGGCACCACTTTAGAATGTCATGATTAGCTTATCAAAATGTCAGTATTAGCAAAACAATTACCAACCATGGGTGCTCATTTCTGAACTTGATTATGTTTCCCGAAACCAACTAGGCACGAATTGGATTCTTATTACACACCCTGCTCCTGCAAAAGCTCGGAATTAAATGTAACAGGGAACAAGGAGGTCAATACTAAAATAATAAAAATGATCCTCTTTTCTGAAAAAGGTTAGAACCTACAGTGAACATGTTACAGTCAAGAATAAAACATAAAATAATTTTATTGGAGAATAGATGAAATTTCAACTAAAAATATGTTAATGTAACATTTTAAATTCAAACACATGTAAAGTAAGTTTTAATTGATAGTATCAGTGTGATGTTATGATCAAGGGGCAAACAACAATTTAAAGTCATAAAAACCCTTGTTGAGTATGAGGGAAACCATTAATCAACCTAAATATTTAACCTGGAGGCATGACCAAGGGACAAATCAAGACTCTACGGTTAAAATATGTGAACTGGCACCAATCCTGCATCAACCTCCCAAGTGCTAATATTACAGGTATGAGCTACAACAAACTCAGATCAGTCATGCTTGGGGAGAAAGGTTAGAGGTGAAGCTGTGGAACCAGAAGGATTTCAGAGGATCTAAGAGATAAATGTCTTCACTGCTTTGATTAGACTATAGTTTTCAGGGTTTCTAAACACCAAAACTTATTGTGTTTTCAAATATCTGTACACTCATACCAACTATGTCTCAATAAGTCTGTTTTGGTCTGAATTTGACTGTTTTGAGACAGGGTCTAACTATGTAACTCCTGTTAGCCTGGAACTCATACTGTAGATCAAGTAAGCCTCAAATTCACTGAGATCCACCTGCCTGAGCCTCCCAAGTTCTATGATTAAAGGTGTGAGCCATCATGCCCAGAAATAAATCAATTTCAACACTCACTCACTCCCTCCTTCCCTCCCTGGAATTCTACATAGATGAGGCTGGCCTTGAAATCAAATAGATCTGCCTGTGTCCACCTCCTTAATGCTGAGATTAGCGTGCACCAACATACCCAGTTCAAATATCTTTCTTTCTCTCTTTCTCTGTCTTGCTCTAGACTTTTTCAAGACAGGGTTTGTCTGTGCATCCCTGTCTATCTATCTGTCTCTCTCTGTCTCTCAGTTTTTTTTGAGACAAGGTTTGTCTGTGCATCCCTGGCTGTCCTGGAACTTGCTCTATAGACCAGGGTGGCCTCAAACTCAAGAGTTCAACCTGCCTATCTATACCTCTGGGATTAAAGGCGTGCACCACTACCACCCAGCTCAAATAGATTTATCAAAGCACATCCACAGGAAACCTCAAAATGTGCCAATCAGTAAACATTTATCAATCCAAAATAGTCATGTAATCTTGGCCATCATTCAAATTTGTATTAATCTACAACCTTTCTAGTTTTTCTCTATAGGTGTTATTATAATAATTACAGCAACTGATATAAAAAATAACTTTAAATGCCAACAAATAGGGGCTGGAGAGAATGCTAAACAGATTTAAGAATACATATTGTTCTTGCAGAAGACCTGAATTCAATTCCCAGCAGCCATGCAAAATGGCTTACAACCATCTGTAACTCCAGTTCCAGGAGATCTGATTTCTTCTTCTGAATACTTAGGGCACAAGGCACACACATGGTACACATGCATTCAGAAAAATACCCATACACATGATATGAAGTAATAATCTTTAAAAATAGAATTCAATATGTATATTTCTAGATTTCTAGACAGGTTTCTAGACAGGGTTTCTCTGTGTAGCTTTGCGCCTCTCCTGGAACTTGCTTTGGAGACCAGGTTGGCCTCTGCCTCCCGAGTGCTGGGATTAAAGGCATGTGCCACCACTGCCCGGCTATCAATAATAGTATATTTTTAATAAAATAAAAGAAAGAAAATACACTACAAATTCTCTCTTGTAGAAGGTTGGCATTAAAAGATGTCAAAGAAAAAAGGAAGGAAAGGATGACAAATCAGAAAACAAAACCACCTGAGCAGACTTTCAAAATAAAATGAAGTCCACTATTATTAAGCAGAAACATGGCAAAATGTAAATGTATGAGACTATTCCTGGGACTCTCAGGATAAAAACAACTTGCTACAAATGACAGCATCACCATTAACTGCTACTGGAATAAGAAGAATATAAGTCTTAGCCGGGCGGTGGTGGCGCACGCCTTTAATCCCAGCACTCGGGAGGCAGAGCCAGGCGGATCTCTGTGAGTTCGAGGCCAGCCTGGGCTACCAAGTGAGTCCCAGGAAAGGCGCAAAGCTACACAGAGAAACCCTGTCTCGAAAAACCAAAAAAAAGAAAAAGAAAAAAAAAAAAAAGAATATAAGTCTTACCCCAGGTAATACAACAGCTCCAATTCCACTCTTTAGTTTAGACCTGCCTCTGCCACCTCGTCCTGACAGCCCTGCACCACGAGGTCTCCGCTTTCCTGGGAATCCAGACCCTCGGCCCTAGTAACAGATAATAATAAGTTAACATTCAGTAAATGCCCAAAAGAATTTTAAAATCCAGAAGTCAGTGAAATAAAACATGTTACAAATATTTACCTTTCTTTTATAATTGGATGATACATATTAATACACCAGACTTACTATTTCCATCTTTAAATATGTATCCAAAATTTATCAATAAAACTACTAGAATAAACTTTAGAATCAAATGTTGCCTCTATCATTGTGTGTGCTTCCCATCAACAGGCCTTGACACTAATTTTGACTCCCTACACCTTTATCCTAGGTGCCTAAAGCAACTAGACCCAACATAGACATTTCTTTATGCACGGACTATCTTCAGTACAAGATGCCAAAGAAAAACTCTCCTCTCGGAGATGAGAGTAAAAGGAACTTTTATCGGGCACTTGGTAGGTATACACTGATCTGAGCAATTTTTTCTTCTCAGCAAACTCCATTTTAGAGTTAATTGTACTGAGGGTAAAATTTGTCAGTGAGTTCCCCAAGGTCACTAAGCTAACAAGTGGCCCCACAGTCCCTAGTTTGTAGTCACTATTCCGATATATTACAAGGCAGAAAAGTTACATTTTACTAGTGTGAAAGGTATTCTTTCTCTCATGAAAATATAATCAGCATCCTTTATCAGTGATTAGCTGTTATACAAACTGAATATATCTAACTCATTTTAACCCAATATTTAAAGTTGCTTCAAGATTTTAATAAAATTGACATAATGGCAAAATAATTACCCTTAAAAATAATTTAAAAAAAAAAAAACATAAGAAAAAAGTCCTATAGGAAAATATGTTAAATTCTCTGAGATCTTAAGCCATACATACCAACCAATATTAGAGCCCTGACTCCACCTTGGATATATTCAGAATTATATATTACTGACTGAGGAAAAATTGCATAGTATAAATAGATATTAGATATGAAGTTATTCAGGGAAAGTTTTGTTCCTTGTTACATCTTCACCTGATACCCTTCATCAGTTTCATAAGCTGAAATCACTGTCTATTGAGCAGAATAGGCTCAGGGTCAAAGTACTGTGTTTATGTTGAGAGAATAAAACACTGTATGAACAAAGGAAAAGGGGACTTGTATTTTCCCCTTTGTTTTTAATGAACACAAACACCGTCCAGCTCCAAACTGTCTTTCCTGGTCCTCTCTCACGCTGTTCTTTAGGTCCTGAACAAGAGATAGACAGGGTGGGACTGCACTAGGCAGGTTGTTTTCAGCAGGAATCAGAGTGGTTTGTGGAGAGAGGAGTGTGATAACGTAGTACTTAAAAATCAGGATTACAGTAATCTCTCAGTTAATTTTCCCTAAAATCCATTGGTACAGATTAAAGGTAAGTGAAAATTGGCAGGATTTGCTACAAAACCATCAAAAGAGTCATATTTTACACTCTTACATATTTAAACTTGGGAATGGTGGCACTTGGCTGTAATCCCAGCACTTGGGAGTCTAAGGAAGAAGGATTTGAATGGAGTTCGAGGCCAGCCTGGGCTACATAATGAGACTATTTTCTAATCATTTAATTAATTAATTTTAATGAATAAGCTTAAATTATGCCACATTACCTTGGATAATTACAATTATCTAGATGAGCATAAATTTGCCCTTCCAATTGAAATAGAAACTAAGAAAATATCCTCTGAAAGTATGCTGAAATCTTTCACTAGTCTAACTTAAGTACTTCTATTTTAGAAACATACTAAATAGTGAAGATGAGGGGAAATTACCTTCTTTAGTCAATAAAGTATTTTGACTTTCAAGATGATTACTTTTTGAACTTTTCCTGCTTCAGATTGTACCTGACTACTTAATGTCAAGAACTGAGAGAGCATCATCAACCCATGACACGGGAACGCTCTATGACTGTGAGATAAACATACACAATGAAACCTCCTGACACTGTAGTGTATTTCCTCTGTACGCAATTGGCTAAATTTTATGATATTGTAAATGAGCAAGTTCCTAATTCTACTTTGGTCCATGTGACAAGAATTTTCCCTTCACAGAAATACTTATAATAACAACAATAAAAGAAAATCAGTCAGGCTGGGCGTTGGTGGCGCACGCCTTTAATCCCAGCACTCGGGAGGCAGAGCCAGGCGGATCTCTGTGAGTTCGAGGCCAGCCTGGGCTACCAAGTGAGCTCCAGGAAAGGCACAAAGCTGCACAGAGAAACCCTGTCTTGAAAAACCAAAAAAAAAAAAAAAAGAAAAAAAGAAAATCAGTCAGAAAAAAAGGCATTAAAAATGCCTTTAATCCCAGCACTAGGGAGGCAGAGGCAGGTTGATCTCTGTGAGTCCGAGGCCAGCCTGGGCTACCAAGTGAGTTCCAGGAAAGGTGCAAAGCTACACAGAGAAACCCTGTCTCCAAAAACTAAAAAAAAAAAAAAAAAAAAAAAAAAAAAAAGTATCCTTATACTATTCCTATTGAACTTCCTCCTCATCTAGATCTTTAGTTGAAACATATTATAAGACAAGTTTTCAGATTTAAAAAGTGGCTCTGGAAGCTGAATCTAGAAAAGAAAGGTTTAATTCTTAACATTCAATAGAACAAAACAAACCAGAAAGAAATGATACATGAATGTAAATGCAAGTTTATTTACCACTTTGATGCTCCAAATGGCACTGCCAGTAAGCTGCCTGGGTTTAAAAATTTCCCGGCCTTCTGAAATGTCTGGGGACCAGGAAGGTGGGCTCACTGTATTATGGTTACTCCAAGCCCCCTAGGATATGGCAGGTGAGAAAATAGATGTATAAAACTCAGCAACATAAAAGATCAAAGCCAGCAACTAAGGAATTTTAGCAAAGCAAAAGCAAATGCAAAGGCATGGAAAATTAGGACAAATTGCTTCAAGTTTGGGAAAATATATCACCTAAAGTGACTTTAACTTAAATGTTTGCAGGTATAATTTAAATTAAATATCTAAGTAGAAATATCAATACAATAAAGTATAATAAAAATTAAGGTTTAGATAACAACAGCACTGACTCATGAACTATAATTACTTTAAAAAATAAAATAAAAGTCAGTCACAGTCTAAGAAGTAACACTAGAAGAAAGCTATTCAGGGATTTATATTATCTAACAATTATGTCTAAACCAAAAGGAGGGAAAGGACAACCTTAATGAGTGTTCTACTCACTGGTATAAACACCAAACCAGTAGGCTAAAACACACACTCAGATGATTTTTATTTATAGGAATGCCATCTTTCAGCAATTATACCCAAGGATCTAATTTCAATAGCTATGAGTATTAAAGCAAATTGTCCTAAATTTGCAAATTAAAATGACTAAGATGCCTAATATGCAAGAAATGGTGTCTCAATAAAATAGTTAAAATGAAATTAAGGCATCTAGGCATCTCACTTCCAAGTAACCACATTCTGCAATCTCAGCTAATCTGACAAAGACACTAAAGAGAAAGAAGAACGTTTATTCCACCAAGGCAATACTTTTAAGAAAAACAGAACAAATGTCAAACAACAAAGAACCTATTTTTGAATCAGGCAATTTAAGAATATATACAATGATTTCACCAATTAAATGACAAAATCTTAAAACAAGATATATTGTACTTACCAGGTTTCTAGATCATCATCAAACTAATAAAAATCCCAGTATTAACATAAATGCAATCAGCAATTTAAATAACCCAAAATAAGAGCATGACTTCCAACCCACACTAAAGAGACAATTGATAAAGTTTGGAGGGGAAAAAAAGTTAAGAAACACAAAGAAGAAATTAAGTCTACTTCTAACTCAAACTAAAGAGCCACACGTCTTAAGGCCAGCAATCCATCACCAGCCACTCTGTTTTATTATCTAGGATGATTCTTAAGTTTTCTCTCTGCTATCAATTCCCTAATCACACTTTATCCAAGCTCAGTTAACAAGGACATACTCCTCTCCGAACACAGCAGCCAATGACTCCTGCTCACTGCCGCACTTCCCATGGCATCTGTGTCTGTGCCATCTTCATTGTCAAGGGGCCCTATTAACCTCCATGTTGCCAAAAGTCCATTCTCTCTTCCCATTTTCACTCAAGACAGTTCTGTTGATCTGGTGGTAGAACATCTCCCTGATGATGTTTCTCTATTTTCTATGCAAGTTCATTCATTGACTGCTGAAGCCCTCAAGTTTCCTAAGAGCTGAAGCCCAAAATCCTAAACTCTATTTACAGCGATGGCTGAAAATGCCATCTTGGAAACAGTTACTTGTCTTCTATTCTACATTCACAGTTTCTAATTCTAACTTTTTCTAACATCTCCAAGGAAGTGTGACTTTCTTTTTTCAATTTCCTTAGCACATCCATCTTGTTAAACAAAACTTCTGTGGTGGTTTGAATGAGAAAGGCCCCCATAGGCCCAGAGACTTAGGTTTGAGCACTTGGTACCCAGCTGATGAGAGTCTGGGAAGGATTAGGAAATGTGACCTTGTTGGAGGCGGTGTGTCACTGGGGGCGAATGTTGAGGTTTCCAACGAGCTGCACCATTCCTGGTATGCTCTCTCTGACTCAGCTTGTGGATGAGATATGAGTGCTCAGCTACAGCCCAGCACCATGCCTGCCTCTCTGCCATCATGCTCCCTGCCATGATGGTACCATGCCTGCCTCTCTGCCGCCATGCTCCCTGCCATGATGGTCATGGATTCTAACCCCCTGAAACTGTAAGCCCCAAATAAACTGCTCCTTCTTTAAGTTGTCTTGGTTATGGTGTCTTCTCATAGCAATAAAAAAGTAACTAAGATAACCTCTAAAATCTCTCCCATAGCTGGTTTCTTTTGCTAGTCTTTTATTTTTAGAACGGCATCCAGTCCTCTGGTCAAAAAGTGTTCACTGCCTTTCTGATCTGTTTTCTTTTAACCCTTCCAACCAAAGCATTGGCAAATCCAGAATTTATCTCATTTTGTCTCTGACTAATACACTCTCCAATACACTTCCACTGCCAGAATTCAATCTGTCCTGCCTGCCACCATCTTTCACGCCATCTGTTCTAACAATCATTTCTTTGGGCTCCCATCCCACTGTGCCAGAGTCTCAAGACTTACTCTGCCCAGCAGCTAGATTCATTCTAAGAAATATAAATCTCACACAGCAAGGAACTAACTTATTAGAAACCCTCTGATTGTGCCTCAGTTCACACAGAAGGCAAACCTTTCCAACTGTTTTGCTCTACTCACATCATGTATCATTCACTTTTTCCCGATTTGTGCGTTCTTCCTGCCCTTGTTTCCTTACTGCCCTTCAAACATACTGTACCCTCCACACAACCAGGGTCCAACTGACACACATACTCGACCCTTCGAATCTTTTCAAAAAGGGCTGGCTGCTTCTACCCTTCAGGTAAGATCTTGAATGTTTCCTTGACAGAAAGCCTTCCCTAAGTGAGCCATCATCATCCTTACTGAATCTGTAGGCTGTTCTCATTGCATCATCAACTGAGATGCTCTACACCTTAGTTTATGTAGTGGTAGAGAAGTGTATAGACAAGATATAGCTCAACCCAGTTCTCTCACTACTTCCACTGGCCTTTTACTAAGGATATTTTCTTACTGTACATCTTAAATTTCTCTTGATCTTTTAACATAACTACTATAAACTACCATTAAAAAGTAACATTTCAAGATAAAAATAATGTTAAATTTTAAAAAATGTTAAATTTTTTTCATAAATAAGAATTTTCTTGTGATTATGTATTATTCATCACAATTTAGGTTAGCTTTGATGCCAAAATTCCATCCCATTTCAAAAAGCATTTACATTTCACATAACATGGATGAAACAAATGAAGAGCTTTCTAGGCCAAGAATGTCCAGATGTCAACAACACAAGGGTAATTAGGAAACTACTTGGCTGCTATGAAGAATTTATATAATAAAAGCTTGATAGTTACATAATGAATTTTAATATGTATACTGTCATAGGACACTGGGACATACTTATATGTGCACCTCCCAGCACTCAAGAGGCAGAGGAAGGCAGAATTCTGTGAGTTTGAGGCCAGCCTGGTCTACAGAGTGAATTCCAGGGCAGCCAAGGCTACACACAGAAACTCTGTCTCAAAAAAAACTAAAAAAAAGAAGGAAAAAAAAGAAAGAAAGAAAAAGAAAAAAGACCTTAAAACTGAAATACAGCTGTAACTATGAAAATTCAGTTATAAATCATGTTTTAGATCCCAGCTTTGGAAAAAAAAACTCACATAAAGGACCGAGAAAAGCTCAGCTGCCCTGACAGGTCTATGCGTGCCTACTATGCTATGTTCTGCCCAGCAGCAGCATCGCTCTGTAATTACTTGGCCTGAGTACAAGCACGAGGACAAACTATACCCTTTTTTTCTTGGTTGGGTCAAGTATTCTGCTCAACAATTACTAAACACTATTTTTCCCTTCCATTTTATTTTTTATATGCATGAAGGAATTCATGAATAAACAATGAACTGTTATATCAACACACTAAGCCTATCTAGTGGGCTAAAAATCTTTGATTTCCTTACCTCCAAAAAAAATTACTCATAGAAAAATACACTGTTACTCTTAAGCTATCTACAACTGGAATTAAGAACAAATGAGACTTCAAATTACAAAACATCAGGAGACTAAAAATTGAGAGGAGCTACCTACACAAATCCAACAGAAATTGCCAATACTATTCAACAGAGATTGTACTGGTTACAGAAAATAATTTTCCAAATGATTTAAGTGAGCATTAACTTCCTCAAGTAAACTTATAAACATATAATGTAGGTTACAGGACTGTAGGATAGAAAAAAAGGGACAATAATGGTCAGTGAAAAGTATGTTATAACCAGCTTCCTGTTGAAAGTCTAATCTAATGTCAGCTTTCAAGAGGTTGACAAAGACATGATGGCTCCAAGTTTGAGGCCAGCCTAGGCATCAAAGTAGGAGCCTAACCACCACCTTTCCCTCCAAAACGGGATGAGAAGAAAGTAAAAAGCAGTTAATAAAATTTACAGTAAGCCAATCCTATTGTCATGTGTTCAATATAACTGTTATTATTAGATCCCAAGGAAATATGTTTGTCTTACAAACAACTAGAGAGGAACTGGGACTTCACAAGTCAACTTCACACTTCTAAAAGCCTGAGTTAAACTCTTTCAACACTCTGGGAAAATAATTTGAATTTGAATTATGGATTATGAAAATACTTGAAGAGATAGAGCAGAAAAATGACAACTTACAGCAACAGGAAAAAAATTTATCAGCTGTCTCTTGGTAAACATACTTGCTCACTTATGCACATGAAGCTATAGTACAACACCTTATTGTAAGGACTTCAAAAAGTCTTTTTACACAAAACACCTCATTTCTACAAACCAACTTCAGCCTCAAGTGGTAGCACTTTCATTCTGTACTGGGAAGGCAGATGCAGACAGCTCGCTCTCTGAGCTGGAGGCCAGCCTGGTCTACACAGTGCACTCCAAACCAGACAGGGCTATATAGTGAGATCCTGTCTCAAAGAAAACCAAAAAAGAATAAAGCTCAGTCTTAAACAGAGTATTCTAGAAAGTAGACCTGATTGTGATTGATAGGGCACTGTAAGAGGAAAGTCACCCACTTTACTATTCAATACTTTCTGAATACAATTATGGCTCATTTAGTAATGATTTGGAGAATGGCTTTAGAACCATTACTATCACCACAACAAAACAAAAAGTTTGGTGTTTCTAGTCTGCATGTGCCTTCAGTTCAACATTGCAAAGGGCTTATACTCATATATGCAACACACACACACACACACACACACACACACACACACACGCACACACGCACACACACACACACTTTTAAAAACATGATTTACTGTTATTTCAGAATTTATAAACTAGAATGGATAGATAGGACAAGACATGGTAGTACGAGCCTATAATCCCAACACTCAGGGAACAGAAGCAGGACGAGCAACACACCAAACTCAGGGACAGCTGAGACTATACAGAAAGATGCTGAATAAGAAAAAAATTTAAATTACATACAATGAACTTTGAGACCTGAAAAATGAAATAGAGGCTGAAATGTAAACAAAATAAGGAATTTGATCAATTAAAACTTTTTCCATCCTACTTCCTGACACTTTTTAAAAGCTTTCCACATAGTATTCTTTGCAACACATTACAAAAAACAAAACAATTGCCTCTTTAATTAACCAAAAAAAAAAAAAAAAAAAAAAAAGCCGGGCGGTGGTGGGGCGCGCCTTTAATCCCAGCACTCGGGAGGCAGAGCCAGGCGGATCTCTGTGAGTTCGAGGCCAGGCTACCAAGTGAGCTCCAGGAAAGGCGCAAAGCTACACAAGAGAAACCCTGTCTCCAAAAACCAAAAAAAAAAAAGAATTAAAAACAAACAAACAAACAAAAAAAAAAACCACAGTACAACAGAGCAAAGCAAAGCCTCCTCCTCAACTCAGGACTCCTCTTCCAAGATTCAAGTCAAACTAGAGCCTCAAAGGCCTTCTTAGTTGCCTAGGATGGGGCCAGTACATAAGTTTGGAAAAGAGACTGCAAGTCAGGCATGGAGATCCACATCTGTAACCCCAGCAATCTTGAAACTAAAGTTGGAATATAAGGAGTTGGAGACCAATATGGGCTACATAGTCAGTTGTCCTCCCAAAAAGTATCTTGCAGTATCTTGATAGGAACCAAAAGTGAATGTGAGGTTCAAAAAAAATAAAAAAATTTTTTTTTTTTGCCAACTTTTTGGTAAGAAACAGAACTACTTACCTGTTATATAGCTGATTTTATGAAACAACAAAAAGATTGGGGGTGGGTTCTGGTTTGTGAAGAAAATAAAAAGTCTCATGGGTTAACAGAAAAGTCAAGTGTCAAAGGTCATAATCGGAGGGTGGGAGGCTGACACATGAAAGTATCCTAGGGCTGGCAGATGGTCAGGGTGCCTGCTGCCAAGCACAATGCCCTGAGTTTGATCACTAGTACCCTCTGACCTGCATACACAGACACACACACTATTGTTTGAAATACTGTAATTCACTGCATATATCTTTCCCACAGAATAAGAGCTAGTCCCTATGCCTTTGGTGTAGCTTGTCTTTAGGGAATAAAAAAAAAAATACATAGGATTTGTTCGAAACAAACTAGTCCAATTAAAGCAGATTTTCTTTAAGTGCTTTTACAGCTCCAAAACTAGTTAAGATTAATATATTACTACTACATAAAAGTTAAAATATAACCCCTGGAAGCAATTTAATCCATAAGAATTAAAATTACAAATAAATACTACAAACTAAACTCTTCCCTGTTTGATATCAGAAAGCAGTCACTGTGTAGAACAACAATAAATAATTCTAAGCAGCCATTATCTTCATTTTACTATCTCACTATAATCCACTTCAAAGGAACTGTAATTCATCCCTCAAATATAGGATCTATAGCACTTAAGAACAAATGCAAACCCAACAAAGAGAAGCAGCTTAGAATTCTGGCACCTGAAAAGCTCAAACTTGGGTAGCAAATCCCAAGGGAGCCTGAGTCTTATGGTAAAATCTCTGGAAAACAAACAAGTAGGTGCAACTTCAGATCAGAGGGCTCACCCAGCGCATCAGAGTTGCTAGAGAACAACGGTACATTTTAAGATTGTTTTATCTAAAAGTAATGAAGGAAGTCCTACCTTGAAAACTAATTTTACAAAGACTTAGCATTTATATACAGAAACAGATATTAAAATGAGAAATTCGCCAGCATAAAATTTCCATTTGTGCATTTAAATATATATGTTATATATATTACCGGGAAAAGTAAACATTATTACTATGTTTCATTCATAATTTTATTCATAATTCATAATTATAAATAAATTATAATTCATGATTCATAATTTTAAAGTGTGTTTTTAAAACTCTAACATTATTTTGGAACTAAAAACACCTTAAAATGTGTTTTCTATTGGAAACTATAATCAAATAAATTATATTTTTATATCCCAAATTTTAATAAATTACATTCTCAGTTAAGAGCATTTTTTAAATAATACACTCCTTCCAAAACAAAAACATTGGAACTGAATTCTGAAGATGGGAAAGCTGCCTTCCAAACCAAAACTAGATGTGACTTTCACATTTGAAATGACTGATGCAATATCTTCCCTGTCATCATTAATATCATCCTACCTGCTTAGAGCGGGGTCTTCCAGGAGAAAATTTTCTTTTGGTAATAGCTGGTTTACCCATGCCAATTTTTGGAGTGACTGAGATGTATGTTGTTGGCATGATGTTTCCAGCAGCAGAGTTGAGCGTTGAAGGGTAACCGTGCAGCATGTCGCATGAAGGCAAGTCTAAACAAAGCGTTGAGGAGGAAGACGCATCTGCCTTGCTCAGGTCAGTTGCTGATGAGAATGATGTGTCCTCCTCAGCTGGTAACTGTACAGATTTGTCTCCTTGGCATGAACTATCTTTGACACAACTGTCAAGAGCAAGAGTCATTTCAAAATCCACACACCCTGAGGGGAGTCCAGAATTTTCCTTCTGCTCCATTTCATCTTGTACTCTCTCTATCACCAACAGTTCCTTACAAGATAAGGAACTTTCACTGTGAGCAGACAGTAAGGCTTCTGGTGCAGCAGACCCGGGCGATGACTGTGGAGGGCTTGGGTCTGCTTTAGATACCACCTCAGGTTCCTCTGACATCTGCAGGTCTTCTTGTGGCACAATGGTCTGGTGTGGAAGGACTTCAACACTTTCTGTCACTTCCATTCTGTCTTCACTTTCATCTTCCTCACAAACGTGAACCCCTTTAGAAAGACTTTCCATTTTTTCACTATCAATTTCAGGGGAAAACTTATTTGCCAATTCAGGATTCCTATTATTGTCAGATGATTCTACAAAATTTAGAATATGGGTAACATTAACTCATATGCAAATTGTAAAACGTATAAGCATAAATAGAATTATCTGGCTAAACTACAACTTTGAAGGAATTCAAGAAGTGAAATTATTGAAGTAATTAAAGCAAAAATTCCCAAATGGTTTATGGAATAAAATCAATCATGGCTTTCTGAAAACATGTCTTAGTAAGATTCCTAGAGTTAAAAAAGTAATTCTAGTTAAAAATAAAACAAATCAAAAAACAAGAGATTCAATTACTGATATATTTTTATTATACATATATGATACATTTATGATTTAAGCATTTACAGACTAAAAACTATGTATGGGAAGTTAACCTCATTTTTAAGCTAGTTTTTAAAAAAAAATCAATGATATTAAGTGAAATGTCAAACTTTTAAAAGGAAGACTGGTCTAGAACATAAAGATACAATGTAGACACAGTTGTAATATAACCCTATCAAGACTTCCTTAGATTATTACTTATATATGTTAGCCTATCCAGCACATATATAGTATTATGATCCTTGTTTATCCTCATTGTCACAACTTTAGATACTAATCTTGACTAGTCTATTTATATGTCAAACACTGAAATGTGTATGACTAGT
Organism: Peromyscus leucopus; assembly: GCF_004664715.2. Lineage (NCBI taxonomy): Eukaryota > Metazoa > Chordata > Mammalia > Rodentia > Cricetidae > Peromyscus > Peromyscus leucopus. Next base: position 62,433,348 of record NC_051065.1, read on the forward strand.
AAACTTTAAATTAGGGTACTAATTTATTAAAATTTTAACTGAGCCAGGCATGGTGTCACATGCCTTTAATCTCAGCACTTGAGAGACAAAAGCAGGCAGTTCTATAAAAGTTCAAGACCAACCTAACCTACATAATGAGCTCGAGGTCAGCCAGGGCTAAATATACAAAGTGAGACCTAGTCTCAAAATACAAGCAAACAAATAAACAAAAGTTAGTTTGATCTTATTTAAGAGAAAGAGGTCTCAATTGGCATGAGGCCCAAATGTCTCTAAAAAGAAGTACTACTGAAAATGAGACATTTATTCAAAACACCATTGAGGCCGTATCAATGAAGACATTACACTCTTCGTTTATTATTTTCAAATCAGTGATTAAAATTAATGTATGCCCTGATACCAAAATGAAACCTCACTTTTTATTCCTATAGTAGAGAAAGACTACATGTGAGGAAAAAAGGAAAACATCAAATAATAGATGTGCTATTACTAAACATGTGAAACAACACTTCATAGACAACCTACCCACTGTCATTCTAGTTGAGGAAAAAATTGATTGTGCTATTGTCTTGTAATCCAATTCAATTAGACAATCTGAACAGACAGCTTACCAGCAGTGAGGAGACCACTTGTGTCAAGGCTCTCTGGTGGATTACTTTTCTGGGGCTCTTCAGTGTACACTTGAACTGCCACAAATAACATATTATAGAATCTTTAAGCAAGGAGTCAACATTTCTCTCTCTACAGTAACTGAGTAAGAGTTTTACTTTAAAATGCCAATTTCCAAAATGAGCACAAAACATGCTGTTATTATACTAGTCAGTGATATACAAAGATCCAATTAGGAACCTGTTTATGTACTACAAATCTGCTATAACTCCAGTTATATCTGTATGAAGCATAACTTTTAATGGGACTTGTTAAAAAATGTGTACATTTAAAAACTTGAAAAACTCCAAGACTTTTCTGTATTTGTTCAAAGTAATAATTTAACATAAACCTTCATCTATAGTTGAACAGTGGTGGTGTACACCTTTAATCTCAGTACTTGAGATACAGAGGGAGTCGGATCTCTGTGAGTTTGAGGCCAGCCTGGTCTGCAGAGTGAGTTCCAGGTCAGGCTCCAAAGCTACACAGAGAAACCCTGTCTTGAGGGGGGGGGGGGGGGGGGGAGACACAACAAAAAACTTTCAGAAAAACTTATAACTTAATTTTACTAATTATACATGTTCAGTTAAGCTATTATCAATACTGCAAAAACTTAGTTGAAACATCATTAAAATATCCTCAATAGCACAAGTGAAGTAACTTCACATAATAAATTTTTCATTCTCTCTGCAAGAAACACCTCATAATCTACAATAGGTTTAGTGCACAATTATAAAAACACAATGAATTGCTTTTTAATGAAAATCACTTGGTCCCTAAACAAAGCATATATTTATTAGTAAGACTAGATTAATAAACTATAAATTTGGTTATGCCAAAGATGATTTTTCTAAAAGGTCCTATCTACCACTGAGCCACATTTCCAGGCCTTAAAAGGTCCCTCTCACCAGCCTGTGTTGGGGCATGCCTTTAATTCAAGCACTTGGGAGGGAAAGGCAGATCTCTTAAAGTTGAGGCCAGCCTGATCTACAGAGCACGTTCCAGGACAGCCAAGGCTACACAGAGAAACCTGGGATGGGGTGGTGGGGAGGGTGAGGGCACACTGGGAAGAAAGAAAAGGAAAAAGGAAAAAAAAGGGGGGGAGGGAGTCTCTCTAAACAGTTTCTAAGTATGCCATACCTTAGCTCATTTTCATTCACATTTTAGAGGATATTTACATATTACCTATTTTCTTCAAAAATAGAAAGATACTTACCGTCAGGAACAATTCCAGGTGTGGGCTGGTGATCATTGACATCTTTATTAACTGTTGGTTCCAGAAATACCACTTCATCTTCAATTTCCATTCCATTGGAATAATCTTAACAGAAAATAATAAATTCTTTACCTCAGGGTAAGTTTTTTCTTTTTATTATCCAAGCCAAGAACTATGTCCTTATTTTAATAAGGATAAACTATCAACAGCAATGTCACAGTTTTTCTTCAGATTTTACTTTGTTTAAATTTGAACACACACACACACACACACACACACACACACACACACACACACACTTACCTGTAGGTAGTTCAGGCATCTCTAATTCATTTTCTGGATGTAAGGAATCTATCTCAGCTCCTAGGTGTTTACAATACATGCAGATATATTCTTCTTTGAACTGAGAATCCAATTCATGATCAGTTGGTTTGTCACATTCTAAGTGAAACCATCTGTAGTAATAAATATATTTAAATTAAAATCTCTAATTTAAAGCAAATTACTATCCAAAGAAAGGGAAGTCAATTTATAAAAAAGAGAATGGTTATGATAAGGTTAAAAATGAGAAAAGATGGCTATATGGGTTGGAAACTGCCAAAGGTTTTCAAAAAGATGCTTAAGGACAACATTACATTTACATTGACATATTTTTCATTCCTTATTTTTAAACTACCTTCTCTTGAATTTTCTCTCAATGCTCATTTTTGATCTTGCCTGTTCTTATATTTTACCTGTTTGGTTCATTAAGTTTTTCAGATTCATAAAAAACATAATTTGCTGGGTCTTGTGAAACGCACATTTAATCCCAGCACTCAGGAGGCAGAGGCAGGCAGATCTCTGTGAGTTTGAGGCCAGCCTGGTCTACACAGTAAGATCTAGGCCAGCCAGGACTACATAGTGAATCTGGCGCCCAACGTTCGTGTTACGAATTCATGAAAAAACTGTTTGCCTGTGGCCTTGTGAGCCCCAGCTCAGGCCCAAGCTACACTCAGGGGGTTGTGGTGGCGCACACCGGTAGGATTTGCTGAAGGAGACAGAGGCAGTAGGATCCCGAGTTTGAGCCGGCCTAGGAGGCTTGGGAGAAGCTTTGGCCCGGACTGAGCCACAAACATTGGTGGGACCATGGAAGCAGTGGCTACTGCTCCACGTTGCCAGCTCCTTCTCATCGTGTTGGTGACTGTGGTGATGCTGCTACCTGGGATGAAGGGTTTACTGCTGCTGGTTCAGAGAAGAATTGCCAGGACCATCGTGTTACAAGAAAGCATCGGCAAAGGTCAGTTTGGAAAAGTTTGGCAAGACAAATGGTGGGGAAAAATTGCTGTGAAGATTTTCTGTTCTAGGGAAGAATGTTCATGGTTCCAAGAGACAGACATTTATCAGACTGTGATTGCTCCAAACCACAGAGGAGTCACAAAAAAAAAAAGTCTGCATGGAACCATGACCACACCTAACAGCAACTTTGAAATCTTCAAAAGGACTATGGTAAAGCCATTAAGCTGATTAACACCACAGAAAGATCTGCTTTGGACTACAAACTGCTTAGGACAATTTTGAGATGGCTAGGTAAGATGATCCAGCCTGACAGACTACTTGAACAAAGACTTGAAACAAGCCCTGAACTTTCCTTTTATGCAGAGACTGGACAAATGATACAGGACTTGACAATTAACCCAAAAATTTTCTTTTCAAGATTCCCTAAAGATATCTTCACCCCTAGAAACAAAAAGAAAAAGCGAAAATAGATATGAGATAGATCATCGAATCTACTCTGAGAAAAAAGATAAAGAAATAATAGGATAAATAGGTGGATCATTGAATCTACACTGAAGAAAAAGGGGAAGATATAAAAATGACAAAAGGTAGACTACTGAATGTATTATGAAAAGAAAAAAGAGAATATGGATATGATAAGATAAAAAGGGAGATTATGGAATCTACTTTTAAAAAGGAACTACTTGTTTTAAATAAGATAAGTAATGAAAACTTTTTGGTCTGAGTTTATCAGATGTTACTGGACTGGACATTGTTGATATATATAATGGAGTTTTTTGTCTGGATCTGTCAAATGTTAATGGACTAGACATTGTTAATGTAATCTTGACTGTATATTGCATATACTTATTGAAGATAGTTTTTCTTGTATTAGTTATAAGCTTTTTTAATTTTAGACAAAAAGAGAGGAAATGTGGTGGTATTGTGTTCCCCAAAATATTGTGTACTCTAATAAATTTATCTGGGGTCAGAGAACAGACAGCCACTAGATACAAAGGCTAGAAAATGGTGGCACTCACACCTTTAATCCTAGCATTCCAGAGATAGAAATCCCTCTGGATCTCTGTGAGTTCAAGGCCACATTGGAAATAGCCAAGCATGGTGACACACGCCTTTAATCCCAGAAAGCCAGCCTTTAATCCCAGGGAGTGGTGGTAGAAAGCAGAAAGATATATAAGGCGTGAGGACCAGAAACTAGAAGATTTTGGCTGGTTAAGCATTGAGGTTTTTGAGCAGTAATTCAGCTGAGACCCATTCTGGATGAGGACTCAGAGGCCTCCAGTCTGAGGAGACAAGACCAGCTGAGGATCCGGTGAGGTGAGATAGCTGTGGTTTATTCTGTCTCTCTGATCTACCAGCATGGACCCCAATAACTCACCTCGGGTTTGATTTTATTAATAAGAACTTTTAAGATTTCTGCTACATCTTGTGAAACAAAAGTGGAGAATCAAGATCATGATAGGGAAACCTACAGAGACAACTGAACCAAGCTCATAGGGACTCATGAACTTTAGACTGATAGCTGTGGAACCCGCATGAGATGAGACTCCTCTGCGTAATAGAGACAGTTGTGTAGCTGGGTCTGTTTAAGGAGCCCCTGGCAGTGTGATTAGGATCTATCCTTGGTGCATGAGCTGGCTTTCTGGAGATCATTACCTATGGTAGGACACCTTGCTCACCCTGAAGCAGGGGGTAGGGACTGGGTCCTGGCTCAACTGATTATACCAGAGTTTGCTATCCCCTCATGGGAGAATTTACCCTTTTGGAAGAGGGGATGAGGAATGGGATCCGGAGGACCAGAAGGAGGGATGAGAGGGGGATCTGTGGTTGGTATGTAAAATGAATAAAAAAAGGTTTTAATGGGGGAAAAAAAACCCTAAAAACAACTCATTTATAACAGCACTCAGTAGAAAAGGAGCTGAAAGAGTGCAAATGATACCAACAACCAACAAAAAAAAAACAGCTAGATAGAGCAGCTATTTCTTCTTACCTTTTACACATATTACAGTGGAGCATGTCTTTCTGCAATTCTGGATTTCCACAAAAAGGACATAAAATATCCTGTTGTTGATAACAAGTGTCACATATCAGACAGTTGTGATGCCACTGAGCACTAGATCGTGTACCACACTCCATACATATTCTGCAATTCTAGAATGAGAAATATAAAAACAAAAAGTTTATTATATACCAGGTGATGGTGACACATGCCTTTAATCTCAGCATTCAGGAGGCAGAGGCAGGAAGATCTTTATGAGTTCCAGGCTGGTGTACAGAATGAGTTCCAGGACAGCCAGGGATACACAGAAAAACCCTGTCTCAAAAAACACAAACACCACCACCAACAACAACAAAAAGATTATTGTACATTTTTACTTGCAGTTCTGATGTAAATCTTTTGGAAATGAGCAAAACATTTGTAGATTATTCATTACTTTTCACATCAGTTCATTTTTGAAAAAGCAATTTGTCTCAAATGGTGGCTGATCTCATAAAACTGCACTAAAACTGAGAGAAATTTTTAATAGAGATTGAAGATAATAAAAAAAGCAAATATGGAAGAAAGAAACCAAGAACATAGCATCATGCCCAAGTCTCCTCCACATGGGTGGGCTTTTTGTCTACTTGATGCTGTACAGATCTCCTGTACACCCTCACAACTCGGTTACCTTATTTGCCTACTGCCTCTGGTTTTTATAATCTTTCTGCCTCTCTTGTCAGGCTTAGCAGAAGGAGGTGTGATAAACATAAAGCTTATTTGGAGAAAGATAGCTTGGACTATGAAGAAAAAACTAGGCCACAGCAATGGAACTTTTCACTCAAAGAACATAGCACACTTCTGCATACTAGACCTGGAATACAAGTTGGAGAGAGGATCGACTTGATTCAGATGACCAAGGTAATAAATACACCTAAAACTGAGAAATTGAAAGCCAAGTACAGTGGCTCCATTTGTAGCTGACTACACTCCAGTGGAAGGCCATACATTCAAGAATTTATGAACAACAAGCTAGTCTCTATTGGCTTAAAAAAAAAAAAAAAAAAGAGGACACAAGTTGGGTGTAGAGAAGTAGAGTAGATCTGGGAAGAGTTGAGGAAATGGAGTAAATATGACTGAAATACATTTTATGACATTCTCAAAGGATTTTTTTTTTAACAAGAGGTGGAGAGAAGAAGCAGGGAATAATTTCTATAAAACAGAGCTCCTGATCCCACCCTAGCACAAAGCAAAATGATGATGCTATATTATTCCATTTACTCCTTGGTAGCTTAGGAACTAAAACAGTCAGGACTACACAGTGATACTGTTTCAGTAAGTAAAACTTTTACATGACCAAAAGAAAAATTCAAAAGACAAATTGACAAATTAAGAAAAACATGTACATCAAACAACATGTGATAATAGCCTGTATATCTCTAATTTATTAATAATTCTTTAACAGACCAAATACAGAGGCAAAAACTGACACTTAAAATTAAATAATAAAATAAACAATCATCCTCATTCACCAGTGAAATGAAGAATGAAAGTATCATCTTTCAACCATGGAAGACAAACATTCAATATTAGAAAAAGATCTTACTGGAACAAAAGCAGCAACAGTAGCAGCTCTCTCAATGTTTGGCACTGCAAAATGCACAAGTCAAAACTAAACACACATACAATCCAGAGGCAGTAATTTTACTTATGAGAATTTATGTGACAATTTCTCTCAACAAAATACTAACACATACACATGCACAAAGTTACAAACTTCTAGAGCATTTGTAATGTGAAACCCTGGAAACTACTTGAATGACACAATATTCAATAACCACCTGAAAAACACAAGACATAGGTCAAATAAACTATAGCATAGAAACACAGAATAATGTGGAAATGCTTTTTCAAAAATCACTATGAATTTATATAATTTCTATGTTAAAAAGTACTTCTATGAACCAATATGGAGAATTTCCAATTTACTTTACATAAAAATTAATATGCAAAAGATTATATATAATGTGCTTTTGGTTTAAGAAACAGAAAATGAGAAAACACAAATGAAGGATAAACCTGGAAAACAATGAAGTTAGCTACTTACAAGAGATTAAGAGAACCAGGGTACAGTTCTAAGAAAAAAGTAGTGACAATTCTCTCATTAGACATTTGATAAAAATTTTGACTACTGGAAAGTATGTTAAAATCCTATATATTAATTTTTTAATCTGAAAGAAAAGGGGAATAAAACCCAAACCCATTTTTACTGAGTGAATGAATGAAAGTATCTATGATCTTCAATTCAGAATTCTTATCATGAAAGAAAATGTTTGCAAAAGAAGACAAAAAGTTAAGAGGATGAATCAGTTCAGTGTTCCCCATTATATTACATGTTATATATGAGTATAAGCATATTCATGATCATGTGCACGTTCTTCTTCTCTCTCCCTCTCCATCCTAACTTCATCTGCTCAAAGGTTTAAAAAGCAGCCCTATCAAGAATACCTAGCAGGTAATGCCTGAGTTAGGCTGCTTATTGAAGTTAAACAATATTGAAGTTAAAGAGTCTGGGACAGGAGAGATGTTAAGACAAGTTTAGAACATCTTAAAAAATATGTGATGAAGTATTCAAACATGAGGGACTGACCCAGAGTTACAGTAGACACTTTGAACACAAAAATAAATAAAATATCTATCATCAAAAATAGGAATTCATGAATTACTCTCTATAATAACTTTTTAAGTTGCTTTTATGTTTACTCTGTGTGTGTGTGTGTGTGTGTGTGTGTGTGTGTGTGTGTGTGTGTGTGTGTGTGTGTGTTCGCTAGGATGCATGTACGGAGTTCGAAGACAACATGTAGGATTCGCATCAGTCCTGATAGACTAAACTCATCAGGCTTGGCAGTAAGCTCCTTCACCCTCTGAGGTATCTCACCAGCCTTCATAAATAAATATGTGAAATGAAAGAGATGGTCCTGGTGAGCAGAGTTGGTCAATGAATGCCACGGAGTGCTACAGCTTAAGCCAGACCGTGTTCCCAACAGGTAAAATGCCATCAGACAATGACTCCTAAAACCTAGAAATAAACTTTGAAGAGGAACAAGATATTCAAAAGGTCTTAATGTGTTTCCTTATCTACTCCTGGGTTGTTAGATAGAGAGGGTGGAACAAAGAGTAGAGGAATCTGGCAGCATCCTAACCAGGTAATTCCTATGGAGACTGACGAGCATCTATGGATCCTGTTGTGTATGACACCTTGAGGAATCTAACCGTGAGGAAATAACAAAAACAAAATAAGGATACTTCTATGTTGGGGGGTGGAGGTGGGGAGGAAAATAAGCAGGGTCTTTAAAAATGACCAGGTCAAAAGGTAAAGACTTCAGAAAAACCTTCAGATTAAAGGATAAAAAAAACAGAGGCTGGGCGGTGGTGGCGCACGCCTTTAATCCCAGCACTCAGGAGGCAGAGCCAGGCGGATCTCTGTGAGTTCAAGGCCAGCCTGGTCTCCAAAGCGAGTTCCAGGAAAGGCGCAAAGCTACACAGAGAAACCCTGTCTCAGAAAAAAAAAAAAGAGAGAGAGAGAGAGAGAGAGACCTAACAATTAAGTGGAATCTCTAACATTAAACTAGACCCAGAACCTACTTCGGAAGAAAAGATACTATATGAAACATTAAATCAAGCAGCAGAGGGAAAATAGATGAAATAACTATACTGACATAAGTTTCTGGAGAAACAGCGATACTGTGTTTGGGGAAGAATACTCATCTGGGGGACACCATGTTCAACAAGAATATTCTTATAGTCTTACATATTGAAATATCCAAAGCTAAAAAGGGCATTATGTAGGTAACTTAACTGTCAAAAAGTGGAGTGGGCAAGATGTAGCTCTGTTGCAGTAATCAATCAAATGGTAAAGTTACAGAATGATGGGAACAATCAGAGAGCGCACATGACCCCAAAAATGCTAACAACAGCTGAACCAAGGTTAAATGGTCTGCATGTTGTCTCCAACTTTTCATTTAAAATAATTTTCAAGCCGGGCGATGGTGGTGCACGCCTTTAATCCCAGCACTCGGGAGGCAGAGCCAGGCGGATCTCTGTGAGTTCGAGGCCAGCCTGGACTACCAAGTGAGCTCCAGGAAAGGCGCAAAGCTACACAGAGAAACCCTGTCTCGAAAAATAATAATAATAATAATAATTTTCAAGTAACTTTATAAAGAAATCTGTAATATACAAGCACAGAAATTCATATACAAAAATGGAGGAAGGAGCCAGATACTGGCGCACATCTTTAATTCCAGCACTAGGGAGCCAGAGGCAGGCAAATCTCTGAGTTTAAGGCTAGCCTGGTCTACAAAGTGAATTCTAGGACAGCCAGAGTTAAACAAAGAAATTCTGTCTCAAAAAATCAGGAGGGAGGGAGGAAAGAGGGAATGGGGGGGGAGAGGAAGGAAGGAAGGAAGGAAGGAAGGAAGGAAGGAAGGAAGAAAGGAAGGAAGGAGGGAGGCAGGGAGGCAGGGAGGGAGGGAGGTATTTAAATACTTAACTATTAAATCATTTAAAACGCACATTTGAAATGGCACAGAAGGCTGCAGAATAAAAGGACATTAAAATATAAAATATTGGTGAAAAGGCTACTTACTCATGTTACTGGGTAAAGTAGGTGGGGGAGCGGGGAGCAACTGCACAGGACAGAGTAGTTTTACACTAATAAAACAGTGGCCCAGCCTTTTGCTAAGTCAAAGCCAAACATATATGTTTAGTTAAAGGAGGACAACACAAGGAGAAATTGATAAAACAAATAAACATGATTAATTTTTATTAATTTTTAAATCTGCTAGTCAAAAAATATAGTAAACTGGTTTTATCTATCCAGAAAGTTAATAAGCACAAACATCATTTTAAAAGTGATTATTACAAGTGTGGTAGCATTTGCTTAAAAACCTACAACATCCCAGACCTGCAATCCGTGCACTCCGGAGGCTGTGGTAACCTACAGATTTATCACTAGCACAGTCTACACACCAAGTTCCAAGCCTGCCAGAACTACAAGATGAGGGCCTCTCCTCAAAACAAAGCAAAAAACCCTACACCAGTTAAATTCTGAGTGCAATTTAGGTGTAACACCTAAATTTCAGTACATTAGGTCAGGTTTACACACCAAGTTACCAATAGGCTTGAAAGCAACCAAAGTTATAATCAAAGGTAAATTTATAGCCTTAAATATCACTTCCTTCAGAAAGAAAAGAAAAAGAATTATGAATTTACCTTTGTATTTCAGAAAGCTACAGCAAGTAGAGGCATGTAGCAAAGACCAAAGTATAAACACGTCACATCATGCAGTGTGGTTTTCTCCTTAGGCAGAAAAGGAACTGGAGCTACTAAAGCAGCTGGGTCTTCAGCCCACAGGCTCCACCTTCAAGGTAGCAACACCTGAGCAGAGTTACTTAAAGCATCTTGTTCTCCAGGTGATGAATCCTTCTGCTCACATTTCACCTCTCACATCTCACTGGGGCCTGCTCTAGAATGTTAGATAGAATGCAGCCTCCGATGCCAGGTGTCAATCACTTCAACTGTTCCCCTCTGTGCTTCAGCCACTGCGACACCAGGCCTGAGGCCTGAGCACCTTCCTTATCAGCACCCTCAGCCTTCTTGCTTAAAAAGTATAAAAAGCACAAGAAAGTAGTTCCAAAGAGGGTAACGGGCCAAAGGAGGGCTGATAAAGCAGTTCAATGCCTCCCTTCCACAGAGCACCACTCCCTCTCTAGCTCTGACGGAAAACCTTACTGTTCTGTGGGACACCTCAAGATGGGTTCCACCACACTCACTAGCCCAGCAACCTCACACCTCCAATTCTACGTGCCGCGTTCACAGACTCACTCCATGCTTCCAAACACACAATACACTGAACAATAAAGCCAGGAAGAGATAAACCAGAAGCCCTTTCTTGAGTGAGCCAATAGGACAAGAACAGGGGGCTGAAGGAAGACAGCTCTGTGTTTGTTTATTAACAAAACAACTATGAACTGAAACTTTTTCATAGAAATATTCATGGTTCACCTGTGATCCCTGCACTAGAAGCTAAGGCAGCAGAAACACTAAACCAATCTGAGCTACAAAAGAAAGACCCTGGATAATCAAAAATGAAAATAAAATGTAACAACTGATGTCAGGGACGCCAAAAGGCAGACTATTGTCCCTGCATTTATTTACACTAATCCTAGGTACTGTAAAAGATGTTAAGAACAAAGGGAGTTGTTTTTTGCTTGTTTGTTTTTAATTGTGGCAAAAAGACCAGATGTCTGAACAGCACAAGAATGTGCACCACTACAGACAATGTCATAATCCTCATAGCATACTCCTGTCTTGCACATAACTACTTACAGCAGATAAACTACCAACAACAGCACATCAATAAACTTCAGTGCAGAACTGTGGAAATAATGGATTGATATGACATTTGTTACTGACTATCTCATGAGATTGAATCTGTAAACCAAGCTTTTACAGAGTTGTATAACATTACAAATTTTAGTCTAGTGGCACATTTTAAACTTGGTCTAGCTAGAGCCCTCCTTTTTTGGCTGTGGCTTGCTCTTGATGTGGTGCTGTGTCCAAGATGCTAATGAACACAAACTCTGGTGCTTGAAATGAGCTGGTGCAGCTCATACAAACAAGATTAAATGGCCCCTTAATAGAGCTCACTCTATCTGCAAGGAACCAAATGCCCTGCCTCTCCACCACTGACATCTGCATCTCCAAAAGGCCTCCAGTCTGTTTCAGAGAAAAAGAGATCAAATGCAATCAAAAATGTTCAGTGCATATCACATTGATTTGTTTCCGGTAACAGCAGAATATTGTAATTGAAAGAATGAAGCATTAACATTGAATGGGTACCCTGGCCTGCTACCCATAATCTATAGGAAAGGAATACCCACTGTTTCCATTATTGGCCTCCCAGGGTAGAATAACATGTGCTTGGGAAATCACGAGAGCCTGAAATTGTGTTCTGACATGGCAGCTACTATACACATGTGGCTATTCAATACTTGAAATGTGGATGGCACATATTTCAATTTAATGTATGCTGTGGATTTTTTAAAACAGAAATCAGATGTGAAGAAGTGGAAAGAAAGTAAAGCTCTCAATTTTACAGTGATTGTCTTTGTGTTAAATGAAATATAGTTTTGAATTATGTAAATGATTTATATTATGTTTCTGTTAGACAGCACTGGTCTAAAAATTGGTCAAAATGGTCATAGAAATAAAAAACATCTAGTATTCAAAGTCTACCTGCTGGCCTTCTGCAATGTGATTAAACTAATAAGCAAAAGGCTTGTATTATCAATACTATTTTTATACAAAAACTTTGTGTCAAAATAGTTAAAGTCAAAGAATGGGATTTAAGTATACAATCCCCCATTAAACCCAGTCTTTGCAAGTTAGCTTCAAAGGAAAGCCATTTGTTAAATTATATTAATATTTTAACTCAATTGTATTTACTTTATGAATTCTATTTAGTTTTATTTTTAAATTAAGATTACAAGGGCTGTAGAGATGGCTCAGTGGTTAAGAGCACTGGCTGCTCTTCCGGAGGTCCTGAGTTCAATTCCCAGCAACCACAGGGTGGCTCACAACCATCTGTAATGGGGTCTAATGCCCTCTTCTGGCATGCAAGCATACATGCAGATAGAGAACTCATAAATAAAAATACATAAATAAGTAACATAAAAAAATTAAGATTACAATAACTACAATAACTGGGTGGTCGTAGCACATGCCTTTAATCTCAGCAAACAGGAGGCAGAGGAAGGCAAATCTCTGAGTTTGAGGTCAGCCTGGTCTACAGAGCAAGCTACAAAGAGAAATTCTATCTTGAAAAACAAAAAACAAAAAAAAAAAAATTGCAATAACTGAAGTAAACGGGGGGTTGCATATGGATCTGTACTACATAATTTGAAGACAGGAGATGAAAACTCCTGTCTACAATTAAGTGGGGATAATTTACCTATCCACTCAATCTTCACCAAATATAAAACCAGAATTTATTATTAGCTAGTATAGATATCAAAGGAAGAATATGGAGAACTGTAATGACTGCCTTGATTGTCTACATAACTTTAGTATCTGTAGTAATTTGTTTGTTAATGTAATAAATCAGTTTTACTGAATGAGCTGAGAATTTAAAGTAAACTTAAATAATTCCTATTTTCTATTTTTACTGAAAAAAAATTAAAACTTTGTACTATTGAATATGTAAGTCTTATTGCTTACTTACTTGGTACTACAAAAGGGAGTAGTACCAACAGAGATCCCTCTGCCTCTGCTTCCTGAGTGCTGGGACTAAAGTCCACAACGTCTGGCTTAATATGACCTTTCGATTATTTAATAAGTTTTAGAACATTAAAAAGAGTCTCACTCTGTAGCCACAACTATCCATCCTCCTGCCTCACTCTCTTGAATATGAGTCTCACAGCTCTATAATTTGGGCCTCTCTGAACCTCTGTGTCTTCTGCTGTCTGTGGAGAGACTGGTAACACATGGGAGATTCATGCAGGAGCCTGAGGACTTGCCTGTCAGCAGCAAGAGCAACTGAAGGAAGCAGACAACACAGATCAACCCAGAGGAGGAAGTGGTCACAGAGGATGCTAAACTGTGGTACAATGACAGCCGGAGACCAGAACTCTGCAACTGCCATTGCAAGGCCCAGAAAACCCAGCCTACTGATGTAAGGAAAAAATGATGAATGAAGCCAGCCAGAATGGTTCACATCTCCAATCCCAGCCCTGGGGAAACAAAAGACTAAAAGACTAAAAGGTATGGGAGTTTGAGGCCAGCCTAGGCTAGCCAGACATTGTCTCAAAAACCCAAACTAAACACACACACACACACACACACACACACACACACACACACACACACACACCACACACAAAGGAGTAGTACCTAAGTAGGTAGAGTTGTCAGTCAACTGACCAAGTTTATACACAATATTAGAAAAGCCTTAGTAAATTCCTAAGAAAGATTCAAGTGACATTCATTGAACAAACATCTCCAGGTCATTAACATACTAAAACAGACAAATCAATAACCATATACACAGGTCATGGAATTTTGTTCCTTAGGAAAACAGACAAGGATGGCACATCCTATCCTGCCACCTTCAATACAAAGCATATGGTTCTCTCAAAGAAGACTAGCAAGAAAAAGAATGGCCATTCTGTCATCAACAATGTTGTTACCCAAGAATATACCATCAACATTCACAAGCCGATCCACAGAGTGGGTTTCAAGAAGTTATGCCATTCAGACACTTAAAAAAATCTGGAATGTGTTTGAAGGAGATGGAAACTCCAGGTGTGAGTGTTGACAACAGGTTCAATAAAGCTGTCTGAGCAAAAGGAATAAGAAACATCCCATACTGTATCCATGAACATTTGTCCAGAAAATTTAATAAGATGAGAATTCAAAGAACAAGCTCTATACTTCTGTAACTTATGTCCAAAAAAACAAGCTCTATACTTTGATAACCTATGTCCCTGTTACTACGTTCAAACAAACAGTTAATGTGGATGAAAGCTTCTCAGTGTCAAATAGTCATAAAAATGAAAATTAAGGGGGGTGTGCTATGCAAACAGATATTCAAAAGTAACCTATCAGATGAAAAAGTTTCAATATATAAGCAATTAAAACAATACCAAAAATATTCAGAAATCTCATTTAAACCTACAAACTAAGAGAATCTGTTGTAATAGCCATGACTGTACTTTCAGCACTGAACAGGAAGCAAGAGGCTGACGACTTCCAGAACAACTTGTGCTTACCAAGACACTATCTCAAAGACAGAGAGAGGCACTCAGAAAGCATCTAAAACATAAATAACCACTTATTTTAAACTACCTACCATGGGATAGTAAGAACCTCAAAATTGCATGATTCTAAGTACTTAACACAAGTGTACAGGCAAACACAAAATAACAGGTGTATATATAAATACTACAGCTGTAGAAATCTAAGGTAGGTAGTAATCAATCTAAATACAATATATTTTTATCTCTGGGTTATAAGTTAATAAATTTTAAAATACACTTTTCAATTTCCTCATATGGAGAATTCTCTTACTTCAGAAGATAACTAGGAATACTGATAAGCAATATAAAAGTTCTTTTCATAAAGCATCATACAAAAAATTAGTTGATAAATTCATACCATATTTTTAAAACTGCCAATACGTGATTCAGTAAAAACAAAAAAGGGAGAAAAAAAAGGAGTATGTGTCTAGCTATCTAAAAGCAATGACATTGAGTCAAAAAGGCCTCCACCTCCCAAAGAATATCAACTATTTAAAGCCATTTCTACAAAAGTCCAGAGTATGAACAGTAGTAATCAATAATGAGAAAAGAGAGGCTACAGGGTGGTGGTGGTGCAAGCCTTTAATCCTAGCATTCAGGAGGCAGATGCAGAGGAAGGCAGATCTCTTAGTTTGGGGCCAGCCTGGTCCACAAAGTGAATTCCAAGACAGCCAAGGCAACTCAGAGAAACCCTGTCTCAAAAAAAGAAAAACAAAAAAAAAAAAAGTTTCTATATATAAATTATAAATAGAAAATCAATATGCTGTTTTATAAAGGTGATGATAAGAAATGCATTTAAACAGGTATATGATTTGTCTGCTCTCTATGCGATACATATAGAAGATATTTAAAACAAATTAAGAAACCACTTACTTTGCATTTCCAGCCATTGGTTGGTACTGATTTCATAACAGGTTGAAGACAAAAAGTATGATATCCTTTGTCACATGTATCACACACCAGCATCTTGCTATCTTCTCCCGATTGCCTTAAAAATAAGATAGCATTATCTTTAAACCTATGCTGTCACATAAGTATATATGAAAACAATCAGCCCTAAAAACTGCACAGATCATAAAAACCTCAGCATCGAGATTCTGTTTTTGTAGAGAATATGAGAATGACAACCCCCTTCATGAATCCACAAAAGGTCATCCTACTAAAGCTTTCTACTATGGTTAGTTTGCCTTAGTTGTTTAGATTCCTACAGAGGAGGAGATGTTAAAGCACCTGCAGGGCAGTGGTGGTGCATGCCCTTAATCCCAGCACTCAGGAGGCAAAAAATTCTCCATGAGTTCAAGGCCAGCATGGGCTACAGAGTGAGATCCAGGACAAGCACTAAAACAATAGGGAGAAACAAAAAAAGAAAAAAGAAAAAAAAAAAACTATCTTTCATCATTTTTTTTTTTAATCTAATACTCATCCTTTAGGGTGAGCTATAACTGCTAACTATGCTGTGTTGAAAGGAACAAATCATGACAGGATGATCTGGAAAGACACTGGCACATAACTAAAGAGGAAGACTAAGTCTGATGTCAGATCTGTCATGTATATCTACAATGTGATTTTCTAACTATGTGACCATCAAACCAAGTTTCAGGTATAAAATGGGAGTGAAAATCATCAAAGATTACTGTAAGGTCTAAATAAGAGTACTGGTTCAAAAATCTTAGAATGTCCATTAAACAGTAAATGCTAAAATTTAAAACAAAATCAAAATAAAAAAATTAAAAAAAAAAAAGTATTAGGGAGGTCATGAAGATCTGTCCTGCCAAGAACCTCTGATCACCTGGACTTCTTCAGTCCCTTCCAATCCCAAGTCTCTAAATAAAATGGTTTGATATGTACAACCACACATCAGCCCTGCCACCAATAATAATAATAATAAACAAAACAGGGTTGGCAAGATGGCTCAGTAGGTAAATGCACTTGCTTACAAAGACTGATCTTAGTCCAATCTCTGGAGCCCACATACACGCAAGAAGACAGAACCATCACAGAGATGTCCTCTAATACGGGGGGGAGGGGCGCCCGCTCCCCCCGCACATTCTGCCCACTAATAGTAAATAAAATTCAGAAACTCAATTAATAAAAAAGAAAAATAATCATAATGAAAACCTTTCTCCAAACACTCTTTTACACCAAAAGTGGGCCCCTGCTCTGCAGAATAATCTGTCTTGATGCTTAGCAACTCATTACTGATTCTCAGACCCATGGGAAAAAATGAGACTTTAAAAAGAGTTGAAAGAAGAATTATGAATCAAACTTGAGGATTAAGTAAAGCAAGAATATGTGCCATCAAAGCCTCTGGTTGTTAGTTTAACAAACTCTACGAAGTTCTATCGTTGATATCTTCAACTACATATACAGACTTGAGGTCATGTATCTCATATCCCTTCTCAAGAAACTAAGTACACATCCAAATTATCAAATAAATGTTAACTATTGTTCTTCCTAAATTTTAGCAAAAATAAAAAAGCAAATGGTTTGATTAATTTCACGATTTCAAGATACTGATTCTGACTGTTCTTGTGAAATAACCAGTAAATCATACTTACCCTGGCTACCCTGGACCTTACTTTCTCCTGGTTACAAAATGGTCTGTTTGCAACAGATTTTGCATCACTGAAGATGCAGGTAACATTCTCAAAATGCCATACTAGCTATACACATGGGTTGGGAGGGAGAATTACAAAAGAGATTGGAGAAATGACCAAAGGCTGGAATACAATAAATTAAATAAATAATAACTCCAAATGCTTAATTTCAACACCATGCTTTTTTTAAAAACTATTCTAACTAGAACTAATTGTCTTTCAAATGAACATCAAAATTTTATCAAAACAGTTGGCAGCAGCAACTGTCCATCCTAAAACAGAAACATAACACTGATTTGAAGGTACAAAGCTTGTAACTTATTTCAGCAGTTACAGCTTCATTGTCCTATTTAATCTCTTCCCAATTCCTCTGAATATAAGTTTTGTTTTTCTAATCTTTATTTTTAAAATAGTATCATTTATTAACAAATGGTAAGCATGTTGAGCTTCTTTTAGATATATTTCAAAATAACACAGGTATGTCTAGTAGTGTAGGACATGGTGAAATTATTGTGACTACAGCTTGTAATATAAATAACTTTCATTATATTTGATAAACATTTAATATTTAACAAGGTCTCACTACAACTCAATACAAACCCTTGAGTTGAAATTAGAAACTTACTTGCAGTTCTGGCACACTTTGCAATCAGGACACTGCCAACCCGCACGTTTTAATGGAGTAACAGCTATATCCAGGCACATCCCATGGTAGTGCTGACCACAAGTAGTACAAAAGAACTGATCTAAGAGATCACCCGGGCTGTCACACACTGCACAGTTTGCATCTTCCTTTGCTATAATTAACAGCAAAACAATAAAATTGTTGTGTTATTATTAAATATTTTTCTAACAATTTAAAATCACTTGAAAGGAATTTACATGGCAATCTCTCAGACATTTGAAGTTATCCATATATACCATGTTAGAACAGTAAGTTTACCATATGAAATTAAATCATGTAATTTTACAAGTATTTATGCCTATATCTACTTGAGACCATAAGCAGTTCTTAATTAATTTTATACTTTTAATACCAATGGCAATGCTGGTCATTTAGTTGACATTCAGTACATGTATTAGAAAAAAACCAAGGGGATGAGGGGGTTGGGCAATCAACAGAGACACTTATAGTATTAAAATAAATATTTTATTCATATTAAATACTTGGAAACTTAAAATCAAAAAATACCAAAATAGGATGCTAATAGTAATTAGATTAATGTGTTTCTTAATTAAAAACAGACTACTCCAATCAACCTAGAGGTTTTATTAATATTAGAAAATATCATTACTGAGGGAAAGTATGAATACAATTCATATGCCAATTATACACTCAAACTATATTAATTTCTAGTTACAAAAATTAATATACTTATAGACACCACCCACTCCTAAAATAGATTAAAAGAGTGCTAACAGTTTTTTTTAAAGAGAGATTAAATTATGCTTTTCAATACAACCTATGCCTGTTAAAATGTAGAAAGAGAAACAAGGTATTCAAAAAGCACACCAATGCTAATAATGTGAATATGGCTCTATAACAAATTTAACAGAACAATATTTTCTCTTTGTTCAATCCAACCTAATCTGCTCTGGTTAAAAGCACTTTCTACCTTCTTTGTGGTAAAGCATCTTAAAACTGAGTAGCAATCTATCCCCCTTTACTTTTGTGAGAAGTCAAAGACTTGTCCTGCCAAAAGCTATATAGTAATGGGGTTTGTAAGCCATAGCAGTGTCTGTAGTACAGTTAGTTTTTTTTTTTTATTTTGTGAGCACTATTCCTAGCTTGAAAGAAATATAAAAACAAGTCCTACAAATTGGACAGCAAGCTGCACACCTGACATGAAGTCAAGCTACACAATCACCTCATACCTGAAACTTCTTTATTAAGGCTACCAATAACCACACGAAATACAACAGTTACTTTTTAGACTGTGCCTTATTGACATTAAGCAAAATTTACAATTAATCACTCTCTTGTTTATAGTTCCCTTTCTGTGGCAACTCCTCAATTTCTCCATCGGTTCCCTATAGCATTTGGTGGGGGATTTTATCTCCATAACCACTTTGAATACTGGAGGACCCTTGAATCCATCTTGATTTTTCCTTATGAACTCAACATTTCCCCCTGTGGTTGTATAAACTCCGTTGATGTTCATAAAATGCTGATATTCAAGCAGGGCAGTGAGTGGTGAATGCCTTTGATCCCAGCATTTGGGGAGGTGGGAGGAAGATGCAGGCATATCTCTATGAGTTTGAGTCCAAATTGGTCTACAAAGTGTGTGTGGTTGGCCACAGCACAAGTTGTTCGCTAGCCTTCACACACAAACACCTTGGGTACATGCCTGCCACACATACATACATACAAAATAAACGATGCTAATTTTTTTAAAGAGCCAATCAATGGAGCCGGAAATGATGGCATACTCTTGTAATCTCAACACTTGAGAGGCAGAAGCAGAAGGATCAGGATTTCAAGGTTGGCCTCAGCTGCATAGAGGGTAGAGTCGGCTTGAACTTCCTAAGGCACATTCTTATAAATAACAGGAATGCCACAATTTACATATAAACACACATAAATCTCAATACATCCTTTTTCTCCTAAAAGAAAAGTTGGAATTTAACTGAATATTCCTTTTCCCTATATGCTTGAAAGAAATTTCTGTTAAAATATTAACTACAACACAATAGCACAAAGCCTTGAAGGACAGAAAGCATGTTCTTTTCTATTTTGTATCCGCAATAACCCAGGATAAATCAACTTATTTAAATGTATTTTATGTTTTTTAAATCATTTTCAAAAAGCTATTTAATTTCTGGATATTTAAAATAAATTATTAAGCCAGGTATGGTGATGCATGCCTTTAATCCCAGCACTCAGGGAGGCAGAGACAGGCAGGTCTCTGTGAGTTTCAGTCCAAACTGGTCTACAAAGTGAGATCCAGGACAGCCAAGACTGTTACAGAGAGAAACCTTGTCTCAAAAAACCAAAAATAAAATGATTAATTTAAAAATAAAATGTAGCAATTACTTCATTTAATAGAGGATATTTTATTTTTCTTAATATTAAGGAAGAGTGCTAGTATGTACCCATAAAAACTAAGCACTTTTAAAAATTAATCTTCTATTTTTGCCACTCTATTTTTTAGAGATTGGGAAGCAACTGTCCATCAGTTTTAATTCATTTTACCTTGATATTAGTTTTCCAGAAACACTTTACAATGTTTCTATAAAACTGCCAAGCGTTTGCTACTCTACCACTTTAACTTGCCACAGTAGCTACTGAGTGGCTGGTATAGTCCAAATTGAGATGTACACTAAGTATAAAATACATATGGAATGCCAAACTCGCTGTAGGAAAAAAAGTTTTTAAAACTTTGTGTATTAATTACATGTTGAAATATTAATATTTTTAAATAAGATAATTAAATTAATACTAAATTTAATTGTAAGTATTTTTTCACTTCTTAAAATATGCTCCCAAATATACTAAAATTATATTGCTCACATTTCAATCACTAACACAATTCTATATACTCAAATTCACTCTGTAACTACTCTAGATATTATTCTTGAAGAGATTGCTGTTTATTTTGTGCTATTTTCTCAGAAACCCCTTCATGACAATCTTGTCAAAGACACACATCAATGTGAAGTAAAAGCACGAGGAAAGGAAATGAGCAGTCAAAAGGCAGGCACATGTAGAAACACCAAGCAGTCCTTCTGAGGTCATGTGGAAGAGTATGCTGCTGGCGATGCATCAGAAGTAAGTGTGCCGGGTTAGAGAGATGATTAAGTGGTTAAGAGCCCTGGCTGCGCTTTCAGAAGACCTAGGTTCGATTCTAAGCATCCATATAGGTGGCTCACAACCATTTGTAACTCCAGTTCCAGAGGATCCACTACCATCTTCTGGTGTCTACACCAACTGCATGCACCTCTTGTTACAGAGACATACATGCTTTTTATATTTTTATAGAAAGTACATGTATATATACATTCAGGCATATACATTACATACATATACATTCAGCAAGCTACAGAGACATTAAAAATTAAAGCAATATTCAAACAATCAAATGAAACTCTTTGAGCAGTTGGAAAACCAAAAGGCAAAAACAAAAGACAATTCTTAAGAGGGCAAAGCATCAAATCCAGGTCAATTTGGCTCTGAAGATCACACTCTTTACTATTTGGTAATCAATACTTTTACCTAAGCAAACTTTAGTGATTATCTATTAAAGTAAAGAATACCTGAAGATATATGCAAAAGTAGAAAGGAAAAGAGAAGCAGAAGCATTGGACATAGAAGCTCAATGAAGTAGGTAACAAAATTTTCACAGCAGGACAATGACAGACAGGAAAGCCATCTCTGGCGGCCAGTTCCTGAGCTGCAGTTGTGATCATTTCTGCTTTTGGTTAAGATCAAGTACTTTACCTATAGTTATGAAACAAGGAGAACAAGATAGAGGACGAACATGCTGAGCTTTGCTCTAATGTAAATTGTTCCAACTGGAAGGTAAAGGGACCATAAGAAAGGCCAACAAGAGCTGCTTAAGAGGTGGCTCAGTGGGTAAGGTCGCTTATTGCCAGACTGGACAAAACAGACAGTCTAACCAGCACATAAAAAAGCAATGGTAAAGAGAAACAAGTCAACAGGGGGGAGGGGGAGCGTAAGGATAAAATCAGCAAAGTTTACTAATTTCTGCTAACAAAGTGACAAATACCATTTGCCGCTTTCTTAACTGGCAGGACACTGCTGTGTGATCTACTTATCAACTGAACCTGTGAAGAAAAAGTAAATTATGGATGCCAGAGAACTCAGAATTTAGATGGCTGTGCACATCTGCAGCTTGGGGTGGAGGTGGGGCTATGGACATGAGAGAAATACAGGCAGATGCCCACTGCTCAGCCTGGCTAGACAACCTGGGAATTCTTGATTCAGTGAGAAACTCCATCTCAAAAGATAAGATGAACAATAGTAGAAGACATCCACATTAACCTCTGGATTCTACTGCGCAAATGCACACACACCACCACATACATGTATGCACATGTGACAGGTGATCAGAAAGATGAAGATTTACAGTGCATTCTTAAAAACCACAGGAAATAAAATTTACTTTATTGGGCACTTGGTTTTATAACACTAGCTTAAAGACAAGGAAAGAAAAGAGAAAAATAGCTTCCCAGGGTACATTTATACTGCTGGCCTGCTACTTTGAAGGAATTTTTCACTATTTCCACTATAGCATGTAGTGTCCACTCTTCATATGGAGTGAAATCCTAAAATAATACTATGAATCAGATTAAGTACTCACATTTTCTTCCTTGTATGAATTTCTGGAATGGTCAAATTTGTGGCTCAAATATTAAAAAATTTTATTTTAGGGGGAAGAATCATCCTCATTCAACATTTCTTTCATACTGCTCCAATCTATATTCCCTTGTCAAATTTTCTTACTGAACTTTGGTTTCATCCCATTGTTCATGTATTTTTATGAGTCTCTATAAGTCTACTTTGGAAGAAGTCACAGTACCAATGGCCAATTCCAATATTCCTTTTAACTTTAAGCTGCCAGCATAATCTCTCATCATCAGAATGATAAATGACTAGTAATCTCATCAATTCTTATAGTTCATAATTTTTCAAGTTGACTGAAGACCAGTAACCACTAACAGTGCACATGTAGAACATGATATCCAGAAGAAACAGTGACATAATTTCTTAAATTTCTAAAAAGAATTAACTAGATAAACAATCCTCAAAGCAACTGTTGTGTATAAAAGTTATTTTTCTTCCAGATTTAATATGCATAATCTAAAACATTGTTAAAACTTTAAATCAGTTATTTTATTTCAAATTACAGTTTGCTTTAGCAATATATAGTAAATATAGTTAAGCCTGAAGTAGCTGTATTTGTATTTCATAAACCTGATAAAAGATAGAAAAAAAATCTCTTAAAAATTGCTAAACACACACAGAGAGACAAGCATAGATTAAAAGGTTAATACAGTGCTAAGAAGTAGATAGAAAGTTAACAGGTAAGTAAGAGGTGACAAAAAAAAGAATGACTAAATCATCATCAAAAATTCAGAGACTGAAAATTAAATCTGCTAGGAGGAAGAAAATGTTCCTAAAAGGAACATGCTCTTCAGCTGACAAATGACTCAACAGGTCAAGACATTTTCTGTGAAAACCTAGTGACAGAAGCTTAATCCCTGGAACCCATCTAAAGATGAAAGGGAAAAAAATCCAACTCCACAAAGTAGTCCTCTGACTCACATGTGTCCTATGCATGCACACACATATACACACACAATATAAATTAAAACTATAATTGAAGTGTGTGTGTGTGTGTGTGTATCAGTTGCATCCATATAGCAAAAAACAGAAAGGAATTATAATGTTATGTATGCATTAAAACTCAAAATTTTTATTAGAATTATAAAAACACTAGTAGAAAAAGAATGCAAACAATACCACTGCAGATTAGAGATAAAAGGGATGGATTGTGAAGCCGCACTACAGAGATGTCTGTCCCCACTATAAGTCTACAGAAAAAAAAGATATCAGGAAGTGTGTAATGCTCCTAGAGATGATATCCTGACCAACATTGGAGAGAATCAGCTTGACCTTCTTCTGCAAAAGACACTGAATGTTATTTAACCATTCCATGAATTGCTCTTTAGAACATGTCAAAAATACTATATACTCAGTATGTCTTCTACAATGGTTTAAAACTTTTTAAGCATAAGAATTTAGAATATGAAAACCTTGAATTTCAGAAAAAAAATGAATACTAATAAAATTAGTGGTTACATATTTTCCCTCAAAAAACTACAATAAATCGGGTATAGTGGCACATGCCTATAATCCCTCTGTATTCAAGAGGCAGAGGAGGGAGATCTCCTAGGAGTTCCAGGATAGCCAGAGCTACACAGTGAGACCAGGGATGGGACAAGGGGTTGGGGGGTGGGAGAGGGTGGGAGCAGCATAGGACACGATACCCAACAGCAAAGACTTTTTCAGACAATTAGGATTATATATCATCTTTTTAATATTAATTTATCTTTTAAGATGAGTAAAGTAACTCTCCAAATTCACATGTGATATTTTAAGTAAATACCTAAGTGAATTTAAAACTGCATGAGTAAGTACACTTACATCTTTCAGGAGCTTGGTCAATATGCTCTGGACAGAGAAGGAAGAAGTGACTGAAGTCCTGAAAGGTGCCCGCCCCTGCAGCACATGGGTAATGGTACATCTGGGTACATTTCTCTTCACAGCATTTGATAGTGGCTCCAAGGTGATTGCAAAATGCACATCGCTGGAAAAAGAAAAAAAAGAGAAATCACTTGATAAAACTTTGAAGAAGGGTAAGAAGGAAAAAGGAAAGAAATATCTATACCTTACTATTAAGACAACTGGAATCTATTAAAGAACCAGTTAAAAAAAAGGACCAGTTAAAAAAAAAAGAACCAGTTAAAAATGCTAATCATCTCAGACACCTAGTTCATTCATATTATACCAATTGATAATAAAGTTAGTATTTCACTTTTCCGTGTCAAAACCATTAAGATAAAGTGGTATTTGTTATTGTTGTTGTTACATTGGTAGAACAATTTTTAAAGCAGGTTTAGAAAAGGATGGGTATACCTCAGTTGGTACAATGTTTGCCAGGAGGCACAAAGCTCTGAGGTTGAAAGCAGCAAGGCTACAAGAGACCTTGTACATGTGTATGTATGAAGTAGAAGTTGGGGGAGATGGCTCAGTGGTTAAAAGTACTTGTTGCTCTTAAAATGAACCATAGTGCAATTCTCAGCACCCACATTGTAGCCCCAGTTACAAAGGATCTAATAGACACATACGTGGTGCACATAAATGTATCCAGTCAAAACATTCATAGGCAAAAAATTAAAATAAAGAAGTCTTTTTTTAAATAGAGAAAAAACAGGTTTATAGTAGAGGGTTACTATAATATCAGTTTTTGAAACCCACTAAAATGAGATTATATCTTTCTAGAATTCTTTTAAAAAAAAAAATCAAAAGCTAAGCGTGGTGGCAAGCTTTTAATCCCAAAAATCAGGAGGGCAAAGGCAAGTGAATTTCAGTGAATACCAGACCAGCCTAGGCTACATCACAAGTTTCAGGACACCCTGTGTGTCTCTGTGTTTAATAAACTAGTAAGTCATAAAGTAATGAAAGACCCCTATATGATTAAAGCACAAATAAAAATTTCATAGTCAAGCATGATGGTGGATACCCATCTCTAAGCTAACACTCAGAGAGCTGAGGCAAGAATATGGAGAACTAAAAGACAGCTTGGACTACATAATGAGACTGTCTCAGAAACCTTGGTGGTACTGGGGAGGTAGTAGTGATGATGATGACAATAATAGGGGAAAAAAACCTACAAACTACAGCATTTAGTTTCTAGTTCTATACAAAAGCTGGGAATTACTTCCTTTCCCTTTCAATCTCTTACACATAGTAAAAAAAATAAAGCAAAATGTAAATATATAAAAAGTCACCCCAAATTATCTCATATTTTACTTGTTCTATTTCCACTGTGAGAATTTTTTTAGCTCCTACTCCATAGATTGTAAAGCAGAGAGCTGTCTGCCTGGCACCATACATCTACCTCAGCATTTATGTGTTTACACAATTTTTTTTTTCATGTCTAAGATCTTGGAGTGAAGGCACCAAACAACATTTTATATATAATATAAATAATATAAATATAATGTATATAAAAGCAGAAAGACACACACACACACACACACACACACACACACACACACACACACACACACAAAATGCTTTGACACAGAAAGGCCTGGTAAACACACGCTCATTCTTATACACCAAACAGACTTCATTTTGGTAACAGTGTTCCTAAATGTGGCTCATAATAAGCCTAGCTGAAACAACTAAACCCTCATTTAACAGAGGAAAGTGGACTCTTAAAATATTATTATATGCCCCACATAGTAATACACTCAATCTATATTCTGCAATTCAGAGAATAACAGCTTTTTAATTATAAGTATTTTTCTATATAACTAATATTATCATACACTATTGAACATTTCCTCATTATCATCAGTTCACTACAGTAAATACTGTAAGAAAACAGGACTATTGCAATGTCTCCTATTCAATTTGAATTCAACTCCAGAAACTGCTGAATATTGCTAATTATACTTGTCACGCTTTAATTTTATGCAATGTCCAAAAACAAACTAACTATACAAATTGTAATTCTGTTTTTATACTCAGAAGCATTACTTTGTGAAAGAAAGAAAACAAAACTTTCCAAGGAACCTAGCTTTCTTTGATATATTAATAGACTCAGGATTATCCATTGAGAAGCCACTCAGTCTACATATCCCACAAAAAGTCCAAGAAAATGTTAATCAAAGAAAGTAAAATCAATTTGCAGAAAAAAATTACAATAACTCACTGACATAACAAAAATATTTTCTGGCAAATTTATCCCTTATTTTGATACTATATGGCAAGCTGTGCAGAAACCTCTGCATAAAAAATAATTTTGGCAAATAAATATGAGTTTAGTGTAAGTGCATCATAAGGAAAAATGTATTTTAAATTGATCCTTTTCCCAAACTAAGTCATTTTAGAAACACCCATCAATGAAAAAAACTTATCTGACATTAGATATTCTAATATGAAAAGTTTATTAGAGTTTAGTACACTAATTTACACTATAAAGGTATAAAGAAAAAAGAAACACAGAACTGTACTAAAGTGAGCCTTTCAAGCCCATCTGCTAGAATTACATAGTTAATAAAGAATATCTGACGCTGAATGAAAATGTGACATACAAATGGTAGAATGTCTTTCTAAACTATAAAAATTAGCTGTGAAACTACAGAAAATAACAAAGATCGAATTTTCACATGCAAATTCTCTATTGTCAACGCTCATGAACCACACCTATGCATGACAACACATATCCCCAGGCACTCAGGAAGATAAATCATGAATTTAAGACTAACTTGCATTACAATACACAGTGAGTTCCAAGGCCAGCCTGGGCTAGAAACATTGTCTTGAAAAAATGTAAATGTACAAAAGTAAATGTAAAAAAAAATTGCTTAGTTCTCCTTTTCTATTTTGCATAATCATTAAAGAAAATAAAGGAGAGATAAATAAGCAAAAATATTGTGTATTAATTTGGTATTAATACAAAAACAGATTTTAAAAGTCAGTGAAAGTCTCTATAAGTAATTGTGTAAATGAGTCTTCGATTATAAAATATACTTCCAAAACTTAAACTCAACTAAAATGATGACATCCAAAATACATCTACAGCACTTACTGACACAGAACAACAACAAGAAGACTAAAACTGTGGCATAAGAGGCTGGAGAGATGGCTCACTAGTTAAGATCTCTGGCTGTTCTTGCAGAGGGCCCAAATTCCATTCCCAGCACCCACATCAACAGATCATAATCAGTCCAGTTCCAGGAGATTCAACACCTAATTCTGGCATGCAAAAGAAACATAGACATATATACAGACAAAACCCACATACAAATAAAGTAAGTTTAAGATAAATTTTAAAAATTTAAAGCTGTGTCATGAACAAGAACTTCAAAAAAACATTCTAAAATGTGTTTACTATATGTCAACTATAAAAACACATTTTAGGCTAAGTGCTCTAAAAAATATCAATTATCACTAATGGTTCCATAATCCCGTGAATGTGTGTGTGGTGTATGTACTTCACATATGTGGGTGCATGTATATGTGTGCATTTATATTCAAAGAGAAAGTGAGGGCTACAGTTGACTCTGGACATTATCCTTGATTACTCTCTCTGAACAAAGAGTTTACTAATTCCAGTTAGTCTAGCTAGCCTGCTTTTGCCCCTGGAGTGTTGACATTATAGGAGAATACTATGCCTCCTAGCTTCTATTTTAATTCTAGAGATTTGAATTTTAGTCCCAATGCTTGCATCACAAGTGACTTACCCACTGAGCCACCTCTCCAGGCACCTAAATTATTTTTAACCTTCATCAATCATATCTACTTGTCACTAGTATTCTCACAATGTAGTAATAAAGAGCACAGATGAGCATTGAAGAATATAGCATTTGCTTAGCAGACACAAGGACGTCTGATCAGTACCCAAGGGTAGGTTTGGAGGATGAGGAAGTTGGTATATGATTGTAATCCAAGCTACCCCTGAAGCTAAAGCAGAAAGATCACAGTTTTGAGGTTCAAGTACAGGCTGGGAGAAAGTTAGTAAGAGAGGGTGAGAGGAGAGAAAAACTAAAGACAATTACATGGAAATTTGATTCAGAAAATCAATCAATAAATGTTCCACAAGAACACAAGAAAAAAGTAGGTCATAATCAAAGACATTATTCTAGTTGAAATATTATGATACCTAAATAAGAATTAACATTGAAGCATAATTCCAATTTAACACACAAGAAACCTAAAATACGGGGCTGGAGAGATGGCTCAGAGGTTAAGAGCACTGACTGCTCTTCCAGAGGTCCTGAGTTCAATTCCCAGCAACCACATGGTGGCTTACAGTCATCTGTAATGAGATCTGGTGCCCTCTTCTGACCTGCAGTCATACATGTTGTATACATAATAAATAAATAAATCTTTAAAAAAAAAAAAGAAAAAAGAAAAAAGAAACCTAAAATACAGTCTTTATGTCATTTTCACAAGTCTTTGCATTCCTACAAAAGTTCCCAGGCTTAATCTCCGTCACGGTTTTTCTCTGAACTTCCTAGAGATCAGCTTCAAACTAAAACAGCTCATGTTGAAGAACAGCAAAATTTTAAGATAACAAGGACAAGTGGAAACTTTAGAGAACACATACAAACAAGACAGAAGAAAGATCATTTCCAATTAACAGTATCAAAGAATAGCAATACTGGATGAAAAGGAGGAAACAAGTATCTGTAAAACATCACCTCTGGCTTGGAATACAGTTCAATGGTACACCTATTAACTAGCATGTTAAAGCAATAGCCTAATCCCCAATATGACACTGTAACTTTTCCAAAACTGTATAATATGTTTCATATATTCATATATACTCTATGTACAAAAACACATAATGTAAGTTGTGCGTATCTGTCTGTGTGTTTGTGTGCAGGAACACAGGCACACATGTTAGGCACACTGGCAGGTTCAATTTAAGAGAGAAAATAGCTGGGGTGTGACCATTGATAAATACTATCTAAAACTGCAGCTATAACTATATCGATCACAGAAAAAAATAGAATTCAAACTAAACATCAGAGAATAGGTAAAAGGTAATAGTGGCTATTAGCATAACTCTTTATACAGTATAAATGTAAAATAAGAACATTATTAAGGCTTATGAATGTAACAAATATCTTCAACATACAAAAAGGATTGGAAATATGTGCATAAAATGAGACTTTAATATAACTGTCAAACTGAGAGGTTAAGTAGACATGAAATAAAGAACTTAATAACAATCAATTGTGATTCAATACTTACAAAAACATACAGATACACACAGATGTACATAAAATTCTCAAAGTATTCATTACATATATGAACATAAATAAATGCCCAATATACAAAAGAACATGTATTTTCTAGGCCGTATTTAGTAATAAAATAAGTATGTCCTGTGACCTACAACAAAAACTAAAAACTTGGAATGTAAAGATAAACTCCATATACTGGAAACTTTAAAATCTCCTTTTATATAACAGTGGGGTTTTTGTTTTCTTCAAATCACAGGGCTGGTAAGACTGCTCTTCAGGCAAGGCTGATTGCCGTCAAGTCTGATGTCCTCATGAGCTCAATCTCCTGGAATCTACATGGTGGAAGGAGTCAACAAACCAACTTCCCACAAGTTGCCCAGTGCCCTCACCTCACACATGTTTTGCTTTCTTTCTCTCTCTTTCTCTCTCTCCCTCTCTCTCAATGTAAATTAAAGACCAAAATAGGAAAAATTCTTGCAATGATAGAGGAAAGTCAACATCTTTGAAATGATAGCAAGCATGGTAGTTAAGAAAGTTTGAAAATACAAACCCCTAATTCTGAAGAAACAAACTGAAACTAAATCTTAAAATTCAAGGTGATAAATCAGGCAGTGATGACACACCCCTTTAAACCCAGCACTCAGGCAGAGGCAGGCCAATCTCTAGAGGTCTACAGAGTGAGTTCCAGGACTGCCAGGGCTAAACAAGGTTTCCTCAATATTTAGACAGGCAAACAAATAAGGCAGATAAAAATTTATGCCTGAGATTTGTTCTCTAAGAAAGAAAACATTCATTAATACTTTGTTTAGGAAAATGCTTATAAACTGAAATTGAAATGCTTCAAATGAAAGCCAACCTATCTAATCATTTTATGAGCCAGCCTGAAGTAAGGATTGTGTCAATGACGGTGATCACTCTAATCTGTACACTGCTAAATACACATTTCTGATTGAACTATCTACTTTGGGGTGGGACAGGGAGTTAGAAGGACTAGAGAGAACCTGCTTGGCCGCTATTACAGAGGATCCAAGTTCACTACCCAACATCCACATGGCAGCTCACAACTGACTTTAACTCAGCTTCCAGAGGCTCCAATGACCTCTTCTGATCTCCTTAGGTACTACATTATATGGTGCACAGATATGCCTGCTGGTAAAACACCATACATATAAAATAAAACAAAAGTTATAAAATAAAAGAGCATTAAAGTAACATCACAAAGTCAAAATGGAAAATAGTAAGAGCTAGATTCTTCTCCTGCTAGCCATTTTCCCTTTCTGATCCAACCTCATCCAAGCTGTCACAATAAACTTTCTTGAAGGATCCTTGATATACTAATGGGATCCAAATTCCTCAACATGGAAGTAGGTAGTATTGTCAAGCTCCCTGCATTACTGGCAAACTCAAGATTCCCCTAATCCAGATACTTTGAATATGATAAGATGTGAGACTGCATAACAAAGAAACTTTTTACAGACATGATTAAAACCACTAATTGACTCATTCTGAGCTAATTAACTAAGATAGACTCCCCAAACCCAATCACCTTCTAAAGATAATAGTTTTCTTCTCCAAATAAAAAGCAGGAGTCAATGCCAGGCATTATGGCACACATCTGTGATACCAGCACTTGGGAGGCAAGAAGCAGGCAGATCTCTGAGTTTGATGACAGCCTGGTCTATAGAGTGAATTCCAGGATTGCCAGAGCTACACAGAGATCTACCCACCTTTGCTTCCTAAGTGCTGATCAAAGGTGGGCACCACCATACTAGGCCAGGCATATCCACTTCTTGATTTGGCCTTCCGAGGCTCTAAATAGTTAATCTTGTGGATACTTCTGTTCTAAATAATCAGATACTATATAAAAACCTTAGGGTTATGCTAATTTGTTATACAAAAGTGGTTAACAAAAACACTTCAAAGCCCTCCTTGTTTTAATTTCTACCAAATCAGGGTTAGATTTTTAAATTTTTTACTTATATTACAATGTTTTTACTCACACCATGAGTAACTGATTGGAAATAAATTAGCTAAGAGCTGGGATGTAGCTCAATTAGTAGATTTGCATATCGAACACAAAATCCTGAGACCCATCCTTAGCACCACCACATTAAACAGGAACAGTGGCACACATATGCAAAATCAGCACTCCAGAGCTAGAGGCAAGAGGGTCATAAATTCAACATTATCTTCAACCCCATAGCTATAAGGCCAGCCCAAAGAATAAGAGAACCTGCCACAAAGTAAAACAAAAATAAGAAAAAAGATTTGGTAGGTTTTCATAGATAATATAGGAGAAACATATATTCTAAGACAACAAATGTGCCCTCTACCTATGAGTCATAGATATACTAAGTTCTCCAGCTGGGCAAAAGTGTGTGTGTCTTTTCAGATAACTAGCCCCCTAAGAGTTATACCATTTAACACTACTGTGGTGGCTTGAATGAGAATGCTTCCCACAGGCTCAGACTTTTGAATGTGGTTCCCAGTTAGGTTTCAAAAGACCATGTCAGGCTTAGTTTCACTCTCTCTGCACTCTACCTTTGTATCAGGATGTAAGCTCTCAGCTATTGCTCTAGCATCATGCCTACTACATACCAGCTGCCTTGGTCCCCACCATGATGGTCATGGATTCATCCTCTGAAATTATAAGCAAGCCCCCAAATAAATGCTTTTCTTTTATAATTTGCTTCAGCCATAGTGTCTCTGTACAGCAATAGAACAGTAACTAATACATCTGTAAATAAAAACATTAATAAATCTGATTATGTAGAGAATTTTATCATGTTTCTGTATGATAAAATCACCTATCACAGCCGGGTGGTGGTGGCACACGCCTTTAATCCCAGCACTCAGGAGGCAGAGCCAGGTGGATCTCTGTGAATTCAAGGCCAGCCTGGTCTACAGAGTGAGTTCCAGGAAAGGCGCAAAGCTACACAGCAAAAACCTGTCTGGGGGGTGGGGGTGGGGGGAACTATCTCAGAAAATATCAAATGTCAACAAATAACAATATTTGAACTAAATTACAAATGTCAAAGAATGTACAACAACAAAATTTACAGGTTATAAAAATAAACATAATTTAAACTAAAATAATGACACTTTATCAAAGTTCATAATTTAAGGAAGGCAAATATTTGGCCAACAATGGATGGTTTAATCAACCTTATTATTATTGCAAGCAATTGGGCAAAACATTGCATACAGAATTTATTAAGTTTGTGTGTGTTAGTGTGAGAATGTACAAGCCAGGAAGCACATGCAGAACTTAGTGGACAACTTTGTAGAAACAATCATTTCTCTCCTTTCACATTATGTGGGTTCTGAAGGTCAAATTTGGGTTGCCAGGCTTGAGGAACAAGTTCCTTTACTTGCTGAAGTATCTCGCCACTTTAAAAGAGAGAACTCACATTGGACCTTCTTCTGACTCTCAGAACTCAATCTGCATCAAAAGCTACTTCTATCTACCAGCAACTAGCAACAACTAGCAGATAGTCCCTATAGCACCAAGTATCTGCTGAGGCTTTATGTGCCTCCTACACAATGGAGATCCCATCTATGAGAGTCTTTCACCTTCGGGACCAGTCAGTACCAGAACTTTAAACCATAGTGCCACCTGCACTTTCGCTGAGAGCGTGGACAAAGATCTCCTCTCAAAGCCATTACCTTGAGACTTCAGCTGAAAAATATTCCAATTTCCAACCAATGCCCCTTAGGACCTAGGCAAGAACCCATTTGGTTTTGGCAGCATGGTTGCCGAGTTGGCATCACTAACAGGCTTAAGGGACAGCTGGCCCAAACAAGTAAAATGATACTTTCTGAGAGCCAACCTGGGTCTGCCTAAGGGCCTTAGATACAGCAGCTGAAACAGATCTGGAGATGACCTGGACCAATGAAAGGCAGTCATGTCACACCAGCAGATGCATATTCATCAGACCACTCTCCAGGGTGGGGTGGAGGGTATATATGGCTTGCCTTTTTCATGAATAAACTGAGCTTGTTGTTCTCCCAGAGTCTGTGTCATTGACTTTGCACCTACTTGGCCCCCTCCCCCAAAGGCAACAACAGCACAGGACCCTGCTACACTGGCATCACACACACTCACACTATAGGAATGAGGAACTACTCCATTAATTGACCTCCAGGTCCAGAACCAGAACTAGCAGCTGCTATGGGATGTCTTTCTATATGTTGTAAATATGTGTGGCTCCCATTGGATGATAAATGAAGCTGTACTGGCCTTCGACAGGTCAGGATGGAGTCAGGAAGGAAAATACAAAAGAGATAGTAAAAGAAGAAGGGCAGAGTCCAGGAGACACAGGCCTGTCTGTCACCAAAGGAGCAACAAGATACCTGCAGATCAGTAACGCCATAGCCACGTGTCAGTGTCAACATATAGATAAATATGAATGGGTAGAATTAAGTTGAAAGAGCTAGCTAATATAGCTGAAGCCATAGGCCGTACAGTTTGTAATTAATATAAGCCTCTGAGTGATTTTTTTTATAAGTGGCTGAAGGATGGTGGGTCGGAGAGATTTCTCCCGAAGCAAGGCCAGGTGGGACACAGAGAAACTTCCCTCTATGACCATCAATCACAAACAACATCTGAGCCTGTGATCCATCCCATACTGCATGTACCTGAAGACAGTTCTGCCAACATACCCTAGCTCCAGAACCACAACTACAATCACCATATATCCAAGTGTGACTTGTATCCAGGGAAGGACACTGCAGCAAACTACAATGTTAGAACTACAATTATTGTAGACAAAATCCTCTACATTTTATTAATTCAGAACCATGACAATTCTGGCACCATGGATCCAAGTATCTCTTAAGCTTGGGCTGAAGGACCCCAGAGACACTGCTCCATATTCTGCTATACAGGAACAGCAATAAATGCATAAACAGGCCAATGCCACGGGAACTAGATTCATCAAGACCTGAGACCACACTCTTGTGCAAGCTCATATCTATTGAAAATTCTTACAATTACCTTCATGAACAGTGTAATCTAGACTACTGAGACACTAACATTGACTACATACACAAGAATAAAACAGGGTTACACTTTTGAACTCATCTATAACCAAAAAACCTACTCAACTAGCACACTAGATCTCACCTAAACAAAAAAGTATTTTCCTGTAAAAGCTAGGCCTCAAAATGAGAACAACAACTATTACATCAAGGAAGGATCACAAGAAAAAAAATACTCTAGCAAAATAACTGTTAAAGAAAAAGACATGCAAGAAATACAGTATGATACTTCCAAAGTAACAAATTAATTTTCCAACAATAGATACCCATGGAGAGGAAATCCATGAAATGTCTGAAGTAAGACTCAAAACTAAGTAAGAAGGAACAAAAACTTTCACCACAGAAACAAAAAAATACAACCAAGAGCAACCACAATAGAATAAACCACTGAAAACAAAGAATGCCTGAAATGCTGAACAAGTGTGTTGAGGAAAGAAGAAATGGAAAGGAGGGAAGGGAAAAAGAGGCAGGCAGGGAATGAACAAAGACTATGAGTCCTGGGACTCATACCCATTGAACCAATATTCATTGTAAAGAAATTCCAACAGGAGAAAATGAACAAGGCTCTGAAACCTGTTTAGTGAAATAAGAGCTGAAAACCTGCAGTCTTCAAAAAGATACACACATCAGAACTTCTAGAGTAAAAAGACAACTGGAGAAGTTGGTGAGACTGTGACTCCTCCAACATTGTAGAACAATCAAAAGAAGGTCAGTTTTCTTATTCTCAAAGTATTAATATGCTATTATGTAAGGCTGAGCTAATCTGGGGGCCTGAGAACAAAGAACACATCACAGAACCTGAAGTCAACCCATCAAAGTCTCAGGGTGAGAGATCTATAAGGGGCAGCTGTGTAAAGGGGAGACAGTCCAGCTACTTTAATAACACCATGTAAAGTAGATCATCTACCACAATCAAGTTGATTTCATTCCAAGGATACAAGGATGCTTCAACATAAATCAATAAAATTTAGTGACAAAAAAGAAAGAGAAAGAAAAACCTGATTACATAAAGAAGTACTGAAGGCCTTTGACACATCCGTTCATGACAAAAATCACTGAAGAATCTGGGAAGAGACCAACATATAAACAAGACACCATTACTGAACAGGGGAATATTAAAATATTCTTCAAAATCGGGAATGAGACAAGACTTCTTCCACTCTTATTCCATATAGAGCTTGAAGTCTTTCTTGGCTATGCCATAAGAAAAGAGAACGGAAGAAGAAATACAAATAGGAAAGAAGTAAAATGAATGATCCCTATTTCCAGATGTTATGTGTTACACTTAAAAAAAAAAAAAAAAAAAAAAACAAAAAAAACAACCAGACGCTTTTGTAGATCTGATAAAACACTTTCAGCATTTCAGCAAAGTAGCAATACATATGTTGATGATGGAGGGTAAGTAGAGACAGGACAAAAATCAAAGTTGGTCTATGTATCAAGTTCTAAGCCAGGAGGGGCTACATAATGAGACCATGGGGTTGGGAGGTGGTTGATTTACTAGAATTCATATACGACGGCTTTTTAAAAAATGGAAAAACAAAGATGATGAACAACTTCTTCAACGACAACTTAAAACACTGTGAAAAGAAATTGAAATGGTGCCAGAAAACAGAAAAGGCATCCATGCTCATTCAATGGTAGATACTGTGAAAATGGCAATATTACCAAAAGTGGCCTATAGATGCAATCTCCATCAAAATTCCATTAACATTCTTCACAGAACTAGAATAACAATGCTGTAATTCAAGGGACTAATCATGTCTCATAATGAAATAGAAACTAATGAAAGTCACCACTGAAAGACCTTAAAGCTTTAGGCTTACACCCCCCAAGCCCCAGGAGAATAAGTAACTAAAAAGAAAACTAGTTCCAAGGGCAACCTGACTCAGCCATTATTCAACCACCACTGGCACAATGTAACAATGTAAAGAGATTTCTATTAAGAGATGAGCTCAGCTGTTACTAGGATAGTTGCAAGTGTTCCAGGAAGGACCACTGTGACCTTTGTGTAAACCTCACTACCGCCCTGATACCTCCACCGCTTGAGGTTTCAGGAAAAATGTGCATGGGGACATGACTGTACCCACTCTGTGATCACCTTGTGATCAGGCCATGAAATTGTATGGGAATTGTAATCTTATGGCTTTTGTGGGTTTTTCCTTTAAAAGTACCTATGTGACTGTAGTGTGATGTGACTCTTGCTCTCTGGATCTGAGTTTGCACGACTTTACAGCCACAATAAACCTTTTGCTGTTGCATCAACCGGACTGGAGTCTAGGGGTGCCCACTCGAGACCCTAGATTTTGGGGTCTAACAACCACCATATGACTGATCAGACCTGTAAGAAATGTCTAAATGTGTTCTAATTGGAAACAAAAGGACAAGTCACACTCCAGAGGCACAGGCAGGAGGATCTCTGTGATTTCAAGGACAGCCTGGTCTACAGAGCTAGTTCTAGGATTGCTGGGGCTACACGGATAAACCAAAAATTTTTTTAAAAAAAGGGGGGGGAGGAATAAACCAAAAGACAGTAGGTGCCATCATGAAAACACACAATATATAAAACTGACTAGAAATGACACACATGAAAGAAAAGAAAAGAAACTGCCAGGCAGTGGTGGCATTGGTCTTTATTTAATCCCAGCACTTGGGAGGCAGAGGCAGATGGATCTCTGTGTTTTCGAAGCCAGCCTGGTCTACAGAATGAGTTCCAAGAAATGCCCACCAAAGCTACACAGAGAAACCCTGTCTTCCCCCAAAAAAATAAATAAATGAACCAAAAAATATATAGGGAGGGAGAGGGAGAGGGAGAGGGAGAGGGAGAGGGGGGGAGAGAGAGAGAGAGAGAGAGAGAGAGAGAGAGAGAGAAAGAAGTCGGGTGGTGGTGGCGCACACCTTTAATCCCAGCACTCAGGAGGCAGAGGCAGGTGGATCTCTGTGAGTTCGAGGCCAGCCTGGGCTACCAAGTGAGTTCCAGGAAAGGCGCAAAGCTACACAGAGAAACCCTGTCTCGAAAAACCAAAAAAAAAAAAAAAAAAAAAAAAAAAAAAAAAAAAAAAAAAATTAACTACTTCTATGAAACTACTGAAAGGTGGAAAAGAATAAACACAAAGCACACACACACACAAAAAAAGCAAAAGCACAGGAGGAATTCTACACTAACCAATAATAACCTTGGATGGAAATATATTAAATTCACCAGTCAAAAGCCTTAAACTGGCCTGAATGAATGAATGAATGAATGAATGAATGAATGAATGAATGGGGTCCCAGTGGATATGTACTATATAAGAAAATTATTTTACTGGAAAAAGAATCACATAAAATGAAAAGGAAGTGTTAGACAAAGATAAACCTCATCAGCAAAGAGAAAAGTTACCAGGGGTAAAAAAAAAAATACACTCGCCTCATACAATAAAGAGTTTACATCAAAAAGCATAAGGAAAAAAGAGGGTTAGGAACATGCTACAGAATATTCCTTTACACTGTATGAATATATGTTGCTCTGATTGGTTCAATAAGGAAGCTGACTGGCCAATAGCTGAACAAGGCTAGGCAGGAGAGCCAGACGAGAACGCTGGGAGGAAGAAGGGCTGAGTCGAGTCGTTGACCAGACACAGAATGAGTCACACACACAAAATGGGATAGAAGTAAAAGCCATGAGCCTCAGGCAATACACAGACTAATAGATATGGGTTAAGTTGAAAGAGCTACTTAGTAACAAACTTGAGCTATTCACAAAGCATTTATAAATAATCTTTACTCTCCATGTTGGTTATTTGGTAGCAGGCGGTCAGCACAGGGAAGTCTCTTGTGGATAAAGTGTTGGCTGTGTAAGTCCTCAGGACCCAAATGAAAGCTAAGCAGGCTTAAGGACCAGCCTGTAATTCCAGTGCCCAAGAGATGAAAAAAAAGGATGCCCTAAGAGCATTCTGACTAGCTAGATTAGGAGAATCTGTGCTCGCTGGGTCCAGTGAGAGGTAAATACCTTCTGTCAACTTCTGGTCAATACATATAGACTATATAAATGCACACACACACATACACTAATTAATATACATAAACACACTCACTCCACATATGCATGTAAAAAAGAAGGCCAGTATATGCTGGTGAAATGAACACAGTATATTCTAGGCTCAATCACGTGCCAGGTCACAAGTAAAATCTCAATAATTTTTTAAAAACTACAATCACATTTTGTATCTTTCTTAAGCAACAATAGAATGTAACTAAAAAATCAACAGGAAGGATCACAGAAAACATACAAGTACATGGAAATAACTAATAGGTAATTTTTAAGGGCAAATAAAGCTGAAAAACATTACAGCCAATTAATGTTAAAAAAAGAGAGAACATGTCTCTCATTGGTGGTGATGGTGGTATATACCTTTAATCCCAGCACTCAGGAGACACAGACAGGTGGATCTCTGAGTTCGAGGCCAGCATGGTCTACAAAGTGAGTTCCAGGACAGCCAGAGCTGTTTCACTGAGAAACTCTGTCTCAAAAGAAAACAAAACAAACTAACAAACAAGGAGCCTATTTAGTATGGGCAAAATCTTAGCAAGAGCAATCCAAACAGAGAGAAACTGAAGAGGAAGAGCTCAAATTATCTATGCTTGTTGATGACATGATTTTAAGTAGTAATAGCTAAATGCATCATCAAAATTTGTTGAAGCTGGTAACTACATTCAGCAGTGTTAGTATACAAAAGAAGCATACAGTGCAGGCAGTATAGTAGCTCAACTGTTACAGTGCTTGCCAGCATGCACGAGGTCCTGGGTTAGATGTCTAGCACTGCATAAGCCAGGCATGTACTAAGCTACACCTTTACCAGCACTCTAGGTGGCGGCAGGAGGATCAGAAGTTCAAGATCACTCCTGCTTATAAATATTAAGTTCAAAGCCAGTGTGGCATGCATGATAATATCTGTTAAAAATAATAATAAATGCACATAGTTCAATGTCAAAGCATAGATAGTGAGTACAGTGTGACTTGTGATTTAAAAAATGTAATTTGATAAAAATAAATAAATAAATAAATAAATAAATAAATAAATAAATATAACATTCCATGATGCCACACAATACAGTATGTTCATTTTCCTCTTTTAACCTCACTGCCATACATTAAGTCTTTTTTTTTTTTTTTTAAGGTCAAGACAATCAAAAACTGGCAAATTGCAACCGTAATTAACAATATGCTGAACAGGAATTCAAAATGCCTATGATCTCTGTAGCAACAACTCCATGGCAGTG
The DNA here is from genome assembly GCF_004664715.2 of Peromyscus leucopus. Lineage (NCBI taxonomy): Eukaryota > Metazoa > Chordata > Mammalia > Rodentia > Cricetidae > Peromyscus > Peromyscus leucopus. The sequence goes on from NC_051065.1 coordinate 62,473,725, forward strand.
CAGCATAAACCTCACATTACATAAAAATAAGTTGGTATGATTGTAACTATCCTCCACTCAAAATTCTATTTTTAGACTCTAATATTTCAAATTCATAGACTTATCCTATTATGAAATTTTATCCCATACAGAGACAACCAAACCAAACTAGTGGGTACTCATGAACTGTGGACCAATAGCTGTGAAGCACCCATGGGACTGGACTAGGCCCTCTGCATCTGTTTATCTTGATCTTAAGGGGCCTCCTAGCAGTGGGATCAAGATCCATCCCTGGTACATGAGCTGGCTGTTTGGAGCCCAGTGCCTATGGTGGGAAATTTTACACAGCCTTGGTAAAGGGGGAGGGACTTAGACCTGCCTCAACTGAATGTACCAGGCTCTGACCACTCCCACATGAGGCCTTGCCTTGGAGGAGGTGGGAATGGGGGTGGGAATGGGAGACAGGAGGAGGGAGGAGAGGGGGATCTATGGCTGGTATGTAAAATAAATAGAAAATTTCTTAATTAAAAAAATTATCCATTTATTCATTTTCTTTAAATATTAAAAAATGAAAATACCAGTAACTAATTAACCAAAGGACAGACTTTAAAAAGAAGCTGTAATTTGCTGTCCTCACAGTTCCCAAATAAAAGCCTTGGGGGTGGGAGGAGAAGGCTGATGGCTAAGCAGTAAAAGCATTTGCACCAAGTCTTGAGTTTAATCATCTGGCCTCTAGCACACACTTGTTCATGAACACACACAAAAGTAAATTAATACACACATGCATACATGAACAAATAGACAGGTAGGTTAATGTAATTTTAAAATGTTTAAGTCTCACAGTAGATAATAGGCCTGAAATTCTTTTTTGTCTTTCCAACTACTTAGATGCCCTGAATCCCTTTTCAACATTCAGAATGTCAATCTCTTAGTTTTTGTTTTTTAATGTACTAAAAAATGCCTCTAGTTAAAGCAATAGTTAATATCAGTCTTACCCCTGTAAACCCCAGGCTACAAAAGTGTTGGGAGTATGGACAGTATGTAAATTATCTCTGGTGATATACTGAGTATACTAATAAACTTCCCTGAGGATCAGAGAACAGAGCCAGCGCTAGATTAGACATAGAGCTAGGCAGTGGTGGCATACACCTTTAATCCCAGCACTTGAGATCTCATGCCTTTGCTTGGGAAGCACATACACCCTTAATCCCAAGAAGTAATATGGCAGGGCAGAGAAAGGTATATTAGGCATGAGGAAACAGGAACTCATTTTCCTTAGGCTGAGGATTTCATAGAGGTAGGAACTAGTGGCTGGCGGTTCTGCTTTTTTTTTTTTTTTTTTTTTTTTTTTTTTTAAATTAAAAGACCATCTAAGATTTGAATAACAATTATCTAAAAGTAAATTACATAGACCCAAGCAAAGTTTAAAAACAATTACAAAAAAAAGCAGCACCCAACAAAATTTACAATAGATACACAATAGATAAAAGATTATGTCTAAAAAGAGCAGAAAATAATTAAACTATTGAGAAAAGCCAATAAAAAATTAATCCAGAGTTGACACAGATGTTTAAATTAGGAAAGATGTTGAAATTGTAATTATAAATGTATTCCATGGGTTCAAAGGGTTAACTAGAGACATGGAAGATATAATAAAAAGATAAGAAACAAATTTCCAGAAATAAAAAACATACTACAAAAAGTATATTGGAGATGATAAAAGATTAGAAATTACAGGGAAGGTTACTAAATTTGAAAACAGAAACACAAGAAACTTAAACAAGAATCAAAGAGGAAAACAGAATCTTTAAAATATTATTGAGAGGCATAATATAGTCAATAGTCAATGTAGAAGCAGAGGATCATTATCAGTTTGAGGCTGCCTGGTCTACATATCAATCTCCTAGAGAGCCAAGACTGCACAGAGAAACCTTGTTCCAAAACAAATAAGGGGAGGCTCAAGAGGTTAAGAGCAACTACTGCTCTTGTAGAGGACAGGAGTTTGTTTTCCAGGGACTCATGTGGCAGTTCAGAACTCAGGATACATAGGTAAGCAGATCTCTTCGTTCAAGACCAGCCTGGTCTACAAAGTATGTTCCAAGACCGCCAGAGCTACATAGAGAAACCCTGTCTCAAAAAAAACCAATGAATGGGATGGATGGGATGGGAGGGAAGGAAGGAAGAATGGATGGGTGGGGATGGATAGATGGATGCCTATCATGAAGCTAGGCACAGAGGCACACATCTTTAATCCCAACACTTGGAGGCAGAGGCAGGGGATTGCTTGAGTTCAAGACCATTTGATCTACATAGTGAGTTCTAGCCAGGGCTAGAGAGTCTTGAATTAAGTAAGCAAATAAATAAATAAATAAGTAAATAAATAAATAAATAGATAGATAAATAAATAAATAAATAAATAAATAAATAAATAAATAAATAAATAAATAAATAAATAGCTACATGGACACATAAATGTAATCACTAATTCCCGTTTCTAAAATGGATCTTTTTTATTTAAGTTTTAAGTTAACTGAAAAATAATTGTATACAAACTACCCTTGGTGTAATTATCAATTTCATGTTTTGAGGGTTTTCCATTATAGGACAATTTAATAAATAATTCTTCCAAATGAAACTTTATCTTTGTATAAATGTTAGAAGATTGTACGACTGGGCTAGGGATGTATGAAGTCCTGGATTCTATCCATAGCACCACACAGATACTGAAGAGGAAAAGGCACAAAATCAGATATTCAAGATCATCTTCCATTGCATATTAAGTTCTCAAAAAAACAAACAAAACCAGAACAAACAAAAAAATTGTTTGTGGTTTAGAGATTTGTTTCTTCTAACTCACTTCTGTGCTCCCTGAGACAACAGCTTTGTCCACGTTCACTAATAATGGTTCTTCCATTTGGCATATTCCCAGTGACCACTCCACACATCGATGATGAGCCCAGCAAGTGCCTAAAATAGAAAAGGGAACAAATTAATAAGCACTGAAGGTATTGCTGCAACTTGGGTGGGGCAGCACATGGCTGTACATCAGCATTAGGGAGGCTGAAGTAGGAGGATCCATTCAAGGTCAGCCAGGGCTATATAGTTATATGAGTTCCAGGCTAATTAGGACTATAGGGTAAGAACTATCTCAAAAATAAACAAACAAATCAAAATGTGTAATTATACAGCGTATCTCTATGTGATTCCATTAAAGTAGCCTTTCTCAAACTGTCCCAGATTGTGACTTGGAAGTGAGAATACCTATTTGAGGACCTTTCAGGAATGCAGAATTACAGAGCATAAAATAATTGCCCCACTAAATCAATATGTCTTGTGCTACAGTTTAACAAGCCTTCCAGGTGATTCTGCTGTACACAGAAATTTTGGCATTATTGAATTGGTAATTATTTCTTTCACAAGAAAAATTCACTCAGTCATTATATTTAAACACTCAACTATTTAGTATCTTTACATAAAATGAAAAGAACTATTTAATATGAAGCTGATGACAAGGGGACATGGAAAATTAACAGCATCTACACTTACATTCCTCTCAATTCCATCCAAGAACACCATTTTCTGCTTAAATTCCCCATTGTACAGCATTTGGCCTACTATCAACCATCAGCAGAAATGCAACAAGTGATTGACTTAAAGACCCAACAGCACCATATCCTGTGAATCACCAAACTATTACAGTAAGTAAACCACTTGAGACAAAAATTTGCACTTCATTTCTACTGGCAAAAGGTCTAGTCTAAAATGTTCCCTAAGTTTTCACAAGATTCTTTAGTTTTCTCAAATACTTATGACAATCACATGCCTAATCAAGCACATTTAACTATGACACTCCTGTGTAATGTGATCTTAATTATTTCAAGAATTTACTATTGAATAAGCACCAAAATATAAATGCTTCCAGAAACAAGTGGAAGCTGCTACAGCAGAGAAACCCCCTACCTGTGGAATCAAATAAGGCTTGGACATCAATGGCATCAGGAAGGCCAACCAGACTGAGTTCATCGCATAACTTGCCAGCCTGATCCTCAAAAGATGTCTGGGTGCTTACACTTACACAAGAAACTACATTCTGCTGGGGAGATCGTTCTCTGAAAAGAAAATTAAGATACAAGCTGTGAAAGGAAAACTAGAAAATTCATTTCATTTGTAACAGTGTATGTATTTCAAATCATGTGGAAGACTTGGGGCCTGGCACTTCAGCTGTTACTTAAGACCATTGGGTAAAGAGAGACAATTCTTGTGTTCAACATTAAATAGGGAAAATAAGATAATTACCACTAAAACTTTCCCCCTAATAATCTATTGCTTAAGCTCATGGCATTTTGTGAGTTATGATGTACTGAATATAGGTCCTAACTCACTGAACTTCTGTATGCTGTATATTACCATGAGTCTTGTTAAGAGACAATCGGCCCATATATTTAATGCCTGCATTTGAAAACAAAGGCAGATGAGTTTGAGGCCAGCCTGGTATACACAGAGTTACAGACAAACCTGTGCTACATAGTGAGACTGGTCACACACACAAAAAAATTAAGCTAAAAAAAAAAATCAAAATTAATTAGCTATTTATACTTCATTAATAACATACATTTTATAAATATTTAAAATCATTACTAAGCTAAATTAAACCATCTTACCCTTACAAGATTGCCAAAATTCTCAGTATGCAATAATGAACTTTTTATCATTATTTAATAAACTTAGTAAGTGGTAATTACATATAATTTTCATTGGGTTATATCTATTTTTATAAAATTATCCAAGCTCATAAATTTTCCCATTAAAGATTCATAAAAAATCACTTATAAGATAAGTAAATGATTCCCAATTTCTTTTCCTAAAAAGGAATATATTATAATTGCCATTATTCAAGAAAGAACACAAGAAAAACACAGATATAGCCTGACCTACTCCATTGTATTTCCTAACTACTGATAGACATTATAAGCTTGGTAGACTTTTGATATATCTTATTAACATGTGAGAATTCAGTTGATAGCAAAAATAAAGCTCTTATACATGATATAGCCTGAAAGTAGAAAAATTGTAACTACAAATACAATGCTTCTAATTTTCTTTAAATTGCTCCACCTTCAAATTCTTTACAGAAATAAATGTTTGTTACGGTTTCTCTTTCCACTTTGAGTCTTCAAGTACTAGCACCAATTCTGAATGAGTACAACACAACAATGCCTTAACAGTTCAATTTCCATAAAGGCCAGAGAGACTCTTAGAAAATTATATCCTCTCCCTTAAAGTACAGTGTTGGTTAGCATGCCAAGCTAAATTAATTTTTTCCGTATTTGTTTACTGTGTGTATACTCGAGTGTATGTATGCCCACAAATGTATGAGAACCTGTGCAAGTCAAAAGGGCACTGGATCTCTTTGAACTGAAGTGTGAGCCACAATATGGGTGCTGGGAATAGAATCTGGATGCTCTGTAAGTCAGTGGTAAGTGCTCTTAACCACTGAGCCATTTCTCCAGCCCCTAAATTAATTTTTAAAGGAGTGTCTGTGTGTATGTGTGTGTGTGATGTGTGTGTACCTGCACATGTCTGAGGGTACCCCCAGAAGCTAGAAGGAGAAGTATATACCCTGAAGTTTCTTACTGGTGGCAGTGAGCCATTTAACCTAAATACAGAGAACAAAACTTGGGTTGTCTGCAAGAGCAGCAAGTGCTCTTAACTGCTGAGACATTTCTCCAGCCCCTCAAGCTAAATTAATGTTAATATTTTTCCATCAATTACAGAAACTTCTATTTCCTTAACTATCAAGTCCACATATTAAAATGACATTAATACATAACTGAAAAAAGTTTAAAAGCACATTTCGCCAGAGTTTTAGGTACCTATAATGTGTTCACGTGTCTATGAATAAAGATACACATATGGCTATGCAAACATTTTATTTTTTAAAACAGTATCTTCTCCAGGTGGTGGTGGCAAACACCGTTAATCCCAGCACTTGGGAGGCAGAGCCAGGCAGATCTCTCAGTTCGAGGCCAACCTGGTCTACAGAGTGAGATCCAAGACAGGCAACAAGACTAGACAGAGAAACGCTATCTCGAAAAACCAAAATAATAATAATAATAATAATAATAATAATAATAATAACAATAATAATATAGTATCTTCTATGACAGGTATGGAAAAGAAAGAAGGGCAAAGAGGGAGGTGACATAAATATAATGAGAGGTTATAAGTCAGCTAAACAGTCTCCAAAACATATTCATTCGCAAATTGAAAATGAAAAAAATAAATAAATGAAAGAATGAATGAATGACAAGAGTGATATGAATACTGCCAAAAATTCTGGTTTGGGTACAACATTGCATGCTTAAATACATAAGCTGGTAGGAAAGAAGAGAAGAACTACTTTGGTATGTTTTATCTCCCTTCCATGTATAAATTCCGTGAGTACTATTCTGGCTTATAAGGCTTTTATTACATATTTCATCCAGAAGTTAACTTTTGTCACCACACTGCTGTGGGATGTCTTCCTGTGCACTGTGAATATGTGTTGCTCTGACTGGTTGATAAATAAAGCTGCACTGGCCTATGTCAGGGCAGGATAAGGATAGGCAGTACATTCAAACTGAAAAGGAGAGGAAGAAGGGTAAAGTCGGGGAAAGGCCAGCCTGCTGCAGAAGGACCAACAAAATGCCAGCAGGCCAATAATGCCACAGTCACATGGCAAAATATAGATTAATAACAATGGGTCGAATTAAGTTATAAGAGCTAGCTAGCAAGAAGCCTGACCCATATGACATATAATTTGCAATTAATATTAAGCCTCAGTGATACGTGTACAACACAAAAACTGTTCAACAGTAACAACCTCAATTGTAAATTCATAAGATCCAAAGTAAATAAGTGAGAGATCATTTTTCTCTATCAACAATTTAAATTCAAAATTGCTTACTTTCTTTTTCCTCTTTGCTTTTGTGGAGCTGAGTTCTGTATTTTCTCACAGGTCCCGCCGCTGTTGTCATCAATGTCCTTGTTACAAGGTTGATCTTTCCAAGGTAAGATAAGTCCAGGTGTTACTCTGAATTGTTTCAAGTCTCCTTGTCCTAAGGAACTTTTCTCCCCACAATAACAAAAAGCGCAGAGTTGTTCACTGGTAAAAATGAAAGGTATCTTTATATAATGACCTGAGTAATATTTAAACTAAGTTTTTAACTACATTTTCCATAATCTATGTTGTGATTATACCATGAGAACAATTTAAAAAATGACAATTATATATTTGCAATTCTACTTTTCTACAGTATAATTTCTTTCAAGATTAATTTTTTATTCATATGTATATATCTGTAATGTGTATATCAGGCTCCCATGGATGTCAGAAAGGGGCATTGGATCTCCCGTAACTGGAGTTACAAGCACTTGTAAAGCCATCCAACACTGGTATTAAGAACTGAAACTAGGGTCCCTCTGGAAGAGCAGCAAGGAATCTTAATGACTGAGCCACCTTTTCTGCCCCCTTGGGATGGTTTTAATAATCTATTTATTATTGCAGTACTGAGGGTCAAACCCAGAGCTGTATACACATGATACACAAGTGTTCTAACACTGAATGAAGTACTCCCAAACCCAGTACATTTTGTATAAATGACTTTATACAAAAATCTTTGTGGGAGGCCGGGCGTTGGTGGCGCACGCCTTTAATCCCAGCACTCGGGAGGCAGAGGCAGGCGGATTTCTGTGAGTTCGAGGCCAGCCTAGGCTACCAAGTGAGCTCCAGGAAAGGCGCAAAGCTACACAGAGAAACCCTGTCTCGAAAAACCAAACCAAAACAAAACAAAACAACAACAAAAAAACAAAACAAAACAAAACAAAAAGATTAAAATTAAAAAAAAAAAAGAAAGAAAAGAAAAAAAAATCTTTGTGGGTTCAGATGTATAAGCAAACATATGCATTCTCATGAGTGAACAGTAGCATGAACATGCCATATAATGCACATAGAAGCCAGAGGACAATCTAAGGTCCTTCAGCCTTCAACCTTGTTTGAGATAGGGTCTCTTGCATTTGTCGCCTAATGTGTACACACCAGGTTAACTGTCAGCCAGCTTCCAGAGATGTTCTTGTCTCTATCTCCCATAGGAGCACTAGGATTACAAAATTGTGTACTACAACATCCAGCCTTATGTGGGTTCTGGTGATTCAAACTTAGGTCTCATACTTACATGGTAAACACTTTATTCACTCAGCCATCTCAAAATAAAAAAATAAGTTTTAAATCTAAATATCCAACTCAAAAGAAAATCTAAGTATTAAATCTGATAACCACATTTTTGAGCTCTATAAAGCTTATGCTAACAATGTTTATTTAGTTGTTATAAACATACAGTATGCATGTTTTATGTACCACACCATAATATATAAGAAAAATTAAAGGAAAAAAAGTAAGTTTTGAGTTGTTAATGTATTGAGAAATTTGGGAGAGTAGTTGGATTAAACAGGAAGAAAACAAAGACTGAGATGTTAGTTTCTATGAGGATGTTAGAGCAGATATATGACATTATCCATCTGTGAAGATGAATAAATCCTATCTCATCAAGAACGAGCCATAATGTGAACTAAGACCTTCAGTTTAAAAAAAAGGTAAAACTGCCAACAAATATACCACACTAGTGCACAATACTAAATTACTGGGGACAAGAAAGAACACAGACATAGGAACATTCTGCACTAACTGCTCAAATTTTCAGTAAAAGCATTATTCTGAAAGTTAGTCTATTAAATTGAAAGAGAAACCATTAACACTTAATAAGAGACCCTGCAGGGGATAAAAAGGACTACTCCTCCACAATATTTTTCTTATAATAAATATGCATGCAACCATCACACACACACACACACACACACACACACACACACACACACACAATTGGTGTGAGGGAGAGGGTCTCACTATGTCGCCACGGCTCACTATGCAGACTCTGTCTCCTGGTCCTGGGATTAAAGTGTGTTCCATCATGACTGGCCACACATTTACTTTTTAATAATTAAAGAAAATATTCCTAAAATAGGTAATATATTGTCTGCAAATTACAAATGATAAATATCATACAGATAGTAATCCTTCAGTCAAAATACAATGATAATAAAACACAATGAAAATTTTGTTAAGATGAAGATAAAATGCTAACTAAAACCAGTTATAAATTTGCAGAAATCAAAGTTTAGGCGTTAGTTTTCTACAAAAGAGGTCAGCTGAATTTAAAGGAGGATACTGACAGAACATTCAAAGACTAGGTTCAGTGGTTAAGAGAACTTGTGCTTGCAGGGAACTTGACTTTAGTTGCCAGCACCCACATAGTAGCTCACAATCATCCATGGAATACACGAGGCATACATACATGCAGGCAAAACACTCTCATACATAATATAAATTTTAAAAAATGTTTAAAAGAAAATAGATTAGAAATAATACGATAGAAATAAATGAAATAAATATAAATAGAAATTAATGAAATAAAGACACCAAAAAGATCAGAACCCAAATTCCTTAAAATATCTCTGGTCGACAGACCTATGCCTTTAATCCCACCACTCCGGAGGCAGAGGCAAATGGATCTCTGTGACTTCAAGGCCAGTCTGGTTTACAGAGAGAATTCCAGGCCAACCAGAGCTACACAGACACCCTTGTCTCAAGGGGGGAAATAAATAAATAAATTTCAGAAAGAACAAAGCTGGCAAAATGCAAACAAGTTTCCTAGACTGAAGAAGAGAAATAATATATAGACAACAAATAATAAAATAATGAATTCTTACTATCACTACTTCTTTTTAACATAATGGCAGAAATTCTAAGCTAACCAAACTTGACAACAGAAATAAATAAAAATCATCTTAAAAAGAGAGGTAAAATAACTTTTATTTGCTGATGACAAATTTAATATCTGTATTCAAAACTCTGAAGGCTCCACCCAAAAAACTATAAGAACTGAAAAATATTCAGTCAAGTTACAGAACATAAAATTAATGTATAGAAACAGTAGTGTTCCTGTATGCTAATAATGGGCTATTTGAAAAACTAGAAAATAATCCCAGTCACAAGAGGAAATAAATAAATAGTTGTATGTAAATTTAAACAAGTAATTGAGGATTTACTCACTTGGAACTACAAACATGTAAGAAAAAAAATTCTAATAATAGAGAACCTAAAAAGCAAATACAGTACACATGCCTGTAATCCTAGCACTCAGAAAGATGCAGCTGGAGGATCACAAGCTCCATGCTGACATTGGCTACATACTGAGACCCCAAAGCCAGATGACAAAGGAAGGGAGAGGAGAATAAAACTAAAGGCATCACATCCTCTAACTTCAAAGCACATTACAAAGAGATTACAAAACTATGTATCACCAAAGAACAAGAGAAATAAACCCACACATTTATTATCAATCTATCTTTGCTAGAAATGGCAAGAGTACACAATGAGGAAATGGTCAGTCTTCCATGATAAGAGTTGGGAAAACTGGAGAGCCATATACAGAGAAATAAAACCTATCTCATACCATATGCAAAATTCAATTCAAAATTGATTAAAGACCTCATTATGAGACCTGAAATTTGTAAAAGTACTACTCTTCCATTTTGAAAATATTTAAAATCTCAAAATATTGGGGGAAAGTAAATAAAGTATAGCAAATAACATATATATATATAACTTAACACTTATGTTAGGTGCTCTTAGCTATTTCTTCAATTAGGAGTAGCATACAGTTAATATCTGGGCCAGGCAGTGGTGGTGCCCACCTTAACGCAGCACTTTGGAGGCAGAGAAAGGTGGATCTCTATGAGTTTCAGGTCAGGCTGGTCTACAAAGTGAGTTCCAGGACAGCAAAGTCTATACAGAAACCCTGTCTTGAAACTTTAAAGACTTACTTGGAATGGCTAGATCACCATCTAGTATACTCCCTGCTCTCCAATCACCAAAATCCATAGCATAGCCAACATCTACGCCAGCTACACCACAGGGGTGTCAAACTTAAAGCTACTAAAATAATAAAACCCCATCCAGATGCTAAGCCCCATCTCCCTCCATTTTCTCTACAGTACCATTTAACCACCCCTTTACCCTGTCAACTGTCTCTAACCCGGTTCTCTTCATTGTCTAACCTGATTTTGGCTTCTACACCAACAGAGACCAGGGAGTTTGTAGATTCCTCAGACACAGACCGCTGAATAGCTGAGACTGGCTGTTTGCTGCTATCCACTTCTGCTTCAGCATCCTCTTCCACAGATTGTTCTTTGATTTCTGCTTCACAGTAAACAAGAAAATATAAAGAGTCATTTTGCATTTCGTCACTAAAGAATTTAATTACAAAGCATACACAGTAACGGAAAAAGAGTAAAATAACGACAACACTTTATAAATAGGAAAAGTTCATATACATAGTGTCGGTTTGATACTGAAAAATAACCAGCATACTTTAAACTGTGGTTCACTGTGCCTTAAGCCCACAGTACAACTGACTTAGGGAAGTTTCACACTAGAAATAACTGTTTTGAATATTTTCAGGATTATAACAATTGATCTATAAAATAAATGTATTTCAGTGTAGTTTGTTTTTTAAGTTTCTTTGAGTTTTATAAATTGAGACTAATAATTTGAAACAATCACTATGCATCCTAGCTACTTGCCATTCTAAAAGTTAAATACTTGAAGAGACTGCTCCTTGATTCTGCTGCACTTTAAAATTCTCCTCAGGACTGTAACTGAAGAAGCCTTATACATACTTTTCAGGAAGCAGCCTAATTACTGTGAGGCTTTTATCTGACTTTTTAAAATGTTTATGGTGTTTTACCTGCATGTATGTATGTGTACCACATGCATACAGTACCCTTGGAGGCCAGAAAAGGGAGTTGGATCTCCCAGACTGCAGTTATAGATGGTTATGGCCCATTATATGAGGGCTAGGAATGAAACCCAGGTTCTCTGCAAGGGCAATATGTGTTCTTAACCCCTGAGCTATCTCTCCAGCCCCTGTGAGGCTTTTAAAAAACACCTCTACCCCAACATTACTCTTATCTTTAAATAAAAAGATATCCACTGTCTTTCATACTGCATTACCAGAATAGAGACACTTCGCTACCAATGTTCCTCACACAAGTCTACAGTCTTAAAAAAAATCCTTGTTTTCTAATTGGAAATTTATTTAGACCTTTCTGCACAGTCCCTGAACAAACATACACAGTCCCTAAACAAACAAACAAACATGTAGAGTATGTCTCAAGTACCAATTTAACCATCTGCTGGCTATTTAAATATTATATAAAGGGCATTTCTCTATTATTCACCTGTCAAACTATGTTTCACCATATTCTTCATAAAACTGTTCATGAAGATCAAATGATCGAGCCAGACAAAGTATCACATGCTGGTAAAACACAGCTATTGAGAGGTTAAGACAAAGGAATGGTGGGTTCTCAGTTACTCTATGATATATAGTGAGTTCCAAGACAGACTGGACTATAAACTTAAGACAAAAAGAAAGAGAGGGGGGAAAAGAAAAAGAAAGAGAGGGAGGGAGGGAGGGAGGGAGGGAGGGAGGGAGGGAGGGAGGGAAGGAGGAATCCATAAATGAATAAAAATCTAAGAGATAGAAAAAGAGCAACAGAAACAGTCATAATGAATAAAATAACTAATAGTCTACTTTCTCTTCATTTGTTTCCACTCCCAAATTCAAGTACAGCCTGAAGAACTTAATGATTATCCAAGTTTTAACAATCTCCTCTGTGCTTAATAACCTTTAAATCTACCTATACAGCACTAGCTCCTTACCAATTTCCCAGATCATACTTTACAGTACACTAGACTTAACTGTCTTAGCAGCTTGAACAATAAATTTCACTTGAAACTTCAACTCTAACCTCTCACACCAGTATTTCAATTTTATTTCCCTATTTGTATAAGTATCACCTAAAGTCAACATGAACTTTAAGAAAGCATTTGGGAGATAAAAAATAGTAATTCTAAAAATTATTAAGTTACAAAAGGTACATAAATTATAAGCTCTATCTAATAAAATTGGTGACATAAAACAACAACAGACAGGTTTGGGTTTTCATAGTTAAAACATCATTGTGCCTCCTTAATAATGGAAATAGGAAAAAATTGGCCATTGTTTTTATGAGGTTTATCAATCAAGGTATTCTGTGTACCCTACAGACAATTTTCATATAAAATACCCAGTATCAAATCAACAAAGTACATATTTACATCAAATATTAAGAGACTAAAATGCAATGAATATAATGCAATTATAAATTTCTATGTAATAAATGAACCCATGACTAAAAGAGTACACCACAAATGAGAAAATAAATGCACCCCCCAAATTAGTATGTAACCTCAAAGTACATTAAGAACTTGAAAGATGCACAAAATAAAGTACAAAGTCTTATTTTTTTTTTTTTATTTTTTTTTTTGGTTTTTCGAGACAGGGTTTCTCTGTGTAGCTTTGCGCCTTTCCTGGGACTCACTTGGTAGTCCAGGCTGGCCTTGAACTCACAAAGATCCGCCTGGCTCTGCCTCCCAAGTGCTGGGATTAAAGGCGTGTGCTACCACCGCCCCGCCGCCTGGCTACAAAGTCTTATTTAAAAAAAAAAAACCACAATGTGCAAAGTGGGTACTGGATCAACCACAGACGCTCTCTACAACCAAGCATGGCAGTTTGCTTAGCAAGTCACAAGACTGGAAACATTTCTCCATCACATAAAACTAATGATTTGTTCTTGACAAAATTTTATTTCTCTGTCCTATGGACTAAAACAGACCTAAGAGCTAACCCAAGCCAAAAAGCTGCCAATGAGAGCAATACTCCAAAGCACGATACATAAAAAAGAATGGAAGAAATTTGGGTTCATAAGCAACCACACAGAGAGTAATGAAGTCCCATCAAACACCTTTCATGATCAAAATACTGTGGTGATATTTTGTATATGATTTAACAAATAAAGCTTGCCTGAAGATCAGAGTTCGGAACTAAGCCACCTAGTTAGCCATAGAGGCCCAGCAGTGGCAGCACAAACCTTTAATCCTAGCACTCAGCGAGCAGAAACACACAGATCTCTGTGAATTCAAGGCCACCCTGGTCTGCATGAGATTAATCCAGTCTAAAAGAGAAACAGAGCCAAGCAGCGATGGCTCACATCTTTACTTCCAGCACTTGGTTCCCAAAGGAGTCACACGCCTTTAATCCTAGCACTGGAAAGGTTGAGACAGGAAGTGATATGGCTGGGCAGAAGTCTGAGGACTCTTAGAAACAGAATTTTCCCCTTTCGGCTGAGGAGTTGGCTATGGCTTATTTCCTCTGATCTTTCAACATTTACCCTGATATCTAGCTCCGGGTTTTTATTAAGAAGAACAATTAGGATTCAACCTACAAAATACTAAATAGGAGTCCGGTGAGATATCTTGGGGAATAAAGGCCTATTAACACAAGCCTATTAATCTGAGTTCAATCCCAGAACCCAAATAAAGGTGTGTGGGGGGGGACAAAAACCAGACTCTGAGTTGTCCTCTGTATACTGGAGAGGGAGAGTGGGAGGGAAATAAAAGATGAGAGAGGGAGGGGCAATCAAGTTTTTCATACTTCATGAGAGAAAATCTAGTTTAATATGACCAACTGCTGTGTTTTTGAAGTTTCTATCACAGCAGATTGAAGAATCACACTCAAGTTAACACAGACAATAGTATCAGGAATAGGGAACTGGCATAACAAAAATTAAATAAAATTAAATAGCTTTGTTTGTGAGACGATGAGACACTAACAATGGGATTTTAAAATGAAAGTAGCTGATCTTTTTTATGCTGTATCAATCTCTGATGTGACTGGAACCAAACAGTAACCACAGAGCCTACAGCTTTAGGGAGATACCTAAAAGTCAGATGTCAGTTTATGATGCCTGCTGTCTTCAGCTTTCCTAATCAAAGAAAGAAATTCCATTCTGCTAGCAACTCTCTGCCTATACAAAGTACAATGACATCTTTTTATAAAATGGTTTAATGGCAGCACTTCATTTCTACTCAGTGCAGCACCAAAAATCTGTGGGACAAGGGGTAAGGCTTAGAGGGAGGATATAAAGGAGTCTCTGGAACTACGCTTCAGAGGCTGTAAACAAGATGTGCTGTTCCCTGCAGATGGATTTACTTATCTTTAAGAAATGGAATCAGGAGCCGGGCGTTGGTGGCGCACGCCTTTAATCCCAGCACTCGGGAGGCAGAGGCAGGCGGATCTCTGTGAGTTCGAGGCCAGCCTGGGCTACCAAGTGAGCTCCAGGAAAGGCGCAAAGCTACACAGAGAAACCCTGTCTCGAAAAACCAAAAAAAAAAAAAAAGAAAGAAATGGAATCAGGATCAATTCTAATCAACAATGACGGCAATATCAATCTTAAGTGTTCTTTTTCTCAGTCCAGTAGCTGTATCCAGGATCCGAACTTGGACTTGCTAAAGGAACAGAAGGACTGGAAAAGAGGGTTTTATTTCTCGTCTAGACTTTTTTGGTTTAACTTTAGTCTTTAATCAGTAAAAAGGAATGTTGCAACTGCTTAATAGAAAGCAAAAGATCCAACCACAAAATGTAATAATGGGTATCCCTAAATTATTAATTTACCTTACACTCTTCATATGGTAAAGTAAGTTAGATTTTACTATCTGTCCCATGCAAGGCAGGAAAATTATGCCCTCTATAACCCTCCCTCTTTTCCTAGACCTAATCTTCAAAACTTGTCAGAGTTTTGCAGTGAAAAATGAAACATACTACTGTAGTTTAGATGACATCAACTAAAGAGCCAACCTGTGAATTCATGCAGAATATCTCTGGATGAAAGACTGTGAAGCCCAGTGATAACCCAGTGATATTCCAGCCAGCATTTGTTTATCTATAGAATACCTAAACATGTGTGTGCTTAAACACCAGCTGGTATGGTTTACAAATGAAAAAGTAACCACTCACCTAATAAAGTAGTACAGGCTATTTTATTTAACTGTACAGTTTTTGCTTTTCATCGAGTTTTATTTGTTCAAGTTACATGCAGCCCAACTGATAGTTTTCATATCTGAAACTGGGAGAAGAGGAGGGGAAAGCATGGAAGATGGCTCAATCAGTAAAATCCTGCTATGATAGAATTAAGACTTGAAGTCAGATCTCCAGCATATATGCAAAGGTCTGGGTGTCTGTCTATAATACCATCATTAGGGAAGTCAGATCTCTGGAGCACATAGCCAACTGGTAGTCTCCTGGTTCAAACTGACCCTGCCTCAAAAGTCTGCATTTGGAGGCACCATATGTATTGATACAATCCTGTCTCAAAAAATAAATAAATAAATAGTAGGGGCCAAGTGGTGGTTCACAACTCTAATCAAAGGAAGAGGCAAAGGAAGATGAGTTCAAGGCCAGCTTGATCTGCATCAGGAGATCCAAGACAGCCAGAGCTACACAGTGAAAGCAAACAAACAAACATACCAAGGTAGGGATCAATAGAGAAGACAGTGCCCATCAACCTCCTGTGTATACCATCACCTCCTAGATACAATTGTTGCCCGTGGATATAGTCACCTCCTGTGATGGTTAGTTTTAATTACCAATTTGATACAACCTAAAATCATCTGGGAACAATCTTAATGAAGAATTATCTAGAACAAATTGACCTGTGGCCATGTAGGTGAGGAGCTGTCTGAATTGTTAATTGACATAGGAAGTCCTGTCCATTGTAAGTAGTACCATTCCCCAGAGAGAAGAAAATTAGCTGGGGTGCTGGAGAGATGGTCCAGTGGTTAAGAGTGCTTACTGTACCAACACATGGCAACTCACAACCACCTGGAACTCCAGGGGTCCGACATCCTCTTCTGACTTCTGTGGGTACCAGGTATGTATGTGGTACACAGACATACATGCAGACAAAAACTCATACACATAAAATAAAAACAAATGAATAAATGAATTATTTATATATACAAATAATCCAAATCATTAATAAAAAAATTTTTCAAAAGAAGAAATCTGAAAACAAACAACTAAGGATATAGTCTCTTTTTGCTCTTGGCTGTGGATCTGATGTCACCAGCTGCTTGAATTCTAGTGAAATGACACACTGTAACTTGGAATTGCAAGTCAAATAACACCTTTTTCCCTCAGTTTGTTTTGTCAGGGTATTTTATCACTTCAACAGAAATTAAATTGGACTCCTAACTTTAAACCTGACCTAAATAAACAATCAATTTCACTTGATCACAAAAAAGATCTACAGCCAGAATGGTGGGGAGGAGGAAAAGGGGAGCAGGGAACTAGCTTTATCCATCGAAAGTAGTTAATTCTCTAGCCACTAGGTGGCACATGTGCCATGTAAGTAAACTATGGAAAAACCTAATCCCTAGTAAGGAAGCTTTCTTAAAAAGAAAAAAAGAAAAAAAAAAAAAAAACAACTTAAATACCTGGTCATCACTGGTTATATAACCTGCATTTGGGGGATATAAAGAAAAATTATATCTGATCTCTAACATTATGTAATTACACATCCCTTCTTTTAATCCTTTAACACCTCCACAACTCTTATTTAACCCTAAAGAGTTAGTTTTAAGAGAAGGTTTAAATCAATAGTAGCTTTAAATCTAATCACCCACAATTGGTATCTTTAATTCAGCCATAGGCTCCCAATATGACCATGCCAAGTTACTGAACTTTGGTTTGCTCCCAAATTCCAAATTAAGTAGGTAACTCCTCCCAGTATAAAATGATCCTCCAGCCAAGCGGTGGTGGCGAATGCCTTTAATCCCATCACTCGGGAGGCAGAGCCAGATGAATCTTTGTGAGTTCAAGTCCAGCCTGGTCTACAGAGTGAGCTCCAGGACAGGCTCCAAAGCTACACGAGAAACCCTGTCTCGGAAAAAAAAAAAAAAAAAAATGGAATCAGGATTCCTAGTCTTCATAGATTCCTCTCAGAAACAGAAAATGGTAGCAAGAACAGTAACTGACATGATAGAAGTATGCACATTTGAGCTGGAAATGTAGGTTGGTTAGTACAGTATTTGCCCAGCATACATAAAACCTTATATTTAATCCTTAGCACCAAACTAAACCAACCAGGCCTATAATCCCAACACTTAGGAGGGAGCATAGTTTGAGCCTACCCTGAACTACATGAGGCTCTGTCTTTAAAAAAGAAGTGAGAAGAGGGAGGGGGGACACACAACTGGAAAGACTGCTCAGAGGTTAAAAGAGCATATCACTCTTCCAAGAGGACCTGAATTCTGTTCTCAGCAACCATGTCAGGTGACTCAGAATCACCTGTAAAGTCTGGGGATCTTTGACATCTGCTGACAAATGCATTCATGACCACATACTCAAACACAGATGGCACAAAAACATTTAATTAACGTTAATTAAGTGGATCCCTAGAAATATTATCCAGTCAACACAGCCAACTGATTGCCTTCAGCTTCTCTGAAAATAATAAGTTTTTGAGAAATTCCTTGAAAAGTAAGTTTGCAAAAAATGAAGAAGAAATACATTTGGTATTGACCTTAGGTCTCCACAAGCACTCTCATGTGCTCACAAACACCCTTATAAACACATGCCTCCCCAAATACACACACACACACAAAATAAATCTCAAAATTAAGCTGCTCAGGCTGGGTTTGTCTATACAGTTTTTCACTGCAGGCATACTCTAACTGTAGCACATAAATTTCGGACATCTTACTGAGGAATCATTTTTGTAAATATGAAGACTAAAATAAAACTGAAAAACATCTTAATTAATGAAAATAAGACACTTTCACTTACTTCAGCCAATAACAAAATCATTTCCTTGAAAAGCTAAAAAAAAATTCTTGAGGCAGCCAGCTTGGGCTACATATCAAGTCCCGACCTTCCTGGTTTTAATAGTAAAACCTGGATAAACTCTACTGTTGTAGAATATTATTTTATGGTGTGTTACTTTGTTCATGTTGTGAAGCTGTGTTACTGTGCCTGTCTAAAACACCTGATGGTCTAATAAAGAGCTGAACGGCCAGTAGCAAGGCAGGAGAAAGGATAGGTGGGGCTGGCAAGAAAGTGTATGAATAGAAGGATAAATTTAGGGAAGAGGAAGGAGAAGACTTCAGGAGCCAGTCACCTTGCTACACAGCAGGCCACAAAATAAGAAACAAAGGTATATAGGAATGGAACAGGAAAAGCCTCCGTGTGATTTATTTGGGAGCTGGGTGGTGCATCCCCTAAAAAGAGTAAAAAACAAACAATAACACTCTACAAATGTACTCTCAAATTCACACAAATTAGAGCATATTAGACTGTAAAGATTACCACAGAGTTCAAGCATGCCCTATCTTAAAACACTATATTGTCCATTACTTCAAAGCATACCATTTTCCAATCGATTTTAAAGATTTAGTTAATCAGTGGTCCTAGATTGTGGGTGGAAAAGACCATATCTTTATTTTTTATTTATTTACATAATTTTTTTAATTTTTTTTTTAATTTTACAATACCATTCAGTTCTACATAACAGCCACAGATTCCCTTGTTCTCCCCCTTCCTGCTCCCTCCCCTTTTCCCCAGTCTACCCCTCATTTCCACCTCCTCCCCAAGAAAGACACGAGGATTGCCCAATGATGGAGAAATGGCTGAGATCTTTATTTTTAATAACCTCCAAAAGTTAGAATTAAGAAAAGTATTAAGAATATGAGCTGGGAAAAAGAAGAATAGGAACTGAGATGATTGTTGCTTAACGTACCTTGCAAGAATTGTAAAAAGTTCTTTAGAAAGAAACAGGTCTACATAAAGAAAGGAATAGTATCTCAAATGCAAAATATGACAGTAAGTAAATGTTTTTAAAACTTTTAATTGATCTTCAGTTACTGGTTTGCCCAAATTAATGCTTGCAACACTGCATTAGATGTGTATGTTTATGTACTTGTGTATGTGTATTACACAAATGAAAAGAATGTCAACAATGGTGCAAAAGGAGGAAGGAGTTTTAGCACAATAGTGATTTTAAAGCTGAACTTGGAAGGGGCTAGGGAGATGGCTCCGTAGATAAAATGCTTATTATGCTAGCAGGACAGGTTAATATCCCCAAAAAGCATAGATGTAAAACTTATTAATGGGTATGGTGGCACACACCTTTAACCTACCTAGAGAATATTGTGATCCTTAATATCTATGTACCAAACACTAGGGCACTACAACTTAAATCACATATTAAGCATTACACAGTGATAGTATGACTTCAATATCCGACTCTCACCAATGGACCGATTATCCAGACAAAAACTAAAGAGAGAAATGCTGGAGCTAACAGATGTTATAAACCAAATGGACCTAACATATTTACAGAACTTTTCACCCAAACACAAAAGAATATACCTTCTTCTCAGCACTTCATGGAACCTTCTCCAAAACTAACCACATACACTTGGACACAAAGCAATTCTCAACAGATAACAAAAAAATACAAAATAAAAAATAATCATGAAATCATACCGGGCATTCTATTTGACCACAACAAATTAAAGCTTACAACAAACAGAAAGCTTACAAAGTGATGGAAACTGAACAACTCATTACTGAATGAAAAATGTTCAGGACAGATTAAAAAATAAAGCTTTCTAGAGAAAATAAAAGACAACATGCCCCAACACAATTAAGTGTCTACATATAAAAAGACAGAGAAAAGGACATCTCATATTAGTAATTTAATATCACACCTGAAAGATCTAGAGCAAAGAAGAAATAACAGCAAAAAGGAGAAATGGCAAGAAATAATCAAACTCAGGAATCAATAAACGAGAAATAGACAAACAAATATAATCAATACAAGGAATCAATGAAACAGAGCTGATTCTTTGAGAAAACCAGCAAGATCAACCAACCTTTAGCCAAATTAACTAAAAGGTGGAGAGAGAAGAACCATATTAACAAAATTAGAGATGAAAAAGTGGACATAACAACAGATACCGAGGAAATCAAGAGAATCACAAGGGCACATTAAAAAAAAAAACAAAAAACCTGTACTCCACCAAATTGGAAAATCTAAAAGAAATAGATAATTTTCTCAATATATACTACCTACTAAATTAGAATCAAAATCAGTCAAGCAATTTAAACAGACCTATAACTCTTAGTGAAATGTAAGCGATAATTAAGTCTATCCACCAAAAGAGTCCCAGGGCTAGATGGCTTTTGGCACAGACTTCTATCAGTATTTCAAAGAGTTAAACCCAAAACTCCTCAAATTATTCCACAAAAAAAGAAACAGAAAGAACACTGCTCAATTCCCTTTAAAAGGACACATTTACTGATAACCTAAACCACATAAAAAGAAAGAGAATTATAGACCAATTTTCCTTATGAACATAGATGCAAAAAGTCTCAATCAATTACTTGCAAATTGAATCCAAGAAAACATCATCATCTACCATGATTAAGTAGGCTTCATCCCAAAGATGCAGAGATAATTCAACATATGCAAATCAATATATGTAATCCACCATACAAACAGAGTAAAAGACAAAAACCACATGATCACCTCATTAGATATAGAAAGGGCCATGGACAAAATCCAACACCCCTTCATGATAAAAGTCCTGGATAGATTAGGGATACATGGAAGATACCTCAACACAATAAAGGTAATTTACAGCAAGTCCACAGCTAACATCAACCTAAATGGAGAAAAATCTCAAATCATTTTCACAAGACAAGGTTGTCCACTCTCTCCATACATACTGAATACAGTACTTGAAGTCTTAGATAGAGCAGAAAGACAACTGAAGGAGATCAAGGGGATACAAATATGAAGGGAAGTCAAAATATCTTTATTTGCACGTGTTTGTGTGTGTGTGTGTGTGTGTGTCCCTAAAAGTTCAACCAGGAAACTCCTACAGCTAATAAACACTTTCAGCAAAGTAGCAGGATATAAAACTAACACAAAAAAATCAGTAGCCTTCCTATATACAAATGACAATCAGACTGAGAAAGAAACCAGGGAAACAACACCCTTCACAATAGCTACAAGTAATATAAATGTGCTGTGGAATGTCGTTCTGCATGCTGTGAATGTGTGTTGCTCTGATTTGTTGACAAACAAAATGCTGATTGGCCAGTAACCAGGCAGGAAGTACACTCGGGATAAGCACACAAGGAGAATTCTAGCAACAGGAAGGCTGAGTCAGGAGACACCAGCCCGCCGTCCAGGGAGCAGCATGTAATGGCACACAGGCAAACCCACAGAACTCGTGGCAACATATAGATTAACAGAAATGGACTCAGTTTAAATGTAAGAGCTAGTCAGTGGTATGCCTGAGCTAATGACCGGGCAGTTTTTGGCTGTGGGGTCCATGGGGCTGGACAGGACCAGAGAAAACTTCAGCTATATAAATATCTTGCAGTTACTCTTACCAAGCAAGTAAAAGACATCTATGGGGGGCGAGGGGACCAACTTTAAGACACTGAAGAAAGAAATTGAAGAAGATATCAGAAGACAGAAAGATCTGCCGAGCAAAGCTCATGGATACGTAGGATTAATCTATGAAAAACGGCCATCCTACCAAAAGCAATCTGTAAATTCATTGCAATCCTTATCAAAACCCAACACAATTCATTCCAGAACTTGAAAGAACAATTTTCAGCTTCATAAGGAAACAAACAACAACAACAACCAAAAAAAAAAAAAAATCCAGGATAGCTAAAATACTCCTGAATAATAAACCAACTACAAGAGGTATCATCATGCCTGATCTGAAACTGTACTACAGAGTTCGAACCTAATAACAGTAATAAAATAGTAATAGTAATAAAAACAGCATGGTATTGGCACAAAAACAGACGTGTTGATCAATTGAATTGAAGACCTAGAAATAAGTGCATACAAATGGACACCTGATTTTTGACAAAGAAGCCAGAAATACACACTGGGGGAAAAAAGACTGCATTTTCAACAAATGGTACAAGTCAAACTTGATGACTACATGTAGAAAAATGCAAATAAATAAATCCATACTTGTCAACCTTCAAAAAATTAAGCTCAAGATGGATCAAAGATATCAACATAAAGACAGATACACTGAATCTGACAGAAAAGAAAGTGGAGAATAGTCTTAAACTCATTGGCACAGGAAAAAGACTTTCTCAATAGAACATTGATGGCACAGGCACTAAGAACTACAATAATAAATAGGACCTCATGAAACTGAAAAGCTTCTCAATGGCAAAGGACTACATACCTGACAGAGGGCTAATATCAAAAATAATATAAAGAACCAAAAAATCAGATCTAATGAAAACAACCCATTTAAAAAATGGAGTACAGATAGATCTAAACAGAATTCTCAAAAGAGAAAACTCAAATGGCTGAGAAACACTTAAAGAATGTTCAACATCCTTAGCCATCAGGTAAATGCAAATCAAAATGACTTTGAGATTTTATCCTATACCAGTAAGAATGGCTAAGATTTAATTTAAAAAAAAAAAAAAAAAAGATAGTTCATGCTGGTGAGAATGTAAAGTAAGGGAAGCACTCCTTCAATGCTGCTGGAAATGCAAACTTGCACAACCACTGTTGAAGTCATTATGGCGGTTCCTCGGGAAGATGGGAATTGATTTACCTCAAGATGCAGCTATACCACTCTCCACCATATATCCAAAGCACACTTCATCCTACTATAGAGAAACTCAACCATGTTCACTGCTGCACTATTCAAAGTGGGAGGATCAAATGAGGAGGTGTAGGGAAAGGAGGGGAGGAAAGATATACAAGGAGGGGAGTACTAAAACTAAGGGCCATTCGAGGGGTTTTATGGAAGCCTAGTAGAAGCTTCCTAAAATATATACATATATCAGGATTTGTTGTTGTTGTTTTTAAACATCATAGGTCCTTAGATGGGTGAAGTGGAGCACACCTTTTAATCTCAGCACTTGGGAGGCAGAGGCAGGCAGAGGTCTGTGAGTCTGGGGCCACTCTGATCTATATAGTGAATTACAGGACAGCCAGAGCCAAATAGTTAGACCCTGTCTCAAAAAACCCAAAACATTACAGGTTCTTTTTGTATATATTATGGACACCAGTTTTGTTTTATGGAATTTCTTTGTGCACAAATGTGTGTGTCTTCTGTGTCTATATGCATTTCTTGTACTTTTTTTTTGACCTTTTCTTCTTTGGTTGTTTTGTCCTATTCTGATTGTTGTTTTTGTTTTATCTCATTTTATTTTGTTATTATTCATTAGAAGCCTCTTTGTTTCCTAAGGAGACACAAACAGGGAGAGGAAGCGGGGAGGACCTGGAAGGAGGGGGCAGGGGGAGGACCATAATCAGAATATTGTATGAAAGAAATATATTTCCAATAAAAAATGTCTACACAGCTCAAATTATTTACACATTCAATGCAATTTTCTATCAAAATACCAATGAATGATATTCTTCAGGGAACTAGAAAAGTTAATCACAAAATATATAAGGAAAGGCACGGTGGTGCACACCATTAATCTGAGGCCACAGTCAGGTGTACCTCTATGAGTTTGACCCAGGCCTGATCTACATAGTAAGCTCCTGGCCAGATAAGGCTATATAGTGAGGCCCCATCTAAATGAATGAATGAATGGGTGAGTGAGTAAATAAGTATAAATGATGGAAGGAGGAATGAATGAATGAATGAATGGGTGAGTGAGTAAATAAGTATAAATGATGGAGGAATGAATGAATGAATGAATGAATGAATGAATGAATGAATGAATGAATGAATGCCTTCAGAACCAAAAAACAATCCTGAAAATGGGGGTGACCTAGAAGCATTATAATACCTGACTTTAAAATATATAACACATAAATACAGTGCTATGAAACATGACGGTAATTCAAAACTTGAGAGGGACACAACTAACACCTTAAGTTCTGGGCCAGAATGAGCTACAAACACAAGCTCTTCCCACACATACACACCAAAAAAGAAAAAGTGCTGATGCTAAACAAAGTGGGTATACAATGCAGAAGAAATAAAATAAAATAGGCCCCTAATTCTAAATATGTACAGTTGGGTTAAAGTCTTCCATATAATATCCAAAGCTTTAAACTACTAGAAATGTAGAAGACGCATTTCAATAACTATCCATTAGCATAAAGACATTTATAGACATGACCTCCCCCTACTCCTGGGGGGGGGAAGACACCCACAGGCAACTAAAGCAAAAATTGACAAACAAGATTTCAAACAAAGAAACATCTGTTGTGTGATATTTCGATCTTGTTCTGACAAATAAAGCTTGCTTGGAGTCAGAAGGCAGAGCTAGCCACTCACCAACCACAGAGGTTCTGGAGGACTGTAGACAGACAGGAAAAGAAGTAGTAAGGTGAGGTGGAGGGGGCTCTTGGCCCATTTTGGAGGAAGGAATGGAGGAGGTAGGAGAGGACTGGTGGCTTCTGTTTCTCTGATCATTCAAGTTCTTACTACATGACTCCTGAATATTTATTGATAAAGAATAATTAAACTAACACTTCATCTGGCATCCAGCTTTTGCGGCATGAAAGCATGAGGCAGCCTCTTGCCCCTGGCTTTGCAGCCCATTGGCAGCTGCCAGAGTCTCTTGCCTGAAGTCCTCCGAAGGAGTCTGGGATTTTCCTGTTGCCGCCTTTCTACAACAGTCTCCACAGGCACCTGGGCTCCACACACCTCCAAAGTTAGCAGCCCACTACCACATGGCTCTGCCTTCAGGCAGTTTGGTGCTCTCACTTCCCGCCCATCATACTGATGCTTCTGCACATTCCCCTGTGTCTGCCTTTTAGAGGGCCGGCTCCTTCGCTCCTTTTCCCCTGGACCCCCTCCTCAGGCTGCTGCCACACTAGGTTAGCTACCTTGACACCTGCTCTGGCTTCTATTGTTGTTGCAACCTCCACTCTCAACTCACAACTACACTCCAGTATCTGCAACTGCCCACAGCCAGGCTGTGCATCGCCCGGGCTTGCTGCAAAACTTCAGGAAGCCTCACACTTCACTGTCATCATCATCGAATTTGGTGAGACACTTGGGAATTCTTAAAAGGAAGAATTAGTTTTTAAAAGGGGGGAGAAAAGAAAATTATTTTTCCTCATGTTAAAAATGGGAAACATTAATATGTATGAAGTTAGGTCTCTGTGTAGTTCCACAATGGATAGTTTGAAAATGGAACAATTAAATGAAGGGATAATAAACTTAGCTGGAATTGATGATAATGTCAACTATCATTTTGGTAATTCTTATTCTATCCCAAAAGTTGTTTGATATCAGTGCCAAATATAATAAAATCCTTAGAAAGACAGACTAATGGGAACTAAGAAAAATATGCATACACAGACAGAGTAGTTTAGAGCAGTAGTTAAAACACAGTGGCATTACGAAACAGAAGGAGAGCAGCCCAAGGTTATTAGAAAATTAACCTTAACTTATCTAGTTACCATTCAAGAACAACCACCAGATAATAGGCATCCCCAAGGCTATTCAGAAGTTAAGTGGGAACCTATAGAAATGTTATATTTGAAGAGATTGAAGGAAGCAATAGTTTCATATGGTATGCATTCACGATTTGTGAGGAAGGTGTTAAAGTGGTAGTTCACTTGGAACAGAATTATTCTACAAGACTGGAAAGATTTAGTTACAGCAGTATTGGAAGCTGGTCCTCGGGTACAGTGGTGGAGAGATAAAGCTTAGGCCTTCGAACAACAAAGTGTGGTTAGAGATTATAAGATTTCCCGCGATCAAATGCTTGGTGAGGTTCATTATACTGAAAAGACTGGTTACACTTCATGATCACAACTTTTCCCTATGCCGTATAGCAGTTGTAAATGCTTGAGACAAAACTGAAAATCAGGAAAGAGAACTGAGTCATTTACTAAAACTATACAAGGCTCAAATAAGCCTTCACTGATTTTTTAGAAAGAATGACTTCACCTGTAAATTGAATGATATCAAATCCAGAAGTCAGAGGATTATTAATTGAATCTTTGGCTTTTGAACTGCTAATTCAGAATGTAAAAGAGTGATCAGGCCTTTAAAGGCAGGATCAGCATCCATAGATGTATGTATTATAAATACAGCTGATATTGATATCATGCTTATGATGATACTTGGATAGGAGAAGTGATTTCTAAAAATTTCAAGAAAAATAAAAAGGTTAGATGTTTTAATTGTGGTAAACCAGGTGATCAGAAAATTGCCCTCTTCAAGAGGTAGATGTCCACCTTCTAGGGACTGGAACCCTATCTCAGATAAAACAGAGTTCGAGATGGGTTGAATGCCTAGGGCTAGAAGGACAGAGAGGAAGCCTGAAGGCATATATGTAGCAAATGTTGCAGTAAATCTTTTGGGCCAAGATCTGTTACAACAGTGGAATACCCAGATTTAAATTACTACACTCTTAGAAAAGGAATACAGACCAATGCATGTTTCTAGGAATAATATCATAACATGCTATAAAAAACAGTCACCAGCCATTCAGGCTGTATTATAACAGAGCACAACTGCTGTTGAACTCTCAAAAGTACCAACAGCCTTACCTTTAAAATGGCTAACTAATAAACCTGTCTGGGTTGGACAATGACCTTTGAAAAAAGAGAAGCTACAAGCTTTAGAACAGCTGGTTCAAGAACAGTTAAATGCTCAACACATTGAAAAATCTACCAGCCCTTGAAATTCTCCTGTATTTGTTATTTAAAAAAAAAAAAGAAAAGAAAAAGGAAAAAAAAGTCTGGTAATTGGAGAATGCTGACAGGTCTGAGAGCTATCAATAAAGAAAGTAATTCAGTCAATGGGCTCCCTACAGACTGGGATGCCCTTGCCCTCTCTGCTACCTAAAGAATGGCCTATAATACTTACTGACTTAAAAGACTTGTTTCTTTACCATACCCTTACAAGAAAATGATAGAAAAAAATTTGTCTTCACAGTACCTAATTATAACAATTCCCAGCTAGTCAAGAGATATCAATGGAAGATCTTCCCACAGGGAATGTTAAGCAGCCCTACCTTGTGCCAATACTTTGTGCAAAAACTATTAGAGAAAATTCATGTGAAGTTCCCACAATCCATAATTTATCATTATATGGATGATATCCTATCAGCTGATCCAAAGTTAGGGATATTAGAAAGCATGTTTACAGAAGTAAAAAGAGTTTTGTCTTGCTAAGGACTGCAAATTGCTCCTAAAAAAGTATAAAGAGGAGATTCTATAAGAATCTTTATAGAATATCTTTACTTAAGATATAAAATAGAGCTACAAAAAAATTAGACCCCAAAAGGCACAACTAAGGAGAGATCGATTGAAGACTCCTATTGATTTTCAAAATTGGTTAGGAAGCATTTCCAACTTACTGGGTATCATGGGAATACCCAAAAACGGACTACAAATTTTGACTAATACTCTAAAAGGGGACAAAAAAAATTAAATACTCCAAGAGAATTATCAGCCAAAGCTGAGAAGGAATTGGCTCTAGTAAAAAAGACAATTCAAGAAGCACATTTGGATCATGTGAATCCAGATCTTGAATGCATTCTTGTCATACTCCCCTCCAGACTTTCCCCACAGGTATTTTGATGCAGAGAGAAGATATTATATTGGAATGGTTATTTCTACCATATAAACCAAATAAAAAGTTAAAGACTTATATAAAAAAGTTCTCTGATTTGATTCAAAAAGGTAAATTAAGACTTCACCAGCTGACAGAAATGGACCCAGCATAAATTATAGTACCTTTAACTAATGAGAAAATTTCATCATTATGGAAAGATAATGAATACTGACAAAGAGCC
The DNA here is from genome assembly GCF_004664715.2 of Peromyscus leucopus. Lineage (NCBI taxonomy): Eukaryota > Metazoa > Chordata > Mammalia > Rodentia > Cricetidae > Peromyscus > Peromyscus leucopus. Next base: position 62,502,515 of record NC_051065.1, read on the forward strand.
TGCAGTAACTTTTTGGGAGAGATTATCAGAGTCTATACTGATACAAATAAATCAGGGAAACAGGATACAAATCAGGAGACTTAAGTAAAGTGGTTGGAAATCGATACAACTCTGTACAAAAGGCAGAACTGTATGCCATTTTTATGGTACTGATGGACTTCGAAGAACCCCTCAATATAGTCACTGACTCTCAATATACACAGAGTTGTTTTACATATTAAAACTGCTAAATTTATTCCTGATTATACAGAATTAACTTCATTATTCTTACAATTGCAGGAAATCATCAGAAATAGAGAACATCTCATTCATATATATGTGTATATATATAAAACACATATCAGATCCCATACAGGTCTGCCAGGACCTCTAGCAAAAGGTAATGATGAGCGTGATAACTTACTAATAGGTAACATGCTAGAAGTATGTAAATAGCAAAGGTTTTGTAAAACAAATAGAAAATTTCTTAATAAAAAGAAAAAAATAGCAAAGATTTGGAGAAAGATTTCTCCATCACTTGGCAACAAGCCAAGAATATTATTTAAAAAAATGAATGTCCTACTTGTTCATTCTATAACCAAACTCCATTACCTTCAGGGATCGATCCAAAAGGTATACAAAGAAATGAAATTTGGCAGATGGATGTGTTTCATTTTACAGAATCTGGAAGATTAAAGTATGTACACCATACCATTGACACCTAGTCATGATTTCAGTGGGCAACCCCTATGAGTTCTGAAAAGGCTTATTCTGTGATTATACACCTATTAGAAGTTATTATGGCCATCATGGAAATACCTGTACAAATTAAGACAAACAATGCCCGAAGCATATGTCTTCAATAAAATGAGACAGTTTTTTGCATATTACAATATAAAGCATGTTACAGGTATACCACACAATCCCACAGGCCAATAGTCATAGAAAGAACCAATAAAACTTTAAGGGATATGCTAAATAAACAGCAACAGGTAACAATGACTCGTAGAAATAGATTACATAGTGCTTAACCTTAAATTTTCTCAATGCTGATGAAAAAGGAACAGCTGCGGAGAGACATTGGATGACAGACAAAACTCCTAAGCTAAACCAACCAGTTTATTTCAAAGATATGTTGACCTCAGAATGGAAACCTGGATATGTCCTATGTTGGGAAAGGGGTTTTGCTTTTGTTTCTACAGGAGAAAAAAAGCTATAGATACCAACTAAATTAATAAAAATTCTATTCGAGCAGGAGAGACCCCTTGATGAGAAGAGAAGTAAAAGCTCATCCACCAATGTGACATCTCTACAAGTTGTAAAAAAAAAAAAATTAACAAACAAGGGTTGGGGTAGGATTCTGTTTTTGTCTTTCCAGGATAATGGAAATACCCATCTTCCGGAAATCATAAGGCCTTGGATATCAAGACGACTACAACAAAAAGAAAAAAATCTATTGGTACCAATCTACACAGAGTAAAATCTCACTGCCTAAAATCTATATCTCTTTTATTTTAGAAAAGTTGTAGTTCCAATTCAATTATAAACCAAGCTGGCTTTGGAGATGGAATTGGCTCACTCCTTCTCTAAACCCAAGCATATTGCTAAAAGAAAAGGTTGAGAGATTCTTCAGTCCAATATCAAGAGCCCTCTGGTGTGGGACAGAAGAAAACCAAAAAAAAAAAAAAGGGGGGTGGGGATCATTGTCTTCAAGATTCTAATTCCCTCCATGCTTACTCTTGATTTCTCAGAATCCTTTCTTACATGTCACGTCATCTTTAAATCCAAACTTTCCATTTTGATACTAATAATGTTTAAGTTTTTCACAGTAAAAAGTTTTTCCATTAGCAATCTCTAAAGTCTCCAGAAGGAAGATGGGGCCCTACAACAACAGTCCAGAATGATGCCATGGTACTCATCATCATACTACACTTCCAGCCAGAATCTCAGACAATCTTACCCATTGAGTACTACTCTGAGACTAGTTGCAGAATCTACAGTTAGTCCAACTGAGACTTATCTATCTGAGCTTTCTTACAGAACCCAACAGAGATACCATCACCCCCTACACAGCAGGAAGCAATTCTAAAAAAACGATAGCTTTTCTACCAAAGGTTTCATGCTTCTCAGGGTTATGGAAGATGGTTATGGGGTTGGGATAGAAAAAATTACTAGACTCAGTATTCTATTTAAAAAAAAGAAAAAGAAAGAAAGAAAGAAAGAAAGAAAGAAAGAAAGAAAGAAAGAAAGAAAGAAAGAAAGAAAGAAAAGAAAGAAAGAAAAGAAAGAAAAGAAAGAAAGAAAGAAAGAAAGAAAGAAAGAAAGAAAGAAAGAAAGAAAGAAAGAAAGAAAGAAAGAAAGAAAGAAAGAAAGAAAGAAAGAAAAAACAGAAAGAAAGAAAGAAAGAAAGAAAGAAAGAAAGAAGGAAAGGAAAGAAAGTGAAATGGATAGGTATAAGAAATTATGGTAGATTATTGTATATACTAGTAAAATTTAGTAAAATAGATAATTTGCACTGTTATGGATTCTTGTATATTGATACAAATGTAAACTATTTTATATTCCTTTTTAAGATAATTTGTATATTGATACAAATACAAAACTATATTTGTTGTAATGTACATATATTTCTACTCTTATTTAAAATATTTTGTATATTGATACAAATGTAAATTTATATCTGTCATACTGTATGTATGTTCTAACTCTGTTTAGGATATTTTGTATATTAATATGCATTTAGAATTACTGTCATATTGCACTATATATTCCTACCTCTGTTAAAGATATTTTGTGTATTGTCACAATTTTGAAGTCATTGTCCTTTTACCATACATTTGCTTATAGACTGTTTGCCTTATTTACATGAAGCCTTAGTCCTTAGGTTATTCAGGTAGATAAGACTTATAGATTTATAGTCACCTATGCTTGTCATCTCCATAGTTATGTTAGTTAGGTTATCCAGATTTACACATACATAGATCAGATGGACAGGTAATCTTCAAACACTTCATAGACCTAGAGAATATGACATTTAAATAACTTAGAATTCTGTTGATGTGAGACACAATTGCTCCTGGCAGCACCAATTTGATCCTGAGAGAATGCTGGGCTTCTAAGACATTTCCATTTGGAAGTTTGTTCTTCTAGGCACAAAATGGCCTACTGGGCAAAGAACTGTCCTTGCCTTGACTGGGGACAATACGAATGCTGTCCTTTCTGGACAAGCGGGACACAAGGAAAAGAGACTACTGAACTCTGCCAATACAGGGTAAGATGGTCTTTCAGAATTCCTGCTTCTGAAAATGGTCTGTCAGATACTCTAAGCCTATAGCGAATTTGAATACACCAACAATGCTGAAAAACATTAGGCGACTGTCCAGGCTGCCAGCTGTCTATGAAAGTTGCTTGCGTCCTTCTCCTGTTTCTCGGGTCTTTGATGGGATTGAAGACTTAACAGTTACAATCTTCTATCTTAGCTAGAACATATTAAGTATTGCATTCAGGTTCTTCAGGAAAGGGTACCTTTTGGAATGATCTCTGTAACATGCCATCTACCCACGCTCCGAACTTCTCTGGATTTTAGTATGTGTCTCTTGTTTGATATTGTTCGTGTTGGTTGTAGTTCTATCTTATCTAGATCATTATCCCTTATTCCTCCTGGACAATATTTGATAATCATTCCTATTGTATATAGTTTTGTATTAGGTTAGAACTTTCTTGTTTAGACAAAAGGGGGAGATGTAGTGCGTAGCTGTTCCAGCTTTTTTACCTGGAAATACTACCCCCATTGAGGCTTCCAGTAACTGTCACGCCTACAAGGTGGGGCTCAGACAGGAGCCCTAACGACCTGAGATCCGGATGGGCCAGCTCTCTTGGTTCCTGGATCCTAGACACTGGAGGTAGACCAAGCAGAGTTCTCCAGAGAACACTGCTGGACTGCACTTCAGCTCTCCTGGACCCTGTAACCTATCCCTTTACTTGTAAGTTACCTCACAAAACAAACCTCCTTTTTAATTAAGTGAAATTGCCTTAATACTACCACCAATAAAACCCTGGCTCAAAAAAACTTAAAACAAACAAACAAAGAATAACATAGAAATCTTCACTCAATAACAGAATACCCAAACAAGAATACTGATGGGTACATTAATAAGATTGCTGGATGGCACCATTTTAATGTAATTTATAAGATGATCATGTTAAAAATGTCAATTAAAATTTTTAAAAGAGCTGGATGTAGTGGCACATGCCTTTAATTCCAGGAGGCAGTGGCAGGTGGGTCTCTGAGTTCAAGGCCACCCTGATCTACAGAATGAGATCCAGGAGAGCCAGAGTACACGGAGAAATCCTGTCTTTAAAAAACAAAAAAAGGGCTGGAGAGATGGCTCAGAGGTTAAGAGCACTGATTGCTCTTCCAGAGGTCCCTAGTTCAATTCCCTGCAATCACATGGTGGCTCACAACCATCTATAATGAGATCTGGTGCCCTCCTCTGGTGTGCAGACATACATACAAACAGAACACTTTATACATAATAAATAAATAAATCTTAGGAAAAAAGGGGGAGGGTTCGCTTAGATTCAAATCTCCAAGCTTCACTTTACCACTCTAGTAACTAAAGAAATGCAATAGAAAGGAAAAGTATACAAAGAAATAATCATAAAGAGCTGGGTAGTGTTAGCACACGCCTTTGATACTAGCACTCAGAAGGCAAAGGCAGGTGGATCTCTGAGTTTGAGGCTGGCTTGAAACTACAGAACAAGTTCCAGGACAGCCAGGAGAAATCCTGTCTCAAAAATAAATAAAATGAAAATAATCATAAAGTATTTTCTAGAAAATATCTTAAAAGTAAAGCAAGCGCTTATGAGAGATGGCTAACTGAGTAAAGGAGCTAGCTGCCAAGCCTCATGCCCCAAATCTGAACCCCACAATTCATATAGCGGAAGAAGAGAACTTTCACAGGTTGTCCTCTGACCACCCACACCCACAAATACACACACGTGATAACTTTAAAAAAAAAAGAGAGAGAGATAAAGTGGAGCTGGAAAGACAGCTTGGTGGTTATGAGTAGTGGCTGCTCCACCAGAGGATCTAGGTTTGATTCCAAGCAAATATACTGTGGCTCACAACTGCCTGTAATTCCAGTTCCAGGAACTCCAACATCCTCTTCTGACCTCTTTGGCTACCCCATATGCACATGGTGCACATATATACATGCAGGCAAAGTTCAAACACATAAAGAAATACTATTTTTAAAAAAAAAAAATGAAGCAATCTTTTAATTTTTTTTCTAAGAAACTTTGTGAGATTCTATAAACATCAAGATAATACTCATCTTGATAAGTAGCCATCAAGATGCCATCTAAGTGTAGAAAACACTAACAGAAGAGACTATCCCATGTAGACATTTTCTACTCACACCATGAATCCCACAACTTATTAAACACTTATTAAGTGTTTTTGAAATTATTTTTGATATCTTACTTGTCCGCTCTTGCAGGTATATTTAAGGTACACATCAGTATGTTTAAGATATGTAAAAGCTGAGCACAACAGAAACTAATGGTTTAACCCAGGACTTTATACAACCATACAAACATTTTTCCTCTATATTCATACCAACAAAATAAGCTTTGAACAAATACTTGATGGTTCACAAGTCAGAAATATACTATGACCTATCATACTAAAGGCATAAAGTGCATTTCTTTCAGAAACTTGCAATTTTGCTTTCATAAGAGAAATTCATATATACAAAATGATTCAAACTAAATAAGGATTCAAGGGAAAAACTGAGAAAGAGACCTCTTTTTCACTCTATCAGTAGACATCAAAACAGATGGAAGAGTTTTGTGTACAGACAGACGAATTCTAACACAGGACATTTCTATACAAACGGTATGGACAGTATCTAAATAAGTACAAATTATTATATATTTCTGTCAAAACTCTCATTAAGATCCAATACCTGTTTCCACAATGTTTTCTGTTTCCGTCGTCTCCAGCCCATCCATGCTGTCCTCATCTTCCACTGTAGATTTTCCTCTACTTCGAGGCCTACAGCAAAAAATAATAATAATTTAAAAAAAAAAAACAAAAAAAAAAACCCAAGTAAAGTTAAATACAAAATTTTTGCTTGGTTGTTTTTTGAGACATTCTCAGATGTAACCCAAGCTGGCCTTGGACTCCTCGTCTTCCTGCCTCATCCTCCCAACCACTGAGATGTGTAGCATGCACCACCACACCCAGATAAATATTGAATTTTAAGGCTTCGATTTGAACACTTAGATATAAAGCACATTTGGAAAGTATAACATAAAATTTAAGCTTTCCCCAGCATAACAGTGCATCAAGTAATAAGTATAAAATATTTTCTTCCGTAAAGCCTGAATGCGAGGACATATCTTATGTTTAGAAGTACTGATTCAGGATTTCTCTCTCTTTGAACTGATCTTTTCCAAGATTTTTTCTGTATCCACTGGTGGCTTTTAAATTCCTTTACAAAGTTCAAACTTAAAAAAGGTTTTATTCTACATTTAGTGAAATTTAAATTTACTGAAAAGCTCAAGTAATTGGGACAGAAGATGATTCAGTGAGGAAAGGTTCTTGCTTACTTCCAACCCTGATACCCTGAGTTGGGACCCACATGGTGAAAGAAGTAAACAAACCCCTACAAGCTGCCGTGTGATCTCCATTAGTGCTCGATGACTCATTCATACATGCACACTTAGAAATGTAGAAATTGGGCTGGAGGGATGGCTCAGTGGTTAAGAGCACCAACTGCTCTTCCAGAGGTCCTGAGTTTGATTCCCAGCAACCACATGCTGGCTCACAACCATCTGTAATGAGACCAGGTGCCCTCTTCTGGCCTTCAGGGACACATGCAGGCAGAACACTGTACACATAATAAATAAGTAAATAAATAAATCTTTAAAAAAAAAAGAAAGAAAGAAAGATAGAAATTTAAAAAAAAAAAAAAAAAAAACTGCATTTTTTGGTTGTGAGCCTAGCCTTTAATGGCTGAGCCATCTCTCCAGCCCATGGTGCAAAGCTATACAGAAAAACCCTGTCTTGGGGCGGGGGGGGGGGGGGGGGGAGGACGACTGTAATAAAAGATTCAGTAAATTTAAAAGGAAAAACAAAACAAACAACAACAACAAACACTTTTTGTAGGTGGCCAGGCCTGGTAGTTCAAACCTTTAACCCAGCCCTCAGTTGCATCTCTAAGAGTTTGAGGTCAGACTGGTCTACATAACAAGCTCCAAGCTAGCCAGGGTTACAAATGTGATCCAATCTCAATTATCAGTATAATATTCTATTCTAGATAGAATAGAAGATAAGGATTGGCTATACAGCTTAGTGGTAGAGAACTTATCTAACATGTACAAGGCTCTGGGTTTATCACCAACAGAAAAATTAACTAAAGTGAAATCTGAAAGAGCTGCTCAATGGGCAACATCTTGTTTATTAACTGCAAAAGACTTCATAACTGTAATTTTGCTACTGTTATTAATCGTAACAAAAACATCCGATATGAAGGATATCTGACATGTGACGCCCAAAGGGGTCATGACACACAGTTGAGAATAACTGCTCTATAACCATAATCCCAAATAAATTCTTTCTTCTGTAAATCTTCTTAGTCATGGTGTTTCATCAGAGCAATAGGAAAGTAACACAATGTTTAACTCTCAAAAAATAGAGATGAAGGACTTGCAAGGCGGCTCAGCTGGTAAAGGTACTTGCCACCAAGCATGACATCTTAAGTTTGATTTGTATGACACACATGGTGGAAAAGGGAATCAACTCCAGCAAACTATCCTCTGGACTCCCATCTGAGTATCACAGCACATGTGCCCTTCCTACATACACACAAATTAACTGGAATGTAATTTTTAAAATGATAGGGTACCAGCAGAGATATCCCTGTCTACCAAAAAAGATTATTCAGATGAATCATTTAAGTGATGATACTCAGCAGCTACTAAAATCATACACAACTATAGTTACTAACATATAAATCTTTTTATGACTACATTCCTTATGTGAAAAGAGAAGCAACTATTCTGCATATTTTCTACACAGTGTGTGTGTGTGTGTGTGTGTGTGTGTGTGTGTGTGTGTGTGTGTGTGTGTGTAAATTAAAAATACCAAGTGAAACCATAACATAATGGTACTAAATATTTTCCTTGAACCTGCAAGATGGCTCAGTGGGTAAAGGTGTTTTGCACAAAGACCAACAACAACCTGAGCTTGATCCCCAGGATCCACATGGTGAAGAAAACCAACTCTCACAAATTGTCCTCTGACCTCCGCATATGTGCCATGACAGGCATGCAGTCAATCACACATGCAGGGGCACACACATACACACAGAGAGACACACACAGAAACACACAGCAGGGAGTATCAAGAAGTACAATGTGTGTGTCTATGGAGGAGTTTCTAGAGAGGACTGATGTGGGGACAGTGAGGAGCAAGCAGGACTGAATGTTCGTGGCACCTTCCAATGGGCTTACTGAGAATAGTCCATGGGGCTAAATGCCCCTTCCTTTTCTGAGTTGTTGCATCTATCACTTCTGCTACCTGCTGGCATCAGGCTCCAGCTTCTCAGGCCTTTCAACAAGAACTAAATAAATACCAGACACTAAAAGAGAGCTTCCAAACTTTCAACTATGGTTAAGGACTTCTAGACTTCAACTGCCTAGACTGGAAAGATGTTATTGCCTCTATAATATGTAGACTGCCAATGTTGTATTAGACCAATCTAATATATTCTCTGTTAATATATATTATGTATACAGTATACCGGCTATATTCATCTATGTGCATACGAAAATATCAAACTACCTCCTAAGAATCAAATACTGTCATCAGTTATACTGGGGAATCTCACTCTCCCATTAGTTGGTTACTAGACCAGAATCCCTAGAAACAACTGATGTGAAAGATAAGAGACCTGGAGGTCTAGAGCAGAGGGGAGTCTATAACACATGCTATGGGGGTTAGTGTGTCACTACTGGATAAAAGCACAGACTCGGATGGAAAGATGTTATAACCTTGTGTGAGGGTGTGTGTGTGTGTGTGAGAGAGAGAGAGAGAGAGAGAGAGAGAGAGAGAGAGAGAGAGAGAGAGAGAGAGAGAGAGAATTACAAAAAGTGAATGCTTAAAACAAATGTAGGGAAGTCTATTACTACATGTAATAACATGTCTATTACTACATGTATTATCATATCTACTACTACAGTTACGTGTACAGTAGTTACCTACTGTACCATCTTTATTCCTGTTACTATGATCAACAAGAAAAATTGATCCTAAGACAGCAGCAGAGACTCTTTAACAATCAATGGCTTTTGTTTCAAATGTAACGTGAATGTTTGCCTGTGTGTATGCTTGCGCATCTCACGTATGCCTGGCTCTCAAAAAGTCTAGAGGACATAAGATACAATGAACTGGTGGTCACAGGTTACAGGTGGTTGTGAACTACCATGTGGGCACTAGAAATAGAACCCAGATCCTCTTCAAGAGTAACAAGTGCTCTTAACTGCTAAGCCATCTGTCCAGCCCCATCAATCACTTTTTAAGCAACCTCAGTTCTAGCCTTGCCAGTTGCCCAACATTAGAAAACAAAACACTAAGATTCTTTTTTGTTTGTTTTTTCTTGTTTTGTCATTTAATTTAATTTTACATATCAGCCACAGATTCCCTTGTTCTCCCCCCCACCCCCACCCCGCTCCTCCCATGCCCACCCCACATTCCCATCTCCTCCAGGGCAAAGACTCCCCTGGGGATTGAGTTCAACCTGGTAGATTCAGTCCAGGCAGGTCCAGTCCCCTCCTCCCAGGCTGAGCCAAGTGTCCCTATATAAGCCCCAGGTTCCAAACATCCAGCTCATGAACTGAGGACGGGTCCCGCTCCCACTGCCTGGAAGCCTCCCAAACAGAGTAAGCTAATCAACTGTCTCACTTATCCAGAGGGCCTGATCCAGTTGGAGGCTCCTCAGCTATTGGTTCACAGTTCATGTGTTTCCACTATTTGTCCCTGTGTTTTTTCCAATCTTGGTCTCAACAATTCTCACTCATACAAACCCTCCTCTTTCTCGCCAACTGGACTCCTGGAGCTCCGCCTGGGGCCTGGCCATGGATCTCTGCATCCAGTTCCCTCAGTCATTAGATGAGGTTTCTAGCATGACAATTAGGGTGTTTGGCCATAGTGTCACGAGAGTAGGTCAGTTCAGGCTTTATCTCGACCATTGCCAGTAGTCTATTGTGGAGGTATCTTTGTGGATTTCTGTGGACCTCTCTAGCACCTTGCTTCTTCCTATTCTCATGTGGTCTTCATTTATCATGGTCTCTTATTCCTTGTTCTCCCTCTCTGTTCTTGATCCAGCTGGGATCTCCCACTCCCCTAAGCTCTCATTCCCTCGACCCTTGCCCTTCATTACCCCACTCACGTCCAGGTTGTTCATGTAGATGTCATCCATTTCTCTGTCTTTGGGCGATCCCTGTGTCTTTCTTGGGGTCCTGTTTTCTAGGTAGCCTCCCTGGAGTTGTGAGTAGCAGTCTAGTCATCTTTGAAAACTAAGATTCTAGAAGGCGGCAGAATAGTAAGGGAGAGGAAGGCATGAGGAAGCCATGAGACAGGAATGGGAACATCAAAAGAAAAATGAAGACTGTATACAAAGTTCACACACACTTCCAATCCCTCCTGTGTTCCCCTACTTCTCAAATTCACAAACTCTTTTTCTTTATTGTTGTTTTACACAACACACACACACACACACAAACACACACATACACACACAAACTACCAAAATCAGTCCTGCCAGAGCCATCTCTTTTTCCTTTTTTTTTTTTTTTAAAGATGTATTTATTTATTATGTATACAGCGTGTATGACTGTAGGCCAGAAGAGGGCATCAGATCTCATTACAGATGGTTGTGAGCCCCCATGTAGTTGCAGGGAATTGAACTCAGGACCTCTGGAAGAGCAGTCAGTGCTCTTATCCTCTGAGCCATCTCTCCAGCCCTCTTTTTTAAAAAATGTTTACATACGTGATACATGTCTAACAACGAGTATGTGAAATGTGCATGCAGTTTCCTGTGGAGGCCAGAGGCATCTGATGTTCCTGGTGCTGGAGTGACTGGCAGCTGTGAGCCACCCAATGTGACTGCTGAGATTTGAACCCAGGTCCTCCTGCAAGAGCAGTATATACTCTTCACCATGAGCCATCATCTCTCCAGCCCAGTGCATTACATCTTATGTCTATCACTTAGATTAAACCTTGCAATGTCTCTCCCTAACCTTCACAGCTATATCAAAACTACCCCTTAGATTGTCTTAAAAGACCTCTGCAGTCTCATCTCTTAACTGGTACCAGGTTTGCTAAACTCTTAGCAAATTGTATTCCTTCTATTACAAACTCACTCACTTGGTGCAGCTTTTATACAAGCTACCCCCGGTGCCTGCAAAGTAACCTTTATCTTCTCCAATAACCCCTCAACAATCAAACAGGTACAGATCAAACCCATAATGCTTTTCTAATCAGACTTAGCTTAGTGGTTCTGCTACAAGCTCCCTACGTGTACATGCACTATCACACTGCGCTGAACTGCCACTAGCCGGTAATACCTTAAAAGGAATCATAGCATTTTTGTGTGCTTCCAATATTTTCCTGCACAGAGACAAAAAATACAAAGAAAAAAAAATCTATCACTGCTGGGAAATGCTAATGAACACACTGATTTTATTAAAACTAAGTGAAAGTAAAGAAGTAAAGAAAGTAAAGAAAGAATTAAACCCTTATACTGCCTTTTCTATAAGAATAGTTAGAGTGGACATCAACATAGGCAGCCAGGCCTGATACACTCAGAAAACCGAGGTAGGATCACTTGAACCCAGGTTACAGAGCAAGCCTGAGCAACATAGCAAGACCCCATTTCAAAACAAGCCAATTGAAAGGGAGACAGGAGGTATACTTATAAAAAGTATTCTATCAGCAGGGCAGTGGTGGCGCATGCCTTTAATCTCAGCACTAGGGAGGCAGAGGTAGGTGGATCTCCGTGAGGTCGAAGACAGCCTGGTCTACAGAGCAAGTTCCAGGACAGTCAGGGCTACTACACAGAGAAACCCAAGTTTTATTTCAGAGCTAGAGAAATGGCTTATAGTTAAGAGTACTTGTTCTTGTTCTGGGTTTGATTCCCAGAATCACATCTGAAGACTCAGAACCACCTGTAACTCTAGTTCTTCTTCTGATCTCTGTAGAAACTGCACATGTGGTACACATAGACACAAGCAGGCACACATACATACACATATATTTTGATTTGTTTTGCTTTTAAAGATTTATTTTTATTTTATGGGTATGAGCATTTGCTTGAGTATATAGGTGTGAACCACATGTATGTTGTGCCTATCAAGGCCAGAAAAAGGTGTTGGATCCCCTGAAACTAGAGTTATAAGGGATTGTAAGCCACCATGTAAGTGCTAGGAACTGAACCTGGGTCCTCTGCAAAAGCAGCAAGGGCTCTTAACCAATGAGATCTCTTCAGTTCCCACATATTCTTTTTAAATTCTAGCTTAATTTTTTTAGGTATGAAGTTGGAACTAGGATTTTTAAAAATATTTATTTTTTAAAGATTACATTCTAAAATACTTATAAAAGAAATAATACTATGGCTGAAACTTGGTTCAAAGTAACACAAGAAGAAAAGAGTATAAATGAAATAAGGCTGTGTTTGTTTTCTAAGGATAAGGAAAGCCTGGAGTTAGATGGATGGGGAAGTGGGAAGGATCTGGGAGGAGAAACCATAATCAGAATATATTATTTGAATTTTCAAATATATTAAATATACACCTGTAACTATGGAGCAGTTTCTATGCTTCCAGCTCACCACCAGTTACTAAAAATATGGTGCAAGATGAAAAAAATATGACAGTTGTTCAACTGAGTGACAATCCATTGTACTTTCTATTACCTATAAAAAATCTATAAAAATACATAATTCAGTTTCTTAACCAAAAAAATCTATTTTTTCCATAAAATATATTTTATCAAAAAATAATAAATGAAATTAGGCTGTTGCGTGTTGCTGTTTTAGGTAAGTGATGATAGTATAGGAGTTCATTATATTATTCTCTACATACTTACATATAGCAATTTTACAAAACAGAATTTTCTAAAAAAAAGAGGAAAGGATTTCCTTAGGAAGGAATGTGGCTAATTTTTAAAAGAGGAGGAGGGATCGCAAGTGGAAAGCCACATATATGAGAGAATTATTTTAGCACGATGACCTGTGCTGAAAGCTATCAGCAGAAGAAAGCTTCCTTTCAGACTGAGCTCAGTAGAAGTGTGCTGGTCCGTTCAGAACCTTCACTACATTAAAGCACAGGTCCTATGTAAAGACCGCCGAAGTCAAAGTCTGGCGCTAGAACTCGCTGGGCCTCAGATGTTGACAACGGGGCGGGGCGGAGGGGTGGTGGAGAGACAGTCTCTATTTAAAATATTTTCATAACAAGTAAGACATTAACACATTTTTACTAAAAGAATACTTTCTCGTTGCCATTGTCCAGATAACAGGCCCTGAAAGGTCAAAGGACTTGTGAACTCTCTACCAGGCACTGCACAAAGTACACTGGCAGTCTGATTGGCTTCTTTTTCACTTAGGCATCCAGCTGGTTGACATTTTGCAACTTCCCTTACATATGATTGAAATGCAAGCAATACCGACAGAAGCTTCTTTTCCACACCCAGTACTTGTCCTCAAACCTCCCTGCAACATTCAATCCATCACCTCTTCTCTTTGTGGCAAACATCAATGCTTGGACATCAGGTGCCAAGACTAAGCTACTGTGATAACCTCAGATTTAGCCAGCATAGTTCTAACTAACAGTATCTTGGTGTCATCACAACAATCAACATTTTATAGAAAGGAAAAATGACAACTTCGGGAATTAGCAGGGCATAGGCTTGTAATCCCAGCACTCGGGAGGCAGAGGAGTTATAGCAAGGGACCAGTGTGGTGTACCTAACAAATTCCAAGCCAGGCAAGGCTAAACAAACAAACCCTATCCTAAAAATAAGAGGGTCAAGAAGATAACTCAGTAAGTACAAGCACTTACTACATAGACCTGACCAATCTGACAATTCTCAGAGCCCATGTAAAAGTCCTGATGGACTAGCAAGCATATGTAAACCCAGGACTGCTACAGTGGGAAATAGGAGGTAGAAAAAGAAGCTGGTATATGTACCTCAGCAGCAGAAACAAGAGAGACCCTGCTTAAAAACAAGGTGGAAGGCCAGAACCAACTCCCAAAGTTATTCTCTGAACTGCATGTGTGAACCCCACATACAAATATTTTATTTTTTTAGACAGGGTCTCATTATACAGCAATGGCTAGGCATGGAATTCACTATGTACCGCAGGTTAGACAAAAATTTTTAAAATGAGGAAAAGGCAAGAAATAAGGTAAATAAAACAATAAAGCCAAGCACATACCTGTAAATCCAAGCATCTCAGAGGCTAAGGAAAGAAGATAGTCACAAGTTCAAGACCAGTTTGGGCTAACAAGGAATTCAAGGTGTACATGGTGGGTGGGTAGAGACAATATTATAAGAAAATGTTCAGTACAATCACATGATTTTTTTTTTCTTTTTTTAATTTATTTGTTATATATACAGTGTTCTGGCTGCGTGTTTACCTGCAGACCAGAAGAGGGCACCAGATCTCACTACAGATGGTTGTGAGCCACCATGTGGTTGCTGGGAATTGAACTCAGGACCTCTGGAAGAACAGCCAGTGCTTTTAACCGCTGAGCCATCTCTCCAACTCCCCAATCACATGTTTTTAAATAACTTATTTACTTTTATTTTGTGTGCAATGGTGTTTTACCCGTGTGAATGTCTGTATGTGGGGCCCTTGGAACTAGAATTACAGACAGTTGTGAGCTGTGTGTGATATAGGTGCTAGGAATTGAACCTGGAAGAGCTGACAATGCATCTTCTTTTTATTAGAGTACACAATATTTTGGGGAACACAATACCACCACATTTCCTCTCTTTTTGTCTAAAATTTAAAAAGCTTATAACTAATACAAGAAAAACTATCTTCAATAAGTATATGCAATATACAGTCAAGATTACATTAACAATGTCTAGTCCATTAACATTTGACAGAACCAGACAAAAAAACTCCATTATATATGTTAACAATGTCCAGTCCAGTAACATCTGATAAACTCAGACCAAAAAATTTTCATTACTTATCTTATTTAAAACAAGTAGTTCCGCCGGGCGGTGGTGGCGCACACCTTTAATCCCAGCACTCGGGAGGCAGGCGGATCTCTGTGAGTTCGAGGCCAGCCTGGGCTACCAAGTGAGCTCCAGGAAAGGTGCAAAACTACACAGAGAAACCCTGTCTCGAAAAAAACAAAAAAAAAACAAAAACAAAAAATTCTGCCAAAAAAAAAAAAAAAAAAACAAGTAGTTCCTTTTTAAAGGTAGATTTCATAATCTCCCTTTTTATCTTATCATATCCATATTCTCTTTTTTCTTTTCATAATACATTCAGTAGTAGGAGTCAGGAGTCAGGAGAATCAAAAGTTAAGGCCATCTTTAACTACACAGATGGTAAAGACAAACTTGAGATACATGCTATCCTATCTCAAAAAAACAAAAAAGCAAATATTCCTATGTCTTTATGTTTCATTGTACATGTCTTATCTACAAGCCAAAAATATGTGGAAAGAAATATGAGAGCTTCCAATGATTATCATTGTACTTGTGATTTGTACCATTTGTTACTTTATGATGAACACATACAGCACTGTTTCAGTCTCACTCAAGTAGATATATTTAAGTAAACATATTTTCTTTTAGGATATCTTAATGTGTATGGATGTTTTGCCTGCATGTGTATAAGCACACCATGTTCAAACCCGGTACTCAGGAAACCAAAAGGCATCAGTCCCTGGAACTAGTTGTGAGCTACCATATGAATGACAGAAACTGAATTTGGGTCATCAGCATGAGCAGTAAGCACTCTTAACTACTTGCCATTCCTCCGGCCTACTACAACAATAAATACATTTAAATAATCATATACATGCTTTAAAAAACATGAATATGCCCTGTGGTGGTCTGAAAGAAAATGGCCCCCAAAGGGAGTGGCACTATTAGAAGGTGTGGCTTTGTTGGAGTAATTGTGGCCTTGTAGAAAGAAGTGTGTCACTATAGGCTGTGCTTTGAGGTCTCCTACCCTCAAGCTACACCCAGTAACATAGTTCACTTCCTGTTGCCTATGGATCAAGATGTAGAATTAATTCTCAGTTCCTTCTCCAGCACCAGTCTTCCTGCACACCTCCATGTCTTACTATGATGATAATGGACTAAACCTCTGAAATTATATGCCACCCCAATTAAATGTTTTCCTTTATAAAAGTTGTGGTGGTCATGGTGTCTCTTGACAGCAATAGAAACCTTAAGACATGCCCTAATCAAGGTAATCATATCCCTCCCCACCACCACCCCACCCCACCCCTGTCCCTTTTTTTTTTGTAAACTGCATTAGAACCTGAAAAATATCTGCGATTATATCAGAAAAATATTGTATTTGAATTTTAAAACAGTTCTCATTTGAGTTCAAATTTATAATGTTTGGTAAACTAATCTGTAGGCTGTCTCAAATGTTTTCAGCCCTTTCAAGATAGTCAATGCAAAAATCATATTATTATATTATAGAATGATTAATGTAGCACTTTCCCCAAAATAGTCTTCGTTCTAGCTGGGCAGTAGTGTCTCATGCCTTTAATCCCAGCACCCAGGAGGGAGAGCCTGGTGGATCTGTGAGTTCAAGGCCCCCCAAAAAAAGTACTTCTAGGGCTGGGGGTGTGGCTTAGTTAGAAGAATGCTTACCTAGCATTCATGAAGTCCTGGATTTGATCTACACATAAAACCAGGCATGTTATCACATACCTATAATCCCAGCAACTTGTAGAGGCAATAAGATACATTTCAAGGTCATCTTCCATAACATATTTAGGACCTTGGATTTGATACCCACAACTACTACCCAGAAGCCCTTCCCAAAATTCTAAATTGAAACATTAAGTTATTATTGGATAGTTCATATAATCTTTGCTCTTGTAGTTCATATGTCATGTTCTTGGCATGGAATCTGGATATGTTGCTCAAACCAATCTTTAACTCTAGCTAAAAGTGATTTCCAGCACCTTGGCCTTCCAGGTAGTTGGGACTACAAGCATATGCCACTGCTACCTGCACCTGCCCATAAAATCATCATTAGAATCAACACTTAATAGAATACAAATGCTATGCAAAGAGATAATTATAGTATATTGTTTAGGAGGAAATGACAGGGAAATCTCATGTTTGTTAGCAATGCAATTTTTAATTGCCTGTTTCCAATCTGTGGCTGTGAATCCCTGGACACAGAATGTATGAATACAAGGTACCTAATTTATTTTTAATGCTAGCAATTTTGTATTATGTTTACCATAACTTCCTTAAGACCTATTAGCATGGCATTTTAAAAAAATTGCTGTTTCAGTAGGATAGTGGTGGTGCATGCCTTTAATCTCAGCACTCAGGAGGGTCTCTGTGAGTTAGAGGCGAGCCTGGTCTACAGAGTGAGTTCCAGGACAGGATCCAAAGCTACACAGGGAAATCCTGTCTCAAAAAACCAAAAAAAAAAAAAAAAATTGCTGTTTCACTGTGATATAACCATATAGCCAAAGCTAGTCTAGAAATTGGTATGTTTCTTAAGTGCTGGTATTAGAGGCATATACATTAGAAGCACATACATGTGCGTCTGCATGTGCCAATGGATGGTGGTGAGCCACCATGTGGGTGCCAGGAACTAAACCAAGTCTTCTGTAAGAACAGCAAGTGCTCTGAATTGGTGAACCACTTCTTGAGTCCCTGATTTTGCATTCTTAGTCATTTATTGTGTGTTGGCATGTGGAGATCTAAGAACAAGCTCTGAGTTAGTCTTCTTTCACCATGTATGTCTTCAAGCTTGGCATCAAGCACCTTTACACAATGAACAATTTTGCCAGCCACACATGCCCAGTTTCATGCAGGGCTCAAACCCAGAACAAGATTTCTACCAACTGAGCTAAGTCACCATCCCTAACAACGCTATCCTAATGAAAGTATTAGGATCATAGGCATGTGCTACCATGCTCATTTTAAACAAAATGTTTTTTAAATGTCCACTGTTTGTACTACTTGAAATTTTTTTCTGATGGTTTGAAAAATTGAAGACGAAAATAAAGCAAAATTAGAAAAAATTAGGTATAACAATTTTAAGGCTTTGGACTACATAACTGCTAAATGAAAGGAATGATAAGATGAATGTGGAAGCAGATTTGTATTTTCAAAAATATTAGTATAAAAGATATTAGTATAGTATAAAAGATATAAACTGGAGGATATTGCAAAGAGTTGGATTTAACAGGTAAGAGAGGAAAAAATGCTTAAGTAAAACAGGTTTAAGGCTGATCAAGAGGACATGGATCATTTTTTTTTAATGTTCTCAGAAATAGGATTAATGAGTTAAGAGTAAGACAACAAAATGCATTCAGTTTCTGTGTAGTTAGAGCAATATGAAGGAGAAACCAGATGATCAAAGATCCACTTTTGGGTCTTTGTGTATGAAAGTGCTATGTTTACTGACATGAAGACAGTCACTGGCTATTTGTAGTGTAGGTAGTGGCGTAGGTATTTTCAGCCACAGAAGCCAAAAGAAGGCTTGTGTAGCCGGGCAGTGGTGGCGCACGCCTTTAATCCCAGCACTCGGGAGGCAGAGGCAGGTGGATCTCTGAGAGTTGGAGGAGAGTTAGTTCCAGGAAAGGCGAAAAGCTACACAGAGAAAACCAAAAAAAAAAAAAAAAAAAAAAAAAAAAAAGGCTTGTATAACGTCCACAGTTATATTTGTCATAGAAGATACCTGTGAAGGTCCCCACAATTTGCAGTGTCTGAATGTGACAATCTGATATAAACAGATTACAGAAGGTGCAGTATTGAATTAGAAATGAGAGAAAGTAGAGCTGGGTGTGGTGAACTCCTTTAATCCCAGGTGATCTCTATGAGCTTGAGACCAGCCTGGTCCACAAAGAGGCCCCAGAACTGCCAGGACTGTCACACAGAGAAACCCTGTCTTGAAAAACTGGGAGGGAGGGAGGAAGGGAGAGAGGGAGGAAGAGAAAGTATAGGCATAAATGATGGATCAGAACTGTCTAAGAAGTTTGGTTCTAGAGATAAAATACATGTGATGTCCGGAGATGAAGAAGAGTTCAAGAATTATGAAGTGTTTTCGAATAAGAGGTTGAGATGGTATCCAGAGCCAGGTGAAAGATGGCTATGATCATACTGTTGTCAAACAAGAAAACTCTAGTAAAGACAGGATACACCACATTCATTCATATGCTATTGATACAAAAATGATAAAGCTGCATTTTAGTAAGGTTTTTCTTGTCATTAATTTTTTTGCACAATCTTTTCAGTGAGAACTGGAAAACACTTCCAATGGGGAAAATACATTCTGGAATAAAGACTACATAATTTTTGTCTCATTTTCAATTATACTTAATAGGAAAGGCTAAATGGGTGAATCTGCTACTTAACCCTAAATTATTTTCAGGGTGAATTTGTCTGTTAAACTAAAGTAGCTGTACAAGCTTCTTGGAGCTACCATAACAAGATGTCACAAACAGCATATCTTAAAAAAATACTGTCACACTTCTGGAAGTTGGAATAACTCAAGTCACTGACAGAAATGTGGCCATGTGTAGATTGAGAGAAAATCTGTTCTGTGTCTTGTCTCCTGGTTTCTGGTAGTACCAGCAATCCTTGGTGAGGCCTATCTTATGGCTTTCTAATTTCAGTCTTTGCTTTCTTTATCCAATGATCAACATCCTGTGTGTCAGTGTCTAGGTGTCCTTCTTACAAGGACAACCATCACTGGACTTAGAGATTGTCCTATTCTAGGGTTACCTCACTAAACCCAATTGTATTAAAGAATCTCCTTCCAGTATTTCCCCCAACAAGGTCACATTTTTCAGGTTCTGGACAAATACATATATATGAGGGTAACTGTGGGTTTGTTTTGTTTTGTTTTTTCAAGATAGGGTTTCTCTGTGCATCCCTGGCTGTCCTGGAACTCACTCTGTAGACCAAGCTGACCCCGAACTCAGAGATTCACCTGCTTCTGCCTCCTAAGTGCTTGGATTAAAGGCTTTTTCAGACAGAATCAACTGACAGAATATCCGCCCAAAATGTAGGCAGCACCGTTCCATATACTGGGGATCCTATGGAATAAAAGGAGAAAGAAAGCTTAGCCAGGCGGTGGTGGCGCACGCCTTTAATCTCAGCACTCAGGAGGCAGAGGCAGGTGGATCTCTGTGAGTTCCAGACCAGCCTGGCCTATCTAGTGAGTTCCAGGACAGGCTCCAAAGCTACAGAGAAACCCTGTCTCAAAGAAAGGAAAGGAGGAAGGGGGAGGAAGGGGAAGGCAAGGCAGAAAGAGAGAGAGAAAAAAAAAGAAAGAAAGAGAGAAAGAAAGGAGAAAGAAAGAGAAAGAGAAAAAGAAAGAAAGAGAAAACTCAAAAGTCAGAGCCCCAAGCATCCTTCTTCTGTTTACTGTCCACCCTGGTGTGAAGAACCTAATCTACCACATGCTCCCACCACCATGTTTTGTTCAAGCACGTGGGGACAAGCAACTGAATTATCTAATGCTGTTACTTAAAATAAAACCTCTCTCTCTCTCTCTCTCTCTCTCTCTCTCTCTCTCTCTCTCTCTCTCTCTCTCTCTCTCTCTCTCTCGTCCTGGAACTCACTTTCTATGTAGACCAGGCTAGCTAACTCACTGGGATTCTCCTGCCCAAACCTGTCTCTCTTAAGATGCTTTTCTGAAGCATTTTGTCAAAGCAATTTAGCACAGAAAATTGGTATCAGAAATATAGACAGGAAACTTTTCTGAAAAAAAAAAATAGTGATTATGACAGTAGAGACATGCTCAAAAAACTTAATGGTGATTTACAACCATCCATTAACCCAATTCAAGAGGATCCAACCTCTTCTGACCTTTAGGGGTACCGAGCATAAAGATGGTGCACATGCATACATTCAAGCAAATATTTAACACAAATAAAATGAATAAATCTAATCTTTGTAAATTAACAACAAAAAAGATATAGTCTGGGGGCTGGTGAGATGGCTCAGCAGGTAAAGGCACTTGTTGCCAAGCCTGACAACTAGAATGTGATACCCATGGCCCACATCATGAAAGGAGAAAACCAACTCTCCTAAGTTGTCCTCTGAATTCCACGTAGGTGTACATACACACACACACACACACACACACACACACACACACACAATTTTTCAACAAAAAGACTTCACAACTCAACATAAAAGCAAGACCATGTCAGCACACAGGAAGAAATACAGCGATCTGTAAACCAAACCGAAAGGAAGGCCCAAAAAGAATCAACTTTCCTGGCTTGGACTTCCAGCCTAAAAAACCATGAAGAAAAAAAAAAGGGGGGGGGGGTATTGTTTTAAGTAGTTACTCTGTGGTATTTTGTTACTACCACTAAGGAAGAAGAAACTAAAAAGTTCTTTGTTAGTTATTTCCCTGGTGAGAACTCAGCTGAGAAGCACACACACACCAATATGAAGAGTAACTCTCATACTGAGGGGAAAATGGTCACTATAGCAACTACAAACCAATTAGACACGAGTGCACGTGCGCGTGCCCGTGTGTGTGTCAGAGAGAGACAGAAAGCACTGGACTTTCTTGATAAGTCAGGGCAACAGACACATAAATTCCTCCTCATTTTCAATTAAAGAAATTTAGGCTTAGAGAAATTTGGTGGCTGTGGTCAACAGTTTGGAAGGGGAGCCACTTATCAAAGTTCCCCTCCCCCAACTCCTCTCAGATCTTTCCCACCTCCAATCCACCAGTAGAATTTTAAGACTTCTTAAGAAGAAGGGAAGCACAAAAGGAAAAACAAAGAACATGGATATGGAAAAGTTCTGGATTTATTATCATTTACATATATATCACTTACTGAATTCCTTAACAGTAGGGGATTTTGAGTGAAGCATTATGGCTCACTCTTGTATTATCACTATTAGAAGAAAGATGAGGTAGAAAGATTACTGTGAGTTCAAAAGCCAGCCTGAGCTACATAGTGAGTTATAGGCTAGGCTAGTGAAACCTTGTCTCACACTAACACTAAAGGGTGGAAAGAGAAGAGGACTTAAACGATATGCTTGAAAGAGGACCTATAGCACACAGAGAACACTACATACATAATACTAACAGTGACTCTTCCAGAACATCAACTTCTTATTTAACCAGTTCCTCAGTAGACTACTCTATATCCAAAGAGGAATAACTATTACTCAATTCTTCTCCATGTCTCTACTACTACTACTACTACTCACTCACTCACTCACACACACTTACACACACACACAGAACCAAAACACAACCCAATGTCTTCTCTCTCTGCCATATCTGTCTAGCTTTCATATGAGTTCTGGAGACCTGAACTCTGTTCTCACACTTGCCCATCAAGCACTGTAGTCAGAGGCATCTCTGAAGTCCCAAACTGTAAGTTTATAAGACAAATAAGGCAATAGAAGGCTAAAGAAAATGAAATTTTAAAGTGCCTTTCATCTAGTCAATGGCAAAACTTCATTGAAAATAAAAACAATCTTCCTGAGTTCAAGCACCAACATTCAAAGGGGGATAAATATCAATTATCATATCTTCTTCTCACTTGGAAAAATATTCTTCTGGGGAAAATTGATAAGAAAAGAATACATGCTGGGCCGTGGTGGCACACACCTTTAATCCCAGCACTCGAGAGGCAGCGCCAGGTGGATCATTGTGAGTTCCAGGAAAGGCGCAAAGCTACACAGAGAAACCCTGTCTCGGGGGAAAAAAAAAAAAAGAATAATGCACATTAAACTGACTTTCCCTCCAAATCTACAATCAATCTTTCCACAGGAAAACATTCCACAGGACTGGAGAGGTGACTCAATAGTTAAGAGCAGCTGCTGGCCTTTTAGAGGACCCAAGTTCAGTTCCCAGCAGCTTAAACAACTGTATATAACTCCAGTTCAAGGGGTTACAACACTGTAGTAGAATATTTTAAGGTGTGTTACTTTAGTTCATGTTGTATTTGTTTAACTCTGTGAAACTGTGTTACTGTGCCTGTGTAAAACACCTGATGGTCTAATAAAGAACTGACCAATAGCAAGGCAGGAGAAAAAAAGGCTAGTCAGGGTTGGGAGGCAGAGAGAATATATAGGAGGAGAAAACTGGGGGGAGACCTAAGATAGTAGCCAGAGAAGGAGGAGGACTCCAGGGGCAAGTCACCCAGCTACACAGCAAGCCACGGAGTAAGAGTAAGATTTACAGAAGTTAGAAAGTGGGAAAAGCCCGGAGGCAAAGGATAGACTGAATAATTTAAGATAAGGAAAGTGGGCTAGAAACTAAGCCAAGCTAAGGCCAGGCATCCATAAGTAAAAATAAGCCTCAGTGTTTGATTTGTTTGGGAGCTGGATGGTGGGCCATCAAGAAAAGACTAAAAACAAACAATAATAATACACCTTCTGACTTCCACTGGTACTAGCATAAAAACATACATACATGCAACAAATAAATAGGTCTGGGGGTGGAGGTAGTTCCATACAAAAATGGCAAAAACAAGTGAATATATTTTAGGTCTTGGGATGTTGCAGCTCAAAAAATTTTATGATATAAACCCAAGTTAATTTCCTTCTTAGAAAAAAAAATGTGGTTTTAGCTGGGCGGTAGTGGAGCATACCTTTAATTCCAGCACTCAGGAGACAGAGGCAGGAGGATCTCTGGGTTGAAGGTCAGCCTGCTCTACAGTGTTCCAGGACAGCAAGGGCTACACAGAGAAACCTTGTCTCAAAAACCCAAAAGAAAGAAAATGTTTTTAAGTTCACAACTAAGAATTTGGAAGTAATCTACCAAGTATAACAAAGTGAATACTATCTATGTAGAAGAAAGCCCAGAATAGGAAAAGCTTTAGAGTATTCCCTCAACTGAAGGATGACCTATCACACAAATTATTACTAATGACCTACATCATTTGACTAAGAAACAAAGATGGCCTTTTAAACATTCCTTTTACAAAATTTCAGTTATTTCCTCTTGGTCCTACTTCAACATTTACAATTCACCTAACTAGTGATTATTAGTGATCAACACCTGGTCAAAGGTTAAAATGATGACCATTTCATTACATTCCCCCTTTAAATGTTTTTAAAGGCATTGTACTCAGTGTTCCACATACATCATCCATCCTTAAATGCTCTAGGCTTCATGAGCTTGCCCAAAATGCTCCATTCTGCTGACCTTTATGTGAATATCCTCCCCTGAACAAATCATTAGAGTTATGCAATAAAGTGGACTGGGTCATGGCAGGTAAAAAGGGTACAGCCCCTATAAGATGCATAGTGATAGTTTCATAAAAAGTGACTAGAAGCAGAGTGTGGTTACACAAGCCTTTATCCCAGCACTCAGAAGGAAGGGGCAAGTGAATCTCTGAGTTTGAGGCCAGCATCATATACAGAGTATATTCCAGAACAGTCAGGGATACAAAGAGAGACCCTGTCTCAAAAAAAAAAAAAAAAAAAAAATTAGATTAGTCAACATTCAAATTATGCGTTGGACTCTGCAGTTGCCTGTCCATACTTGTAACTTTCAAAGGAGCTTCTTTTATTTCAAATCTTGTTTTGTTTTGTTTACTTCAAATCTTAAAAACCAACTCATGAACCAAAAATAGTGTTTATCTGTAACATCAGCGCTCAAATGGTTGAGGCAGAAGAATCAACAGTCCTAGCCCAATCTAGGCTGAACAGGGAAGCCCTGTCTCAAAAAAAATATTTTTAATATTATATATAAATAAAAATATATATACAAATATATATATGGACATACATTTAAATATATATATAAAATCTAAGTACTTATCAAAGGCCATTTACAAGTCACTATAGGATAGCCAACCCAACAAAAAACATATGTCACTATTGTTTACCCAACCACACAGCCTCCTCCCTCATACTTTGTTCCTTGTTATAGAGTCCACCTCCCATTAGGAAGCTGACTGTATACAGTATTGCTTTCCCAGCTCCGGCTATACCTACCACATGGAAACATGCCTAGTCATGGCCAAAATGAGCTGAGAGAAAAATTTATGAAGGCTTCATTCAGGAAAGGTTTATATTCCAAATGAAAGAAGTGTGTGGGTAATTATCATCTTTACTGACTATGGTTGTTAATACAAATCCTCTTTTTCTCACACCCTCTATCAATCTCTCCATAAACCCTTTCAGCTGTACCTGAAAACATGAAGAATCACTTCAACACTCACTCCTGGCGGCTATGTTTCTCTTAATAGTAGGTCTGCTTCTCCCTTTATCCTCTCACTCTCTTCTCAATAAAGCAGCTAGTATGAGCCTTCCTCCGCCCGCTCTTTTGGTGCTGGGGATTGAACCCAAGGTCTCACCTATACTAGGTAAGCACTCTGCATCACTGTAGGTGGCCCAGTCCTGAAATATGCCTTTTGGGTCACTTCTCTGCTCAAAAGTTCCCACAGGCATAACTCTTCTCACCTAAGTATAAAACAACAGGTCTCACAATGCAAGACCCTACATGACCTGACTCCATTACTTTGCTTACTTGCTTGCCCTTTATTACTGATCAGCCCTGATGCCTCTTTTCAGTTCAGTTCTATGAACTCAAGCACAAGAGCCTTTTCTCATTCACTGTTCCGTTCCCAAAATGCTAATTCCCCCATACAGCTTTTTGACTCCGCATTCTCACACTGCCTTTAAGACTCAAAAGTCTGCCGGGCGGTGGTGGCGCAGGCCTTTAATCCCAGCACTCGGGAGGCAGAGCCCGGTGGATCTCTGTGAGTTCGAGGCCAGCCTGGTCTCCAAAGTGAGTTCCAGGAAAGGAGCAAAGCTACACAGAGAAACCCTGTCTCGAAAAATCAAAAAAAAAAAGAAAAGACTCAAAAGTCATCTTACTGAGACCTCCCCAATCAGCTTATACAGCCCTTCTCATCCTGTCCACTACTTTATTTTCCCCATAATACTTAATATTTCAGACATAATAAAATGTTTACCTATGTTAATCAGTCTTTTCCCTCATCCTCATTAAAATGTAAGTTCCATGAGCTTTTTTGTTTTTCTCCTCTATTTCCCATGCTTACATTACATTATATTTTTTCATATACTATAGTGCCAAATAAATTAATCTAGCAACCATCAATAAGGTGAAAATGAAAGGACTGAGGAAGGGGGAACATATCTAAGTCCTGACAATTTCATATGCTAATGATTACACTTGTGAGGTAAATTTCTACTTGTTGAAGCCTTTTTTTAACTAAGGTTTCTGACATTTGAAGCAAGAAAGTACCTGACACAGGACCTAGGTAGGAATGTACAAGAAAATAAAGACAAGTAAAAAAGTAAACTAACGGGCTAAATAACTCAGTGTGTAATGCTTGTCTAGCATACACAAAGTCTTGAGTTCAATGCTCACCCCACCACTCAAAAAAACTATGTTGAAGGCCATAGCCCAATTGGCAGCATGCTGTCTGGCATGCAAGAAGCCCTGGGTTCTATTTCCACCCTCTGAAAAACTGGATATGGTGGTGCATGGTTATAATCACAGCCCTTGGAAAGTGGAGACAAAGACATGTTGACTGAGGAGATAGCTCAGTAGGTAGGAATCGTGCTTGCCTTGCAATCATGAGGACCTGAGCTGAATCCTTAGAACTTACATTTTAAAAAAAGGACATGGGGCTGGAGAGATGACTGAATGGCTAAGGACCTGAGTTCAGCTCTCGACACCCACATTAGGTGGCTGCTCACAACTTCCAGTTCCAGGAGATCTGAAGTTCTTCTGGCCTCAGGAATACACACACATGCAAACACAAACACACACTTTGGTGCTTACTTATTAATACCAGCACTGGAGAGGGATAGGGTAAAAGACCCCATCTCTATCCTACGCAAGAATAGGGGTTCAGCCAGGCGGTAGTGGCCCAAGCCTTTAAGCCCAGCACTAGGGAGGCAGAGGCCAGCCTGATCTACAGAGAGAGATCCAGGAAAAGCGCAAAGCTCCACAGAGAAACCCTGTCTCGAAAAACCAAAAAGAATAGGGGTTCAGACATGTGCATGCATGGTTTTTATATGAGGGCCAGGGATCTGAACTCAAATCCTCAGGCACTTACCAAATGAGCTTATGTTGGCCACTTATGTTACTATTATTGTTTTTGATTGTTATAGTGTCTTTCTCTGTAGCACCACTGGCCTGGAACCCATAATCCTCCTCTCTCAATGTCTTCAGTGCTGGGATAAGAAGTATGCACTAACCACCATACATGGTTAAGTTTTTAATTTTACACATGAAATACAAAACTCACTGAGAGTGTAATTCTATTACCCATATTCACTGTCAACAGCAAAGAAACAATACTTTACTCTGACAAGAGATCACTCCACCTAACCTCTGGAAGTCATCTTTACAGGCATTTATTTGTCCACAACAACCCAGTAAGCACTACTGTGATCCCATTTAAGACTGAGAAAAACTAAGTCATATGATCAGCTCCTTATCAAATGGCTACTAAATAGCAAGACTAGGGTACGAATCTGACTACCAATACAACATACCACAGGAAAATACTGCAGCCCACAAACATATCATTCTGCCAAAATTGAAGTGTTCTCCAAAATGCTGCTTATTCCACTTAATGACCTTTTTCTTAAAAATACATTTATTTATTGGGATTAACTACACACGTACATGTCACAGCACACATGTGGAAGTCAGTTCTCTCCTACCAGGTGGGTTTCAGAGATTAACTCAGGTTGCCAGGACTCCTGAGTCTTGGGACTGCAGGTGTGCATTCCGACACCTGGCTCATCTACCGGTATTGGGGTGGAGGGGTAAGTACTAAAGATTGAAGCAGGTCCTTGTACACATTAAGAACTCTACCACTGAGCTATATCTAAACAAGTTTTGACTGTTGCTTCACTTTTCTTTTTTTCTGTTAATGTTTCTTTCAAATCTTCTGCTTGAATATCTTTTGTTCTGTGTCATAGCTCAAAGCCCTAAGCCAAAAAGGCATAAATGTTGGGGCCTGGTTAGATGGTTCAGTGGGTATGTGCACTTACTGTGCAAATATGGGGATATGAATTCAAACCCCCAAACCCCATGCAAAAAGGTGGGCATCTCTTCTCCTTTCTTCAGCCATCCTGCACCATAAGCCTGACTCAGCTTTTTGTCACGTCTTCTTACAAGATTTTCAGAATCAAGTGATTCCTGGCCAAGAAACAAAAGCAAAATCATCCTATTCCCCAATGGATTTGAATGAAAACTGGTAATATTAGGTATAACTCCAAGAAAATCTACTGGAGGAGAATGAAGCTGGGTCTATTAAGAATTCACACATAATGGCATGACTATGGGTTTAGACTGAATCATGACCATCTATGCTACCAGGTGGAGCTAAACATTTTAAACCTCTTTAAGTTGGGGGTCTGATTTACTGTTATCTGTTCCACATGAACTAATTGGTTTTTTTCAGCAAAAAAAAATGTGAAACCTTAAAAAAAAAAAAAAAATGGACATGGCCCCACATGACTGTAACCCTAGCAAGGGGGAAGGAAACACAGGTGGACCCTGGGAGCTCCCTGACTATCCAGCCTAACTGAAGTGGCAAGCTTCAGTGAGAGAGTCTATCTAAAGGGAATAAGGCAGAGTGTGATAGTTGAAGACAAGCATGCATACCCAGCATGCTCATGTGCATCTTAACACGCACAAATAAATAAAAAGCCTTGCAAAGTAACCATTTTTGGTTAAGAGAATTTTAAATAGAAGTTTATCTTCTAGAATATACTCATATGTACAAAAAATATTCAAGGCTGTTCACTACAAAGCAATAATAAACTTAATAAACAATTAAATGATTATATTTAGATGATTAGTTAAGATGCATCTAATCAAGTTTAATCTGCTGGGATCTCATAAGCACTATTGTCCACAGATGTGTAAACTACACACCAAGAAGGCAACTTTCCTTTCCTCATCCAGTCCATTAAATCTATTAGCAGATCTTATCATTGTAGCTTCCAAACATGTAGGATCACTTCTCTCCTTCACCACCCTAACTCCACACTTAATCTACTAAAATTATTTCAACAGCCCTACTGATCTGTAAGGTTAAAATTCTCCAATAGTTTTTTATGAATCGATGACAAAAATCCCAACTCCTGGGGCTAGAGATATGGTTCAGAAGCTAAGAGCATTTGCTGCTCTTCCAGAGGATGCAAGTTCTGTTCCCAGCACACATATCAAGCAGCTAACAACGCCTGTAACTTCAACTCCAAGAGATATGACACCCTCTTCTGACCTTTGTAGGTGCCAGCACAAATGCACTGGCACTCATAGAGACATATAAATTATAAAGCTTTTAGAAAAAAGAAAAATCCCAACTTCTCATTATTCATGCAGTCACATGATCAATCAGCTCTTCATGCATGCAGTCACTGTATGATCAGCTCCTCACCATGCATACAATCACTTCATGAAAGCTAATCATTATGCACAGAGTCACTGTATGATCAGGACCCTGTGTACCTCCCAATCATGACCTCCTAAAATGCTATTAATCTTTTGTTTTTATTTTAAGAAGTGAGTGCCCCCTGAATATGACATGCCCATTCTGTTTTGTAGCCCTCACCATGAACTATGTTCTTACTAAAATTTCTCCCAACTGTACTGGAGAGATGGCTCAGATATTGAAAGAACTTACTGCTCTGGAAGACCCAAGTTCCCAGCACCCACATGGAAGCTCACAACTATCTATAACTCCATTCCAAGGGGATCCAATGACCTCTCCTGACCTCAGAGGACACTAGGCATGCAGGTGGTGCACTTACACACATGCAATCAAAACATTCACACACTTGGTCTAGCCTCAGACCCACCCCTGAAACTGCCTGGAGTGCCAGGACCCAGAGGCTGGATGGCCCAGAGAACCTAGGATAGAACCAAATATCACTGGAGGGGAAAAGAGAGACGAAAAAAAAAAAAAAAGAAGAGAAAAGAAAAAAAAAGTCAATGTAATGATGCCTAACGATAATATTCTATACTCATAGATTAGTAACTACCCCTAACTGTCATCAGAGCCTCCATCCAGTAACTGATGGAAACAGATGCAGAGAACCACAGCCAAACACTGGGCCAAGCTCAGGGAATCCTGCTGGAGAAAGGAAGGATTGTACAAGCCAGGGAGGTAAGGACATCACAAGGGAACCCACAGAAACATCTGATCTGGGCTCATAGGAGCTCAGAGTCCAGACTGACATCCAGGAAACCTGCATGGGACCAATGTAGGTCGTGTGTGTGTGTGTGTGTGTGTGTGTGTGTGTGTGTGTGTGTGTGTGTGTGAGAGAGAGAGAGAGAGAGAGAGAGAGAGAGAGAGAGAGAGAGAGAGAGAGAGAGAGAGAGAGAGAGAGAGAGCAGTTGTGTAACTTGGTCTTCTCATGGAACTCCTAACAGTAGGAGCAGGGGCTGTCCCTAACACTTTGGCTGGCCTTGGGGAACCCATTCCTCATACTGGGTTGCCTTGCCCAGCCTTAATACATTGGGAGGAGCTTAATCCTATAGCAACTTGATGTGCCATGCTTTGTTGATACCAATGGGAATCCTGCCCCTTTCTGAACAGAAACAGAGGAGTGAATGGGGTGGGAGGCAGAGGGGAAGTTTGGGGGAGGAAATGGGAGGAAAGGAAGGAGAGGAAATTGCACTTGAACTGTAAAATAAATGAATAAATTTAATTAATAAAATTTAAGAAAAGAAGGAAAAGCCAAGCAGTGGTGGTGCACACCTTTAATCCCGGCTCTTGAGAGGCAGAGGCAGGCCTGGTCTACAGAGCAAATTCCAAATTCCAGGATAGGCTCCAAAGCTACACAGAGAAACCCTGTCTCAAAAACACCAGAAAAAGGGAAGGAAGGAAGGAAGGGAGGGAGGGAGGGAGGGAGGGAGGGAGGGAGGGAGGGAGGAAGGAAGGAAGGAAGGAAGGAAGGAAGGAAGGAAGGAAGGAAGGAAAAAACATTCATACACATAAAATAATCTAAAATAAATAAAATGAAACATCTCACAGCTAGCTACCTCATCAGAAAAGACTGTTGTCATCACACAACAGATGTTTTTGACAACCTGACCCATCTCTCATATCATAAATGTTGTCAATACATTACCATATGTATTTTTGCTCATAGCACTTATCAGTATCTGAAATTAAATTTGCATCTCTCATCGGTTAAATATTTTTTCCATAAAGGTGGTGCTAGAATCTAGTGTCTAGGATAATCTAGTGGGTAAAAGAGCTTACAACATAAACAGTGTGACCTGAGTTCAATCTTTAGAAGTTATCCTCTGACTTCCACTTGCATGCCATGGCACTCAGGCACCCAAACTATCTCTGTCACATACACATACACCACTCTACTACACACACACACACACACACACACACATACACACACACACACACATACAGACACACACACACACCACTCTACTACACACACACACACACACATACACACACATACACACACACACACACACATTTATTAAATAAAATTCAAAAATCCTTGGCATAAGTGGTACTCAATTTTTTTTTTAATTTTATGTGTATGAGTGTCTAGCCTGCATGTACCCCATGTATGTGCACTGCCTGCAGAAACCAGGAGACAGCATTGGATCCCTGGAACAGAAGTTTTGAGGTGCCATGTGGGTGCTAGGAATCAAATCTAGGTCCTTTGGGAAGGCAGTGAATAAACCAATGAGCCATTTCTCCCCAGCCCTCACTGAGAGATGTTGTGGTGGTTAATGTTAACAGGATCTAGAATTACCTAAGAGATGGACTTCTGGGTATGCCAGTGAATGGTTATATTGATTATGTTAACTAACGTGAGAAGACGTGCCCATTGTGGTACCATTCTCTGGACATGTGATCCTAAACTCTCTAAAGTACAGAAAGCAAACTGAGCAGCAGGCATACATTCATTCATTCATTCATTCATTCATCCACCTCTGTTTCCTGATTGTGGGTACAACAAAACAAGATGTTGTTTAGCATCAGTGGCCCACAACTTTAATCCAGCACTCAAGAGGCAGAGTCAGGCAGATCTCTGTGAGTTCAAGCCTGGTCTACAGAGTGAGTTCCAGGACAGCCAGAGCTACATAATAAGAATCTATCTCAAAAAAACAAAACAAAACAAAAAAAAACCTAGTAGACCAAACACACATTTACCTTCTTTAATAATAGACCATTTCAATGAAAAGGAAGGGTGTCAAGAAAAGACTATTATTTTTAAAGTTGTAAGATTGTTTCAAAAAACAGAGCAAGAGAGGAATCTAGGCATCATAGCATATAAAATAATCCTAACACTGAGAAGGCTGAGAGGAGATGCCACCCTGAACTACACAGTGAATACTAGCACTGCATTGTAAGATAATATCTTACAAACAAAAAAAAACATCTAGACAATGTTGAGAAACTTCAGTTGAACAAAAGTTATAAAGTACACCTGTAATGCACAGCACTTGGGAGGAGCTCAGAGTCAACTTTGACAACATGGGACATTTTTAGGCCAGCTTCAGCAACATGAGATTATCTCAAATAAGTAAGTGAATAAGTGAATAAATACATAAATAAATAAATGAGTGAGTGAGTAAGTAAATAAATAAATGAATAAATAAATAAATGAATAATTAAAAAGGCTCTCAACAGAACCTGAGCAAAGCTTTTAAGGGTGACACATACCACCCAAAAAGGAGTAAGAATCACTGCATCGGCCGGGCGGTGGTGGCACACGCCTTTAATCCCAGCACTCGGGAAGCAGAGCCAGGCGGATCTCTGTGAGTTCGAGGCCAGCCTGGGCTACCAAGTGAGTTCCAGGAAAGACGCAAAGCTACACAGAGAAACCCTGTCTTGAAAACCCAAAAAAAAAAAAAAAGAATCACTACACCAAACCTAGTAAGTACAATGGATAATGGTGACTCTGGAGCCTTCAAATCTTGGAGAGAGGAATTTCAACTTAGTTGAGCTTGAATAAAATAACAAGGCCAGCCTGGGCTACAGAGTGAGTTCCAGGAAAGGTGCAAAGCTACACAGAGAAATCTTGTCTGGAAAACGCGCCCCCCCCCAAAAAAAAAAAATAAATAAAGCATTGTGGTGCACGCGCCTTTTGTCCCAGCACTTGAGAGGCAGGGCAAAGAAACTCTGTCCTGAAAACCAGGAGAGGGGATAGGAGGAGAGGAGAGGGCAATTACATATTGAAACCAAAAGAAACATAAGAAAATGTTATCACATATTATTTGCCTCTGCTATGAATAGTATACATAAAAATGATCTCTGTGAGCCGAGCATGGTGGCACATGCCTTTAACCCCAGCACTGGGGAGGCAGAGGCAGGAGATTCTGTGAGTTGGAGGCCAGCCTGGTCTACAAACTAAGTTCCAGGACAGCCAGAACTACACAGAGAAACCCTATCTTAGAGAAGAAAAAGATCCTGCAACTTTAACAGTTAATGTTAACTCATAAACAAAATAAAGTTGAGAATATGTCCTTACCCTGGGCAGTGTCAAAATAAAAATAGTGAAGCCCACCTTTAATTCCAGCAAATGGATTAAACTGGATGGTAGAGATGAAAGTATCTCTGTGAGTTCAAGGCCAACCTGGTCTAAGAGCACCAGGACGGCCAGGACTACATAAAGAAAGACACTGTCTCAAAAAAAATAAAAACAAAAAAATTAATGAGGAAATTTTAAATATTTTCTATGAGATAAAAAGGCTTTTTGGTTATATTTGGGCGTTATTCTTTTTTTTTTTTTTTGATGTTAGAAGTAGTTTTCTGTAGATAACAGCTGAAGAGAGTGGCTATAACATCATGTGCTATGACATTTACTATTGTTTCTTTTTAGATTTATTTTATATATTTATGAGTGTTTTGCATGCATATATGTATGTGCACCATGTGTGCCTGGGGCCATTAGAGATCAGACAATGACATCAGATTTCCTGAAACTCAAATGGTTGTGAAGGACCATATGGGTGCTGGGAATAGAACAACCAATGAGCCAGCTCTTCAGCCCTGGAATTTACTATTTCATATAATAATATTCAATTACAGCAAGTGTTCTTGCCTGCTGAGGCATCTCTCCAGCCCCAGAAGTATATACACCAACATATCTTACTCATAATTGAAATTGAGGGCTGAGATTAGTGATGAATGCCTATAATCCTAACAGCACTCAAGGAGTTGCTGCATTAAGATAAAAAATTTTGGGGCCAGCCTTGGCTAAACAGTGAGTTCAAGGCCAGCATAGGATACATGAGACCATATCTCAAAAAAAAAAAAATTAAAATTAAGACAGATCAATCATGTACCCTATCAATCTAATACCACTTGAGAAGAATACTTTCAACATCACATTCCAGGCAGGGTCGTTGTTAAATCCTACCAACCTTATCCCACAGCAGCAGTAGCATAAGAAAAATAAATAAATAAATAAATAGGTACAGATGGGGAGATGGCTCAGAGATTAAGAGCACAGGCTGCTCTTCCAGAGGACTCAAGATTCAACTCCCAGCTCACAACTGTAACTCCAGTTCCAAGTGATCTGATACCCTCACACATGCAGACATACATGCAGGCAAAACACCAATACACACAAAAATAACTTTTTAAGTAAATACTAAAATATTTAATAAACAAATAGGCACTAAGTCTCTTTTAATCCCAGCATTCAGGAGACAGAAGTAGGCAGATCTTAGTTCAAGGACAGCCTGATCTAAATAGTGAGTTCTAGGTCTGTCTACATAGAGAGACCCTGTCTCAAAAAAAAAAAAAATAAATAAATAAATAAATAAATAAAATTTTTTAAAAAAATTAAAATAAAAGGACTCCCCCGCAAAGCTCTTTCTTACAAGTTCTCCTATGGCTATGAGAATCTGCATACACGTGAGAACGTGTGTGTGTGTGTGTGTGTGTGTGTGTGTGTGTGTGTGTGTGTGTGTGTGTGTAAGTACAAGCGGGTTGAGGGGGGAGAAAATGAGAAGAAAGAGGAGGAGATAGGTCGATGGAAGCTCCATTAAAGAAAGTAGATCCGACATACGCAAGCACCTAAAAAAAGTGGACTGGATTCTCTGAAGCCCAGACCTGGAATCCTGCTACTACTACACAGCCAGCAGAGACCGCCTGCTTGGTTAACTCTTCCATAACCATGTACAGGTACCTTTCCCTCTTAATTCTAAAAAATCCAACAAGTGCAGGTTATTATTTTGTAATACTTACACTAAAGAAGTCTGTTGGAAGCCCAGGACATAAAACAAAGGGAAACAAAACACATTTTTGCATCATTTCACTTCACCAAGTTAAAACCTTACTTAGGCTAATCCTTTCAGTAAATCCATTCCAATATACTATCTATGAAGTGAGAAAGTCAAAATGATCTCTGATTTGTACCATAAATGCCCCACTAGGGCTTTACTCTGCTAAAGCAGACTCTCCCATTTAACAATGGAAGCTGTTCACGTCAAAAAAAAAAAAAGTCTAAGATGCTGCAACCTGCTTTTCTTCTTCCTCATATTTTATAGATATTTATCATGTTAAATAAAGAGTTTAGAAAAAAACCACTTTACAACAATTATCCTTCTGTTAATAAACAAGCAGTTTTTCCAACTTTCTTATCCTTAATGAAGCTGGCCAAATGTTTTTTTGCTCTGCACTGAACAAAACACCACTGCCACCAAGGAAAAAGGGGAAGGAAAAAGAAACCTGATGTCATCTGCTTTTGTTTCTCTAATAACTAATGAAAAAGCTTAAGTGATGTCTTAATCGTGGTACCAGAGAATTCTTATTTTAAAATAAAGGAATGTTTTAAAGATCTTCAACATGGGGGGAAGTGAACAGCAGATGAACTAACTAGAGATCAGGTTCTGACTTTCCACACAGACTAGGTAAATAATTGGGTTTTTGTTTGTTTATTCCAGGACACTAAAACACCCTACCACTCAGAGTCCAGACTCCTATAGACTCACTTTCCACAAAAAAAGAGTCTCTTCTGAAATGTTACAATTATCTCACAAAACTTCAGACTAATAAATCCAAGGAGTTATGATTTAAGACAAAACGAAGACAACAGACTGCTATACAGCTACTAACTGCCCTGAAAGTTGCTTATACATCAACAATAACCCTCTAGGATAAACCCAGGCTTTCTTTGAATCATATGAAAGAAAACCACTGCAAAAACAGATCAATTTTTTTATTATGAAAAATAATTAATGTCACTCCAAAGAAACATCTACAATGAAGTTTTCTTAAATGTGTTCAGAAGGCACAATGCAAAACTTGATACTCCTTGTTTCCATGTAACATAATCATTCTCAAATATAAATAAAATTCTACAAGTTTGAATCAGATTTTTGTCCTTGTTAAATTAAATTTACACTAGTCATTTAGAAAAAGTATATTTGGTACAAAGGTTTACCAAAAAGGCTTTAATAAAAACAGGGACTGGTGGCCAAGTGTGGTTGCATACACCTTTAATCCTAGAGCTTAGAAGGAGAGGCCAGTCAATCTCTGGGTTCAAGACCAGCCAGGTTCTACAAAGGGAGTTAGTTATGCTGTGGCCATATAGTAAAATCATATCACCCTCAGAAAATAAAATACAATAAGCACCAACACACATCACTTAGTCTGGAGAGATGGCATAGTGATTAAGAGTGATTCCTGCTCTTCTTCCAGAAGACCAGAATTGGGTTCCCAGAACCCACACTGAGAGGCTCAACCACCTGTAACTCCAGTTCCAGGCATCCAAGACCCTCTTGTGGCCTCCATAGGCACTCTAACATGTGTAGCATATTCATATTCCCCCTCCCTGGTCTCTGTTTCCCGCCCCCCTCTCAGGTTTTAATAAGAATAACACACACGGGAGCCAAAGAAATGGCACATCCGATAACGGGGCCTGCTGTCAAAGCCTGATAAACCAAGCTGTGTGCCTGGGTCTCACTCGGTAGAAAGGGAGAGAACCAACTCCTTTAAGCTGTCTTGACCTCCATACAAATACCCATATACAATTAATAAAGAAAGAAAGAAAATTTTAAAATAATGTATTGGCAAAAAACTCTTACATTAATGGACTTCCTCACACAATCACTTTGGTTTTACGCCCTTCCCTATGGCACAAATTAAGATGCTGCATGAGGGCGTATTTAACAAACCAGAATCTTGTCAGCATCAAGCACTAAGTACTACTGAATTTCACTGACTTCTCATTTCTCATTCACTCCATGGTTCCCTTCTCTTTCCCCTAACAAACATCCCTAAAATTCTAAATGTCACCTACAGAAAAAAAATACAGACATCTTTATGAAGATAAATAAAATTAAATAGTTTGTGGAAGCTTGGGGCTGTATCTGGTTAGCAGCTGGAAACAGAAATGAAAGAAAAGATGAGTTACAGAAAAGCAGGACATGAGTAACAGAAGCAGTAAACAAACAGCTTGTTTATTTGTGACTTTCCAATCATTGAGTCATTTTTCATTAACAGCATAAAATTAAAAGTTGGCCAGTGAGGCAGTTCAGCAAGTAAAGGTACCTATTGCCAAGACTGAAGACTTCAATTTGATCCCTGAAACCCAAATAAATGAAGGAAAGAACCAATTACATCAAGTTGTCCTCTGACCTCTGCACGTCCCCAATAAATAAATCTTAAAAAAATTAAAGTTAAATATATATATATATATATATATATATATATATATATATATATAGAGAGAGAGAGAGAGAGAGAGAGAGAGAGAGAGAGAGAGAGAGAGCCTAAAGTTGCCAAGTAAGGCAGTTTATAACTATAATCTCATCATTAGAAAAGTAAAGGCACGCAGATCTTTGAGTTTCAGGCCTGTAGGTGTTATATTGTGAGGTCCTGTCTTTAAAAAGCTTAAAATAATAAGAAAAAGCATTTCTTGCCGGGCGGTGGTGGCGCACACCTTTAATCCTAGCACTCGGGAGGCAGAGCCAGGCGGATCTCTGTGAGTTTGAGGCCAGCCTGGGCTACCAAGTGAGCTCCAGGAAAGTCGCAAAGCTAAGCAGAGAAACCCTGTCTTGAAAAACCAAAAAAAAAAAAAAAGGAAAGGAAGAAAGAAAAAGAAAAAGCATTTCTCAATTAACTAGAAATTTGTATTCATAAAACAATATAGGCAAATTGCCACTATTGTTGTTTGTCCGCCAGATCTAGACAGACTCTATTGCTAAAGATACCACATGCTCTAGTTGAAGGATATTTTCATAAAAAAGAATAATAATAAGCTAGAACTAAGATGAAAATTTCTTTTCTGCAGGATACAAACTACTAAGGAAGCACTATCACTAAGCCTTAACTCAGCAGTGACACACCCGCATGCTACACTACTATCCAGGTAGTTAAGATGTACCCATTAGCACGGAGGTAACCAAATGTTTTCTCATTGGATTTGAGGCCTGTTCCACATCTAACAGTGTAACCTAAAACCCATGATGGAGGAGATTATA
Source organism: Peromyscus leucopus (assembly GCF_004664715.2). Lineage (NCBI taxonomy): Eukaryota > Metazoa > Chordata > Mammalia > Rodentia > Cricetidae > Peromyscus > Peromyscus leucopus. The sequence goes on from NC_051065.1 coordinate 62,541,187, forward strand.
GGCCCTAATTGGAGAAGTCACTAATTGTTTTGCTAAATGGACATGTTATATCCATCAAAAAGTCCCCTAAACATTTATGGGGGCTTTTTTGTTTGTTTTTCAGTTCGGTTCGTTTTTTTTCAGACAGGGTTTCTCTGTGTAGCTTTGGCTCTATCCTGGAATTAGCTCTGTAGACCAGGCTGGCCTCAAACTCAGAGATTCTCCTGCCTCTGCCTCCAGAGTGCTGGGATTGAAGGCAGATGCCACCACTGCCTGGCTAAACATTTGTTTATACCCATAAATTAATGATGCTATCAGCTTTTGTCAGAGAAAGCTTTTTGCAGCGACAGTGGTAACTGCTGAGACTCATAAGTGTTCAAGGTGCAGAGGATAAACAACTGAATATAACATATATGTGACATCTATAACATCCCACCCCCACCCCCACACAAGTTCAAGGAATGTCACCAAAGAGAGCAGAAATAGCCAGTAGAGGGGGTAGATTATGGAACATTATCTTTCCAGCATGGCACAGCAGTTGTACTCACATCAGCTGTGTTAACTGAACAAGACATGCAGAAGACTGGGGCCCGGTCAACACCCTGCCACAGAGGTAAGAAAAGTGCATGATGTACACCCCTGTCCAGTGGTCAATAGTTAATAGCTGCTTGGGGGCAAGGGAGGGGTGTTAGAAAGACTTTCTTTAGTGGTATAGCTCTACATTCACTCTCTTGTAAACAACTCTAATGAGCTACTAAAAAAAAGATATGAAAGTGAAGAGGGACTAATTAGGAAGAAGGTGGGGAAAAGTACAATGAGAAAAAAGGGGATAGTGAGTATATATGCTCAAAATGTTATATAGATGAAAATGTGAATGAAATTGGGCATGGTGGCACACACCTTTAACCCAGCACTAGAGAGGCAGAGGCAGGTGGATCTCTGTGACTTTGAGTCCAGTCTGGTCTATATAGTGAGTTCCAGGTCAGCCAGGACTACACAGAGAAGGCCTGCTATCCGATACTAAACCAAACCCACCATAAATGCCAAGGCATACTCTTACCACTGGGCTATCTCTGCTGCCCCCCAACCCCACCCCACCCAAAAATATTTTGAGTCAGGTTCTCGTTTCCCAAACTGGCCTTGAACTAACTCATTATGTAGTGCAGGCTAGTCACAAACATATGGTCCTCCTGCTTCCACCTCTGCTCTTCCAGAGGACCTGGTTTCAATTTCCAGCACCCTCAACAGCTCATAATTGTCTGTAACTCCGATCCCAGAGAATCCAACAGCCTCTTCTTGCCTCCAGGGACACCAGGGGAGCATGTGGTACACAGACATATATTCAGGCAATAAGACATTCAAACAAATCACCTATACACATGAAAATAAAATAAAAATGTTGGAATCAAGAGGTGTGGCAGTGCACACTTTAAAACCAGCACTCTGGAGGCAGAGGCAGGCAGATCTCTGTTAGTTCAAGGCCAGCAGGGTCTATAAAGTAAATTCCAGACCTGCCAGGGCTACACAGTGAGACCCTATCATAAAAAAAAAAGAAAAAGAAAAACAGAAAAAGCAAGTTTACACAAACAAGTAAATAAATGAGAAAATTAAATCACAATATAATCCTAAATTGAGCTCACCCTTTAAAAAAGGAAAACACTATTTTAACTGAAGTTCAGATCATTCCATACTCTCACCGGTTATCCCCAGAGACCTTGAAGGAGGTAGCCAATATTTGACACCATCCTCTAAATAACAGGGTAGGGAAAAAAACCTACCCTGATCTGGATTAGGATCAGCAAATATTAGGATTGGGAAATACAATGAGATCACATAGACCTTTGATAAGAAACTCTGGTAATAAGGAAAGCCTAAACAATTCTCTTAAAACTATCAATAAATTCTTTGCTTTGATTATTTCCCAACAGCAGTAAGAGTCAGCAGTAAGATCACAAGACACTTGGTAGCACACAGATCACTAACAATGTCAGCCGTCTCAACAGCTCATGCCTATCCAGGAAGAAAAGGAGATAAGGAACTCAACAGAAAGGATGGGCAGGTAAGATGGCTCAGCAGGGACAGAAAGGCTTGCCATCAAGCCTTATGACCTATGTTCAATCCTTTCAACTCCCAGGAGCCACGTGATGGAAAAGAACCAACTCCCCCAGATGTCCTCTGACCACACAGGTCTTGTGCATACAGGGGCAAATAGGCATGCACACACTCAATAAAATAAATGCAAAAAATATATTATTTGTTGTTGTTTCCAGACAAGGTTTCTCTGTGTAACAGCCCTGGCTGTCATCGAACTTGCTCTGGAGACCAGGCTGGCCTCAAACTCACAGAGATCTGCCTGCATCTGCCTCCTGAGTGCTGGGATTAAAGGCATGTGCCACCATGTCCAGGGAGAAAAAAATATTTTAAAGAAAAAAAAAAAAAAAAAAAAAGCCAAGCATGGTGGTGCAGGCCTTTAATCCCATTACAAGCACATGGAGGTTAAAGCTGGCAGATCTCTGTGAGTTCAAGGACAGCCAGGGCTACATAAAGAGACTCGGTCTCAAAAAAAAGGGTGGGGGGAGAAGGGGAGACTAACTATAGGAGTAAAAAGGGCTAAAGACCCTAGTAAGTGGACAATATAGAAAATACATAAGCAAAATAAGAGCAATGCAGTCAAAAGATAAAAAAGGGAACAAAAGATAAATAAGCCAACTTGTGGGAGAAATCTACACTTCACCAACCTTTTTAAAAGGCAACCACAAAACATACCCAAAATCTTTCTAATTACTAGCATAGTGTTGAAAATGCGGTCACCATGTAGAAGCTCACCATCTGATAAGGGTCCTAGTCTACTTCAGAGTGTCTGTTCCAGGTCTCAATACACTGGAGCACACAGCTTTTGAAAGTGCATTCCTTTAAGTCACATTTTTAGAATTTTATTATCATTGTGTATGTGCGTAATGTGTGTCTGTGTGGAGTTGGTTCTTTCCTTCCACCTTTATGTGGATTCCAGAGATCAAACTTAGGTTTCCAGGCTTAAATCACTAGACAAGTACCTTTCCACAGAGCCATCTCAATAACCCCTTTGATATTTTATTATTATTATTATTATTATTATTATTATTATTATTATTATTTGGGGGGAAGGGTGGGTGGTGTGTGTATGATGTGTGAGTTTACATGCCACGAGCATGTGTGGTCAGAGAAAACATCCAAGAATCAGTTTGTTTCTTAAACACTATGGGTTCCTGTTGGGGAATATTACTTTAAAGTGTTACTTTTGTTTATGTTGCATTTGTTTAACTCTAGGAAGCTGTGTTCCTTTACCTGTCTAAAACATCTGATGGTCTAATAAAGAACTGAATGGCCAATAGCAAGGCAGGAGAAAGGATAGGCAGGGCTGGCAGGCAGAGAGGATAAATAGAGGAAGAAGGAAAGAGGGCAGAGAACTTCAGGGGCCAGCCACCCAGCTACACAGCCAGAGATGGAGTAAAGAAAGAAAAGGTATACAGGAATAGAGAAAGATAAAAGCCCTGAAGCCAAAGATAGAATAATTTAAAGTTAAGAAGAAAAGCTGGCTGCTTAATGGAGGATGGAAAAAACATGTTTGTTATTATGGAAAAGCATGCTAGTTTTTGATGTATAAAGATGGCTGGAGCTAAAAAAAGAAAAGAAAAGAAAGTTGACAATTTTAGACTAAAAAAAAAAAAAGAGTGGTGTTGAGATTTTGAACATCACCCAGACAAGTCATCAAAATCCTTATAAAAAAAAGAAAGAAAGAAAGAAAGAAAGGAAGGAAGGAAGGAAGGAAGGAAGGAAGGAAGGAAGGAAGGAAGGAAGGAAGGAAGAAAAGCTGGCAAGCTGGGCAGCAGTGGCACAGGCCTTTAACCCCAGGGCTCAGGAGGCAGAGCCAGGTGAATCTCTGAGTTTGAGGCCTGTCTACAAAGCAGGTTCCAGGACAGGCACCAAAACTACATGGAGAAACCCCGTCTCAAAAAAAAAGAAAGAGAGAGAGAGAGAGAGAGAGAGAGAGAGAGAGAGAGAAAAGAAAAGCTGACAAGAACAAATCAAACTAAGGCATTTATAAATAAGAATAAGCCTCTGTCTGTGATTTATTTGGGAGCTAGATGGCGGGCCCCTCTAAGAGTAAAAGAACCAAAAGAGGAAGAGTGAAAAAACCAACAACAGGTTCCAAGGATCAAACACCAATTGTCAGGAACAAGCACTTTTACCCAATGAACCATCTTCTCACCTGTATATATATATATATATCCCAAGACAGGGTCTCACTATGTAGGCCTGGTTGCCTGGAACTCACTATGTAGAACAGACTGACCTGAAACTCAGAAGATCTTTGCCTTTGCCTCCTGAATGCTGGGATTACAGGTATGCACCACTATGCCCGGCTAAGTATGTTCTTAATTACATTTAAGGTTCTGATGTTTGTGAAATTTTACTTAATAAATTTTAAGTACCTCATCTCTATTCACTTTCAATATGCTTTCCTGGATACAACAGTAAAACATACTATGGATATCCATCACCCACAGTCTTTTGAAATAGGGTTAACACTTATAAAAGAATGTCTTCCTTTGAGCATCATCTACTGAGTGTTTTCCTAGGGGGGAAAAAAGTAATAACACTTTGAGGAAAAGCAACCTCCATCACCCGTACATCCAACATGTATCTCATTCAGAACACTGATTTTAGAGGAAATTTTCTTACTCCGAGGGCTATGAGGCCTTTCAAAGTCTTTGGAAATGCTTGGAGAAGGATCACTGACCCCTCTCCCTTGAACTGTAGAAAAGGTATATACCTAGATTATTTATACATTCTTCCTTGGAAAGAGATGATATACCAAGGAGACCTGTAACCCAAAAAACAATAGGAGTCAAATTAACTGAACACAAACTGTGGTGACAAGATTCAAATCAAGCAATTTTTTTCTCTAAGCCTGTTGCTCTACTCTGGCCTATTCAAGGCTAATAAACAGATGGATTGCTTACTGTATATCAGTCACTGTCCTAATTACATACCACAATTCCAATCCTATGACAGGTGCTACTATTATTCTACTTAGCAGATAAAACAATTGAAACACAAAGAAGTCATTTGGCCAAGATCAACACAGAATATCTGTCTGAAAAATGTAAAGCTTCTCAAAGCAAAATGTGGCCATCTGCTTGTATACACACTTCCTACTTTTACTAACTAATGTTCTTTCTACTTAATGCTCACCTTAATGAGAGAGAATAATCAAGTGACTATAATCAAAAATTCATCTTCACACACACAGTGACTCAAATTTGTAAACCTAGCATACACTAAGTTCCACACCAATCTGAGCATAGTAAGATCCTACCTAAAAGTTTATTAATTAATTTTTTTAAAAGTTCATCTTTGCTAGTCCGACAACTACTAATACATAAAACTAAAATAATTTTGTTGGTGGTGCTGTCATTTTTAAAGTGCTGGGGATTAAACACAGGGCCTTTCACATGCTAGGCAAACACTAGCACTGAGCTAAATTCCCAGCCCATTAGATAGATAGATAGATAGATAGATAGATAGATAGATAGATAGATAGATAGATATTCAGCTTGGGATTTCTCCAATCCCCAGCTCTACTGCCCATTACTAAGAATAAAACCAACATGAATGCAAGGCAAATACTGTATCACTGAGCTATCTCTTCTGCCCCTTAAATTTTTTTTTTTTTTTTCTATTTTGAGGCAGGTTTCCCAAACTGGCCTTGAACTCACTGTAATACAGGCTAGTCATGAATGTGTATGGTCCTCCTGCTTCCATCTCTCAAGTCCCTGGGAGTTGAGGCCTTTATCAGTCTTTTGAAGTAGGACAATACTAAATTGAGCCTGGCAATGATGGCACATGCCTTTAATCACAACACTGGGAAGGTAGGGGAAGGTTTGAGTTTGAGGCCAGCCTGGTTACAGAGGAATTCCAGGACAGCCAGGGGGCTACAAAGAGAAACCCTGTCTGAAAAAAACAACTACAACAAAAAAAAAGAATAGTCTAGATTGGTTTGGGTTTTTTTAAATTAAGCATCTAGATGGGTACACACACCTTTAATCCCAGCACTGGATGGCAGATTAAGGGAGATTGTAAATTCAATCCAGCCTGGCCTACAGATCAAGTTCCAGGACAGCCAAGGTTACAGAGAAAATCTGTCTTGAAAACTCAAAAATGAATAAGTTAATTAACTTAATTAAACATCTAGTAAGTCTACAGAACTAACTGCACTAAGTAGGTTTAATAAATAAACAAGATTCATAAGACAAACAAGTATAATTTCTATATACTAGCAAAACTTTATGAATTTTTCTTCTTTTCTTTTTTTGGTTTTTCAGGACAAGGTTTCTCCGTGTTTTTTTTGGTTCTCGCTCTGTAGACCAGGCTGGCCTTGAACTCACAGATCCACCTGGCTCTGCTTCCCGAGTGCAGGGATTAAAGGCATGTGCCACTGCCAGCTGCCCAGCTCACTTTATGAATTTTAAAAAGAATAAGAAGCTGGGCATGGTGGCAAACAATTTTAGTCCCAGTGTTCCAGAGGTAGAGGATAGTAGATCTCTTTGAGTTGGAGGTCAGCCTGAGACCAGGTTACTTACTACCATAGTAAGTTTCAAGATAGCCATTGTTATGTAGACACCCTGTCTCAAAAAAAGAAAAGAAAAGAAAAGAAAAGAAAAGAAAGAAAAAAGAAAGAAAGAAAGAAAGAAAGAAAGAAAGAAAGAAAGAAAGAAAGAAAGAAAGAAAGAAAGAAAGAAAGAAGAAAGAAAGAAAGAAAGAAAGAAGAGAGAGGGGAGGGAGGGAGGGAGGGAGGGAGGGAGGGAGGGAGGGAGGGAGGAAGGAAGGAAGGAAGGAAGGAAGGAAGGAAGGAAGGAAGGAAGGAAAGAAAGAAAGAAAGAAAGAAAGAAAGAAAGAAAGAAAGAAAGAAAGAAAGAAAGAAAGAAAGAAAGAAAGAAAGAAAGAAAGAAAGAGAGAGAGAAAGCCTTCAGAGGGCTGGAGAAATGGCTCAGTGGTTAAGAGTGGCTGCTCTTCCAGAGGACCAGGGTTTGTGATCCCCAGCATCTACAGGCAACTCCCAATTGTCTATAACTCCATTTCCAGGAGACACCTTCTGGCCTCCACAACTATCAGGCAGGTACATGGTGCAGAGATATACAGGCAGGAAAAATACTCATGCACATGAAATAAAATAATTTTTTTTAAAAAAAATAGTACAAGAATTGAACCTGAAAAATTATAAGAAATTTAAAATTATTTACACTGTGTTGGGGACATAAAGCATTTATGTAGCAATCAATCCTGAGGCCCTGGTTATAATCCCCAGCACCATCTCTTTTAAAAAAAAAGAGAGAGAAGAGCCACATACAATGAGGGCCAACCCAGTGGTGCACCCCTTTAATCCCGGCAGAGCAAGGCATGCAGAACTCTATGCTTTCAAGACCAGCCAGGGTTACATAGTGACCAAAAAAACAAAAACAAAAAACAAACAAATGAAAACTCTTTTTGTTTGTTTATTCTGTTTTTCAAGGCAGGGTTTCTCTGTGTAGTTCTCCATATCCTAGGGTTTCTCTGTGTGGTTTTCCATATCCTGGAACTCACGCAGTGTAAACCAGGCTGGCCTCGAACTCAGAGATCCACCTGCCTTTAGGCGTGTGCCACCACTGCCCCACATGAAAACTATTTCTAACAGAGGTGACACCTGGGGGAGAAGCGGTTATCACATTCTTCCAATGGTATAGCAGCTGATAAACTGCCCATAGCCAAAAATAAGGCCCCCACCCACAGTCCTGCCAGCAGTTCTGATTACTTTTTGTTGCCCCAGGACATGGAATAGAAAGAGGATTTCTTAAGAAGGTGAACAGGAAAAGGGAATGAGGGGTGAAATTAACCAGAAGTCATTTATATACATGTATGACGCTGTTGGGGGGCGGGGGGAAGACACGACAAAAGTTACTTTAATTGAGAGGCTTTTTTTTTCTGTGCTAGAATCAAGGCAAGCCCCCCATACCTGCTAAGCAAAGACCCCTCAATGAGCATCAGAATCACGAGTTGTGGTTTTACTGCCTCTACCGAGGTTGCTTTCCTAACACACAGGTTTCTCCTGTTTAACACTGTCAATGGCTCCATACTGTCCATGGCAAAAAAAAATATGAAGGCCCCAATTTGCTTTCTTCCTCCTCCTTCCACAAGCAGGAGTTTATTTAAAAGCCAAGGCCATGGTTAGATATACATGTCCTTGCAACTACAGCAGTGTCTTCACCTGTAAAACTGGGTCTCACAATTCTGTCCTAAGTGGTTAAGTATCAAATGAGGTGACTTCCAGAAAACACAAGTACATGGTACCAGCCAAGTACCAGCTTCTCACTTGCACACATGTACCTTACCTGGTTCTCTTTCAGCAATGTATTTTCATTCAAGACTTCCTAAAGCCAGGTATAGTAGTAGGTCATGTCTGTAGTCCCAGCATTCTAGAAGATGAGTCAGGAGAATTGCCTCAAGTTCCAGGCCAGGCTGGGCTACAGTGTGAGACCCAGAAATAAGTAGCACACAACAGCACTCAGGAAGCTGAGGCAGATGCTTCTCTGTGAGCTGCAGTCCAGCCTAGTCTACATTGTTAGTTCCAAGACAGCCAAGGCTACATAGAAAAAGACCCTCTCTCAAAGGGGGGAAAAAAAGAAAGGAAGGAAAAAGGGAAGTAAAAAAGTAAGGAAGGAAGGAATTAAAAGTGCAGAAGTCATATGGCTCAGCAGTTAAGAGCAAAGCTGCTTTCTCCAAGAGTCTTGTGAATCATTTTGCATTAACTGGCACTGAACTTCCACAGTATGAGGAAGATCAGGAATTTTATCATATACTGCCTCTCCTAGTATACAGTACTTCTTAGTTGACTTTGCCCATTATCTTCCCAGGGTGATTAACAAAACAAAGCAAGTGGGGGGGTGGGCTGGGGGAAGGGGAGAGGGCCAGGAGGGGGGAGAACAAGGGAATCCGTGGCTGATATGTAGAACTGAATGGTATTGTAAAATAAAAAAGGGAAAAAAATTTAAAAAAAAAAAAAAAGCAAGTAAACTCAGCCGAGAGTAACACATATGCTTCAGGAACATACTTAGGAAAAATAAGAAAAGCAGCACAGAAGCCCTGCCTGGCCTGGGGTCACTATGTAGAACAGACTACCCTCAAACTTGCAGCAATCCTCCTCCCACTTTTGCCTCTGGAGTGCTGGGAATACAGACCAGTGGCACCACACTAGGGGGTGGATCTCAGTCACCTATATTTTCGCTATAATACACAGCAATTATAATATTTAACCCTTTCCTTCCATGTTGGGGGGAGGGAGGACATGAATCTCAATAATAGTCAAAACCAAGGTTTACAAGATGGCTCAGCAGAAAAAAGCACTTGCTGCCAAGCCTGATGACATGAGTTTGATACTTGGGACTCACATGGTGGAAGGAAAGAACCAATGCCCACAGGTTGGTTCCTGTCCTACCACACACATGCTGTAGAACACATACATCAAGACATGCACAATAAATAAAATTGCCAGGCAGTGATGTTGACCACCTTTAATCCCAGCACTCAGGAGACAGGCAAATGGATCTCTGAGAGTTCCAGGACAGTCAGGACTATATTGAGAAACCCTGTCTCAAAAAAAATCAAAATAATAAATAAATAAATAAATAAATAAATAAATAAATAAATAAATAAATATACACACATTAAATAGATAATTTATTGCAGTTCTGGCTTCTCTTAAGCTGTCCTGGCCATGTCACCACTATAATTATATTCAAATTACATGTATGTATAAGTTGAAACATGGAACGCTTTTAAAATATTTTTCTAATGTATTTTTTATGTGTCAGTATTTTACCTTCATGTATGTATGTGTACCACATGCATGCCTGGTACTCATAAAGGTCAGAGAAGGACACTAGATACCATGGAGCTGGAGTTATGGATGGCTGTAAGCCACCCTGTCAGGGATAGTAATCAAATGGTGCACACAGATTTTTTTTGAGACAGTATTTCAATGTAGATCAGGCTGGCATTGAACTCAGAGATCCTCCTGCCTATACCTCCTGAGTGCCAGCCAGACCACAACACCCAGCCCAAGACGGCATTTTAAAGGGTAATATTGGTCTATGATCTCCTCCATTCTGCTTCACAGGACACAGATGTAATGACTGGAGCTCTAGGAGCCATCATGGAATCTTAATGCAGATGACATACCCTAGAAACACAAAGGAGGCAAATCACTGAGTGACTCTACAGTGCAAAGGTACCATACCAACTTATCTCCTATCCTGAAGAATTTGATGTGAAAGAGAAATACACACCCAGTCCAAGTCTGTATTATTCTAGAGTTTCTATTTTTTTTAAACATTTATTTATTTATGATGTATACAGTGAGTCTCATTGTAGATGGCTGTGAGTCATCATGTGGTTGCTGGGAATTGAACTCAGGACCTCTGGAAGAACAGCCAGTGCTCTTAACCTCTGAGCCATCTCTCCAGCCCCTAGAGTTTCTATTTTAAAAGGGGAGGCAGGTAGAAAGACAAATGGGAATGATGGCACACATCTTTAATCCCAGCACTCAGGTGGCAGGGACAGGTAGGTGGATCTCTGTGAGTTCAAGGTCACCCTTGTCTACAGAGGCAGGGATTGAGAGGAGGACCCAGTCCTTACACATCCTGTTGTTGGCAACAGAACCTAGGTCTCCCAACAAAGTACAAATGTTTCACTACATATAAGGTGTACTCACTCATAGGTGGATTCTAGATATAAAATAAAGAACAATCAGACTACAACCCATAGAACCATAGAGGCTATATATATAGCCTGGAGGTCCCTAGGACGACTGTGGCTTATAATAAATTTCAGTTTTACTCAACTATTGAAAAAAAATAGCCAAATGAATGGAAACACATGAACTATGAACCAAAGGCTGAGGGGCCCCCAGCTGGATCAGGCCCTCTGAATAGGTGAGACAGTTGATTGGCTTGATCAGTTTGGGAGGCAACTAGGCAGTGGGACCAAGTCCTATGCTCATTGCATGAGTTGGCTGTTTGAAACCTGGAGCTTATGCAGGGACACTTGGCTCAGTCTGGGAGGAAGGGACTGGACCTGCCTGGTCTGAGTCTACCAGGTTGATCGCAGTCCTCGGGGGAGGACTTGTCCTGGAGGAGGTGGGAATGGAGGGTAGGCTGGGGGTAAGGGGAGGGGGTGGGAGGGGGGAGAACAGGGGAACCCATGGCTGATATGTAGAACTGAATGGTATTGTAAAATAATATATATATAAAAAGAAGTACATAAGTCAAACTTTTTTGGGCATTCATAATTCTTTTATCTACTAGGTATTATCTAGTTACAGACCAATCTATAGTCATATAACTACATTTGAAAGGAGGCAGTTTGAGACACTCTCTCCAGTATCCAAGGCTAGCCTCCCACATACTCAATCAAGGATGACCTTGAACTTGGGATTCACCTGCCTCCATCTCCCCCAGGATTGAGATAACAGGCACTGTGGATCAAACACAGGACTTCATGCATGTTAGGCAAGCACTCTATTAACCAACCTACATCACAGTCTTGATAACAGCATTATTTAAATATTAAACTCCTCAATAATAATCCATCTCTATATCAAAACACCTTAGAGAAAGAAGGGCCAAAGGTAGCAGGAAGCCTCATTTAACTATACCAGTAAAAGAATCTTGAAAACAGTAGTTATCATTTATATGATGCATACTATGTTCTTAAGAGTTCCTTAACTTATAAACTCATCTCCTTTCATTATTATTATTATTATTATTATTATTATTATTTGGTTTTGACAGGGTTTCCCTGTAGCTTTTGAGTCTGTCCTGGACTAGCTCTGTAGACCAGGCTGGCCTCGAACTCACAGAGATCCGCCTGGCTCTGCCTCCCCATTATTTTTAATGACATTTGTGTGTATACTTTTTTATTTGTATGTATGTGTGTGTACATCCCAAGGTGCATGTGTAGAGGTTTCTTCCCTTTTTACCAGACCCAGACTTGGTGCTAAGCACTTTTACCAACTGAGCCATCTTACTAGCCTAGTGTTCATTATCACTATTATTTGTTGCTTCAAACACACCACCATATTTATTCATGATTTCGCAATCTTGGCTGGGTTCAGTGGGGTGGCACCTCTGCTACTCTTACCAGTGGTTGCTTTTGTGCTCCACTCAACCAAAAAGTCAACTAGGACTTGAACCCTGCTGAGACTCAGGAATAGAACCTATGCCGCCTCTCCACAGACTCTTCCAGCTCCTAGCACTGCAATCACTTAAGACTCCCAAAGCCCAGCCAGGTGGTGGTTGCCCACACCTTTAATCCCAGCACTCAGGAGGCAGAGGCCAACTTGGTCCACAGACCTTGTTCCAGTACAGCCACCACTACAGAGAAAATCCCGTCTTGGAAAAAAGGGAAAAAAAAAATTCTTAAAATACAAAAGAGAAAGCTGCACCCAAACCTAGTCAGTGTCATTACTGCTGCCAAACGGGACTAGACAAGACATACAGACTGACTTAAGTAAGTACAGCCCAATGAGGGTCCTGAAAACAGCAGACACCATCTCTTCCTTTAGTACTATACAGCTAACACCTTGATGTGTACATAACCCCCACATACTTTAAGGCCTCTGTGTCTAGACAAGTTAAATATTCTTTTTTGTATGTTTGTTTCTCAAGACAGGATTTCTCTATTTAACAGCCCTGGTTGTCCTGGAACCAGGCTGGCCTAAGCTTACAGAGATCCACCTGCCTCTGTCCAAGTGCTAGGACTAAAGGAATGAGCTACCACACTCAGCTCAGATTAAATATTCTTGAAAGTTTCACCTAGCCTTGGTGGTACTACACACCTTTAATCTCAGTGCTAAGGAAGCAAAAGCAAGGAAATCTCTATGAGTTTGAGACCAGCCTGCTCTACATACTGAGTTCCAGGACAGCCAGGTTTACATAGACCTTGTCAATAATAATAATAATAATAATAATAATAATAATGCCTCACCTAATTTCAATATGCAATGATGATAAATACATGAGTCTGATAGGAGAAAAACATGGCCACCCTAACCAAAAACCTCAACTCTGGTAGCACTGTCTAATTATGAAGCCTTAAGATTTTATGTGGTAATTTTTGTACATAATTTGATACTTATATCAAATATGAAATATATTAGAATCTCAAAGCTATGTGCTGAGATGTAGCTCAATGCCACAGTGCTTGTCTAGCATGAAATAATGCTCAGGGTTCAATCTGTAGCATAGGAAAAAAAATCCCAAATATCAGGAAACAGAAGAAATTTTTTTTGCCATATTTTTTGCTAGGCTCCACTAAAGAATGTGATTAAGAACAAAACCATATGGACTACAATGACAATCAACTACTTTACTTCTAATGTAATAGGTTACAGTTAAACTCAGAAAACAAACATTACCAAATATGAAATATGTAAGAAATGGAGCCAGCAAGATGGCTCAGCACATAAAGGTGCTTGCAGCTCAGGCTTGAGTTCAGTTCCCAGAACACATGTAAAGGCAGAGAAAAAACATCTTCACAAAGTTGTCTTCTGCTTTCCACATGCATACCATGCATAAGGATGGCTAGATGCAAAAGCATGTCTGCCCAGACATCATCAGACATGCATGTACACAGACACACACAGACACACACACACACACACACACACACAAATAATTAAAGTTTAAAAAGAAAAAGATGTTCTGAGCATGGTGGTGCAGACCTTCAATCCCAGCACTCTGGAGGCAGAGGCTCAAGGCCAGCCTAGTCTACATAGTGAGTTTCAGGGCTACACAGTGAGACCCTGTCTAAAAGAAAAAAAAAGAAAGAAAAACAAAAGAAAATGGTAGAAAATAATGGGGAGTGAACATGATCAAAATACATCATTATCAAACTTGAAAAAATAAATTTAAAAGAATTATCTCTTGCAGGACCTTAAACACACTAGATAAACTTTCTTTTACTGGCCTACATCCTTAGTACAAGAAATCATTTAATACTACCTTGTAAGTCTCATTTAGAAAAGCTTATTAAAATCCTGATCAGAGTTACATTAAAAAATTCCACAATACTGACATTTATAGGTTTGGGTAATGAAAAATTTTAAAATCATTTTGTCATAACATTACTATACACAGAGCTTTCCTAGGGAGTTACTGTCCTTTGTAATGAAAAAATTTCAGTAAAAATCCTGCTTTGAAGGCCGGGCGGTGGTGGCCCACGCCTTTAATCCCAGCACTCAGGAGGCAGAGCCAGGCGGATCTCTGTGAGTTCGAGGCCAGCCTGGGCTACCAAGTGAGTTCCAGGAAAAGGCACAAAGCTACACAGAGAAACCCTGTCTCGAGAAAAAAAAAAAAAAAAAAAAAAAAAATCCTGCTTTGAGCCTGACCTGATGGGCACATGCCTTTAATTCCAGCATTTGGAAGGCAGATGCAAGTGGATGGATTTCTATGAGTTCTAGACCACCCTGTCACAGCAAGTTCCACCCCAGCCAGAGATAGTAAGTTTCTGGGGGATGGAAATAGACCCTGCCTCAACACTCATACAAACATATCACACACTAAATAAATGAAATTTAAAAGTATTAGTCACTGACTTTTCATATCACACACTAGATAAATAAATGTTTAAAAATAATAGTTACTGGGCTTCAGAGATGGCTCACAGGTTAAGAGCACCAACTGCTCTTCCAGAGGTCCTGAGTTCAATTCCCAGCACCCACATGGTGACTCACAGCCATCTGTAATGAGATCTGACACCCTCTTCTGTACACAGAATAAATAAATAAATCTTTAAAAAAAATTAGTAATAGTTACTGACTTTTCCCCAATTTCTATTTCTTACATGTAATATAAGGACTATTGTAATATAGTATTTTAAAGTATTAACCTTTGCCAGGCATGTGGCTCATACCTTTAATCCCAGCACTGGGTAGGCAGAGGCAGTAATATAGTATTTTAAAGTATTAACCTTTGCCAGGCATGTGGCTCATACCTTTAATCCCAGCACTGGGTAGGCAGAGGCAGTAAATTCAAGGCCATTAGGGGCTATATAGTGAGACCCTATCTCAAAAGCAAAACAAATTAACTTTTTTTAAATTCAGGAAGTACATTACAAAGTATATACAGCCTTCCAAATAATTTTCTATATACAAAATCAACACAAGTTTTAGCATGTGTACTTTTTATAGGATAAAGTCAAGATTAAACTTATAACTTTGCAACTTCTGAAAATATTTTCCTTAAGCCTACAATGTTCACACGGATCTATCTCTGTCCTGATAAAAACTGCACAGTAGCAGTCAGAGGTGTAGTTCAAGTGGTTAAGAACTTACCTCGAATGTGTGGGGAGGCCCTGGGTACATCCCCAGCAGGAGAAGAGAAACTGCAAAGCAGACTACTGCTTGTAAGCAGGTCCCGGTAAGTCTTTAATTACCTATTCTGAGGCATCCCAAATCCCATTCCTACATCCCTAGACACTTCTTTAGCATCTCTATCCTCTAGCTATATATGCCAGAAACTTTTGCTCCCCTCTTCTGCAATGATTAGGCTCCTTCCTTCCCTGCCACATCTCCAGTCATCTTCCCTTTGCCTTACCTATGTATGACATTACAGCAGCAGCAGCAGCAGCACATTATCTCTGCCTGTAGGTAGCTTGTCTCTTCATACTTCTTATCATGGTGGTTTTCTAAAATAACCTCATTAAATTACAGGTGGATCTCTGTGAATTCCAGGTCTGCCTGGTCTACACAGAGTTCCAGACTAGCCAGGGCTGTAAAATAACACTTAGGGGGTAGAAAAAGGATTGGGAATTCGGGACCAGGCGTAGACTCTCTAGGAGATCATCTCAAAACAACATGACCAAAAACACAGCAACAACCAAATAAATGATTTGGTTGTTTTTACAACACTTTTTTCTCCCAAAGCCTTAAGAGTCAGCTATCATTCAGGATTTGACTATGAGTCTGTAACCCATTTAAAATGCCTAAAAGTTGATAACCCTCACTACAGGATAGAGACCAAGTTCACTAATCCAAGAGCCACTATAGCTTGATCCCACTCCCTCTGCCTCCACGCTCCACCAGGAAAACACGCTAACTTCCCTCTGAAATAACTGTATTCCCTCTGCTCTCCCAAACACACTCCTTCTTATCACTCTACTTGGCTAAACCTCACCAACCCTTCAGGGTTTAATTTAAATACTACTTCTGGTAAACCTTCCAGGACTCCACTTGGCTGGTGACTCTTCTCTTGCAGAGTTGACTCTTCATGATATTCAGCATGTTCTGTATGTGAGTAAGATGTGCCAAAGGGAAAAAAATGTCAACAAAGCCAGATGTGGTAGAACATGCCTGTAATGGGGTAGGACATGCCTAGAAGTTGGGGAGGCAGAAGCAGGAGGCACATGACAACTTCAGCCTAGTCTACATGTCAAATTCCAAGCCAATAACCTACACATAGTGAGATTCTGTCTAAAAACAACAAAAAAGTGAGCAGAGGGTCAACAAGATGTCTCAACCAGTAAAGGTGCTTGCCTCAAAGCCTGGCCACCTGAATTTGATCCCAAGTCCAACATGGTGGAAGGAGAGAACCAATTCCTGTAATTGTTGTGCTCTGGTGTGTGTGTGTGTGTGTGTGTGTGTGTGTGTGTGTGTGTGTGTGTGTGGTGGGTCTACACAGGAATATATACATACAAATTAATTAAATGTTAACCCACAAGGAAAAAATGTCTTAATTATTTTAAAAAGTAAACAGAGCAGCTGAAGAGTTGGCTCAGCAGTTAAGAACACTTGTTGCTCTGCAGAGGAACAGTTTTTTTTGCCAGCATCCACATAGTAGCTCACAACAATCTATTAACTCCAGTTCAAGGGGATCTGACACCTTCTTCTGACCTCTTCAGGCACAGGCATGCACATGGTACAGACATACATGCAATCAAAACACTCATCCACATAAAATAAAAATAAATCTAAAAAATGTTTTACTACAGAAGTAAACAGAAAGCCTAAGTCATCTCAAACTGTGTTTTATATAGCTCCTGCTATCATCCAGCAGCAGCAGCAGAAGCAAAGTGAAACATCTTTTACGTGAGGCCTTTTCTAACATATTAAAGCGGAAAAGAGCTGTGTCGTTCCTGTTTCTCTAAAGTTGTGCTCTGAAGTCTCTCATATTCTGCAAGAGGTCAAAACTTCCAATTCTAGGCTATAGTGATGGTCCATATTGACAGAACATGCTTCTCTTGCAGGGAACCCACACCCATAATGGTGGATCACAACTGTCTATAACTCTAGATCCAAGGTACGAGGAGCAGCCTTCTGGCCTCTGCATGCACCAGGTACTCACATACTGCATATACATACCTGTAAGCACTCATACAAATACAAAATAAAAATAAGCCAGGAGTAGTGGTTCATGCCTTTAGTCCAGGACCTCAGAAGTCAGATCTCAGTGAGTTCAAACCCAGCTTGGTCTATACAGTGAGTTTCAGGCCAGCCAGGACTACACAGTGAAATCCTGGCTCAAAAGATTAATTTAAAGTAAAAATAAATCTCTGAAAAATAACTTCTAAATTCAAGACTTTTTTCTACTAAATATTTCATAACCACAGGCACACATCGGTATGCAAGGCCATTATAAAAAAGAAATCATGCCCATTTTACGGGATAATTTTTTACAACTTGTCTTAACAATAAGTTCTGAAAATAGTTACTGGGTATAAATATGATAAAGAAACTTTTATGCTAAAACCAACAGATAAAAACAACACAGCAGTAGCCGGGCGGTGGTGCACGCCTTTAATCCCAGCACTTGGGATGCAGATGCAGGTGGATCTCTGTGAGTTCAAGGCCAGCCTGGGCTACAGAGTGAGTTCTAGGGCAGGCTCCAAAGCTACACAGAGGAAACCCTGTCTTGAAAAAACAAAAAACAAAAAGTCAAAAATTCTATCTATCAAGGGCACCTCACATTTCTCCACCAGAAATGAAGGAACTCTAGTTAAAACTTTTAAAAACTCTAGTTTTTAAAAGGATGTTGTTTGTTTTAAGACAAGGTTTCACTGTGTAGCTCTAGTTGGCCTGGAACTTTGTTATGTAGACCACACTGGTCTACAACTCAGAGATATACCAACTTCTGCCTCCCAAGTGCTAGGATCAAAGGTTTATACCACAACCAGCTAAAGATATGTGTATGAGTATTTGCTATATATATATATGTATGTGTCCCCAACATAGGTGTGGGAACCAAATCCGGGTGCTCTGGAAAAGCAAAAAGTACTCTTAACCACAGAGCATTCTCTCCAACCCAATCTAGTGGTTTTTTTTTTTTTTTGTTTTTTTTTTTTTTGTTTTTTTTTTTTTGTTTTTTTTTTTGCTTTGGCTTCCCCACCATTACAGACTGTACCTTCAACTCTGAGCTAGGATAATCAATCTCTCTCTCTCTCTCTCTCTCTCTCTCTCTCTCTCTCTCTCTCTCTCTCTCTCTGGTTTTTCGAGACAGGGTTTCACTGTGTAGTTTTGTGCCTTTCCTGGAACTCACTTGGTAGCCCAGGCTGGCCTCAAACTCACAGAGATCCACCTGCCTCTGCCGAGTGCTGGGATTAAAGGCGTGGGCCACCACCACCCGGCTCTTTTTTTTTTTTTTTTTTTTTTTTTTAAGATTTATTTATTATGTATACAGAAAAGAGTGCCAGATCTCATTACAGATGGTTGTGAGCCACCATGTGAGTGCTGGGAATTGAACTCAGGACCTCTGGAAGAGCAGCCAGTGCTCTTAACCTCTGAGCCATCTCTCCAGCCCTCTAGTGTTCTTTATTATAGCTAAAAACTGACCATATTTATTTTGGATGTCAATGAAGTTCCATGAAAGTTCCTTAGTTATAAGCTTATATTGACTTAAAGGATATAAGGGCTGGACAGCCACTATCTGATCAGAAAAACCTGTAGCCCAGAGAATAACCTGAAGTTTTGCAAAACAGAAAGCAGGTAAGGCAACAGAGTATTATACACAGTCCTGTAATCAGTTTGTAACTCTGCAAACTGACTACAAATCTTGCATCAAATTATTAAGTGAGTAGCAGGAAAAATATAATAAATCATTTTAAGAATGAGAAATTAAACTATATAATACTTCTAAATTTGCATAGAAATCCATGTTTATCAACTTAACAAGCAATGTGAAATTATGAAACTAAAAACATCATAATCTCAAATATTAGAAATTCCTAGGAATAAACCAACAGGACAATAGTAAACTACAGCACAGACAAGTTAAAACAACCTCTCCTAACAGGAAAGAGTGACTAACAGTTCCAGAACCAGTTTTCAATTAAATTAAGACATTTTAGTGCCTGCCATGGACCAGAGATCAGTAGATAGATAGATAGATAGATAGATGGATGGATGGATGGATGGATGGATGGATGGATGGATGGATGGATGGATGGATAGATAGATAGATAGATAGATAGATAGATAGATAGATAGATAGATGATACATTGATTAGATAGATTAGAAAGATACTGTATGTAAGATATATATATATATATATCCCCATTTATCTGCTATCTTTAAAAGTATTAAGAATTGTTTGCTCAGCGTAGCTGTGCATAAAAATTCAAATTCTAGGCCAGCCTAGGCTACATATTGAGTTCAAGGTCAGCCTGGGATACATAATAGGCCTTATCTCAAAAAAATAAGAAAGAAAAGAGAGGGAGGAAAAAAGGGAGGGGAGGAAAGCAAGAAAAAGAAAAAGAATTTCTGTCATAAATATTACATACCTGTATTATCTCAAAAGGCATAAATAGTGATGGGGAGGGACTTTCTTTTAAACTGTATATACAGTAATGAAGAACAGTTGCCTATCAGTTATTTCAAGCTGGCAGGTATGAGAAATTTTGTTACAGAGTCTTACAACAAAGTAACAACAGTAACCAGCTGCACTGCAATTTTTGCTGATCCCTTGTAAGACACCATCCATTGTTCCTGATGTTTCTGTAACAATAACACTCAAGTTGTCTCTCCAATAACAGTAATTGCCCTCTGAAAAGTGATTTAGGGCATAGAGCTGACACAGTATCTGAGAAATCCTGTCCCTGCCACCTGCTGCTTCAACATTGCCTGTTCACCACTTGCCATCCCTGACATCAACTTTGATGACATAACAAATGTGGTAGAAAACTTCCTGGCTTCCCACTAAAGCTAGGAGTTAGTAGTTAACATTTAATCCCAGAACTCCACGAGCCTTATCTTACTCCATTTAATCCCAGCCAACCTAGTCTACACGGTTGTTTGCAGGCCCACAGTGAAACCCTTATTTTAAAAAAAAACTTGAGGAAAACTTTCCTAACAGTGACAGAATTATAGACCTCTGGCATATACAATGCTCCAGCAGGGGCTGTTTTACCAGGATGCAACACTGGTGCCTCAGGTAAAGAATATGAGCACTCAGAATAACTAAAATAGAGTCTTTATAGTTAAGGAGAAATTTCAGACAAATGTAAATTTCATTATGTGTTACACTTGACATTTGTACAACAGGAAATTCCTGTGTATATATCTACTTCTAAAATTCTGCCTCAAAAAGAGTCCTTCAGTTAAAAATATTTGCTTTTAGGTAGTTAACATAATTTTAATATAATTTTAGTTAATGTAAAACCCATTAACTACATAGCCTATGCCTTTTAAATAAAACAAAAATTGAGCTAGCTAAAACTATAATACACTTGATTTATTTACTTAATTATTAAAAATTCAAACACAAAAAATTCAAACACAATAATTGGCAGGGCATGGTTATCTTCTTTCAATTCAAAAACAAATTCAAAATGCATTCTCTGTTATAATCAAACTATTGTCATAAAGCCTTATTTCTACCTTGGCTGTAAGTTAGTGGTCAACACTGATAATATTAAAACCTTATTTTTAAAATTTTAAAACCTATATTTCATAAAAAATATTTAACTTTCAAGGGATATGGTGAGGCATGTTTTTTATTCCAGGACTAGGGAGGCAGAGGCAGGCAGATCTCTGTGAGTTCAAGGCCACTCTAATTTAGATAGTGTCAGGTCAGCCAAAGCTACACAGTGACCCTGTCTCAACCAACCAACCAACCAACCAAGCAACTAAGCAAGGCTATTAACTTTCATTTCTTCAGTGCACTGTTTGCAATTCCACATTATTTATCTACTGAAAACCTTAATCACATTTGTTACGCATCGGTTTCACTTTCAGGGTCTTCACTAACTACAGGGTCTTTTCCAAATGGATGCAGAGATACACAATCAAAAATCTCTTTACTTTCCATTTCACACATTAGTTTCCATTTACATGTTTCAAAAACAATTAGAAATTCCACTCCCTTTAAAAGATCCCTAATTTTAAAAAATTTAAAAGTTGGAAGCCAGTTACCACTACATTTTACTACCTTGTGAAGAATCACCTTTGCTGACCTAAGCATTTCCCAAAGTTTTGTTAGGCTGTGCTGTCATTCTTTAGCAAACCCTTTAACTTCTCAAAAGGCCACACTTCTCTCCATTAGTAATAGTACTAAGAATTAAAATAATTAAAGTGGCAATAACCTGCCTTCCAGTTCAGAGGAGTTTCACTAACACCACTGAGTTGCACTAATACAACTAAGCTCATGTTAACAGGGAGGAACAATGTGTGTGCATGTGTGCATGGCCCAAACACTGCAAAAAACGAGCACTTGTATGTCTACTCTTTCTAAAAGGAAGAATTTAAATACAAATATAAAACACAGTAATCTCAAATTAATGTAAGATGTAAATGTTTTTCTTTTTCTTTTTTCCAGACAGGGTTTGTCTGTGTAGCCCTGGCTGTCCTGGAACTGCTCTGCAGACCAGGCTGGCCTTGAACTCCGAGATCCACCTGCCTCTGCCTCTTGAGTGCTGGGATTAAAGGCGTGCGCTACCTCGGACCTTCTTATGCGATATGTTTTTCAAACTGCAAATGGGAAGGAATCGAATTAAAACTCTAACATGGTTTAAACCCGTGGTGCTTTTTAAAACGGTGTGTGTTTTAAACCGACCAAGTCCAAAGTTACTTAAGGCTCCACATACCTTCTCTAAGTTTCAGTCCAGGGAGACATAATGGTTATTTTATGCAAGACCTCACCACATACAATGTAACAGACAAACTCTTAACTTTGTATCACAAAGAACCTAATGTAATAATGTATCCATCCTCTAAACAGTGTTGCTCTCAAGATTTCTCACAACTAGGTAGGAACTAGCAGGCAATAAAATATGGAGGCGACTGAAGGCCCTGGAACATTTCGTAGTGGAAGGATAGCAAACCTCAAAAAAGGTACATTGGGTCAAGACCTTAATGGGTTCCCGAAGCCCAGGCGGCTATGCCTCAGTTAATACTACTATTTTTCCTGCACAACAAATGGATGCACGTAAAGCCAAGAAATAAGCCTATCCGTAAATGTGCTGGCTTCTCCCTTCCAGTGCCAGCGCACCCTTCCACCGCCACCAGTTCAATGAGAATATCATACAATGAAATGAGTAAGCAACACACGCCATTCTGCAACTTTGAAAGAAGGTCACCGATCTTCCGCAGCACCCAGAGGACCCACAATAGCTGGGCAACTAACTCACTGGCACTAAAACGGGTTCCCTAATTTTTCAGGCAAAAGTTGCCAAATAACCACTTGGTAAAGACAACACTTCTTGGCCAGTTCATCCACCGAGCACAGTCCTCACGTACGCTCAAAAACAATCGAAAGCCATTCCCTGCCCAAAGTTACTAGGCGAGCGACGATTAAAGCTGTCTTCTCCGCGACACAAAGTGCTCCGGGCCGTCAGCGCCGCGGAACCCGGCCGCGTCCCCGAAACTCCTCCGGCTTGCTCACACCTGGGCCCGTGCGATCCCAAGCGCCGGCTGCGGAGCCGGGCGGTGCGGTTCGGGGGGGTTGGGGGATGGGGAGGACAGGCTCGAATGGCTTCCTAATGTATCATTAAGGGGCAAAAGCACCGGTCGGGGAGCAAGAAAAGTTAAAGGAGCCGCGAGCTGACAAAGAGCGCCGGCCGCCGCACCGGGACCACCCGGCCGCGGCGGCGTTTGACAGCTCGGTCCCTGGCGCCCACAGCTTTGTGGCTCCAAGCGGCCGGGCCGGGCAGCGAGCTGGGCGTGCTCGGCGGGGCGTGTGCGGACGCCGGGCTAGGCCCTGGGGAAGCCGCCGGGCGGTTCTCCCAGAAGCGAGGCCGAACTCCAAAGTAAAGTGCGCGGCGCGGCCGGCGGGACCTGCGCGGGCGCCGCCGAACCGGGCCGCGCCTGGGCCGCCCCGCCCCCACCGGGCCGGGGGCCCTGACAGCTCCGGGCCGCGCCGCCGCTGGCCGCCCGCCTGGCTCCCTCGCGCTCAACTTACTTCTTTCTGGCTCTCTGGAAAGGGGAAGCGCCATCTTTGCGAGGCCGGCCCCGAGGTCTTTTGTCTGCGGCTGCGGGGCTCGGGGCCGGGGCTCCGGGCTCCTCGGGGGGTGCTGGCGGCGGCTGCTGCTGCTCCGCGCTCCGGTCCTCCTCCGACGACATCCTAGTCACCAGGAAAGACACATGGATCCCGGTCCTCCTCCTGGGGGGCTCCTCCCGCCGCAGCGGCCGCCGCCGCCGCCGCTGCTGCTGCTCGAGTTGCTCCTCCCCGGCTCAGCCTCTCGCATTTCCCGCAGCCCCGGGAGCAGCAGCAGCAGCAGCAGCAGCAGGTACCGGGAGAGGCGGCAACATGGAGCTAGCAGGACACGCACTCACACACATCGGCGCGGGCGCGCGCACTCGGCGCGCAGGGGCCGGCGGGGGCGGCGGGCAGGCGGGCGGGGCGGGCGGGGCCGGGCCGCGCGGGGCGGGGCGCCGCGGCCAGGGCTGCGGGGGGGGGGGGGGGGACCGCGGGGCCGGGCCGGAGGGCGGCGCCGAGCGGGGCGGGGCGGGGCGCGACGCGCAAGGGGCGCGGGGGGCCGGGGCGGCCGCAGGGGTCTCCGCCCGGCCCCTCCCCCAGGCCGCCCGCGGCGGGAGGAGAAAGGACCGCGGAGGTGGGGGGGGGGGGACGGCGGCGGGGCGGCGACAGCCACCCCTCCCCGCGCCGTCAGCCCCGTCAGGGCCCACGCCGCGGCGAAGTTTTGACAGCTGCTCCAGTTGTTGTGGTGGGTTCCGGGGTGGCGCGAGCGCCGGCCCCCCTCAGTCGCGCGCCGGCGGTCGCTCCCTCCTCACACACGGCGGCTCGCTCACGGCGGCGCTCCCTGCCCAGGGCTAGGTTCCCTCACGCTCGGGGAGCTCGCTCACTCGCTCGCGCGCGGGCGATCGCTGCCTCCACACGGCGAGCTCTCGCCGTCCCCTGCGCTCGCTCGCTGGCTCGTTGGCGAACCGCTCCCTCACGCTCGGGGCTCGCCCGCTCGGGATCTCTCCCTCACGCTAGCTTGCGGCTCCATCAAGCCTGGCTCCCTCACGCTGGGTTCTCCCTCTCACTCGCGAACGCTCGCTCGCTTTTCTCTCGCAGGGGGTGGGGGGGCACCAGAGGAGGAAGTTTTGCGGCTGTGCGTTCACCACACAAACAACAGCACGCACCACGGCCGGGGCCGTCGCGCCAGGCCCGCACCCGGGTCCCTCGGGGCGACCCGCACCACAGACCTCTCAAACTCGCCGCCGGCTCGCCCACACACAGGCGCCTCCCGCCCCCGCCCCCCGCGCGCCGCTGCCACTCACGGGGCTTGCCCGCGCATGCGCCGCGCCGCCGCCGCCGCCGCCGCCGCCGCCGCCGCCTGGCCGCGGCCGCTGACCTCACCGCCCCTCCCCCGCCCGCTCTGACGCGGCGGTGGCTGCAACTCGGGCTCGGGCGGGCGCGAAGCTGCGGACCGGGGAATCCGGGATCCGGGTCGGGCCTGCCCCGGGTGGGGAGTGGTGTAAACACTCCGGAGCGTGCACCCGCGTGCGGGGCGCGCACGTGCCTCCGCGGCCCCCGCGGGCGTGGGCCGCCCCCGGGCCCGCGCGGAGTCCCACGTCGGCTTCCCCGCCGCGGCGCGGCCATGGCAGGACGACGTTGCGATCGCAACTCCAGCTGTAGTTCGACGTCATGTTTTAAACACGGTGTGAGCCCGGGAGGCTGCTTGACAAAAAGCCAAGCGAGCAGGTTGAGAGGAAATAAAAGGTGTCTACACGGACAGAAATTCATCAGCGTGTACGATGTCTGTGCTAAAGAGATTTTAAAAAAAGAAATGGGAATACTGCTAAGCTGCCTCCCATCAAAAACACAAATGATACCTTAAAAAAAAATGGGGCCAGAATTCGCCTAAACCGTGCCGGGTGTGGAAATCTCTAGGACGCGGGGCTGCTCCGCGCTTCCTCCCTGCTGTGGGTTGGCGAGTGGGAGTGGGAATAGTAGGAAGGGAAAAGAGATCTGTGGAGCACTGTACCAGGCTGAGGGTAGCCTGTCCCTGGCTGAGCCCTGCACGGAGCCCGGCATCCCAGCGCTCTTGGCGATCACTTCTTTCCATCCTCAACAACAGTTTCAATGGTTTCCTGCTGCCTAGTAGCCAGGTTATTAACATTGAACTGGGCTTCCCTTCTGAATCAAACTTTAGTCGTCCAGAATATATTTCAGCTGGAAGCACAGTTTTTTGTTTTCGCTGTTGTTGTTGTTGTTTGTAATGGCTGAAATAAGAAATTGAGTCGTTAAGTCATTTGAATTCCTTCAGGGTTTAATCTCTGCGGGCCTTCTCAGCTTTTTTATGTGTACAGTCAAAGGAAGCTTGGAGAAGGGAAGAAGGCTGTCGTGATAAAGGTAAGCCACAAATTAAAAGAGAAATACAATGCACTGTGACTTTTAATTATTAAATAAAAATATCAAAGACGCCTCTTTACATTTCCTTCTACACATTTCGCTTTAAATAAGTGTTTTTTGGCAACTGAGGTTTCTAGACAATTGGCTTTTTTAATTTATTTATTGTTGTGGTAATATATTGTTGAACCCAGGGCTTTCCACATACTAATCCAGCACTCCACCGCTAAGTTATAGCCCTAGACCTGAATCTTTTTTTTAAAGATTTATTTAGTTATGTGTATGTATGTATAAGTTTATGTGTACTATGTGTGTTCAGATACCTGCAGAAACCAGAGGTTATCCAATCCCCTAGAACTGGAGTTGCAGGCACTTGAGAGCTGCCCTGTGAGTAGCAGAAATCAACTCCAGTCCTCTGCCAGAATACGTGCTCTTGTCGGGCGGTGGTGGCACACGCCTTTAATCCCAACGCTCCAGAGGCAGAGGCAAGCAGATATCTGTGAGGCCAGCGTGGGCTACAGCCTGAGTTCCAGGACTGTTAACACAGAGAAACCCCATCTTGAAAAAAAAATAGTATTCATCTAAAAAAATTAAAATGTTACATTGTTGTTGTTATTATTAAAATAGAAGAACAGGTATGGAGCCGGGTTGGTAGCCCACACCTGTAATCTCAGCACTAGGAAGGCAGAGGCAGGTGGATCTATGAGTTCAAGGCTAGCTTGTTCTAAGTAAGACAGCCAAGGCTACAAAAAAAGCCGGGCGGTGGTGGCGCACGCCTTTAATCCCAGCACTCGGGAGGCAGAGCCAGGCGGATCTCTGTGAGTTCGAGGCCAGCCTGGTCTCCAAATCAAGTTCCAGGAAAGGCACAAAGCTACACAGAGAAACCCTGTCTCAAAAAACCAAAAAAAAAAAAAAAAAAAAACAAGAGCCGGGCGGTGGGCGGTGGTGGCGCACGCCTTTAATCCCAGCACTCGGGAGGGAGACCCAGGCGGATCTCTGTGAGTTTGAGGCCAACCTGGTCTACAGAGTGAGATCCAGGACAGGCATCAAAGCCAAAGCTACACAGAGAAACCCTGGAGAGAGAGAGAGAGAGAGCCTGGTAGTGGTGGCACATGCTCAGCACTGGGAGGCAGAGGCAGGTGGATCTCTGTGAGTTTGAGGTATATAAAGTTACAGAGAAACTTTGTCCCCCCCAAAAAATAATAATAACAATCATGATGATAGAAATTTGAACTAGGAGTAAGATAATTCACAAATTAAAGCAAAAGAGCAAGTTGATAATAGGACTTAAAATTAAAAAACAAATTGTAAAATCAAGCTCAAAAATAAATAGGCTTGATGGTATAAACCTGTAACCCAGTCCTTAGGAGGAAGCAGGAGAATCAGTAGTTCAAGGACATCTCTAGTTATGTAGTGGATAGCAAGCTAGCCTAGGCTACATAAAACCTTATCTCAAAATAATAACACAGAGGCTGAAAAGATGACTTAGCAGTTAAGATCCTGTGCTGCTTTTGTAGATTTCAGTTCCATGCCCAGCACTCAGATAAGACAGCTCACAACTGCCTATAACTCCAGTTCTGATGGAATCCAATACTTTTGGCCTCTGGCACTTACTCACATACACATACAAATCTTAAAAATATAAGAGGTGGGATGGATAGTTGACTCAAGGGTTAAAAGCATTTGCTACTCTTCCAGAGGACCCACGTTCAATCCAGCACCCACATGACGGCTCACAACTGTCTGTAACTTAAGTTCCAAGGGATCTGTCAGGCTCTTCTGGCCTCCATGGACAGCAGGTACACACATGATACACAGACATATATGCAGCAAAACACCACACATACACATTTTTTATTAAATCAATTTAAAAATACAAGATTCAGAATTATAACTTTGTTTATAGTTACCGTCCTTGAATACACATTTCTCAATTGTGTCATTAAAAAAAACAAAAGCATCACCGCCCAAAACATGGATGCTTTGCACAATTGAACATAGTTTCTATTGTTGGAAAACATGAAATTTCCTATGTTGTTCTGGTGTGTGGTTTCTATTTTTACATGTGTTGCAACAAATATTATTTTGGGGAAAAAGACAAAACTTGTTTTTTTTTCCAAATATTAGTCCCCTGTACTGAGACTAGAATACTCATCGCTTCTCTTCTGTGAGTATCACATGTACAAAGCTATAGAACATCATAGTTTTCTGTTTTGTTTTGAGACACAGCCTTGCCATATAGCCCAGGTAGAACTCCATGTTTCTGAGCTGGTCTTGAGTTCCTGATTCCTTGGCAGGATTATGTATATTACTAGTTACTCCTACTGGAGAGTCACAAGGAAGCAGAACAGACCTGGAGCAGACTATGTAGAGTATGTAGAACAGAACTCGAGGTCTGAGCAGCAATGCTTCCAGAAGGATGAAGGGTCAAAGATGATGAAGGTGAATGCTGACTTCATCTTTATTCCGTAGCTAGTATAAGCATACGGTTAGTCAGGGTCTGGGTTTTTTTGTTTTTGTTTGTTTGTTTGGGGGGTTGTTTGTTTATAAGACAGTGTCTCAGTATGTAGCCCCTAATGACCTGTATTTCCTACATAGACTAGGCCTAGCTCAAACTCACAGAGATCCTCCCACCATGCACATTATCAGGGTTTGTCTTAAGAAGACTAATAGCGGATTCATTAGCATAAAGTTGCCATGAGCAAACAAATCAAATATAACCCAGGATTCTGATAAAGGTGCTATGGTTTGAATGAGATGTCTCCCCAAAACTCAGGCATTGAAGACTTGCTCCCGACACAATGTTCGGAGGAAAGGGCTTTGGTAAAGTGACCGGACCGGTGCTTTGGTGGACTCATACTTGGATGGCATTTTTGGAGGTGATGAAACTTAGTATGGGGGTGTTGGCTGGATTAAGTAAATCACTGGGGGCGCCCTTGAAAATCTGTTTTGACCCTCTCCTCCTCTCTTTGTTCGACCTGTCCTATAATGTTCTTCCTCATGACAGGCCTCCAACAAGGAAGCCAGCCAGCCATGAACTGACACTTCCAAAACTGAGAACCTAAATAAAGCCACCTCCCTGAAATTGTTTCCAAATATCTTTTTATTGTGACAAAAAGTGACTGACTCTGAAGTATTTGAGGAATTTACTCAGTACAATAAAGGTTTTTCGTATCAGTCATGCAAATTATACCTTTCTGTGACCAGAATGGCAAAAATGCAGAAAGAAGCTGTTTTCTCAACGTGGACCATCATAAAGACAAGAAGGAAGCTGGGTGTAGTGGCACCCATATAACTTTTCTGAATAATTAGGCCAGATACGATGATGCATGCCTCTAATCCCAGCACACTCACAAGGCAGAGACGGGAAGATCTCTGTGAATCTAAGGCCAGTTGCGGTTACATAATAAGACTCAAAAAAAAAAAAGAATGTAAAATATGCACCATTTAAAAGATATAACAGGTATGAAATAACTATAGCAACTACCTCTAAAGAACTGCATTACAAAGGTCTTTTCATTTCTATACCACATTTTTCTACACTACTGCACTCTTTTAGGGCACAGCTAGTACTCTCTTAATCATACATAAGTAAGTATGTACATATATATTTTATGTGTCTGAGTACTGGGGAAAGTACATTACTGGCAACACAGAAAAAACATCTCAGGAAACAATAAGCAAGAATGATTCTCCAAGCGTCTAGAAGAACAGTGACTCCATACAAATTTATAGTCCAGATCCGTTCTTTCCAATTGATGACCTATAGATGCCACTGAGTGTCTTTCTTAAGAGTGCAATCTTTTACTTTGCTATTAGCAGCTATGAAAACATCCACAGGGCTCTCTCCAGGTCCACTGTGACTGTTGTCCTCCTGTTTTTCCATGAAAGCTGAGTCTTAAGTTCTTTGGGGATGTTTATCTAGGGCTTGTTTTCTTTTCAGTCAGTGCTGAGGACCAAATGAAGGACTTTGTGCATGTTAGGAAACTGCCCACCACTGAGCTGCATCTCCAGCTCATTTTGAAATTTTAAACAGTATTTCTTTGGGGATTGGTATTTTTACTGGGTTTTTTTGTTTACTTGGTTTTACATTTTGGGTGTTTGTTTGTTTGTTTGTTTGTTTTTCAAGACAAGGTTTCTCTGTGTAACATCCCTGGCTGTCCTGGAATTCGCTCTGTAGCCCAGGCTGGCCTCAAACTCACGGAGATCCACCTGCCTCTCCTTCCAGTGCTGGGATTAAAGGCGTGCACCACCACCTCCCGGCCTATTTTTATTGTTAAAGTTGCACTTTGCTGGGGGTGTAGCTCAGTGGTGGAACCCTTATGTAACATGTACCAAGGCTGTAGGTTCATTCTTATCACTGGGGAAAAAATACATTATATGTATTACTTTGTATAAGATGTGTCAGTAATGTATACCATATCTGTGTGTTGGGAAACTTAAAGGGAGAAGCAAGAAAATAAATAGAACAATCATCTTCAAAATGGGATGGGCTGGAGATATGGCTCAGTGGTTAAGAGCACTGGCTGTTCTTGCAGAACAATGGGGTTTGATCCAGCATCCATATGGCAGCTCTCAATTGTTTTTAACTAGCTCATCTAGATCTACGAGATCGGACGCCTCTTTTGGCCTCTGATGGCACTAACCACACATGTGGTGCACAGACATACAAGCAGTCACAAATTTATTTTTGTGTGTGTGAGAGAGAGACATCTGTCTCATCATGTAGCTGTGTTTGTCCTAGAACTTGCTATGTAGACTAGGCTGGCCTAGAACTCAGAAATCTGCCTGCTTTTGCCTCCCATGGCTGGAATTAAAGTTGTGTATCACCACGTGATGAACCAGCCTGACTCCATTTTAGGCTTAAAAGCCATCTTATAGTAAATACAAACTATGCTTATTCCGTTTATGATTAAATCTCTGCTTCTCAAGGACTGGACCATGCCCCAACCTGTAACCTTAACTACAAATGGTTCTGTACTGACTGTTCCAGGAAACAGCAACCATGTCTTTGTTTCAAAAAGTTGTTAGAACCATCTTGCAGCTCTACCTTTGTTTCAAAAGGTTATTATGACTACCTTGTTAGGACCACCTTGCAGTCATGTCTTAGTTTTAAGAGGTCATTATTCCTAACTCGTTATGCTTATGTTCTGCCCAGCCTATTTTGCCAGCCAAATATAAAAACCCTGTCTTCCAGCCAGGTGGTGGCGGCTCATGCCTTTAATCCCAGCACTCCGGAGTCAGAGGCAGGCTGATATCTGTGAGTTCCAGGCCAGCCTGGTCTACAGAGCAAGTTCCAGGACAGGCACCAAAAGCTACACAGAGAAACCCTGTGGAGGGGGGGGGGGACCGGACAAAACAAAACAAAACTGTCTTCCTCTTTGCTGACCTCTTGAACTCCACCTTAGGTGGATGTGGCCTGTATTGGAATAAAAAAGCTTGCTTTAAGCCAGGTAGTGGCAGCACACACCTTTAATCCCAACACCCAGGAGGCAGAGGCAGATGGATTTCTGTGAGTTCAAGGTCAGATAAGTCTACAGAGTGAGTTCTAGGACACCCAGAGCTACACAGACAAATCCTGTCTTGAAACAACAAAAATTTACATCCATTGTATATAAAACCATACTTTCAAGGTGTCTATGAGATTTGCTGGAGGGGTAGAAGACATCCCAGCAGACAACTATGACCAGAAGGTAACCTGGAAACATGCCTGCAAGTGCCCTGCTGTAGAAGTTCTCCAAGAACAGAGGATGGCTGTGACTGTTCTAGAAAAGGTCTCATTCTTTCCTCTCCCCTCTCCCTCTCCCATGTTAGTTCCTAGGTGTGTCTTCTTCTCAAACTCGGAAGACTGCTGTGTTAGCTACCTCAGATGCCACAACCAAGTCCCACAATCCGGCGGCTTAAGACACTGCTAATACTCATTGGGCGGTGGTGGCACACGCCTTTAATCCCAGCACTCGGGAGGCAGAGGCAGGCGGATCTCTGTGAGTTCGAGGCCAGCCTGGGCTACCAAGTGAGTTCCAGAAAAGGTGCAAAGCTACACAGAGAAAACAACAACAAAAAAATCCTGTTGTTCTTGAAAAAAAAGGAAAAAAAAAAAGACACTGCTAATACTAATATATCTTCCTCATCATTCTGGAGGCCAGAGGCCAATGGTAAATGTTGACAAAGCTGGTTCCTTCTAGCAGATGCTGAAGAAAAACCTCCAAAAAAGAAAAGAAAAGAATAAAAAACCTCCACCCTTCCTCCAATCTCTGCCTCCATCATCACACAGCCTTCCCTGGGCATCTGTCTTCATCTTCTCCTTTCCCTGAATCTGTGTCTTTTGTCACAGGAAACCAAGCTTGTTGGACTAAAGACTCTCAGCGATCTCATATGTCTTCATCTTAGTGAATAGCATATGTGAAGCATTTTATTTCCAAAAAAAAAAAAAAAAAAAAAAAAGAGGGGTCACATCCATAGGACACACCATTCAGCCCAGTGTAACCACCAAGCAGCACCTTTCTTACCAAATCAAAAAAACATACTGTAGGGAGGGCTGAGGATATCAAAGTCCTGGGTTCAGACCCTGCACTGACCCTTTACATATCTTTGTATACAATGTACATAGTTAGAAAATGTACTGAGTCAACAGACTAATAATACACAAACTTCATTCAGGGGCGTCTTTGTTGTTATGTTTTTGAAATAGAGACTCACATATCCCAGGTTTCCCTGAACTTACCATGCAGCCAACTGGCCTTAAACTCTTGATCTTCTTACCTCTACCTCCTAAATTCTTAGCCCACAAGCCTGCATCATCACCACCCTGGGCCACATGGGAACACAAATTCAAATAGGTCTTTTAATTAAAAAACAGAGCCAGATATTGGGGTACATGCTGAAAGATCAACCAGACAAAAGGACAAGCCACTGCCAAGTCTCACCTCGCCAACTCCACGAATCCTCTGATTAAATATCTCTGAGTCCTCAGCCGAAAGGGGTCCAGCCCAAAATGTGCTTCAGCCCAAAAAGCCTTTCAGCCAAAAAGCTCTCAGCTGAAAGGCTCTAGTTCCTGTCTCCTCATGCTTTATATACCTTTCTCCGCCCAGCCATATCACTTCCTTCTTAGTTCTGGGATTAAAGGCGTGTCTGCTTCCCCAGTAATGGTAGCAAGGGCATGAGATCTCAAGTATTGGAATTCAAGGTGCGTGCCACCACTGCCTGGCTCTGTTTCTCTCCTAGACTGAATCAGTCTCATGTAGTCCAGGATGGCTTTGAACTCACAGAGATCCAGATGATAAATTATAGGGGCTGTAGAGATGGCTAAATGTTGAAAGGCACTTGCTGTTCTAGCAAAGGACCTGAGTCTCTGGACCTATGTCAGGCAAACCACAACCTTCTGTAACTCCAGCTCCAGGGCACTGACACCTCTGGTCTCCCTGGGTCTCCCTTGTACTCACAGGCACATACCTGCATGCAAACACTCACACCTTAACATGATTTGCTTGGTTTTTTTTTTTTTTCTTGTTTGTTTTTTTTTTTTGTGTGTGTGTGTTTGTTTGTTTGGTTTTGTTTTTGAGACAGGGTTTCTCTGTGTAGTCTTGGCCATCCTGGAACTTGCTCTGTAGACCAGGCTGGCCTTGAACTCAGAGATCCATCTGCCTCTGCCTCCCCAGTGCTGGAATTAAAGGTGGACACCACCGATGCCCAGCTAACACACAATTTGAAATAACAAAAATAAATCTTAAGAAAACAACAACTAAATTCTCTGCAGACAAAAGCAAATCTTGGCACTCGGGAGGCAGAGGTAGGCGGATCTTTGTGAGTTCAAGGCCAGCCTGGTCTACAGAGCGAGATCCAGGAAAGGCACAAAGCTACACAGAGAAACCCTGTCTCGAAAAATCAAAAAAAAAAAAAAAAAAAAGCAAATCTTGGGGGCCAGGGATTTAGCTCAGTGGTAGGGTGCCTGCCTAATAAGCACAAGGCCCTGGGTTCGGTCCTCACCTCTAGAAAAAAAAAAAAAAAAAAGCAAATCTCCCAGCCCCCTAGATTAGTGTCTGGATTCTTTAGCCTGGTACATGATGTCCTAAGCGGCCCCTCTGCCTTCCAGCTGTTCAAGCCAGCTTTGTGCTCCTCTTCCCTTGGTCTATGGCTCCAGTCTGCCAAACTGTTTGGAGGGGTGGGGGGAGGCTTCTCCTTGTCATCTTGTGCCCCCCCCCCATCAATTCGTTTTACTTCCACTGCTATTTAAAACAATGTTCATCTGTCACCTCTCTTGTGTCCATGAGGACGGTCCCATCCCTTTTGGATGGGTGTAGAGCAAGGCTCCTCCGTCTTTGTCCTCTCTCAGCCCATTTTTGCCCAAGAAAATGTGTGTCTCTGGCTGGCCTGGAACTCGATATACAGACCAGAATGTTGTAGTGATATATTGTGTACCCTAATAAACTTGCCTGAGGATCAGAGGACAGAGCCAGCCACTAGATTAGACATAGAGGTCAGGCCGTGGTGGCACACACCCTTAACCCTATCACTAGAGAGGCACAGATCCATCTGGATCTCTGTGAGTTCCAGCACTCAGGAGGCAGAAGCAGGAGGATCCCTGTGAGTTCAAGGCCAGCCTGGTCTACAGATCAAGTTTGAAGGCAGCTAAGGCTACACAGAGAAACCCTGTCTCAAAAACAAAAAACAAAACAAAACAGTCCAGAGGTGGTGGCGAATGCCTTTATTCCCAGCACTTGGGAGGAAGAACCAGGTGGATCTCTGTGAGTTCGCGGCCAGCCTCCTCTACAGAGTGAGTTCCAAGACAGCCAGAACTGTGTAAAAAGACCCTGTCTCAAAAAACAACAATAAAAGCCCAACAATATAAAAAACCTGTCACAAAGGGGGAAAACAATGGTAACATCTGAGCAGGGATTGTAAATGACCTTGACTTCCTATGCACTGGGCACTTCTGTTTTCTTTCTGTGTGTGTGTGTGTGTGTGTGTGTGTGTCAATTCTTTGGTTGTTTTGGTTAAGACAGGTATTGAAATATAGCCCAGCACTCTGGAGAGGCAGGCACAACTCTATGGCCAAACTGTTCCAGTCTAGCCATGATAGCTAATGAGACCTTGTCTCTAAATAAATAAATAGTTCAAAAAAATAAAAATAAAAGGATAGCCCACGCTGGCCCTGACCTTGTAGTCCTCTTGCCTCACCCTTCTGAGTTGCTGGGATTACAAGTACGAGGCGCCAAACCTGGTTTCTTACCATTTTACTTTATTTTACTTATTTATTTTTTAATTCTGTGTATTTGTGTGAGTCCATGTGGAGATATGTGCACATGTTGTCTGCAGGTGCGTGCCCGGAGACCAAAGGATTACTGGATCCTTTGGAACTGGAGTGTCAGGCAGTTGTTAGCCACCAGACGCCAGATGTGGGTTCTGAGAGGCCCCTCTCCAGGCCCCTGGGCTCTTTTAGAATGATTTTAGTTTTACAGAACAATCCCGCTTGTTTTCCTTCCCATACGATGATCTGCTCACTGAATTTCCGTCCACTCTGCTAGCTTCCCCTTCCCTTGCAGCGGCCCTTGGGTGACAGCATTAAGACTATGTCCACCATCCCCCCAGGGCTCCATGCCACCATTCGATCACGATCCGTGCTGCTGTAGGTTCCAGGCTCTGTCTCTCTCAGGGACAACTGCCAGTAAACGTGAAAAATGGATGGCATCGTTGTGACTTTCCTCCAACCTCAACTGACACCTTTGTCTTCACGCCAGGCACTTCCCCTTACACCTGTCAAAGGCTGGGTTCATTCCCTACAAGTTTGTTTCCTCTTCGAGTTTCCAAGTCCTGCCTGTCTGTTTCAGCTGGCACTGGTCACAGTAGGCACTCAAGAGGTACTTGTTAGACTATATTATAAACATCAATACTCCGACAAATCCAACAGGGATAAAGGACAGGGGAGGACAGAGGGAGGCTTCAATTCTTTGAGGCCAGGAGCTTTTTGTTGTTGTTGTTGTTTTGCTGTTTTGAGACAGGGTGTTTGGCTAGCCTGGAATTTATTATGTAGACCAGGCTAGCTTTGAACTTGTAGAGTGCAGTACCATGGCTGGTTTTCTAAATTTTGTTTTGCTTTGCTTTGTTTTTTGAGTCAGAGTCTCACTATATAGTCTTAGCTTGCCTGGAACTCACTATGTAGACCAGGCTGGCTTCAAAAATGTAGAGATCTGCTTGTCTTTGCCTCTCAAATGCTAAAATTAAAGGTGTGGACCACCATGCCCAGCTTTAAAAAAAATTTTTTTTAATATTCTGAGAATCTGGGTATGGGTATATGCAAACTAACACAGATGCTGGCAGATGCCAGAGGAGTTAGGTTCCCTGGAGCTTGAGATATAGGTAGTTGTGAGGTGCTCAATGTGAGTGCTGGGGTTAATTCAGGGTCTTCTGTAAAAACGGTGTCTGATGTAGTCTGAATTTTGTTTTGTAAAACAGGGTCTTGCTGTGTAGCCCCAGTTGGCCTCCAATCAAAGTAATCCTCCTGCATTCCCCTCCCAAGTACAGGGTGTATAGGTATGTACCACCACACTCCATTCTGCCAGGTTTTTGTCTTGTTTGTTGAGACAGGCTCTCACAAGCTAGCCTTGACTAGCCTAGCCCTCCCTGTGTAGTTTCCAGGCTGTCCTCAAACCGGTGACAATCCTCTCGGCCCTGCCTTCTGGGTACTATAATGAGGCTCTGTCAGGTTAGGTTTGTATTTGGGTCTTTTGTTGCTGGTCTTTGTTTTTAGTCCATTTGCTTCTGGAGACCTTCTCACTTATAGCCTAGGCTGGCATGGAATTTGTGGCCATCCTGCCTCAG
Organism: Peromyscus leucopus; assembly: GCF_004664715.2. Classification (NCBI taxonomy): domain Eukaryota; kingdom Metazoa; phylum Chordata; class Mammalia; order Rodentia; family Cricetidae; genus Peromyscus; species Peromyscus leucopus. The sequence continues at coordinate 62,577,838 of NC_051065.1, forward strand.
CCTCCCGATGCTGGGGGTCCAGGGACACCGCATGGACAGCTGTGTCACCTTGTATTATTACTTCTGGTTTTGGTTTTGGGTGCTATGTAGGACACCCCCAGCCTCAGTTCCCTCTCCAAACGAGCAAAGAGAGCCGACGAAGCTTCATCAGGGCTTTCGACACTAGAGGGATTTGGATTGTTTGGCTCTGTCTCCTCACTCCTGCTCACTGTCCCTCTGTGACTTCATTCTTTGTCTCTGGTTCCATTTGCTGCTTTGTGACTTCATCAGAGGGGCAGTCTAGCTCATGAGAGTCAGAGGGCTCACGCGCCTGGTTTGCTCAGACTCAGCTTTGGAGCTGGCTCTGGAACTGAGCTCTCTGTACCTCATCCTTGGAAGCAGAGTGGAGATCCACTTCCGGTTGGCTTCTACCCGGAGCAGGTGATGTGCAGTTGGCTTCTGGAGCAGCTTCACAGAGGCCAAGGGTGTATCTACTGCCATTTCTAGAGTTCCTTTAATGGTTAGAGTCTAACCCATGGCGGTCTCCCCACCATCCCAGGCCAAGCAAAACAAAGTCCCATCAGCCTTAGAACTGCCCCAGAGGCTGGCACCAAGCCTAGAGCAAAAACCGGAGTCTCTAGGAGAGGAACATTCATGCATACTGAGAGCCACAGCTGCAGCTCAGACCCTAGCCAGTATCATCCGGCCTTGCTATGGCCCCTATGGCCGGCAGAAGTTCCTGGTGACTGAGAAGGGGCAGACAGTTTGTACAGGTCATGCCGCTGTCATCCTCAGGGCTCTGAAACTGGAGCACCCAGCTGCCCAGTTTGTCCGAGAAGCAGCCCAAACACAGGCAGGGAACACCGGGGATGGCACGGCCTTTGTAGTCCTCCTGACAGAAGCCTTGCTGGAGCAGGCCCAGCACCTTTTGTGGGCTGGCTTAGCTCGAACCCAGCTCCGGGAGGCCTTAGCCACGGCCACAGCAGAAGTCCTGACAGCTCTGCCTTCCCTGGCCATCCGCTCTCTAGGGCCTTTGGAAGACCCATCCTGGGCCCTCTACTCGGTGATGAACACCCACGCCCTCTCCCACACCGAGTATTTAACCAAGCTCGTGGCTCAAGCGTGCTGGGTTAACAGGGAGCCAAATGGCAGCTTCAAGCCGGAGCGTATTGGCGTGTGCATGCTGCAGGGGGGCACGCTGAATGACTCCCGAATTCTCACGGGGTTAGCAATATCTGGGAAGCCCTGTGGACAAAAGACCGAGGTGCTAGCCAATGCCAGGGTGGCCCTCTTTATTTGCCCCTTTGGTCCTACGAATCCATTCGCCCTGGCCACACCCCGTCTCTCCAGCTCTGAAGAACTACTAAGATTTCGGAAAGAAAATGAACAAGTGGGAAACCAAATAACCGAGCTGGCTGCCATGGACATTAATGTGGCCGTGGTGTGGGGGGAAGTTAATGAGAATTTGGTGCTCCAGGCTGACAGTTGCGGCATCATGGTGATTCAAGCCAACTCCCGCAAGGAGATGGTCTACCTGAGTGAGACCATGGGTACTCCTCTGCTCACGCGGCTGCTTCCTCCCCCGGAGCAGGGGAAGTGCCAGAAGGTTTACAGGCAGAAGTTTGGAGACGGCGGCGTGGCAATGATGTTTGAGTGGGAAGGTGAGAGGTCACCCTTTTTCACGGTGCTCCTGAGGGGACCTACCATGCAGGGACTTCGGGCCGCAGAGCAGGCCGTCTACTGTGGCATCGATGCGTTTTCCCAGTTGTGTCAAGATCCCAGAGTGCTGCCAGGAGCAGGGGCCACAGAAATGGCTCTAGCAAAAATGCTGGTGGACAAAGGGAGCCGACTGGCAGGCCCCGACGGTCTGGCCTTCCTAGCGTTTGCCCAAGCCCTGAGTTCCCTGCCTAAAACCTTGGCAGAGAATGCAGGCTTGGCTGCCCAATGTGTGATGGCCGAAATGAGCGGAATTCACCAAGTTGGGAACTTCCTCGTTGGAGTGGGAGCAGACGGGGTAATAAATGTAGCCCACGAAGGCGTATGGGACATACTCAGGCCCAAAGCCCAAGGCCTACAAGCAGTGGCTGAGCTGGTGCAGCAGCTGGTGACTGTCGATGAGATCATAGTGGCCAAGAAGACGCCTGTCTATCAGCAGATTACAAAACCTACCTCGAAGACAAAGGGATCCTCACCCCTGAAAGGGAAATTTTTTGGAAAGTACGTATAGCAACATGCTAAATAAAGTAAAGATTGTCCGGATTGAATAGTAACCCCCAAATACAGGTGTTTTTCCTTATTTCTTTCCCTTGTGTCTGGGGCTTCTAGGGCTAATTGTTTGTTTGTTGTTGTTGTTTTTGCTTTTTCCAGACAGGGTTTCTCTCTGTAACAGCCCTGGCTGCCTTGTAATTTGATTTGTAGACCAGGTTGGCCCCTAAATATTAAGGCATGTGCCACCATACCCATTAGAGCCAGTTCTAACCTCCCCCCCCCCCCCAGACAGGGTTTCTCCATGTAGTTTGGTGCCTGTCCTGGATCTTGCTCTGTGTAGACCAGGTTGGCCTCGAGCTCACACAGATCCCCCTGACTCTGCCTCCCGAGTGCTGGGATTAAAGGTGTGCACTACTGCCGCCCGGCCAGTTTCTAACCTTTTAAAAGATTTATTTTTGTGTGGGGAGGGCCAGTGCTGATGTGGGGGTATGAGTATTTTCATGCGTGTGCAGGAGTGTGTCAGATCCCCTGGAGCTGAAGTTACAGGCACTTTGTGAGGATCTATGTGGTTGCTGAGAAAGGAACTCAGGACCTCTGGAAGAGCAGCAGCAAGTGCTCTTAACCCCTGAGCCATTTTTCCAGCACTTAAAGTCAGGGTATCAACAACATAAAGATGGGTGTGGTGGTGCAGGTCTGTACTCCCAGCATTGGGGAGATGGATGCAGAAGGATGAGCAGCTCAAGGTGATGCACAGTGAATTTGAGGTCAGTTTGGGCCACAGAAGTAAGACCCTGTCTCAAAACACTCGGGATGGGGACTTAGCTCAGTTGGCTGCTTGCTTGCTTAACAGGCACAAAATCCTAATCCCCAGCACCACATACTAACACCTGGAATTCTAGCACTTGGGAGTCAGAGACCGGAAGAGCACAAGTTCAAGATCACCTTTCGCTACTCAGTAAGTTTACAAAGATACAGTTCTAATAATTTCAAATAGAGTAGCTGAACATTGGGGGTGGGAAGAAAAAAGTACAGTCATCTTTTCGAAACTCTGAACATTCCTTCTATGGTATTAACATGTGTGGATTTCTGTCTAGACATCACTGAAACTCTCTAAAAGAACAAGTTCCAACTTAGAAGAGTGGCCAGTAATTCTCCAATTATCTGGGGGAAAAAATGACAGTATCATTTTGAGACTACAAAAAAAAATTAAAAAAAACTAATGCGGGAAAATGAGCCCCATAAGCAAGCAAATTTAAGTTGTATTTGTTTGTTTGGCTTTTGGCTTTTCAAGACAGGGTTTCTCTGTGTATCCCTGGCTGTCCTGGAACTCACTTTGTAGACCAGGCTGTCCTTGAACTCAACAGAGATCTGCCTGCCTCTGCCTCCTTAGCGCCGGGATTAAAGGCGTGCGCCACCATGCCTGGCCTGGCTACTTTTCTGTAGCCAAGGCTATAGAGAGACTCTGTCTCAAAACAAAACAACAAAAATTATTTATGTGAATATGTTATCTCTGTGTGTGTACAAGTGTGTGCTACATGTGTGCAGGTGCCCACAGAGGCCAAAAAAGAAGAGGGTGTCAGATTTCTTAGTGGGTGCTGGATCCTCTGGAAGAGCAGCAAGTGCTCTTAATCACTGAGCCATCTCTCCAGCTACCTGTTTTGCTTTTCATGTTTTTTTTTAAATCTATTTTATGTGTATGAGTGTTTTGCCTACATGTATGTACACTGCATGTGTGCCTGGTGCCCACAGAGGTCAGAAGAGGGTACTGAGTCTCCTATAACTGAAATTACTGACTGTTGAGAAGTCTGTGCCCATGCTCTGGGGTGTGACTTCCTTTTGTTTTATCTGAGCACCTATTTCTTAGTCCTTACACTTATATTCAAAGTCTACATAAAATATATGTAATTTAAAATTAGAAATCACGATAGAGATATTACTCAGTGTTTGAGAGCACTCACTGGCTGCTCTTGCAGAGGACCTGGGTTTAATTCCCAGCACTCGTAACCCATAATCATCTGTAAACTCCAGGAGCTCCAACACCCTTTTCTAACTAATGTGAGGACTTTTTTTTTTTTTTTTTTTTTAAAGAAACTCATTCCCTTACCCATCATTGTATTGCCCAAATCATAAGCATCTCTATCATGGACATTATCAGAGGCATATCCCTGTGATCAGGGAGAAAAATATATTTCAAAATGGTTCTTTGAAACCGTTTTTTGTGTGTGTTGGCCCCGGGGTAGGCAAGACAGCCCATCAGGTAAAGGCATTGGTGCCAAGCCCGGCAACATGAATTTCATCCCTGGGATCAACATAGAGGAAGGAGAGAACTGACTATCCAAAGTGGTCCTCTGATTTCCACATGCATGCCCTGGCACACACACACACACACACACACACACACACACACACACATTCCTGTACACGTGACCCCTCCCCAACACAAACGCCCACACAAATGTCAAAAAGAAAAACTTAGGACATGTGAAATGAGAAGACGATAAAGGTGTCTGAGGTCATCCTTGACTACATGGCAAGTTTAAGGCTAGCTTGTGCTACATGAAACCCTATCTTAAACATTTTTTTTAAATTTAAATATTTCAGCCATGCCTGGTGGCATACAAGTTTAATTCCAGCACTAGAGAGGTAGAAGCAGGCAGATCTCTGTGAGACTTTTTGGTTTTTCGAGAGAGTTTCTCTGTGTAGCTTTGGAGCCTGTCCTGGAACTCACTCAGTAGACCAGGCTGGCCTTGAACTCACAGAGATCCACCTGCCTCTGCCTCCCGGGTGCTGGGATTAAAGGCGTGTGCCACCACCGCCCAGCTTGATCTCTGTGAGTTTTAAAACCAACCTGGTCTACATAGTAAGTTCTAGGCCATCCAGGGCTACAGGGTGAGACCCTGTCTGAAAACAATAAAAACAAAGGTAAATACAATTTTAAATTATTGCTATTAGTTTTCTTTTTTTGGTTTTTCGAGACAGGGTTTCTCTGTGTAGCTTTGTGCCTTTCCTGGAACTCACTTGGTAGCCCAGGCTGGCCTCGAACTCACAGAGATCTGTCTGCCTCTGCCTCCCAAATGCTGGGATTAAAGGTGTGCACCACCACCGCCTGGCTATTGCTATTAGTTTTTAGTGTTTTGTTTCAAAACAAGTTTTTATTTTGTGGCCCAACTAGGTTTGAACTCGCTATGTAGCCCAGGCTAGCCTAACTGATCCTACTGCCTCAGTCTCCCTAATGGTAGGAATTACAGACCTGAGCTACCATGCCCCAGGTAGGTATTTATTTCCTTGTCCTCCTTCTCTTCCTTTTTTTTTTTTTAATTGAAAATAGTTTTTTTCCCATGCTTGTTTGTTTGTTTGTTTGTTTTCAAGATAGGGTTTCTCTGTGTAACAAGCCCTGGCTGTCTTGGAACTAGCTTTGTAGACCAGGATGGCTTTGAACTCTCAGAAAACTGCCTGCCTCTGCCTCCTGAGTGCTGGTACTAAAGGTGTGCGCCACCACGATCTGGCCATACCATATATTCTGATTATGGTTTCCCTTCCCCTGTCCTCCATTTTTTTTCAAGATAGGGTAAAGATGCTTTCTGCCTAATGACATGACTTCTGTCTGCCCTCAGAACCCACGCACGGGACAAGAGGGGAGAACTGACTCCCACAGATTGTCCTTGAGCACCATGTACTCTCTGTGGCACACAGGCAAGTACACATACACACAATAAAGAAATGTGGGGGGGAAAAGCCATGATTATTTTCTAACAATATAAAGATGGCTCCTTTCAGTTATAATTCTAAGATTCCAAAGAGTGGGATTATAGGCATATAGCACCACACAAGGCCATAATCTTCAGGCATCCAGAGTCGGCATAACCCAAAGAACACAAATCTCCCCCAAGGGCAGGTGATACCAGACAACGGTCAAGGCGGTGGCAAGTCAGGTAGCTGCAGCCAGGGCTCAGGGAAGAGGGCCTGAGTGGTGTGCCGCTCGCAAGAAATGCTACCTCACTTCTGCCTCTTTCCACTCCCCGCTGTCTCTTGGGGCTCTTGGAATGGACCCCAGGTCCTTGTGCATGCTGGGAAACGCTGCAGCTTCCTACACCCTGGCAATGCCCCTGTGTATCTCAGGTTCTTTTAGCCTGGGCTGATGGCCATCTCCATTTGGCAGCCTGCCCCCTGAGTGCTCTATACTTCATGCTTGACTGAGAACCAGCAGTGTGTGCGTCGGTTACCGTCGAGGACTGATCTGCCCCCACTGTCAACCTGTGGGGCTGATGGACAGCTTGGGGTTTGAGAAGCAAGCATTGATCTGGGCAGCAATTCCACACCACTGTGTCTGTATCATCCTAGAAACCAAAGTGGCAAAGACCCTTAGTGATGTCTGCACCAATGTCCCATCATAGGGCTCAGATGTCTTCTACTGGCAATGGAGAAGCGGGCCAGAACTTCACCTCAGTTTGGTAGATCCACATCTGCTTCTGGAGCTATAGAATGGAGGTCTCCTTGCCAGACCTCAGTTCTCAGGCCTGGCTCCATGTCCTCTTCTGACATGTACTTCTCTGCCATCCCAGACGGGTCAATGCCTGGGGCTCGTCCCCATTCTAGTGGACCTGCCTCAGTTCCCAGGTCCTTCCCGGAGTCACTCTCATGGCTGCACTCTCTGTAAGTTCTCTGTGTGATGAGCTAAAAGTAGATGACAAGATGCAGAAAAACAGAACAAGAATGAAAACTTCTAGGCCGGGCGGTGGTGGTGCACGCCTTTAATCCCAGCACTCGGGAGGCAGAGGCAGGCGGATCTTTGTGAGTTCCAGGCCAGCCTGGGCTACAGAGCAAGATCCAGGAAAGGCGCAAAGCTACACAGAGAAACCCTGTCTCGAAAAACCAAACAAACAAACAAACAGACAAAATTGAAAACTTCTAATTAAGAGAAAAGGAAGGAGACAGGCGTCTGACCTGGTGGAGATGGCAGCACAGTTTGATAGTAGAATGTTTTGTCTCCAAACATCCATCTACAAAATCCTTGCCATCATGAAGAAAAAGTTATGCATTATAAATGTGCGTGTGTGAGTGTGTGTGTGTGTGTGGAAAGAGAGAGAGAGAGAGAGGGAGAGAGAGAGAGAGAGAGAGGATGAGAACAGCACAGTCTAACATGTTAGAGGCAGAGGCTAACCTGTCCCTTCCCTGGTATCTAAGCAGATCCTTCTCAAGAGCCCCTCCTTACCACAGAAGGACTCCTGTCCAGCATCCTTTGCCTGTCCTCACCTTTGCTTGGTGTATAGGCCAAGGGACCAAGAAAGACAGAATTCAAAAGAACAGCGGCTGCAGATAGCACATAACTCAGTTGTTAAGAAAACCTGCCTAACGCTAGACATGATCTTCGTGACCATCTTGAAATACATACAATCTGTGTATCTATCTCTCAAAAATGATTGATAGATAGATAGGTAGATAGATAGATAGACAGATAGATGATAGATAGATAGATAGATAGATAGATAGATAGATAGATAGATAGATATTAAATAAACAAATCATGGGAGTAATCAACCACTTTCTGAATGGATTTAAGTTCAGCTCCACAAGATGACTCTCACACCTGCCACCATCACATGGCTAAGAAGCCGTGGCTGGACGAGTCCTAGGTCCTACGGTAGAAGGTACGACTGTTCCACTGCGAAACTGACACAGTATTAAACCAACTCCTGGTGAGTCTTCCTTACACTCATAGGCCAGTGTGTCTCTCAACCCTCCTCTGAGAAGCTGCTATTGCAGTAGATGGTGATAAACCCAGTAGATGGTGACCAAAACCACAACTGGCCACGGTGCAGGAAGTGAGAGACTGAAAGTGCTCAGCCCTGAAAGGAACATACACATCACACTAGCCCTGCCAAGGTTCGGCCATCTCTGCAGAAGGAGGTAGAAAGGATGTGAGCGCTAGAGGCAGCTGACCCCAAGGAAAATGGGTCTTCTGCACACACATCAGGGCAGCTGCACAAAGGAGCTCACCACAGTGGTGCTAACAGCTTGCACAAGATCTGTGGAAACCCAAGCCAGACCCAATCCCAGCACGCACAGGTGAGATGGGCACAAACCCCACCCTTAGCTGAAGAGCTACCTGTCACTGTTAGCTGCCAGGACCGAGAGCGACAGTTTTCTCTAAGAGCATAGCCCCTGAGAAGCTGACCACTCTGAAGTGGAAGACCACACAGCCAAGATTATTTGGGCACCATAAATTGGTCTTGAAGCATTTTTTAAAAAAAGAATAGTGATCAGGGATGGTGGTGCCTGCCTATAATCCCAGCATTAGGGAGGCAGAGGCAGGCAGACTCTGTGGGTTCTAGACCAGCCTACACAGTGAGTTCCAGGACAGTCAGGGCTATGTAGAGAGACCCTGTCTCAAAAAACAAAAACAAAACAAAAAAAAGGCAAATAATTAAAAAATAAAAGAGGGGGACACAAAGCTTTGTGGGTAGGACAAGGGAGGAGGTGGATCTGGAAAGAACTGGGAGGTAATGATCAAAACTTGTATGAAGCCAGATGTGGTGGTGCATATCTTTAATCCCAGCACTTAGGAGGCAGAGGCAGGAGAATCTTTGAATCCTAGGCCAGCCTGGTCCACAAATTGAGTTCCAGGACAGACAGAGATATTACACAGAGAAACCCTGTCTCGAAAAACCCCAAACCAAACCAAACCAACCAAACAAACAAAAAACACGTTGAATGAAACTCTCAAAGAACTAAAAAAAAAAAAAGTCTCAGGGCTAAGAGAGCTTAGTCGGCAAAGGGCTGCCCTGGTCAGCATGAGGTCCTGTCTTTGACTCTCTCTCAGACTCTATGCTTAAAAAAAAGATTTTAAGGAAATTGCATTTTTCATACAACAGGGAATAGACGACGTACATGTTCATAGGTGACACTCTGTAACACACACACACACACACCCCTCAGCACTCTTGGCTTCCTGTGTCCACAGACTCCAGAATGACAGGCAAGGGCCCCTGCTGCAGCTGCTTCCCTGAGTTACTCCTCTTAGCAGGCACCCAGGTTCTGCGCTAGCATTTCTCCAGAAGAGACGGAACTCTGTCAGACAAGCTCACAGAGCCTCATGGGACACAAAATGTCTCTCTTCATATTTCATTCCTGCCTTCATTTTGATGGTAACTCAATATCATCAGTGGAACCGTTTACCAAAGGCAACCAGACTGCAGCATTGTTTTCATGGTTTTTTTAAAGCTTGCAAAACTACTTTTGATGCTTTTCCCATTAGATTTTAATCTCAAAACAAAAAATCTGTACTTGCCTTCATTGTTGGAACTTAATAGAAACGGTTCAAAATATACACAGATGTTACTGAAATTAGTTTTACAAGAATGGAAGCACAGCAGAAGGTGAACTTTCCTATGGGTGGGTTTTCATTTTGTTCCAGTGCCATGACGGACCAGCGCTATAGGAGAGTGAAACGTCATTGATAACAAAAAATATCGCAATAGTACCACAATAAATACTTAACACCGGGTGTGGTGTCACAGGCTAGTAACCACCCCAGCAGTCTTGGGAAAGGTGAAACTTGTGGTATATTACGCAGGGAACCCGAGGATATCGCGTCCATGCAGGGAAACATGCTGGCATGCTGGGCAGATGCAGCGGTGAGCTGGCCGCGACCCACTCCATGCAGGTATGGTGGCAGGGCCGTGGGTGGATATGCACAACCCAGACGATACATCCGAGCGAAAATGGTTTACTATAATAGAGACGTAGAGAAGACAGGAAAGAGGAGAAAAGAGAGAGAGAGAGAGAGAGAGAGAGAGAGAGAGAGAGAGATGGGGTGGGGGTCAAGGAGTGCACACCTTGTGGGAGTGGAGAGAGAGGAGAGAGAGAGAGAGAGAGAGAGAGAGAGAGAGAGAGAGAGAGAGAGAGAGAGAGATGGGGAGATGGGGTGGGGGTGTCTCAAGGGGTACACACCTTGTGGAAGTAAAGAGAGAGACAGGGATGGGGGGGTGTCGAGGGGTGCACACTTTGTGGGAGTGGAGAGAGAGAGAGAGAGAGAGAGAGAGAGAGAGAGAGAGAGAGAGAGAGTGTGTGTGTGTCTTTCCTTAAGAGGCTTCTGCCAGGCGGTGGTGGCACACGCCTTTAATCCCAGCATTTGGGAGGCAGAGCCAGGCATCCGGATCTCTATGAGTTCGAGGCCAGCCTGGTCTAGAGAGCCAGATCCAGGACAGGCACCAAAGCTACACGGAGAAACCCTGTCTCGGAAAAAAAAAAAACAAAAAACAAAACAAACAACAAACAAACAAAAAAAAAGAAGAAGAGACTTCTACGCTCCAAGGGGCGGGGTTTCAAGGGGGCAGGTCAGAATATTAACAGAAACAGGAGTTCAAGATCATCTTCAGCTACAGAGAGAGCTGAAGGCCAGAATGAGAAACTGTCTCAAAACGAGCAAGAAAATGGGGTTGCCTCAGCAGTTAAGAGCAATGCATGCTCTGCAGAGGACCAGAGTTTGGTTGCCAGCATCCACAGGTGGCTCACAATTGTAACTCCAGGTGCAGGGGATTTGATACCCTCCTCTGGCCTCCTCAGGCGCCAAGCATGCATGCATATAGTTCATGGGCATCCATGAAGGCAAAGCACATACACATAAAATAAATTAAAATAAATCTTTTTCTTTTCCTTCTTCCTTCCTTCCTTCCTCCCTCCCTCCCTCCCTCCCTCCCTCCCTCCCTCCCTTCCTTCCTTTCTTTTCCTTTTTTTTGACACAGGGTTTCTCTGAGTAACCCTGGCTGTCCTGGAACTCACTCTGTAGACCAGGCTGGCCTCGAACTCAGAGATCTGCCTGGCTTTGCCTCCCAAGTGCTGGGATCAAAGGCATGCACCACCACCATTGCCCACTGCTCAGCAAAAATAAATAAATCTTAAAAAAATAATAATAACAAGAAAGTAAAAAAGGAAAGGAGGGTAGAAGAAAATAGAAACTTAGATGGAGGATGGTTGGAAAAGTAGGGTCCCATGCTCCTATTGGCCATAGTGACTTAGTGACTGACATACGGTGTCAGCCTACTGAATGGGCAGAGCGTTCTGGGTCCTTCAGGATCGTTATAAAGTTATATGGACTCTGCAAATAGTCCTGTCTACGGCAGGGTGTAGAACCGGCCTACAGGCTCAGTCCCTGTCCTTTTGTTAGAACTGTTAGAAGGGAGAGGACCCACACTGTCACTCTCAAACTGCCACACTCACACAGCCTGAGGAGGTCCCTTCATCTTTCAGGGACCATGACTCAGGCCAAACTGGGATTTGTGACTTTTAAAAAAGAAAGAAAAAAAAAAAAAAAAGAAAGAAATCCAGGCCTAGTTGTTTTGAAGCAGAGTTGGAGACTTTATTAAAGTTTTTTGTTTGTTTGTTTGTTTTGTTTTGTTTTGTTTTCTCTGTGTAGCTTTGTGCCTTTCCTGGATCTCGCTCTGTAGACCAGGCTGGAAATTTTATTTTTATTTTTGGGACAGGGCTTCTCTGTAGCTTTGGAACCTGCTCTGGAACTCACTTGTAGATCAGGCTGGTCTCGAAGTCACAGAGAGCCACTTGTCTCTGCTTCCTGAGAGCTGGCATTAAAGGTGTGTGCCACCACCGCCCGGCTATTAAAGATATTTTTAATAGAGATTGCTCAGTAAAGATTGCTTGCTGTTCTTCCAGAAGATTCAAGTTCTGTCCCCAATACCCACTTTGGGTGACTCACAACTGCCTGTGACTCCTGCTCCAGGGGAAAAAATGGCCTCTCTGGCCTTCATTGGCACACACAAACACAAATATAAACATAAAAATTTTTTTTTAAATATTTTTTTGAGATAAGGTCTCTCTACATAGCCCTGGCTGTTCTGGAACTTACTATGTTGGATCCCCTGGAACTGGTGGTAATAGACCATGTGGGTGCTGGGGATGGAACTTGGATCCTCTGCAAGAATAGCAAATGCTCCTAACCACTGAGCCACCTCTTTAGTCCCAAAATCTTTTAAACAATGAATTATTTTATGTGTATGTATGTATATCACACTTGTGAAGAGTCTGTACAGGTCAGAAAAAAAGCATCGGATGTCCTAGATGTGGAGTTATAGATTTATAGATGATTGTGTGTGTTGGGGTTTAAACCTAGGTTCTCTGCAAGAGCAGCAAGTTCTCTTTTTTTTCCTCCAGGTTTTTTTTTTTTTTTTTGTGTGTGTGTGTGTGTGTGTGTGTGTGTGTGTGTGTGTCCTGGCTGTCCTGGAACTTCAGGCTGGCCTTGAATTCTGAGATCTACCTGCCTCTGCCTCCAGAGTGCTGGGATTAAATGTGTGCGCCACCACTGCCGGGATTGCAGCAAAAGCTCTTAAGCACTGAACCATCTCTCCAGCACTGTTTGTTTTCGAGACAGGGTTTCTCTGTGTACCCCTGGCTGTCCTGGAACTTGCTCCATAGACCAGGCTGGCCTCGAACTCACCTGCCTTTGCCTCTGGAGTGTGGGGTTTTAAAAGTGTGCACTACCACCCATGGCCTGGTAGCCCTTTTATTTTTAAGGTTTATTTTTATTTTATGTCTATGGGTGTTTTTACTTGCCATGTATGTCTGTGCCCAGGGAGGCCACACGAGAGCATCAGATCTTCTGGAACTGGAGTTATAGATGGTTGTGAGTCACTGTGTGGGTGCTGGACATAGAACCCCGGTCCTCTGGAAGGGCAGCCAATGCTCTTCAACACTGAGCCATCTCTACAGACGTTTTTGTTGTTTTGTTTTGAGACAAGACCTCATTATGTTGCTCTGGTTGACCTGGAACTCATTATATAGACCAGAGATCTGCCTGCTTCTGCCTCTTGAGTGGTGGCCTTAAAGGTGTGATATATATATTTAAATTGGGGGTTAGGGAAAGGAATGGCACACCGAATGAGGGAGGACAGGCAGGCAGAAAACCAAGTGGGCGTGTGCTCCCCAAGGGAGATTAAGGGAGCATGACGGAGACATGCCTGGTGTGAGTATGGGTTCCTCGAGGGAACCTTGAAATTAACTTAGTGTTAGCCAGATACACCATTTTGGCGGCTCTCCAGTTAGCTCTCAAATGTTCTTACAAAAGCTTTCCCCTCTGTTTCTCTCTCTCTCTCTCTTTTTTTTTTTTTTTTTTTTTTGATAAGTGAGGTAAGTTCAGTGGCTCTAGAAGTGATGAGGGTCACAGAAGATTCTCTCCTCCCACACTCTGAACCCTCCACCGAGGTCCATCCAGCTAGAGATGTAGCCTAGGATAGCTGCACTGAACTGAGGGTGGACTCAAGTTCAAGTCCTCAAGGCCCAAACCACCTCAGAGCCACACCACACTCCACCTTGTTCTGCCCCTTGGCCATCCAAGGGGGACACACCAGAGTTCACGGCCTCCTCTATTCCTCTTCGGCTTTCTCCACCATACCTAGGCAGTCCCCTCGCAGATCTCTCAAGGGACAATCTTTTTGATAACTCTTTCTAAAAGACTAAACTAGCCCAGGAAGGCAAAACACAAAATTCCCTGAAACAGGCTGCCCTTTCCTGAGAATGACATGTCCTTCCATGCGGGCACTGGACTGCAGCCACGCAAGCTCAGCACTGCAGGTGCTTGCTCCTTCCTCCTCCTCCTCCTCACCCAGCACTCCAACAGTAACCACAGCACGACCACGTTCCCGAGTCCGAACAGAAACAGGACGGCATCCAGTGTTCATACCAACCCTGGCTAGGCAAGACCACTATAATCAGCCCCACTTCATAGAGGAAGAAACTGAGACTAACCTGGGCGTGGGGGTGGCTATCAGTTCCCAAGCCTGCTCTAGGAATAACTGTGCGATGTGACTTCCAAAACCCTTCCAGGTCTAAACTGTATGGATTCTCCAGTTTGATTCATTTGAAATTACAATGCTAGCGGTGAGTATTGGTTTAAGAACCTGAGAGGAAGCCAGGCATGGTGGCGCATGCCTTTAATCCCAACACTTGGGAGGCAGGGGCAGGCGGATCTTTGTGAGTTCAAGGCCAGTCTGGACTACAGAGTGAGTTCCAGGAAAGGCACAAAGCTACACAGAGAAACCCTGTCTCGAAAAACCACACACACACAAGAACCTGAGACAAACCAGTTGGTGACAGGCTAATTCTAGAACCTGTTAGTCCTTCCATTCCACTCTTCTTCTAGCAGCACTCAAGGATACAGACCACCCAGTGCTGAATACCTATTCAAATCCCACAGTAGGCTCCCAGTTCTAGAGGAAGAGGACCACGTGATTATCCGGCACACAGGTCCCTCCCTGTCCCTACCCCACCCCAGGGCGTGATCTACTCAACACTTCCCATTCTCCAGGAATGGGGAACTCTGGCCTGGAATGCAAGAGGCACCTTTGAGCTGGAGGTGTACTCCGTCCAGAGTGCTTGCGGAGCTTACAGGAAGCCCTGGGTCCATCCCTAGACAGGGGGCAACATGATGACAACAGACTTGGAAGGAAACTTTTAGCTTCCATGGCTCCTGGCAGCTTCTCTGTGGTCCCTAAAGGGATGCCCAAAGGGATTTTATTTTTATTTCATTATTCATTTATTTGGTTTTTCCATGCAGAGTTTCTCTCTGTAACACTGGCTGTCTTGGAACTCACTTTGTAGACCAGGCTGGCCTCAAACTCACAAATCCACCTGCCTCTGCCTCTCAAGTGCTGGATCAAAGGCGTGTGCCACCACTGCCTGCTGAAAATAGATTTTTCATGGTTTCCCCTCCCCCAAGTCTTCCCAGATCCTCCCCACCTCCCACAACCACAGGATTCTTGTTTGAGATGGTTTGGTTTTCCCTCTTCATTTGCTTGTTTTTGGTTTTCACACACACACACACACACACACACACACACACACACACACACACACACAGATGGGTCTCACATAAGCCAGGCTGGCCTCAAATTCACGTGGCTGCTGAGGCTAGCCTTGACCTCATGACCGCCGGCCTGTCTCTACCTGGGGTACATCACTAGGTGGTGACATGTGCCACCACACACCCAGCTTTGGGACTGGATAGTTGTGAGCAAATAAAAGTGCATGTCCGTACCCCTAAAATTGACAACACAGGCAAAGGCATGGACTCACTGAGACCCAAAGTCAACGAGCAGTCACGAAACTCACACTGCATGTTTGGGGCAGGTAGTACTAGTACTACCTTTAAACTCGGGGGCAGCTGCTCCATAAGGCTCTCCTAGCCAAAGCCTCTGCAATAGCCTGTGTGCATAGAAAGAGCAGACGGGTCCAGCCACTGAAAGGGTGCTGGGGGAGGGGGGGCTCTTTTTCTGTGTTCCAGCCCTGTGGGGTGACACTCAACCACCTCCAGGGCTGCAGCTGGGATCCAAGCACCGTCGTCGCTGGGAACTAGACTTCTTCCCTTCCCCCACTGGAACCGACATCCAGCAGAGCTTGGAGCTGCCCTGGGGGAAGGGGCTGCCTGCCAAGTATCTGCCCACCTGGGGCCAGGGCCAGGGCCAGGTCAGACTCGACAGTCTGTGCACAGCTTGAAAAAAAAAGTGGGCAAAAGGGTGTCCTTGAGTTAACAGGCCTTGCTTCTTACTCTGCTCATCAAGAAATAGCAGGAAATAAAGTAAGAAAATCAAAGAATCATAAACTGTTTACAAGAATAGCTACTTTCCCAATTCTTATTTACAGGTGTGGCTACACCATGGGACCCATCCAACAGGAAGACCAGTTTGCTTGTTCATTGGATCACATCTAATGGAGCCATTTGCTTATTCATTAAGCATTTGTTAAGCACCTGCCCTAGGAAACAGAAAGGGCCCAGCTTGAAGGGAGAAAAGGAACCAGCCATTTTAAGTAAGTAAACAAAGAAGACTTCGGACTGTGCAACATGCTTTGAAGGAAGTTACCGCGAGAGGACAGAAAGTACCAGGTTGGGGGCAGGGAGCGGACCTGCTTCAGCTGCAGCTGACACTCGAGCTGAGCTACCTGAGAAGTCTGAAGAAATGCTGCTCCAGACCGACCAGGAATCAATGAGTGCAAGGCTCCAGAGATGGAAACTGCCGAGCTGAAGGCCCTTCAGCGTGCCTAGACAGCAGCCAGCAGCCAGACAGGTTCCCACAAAGCAGGGCCTCCTGGGCCAGGATGGGGCGCTGTGAGGATCCTGTGGGTCAGCCTGAAAGACTGTTGGAAAGCCCGCTTCCGTCATTAGGAAATTAATGACGTCATTCCGTCATTAATGAGCCTGATGGAGCCATATCCGGAGCCTGACCCGGACGCACACAAGATCTTCAACTTTAACATTTTGAGAAAGTTACTAGTATCTTCCTGCCTATCCACCGCCCTTTGGGGGCGGGGTGTGGTGGGCGGAGTGATGGGATGTGTAGGTCAGGGTCTCTTGTAGCCCAGGCCGGCCTTAAACTCCAGATCTTATTTCACCCTCCCTGGCACTGCGATCACAGGTGGACACCACCACACCCAGCAGCAGTTTTGTTCCTGAGATGGTTCCAAATAGCTCATACTGACCTTGAACTCCTGTCCCCAGACTCCAAGTGCAGGGATTACAGGCACTACCATGGTGGAGATTAAAACAACCCTCAGTAGACAGGGTCTCAATACACAGCCCCGACTGGCCTGGAATCTGTAATCCCCCTCTGACTCAGCAGCGTCTCAAGAGCTACGAGTTTTTTGAAATAAGGTGTCTCTTGGAGGTCAAATTACATGTATGCAGCCCTACCAGTTTATCTTTACCCTCAAAAACGATTTAAAAAGCTATCTCAATTGTAAAAAGTACACATGCAAACTTTAAGTTCAATATTGTATAAAGAATATAAATGTGGCTGTTTACCAGGAAAGGCAGCCTATATTTCTGGAGTAACAAACTTGGTCATTGCAGTCTCATTTGGCACTTTAAGAACTAAATCCTGGGCCTGAAGAGATGGCTCAGAGGTTAAGAGCACTGGCTGCTCTTCCAGAGGACCTGAATTCAATTCCTAGCATCCACATGGCAGCTTTCGACTGTCTATGTAACTCCAATTCCAGGGGGTCTTACACAGACATGCAGGCAAAACACCAATACACCATAAACATGAAACACATACACCAAAACACCATACACATGAAATAAAAATTAAAACAAAACTAAATCCCAGAGTGGAGAGATGGCTCAGCAGTTAAGCATATTTGCTCCTCCAGCAGAGTTCCCAGCGCCCACAATCAGCAGCTCACGAGTACCCGCGCCCTCTTCAGGCTTCTGCACTTCTGCGCCCATGCCCCTTACCACGTAAATAGCGAGTTCCAAAACAGTCAGTTGCGAGTTGAGTGGAGAGGTGAGATCTTTTCTCAAAAATACCCTCCAAACCCAACACACACCCAAAGAAAATCACCACCAATAACAACACTACCAACAAAATGCCCTCAGTATCTTTGAATGATCTGGGCCATCTATCTAGTTCGTCAAATTTTTTCCTTTTAAGAACCAAAACCAATTAAAATATTGGTATTGACATTCGCTGAGGTCTGTTCCACTCAGCGGAGGTTAGGGAGATGCATGAGGGAATGAAGGCGTGGGGGGACGAAGGAGAACCAGTAGAAAGGGGCGGGGCGGGGTGGGGTCCAGAGCAAGTGGCGATCGCAGCTGCACCCCAAGTTTGGGGCAGGGGACCTGGGATCGAGGCCCGGGCTCGCCCAGAACCCGCGGAAAGCAGGGAGAGATGCATCAAAGAAGCAGAGAAGTCGACCCAGACCGGGAATGCCCGCGGGAATAGATTCTACAGCGACCAGCTGGGATCCGCCGCTGGCCGTAGGAGACAGGGTGCCTGGAGCGAGGGCCAATAGGAGAGCAGGCCAGAAGAGGGGCGGGGTGCGGCCCATGGAAGTACGGCCTTGGGCGCAAGGCCAACGGGAGGACGAGCGGGACTGGGGGCGGGGCCTCTGGGGCGAAGCCAATGGTAGGGAGAGCGGCCTGGGGACGCGTGGCCAATGGCAGGGCGAGCTGGGTGGGGGCGTGGCCTCTGGGGTGAAGCCAATGGCTGGGAGTGCGGCTTGGGCGAGGCCAATGACGGGGAGAGCCCCGGAGCGCGGAGGTGGGGGGAGGAGCCAGACCCGGAAGGCGGTGGGGGCGGGGAGCCGAGCTGACAACCTGTCAAGTCCACTTCAGGACGAACTGGGTCACGCGCCTCTTGTAGCTCCGGCGCCCCCGCCCCGCGAGGCCCTGCGGGTGGCCCTGGGGCCCAGCCGCTCCGCTTCCTCTTCCTGCCCGCGGCGGTGGGGGCGGGGCGGACACCTGCCGCCCGCAGGCCCGCTCCAACCCCGGGGCTGCCCAAGGCCGCCGCGCTCGCGGGCCCGCGCGCGCCCCGATCCGCTGGGAGCCGGCTCCGCGGTCTCCGACGCTGGCCGTGGGCTCGCGGAAGCGCACAGCGCACTACTTGACGCGGAAGGATCCGGCACCCGCGGTCACCTGTCCTCCCCTCGCATCCGACCTCGGCCGAAGGGCCCGCGACGACGATCGCCCGCCCCACGGAGAAGTCCCAGGGATTCAGACCCGCGCCGCCGGCCTCACAATGGCGCGGGCATCCTGGCACTGTCACGCAGCGCCCCGTTAACGCTTCTGCTCCCAGAGCTTTTCTGCCGAGGGGACCGCGGCGGGACCCTTCTCCCCACTCGCCTATTCAGATGATGCGAACGTCCCCACACGACACCATGACGCTGTGTTCACAATGCCCAACTCTGTTCTTCCAAACTGCACACACTTAGAGGTGACATGGCCACAGTTGCTGGGTTGCGGTGCTACGCTGGGTTCCTGCACTCACTATTTGAACTACTCCCTTCCAATACAACAGCGGAACGGCAGATTAGAAAGACTATTTTCGTTCGAGCACAGCACTTTAGCCAATGAATATTTTGTGCATATTTCTATCCAATATCCCTAGATTTAAAAAAAAATTATTAAGTTTTTAAAATTACCAAATAGTTCATCAGTAAAGTAGTTTTATGTTGTCTTTAAATTCCAGCCTTCATTGAATTGTCTTTTAGCCTCCTGACAGGGGTGTGAGGGCACATTATTTGCAATATGTATAGATGTAAATTTTGTACATTTGCAATTTTACATTTAAAATAGCCTTTATATAGTTTTCTCTTGGAGCCCCTGAGATCCTATAACTTCTATACATCTTAAATTTGGATAAAAATAGTTTTTAAATTAAAGATAGAAAATGAGCTTATTCAATTAGCATCTTTACATTTGAAGAATGGACTTTCATATTTATTACTTTGTAACAGTACTACCAATACAAGGTATAAATGGAAGTCCTACCTAGTTAAAAAATAAAATCTAACGAGACAGGCCTTTATTGTGTGGTTATTATCTTTTCATTATTACTAGTTCTTTACAGCCAGATAATTTTCCAGAGGGAAACATTGCTCCTGTCTTTAATCAATGGTGTTAACAATCCCCTGCCTTTGAGTCTTTGAGTATATAAATTTTAATTTTTTTTTCCAAGACAGAGTTTCTCTGTGTAACAGTTCTCGCTGTCCTGGAACTCAATTTGTAGACCAGGCTGGCCTTGAACTCACAGAGATCAGCTTGCCTCTGCCTCCCAAACACTGGGATTAATGGCATGCGCCAAAATTTTAAATTTTATAACTTTCTTATTTTGGGGTGGAAGGCCTGTTTCACTGTGGGAGTGTGAAGGTTAGAGGACAATTTGTGGGGGTCCTCTTCTTTTACCATGTGGATGCTGGGGGTGGAACGAGCCCCATCCTGTGACAGGGTCTCACTATGTAGCCTTGCTGGCCTGGAACTCACTTTGTAGACCATGTTGGCTGAAAACTCAGATTCCTCTGCTGGGATTAAAAAAGTGTGCAACACCACCTCCGTCCTTTACTTATTCGTCTTTGTTTTTACTCACCAATAGGCAGGTGCCCACGGAAGCCAGAAGAGGGGATTGGGTCCCCTGGAGCTGGAATTAATTACAGGGTGTTGTGAAACAGTCAGTATGGGCGCTGGGCAGTCAGTGAACTTGGGTCCTTTGGAAGAGCAGCAAGCACTTTTACCCCAGCAACCACCATTCTAGCCACACCTCCCTCTTGGTTCTAATTGCCTAGGGTTTGAAGTGTTTTCCTACCGAAGGCTGTTTTATTCTTCCATCTCCTTCTTGGGAATGGAACCTAGAACCTTGCCCATGCTCAGCAGTGCTCTGGTCATTCTTTTGATGTCAGTTGATGCCAAGCAGACTATAAAATCACAGGGGTTTCCTTCAACAAATAAACCTTGATATTGCCAATAAGCAAAGTCAACACTGGGAAACATGAGCATGAGCTGTCATTTGGTACAAGTGTTACAATCAGGAATGACATTAAGGAAAGTTAACACTTAAAACCCAGTACAATCATTTTACTACATTAGGATATATTGTCACACCTTTAACAGAGAGCAGAAAAAACCACTTTATTTGTTTATTTATTTGTTTGTTTGTTTGCTTGCTTGCTTTTAAGACAGGGTCTTAATGGGTATAGTGGCAAATTCCTTTAATCCCAGTGCTTGTGGGCCAGCCTGGTCTACATAGCCAGTTTCAGGCCAGCCAAGGCTACATAGTGAGATCTTCTTACAAACAAACAAGTATAAGGTTTTGTAATATAGTCCAGATAGACCTAGCACTTGTGGGTCCTACTTCCACTGGGAGAAGTACAACACCCAGCAAAAAGAAATCTTTTTTCCTTGTGTTACTGGGAGTTGAACCCAGGGTCTTGTGAATGTTAGGTAAGCACTACTGAGCTACACCCCAAGCATTTTTTTTCTCCTGATACAAGGTCTAAAATACCCAACAGTGGCTTTGAACTCAGTATGTAGGCCAGGTTGATCTCAAGTTTTTGGGGCTCCTCTGGTCCCAGACTTCTGGATAGCTGGGATAATGGCCTTTGTCACCAGACACAGCTTGTAACTTTCCTTAAACATTTTGATGTGGTGTGTCACTTTAAAAATTGTCAATCACATAAGAAAACAATCTTCTTTCATTCTCTTAAATACGGAAAGTTAGAAATAGGGGCCAACAAGATAGGTCAGTGGATAAAAATAAGTCTGATATCTTGAGAGCCACACTGTGGATGCTGGCCTTGGTATATACTTGGCCTGCACACACAAACAAAATACATGTAAAAATAATTTTTCTTTTTTACTGTATACAGTTGGGTGTGGTGACCCATATCTGTAACCCTATAACTCAGGAAGTTGAATCAGTCTGGGTTACGTATCTGGTTCTGAGCCAGCCTGGGCTAAAGTGTAAACCCTGAGACCTGTTTCACAAAACCAAAACACAGTGAGGAGCTCAAAGACAATTGGCTTCGCACCAGTGAACACATGCTAAAAACTAAAAGGAAAGATGACAAAATCCGATTGGCTCCAGGTTCCCAACAGTGTTGTGTGAGTGTGTCATTTTGTACAGCCAGAGGAGAGACTAAGATGTAGGGGTGCAGCTCAGTGGCAGAATGCTTAGCTCAGGGTGCAAGAGGCCTGGGATCTGCTCTACAGCATGGTGAAGGGAAAAGAATAACATGACATCATCGTCCACTCCATGAGTGGCTTCTGTGGAGGAGACTAGAAGCCAGCACCACGGCTACAGGCGCCACTGTCTCCAGATTTCTGAGATGCTCTCCCGTGACCTCCAGGGGACCGGCACGAGGGAACAGATGGCTGGGCCTAACCTACTCCAGCACCAGGAAGGGAATCAAAGCATGTGCCACACAGAGATGCAGCTATAATGTCAGCACAGCGGAGAGGGCTGCTGCATCCCACCTTCCCCTGCTGCAGCCCTTGAAGTGCGCCAGTGCCCTGCTTCCTCAGAGGAAGGCTGGGTACCAGATCTAGAGCCTCTGAGGGGGTTGAGACAGAATTTTTGCAATATCCTAGGCCTTTTTTTTTTTTTTTTTTTTTTTTCCAAGGCAGAGTTTCTCTGTATAACAGCCCTGGCTGTCCTGGAACTTGCTTGGTAGACCAGGCTGGCCTTTAACTCAACAGAAATCTACCTGCTTCTGCCTCATGAGTGTACCACACCTGGCTCCCAGGCTAGTCTTGAACTATATGTTTATGGGGCTGGTCTTAAACTCACAGCAATGCTTCTGCCTCAATTCCCAATTGCTGGATCATAGCTATGGTGTGTGTGAGTGTGTGTGTGTGTGTGTGTGTGTGTGTGTGTGTGTGTGTGTGTGTGACCATGCCCAACAAACCTGTTTCCACCGCCCATACCCCCAGTGCCAGGAATTGAACTTGGAGCCTCACACATGCTAGGCAATTGCTCAATTACCATTCTCTAGTCCTAGTCTGGGATGTTTTTTTCTTTGCATCTTCTGTGTCCTCGAATGGTCTTCTCACTGTCTTTGTCTATTTTTGTCATCCAGTGATACTGGATTGGGGTATTGGGATTAATCAATAATGACTTTTTATTGTTTGTTTTGTTTTGTTTTTCGAGACAGGGTTTCTCTGTGTAGCTTTACACCTTTCCCGGAACTCATTCTGTAGCCCAGGCTGGCCTTGAACTCACAGAGATCCACCTGGCTCTGCCTCCCTAGGGCTGGAATTAAAGGCGTGCACCACCATCGCCCAGCTTTTTTTTTTTCTTTTTGAGACAGAGTCCCATTATGTAGCCGTGACTGGCCTCCACGACCACAATCTGCCGGCCTCTGCCGGCCTATTGCTAGGACTAAAGGTATGCACCACCACACCCAGCTAATGACCTCATTTTAACCACTTAACCTCTTCAAAGATCCTGAGTCCAAATACGTTCACCCTCTGAAATCCTGAGATTAGCTTTTGAATATGTGGATTCAGGGAGAGGGCCCAAATCTCTCTCCTTAACTAGAAGTGAGGGGCTAGTGGGAAGGAGGCTTGTTAAAGACATTGAGTGGTTGCCCTTAATAACGAAGTTGGACTAGGTTGCCAGAGAGGAAAGTGCCCTGAGAGAGGGAAGGAAAGTTCTAGAGAGCTTAGTTCTCCGGAACTTTGGCCAATTGGCTCTATTCAAATGCTGCAGGCCAGAGGCAGGACAGACAGACAGGGATATTAAGGGAACAGAGGAAGGGAAGAGGCTTCTCTGGCCTCATCTTGGAGTCTACCAGCAGCTCGAGAATCAGATTGGAGCACAATGAACATTTGCTGCAAAAGTTATGACAGAGAGACAAGATTCCTTTTATATGGAGTTGTTTGTTTTGAGGCTACTGTTTCAAATGTAGACCAGGCTGGCCTTTAACTCACAGAGGTCTGCCTTCCTTTGCCTCCCAAGTACTGGAATTAAGAAGGCACCTGCTACCACACCTGGTTTATATAGGAGTGTTTTAAATAAGAATGTTTAAATGGGGGGCTGGAGAGATGGCTCAGTAGTTAAGAGCACTGGCTGCTCTTCCTTCCAGAATTTGGTTCTCCACATCCACAGCAGTTGCCTCCCAACTGCCTGTAGCTGCATTTCCAGGGGAATCCTCTTGTAGCCTCCAAGGGCAACCCCTCTCCACACGTGTGCGTGTGTACACACACACACACACACACACACACACACACACACACACACGCACGCACGCACGCACGCACGCACGCGCACACACACACACACACAAATAAATCTGGGGGAAAAAGATTAAGACAGCAGTAAACTGTGCTTGAGGTCAGACAATTAGAGCCTGATTCTTCTCATATTTTCCAGGAATTTCACCAACAGGACTATCAGCTTTTGTTTACTGTAAAAACACCTAAACTTCAGTGAGCAGGGCTGGTGACCTGGGGTGTGACCTTATCAGTAGTGAACCACACCCTATGACCCATTCCCAGTCCTTAGCAACCCTTTGAGCTATTCAGAAACCACCCAAATGCAGGACTCTACCTACTGAGAAGCCTCCAGCCACACCTGGGTGCCTCTTCCCCTTTCCTGGGTGCCTGCTTTCTAACCTCTCTAGGGCTAAACCTGTATTAAATGCTCCGCTTAGTAGACTCATGCCCTGCTTCCCACGGAGGCTAAGGGTAGTTCTGGATCTTTTCTGTAGTGAAGTCCAGAGGTGGAGCTGTTTCTGGCCTACTGGTATTGACGGGATCAAGCCAGGTGTGGCTGCTCCCACCTGTCATCCCAGCCTCAGGGACGCCTAGGGAGAAGGATAACCTCAAGTGTGAGGCCAACCTTGTCTAGAGTAAGACCCTGTTTCAAAGAGATAAACAAAAAAAAATTAGGGGCTAAATGTCTGTGCCTTTAACTCTTCTGGAGTCAATCGGAATCATGAGGATCAGAAGTTCAAGGTCATCCTTGGTTGCAGTTGGAGGCCCGCCTGGGGCTACATCAGACACTATATCAAACAAACAAATCAACAAACCAAAACCGTAGGATGATCTGGGCGGTGGTGGCCCACGCCTTTAATCCCAGCACTCGGGAGGCAGAGCCAGGCGGATCTCTGTGAGTTCGAGGCCAGCATGAGCTACCAAGTGAGTTCCAGGAAAGGCGCAAAGCTACACAGAGAAACCCTGTCTTGAAAAACCAGAAAAAAAAAAAAAAAAAAACAAAAACAAAACAAAACCCATAGGAGGAAAGGGAGCTGACATTTTTATTTCATTTTCTACGACACTCAGGATGGAGCCGAGGGGCTGGCACAGCTAGGCTAGTGCTCTCACGCTGAGCCGCCCAGCCGCGTGACCACCCTGTTCACCCCCCTACCCCATTCTCAGGGGGCAAAGGCAGGGGGATCTTCATGAGTTTCAGACCAGCCTGGGTCACACAGTGAGACATTGTCTCAAAGTGAAATATTAACAAAACCAAAACCTTACTTATCACTCTGTGTCACAAGGAGCTCTCCAGTCTGTCTCCTCTTCCAACCCAGTCTGTGCACATCAGCCAGAGCCGGTACACTCGCCTCTCTCTCTCTGTCTGTCTGTCTGTCTGTCTCTCTCTCTCTCTCTCTCTTTAAAAATTTTATTAATTTATTTAGTGTGGGGCATACGTGTTCTACAGTAAGTGTTCAGGGGTCTAAAAACAATTTTTGGGAGTCGGTTCTCTTCTTGTATTTCATGGGTCTTGAGGGTCAAATTCAGGTCCTTAGGCTTCACTGCAGGCACCCATGGAGCCGTCTCTTTTGGCTCATGGTATCTTACATATTCCTCCAACTGGTCGTGGTGGTTCCGGACTTTAACCCAAGCATTTGGGAGGCAGAGACAGGCAAACCTTTGTGAGTTTAAGGCTAGCTTGGTCTAGTCAGTGAAGTCCTGTTGTCCCTGGCTAACGTGGCCCCTCTGCCATTCCGTCAGGGCTCTGTTTCCCAGCCTGGTCCTGGCCCCTCTGCCATTCCGTCAGGGCTCTGTTTCCCAGCCTGGTCCTGGCCCCTCTGCCATTCTTCCATCAGGGCTCTGTTTCCCAGCCTGGTCCTGGCCTCCTTGTCTCCTCGCTCATCCCACTTGCCTCGCTTTTGCAGAGCAAGGCCTTACCCACTGCCAGAGAGACAGAAAAGCTCCGCTTTGCAGTAGCTGTGCCCATTCCTGTGAGTGAAAGGGTCTGGGGGCCATTTACTACGTTAGACCTGTGGAAATCATTCCTAAGCCAGGCCAGATAGGTAAGCTTCCATGTCAGTGAGCTGGTGCTATAGAGTTGGTTGTCTATTTCTACAAAACAGGCTCAGACTGGACAGATAAGAAAATCTGTCTGGTGTGGCCACAGGTCCACTTGTTAATGGGTGACAAGGGTGAACAGCAGGGTGGCGAGCAGCTGAGTCCGAGTCACTCTGAGATGGCTGGAAACTTGGATGTGGCAAGTATTCTCTCCACTTTCCGTACTTGGATGACTTTCTCAGCAGTAGGAGGACACAGGGAGGTCTGGGGAGGAGGAGGACACAGGGAGGCCTGGGGAGGAGGAGGACACAGGGAGGCCTGGGGAGGAGGAGGACACAGGGAGGACTGGGGAGGAGGAGGACACAGGGAGGCCTGGGGAGGAGGAGGACACAGGGAGGCCTGGGGAGGAGGAGGACACAGGGAGGACTGGGGAGGAGGAGGACACAGGAGACTGGGGGTGAAGAAGAGGAGATAGTGCCTTGGCTGCATCCCCAGCATCAAAGAGGAAAGTTAAAGATTAGTCCTCAGCGTTCCTCCCTGGACATTTCTCAGGGCTTGAGTGGTTGCTAAAACAAGATCAGTGTTTTCAACTCTGTTTGGAACAAGGTCTCAGTTTCCCTCTGTGTCAGTCAGCCTGGAGCTCACCATGTCGCTCACACTGGTCTTGAACTCACACCAATACTGCCTCTGCCTCCCAAAGGTACCTCCCCGGTCCCTTCCTGCTTTTGAAACAGAATCACACATTGTAGGCCTGGAACTCATCCGTAGTCCATGGTGGCCTTAACCTCTCAATTATACTTCCTCAGCCCCCCAAGAGCCAGGATTAGAGGCAGGAGCCATCTTGTCTATGTTCTCGGCCCCGGCCTGTTATTACCTAAACCCTCTGAAGACTGAGGCCGGCTGATCTCAAGTCTCAAATTTGAGTCTATAATGAACTATAGAGTCTATGCCCTCACCCCAAAAAGGGAAGGAAAGAAAGAAAAAGAAATGCTATCTAACCCCCAGGTCCAACACAGGCAGAACGTCCCAAGCTCTGGTCTGGCCTTAATGTAGCTCTTACCCTTCCTCAAAGAAGTTCTTTTTCCAACAGAAAGAGACTGTTACAGAGCTTCACAACTGGCCAACAAGCAGAGAGTAAGTGACAGTGGGGTACCCAACCCCATCTGATATGTCTAACACGACCCCTACCCCTGCGGCTCAGGAAAAATCATGGAGGGGTTGGAAAGACTGTAAGAGCCAGACGTCCAGGCAGCTGCTGTGATGTAACAACAAGGAGCTGCACCCTTGAACTTCCAACAATACAGTTGCCAGGATAAACCAGCCAAAGGACATGAGTCAACATGCCATCACCATGTGTGGAAATTCCACATGGTCGCATCTGTGGATGAAGAGCTACAGGTCAATGGCTGCTGAGAGGGGGAGGGTCGGTCTCCTCCAGGGACGAACTCTTACGTAAATTGTTCAATCCCAAGTGGTCAGCCCTGGGAACATGCACATACAAGCAAAATAAATGGATTCAGTGGGCTGTGTGTGTGTGTGTGTGTGTGTGTGTGTGTGTGTGTGTGTGTATGTGTGTGTGTGTGTGTGTGTGTTTTGTGTGTGCGTGTCCATGCTCCAGTGTCCTGATGCATGTGGAGGACAACCTGTAGGAGTCAGTTCTCTCCCTTTACCACATTGGTCCTGGGGATTGAACTCAGGTCGTCAGGCTTGGCAGCAAATATCTCCATCCACTGAGCCATCTCTTCAGCCCCTCCCCGCTCAGAGTTCTCAGTCTTCATTTCCACACAATTCTATCTTTATTAAGATGATTTGTTTGCTCGTGCAGAGTTCTCAGCCTGTGGTCTGAGGGCCACTGGGATGCTGGAGACTTCTTCAGGGTGGGGGTGGGGGTCTGTGAGGCCCTCTCTTTCCCTGCTTCATATCCATGTGAGGACAGATTGTGTTCATATAATTCAATCTGAATGTCATGTGCAGTTAGAGCCAAAATGCAGAGATGAACACGCAGCTGTCTTCTATTAAGCGCAGCCCTGAGATTACAGAACCGCAGAACGATTCCAGTCTCCCAGTCTTCTCAAGCTGGACACGTTAATACCTGCTGGTGGCACATGAGAGGAGGATTGAGAATTGTAGGCCTCCCTCAGCTACATAATGAGTTTGAGACTAGCTGGGCTACATGAGACTCTATCTCAAAAAGAATATCCCCAAACTGTAAACACCCAAAACAAGCAAACAAAATAGTGTTATTTAAATCTACATGAGTGCCAGTTCATAAAGTAAATGTGCCTGCCAAGCAAGCATGGCAACTTCCAGAAGCCATGTAAAGGTAGACAGAGAGCGCAACCCTCACAAAGTTGTCCTCTGATACCTACCCACACGTGCCATGCACACATTCAATAATAGAAATAAACAAATAATAAATGAAATTAGCATATGAGTATATTTTTTGTTTTTGTTTTTGTTTTTTGTTTTTGTGTGTGTGTGTGTGTGGGTGTGACAGGCTTTTATTATGTAGCCATGGCTGGCCTAGAATTTGCTATGTTGACAAAACTGGCCTCAAACTCACATTAATTTTTTTTTTTTTTTTTAAGACAGGGTTTCTCTGTGTTAATAGCTCAGGCTGTTCTGGAATAGCTACAGCTCTGTTGACCAGGATGGCCTCAAATTCATAGAGATCTCCCCTGCCTCTGCCTCTTGAGTGCTGAGATGTGAGCCTCCACTGGCCAAGCTTCAAAATAACCTTTTGTCTCTGCCTCAAGAGTGCTGTGTGCCATCATGCCTAGTTAACTATAGTTTTGTGGAGTAATCCTTGTGGATACTGTGAAGAATTTGTAGCTGGAATTGGTTTAATAAATATTGATTGGCCAGTAGTCAGGCAGGAATTATAGACAGAAAAACCAATCTAGGAGAAAGATGGGAAGTAGGGCGGAGTCAGAGGAGACACCAGCCAGCTGCTGAGAAAGCAGGACATGTAGAAAATGAGGTAATAAGCCATGAGCCATGTGGCAAAGCATAGATGAGAAATATGGGTTAAAAAGGTAGTAAGTAACAAGCCTGAGCTATTGGCTGAGCATTTGCAATTAATTTTAAACCTCTGAATGATTATTTGGGAGCAGGCAATCAGGACAGGAAAACCCTGCCTACAAATGGCATCCAACCTCCAGGGTCCTGTACATACACATAAAGCCTGAAAAAGCTTTAAAAAGGATTTTAAACACACAAAAATGGAGTTAAACTCAGCTTCTTGGGGCTGGAGAGATGGCTCAGCCATTAAAGGCCGTTAAAGGCTAGGCTCACAATCAAAAGTATAAGAGTTTGGTCCCAGCACCCACGGCTGTCTCTCCAGTCACACACACACACACACACACACACACACACACACACACACACATACCAACAACAACATCAAAACATTAGTATGCTTGGAATACATTGAAAACATTTAGGGAGAAACATGCTCTAATATTTTTATAAATACTGTTGCTTGCTTATTGTTGCTGTGATTGTCTAAGACAGAATCTTACTACGCAGCCCTGTCTGCCCTAGAACTTGCTATATAAATTGTTCTGGCCTTGAACTCAGAGACCTGTTGGAACACACACAGTCCAAGAATGGAGTAGTATGAGAAGTCTGAGTGCTTGTGAGAAAACAGACAAGAGTCTTGTGATCTGTTTTTTCAAAACACAGAATTGTCTTGGAAAGTGTTTTTGTGCTTCTCCTGGGTGTAGCAGTCAGGAGTGATTGGACTTCTGTTGTTGTTATTCACAGGCCTCTGTGGAAAAATGTGGTTCTGCTGCATGTGACTTGTCCTTGTGATTGTAAAATTTACTCAGGTGACTCTTCCTAACCCTCACGTATAAATTGTCTAATGCTCTCAATAAAGTTGGCTATTACATGAGACTTTAATCCAGTGGTTCTCAATCTTCCTAATGCTGCAACCCCCAATGTAAGATTATTTCGTTGCTTCTTCAAAAGTGTAATTTTGATACTATTATGAATCGCAATGTAAATTATCTACTATGCAGGATGGTCTTAGGTGACCTCTGTGAAAGGGTAATTCAAATCCCCAAAGGTGCTGAGACCCACAGATTGAGAACCAGTGTTTTAGTCCATCTCATTTTTTTCAGGCCCCACTCTCCCAGGTTCACCGAATAAAGCAGAAAACAGAAAAAACAAACAAACAAAAAAACCTCTTGGGTGGTTGGGTAGGCTTTGTTTTCTAGCAGCAAGCAGAGACACGGCCCCTTTAAGAGATGGCTTCCTGTCCCAGCATTAGCAGCAAAAACTGTGTCTGCTTTTTTTTTTTTGGCTTTTCGAGACAGGGTTTCTCTGTGTAGCTTTGCACCTTTCCTAGAACTCACTCTGTAGACCAGGCTGGCCTTGAACTCACAGAGATCTGTCTGCCTCTGCCTCCCAAGTGCTGGGATTAAAGTCGTGTACCACTGCCCGGCCTGTGCCTGCTTTTTTAAGAGGCTGTGCCACCTAAATGGGGTTTATGAGCAGTGGGTGGCATACTACTTGGTGTCAATGTGGATGTAAAAACTCTCCAGAGTTGGGGTGGCAAACATGGCTCCTGCTGGTACCTCTGCCAAAAAGCTAGGTTCTCAGGAAACCAAGGAGTGGGGTAGAGCCAGCTGCCAAAGCCACTGCTTTGGTCCTACCCACACCACTTAGCAGTTTAAAGGCTCATGTGGTCAGAAAAAGATAGAGATATGCAGTAAAGACAGATTCAGATGAAAAAAAAAAAAAACCTCTTTGGTTTACAATGTGTTTAAAAATACACATAGGCTTGGGAGAGAGAAAAGAAAGATCATATACAGTCATAGACTTTAAAATATAGTTTTAAGCCAGGTGGTGGTGGCACATGCCTTTAATCCCAGTACTCGGGAGGCAGAGACAGGCAGATCTGTGTGAGCTTGAGACCAGCCTGGTCTACAGATCAAGTTTCAGGACAGGCTCAAAAACTACAGAAAAACCCGGGGGTGAGGTGGGGGGAGGAAAAGAGGGAATAAAATAATATAAAAGAAA
Source organism: Peromyscus leucopus (assembly GCF_004664715.2). Taxonomy (NCBI): domain Eukaryota; kingdom Metazoa; phylum Chordata; class Mammalia; order Rodentia; family Cricetidae; genus Peromyscus; species Peromyscus leucopus. Next base: position 62,608,577 of record NC_051065.1, read on the forward strand.
AAAGCCTCATAAAGATGAAAAATGCACAGAGAGTCTGGATTCTGTATGTTACTGTGTTGTCTTTGAGTATTTTGGCTGCTAGGGGACACTGGATTATGAAAGCTGATAGATCAAACTGACTTATGTATTTTTAAAATATCTTGACTTCAAAATTTAAGTCAAAAGTTGTGTTACTTTGGGGGAGAGGTTTTGCTTTTATTTCCACAGGAAATGAGAGGCTGTGGATTCATTCCAAGTTAAAGAAAATCAAGTTTGATTGAGGAAGAACCCCTGAAATCCTGGCTACAAACACAGAGAAATAAACCCAGAAGAACTGCAAGATATGTGATGTAATGTTTATTTTACCTGCTCAAACATAAAACAAAAAATCATCTTTGGCTGACATGTGTACATTGCACAGTCTGTACTTGTATTAATGTAGATACGTATGTTACCTTTAAAAGTTTATGTATTTTCAGAGCAAGGGGACCAGACACAAATGAAAATTGATGGCCCAGGTGATCCAGCATCCAAAGCAGTTTCAAGGCTGCTGGCTGAGATGGTCCAGCCTCACTGACTACACCAGCTGGGACTTCATTATTATCCCAATTTTCTCAAAGTTGTCCCAAAGATAACAACACCCACAAACAACAGGAAGTAGTCTAGAAAGTGATGTCTACATTCCCAAAAGATTGGTTATGGATGTTTATCATCATTTAAGGAGGGTTGATTACAAATAGTTATTGGTCATAGTCAGGAAAAAAGCTGAACAAGGGAGTTAAATTCAAAGTTCTCTTTCTAAAGGAAAAAAGGGGCTAGGATACAGAAATAATAAGATAAAAGTGTAGATTGTTGAATCTACTTTAATCCAAAAAACAGCTATTAATCTCAGGATATTTTTAAATTGGTATGGATTTTGGTTTATTGAGTCAAATTTAAAATTATTTCTATGTTTCTACTCTTGTTTGGGATATTGTGTTTACGTAACTCATTTAAAAATGTAATGTATAATTAAGAAATGCAAATTAATAGTCATCTATAATAGTCAAACTTATAGTCATATTAGGTATATTTTCAAGGATAAACAGATATATTTATATAGACAGTCTTCAAACACTTTAAAGATCTACAGACTATGGCATTTAAAATGTTTAAATAATTTAGGCTTTTCTTAACATGAGACATGTCTGCTCTTGGCAGCACCAATTGCTTCAGAGAGGATGATGGACATCCAAGAAATTCCATATGGAGTTTTTTTTCTTTTTGGCAAAAACTAGCCATTTGGGCAAGAAACTGCCCTTTCTTCAACTGCTGACAGTATACTATCCAAATTGGATGCAAAGAAAGCAGCTGCCAAACTTTGCCAAGACAAGGTAGGACAGTCCTTCAAAATTTCTGCTTCACAGAAAAGTCTGTCAGATATACCAGATCTGGAGGCCATAGTTGGATGCCCCAATGTTACAGAAGAACTTAGGGTGATTGTCCAGGCAACCAGATGTCCCTGTCATTAGGTAACATTTCACTCTTCTGGGGTCTTTGATGGAGTTGGAGACTAGATAGTCATAGTCAAAGTTTTCCTCAGTTATGATTAAAGGTAAATTAGGTATAAAACTTTAGAGTCACAAAGATAAGATAAAATCCCAGCACTCGGGAGGCAGAGCCAGGCGGATCTCTGTGAGTTCGAGGCCAGCCTGGACTACCAAGTGAGTTCCAGGAAAGGCGCAAAGCTACACAGAGAAACCCTGTCTCGAAAAAAACCAAAAAAAAAAAAAAAAAGATAAGATAAATTATAGAGTATTTTCTTTAAATTTGCCATATACAAATGGACTAGATATTGTAACTGTAATTCTTACTTGATAACTGCTTATTTTTTTGTTTTTTTGTTTTTCAAGACAGGGTTTCTCTGTGTAGCTTTGGAGCCTGTCCTAGAGCTCACTCTGTAGCCCAGGCTGGCCTCGAACTCACAGATCACAGAGATCCGCCTGCCTCTGCCTCCTGAGTGCTGGGATTAAAGGTGTGTGCACCAAGGGGGGGCACTTGATAACTGTTTTTGTTGTATATAACCTTAGTGTGTTAAAGTTAAAACATTCTTTTTTTATTAGACAAAAGGGGCAAAATGCTGTAGAATAATCCTTTTTTATACTGTGAAGATTATACACTGTGATTGGTTTAGTAAAGAAACTGACTGGCCAATAGCTGAACAGGATAAAGTTAGACAGAAAAGTCAAACTGAGAATGATGGGAAGAAGAAGGGCAGAGTCAGGGAAGTTGCCAGCAGATGCAGAGGGAACAAGGTGGACATGCCATACTGAGAAAAGGTACCAAGCCACATGGCAGAATGTAGATTAACAGAAATGGGTTAATTTAAGATGAAAGAGTTCAATAGTAAAGATATAAAACCAAGAACAATCAGACTGCAACCCACAGAACCAGAGAGGCTACATAGCAGGGGGGACCCTAGGATGACTGTGGCTTATAATAAGTTTTGGTTTTACTCAATCACTGGGCAAGTCTAAGTAAAACATTTCACTATTAGGATAAGAATTTGTACTGTATCAAGCTGATAATAGAAAATAAATAAATAAAAATGAAAAAAAAAGAAAGATTTGGGGTTGGGGATTTAGCTCAGTGGTAGAGCATTTGCCTAGCAAGTGCAAGGCCCTGGGTTCAGGTCCTCAGCTCTGGAAGAAAAAAAAAGAAATATTTAAATAAAAAAAAGAGTTAGCTAGTAAAAAGCTTGAGCTACTGGCTGAGCATGTATATGTAATATTATGTCTTCATGTCGGTTATTTGGGAAGTGGCTGCTGGGATGGGAAAACTTCTGTCTACACTATAGTTCCTTTAAAAGTAATCAACAAAAGGCTGGGGAGATGGTTCTGTGCTCGAGAGTGCTTGCTGCTCTTCTCTTCTAGAGGACCCATTTGGACCTCATCATCCAAATAGGGACTTACAACTGCTTGTAAATTCAGCTCTCGGTGACCTGGCACCATCTTTTGGCCTCCAAGGACACCTGTACTCATATTTATGTGCATATACCCATTCACAGACACACATACATATATGTAATTCAAAATAAAACAGTTTTTCAGTGTTTACATTTTACTGTATGTGTGTTTTGCTTGCATGTATGTCTGTGCAACATGAGCATTCCTGGTACCCATGGAGATCAGAAAAGGGCAGTAGATCCTCTGGAACTGGAGTTATGGATGTCTGCGAGCTGTGATGTGGGTTCTAGGAACTGAACCCAGGTTATCTGCGAACGCCCCAAGTACTCTTAAACTCTGAATCATTTTCTAGCCCCTCCCTTGGATAAAATAATTTTTTTTTTGAGGCAGGGTTTCTTTGTGTAGTCCTGGCTGTCCTGGAACTCACTCTGTAGACCACGCTGGCCTCGAACTCACAGTGATCTACCTGCCTCTACCTCCCAAGTGCTGAGGTTAAAGGTGTTTGCCACCACCACCCAGCTCCAATAAAAGTCAATCTTAAGAATAAAAATTTTAAAATCTGGATGGAGGAGGCTAGCTGGGGCAACAGTATGAGATGCTTTCTAAAATAAAATAAAATAAAATAAAAAAACAAACAAAAAAGCTGAGCTAAGTAGAATGGCATAAACCTATAATTTGAACACTTAGAAGGCAGAGAATCACTGTGAGTTTGAGGCAAGATTGGTCAACATAGAGAGTTCTAGAGGCCAACATGGGCTACAGAGTGAGACTCTGTCTCAAAAACACAAGAAAAAAAAAGAATAAATTATTTAAACTTCCCAGATTCTGTTTGTTTGCTTTTTGAGACAAGTTTTCTTTCTGTAACAACTGGCAGGGAATTTACTAAGGTCCATCTGCCTCCTGGGTGTGGGATTGAAGGTGTACACCACCAAGCCTAGCCTGGCTTCAGTTTCTATTTGTTTCTTTCTTTGTGTGTGTGTGTGTGTGTGTGTGTGTGTGTGTGTGTGTGTGTGTTTGCTGTTGTTTGTTTCAGTCTTTCTTTTTGTGTTTTTTTTTTGTGTTTTTGAGACAAGGTTTCTCTGTGTAACAGTCCTGACTGTCCTGGAACTCACTCTGTAGACCATGCTGGCCTGCAACTCATAGAGATCAGCCTGCCTCTTCCTCCTGAGTGCTGGGATTAAAGGCACGCACCATCACCAATCCCAGTTCTGTTTCTAATATAGTAAATATCAATAAATATAACTAATGTGAGCAAATCTCCTTTGGAACACTGCCATTCCCCCCCCACCCCCCCCCCACCCCCCCACCCCCGAGACAGGGTTTCTCTGTGTAGCTTTGCGCCTTTCCTGGAACTCAATTTGGAGATCAGGCTGGCCTCGAACTCACAGAGATCCAACTGCCTCTGCCTCCCGAGTGCTGGGATTAAAGGCTAACACTGTCATTTTTAAGAGTATAAAAGTGTTCTGAAACCAAAATTTTAGAGGCCTCCATGTAGAGACTCTTGACTGTTGAAGACACTCAGCCCGATAGGGACACCTTTCCTATTGGCTGGGAAGAAACTGCGTATAGCAAACTGAAGAATTCTCTTCTGATATGACACAGCAGCTCCTGAGGATGCTCTCCAGTTTTCTGACTCCTATGACTCAGGATGACACAGACTGGGGTGTGGTCTGCCTTTCACGATAGTTCCCTGGTGCCTCTGAGGGACCTGGTTCAGAGTTCCCATGCTGGGAACTGATCGAGAAAGCACAGTTTCTAGGATTTTCTCCAGTCTACTTTGCCAACTCCATTAAGTAATTTTATTATTATTTTTTTCCTAAAACACAGTTGGGCATAAAAAAGTGGCAGAGCTAGGTGTGGTGGTGATGGTTCATGCCTGAAATTCCAGCATTTGGGAGGTAGAAAGAAGCAGGAGGGTCAGTAGTTCAAGGCCATCCTAAACTACATACAGAGCTTATTTACAGTGAGCTTGGGCTACAAAAGACCTTATTTCAAAACACTGGGGGTGAGGGGGAAAGTAGAGATGTTTCTATAAGAAACTAGTGCATCCATTGATCCTTCACAATAGAAGTCATTCATGTAATGACAGGAAATGAGGGAACTGTGTCCACTTAAATGAGCCAAGGCTACCCATGTCACCACTATGTGGGGCCACAGGTAATAGAACCACTAATGCAGTCTCACATCCACTAACAGTTTCTATTGCTGTGAAGAGGCACCATGATCACAGCAACTCTTTTTTGTTGTTGTTGTTGTTCTGTTTTTTTGTTTGTTTGTTTTTTGAGACAGCAATTCTTAAAAAGAAAACATTTAATTGAGGTCGCTTATAGTTCAGAGGTTTAGTCCATTATCATAATGGTGGGATGTAGCATGAATCTTAAAAGTTCTTATTAATAAAATCAAACCTGAGGCCAGTTATTGGGGTGAATACTGGAAGGTCAGAGAGACAGAATAAGCCACAGCTATCTCACCTTGCCAATTCCTCAGCTGGTCCTGAACTCACAGAGATCCAGAGGGATTTCTATCTCTGGAATGCTAGGATTAAAGGTGTGAGTGCCATCATTTTCTAGCCTTTGTATCTAGTGGCTGTCTGTTCTCTGACCCCAGATAAATTTATTAGAGTACACAATATTTTGGGGAACACAATACCACCACATTTCCTCTCTTTTTGTCTAAAATTAAAAAAGCTTATAACTAATACAAGAAAAACTATCTTCAATAAGTATATGCAATATACAGTCAAGATTACATTAACAATGTCTAGTCCATTAACATGACAGATCCAGACAAAAAACTCCATTATATATATTAACAATGTCCAGTCCAGTAACATCTGATAAACTCAGACCAAAAAATTTTCATTACTTATCTTATTTAAAACAAGTAGTTCCTTTTTAAAAGTAGATTCCATAATCTCCCTTTTTTCTTATTATATCTATATTCCTTTTTCCTTTTCATAATACATTCAGTAGTCTACCTTTTGTCATTTTTATATCTTCCCCTTTTTCTTCAGTGTAGATTCAATGATCTACCTATTTATCCTATTATTTCTTTACCTTTTTTCTCAGAGGAGATTCAGTGATCTATCTCATATCTTATTCTCTTTTTCTTTTTGCTTTCTAGGGGTGAAGATATCTTTAGGGAATCTTGAAAAGAAAATTTTTGGGTTAATTGTCAAGTCCTCTATCATTTGTCCAGTCTCTGCATAAAAGGAAAGTTCAGGGCTTGTTTCAAGTCCTTGTTCAAGTAGTCTGTCAGGCTGGATCATCTCAGCTAGCCATCTCAAAATTGTCCTAAGCAGTTTGTAGTCCAAAGCAGATCTTTCAGCTTAATGGCTTTACCATAGTCCTTTTGAAGATTTCAAAGTTGCTGTTAGGTGTGGTCATGGTTCCATGTAGACTTTTTTTTTTGTGTGTGTGTGTGTGCCTCCTCTGTGGTTTGGAGCAATCACAGTCTGATAAATGACTGTCTCTCGGAACCATGAACATTCTTCCCTAGAACAGAAAATCTTCACAACAATTTCTCCCCACCAAAATTTGTCTTGCCAAAATTTTCCAAACTGACCTTTGCCGATGCTTTCTTGTAACATGATGGTCCTGGCAATTCTTCTCTGAACCAGCAGCAGTAAACCCTTCGTCCCTGGTAGCAGCATCATCGCAGTCACCAACACGATGGGAAGGAGCTGGAAAAGTGGAGCAGTAGCCACTGCTTCCATGGTCCCACCACTGTTTGTGGTTCATTCCAGGCCAAAGCTTCTCCCAAGCCTCCTAGGCTGGCCTCAAACTTGGGATCCTCCTGCCTCTGTCTCCTTCAGCAAATCCTACCGGCGTGTGCCACCACCACCACCGGCTGAGTGTAATGTGGGCCTGAGCTGGGGCTCACAAGGCCACAGGCAAACAGCTTTTTCATGAATTCGTAACACGAACGTTGGGCGCCAGATGTAGCAGGAATCTTAAAAGTACTTATTAATAAAATCAAACCTGAGACGAGTTATTGGGGTCTATGCTGGTAGATCAGAGAGACAGAACAAGCCACAGCTATCTCACCTTGCCAATTCCTCAGCTGGTCCTGTTTCCTCAGACTGGAGGCCTCTGAGTCCTCATCCGGAATGGGTCTCAGCTGAACTGTACTGCTCGAAAGCCTGAAGCTTAACCAGCCACATGCCTAAGCAGCCAAATGCTTAAACAGCCAAATGCCTCTAGTTTCTGGTCCTCTCGCCTTATATACCTTTCTGCTTTCTACCACCACTCTCTGGGATTAAAGGCTGGCTTTCTGGGATTAAAGGCGTGTGTCACCATGCTTGGCTATTTCCAATGTGGCCTTGAACTCACAGAGATCCAGAGGGATTTCTATCTCTGGAATGCTAGGATTAAAGGTGTGAGTGCCACCATTTTCTAGCCTTTGTATCTAGTGGCTGTCTGTTCTCTGACCCCAGATAAATTTATTAGAGTACACAATATTTTGGGGAACATAATACCACCACAGTGGGACATGGCGGCCTGCAGGCAGACATGGTGCTGGTGAAGGGGCTGAGAATTCTACATCTTAATCCTCAGTCAGCAGAAGTCAACTGACACTGGGCATAGCTTGAGCACAGGAGACCTCAAAGCCTACCCCTAAGGTGACATCCTTCCTCCACAAGGCCACACCCACTCCAATAAAGCCACGCCTTCTAATAGTGCCGCTCCCTGAGCTAATGGGATCCAATTACATTCAACCTACCACAGTCTTTCTGGCAACATTCTTTCTATTTTGTTTTAAACTAAAATGGCTTATGATTTAAAATATAATCATATAAAAACTAGGTGGAGCAGGGTGACATAAAGATGCAGAGGCAGATGACACTGAGGAGGCAGAGGCAGGTGGATTAGGAGTTTAAGCTTGTCCTGAGCTGCACCAGACTTTATCCCAGGGCTGGAGAGATGGCTCAGCGGTTAAGAGCACTGGCTGCTCTTCCAGGGGACCTGGGGTTCAATTCCCAGCACCCATGTAGCAGTTCACACCTGTCTGTAACTCTAGTCCCAGGACTTCTGACATGTTCACACAGACATACCTGCAGGCAAAACACTAATGAACACAAAATAAAATAAATTAAATTGAGCGATGGCTGTGATGACTATCCCAAATAATTTGTCAAATTTGTCATCCTTGGCTACGTAGTTCTAAGCCACCTTGGTCTACATTAGACCCTGTCTTGAAAAATAAACAAAGGCAGTGAGGAGGTTAGCAGTCATGAAAGTGCTTACCCTGTAGGCATAAGGACCCAAGTTGAGTCCCCAACATCTCATGTTAAAACAAAGCAAAAGCAGGTTGTAGTTGGTGCAGGTTGTAACCCCAGCACTGTGTGGGGCAGGGACTGATTCAAGACACATGGATCCCTGGTGCTCACTGGCTTGCCAGCCTAGTCTGCTTAGTGAGATTCAGGTCAGTGGCAGACCCCTTTACAGACACACACACACACACACACACACACACACACACACACACACACACACAAAGAAACCAAACCAAAAAAACATGAGGCCATATTGGAATAAGCTGGGCCAGGTGCAAAGGAGGAGGAAAAATACACACAAGCAGATTTAGATTTGATGGCCATGGAAGAGGCCATGTGACTACAGAAAAAGAGACTGGGAGGGGATGTACTGATATTTTATTTGTACTGAAATGTGGTGATACTTTATTTGTGCGTTAATAAAGCTTGCCAGGAAACGGGGGCGGGGGGGGTGTCACCATTTTAAGTAAGCAAAGAAGTCAGGCAGCACACACTCTTAATCCTATCACTTAGCAGGCAGGATCTCTGTGTGTTCAAGGCCACACTAGGGAACAGAGCCAAGTGTGGTGACACACGCCTTTAATCCCAGTACCAACCATAGAGACCTGGAGGTCTGTACAGACAGACAGAAAGTGACAGAGCTGTGTAGGAAGAGGAAGTGAGGTAGCTGGGCTAAGAGAGCCAATGAGAGGACAGAAAAGCAAGGTATATAAAGCCTGGGTAGACAGGAAGTCAGGTGCATTTGGAAGCTGCAGAGTTGGTGAGGTAAGGTTGGCTGGTGGCTTTGCCTATGACCCTCATCTCTAAGGCTTTCACCCCTATATTTGGCTCTGTGTTTTTTATTTAATAAGACCATTTAGAAATCTGTCTGCACTGGGATGGTGGAGTTGCTAGCTGTGGAAGAGCCGATTGTCCACAGCTGCCAGAACAGGTAAGCTCCCATGAAGCCTGTTCCTATCCCCCTGAAGGTGCCAACCATGCCGACACCTTGGCTGTTGGCCTCCTGAATAAATTTTCACACACAGACTGCAGCCTGGGCGTATGCAGCTTTTTGCCCTCCCAGCCTCACCTTGGCTCTTGGGGTTCCTGGCTTTGTCTATACTCTTAAGTAATCCTCCAGCACCAGCCCGTGCCAGGTCTGATGGTGGGGCAGTTAATGTTTCCTGGGACAGATTTTGAATGGTGATGAACTAGAGTAAGTGAATAATTTCTTTTCTTTGTTCTGTTAAAGGATTATCCTGAACTGTCGGTAAGGAGGCTTTGCAAGGGCTGGTGTGGGGGGCTGAAGTGGTCCATAGGAACATCGGCTGGTTTCTACCCCAGTTCTCTTGGACTTCACTCCCTAGTAGAAGCAAGCAGCCTTTGCTTTAGGTGCTATTTATTGGGGTATCCTGGGTAAGACAGGCCTTAAATAGACTATGCCTTTAATCCTAGCATGAAGGGGGTTAAGGCAGGAGGACTATCATGGGTCTGAGGCCAGCCTGGGCTCTATAGTAAGTTACAGGCAGCTAGTGCTACATAGTGAGACTCTGATAGATAGTCAAGATCCCTGATGCCAAGCCTGACCATGTGAGCTCAACCCCTAGGTCTCACATGATAGGAGAGAACTAACCTCTGACCTCCACATACTTGCCATGGCGCGTGCTCCACTTCTCATAAACACATACATGCACACACAATAAATAAATACGACAAGATGGAAAAAAAACCTAAACTAAACTAAAACAGTTCTAGATGTGATGGTGTATTCCTTTAGTCCTAACATTCAGGGTGCAGAGGCAGGTGGATCTCTGAGTCTGAAGCTAGGCTGGGCTATATAGTGAGCTCCAGGACAGTCAGATGCCACTAAAAGTAAAATAAAACCACACATTGGGGTTGGGGGAGATGGCCATCTGGATCTCTGTGAGTTCAAGGCCACACTGAGAACAGAGCCAGGCAGTGGTGGCACACACCCTTAATCCCAGAATTTGCGGGATCTCATGTCTTTGCTTGGAAAGCACACAGGCCTTTAATCCCAGGAACTGACATGAAGAATGGTATATAAGACATGAGGAGACAGGAACTAAGCAGCAGTTCAACTGAGACCCTCAGGTGAGGACTCAGAGGCTTTCAGTCTGGGGAAACAGGATTGGCTGAGGAGTTGGCGAGGTGAGGTTGGCTGTGGCTTCTTCTCTGATCTTTCAGCTTTCATCCCAATTTCTGGCTCCAAGTTTTTTATTATTATTATTATTAATAAGACTGTTTAGCAATTTGTGTTAACAAATGTGAGTTGAAATCTCTAGAACCTAGCCGGGTGGTGGTGGCGCATGCCTTTAATCCCAGCACTCGGGAGGCAGAGTCAGGCGGGTCTCTGTGAGTTTGAGGCCAGCCTGGACTACCAAGTGAGTTCCAGGAAAGGCGCAAAGCTACACAGAGAAACCCTGTCTCAAAAAACAAAAACAAAAACAAAACAAAACAAAATCTCTAGAACCTGTGGAAAGCCAAGCATGGCATCACATGTGCATATAATCTGATGGCAAGTGGAGCTAGGAGACTCTCAGACTCTCCCTGGAAGCTCTGGGGCTGGCTAAGCCTGGTGTAAGCATTGGTGAACACCAAAGCCAGTGTCTCAAACAAGGTAGAATGCAAGGACCAACACCTGAGGTTGTCCTGCGTGCCTGGCACACCCTTTTCGCCCACGAACATGCACACACACACACACACACACACACACACACACACACGAACATGCACATGCACACAAAGAAAGACTATTTTTTTAAAAAAAAGCAAAGCAGTGCAGGGGCTCAGTGGTAGACCATTTTCCTAGGATGTTGGTTCTAGATATTGTCAGGACACACAGACACACATACAGACACACACAGACACACACAGATACTCAGAGCAAAGCAAAACAAAATAACAACAAAGAAAATAGTCCTGTTTTAATAAAAAAAATGATAATAAGGGCTGGAGAAATGGCTCAGTGGTTAAGAACACTGGCTGTTCTTTCAGAGGACCCAGGTTCAATTCCCAGCACCCACATGGCAGCTCACAATTGTCTGTAACTCCAGTTCCAGGGGACCCATGACATTAGTTATGCACATGATGCCCATTTATGTGCATGCAGGTGAAATACCCATACACATAAAATAAAATAAAGTTTAAGAGAGAAAAAAAAAAAAAAAAGAAAATGCCAAATGATGGTAAGGTACGCCTTCAATCCTAGCACTCAGGAGGCAGAGGCAGATGGATCTCTGTGAGTTCAAGGCCAGCTGGGTCTACAGAGCAAGATCCAGGACAACCAGGGCTACACAGTGAAACCCTGCCTTGAAAAAAAACAAACAACCAAGAAAAAAAAAAAAGAACAGAACCAAATTAAAAAAAAAATCTGTTAATAAAAATTAAAGTTGTATGATTACAGATGTAGTAAGGAAATTTAAGTATTTCAAAAAAGTTAAAAAAAAAAAAAAAAAAAAGATAGCCTGTCTGCATGGGTGGTAAACTCCTGTAATCCAGGCACCCGGGATGTAGAGATTCGAGAACTAGGGCTTTGAGGCTAGCTGAGCTGCATAGTAAGACTGTTACAGACGAAAAAACCATGATAGCCTTTTCTGAACAAAAGACATGCATGCTAGCACCTACGTAAGTTGTGCTACACCATTGAAGTTTAACGTATATCTTGGAATACTCACCTGGTGGCAAGACGACTTGATCACAAGATGCTTTCCCAGGCCAAGGTTCCTCCATTGTACTTGGGTATACTGACCTACAAGTTCTCCAAATGCAGAAAAAGTTGACTACATCATTTGTGATAGTGAAGAACGTCATCCTTAACCTTCCATATATATATATAGTGTGTGTATTATATATATGTGTGTGTGTCTGTTTTATGTATATATATGTATATCTGTTTCAATATATATAAAACAATAATGTGTGTGTATGTGTCTGTTTTATATATATATATGTATGTGTGTTTTATATATATATATATAACAATAACGTGTGTGTGTGTGTGTGTGTGTGTGTGTGCTTGCAGGGGGAGGGGCTTGAGAAGTGGCTCTGCAGTTTAGAGTGATTACTGAAGGACACAGGTTCAGTTCCCACCACCCACATCAGGTAGCTCACAATTTCCTGTAACTCTAACTCCAAGGGACCTGGTGTCCTTTTCTAACTTCTGCACACACCCATATATGTGCACACACACACACACACACACACACACACACACACACACACACACACATGCATTTTTTTTAAAAAAGTATATACTTCCAAGTATAGTGGCTTCCACCTAATATCCTAGCACTTAGGAGGCCCAGGCAGGAGGATCTCTATGGGTTTGAGGCCAACCTGGGATACATAGTGAATTCCAGGCTAGCCTGCTACAGAGTAAAACTTAATCTCACTAAACAAAAACCAAGCAAAGCTCACCTAAACGCAAAGTCCCGAAATGAACCATACAAAACCAAAATAATCATGTTCTTAGAGACCTTTCCATGTTAGACACACAGAGCTCCCTTTTTGTTTTTTTGAGACAGGGTTTTTCTGTGTAGTCCTGGCACTCACTCTGTAGACCAGGCTGACCTCCAACTCAAAAATCCACCTTCCTGACCTGCTGACGTCCCATGCAACCTAAGTCAGAAGCTCATTTATTAGTAAAAGGGGGACCTGTAGGGCCCTGCCGCCCCCCCCACCCCCTCCTGTTTTGGGTAACTGTTGCCTTGCTTGCTGACCTTGATATCCTCTCTATGCTAATTCCCTCCTAGGTTTCACCCTCCTGAATGCTTAAGGGAAGATCCTTGTCTATGTATCCTATGTATCCTGCATAATGGGCATTAACAGCTTAGATGCAAGATTGTAAAACATCTGTAGCAAACTTCTGCCCTCCAGGGTTCTCCCATTGTGCTGTAAGCCTGTATTCAAGACCTCCTCCCTCTTTCAATAAACGACATTCGACATTCAGCATTAAAAAAAAAATCCACCTTCCTCTGCTTCTGAGTGCTGGGACTAAAGACCTGAGTCACCATGGCCCAGCTCAGAACTACCCTTTAATAGTTCATGTGCGTGTCTGGTGTCTGTGGAGGTCAGAAGAAAGTGCTGGATCCCTAGGAGCTGGAATGACAGACAATTGTGAGCTTCCTGTGGGTGCTAGGAACCAAACCTAGGTGTCAGCTGCCTGAGAGAAGGGCTTTGTAAGAAGGAAAGACTCTTTGGTTTGTAGTTTTAGAGATTTTTGTTGGTGGCTTCTTGGACCTGTTACTTAGGACATGTGATGCCTTAGGATGTTATGACACAAGCATTCTGTTTACCTCAAAGCCACTGGGAAACAGAGAAAAAGACAAGAAGGGACTGGAGTCCCATTGTCCCCCTGAAAGGCACATCCCTTAACTGCCTTCCACCTGGCCTCATCTTGAAAAAGCTCCAAACCTCCCAACAGTTACAGGTTGGAGACTGAGCCATCAGTATCGGAGCACTTGATGGGATTCCAGATTGGAACCATAGCAGCAGTTACATGGAGAGGACTGTTTGCCAGCAGTGTTGGCCTCTGGCAGGCCAGGCAGCCAACCCTCAGTGACCTGGCAAGTTTCCTGCCCTCCAGGCTCCCAACACAACTTCCCACTGCCTGAACCCAAATGGAAGGCAAAGAGCAGGCAAGCAGGTGATGCTGATTGTATCTGTCAATCACAGGACAGGTGGCAAGCACGGTCTAGGGTAAGCGGACTCTCAGGCAGAGTCCTCAAGGCCTTAGGCAGTAGGCAGGTGCTTATCCCCACCACTTCCTGGGGTATCGCGCGTTTTCTTTCTGCTGCATTAGTCTTCACTGGATCTTCAGCCCAAACCCATTGGCACCAGGGCCCCTGCACCTGCTACTCCTGTCACTTGAATAAGCCTTCCTGTTTTGTTAACTCAGACGTATGTTTCAGCTCTTAACCACACCACCACATCCTCGGAGAAAACAATGTCTCTGGTCAAGCCAATGGTGCCATCACGGTCTGTCACAGCACTCTGTAGCTCATTCTCAGCTTCATATGTTTATGTGATTTGTTCATTGGTTGATTCTTGCTTTGGAGATAGGCTTTTATATAGCCCAGGCCAGCCTGGAAATCCCCATGTAGCATAGGATTACCTTGACCTTCTGGTCCTCTCGCTTCCAACCTTCTTAGTATTGGGATTACCACACTAGTTGTATGTGGTGCGAAGGATTAGACCCGGGGTTTTGTGCACACGAGGCGAATACTCTATCCACTAAATGATACCCTCTGCTTTTGAGTGATGTTTTGTAGTTGCTCCTGGTGGCATTGTCTGTCTTCCGGTTGATGATGATAGACATGGGGCTAGAGACCATGTTTGGTTTTGCTCAGCAATTTAGTCACAGAATCTGCTTGCTAAAGAAATACTGAGGATGGAGCTGGAGAGATGGCTCAGTGGTTAAGAGCACTGGCTGCTTTTCCAGAGGACCAGGGTTCAATTCCCTGCATCCACATGGCAGCCTGCAACTGTCTGTAACTCCAATTCCAAATGAATTGTCTGTAACTCCAAATCCAAAGGATCTAACACCCTCATACAGACATATACATGCAGACAAAATCAATACTCATAAAATAAAAAAAATATGTTTTTTTTTAAAAAAAGAAATGCTTGAGGGATTTAGGAAATGGCTAAGTGGGTAGCCTTTGTCGAGCAGACATGAGGATCTGAGTTTGGAGCCTCAGAACCAGGTTTTTAACAGGGCATAAGGCTGTACATCTATAATTCTAAACTTGGGGGACAGAAACAGGAGTATCCCTGGATCTCAATGACCAGCAAGTCTAGCTGAATTGGCTATTGCGGATTTAGTAAGAGAGCCTGTCTCAAAAACTAAGGTAGAGAATGAGAGAGGAAGGCATGCAATGTGAACTTTGAGCCTCTGCTCACATGCAGGCACACTTACATGAGCATGTACATTTGGGTGCACAAGCATATACACCCCCCCCCACACACACACACAATTTCTTATTGAATAAATGGGTGAATGACTCTTGTTTTTCCTCTTTTCTTTTCTTTTTGTTTTGTTTTTCAAGACAGGTTTTCTCTGTGTAGCTTTGTGCCTTTCATGGATCTCGCTTTGGAGACCAGGCTGGCCTCGAACTCACAAAGATCCACCTGCCTTTGCCTCCCGAGTGCTGGGATTAAAGGCGTGCGCCACCACCGCCTGGCGAATCTTGTTTTTTCTTTTGCTTGTTTTAGTCATTGTTCTATTGCTATGAAGAGACACCATGATAAAGGCAACTCTTATAAAAGAAGTTGCTTACAGCTTTGGAGGTTTAGTCTATTGTCAACATGGCAGGGAGCCTGTGATGGACCAGCCTGACTCCATTTTAAGATTAGAAGCCATCTCGTTACAAAGTCAGATAAGTTCATTCCTGTAAGATTGGTTTTGCCCATATCTTGACCCATTTTCTGGAACATGGTCCACTCCCTCTATCCTAACCTCCACCCTGAGATGTTCTGCCAAGTAACTTTGAAATGTTCTGCTAAGTTTCTATGTAACAACAACAACAAAAAAAAAAACCTTGAAAACGTCCTAGCCTTGCAGTTTGGGGGCTAATATAAAGCCCACCTTCTCCTGTGTCTGATACTATTTTCTCAAAGCCTGCCTTAGGGAGATAGCCTTGTCTGACTGAAAATAAAGCCTGTATAAATTGACCAAAGAATTTGGGTAATTGTCTTAACTCTCATTGAGTGGGATTAACACATGGTGGCACTCCTGGCACCGGAGAAGTAGCTGAGACCTATATCCTGATCCAGTGATGGAGGTGGGGGGCAGAGAGAGAGGGAGGAGCGGGGAGAGAGGGAGATTGACTGGGCCTGGCATGGGCTTTTGAAACCTCAAAGCTGACCCTCAGTGACACACTTCCTCCAGCTAGGCCACACCTCCTAATTGTTTTAAAATAGTGCCCCTCCCTGATGACTAAGCATTCAAATATATGAGCCTATGGGGGCCATTTTATTCAAACCACCACGTTCCACTCCTTGGTCCTCATAAGCTTGTAGCCATATCATAATTCAAAAATGCATTCAGTCCAACTTCAAAAGTCCCCATAGTCCCAACCCTGTACAAACACCTGGAGTTCAAGTCTCTTCTGAGACTCTCAGCAATCTTCTAACTGTAAGACCTGTAAAATCAAAGTCAAGAAGCAGATCACATCCTTCCAACATACATGGCACAGGATACACATTACCAGTCCCAAATGCAGGGAAGGGAGCACAGTGAGGAGACACCGGACCAAAGCACAGCAGAAAACCAGCTGGGTAGACTGCAAATTCTGCATCTCCATGTCTGATGTCAAAGTGCTCCTCAGATCTCCAGCTCCTTTCGGCTTTGTTGCCTGCAACACGCTTCTCTTTCTCTTGGGTTAGAAGCTCGATCTAAAAAAACCAATGTACGTATAGAGCGGAATGACGGCTCAGCAGGTAAGAGCATTGGCTGCTCTTGCCAAGGACGGGGGTTTGGTTACAAGAATCCACATGGAGGCTCACAACCGTCTGTAACTCTAGTTCCAGGGGATCTGACACTCTCTTCTGGCCTCCATGGGAACCAGGCAAACAGGTGGTGCACAGACATACATGCTGGCAAAACACTCATGAACATTAAATAAAATAATTTTAAAAAATTCTGTGTGTGTGTGTGTGTGTGTGTGTGTGTGTGTGTGTGTGTGTGTGTGTGCAGGTACCCAAGGAATCCAAAGGCTCAGATCCCTTAGGAGTAGGATTTACAGGCATTTGTGAGCCTCCCAATGTGGGTACTGGGAATCAAACTCCAAAGTCCTCTGAAAGACCAATGCTTACTTCCCACCCCACCCCCTCCAGGACAGGGTTTCTTTGGTAGCCTTGGTTGTTCTAGAATTAGCTCTGTAGTCCAGGCTGGCCTCGAACTCACAGAGATCCACCTGCCTGTGCCTTCTGAGCACTGGGATTAAAGGCGTGCACCATCACCCTTTGGCCCAATGCTCACTCTTAATTGCTAAGCTACCATCTTTTGCTTTTTAAACCAAAGAGAGCCACCCACTTGTTAGCCGTTGTATTTTGAGCACTTTACGCAGTTTTAACTTATGACTTAACTTATTTTTTCCAACAACCGATGGCATGAGTAATAGGTAGTTATTGCACTGTTCAGAGAAGGGAGCTGAGACTCAGGGGCTCTGACATTTGCTGACACCAGAAGTTAGTGAGAGAGGAGCCGGCTCAGTCCTTCAACCTTTCCTAGAACTGGCTTGTGGACGCTACTATCCTGATGCCTTTTCTTAGGCAAAGCAAATGGCTCACACTGGAAGTCTCCAGACCAAACTGCTCCAAAGCACCCATCAGAAGGATGGTTCAGGCTCCCCTGTCCGTGAAGAAGCTGGGCTAATTGCATGAGAAATGCTTTAATGTAGCCACCGCCAAAGAGTTAAACAATCCATGGAGCCAGGTAGTGGTAGGTTCCGCCCTTAATCCCAGCACTCAGGAGGCAGAGCCAGGGGGATCTCTGTAAATTCAAGGCCAGCCTGGTTTACAGAGCGAGATTTAGGACAGACTCCAAAGCTACACAGAGAAACCCTGTCTCAGAAAAAAAAAAAAAAAGAAAAAAAAGAAAGAAAAAGAAAAACAATCCATGGTAAACCCTGTAGCAGACAGAAGGGACTTCCTGTTGCTTACATACTACGTCTATGCCTTTTTAAAATTGATTTTCTAACTGGCCAGGCAGAAATGAAGATATTATAAAGTGACACTAGTGTCTATTAGAATGTTTACCCAAAGAAATGGAAATTTCCCCAGGAATCTCATATTGGGAGGAGGAAATGGTACCAATGGGGTGGGGGCTGGGGGGAACTTGTCTCCTGAAAAGAGATTTCACCCAGATCTAACAACTTGTCAGATCACCTCACAGGATGAGGTTGAAACCCAGATAATAATAGGTGTAGTGGTCTGAATGAGAATGGCCCCCCATAGACTCTGGTTGGTCCTTAGTTAGTGGAACTATTTGGGAAGGACTAGGAGGTGTGGCCTTATTAGAAGAAGTGTGTGTCACTAGGAGTGGGCTTGGAGGTTTCAAAAGCCCATGCCATTCCCAGGTAGCTTGTGCTCTCTCTGCCTCATGCTTTTGGATCAGATGTGAGCTCTCAGGTTCTGCTCCGGCACCATGTCTCCCTCTCTGATACCATGCTCCCTGCCATCATGGTCATGGACTAACTCTCTGGAACCACAAGACCCAAAGTAAATGGTTTTTTGTTTGTTTGTTTGTGGGCGCCATGGGCCCTGGCCCCCGACTGTGAGTGGCTGCGGCCTTGCTTGCTGACCTTGATCAGATGTCCTCCCTATTCAGATTCCCTGCCGGTATCCACCCTTCTGAATGCTTAAGGGAAGTTCCTTGTTTGTGTATCCTGCATTTTGGGCGTTAACTACTTAGATGCAAGAATGTAGAACATTGGGTCTGGAATGTAGACCATTGATAGCGAACTTCTGCCCTCTGGGGGTTCCTCCATTTGTGCTGTAAGCCTGTATTTAAGGTTTCTTCCCTCTTTCAATAAACGGCATTCGACATCCAATCGTGACGAATGACTCACTGTCTCTTGTCTCTATTTTTAATCCGCAGCCCTTCGCTTGGACATGGTGAACAGGTATCGGTAATGCGGGCGTTACCGCTACATTTGTTTGTTTGTTTTTCTAGACAGGGTTTCTCTGTGTAGTTTTGGTGCCTGTCCTGGATTTTACTCTGTAGACCAGGCTGGCCTTGAACTCACAGAGATCCACCTGGCTCTGCTTCCCGAGTGCTGGGATTAAAGGCATGTGCCGCCACTGCCCGAACGTAAATGGTTTTTTATAAATTGCTTGGTAATGGTGTGTCTTCATAGCAACAGAAAATACCTAAGACAATGGGTCAGTGGTGGGCAGGACCAAACCTTGACCAGGATTGCTTAAATGTGCATGTTGATCTCCCTTCAGAACCACAGAATATAGACTTGGTGAGTTTGCTGATCTCTTTGTCCATTTTCCCAACGTAGTCACATAGAGTAGATCTCCTTTTCCTGTTTTCTACATTTATTTATTTACTCAATTTCAGTTTTTGAGACTACTAGCTTTGTAGACCAGGCTGGCCTTGAACCTTCAGAGAATCCACCTGCCTCTGCCTCCTGAGTGCTGGGATTAAAGGCATGCACCAACCCCGCCCCCCACTGATTCATTTTGTTTTTGAGACTGGTAGTTTGAATAAAAATAGCCCCCCATAGGCTCATACAAGAGTGGCACATTAACTATTAAGAGGTGAGGCCTTGTCCTTGTTGTAGTAGGTGTGGTCTTTTTTGTTTTGTTTTGTTTTTCGAGACAGGGTTTCTCTGTGTAGTTTTGGAGCCTGTCCTGGTACTCGCTCTGTAGACCAGGCTGGCCTTGAACTCATAGAGACACTAGCTTCCATTGTCATTATCATCATGGTGGGACGCGGCAGCATGCAGCAGACACGGTGCTGAAGAAGGAGCTGACAGTTCCACATCTTGCAGGCAACAGGAAGTGAGCTGTCTCACCGGGCATGGCTTGAACATATATGAGACCTCAAAACCCACCTATTCCTCCGCCTGCAACAAGACCATATCTACTCCAGCAAGCCATGCTTCCTAACCATGCCACTCTCTTTGGGGGCCATTTTCTTTCAAACCACCACAACTTGCAAATGGAAATAGAGTCAGTCAAGAAAACCCAAACTCAACTAAAACTGGAAATGAAAATTTAGGAACTCAAATAGGTACCTCGGAGGCAAGCCTCACCAACAGAATACAAGAGATGGAAGAAAGAATCTCAGATAATGAAGACAAGAGAGAAGAAATGGATACCTCATTCAAAGAAAATGTTAAATCAAAAAAATCCAGGCACAGAACATCCAGGAAATCTGGGAACTATTTTTTTAAAAAAATCTATGAAACATAGAAATAGAGGAAGGAGCAGAAACCCAGATCAAAGACACAGAAAATATTCTCAACATAATCGTAGAAGAAAATTTCCCCAACTTAAAGAAGGAGGTGCCTATCAAGGTACAAGAAGCATACAGAACTCCAAAGAGATTGGACCAGAAAGGAAATTTCCCTGGCACATAATAATCACATCACTAAACATTCAGAACAAAGAGAAAATTTAAAAGCTGCAAGGGAAAAAGATGAAACAACGTATAAAGGCAGACCTATTAGGGTAACACCTACCAGACTCTCAAAGAAGAGATAAGCTCAATATTGCTCTAATTATTCCATGAAAGAACATTTCCCACCCCTTTTTATGAGGCCACAGTTACTCTGATACCTAAACCGTATAATGACTCAACAAAGAAAGAGAATTACAGACCATTTTCCCTCTGCAGCAAGTCCACAGCCCACATCAACCTACACGGCGAGAAGCTCAAAGCACAGAAACCAAAATCAGGAATGAGACAAGGCTGTCCACTCTCTCCATCCCCATTGAACACAGTGCTTGAGGTCTTAGCTAGAGCAATAAGACAACTGAAAGAGACCAAGGGGATACAAATAGGAAAGGAAGAAGCCAAAGTATCTTTATTTTCAGATGACGTAGTAGTAAATAAGTGAACCTAAAAGTTCCATCAAGGGCCGGGCAGTGGAGGCGCATGCCTTTAATCCCAGCACTCAGGAGGCAGAGTGGATCTCTGTGAGTTCGAGGCCAGCCTGGGCTACAGAGTGAGATCCAGGACAGGTACCAAAACCACACAGAGAAACCTTGTCTCGAACAAACAAACAAACAAACAACAAATGAAAACCTAGTACAGTAGAAGCCTCCTAAAATATATACATATTAAGTCAATTTAAATGAAGTCACCAAATAGTGGGGAAGACAAAGCCCCAGTTGGACATCTTATCATCATATGGCTTCCAGTACTAGGAATTGGCTACATTTAGTTGAGCTGTTAATCAAAGAGGTCCCATGGGAACCTCCAAAGAACCCAGGTGAGTTCCAAGGCTATTGGTTTCCCTCGTCAAGCTGACAAGGCTCTGTTCCTGAAGACAACACCTACGGAGCTCACTGAAAACGGAGAAGTTGAGCTAATGCCTACCTAGAGCCTTTACCCGTACAGACTAGTGTCCATGGTACGAGGAGGTACTCTGCACACTCTCAAGTGAGAAAGGCAAACACCAGCCCACCTACAAACCTTCCGTTGGACAATGGTGACCTACCTGCAAGAGACATTACCATAATAGTGGCACAAAACTTGTTGGAGTAACCAACCGTATCTGTTTGGACTTAAGGCCTATTCCATGAGATGGAACCCATACCTGACACTCACTGGGTGGGCAAGCACTGGAGTCAAGATAGGCCAAGGCCATAGGGAAAAACCAAATATTTGTGATGGCTATTCTTGGTTGTCAACTTGACTACATCTGGAATTTACTAAAACCCAAGTGGCTGCATGTACCTGTAAGGACTTTTTTTTTTTTTTTTTCCTTAAGTCATTTGAAGTGGTAAGAAGACCCACTTTCTTTCCTTTCTTTCTTTTTTTTTTTTTTCTTTTGGGATTTTCAAGACAGGGTTTCTGTGTATAATAGTCCTGGCTGTCCTGGAACTTGCTTTGTAAACCAGGCTGGTATTGAATTCACAGAGACCCACCTGCCTCTGCCTCCCAAGTGCTGAGATTAAAGTTGTGCACCACCATGCTCTGCTTGCTTGCTTATTTATTTATTTATTTGTTTGTTTATTTATCTCTCATGTATGACATCCCATCTGAAGTTTCCCCTCCCTCCTCTCTTCCCAGTCCCTCCCTCCCTTTTACCTCCCCCCTCTCCCAGATCCATTATTCCTTCCATTTCCCTTCAGAAAAGAGCAGGCCTTCCAGGGATATCAACCAAACATTGAATAATAAGTTACATTAAGACTAGGCACATACCCTCATATCAAGGCTGGATGAGGCAATCCAGTAGGAGGATAAGGGTCCCCAAAATAGGTAAAAGAGTCAGAGACAGCCCCTCTCCCACTGTTAGGAGTCCCACAAAAGAACACTAAACTATACAACCATAACATACATGCAGAGGACCTAAGTCAGATTCACAAACTCCCTGGTTGTCACTTTAGTCCAGATGTGAGTCTAGATGAGCCCTGATTAGTTGATTCTGTGGGTCCTGTTCTTGTGGTGTCCTTGATCCCTCTTGCTCCTTCAATCCTTCCTTCCTATCTTCCTTGGGATTCCCTGAGCTCCACCTAATGTTTGGCTGGGGTTTCTGCATCTGCTCCCATCAGTTGCTGGATGGAGCCTCTCTGATGACAATCATGCTAGGCTTTGGTCTATGAGTATAGCAGAGTATCAATAGGAATCATTGATGTGGCATGAATTCTAATTGGTCTTAACAATTAAAAAGCCAGAGTCAGATATTGGGGTAAACGCTGTAAGATCAGAGAAGTAAAAGAGCAGCCCAAACTCACCTCTACCTCCAGGACTTCTCAGATCCAAAAGGGGGAGTTCCTGTCTCCACTTGCCTTATATTCCTCTCTCTGCTCAACCATAGCACTTCCTGTTTCCTGTCTGTACAGACCTCTAGACCTCTATGTTTAACTAATGACTAGCTCTACCCTCTGATCTTCAGGTAAGCTTCATTTGTTAGAGCACAAACAAAATACCACCATGTGGCAAGGCTGGCCATTTGGGCAAGAAACTGCTCTTGCCTGGACTGCTTGACCATATACTGTATAAACTGAACATGCAAGACCCACAGAAAAATGGCTACTAAACTGACCAAAACAAGGTGGGACAATCCTTCAGGATTCCTGCTTCATGAAAGAGTCTGCCAGACATTCTGCAGGATACAGAAAAAAGCGATTGATGAATTTAGCCAAAATAGGCGGGACAGTCCTTCAAATTCCCTGCTTCACTGAGAAATCTTTCTGATACTTTCCGCCTGTAGACTGAAGATGGATGCCCCAACATTACAGAAGAATTTTGGGTGACTGTCCAGGCAGCCAGATGTCTCTGTCATTTCTAAAATTATGGAAGTTGCTTACAATGCTCTTCCTGTTTACTCAGGTAATATTATATTCTTCTGGGGTCTTTGATGTAGTTGAAGACTAGATAGTTATAATTATAGTTTTCTTTAGTTATGATAAAAGATAAATTAGATATGAAACTTTAGACTCATAAAAACAGGATAGATGATAGAGTATTTTCTTTAATTTTGCCAAATACAAATAGACTAAATATTATAACTGTAATTCTTGCTTGATAACTGTTCTGTTATATGTAATTTTACAATGTTAAAACTAAAGCCTTCCTTTTTTTTTTTTTTTTTTTTTTTTTTTTTTTTTTTTTTTTTGGTTTTTCGAGACAGGGTTTCTCTGTGTAGCTTTGCGCCTTTCCTGGATCTCGCTCTGTAGACCAGGCTGGCCTCGAACTCACAAAGATCTGCCTGGTTCTGCCTCCCGCTGCCGCCGCCGCCACCACCCGGCTCAAGCCTTCCTTTTTAATTAGACTGAAAAGGGGAAATGATTTGGGATGTTCTTCTGTATGCTGTGAATATGTGTTGTTTTTATTGGTTGGTGAATAAAGCTGTTTCGGCCTATGGCAGGGCAGAATAACTGGGTGGTAAAGCCAAACTGAATACAAAGAGAAGGAAAGGTGGCATCGAGACAGATGCCATTCAGTTGGCCAAAGAGCAAGGTGCCAGAAGATTCTGGGATTCTGATGTATACGGAAGACCAGCTGTTACATCCAGTGTCATGGACTGAAGAATTACTGAATTGCTGGATCTTCTGTTGGTAGAGAGCCATGGACTAGCTGGATCATAGCCCGCAAGCCATTCTAATAAATCCCCTTTATATGTAGATTCATCCTATCAGGTCTATTCCTCTAGAAAATCCAGACTAATGTGGAACTGGGTCTAGTGCATTAGAAGTATAAGGATAATTTTTTTTTTTTTTTGAGACAGGATTTCTCAATGTAGCCTTGGCCGTCCTGGAAATAGCTCTGTAGACCAGGCTAGCCTCAAACTTACAGAGATCTGCCTGTCTCTGCCTCTCAAGTGCTGTGATTAAAGGTGTGTGCCAACACTGCCAAGCTTAAGGATAAATTTTTTAAGTATCTGGAATAGGCTTTCCAATTTGTCAACACCTATAGTTACTGAAGCCTCTCCAGTTACTAAAACCTCTCCTAGAAGCTCAGAGGGTACTGAAAGCCCATGGTGTAAACTATTTACAAACTTAAGCAGACAAATACATTTGATTATCCTGATTTACCAATTGTGAGAGGCAATGGATTTGGCGACTCACTATAAAACCTTTGGAAACTTGTAGAAAAATAAGGAAAATGCTGCTGCTACTGCTGCTTCTGGTTGGTTGCTCTTAGCATCTCTGGATAAATTAACAGAGGAAAAGGATGAGCTTCATGATAAAATTAATCAACTTCTAGCATCTCCAAATATGTAGAAGAACAACAATGGACTCAGTAATAAAATTGACCAGCTCCAGAAGCACATAAACAGTCTACAGTTTTCTGAGTGTGCCATGGAAGAGCAGCTACAGAGCTCAAGTTGTGGAAAATTAAACCAAAGCCCTCATTACAAGGTTTGCTGAATTACAGCAAAAATTCAAGTCACAGCCTATGAGGGTGTCCACAGTTAAAGTAAGGGCACTATTGGTAAATAATGGTATACTGTAACTTGGGATGCAGATTTGTGGGAGGACCCTATTGAGGCTGAGAACTTTGAATCCTCAGATTCTCAAGGGTTTATCTTATCTGAGGAAGTAGTCTCTCCTCCCTTAGCAGAAGATGTTCTCTTGCCCTCAGCCCCTGAAATACTGCCTTTTCAGACTTTGACTGAGGAAATTAATCCTTCATTGTCTACTAAATTATCAGTGACTTTTTCTAAAGTAGATGCCAGGCAAAACAACACTGATGTCCCTCAGGGTGCACCAATAGATACCTCTAGACGTACAGCCAGACTTAAGGCTAAGTAGGCTAGATGGGAGGTAGAAGGTGTAGTCTATGAGGAGGTACAATACATGAACTACTAAAGAGCTTGGTGAGTTTGCTAATGCATTCAAGCAGAAGGCTGGGGAATATACATGTGGGAATGGAGTCTAAGGGTGCAGTATAATGGTATAAAGAACATACGACTGTATAAGGCTGAGTTTATTGATATGGGCCACTGAGTGGAGATTCTAAGTTTAATATGGAAGCTTGCGCAGTTAAAAAAGTTATCAAGCCGGGTGGTGGTGGTGGTGGTGGCGGCGGCGGCGGCGGCGGCGGCGGCGGCGGCGGCACACGCCTTTAATCCCAGCACTTGGGAGGCAGAGGCAGGTGGATCTTTGTGAATTCGAGGCCAGCCTGGTCTACAGAGCGAGATCCAGGAAAGGCACAAAGCTACACAGAGAAACACTGTCTTGAAAAAAAAAAAAAAAAAGTTATCAAAAGTTTGTTTGAATGGTTGGCTGAAGCATTTGTCAGAAGATGGCCTCCTGAAAAAGTGTTGGAGATGCCTAATATCCCTTGGCTTAGCATTGAGGAAGGGATTTTAAGGCTCAGGGAAATTGCAATGCTAGAGTGGATACACTGTGTAAAACCTAATCCTTCACAAGGAGAAGGCCCGGAAGACACGCCCTTCACTAGTCCTGTAAGATGAAAAATGGTGAGAGGCCCCAGCACATTTGAAGAACTTTGTTATTGCCTAGATTTTCTTCGTGCCAGACCTTAGGGTCAGAGATGCTGCTGCTCAGTTGGATGAATTAAATGCAATGGGTTTAATTGGGACCCAAAGAAGCATGGGGCCAGGTAGCAGTACTGAATTGCCAAAGGCAAGGCGATTGTAGTTCTTAAGTATTGATCTATTTGTAGGAATGTTTACTAAAAAAGTCTCAATAACTTAAAATAATAAAAACCACTTAAAACAACAAAAACTTTATTTATTTTTTACCAAATGGACTTTAAAATCCATATTTAGATTTTGGTTCTAGTCTCCTAAGTAGACAAAGACTACTTCTTAAATAGTCCCTCATGGCTTTAACCATAGAAAAATTCTGTTTCAAGAGTTAGTCCTATTTAGAACATTTCTGCTCAGTTACATAGTGATTGTAAAACGTATTTTATCAGACAAATATTTAAATCTGTGTATAAAATTTGGTCTCTTGGGCAACATAGAGGAAGCAGTGTCCATAATGGCCTGACCTATCATTGTCAGCACAAGCAAAGGGATTTTTATGGTGGCATGACTCGGATCTTTGGTATTGCATTTTAGTTTGATCTGTATATAAGCTGACTTTTTTTTTTTTTGAGACAGGTCTCTCTACATAGCTCCAGCTGTCCTGGAATTCACTATGTAGACCACACTGGCCTAGAACTCACAGAGATCCAAATGCCTCTGCTTCCAGATGCTGGGATTAAAGGGGTGCACCATTCACCACTTTGGCTAATGTGAGTTTTTAAATTTAAAAAATTTTAATATATTTTTGAGGACAGGATACATACATAATCATACATCTCTATTCAAGAAGTCTGTCTCCTGGATCCTTAGCTCAATTCCAGTTCTATAACATAGGCCCTATTGCTTGAGGATGTAAACTAACTTTAAGAGATGATTGCTCCAAAAGTCAGGCATAGTGGATCACGCCTTTAATCCCAACAGCAGACTCAGATGGATCTCTGTGAGTTTGAGGCCAGCCTGGTTTACATAGTGAGTTTCAGAGGAGTCAAGGCTACATAGTGAGACCCAGTCTCAACACACACACACACACACACACACACACACACACACACACACACACACACAATTACTCCTACACCAGGATACATTTTCCCAATAATTATCATCCTTTAAGATATTAAACTTTTTATCCCAAAGATTAACAGGATAACATCTATGCTTTTACATATATTTTGAATGTATATTATATGAATGTATATAAAAATAAGAACATTTTTAGAATTTTAAGGATATTTTTGGCTATTCCTGCCTCTTTGAAAGCAAACTAGTGAGGGACCTGAAGATATGGAGCAGCAGTTAAGAACAGTGGCTGCTCTTCCTAAGGACCCAGGTGTGGTTCCCAGAAACCACATGGTGGCTAATAACCCTCTGTAAACCCATTTTTAGAGGATCTGATTTCTTCTTCTAGCCTCATGTGCTATGGGATGTCTTTCTGTATGCTGTGAATATATGTTGCTGCCATTGGTTTAAAAATGAAGCCGCATTGGCCTATGGCGGGACAGAATAGAGCCAAATGGGAAATTCAAGAGGGATAAAGAGAGAAGAACGGCCGAGTCAGGAAAGATTACAGCCCGCTGCCCAAGGAGCAACAAGATGCTAGCAGAATGTTAACACCATGGCCATGTGGCAACATATAGTTTAATAGAAATGGGTTAATTTAAGATGAAAGTACTAGATAGCAAGAAGCCTCAGCCATAGGCCATACCGTTTGTAATTAATAGAAGCCTCTGTGTTTTTACTTGGGACCGAGAGGCTGCAAGACACAGGATAACTTCAGACTATACTCATGGGCACTATATATACATGATATACAAACATAAGTGCAGGCAAAACACCCACACACATTAAATAAATAAATAAATCTGAAAAAAAAATTAAAAATGACAAATAAGTTTTCCAAGATCCATGTCTTATCCAGGCCTACATAAGAAACACCCCTAAGCATTTCTTAGAAATTGTCATTTTAAAAATCTACTTGAAGGCCCTATCTGTGAAGGTGTCTTAGAGTTTATGGATAGCCTTAATGTGTCACATCGCAATAGCCATTGGAAGAATTATTTATCTCTGTTTATAGTTAAAAGTATTAAAGTCAAAATGCTTTATAAACCCTAACAATGTACATGTCTCTCCTAACAAAAAAATAACTTTAAGGTACCTGTCTTGGTTAGGGTTTCTATTGCTGTGACCATGACAACTCTTATAACGCAAAGCATTTGATGGGGGCTGGCTCACAGTTCAGAGGTTCAGTCCATTATCATCATGGCAGGAAGCATGGCAGCATGCAGGCAGACATGGTGCTGGAAAAGGAGCTGAGAGTTCTACTTCTTGATTTGTAGACAGCAGAAGCAACTGTGAGCCACACTGGGCAGTAACTTGAGCACAGGAGACCTCAAAGCCCACCCCCACAGTGACACACTTCCTCCAAAAGGCCACACCCACTCCAACAAAGCCATATCTCCTAGTAGTATCATAGGGGCCATTTTCTTTCAAATCGCAAAACACAGTGCCTGTTATAATGACTTAAACATTTAATAAATAATTGATCAAAATTTTGTTAAGAAAACAAAATGACTAATGTATTTTACCTGTGTTTATAACTGTTAGATATCTAAGATATCATATATGTCTTCTGTGTTTTTGATACAGCCTCCTGAGCTTTTGTTTAAAATGACCTCATTAAAATTGTTTTTTAAACTTTGTATTAACAATAATAATGTTAAGATTAAAGTATGTTCTTTTTTTTTTTTTTGGTTTTTCGAGACAGGGTTTCTCTGTGTAGCCTTTCCTGGAACTCACTTGGTAGCCCAGGCTGGCCTCGAACTCACAGAGATCCGCCTGGCTCTGCCTCCCGAGTGCTGGGATTAAAGGCGTGCACCACCACCGCCTGAATCAAAAATGTAGTTTTTAAATTAAACTTTAACTCCCTTTGCCCTAACTAGAGATACTCAAAAGTTTGGTTTGACTCTTTTTATATAAATTATAAAAGATATGAATTTGTAATAACAACAACATTCATGATGTTTTCTACCTTAAGTTATGATGTACCCTGATTAAATTAATTTCTAAGGGGGCTGGAGAGCTAGCTCAGCAATTAAGAGCACTGGCTGCTCTTCAGTCCCCAGCACCCAAATGGCAGCTCACAACTGTCTGTAACTCCAGTTCCAGGGATCTGACACCCTCACACAGACATACATGGAGGCAAAACACCAATGCGCATAAAATGCAAATAAATAAATTATAAAAAATTAAATTAGGTCAGGCGGTGGTGGTAGTGCACACCTTTAATCCCAGTACTCGGAAGGTAGAGGCAGGTGGATCTCTATGAGTTTGAGGCCAGCCTGGTCTACAAAGCAAGTTCCAGGACAGACTCCAAAGCAAGACAGAGAAACCCTGTTTTGAAAAACAAAACAAACAAACAAACAAACAAACAAAAATTAGTTTCTAAGATGTCCTATAGTGTAACTAGATGGATTTAAACAAAATTAGACCGTACTACAGTGACTCTCCTGGAGTTACACTTCCATCTAAATAAGAGTGTAGTAGCTCACAGAGCGTAAGTAACTAAACACAGGATAAAACAGAAAAGCCAGCTCTTAAAATAATGTAAATTTTTGGTTATTTAAAATGAACATTTCCTTCATCTGTTATCTTCACTCCACTGGGCCGAACTGTGTTCTTAATTATGCTGATTTTAGGTGCAGTAATCCTATTACATGTCAATGTAAATGTGACTGATAAGGAATGGGTAAGAACACAGTCAGATCTGGAGCACCATGCCAACAGTCTTGACATGATCCAGGAGTTTCTTTCTTTCTCTTTTTCTTCTTCTTCTTTCTTTCTTTTTTGTTTTTTGATTTTTGAGATAGAGTCTCTATGTAGCCCTAGCACTCATATGTAGACCAGGCTGGCTTTAAACTCACAGAGATCTGCCTGCCTCTGCCTGAGTGCTGGAATTAAAGGTGTGGGTCACCACCTCCTGGCTTAGGAGTTTTGTTTTCAATGATTACCAGTGATTCCTCTCTCCCAAAGACTACTCTCCTGCCCACTACTCAGTCTCATCTTCATCAGAACCCAGGAGTGAGTCCCCTACCCACGGGGGACCTTATAATAGTTAATGAGTAATATGAGGACCATGTGGTCAGCCAGGGGAACTGTCAATGAGAATTCCTGAGAAGAAGCTATCCAAAGAGACTGACTGATGAGAACTGCAGGGATGTGGAGAGGTTGGAATGTTACAGGTCTAGAGGAAAGTTACCTATCCTAGGCTAGCTTTAGTTCCTGAATAACTATTCCTTACCAACCTGTGTCAGAGCTAACATCCTGTGACTAATGGATAAAGGCCTTTTGGAATCTATTAGCTTGTAGACTGTAGACCTCTAGCTTCCACCAACCCCAAAGCTAAGACCATCTTTAGACAGCATCTGAGGCATATAGAAAAGCTTCCCCCATCTTGCTGCAGCCTCCTCTCTGATGTAATCACCAATGTATTATTTTATTTCTTTTTGGATTTATTTATTTATTTTGTGTATGAGTGTTCTGCCCGCATACCTCCATGTGTGCCATGTGCATGCCTGGTGCCCCTGGAGGTCAGAAGATGGTATCAGATCCTAGACAGTGGTGAGTCACCATGTGGTGCTGGTAATTGAACCCAGGTCCTCTGCAAGAGCAAGTGCTCTCAACTGCTGGGCCAACTCTCCAACCTCATCTCACCAGTGTATTTTAAACTTGTCTTGATTTATGACTTTCTTTGTTCTGTAGAACTACGAAACTGCATCCACGTTGGAATACGGAATTTGGGGTCACCCAAATCTGTGTTCTCAGGACTTAGTCACCCAAATTTGTCTCTAGAATAAACTATCTTTTATCCCCTTTAAGGTGAAAGCTGTGTTTGTTTTTTGTGTTGATAAGGGTGTGGTGGGTCCTGCTTGCTATGGAGTTCACAGGATAACTTATGGGAGTTGGGTCCCTCCTTCCAGAGCGTGGATCCCTGGGATTGAATGTAGGTGGTCAGGCTTTGTAGCCAGCGCCTTTACATGCTGGGCCATCTCATCAGTGGGAGACAGGATCTTTCGAAGCCATTCACAAATGTGTGTATAAAGCTGGGGATGACTTTGAAATCCTGACCATTTTCGTCTCCATTTCCCAAGTGCTGGGATTATAGGGTTTATGATATACCACGCGTGGGACCCCAGCTGGTTGGGCCAGGGTATCCCACGCGTGCGTGCAGGGAAACATGGCAGGCAGATGCAGCAGTGGGCAGCGGTGCATGGAACAGTCACTCACACCCAGGCACTGCATTCATGTGGAGAGAGTTTATTATAATAGAGAGATGAAGGCCGAGTTCGAGGCCAGCCTGGTCTATAGAGCGAGATCCAGGACAGGCACCAAAACTACACAGAGAAACCCTGTCTCGAAAAACCAAAAAGAAAGAAAGAAAGAAAAAAGATAGGAAAGAGGGAGACAGGAAGAAAGAGAAGGGAGAGAAAGTGGAGGTGTCCACACTGCATGGGGAGAGAGAGAGAGAGAGAGAGAGAGAGAGAGAGAGAGAGAGAGAGAGAGAGAGAGAGAGAGAGAGAGAGAAAGGGGAGGGGTTTTTCCTTAAAATGAGGCTTGCACCTCAGGACACAGGGCATCCCTAAGGGGTGGGTTCCCAAGGGGCGAGTCAGAATATTAACAATGGGGTGTGCCACCAATCCAGTTTTACTTACAACTTTTTTTTTTTTTTGGTCTCTAAGCACGTCAGCTTGTCTATTGTCTAGCCAAGAAAAGGAATTTTGAGAGTACTTTCCTTCTAGTAAACAATGCTTGGTTTATTACAAACCATTTTCATATCTAAGCTGTCTCTTCTTGATCTAGTGGGGACTTTTTGTTTTTACGCTGGAGACTGAACCTAGGTTTGCATCCAGACAAGGCAAGCTCTACCACTGGGCTATAATCCCAATCTTTACCTCAGTTCTGAGGTTAAACTGAGTCCGTGCCTTTCTTTTCTTGACACTGTGACCAAAAATACATGCTGAGAAGCAGCTGAAGGGAAGACACATGTGTCTCGGCTCAGTGTTGGAGAGGGCACAGTCTGGGAAGGCAGAATAGAGTCCATGGTGGCTGGAGCTTGAGGCCTGCTTTGCTCACATCTCACAGACCATGAAGCAGGTAGCTTGGGTGAGCATTTGGGTTGGGCTACAACCCATAAAACCTGCTAGCCAGTGACTCCCCTCTGCCAGTGAGCTTCATTTCCTAAAGGTTGGACAATCTCTCAGAATAGCGCTATTAGCTTTGGACTAAGTGTTCAAACAGCTGAACCTGCACTGGACATTTCAAACTCACACTACCCACCGAATTCTGTCCTAACTGTCCAGTGTGCCAGGCTGTCTAGTCAGTCAAGAGTCAGGAGTCACCCTAACCCTGTGGGCTCTTCCACTACAGTTTGTAAGACTGAAAACTACTCTGGCCAGGATATATTCCTACTCTCTTTTTAGGTACCATGGGAAGGGATCAGGGTCATGGAGCATCATGCGACCTCGGACCATGTTCTCTGAACTTTGTGCCCCTGCTGCAAGCTGTCCTCATGTCAGCATCGATGACCAGCTCCGGGGACAAAGGCCCCTGCATGATCATCTGCGGCTTCCGTTGTTGTTTACCTCGTGAGGGTTTGCAACAGGGCTGGTACAAGGCTTGTCTCTGCAGTGATTTACCGTGGGCTTGGGGAGTGCTCTTGCTGATTACATAAGAATGGGGGCTGGGCAGGAGGCTGGAGAGATGGCTCTTACAGAGGATCTGGGTTCAGCTCCCGGCACCCACATGGCAGCTCACCACCAGCTGTAACTCCAGTTTCAGGGGATCCAACAACTCCTCTGGCCTCCATGGGCACTGTTTGCACGTGGTACACATGTATTCCCTCGGGCAAAACACTCACATTCATAAAGTAAAATCTTAGAAAAAGAGTAATTTAGGTCTGAGATTTAGGGTCATTATGATGCTTGAAATATAGCTTATTTACTTATTTCTTTTAGAAGCTTCTAAAGAAATAGATACATTTTATATATATATATATATATATATATATATATATATATATATATATACATATACATATATATGACTGCTTTGTCTGCGTGTTGTCTAAATGTGCCATATGTGTGTGTCTAGTGCCCTCAGAGGTCAGAGAGGGCATCAGACCCCCTGTAACTGCAGTTACAGGTGGTTTTGAGCTGTCATGTGGGTGCTGGGAACTGAACCCAGATGCTGTGAGAGATCAGCAAGTACTCTTAAAATCTAGGCGTGGCTGTGCACACGATAACCGCACACTGGGAGACACAGACAGGCAGATTCTGGAGACTCAAAGGCAAGACAGCATAGTGGAAAGGGTGAGGTACAGGTCAGTGAGGGACCCTGTCTCAAACACCTAATGTGGAGGGCCGGCAGATGACTCGTGGTTTGTAAAGGCCCCGGTTGCCACATTTATCACCAGGAAAGAGAGAACCAACTTCTGTGAGTTGTCCTCTGGACTCCACACAAGCGCTTGTGTAAATGTTCGTACATGTATGTGCACACAGACAAAATACATAAAATGTAGTTTTTAAAAAGGCAGGAAAGCAGTTGAAGAGAACGTCTTGATGTCAACCTTTGGCTTCCATAGGTGCTCAATGGGCAAGTGCACCCATCCACACACATGTACATTCACACACACATGCACCTATTGACCTACATGTACACACACACATGTGTACACACACACACAGAGTGGAAAAAGAAAAAAAACATGGAAAGAAACTTTCAAGGTACACGAAAAGAGCGCTGTAACCTGGAGCTTCAGGCCTCGCTGAGGCGGGGGGATGCCTGCGAGCATCAGCTCCCATTGATGCTGGGGAACTTGCTGGGTTTCGAGGCCTGCAGTTCACCTTCTCCAGGCTGGCAGCAGAAGCCCTCTAGGCTCAGACGAGCTGGTGTTAATTGGAGAGCATGGACAAATGCTTAGGGTACTGCTGAAGCCTGAGGTGCTAAGGCGCATGCCCCAAGGGTGCATCTCACTGCTGACATTTCAGGCTCTTACTCACCACCTGTATTTTTCCATCAGAGTTTTGCTGTGTTGCCAGGCTGGTCCTTAACTTCCGGGCTCAAGTGATCCTCCTGCCTTCTTGTCTTGGCAAGCTGGGACTACAGGTGCATCCCCAGACACATCATTGGTAATTTTTTGTTAAATGCTAAACATTCCTGGTTTTGTGCTGGATATTCCTACATTAAAAATAAAAATCGAAGGACTGAGGCTGTAGCTCAGTGGCAGAGTGCTTGCCTGGCATTCATGACACCCCCGGTTTGATCCTCAGTGCTGCTGTAAAAACAACAACAGCAAACCAAACAGGAGCTGCTGAGATGGATTAGTGGACAGAGTTGCCCACCACCAAGCCCAAGGGTCGGAGTTCAATCCCTGGGACATTCAGATGGAAGCAGAGAACTCCAGAAAGTTCTCTGACCTCCATCCATGTGCTGTGGTGTACATGCACCCCCTACACACACACACACACACACACACACACACACACACACACACACACCAATGTAATAAAACTAAACAAACAAATGAACAAAAGAACTATTAAGAACAGGTGGCTCAGAGTTAGCGGGACAGCTCTGTTCAGAGTCCTGGCTGTTCTTCCAGGGTTCAGTCCTCAGCATCCATGTGGCAGCTCACAACTATATGTAACTCTGGTTCCAGGGGATCTGCCACCCTGGTCTGGCCTCTACTGGCACTGCACCCACGTGGTACACAGACTGGCAAAGCACCTCCACACATAAAATGAAAGAATAAATAAAAACCTCCAGACAAGAAGAGCACAAAACCAAACAGGCGGTTCCCTCTGAGCACTTCCCATTCTCTTAACCGTGGGGCCTCGAGTTTATATTAAATATCTGCATCCTCTCCTGCTCCCCACATCCCTTGGTTTCTGTTCTGGGGCACAGCTGAGTTTCCAGGGCACAGTTTGGTCCTTTGGAGGTTCACCAGGCAGGATGTAGCTGCTCTTCCTCCATACCAGAGGCAGTCTGTCTCTGTGGCGGGATTTGTCTGTGCCACCAGCTAGTGAGGAAAACATCATAACATTTAGATCATACATAGGGCATCTGCTGGGGTACCCAGGAAAGTAGAGGTAGGAGGACCATTTGAGGACAGGAGCTCACAGACAGCTGGCAAACCTAGCTTGATCCCTTCTCAAAGCCCCACATAAGACAACAACAGCGGGGAGTGACCGGGGAGCTGCCCTAGTCGGAAAAGGGCCGGCCGACTGGACACCACACGATCCCCCGGACAGGAGAGTCTGATGAGGAATGATTAGATCAGGTTGGCTTGGGGGCATGTCTGTGGAGATGGCCTTAACTGTTAAGCGAGGTGTGACAACCCACCCTGAATGTGGGCAGCACCATGCGCTCAGCCCTGGACTGTAAAAATGGTGAAGAGGATGCTGAGCGCTGCACCAGGCAGGCCAGCAGGAGGACTGTGCTTACTCTCCCTTTGCTCCTGACTGTGGACGGGATGTGAACAGCTGCTCGAGTGCCAGCCTTGCCTTCCCTGGGATTATGGAGCTGGGAGCCAAATCCACCCTTTCTCCCTTGCGCCGCTTTTCATCAGCCTACTTCGTTGTAGCAACACAAAGGAGCTAGCAAACCCTGGGAGCACAAGGACCTGAGTTCGGATGGCAAGCATCCACCTGAAGGGCTGGGTGTGGTGGTGCGTGCAGGCAACCCCAGTGCTGGTGAGGAGGAGGGGGGGTTGATCCCTGGGGCTTGCCTGCCTACACGCTGATTCAGTGAGAGACTATTTATGGGAAGACAGCTGGCATCTACCTCTGGCTTCATACATGTGCACCCGCACACCCAGGCACACACTGCCACTCTGTGAGACAGGCTGAACGCACAGGATGTGTGCTCCGTGTCCAACTGAGCAGCCGCCGCAGCCTCCCTGGGGGAACCCTGTTTTGTACATCTCTGGTGAGAGCGTAGAGTCCCACACTTTATTCATTTTTATCTCAGTTGTTTCTGCAAAGGAGGAACACGGTGATATACTTCGTTAATCAGTTAACAAGAATTCTCATGGAAATGGTCAGCTGGGGCGACAATCACTTTCAGGGCCATAGGAACCCAGCAGGTCCTGCTGAGCGGTGCTGGGAACTGTGTGTTGCTCGGCAGCAGGGATTTCTGAAGGATCCTCCACCGGCTCCTCCCCGGGCTCTGTTCTCCCCTTCTCCTAAGTTTCTCTATAGTCTTTCTGTAAAAACCACCGTGTCCAGTGCCTCTCACCACCATTGTGTGCACCTTCTGAGCATGGTTCTTACAGGACAAGGCACACCTTTCTCCTCCTCACCCCTGGCTAAAGTGTAGAGAAGGCAGGAGCTGATGCAGCCAGCTTGGATTGTTGAGGAAAAGTTGGTAACACTCAGCAGACAACCTTCAAAGAGAAGCCGGAGTCCCAAACACATGGCGCATGTTCTGCCCCTGAGCCATCTGCCTGGGTTTCACTTGAAGGAGCAATGGACTAACCCACCACCTTTTTTTTTTTTTAATGATATTTTTGTATTAACTAAATTTTTTCATTTATTTTACATCATGACCCCAGTTTTCCTCCATCCTCTCCTCCCATTCCCGGGCCCACCTCCCCTCCAAATCCACTCCTCCCCTGTTTCTGTTCAGTCTCACAGTGTAGCCTTGGCTAGTCTGGAACTCCCTATGTAGCCCAGGCTAGCCCGGACCCCACAGTGATCCACCTGTCTCTTCATCCTCAGTGCTGGGCCCTCCACCAGATCTGGCCGCCTTTTCCTATGAAGAGCTGTCTGAAGCCTATTAGGGGCGTCTGACCACTTGCTGCTGATTCTGGTCTTCGCCGATCCATGGAGACACTCAGTGCTGAAGCTTGGAATTGAACTAGATCATTTTTCCCTCTAAAATCCTCATTATTTTCAATAAATTACTCTTCCCATGATCATTTAGAGGAAAACCAGCTCCGCACTGTTATCGGCTTAGTGACAGACACTGAATCCAAATATCTATAGCTACTAAGAGCTTCAGGGCAGTGCTCAGGAAAGCAAGCACTGAGCATATCTAGACTCAGGACTGGTTTTTCTTTTTGTTGCCCCCCCCCATGCCATTTATTGAAGGAGGGAGGAGGTCTTGAATACAGGCTTACAGCACAATGGGAGAACCCCAAAGGGCAGAAGTTCGCTGTTTTACAATCTTGCATCTAAGCTGTTAACACCCATTATGCAGGATACACAGACAAGGAACTTCCCTTAAGCATTCTGGAGGGTGGAATCTGGCAGAGAATTAGAATAGGGAGGATATCAAGGTCATAGACTCAGGACTGTTAAAAAGGAGATTAATATTGGGATACTACTATAGACTGAATTTAAAAAACAAGCAAACAAACAGAAAATGTAGACAAAAGTACCTTAAGGGATCACTATTTAATTTCAGGAGTGGTCTTACATTTTCTGACTTGGTATTTTACACATCCACATAGAAGCACACTCATAGATGTAAACACACACACACACACACACACACACACACACACACACACACACACCACTTTGGTATCTAGAATTATGAAAAAATAACACTTACTTCCAGGGCTCAGAACTCCAGTTTCACATTGGAAGTTAAAAAAACTCTGCATTCCGAGTACCGTGTCTTTGGCTCTCTGGTAAGAAAGCCAGGGCTGTTTGCCATGGCCGTGGAGCCCCCCTGCAAATGGCTTCTTCCATCCACAGTGTGGATGTCAGAGGGGCCTGCCTGCAGGGTGCAGTGTGTGGGCAGCAGAAGGAGCCCACCATGTTCTTCCTCAACCCTGCGGTGTGTGGCCTAAGCTAGAGCCAAAAAAAAAAAAGTTTTTTAATGGTTTGTTTAGATGAAACATAATCTTATGTAGCCCAGGTTGGCTTCTAATTCACTGCATAGCTAAGGATGACCCTGAACTCAATTTCCTGGATTCTGGGATTATAGACATGTGCCACCACACCCAGCTTATACAGTGCTGGGGACCGAACTCAAGGCCTCCTGCATGCTAGTGATATGGGAATATTGGGATGTCCTTGAGAGTGAAGGCTTCCTTGGGGAGCTAGGGTCCCAGAAACCTAATGGCCACCAAAGTGTCCCTGAGCCAGGCTTGGGCTTTAGGGTCCCCCTCCATAGACTATGGAGGGGGAGATTTATTACAGATTCTTAAGAAGGAGAGAGCCGGGCGGTGGTGGTGCATGTCTGTAATCCCAGCACTCGAGAGGCAGAGGCAGGTGGATCTCTGTGAGTTCGAGGCCAGGCTGGTCTACAGAGCTAGTCCAGGACAGGCTCCAAAGCTACAGAGAAACCCTGTCTCGAAAACAACCCCCTCAAAAAAAAGGGGGGATAGAGAGATGGCTCAGAGGTCAAGAGCATTGGCTGCTTCATAAAGAGGACCCATGTTTGTTTCCCAGTACCCACATGCAGACTCACAATCACCTATATCTCTAGTCCTAGGGGATCTAATGCCTCTTCTGGCTTTTGCAGGCACCAGACACGAATATGGTGCACTTCATATATGCAGGTATAACATTCATCTGCATAAAGAAAATATGAGAGAGAGAGAGCGAGAGAGAGAGAGAGAGAGAGAGAGAGAGAGAGAGAGAGAGAGAGAGAGAGAGAGAGCCATGTTATGTGAGTTAAGCACAGAGGTCAAAGACCACATGGCAAGGAGGGGAGTTTCTGAAAAAGAGCAAGGAAACCCAGAGAGGCAGAGAAACAGAGTCTGGCTCCAGCCAGCATCTAAAACACAGGACAGAAAACAATCCAAAGGGCAAGAACTCAGAAAGGTGGGAGGAGCCAACAGAACCTTAGGCAGCCCACAGGGCCTGTAGCAGGGGGCAGGAATTCTGGGAAGGAAAAGCACACCATCTCATTGAAGGGATAATAAAACCACTGAGGTGAACCAACCTTCTCAAGGTGGTCCCTTAGCTAGGACAATGACCTGCCTAACTGGAATGTAGGTCTCTACCCAGCACACAGAGTTCACTCTCTTGACCAGAAGGAATCAGCTTCTTAATGAATGGGCTTTTACTGCGACTATAATAGTAAGGAAGTATTTTACCAATGGAGCTGCGTCCCCATCCTGGTTTTATTGTTGTCCTGTTTTGTTTTTGAGACAGAGACTCGTGTGGCACAGACTGGCCTCTAACTCACTACATAGCTGGAGATGGACTTCCAAGTCTGGACCCCTCCTGCCTCGACTCTCAAGTGTTGGGATCACAGCTGTGCTCTACCGTTTGGGGATGTAATCAGAACTCTATTTGTTTATTTATTTTTGAGACAGGGTCTTCTGGTTAGGATTACCAGTGTGCACCACCACACCCACCTTGCTTATTTATTTGTTTGCTTATTGTGGGCATACATATCCATGCAGCACCAGAGGCCAGAGACAACTTTGTGGATTCTGTTCTCTCCTTCCACCTTTATGTGCGTTTTTGGGACTAAACTCAGGAAAGCAAACCTTCTATTTTATTTCTTCAACCATGGCCTCATGTCCACACTGACATTTCTTGTTTTACATTTTCACCTCTGGATGTTAAAGCAACATGGATCTATGTTGATGTTTAGTCATGGCAGTTGTGCTGATGTGTGGGCATGATAAGGCTATCCCAGAAGGTGGGTCTCTGAGACGGCTACTCTGCTGTCCAGGGTGCTGACATCTGAGACGCAGGCAAACAGCCAATCAGGGGCAGGGAATGGGGCTCAGTTGGTAGAGGGCTTGCCTAGCGCGCATGAGTCCCTGAGTTCAGTCTCCAGCACCCTACACCCCAGGCACGGTGGCCCACACCTCTGATCCCAGCTCTCAGTAGAGTCAGGAGGATAAGGAGTTCAAGGTCGTAATGCTTATTGTACATCAAAGAGCCCCTAAGCAGGAGGCAGGCGCCTTTCTCTGCCTGAGGCCCTTCCCTTGGTACAAACTCCACACATTGCACATATACAACACTGCACACACACCACACTCTACACACACACCACACTGCACACACACACCACTCCAAACACACACATACCACACTCTACACATATACCACACTCTACACACACACACACCACACTGCACACACACAGCACTCTACACACACACACACACACACACACACACACACACACACACACATACCATACTCTACACACATACCACACTGCACACACACACCACATTGCACACACACCACATTCTGCACACACACCACACTGCACACACACCACACTGCACACACACCACACTGCACACACACACAGCACTACACACACACACACACACACACCACACTCTACACACACATCACACTGCACACACACCACACTGCACACACACCACATTCTGCACACACACCATGCATTCCCCACTCTTATTTTGGTTCCTGGGCTTTCTTTTCTTTCTCCTTCCTCCCCCTCCTCCCCCCCCTGCGCTTTTTTGTTTGTTTGTTTTTGAGACAGGGTCTCACTATATAACCCTGGCTGTCCTAGAACTCACTCTGTAGCCCAGGCTGGCCTCGAGCTCACAGAGATCCTCCTGCTTCTGCCTCCCAAGTGCTGGGACTAAAGGCGTGCGCCACCACCGCCCGGCAATAGATGGCTTCTTGATTAACATTCAGGAAACCCTGGGTTCAACCATAGTACTGCATAAACTGAGAACCATGGAATATGCCTGTCATCTCTTAGGAGGAGGGAGCAGGAGGATCAGGAGATCAGGGTCAGCCTTGGCAATGTAAGACTCTGCTCAACCAACCAAATAAATAAATAAGCGAACAAACCACCCCCAGCACCATCAGTACCATCAACAGTATCAGACCATCAGCAAAAATTCGAAGCTCCTGACTACAGGGCATCCACCAGAAGCATGCGTCCCTGGGTCACCAAGTGGGCTGCACACTCCTCAAAATGTGTGGGAGCCACTTACTTAATCTTCCAGGCCCATTCTACAGTCAAGGAAGACTCTGAGAACTATGAGGCCTGCCCAAGATGGCTAGCCCTGAGTAGGCAGATTAGGGATTTGACCCAGCAGTCTGGCCAGAGCTGGAATTCCTATCCTGCCTTCAGATGAGGGTTCTTAGTAGGATATTGTCAGGACAGGCAGCAACTGGAGTGGACAGCCAAGCGTTTACAGTTCCTGAGAGGAAACTAGCCTGAAGGCACCTCACTGTGTGCCCCCTCATCACCCCAACCCCCCTCCCACTCCTCCCCCCCACTCGGCTGGTCCTTTGCCAAGGCAAAGTGTCTGCTAGTTTAGGAACTGTGCGAGGAACTGGTGTCCCCTGGGACCGGTGGAGCTGGTGTGGGGCTGTCCCGCTCCCCAGGTGTTTCCTAATTAGCTCAGGGAACACAAAGTCCCTCCTGGGACTTGAGTCCCTGGTCAGTCATGTTAAGGCAGGACTTAGTGAGCAGCTCTGAGTGTCAGCCAGACCCGGGGTAACCTTCCAGAACTTGAATTGTTTTCAGTGCCCACATTTGTTAGCTTTTTAGTTTAGTTTACCTCACTGAAAGTAGACAGGCTCTTTGCAAAAACAGACTCAAACAGTAACTGTCCCCTCAGTCATCCCATCCCTGTCCGAGCAGTTGTCCCTGTGTAAGTAATGTCAGGGGCTGGGGACGGAGGTCAGGTGGTGGCAGGCCCTCCTGGGTCTGATCACGGGTACTACACAAGCCGGGTGCGGATGTGGTAGCTCAGGCTTGTAATCCCAGCACTCAAGAGGCGGAGACAGGAGTTCAAAG
This sequence comes from Peromyscus leucopus, assembly GCF_004664715.2. NCBI lineage: Eukaryota > Metazoa > Chordata > Mammalia > Rodentia > Cricetidae > Peromyscus > Peromyscus leucopus. The sequence continues at coordinate 62,650,216 of NC_051065.1, forward strand.
TCATCCTGCCTACTTAACAAGGTCAAGGCCATCTTTGGCTGCTTATCAAGTTGTTATCAAGCCTCAGCTACACGAGACCCTGCCTCAAGACAGAAACAAAACACAATGTAGCACCAACATGTAGACACAGCGGAGTACGTGGTGTGCCTCTGTGTGTGTGTGTGTGTGTGTGTGTGTGTGTGTGTGTGTGTGTGTGTGTGTAGGTGTGGGTGTATATGTGTGGGGGTGTACCTCTGTGTGTGTATGTGTGTATATGTGCCTGTGTGTGTGTAGGTGTGAGTGTAGGTGTGGGTGTATATGTGTGTGCCTCTCTGTGTATGTATGTATATGTGCCTATGTGTGGGTGTGTGTATGAATGGCAATCTTCCATGGATACTATTGTGTCCCTCTGACATCCCCATTACTGGCCTTTTGATTTTGTGGAACTTCCACCCTAACTTATTTATCTTTTCTGACAGGAAGCCTGTAGGCTACAGTCCCTCGTGTGGTAGTCAAAACAGGTTAGATATAAGATGGCTGCCAGGGTAACTACCAGATAACCTGTCACTTCATCCTAATTCACTTAATGACACACCCTCCAACGCCAAGATAGTTGACATGTTTGTTTTTGTTTGTTTGTTTTTTCCCCGAGACAGGGTTTCTCTGTGTAGCTTTGCGCCTTTCCTGGATCTCGCTCTGTAGACCAGGCTGGCCTCGAACTCACAAAGATCCGCCTGGCTCTGCCTCCCGGGTGCTGGGATTGAAGGCGTGCGCCACCACTGCCCAGTGACAGTTGACATGTTGAGGACCAGAAGAACCATAAAAGCAAACTGATACAGTGCTTGGACCCAGGGAAATCTTCACTTATTCCAGGAAAAGGCATGCCTGTTCTCTCTTTAAGAAGCAATGTCCCCTCCCTTTGCTTCTTTGTGCATCTCTGACTCCACTCCCGTGTCCCCAGCAGGCTGAACAGCTGAGCTGTGTGCCTGCCTCCCTGCCTCGCCTGCTCTTGGCATAGTGAGCCCTCACTAATCGCTTGGATCTTGGTATACGACGTTGTTTGTGTCATTTTGAGAGTGAAAAAAGACCTGGTTTGGCCAAAATTTGATAACATTTCTGCTTGGGGAACATTTGACGTTTTGCCAATCTGCTCTTGCAGGCTGGGAAGAGCCACCAGCGTTGAGCTCTGCCCGCCTCTGACTTAGCCCTTCTACTCAGTGTGGGGAGTGCTTCATGTGACTGTCCTAAGCAGCAGTTCAGGACGAGGTAGAGGACTGCAAACAAGAACGAGTACATATAGCTGAGCCACCTAAGGTTCTGGGAGAGTGCCTTCCGCTACGGAGCCGTTTGCCCATCTAGCTATGATCCCAGTCCTTACTTCCTAGTCCTTAGGGGAGACCCAGGCTGATCTGAAACTCACTATGTAGCCAAGGTTACCCTGAATTCCTGATCCTCCTGTCTCCACTTTCTGGGTACTGGGATCACAGCTGTGCTCTGCCACACTCTATTGAGACTTAAGTTTTAGACGAGGATGCTGCTGCCCATCGTTTAGTCCAGATCCTTTTAAGGGAGTCTGACTGAGAGAACTGAGATTTGTTTCTTGCAAGACTATCATCCTTTGTTTTGTTTTGAGACTTTGTTTGTTTTTGAGACAGAGTTTCTTTGTGTGGCCCTGGAACTAGCTCTGTAGTCTAGGCTGTCCTGGAACTAACAAAGATCCGCCTACCTCTACCTCCCAAGTGCTGAGATTAAAGGGGTGTGCCACCATGCCTGGCTTAAACTTCTTTTAAATTTTATGTGTATTAGTGCTTTGCCTGCATGCATAGCCATGTACCATGTGCATACAGTGTCCATGGAGGCCAGAAGAAGGCATCAGATCCCCTGGAACTAGAGTTACAGGTGGTTGTGAGTTACCATATGGGTACTGGGAATTAAATCCAGGTCCTTTGGAGGAGCAGCCAGTGCTCTTATATGCTGAGCCATCTCTCCAGGCCCTCTATTTTTATATTTTTAATTATGTGTTTGCTTATGCGTGTGTGTGTGTGTGTGTGTGTGTGTGTGTGTGTGTGTGTGTGTGTGCTCATATGAGTGCAGTTGCCTCTGGAATCCAGAAGAGGGCACTAGATCCCATGGACTGTAGGTGGTTCTTAGCTGCCTGATTTGAGTGCCAGTAACTGAATTTGGGTTCTCTTTAAGAACAGCAAGCACTTTTAACCACTGAGCCATCTCTCCAGACACAAGGCTGCCATTTGTTTTTTTTTTTTTTTTTTTTTTTTTTTTTTTTTTATTCTTGAGAACCAGAGACAGTTGTGACTGGATACTGAAATGTTGTGATGTGAAAGATGCTGAGAAATTCCCAGGATGAGGACCCAGTACCTGACCTCTTCCAGGTCCATTTGAGGACAGCCTGGGATTGTCTTTGGGAGGATAGAGGACAGGCCTAAAGTGACTTAATTTAGTTATAGGGAAAGCATCAGCTTATATTGAAGAGTCACTGACTCTCCTGTGCATTAAAACCCTCATTGGTGGAGCTCGGCAAGGGATACACATACACTTAATCCTGGTATTTGGGAAAGCGGTGGCAGGCTCTGTGAATTTGAGGCTAGCCTACAAAGCTAGTTCCAGGCCAGTCAAGACTAAATAGTGAGTGCCTGTCTCAAGAAACAAAAGCAGAACCAACAGCAGACCAGCTCTTCCCAGTTAGCTGTGAACTGCGTTTCTCTCGAAATTCCTGTCTGCCCTCTCCATTGCTCTCATCGCCAATTGCCCTCAATCCTCCTGCCTCCACCCTCCAAGTGCCTAGGCAAGCCAGGCTTGCAGGTCTTGGGAGGAGTTCGGAGGCAAGAACCCTCTCCAAGTCTCTCTTTCTGGTCTGGAAGTGCTTGGCCTTCCCTTCTAGGCCTTTGCTTGGGTTTTTCACAGGCTTGGGTCTTCCTCTGGAAGACTCTGTAGGTATAAACAATGTGGTCGTTTGAATGTAACTGGCCCCATAATCTCATAGGGAGTGGCACTAGGAGGAGGTGTGGCCTTGATGTAGGTGTGGCCTTGTTGGAGGAAGTGTGCCCAATGTTACAGTCCATTTTCCTGCTGCCTTCCGATCAAGTTGTAGCCAGCACCACATCTGCCTGCATGCTGCCATGTCCCATTATGATGACAATGGCCTGAACCTCTGAACTGTAAGCATGCCACCCCAGTTAAATGTTTTCCTTTATAAGATTTACTGTGATCATGGTGTCTCTTCACAGCAATAGAAACCCTAATTAAGACAGATGACTTGCTCCTTTATAGGTAGTGTGGAGGTCAGGCCAAGCAAAATCCTACTCAAACTTGTTAAGACCAGAGCTTGGTGTAAATCCATGGCAGATTACTCACTTAGCAAGCTCCAGAACCTAGAGCCATCCAAGTGTGGCTCAGTGGGAGAGTGGTTGCTTGCCACCCATTAGGCTGTAGGATTTTTGTTTTGTTGTTTTTTCCAAGACAGGGTTTCTCTGTGCAGTTTTGGAGCCTTTCCTGGAACTCGCTCTGTAGACCAGGCTGGCCTCGAACTCACAGAGATCTGCCTGGCTCTGCTTCCCAAGTGCTGAGATTAAAGGCATGTGCCACCACCGCCCGACTGAGGCTGTAGATTTTATCCTAGCACTGCAAGAACACAATATAGTTTTTTAATATATAATTTTAATATACATTTGTACGATGTGTGCGTGTGAATATATGACATGTATGTGTGGTCATCCTCAGAGGCCAGAAGAGGGGGTTGGAATCCCTGGAGCTAGAGTTACTACAGATGGCTGTGAATCGTCTAACTTACACGCTGGGAACGGAAGGGCCTTCTGGAAAAGCAGGAAGTGATCTCTCCAGCCCTGAAGAAAAGATTTCAGAAGTCAAAAATGAAGGGACAGGGGCCATCGAGATGACTCAGCCGGCAAAGGCGCTCGCCCTGCATGTCTGCTGACCCGAGTTTAATCCCAGACCTCACACACAAGTGGGAGGAGAGAACTGACCCTGCAGGCTTGTTCTGTGACCTCCATGCCTGTCACGGCATATGCAACTCCTTCTCACCACCAGCCATGATGAATAAATAAAAAAAATTTAAATGTTAAAAAATGTTGGGCAGAAGACATGGCTCAGCGGTTAAGAGCACTGGCTGTTCTTCCAGAGGGCCTGGATTTAGTTTCCAGCACCCACATGGCAGCTCCCAACCATCTGTACCTCCAGCTCCAAGGGATCTGACACCCTCTTTTGGCCTGAGGGCACCAGACTCTCTTGTAGTACACGTCCATACATGCAGGCACTCACAAATCTACTTTCAAAGTCCTTTAAAAAATGGAGAAGATAGAGGTAGAGCCATAAGCTAAGAAGGAGAGACCACATAACTAAAGTCCCAAGAAGCAGCATTCATTATAAATCTTGTTTCAAAACAGAAAGACGGATGATTTGGTGGGAGGGACTGGTTAGGAAAGAAGTCGATTTACCATGGATTTGCTTTCACTTTCTGCTGCCAAGAAGGCTCGTGTGAATCCTGGAATTCAAACAGTAAGTGTCTGCTGAAACCTTCGGATCATATGCAACAAAGCCCCATCTGTTTCACCTTCTCCGAATTAGCATTGGGCCTTGGTTCTCTCATAAATGATCTGACATTAGCTTCGTTTCCCCCACTCTCCCCCCCACCCCCCATGCACACACACACTTTTATCATCTGCAAATCACAACCGGAATTGTTTAGATTTGGATTCAACCTACCAAATAATTTTGAGCTATTTTCCATCCTTCTTACTAGTAAGCAGAGAAGAAATAAACAAAATTTAAAATGTACTAATGCAAATATATATGCACAAGAATGTTTACTGTAATTGCAGAAATTGGAAACAAATGTTTATTAATTGAAGATGGCTCAGGCCAGAATGCTAATAAGTCATTAATAATCACTAAGAGAAGTGAAATACAGATGTGTGTGTGTGGGAGAGAGACAGAGAGAGACAGAGACACAGAGATCTGACATGCAAGGTTGCAAATGGAGAAAAGCTAGCTACCAAGCCTGATGGCTCACATCTATATACCCAGCCCTGGGGAAGCTGAGATAAGAGAATTGTTTTAAATTGGGGGCTAACCTGGACTCACAGTGAGTAAGGTCAGCCCTGGCTGCAGAAAAATAAAACCAGAGGAGTCAGAAGCAGGCGGATCTCCATGAGCTCCCGGCCAGTCTGCTCTACATAGTTCTGGGCCAGCCAAGACTAGATAGTGAGATCCTGTCTCAAACCCAAACCTAACCCCAAACAAAAATAATAAACAACTGACAGCCAGGCTAGCAAGATGGCTCACTGGGTAAAGGCCTTGAGTTTAATTCCTGGGACCCACATGGTAGAAAGAGATAATTGAGTCCCCAAGTTCTCCTTTGACCTCCAAACATGTGCTGTGGCTTGTGTTCATCCCAAGCCCCCTACCTGAACTCCCAAATCAATAAATAAGTGTAATAAAAAATTTAAAAACAGCTGGGTGGTGGTGGTGGTGGTGGCGGCGGCGGCGGCGGCGGCGGCGGCGGCGGCGGCGGCGGCGGTGGTGGTGCACGCCTTTTTAATCCCAGCACTTGGGAGGTAGAGGCAGGCAGATCTCTGTGAGTTCAAGACCAGCCTAGTCTCCAAAGCGAGTTCCAGGAAAGGCGCAAAGCTACACAGAGAAACCCTGTCTCGACCCCCTCCCAAAAAAAAAATAAAAAATAAACACACACCAGAAAAAAGCAAGTGGGAAAAGCAGTAAACAATCTGATCTACAGAGAAGGAGGCAAGCAGGTTTTCTCTTTCTTTCTTTCTTTCTTTCTTTCTTTCTTTCTTTCTTTCTTTCTTTCTTTCTTCCTTCCTTCCTTCCTTCCTTTCCTTCCTTTCTTCCATCTCTCTTTCCTTTTCTTCTTCTTCTTCTTCTTCTTCTTCTTCTTCTTCTTCTTCTTCTTCTTCTTCTTCTTCTTCTTCTTCTTCTTCTTCTTCTTCTTCGTTATTTGAGACAGGGTATCTCTGTGTAACCCTGGCTGTTCTGGAGCTCATTCTGTAGACCAGGCTGTCCTTGAACTCACAGAGATCTACCTGCTTCTGCCTCCAGAGTGCTGGGATTAAAGGCGTGCACCACCAAACAGCAATAGCAAGCATTTTAAAATTTTGTTTTTAATGTCTCTCTGTGCAAGGACAACTGTGATCACCTAGGCATGGGGGCAGAGGGCAGTGGGTGGAAAGTCACAAAATTTTCTCTAGCTCTATGGTCTGAGTTTACGAGAATATGTAGAGCCGTATATTATTTTGTTATTAAAAGTCCATTCTTCCTACAGTCAATGGTCAAGATGGCACCACAGAGCTGGGTGGTGGTGGGGCACGCCTTTAGTTCCAGCACTCAGGAGGCAGAGACAGGCAGGTCTCTCTGAGTTCGAGGCTAGCCTGGGCTTCAGAGTGAGTTCCAGGAAGGGCTCCAAAGAGAAACTCTGTCTCAAATAACCAAAACCAAAAACCAAAAACCAAAACCAAAACCAACCAAACAAACAAAAGATGAGATGGCACCACAGAAAGACATAAAACCTGCACATTGACATGATCTAGAGTCACTGGGGACAAGGACCTCTCAAGTTGAAAAACTGCCTCCATCATAAAATTTGCCAATACGGGCTGGAGAGATGGCTCAGAGGTTAAGAGCACTGACTGCTTTTGCTGAGGACCTGGGTTTGGCCCACTCTGGGCAGATTGCAACTTCCTATAATTCCTCTTCTGGCCTCTCTAATTCATACATGTAGTGCACATAAATACCCTCAGGCACGTGAGCACAAACACACACACACACACACACACACACAAAGTAGAAGATTTGCTTATAGGTAAGTCTGTAGTACATTTTCTTGATTGTGATTGGTATGGGATGGCTGGGCAGTGGTGGCACACGCCTTTAATTCTGGCACTTGGGAGGCAGCTGCAGGCAGATCTTTGAGTTTGAGGCCAGTCTGGTCTACAGAGTCTAGGACAGCCAGGGCTATACAGATAAACTTTGTCTCAAAAAACTAACCAATGAAACACAAAACAAAACAATGATTGTTGTGGGAGGGCCTAGCTGGGAGGTGCCGACGCTGGGCTGGTGGGTCCTATAAGAAAAGCAGGCTGAGCAAGCCATGAGGAGAAAGTCAATAAGCAGCGCTCTTCCATGGCCTCTGCATCAGCTCCCACCTCCAGTTTCTGCCCTGACGTCCCTCAGTGATGGTTGTGACCTGAGAGCTTTAAGCTGAAACAAATCCTTTCCTTTCAAGCACTTTTAGTCAGGGTTTTATCACAGCAATAGAAACCCTGACTGAGATAAATCCTTTGAGGTAAACCTGGAAATTGAATTTGGATCTTACTTATCCAGTAGAAGGTGGAATTCTTTTAAAGAACATTTTTTTTTTTTTTTTTCGTTTTTTGAGACAGGGTTTCTCTATGAAACAGTTCTGGTTGTCCTGGAACTCACTCTGTAGACCAGGCTGGCCTAGAACTCACAGAGATCCACCTGCCTCTACCTCCGGAGTGCTAGGATTAAAGGTGTGCACCACCACTGCCAGCTTAAAGAACAATTTAAAAAGTTTAATTACATATACATTTATTTGTGTGTGATCATTAGATCAGAGGATAACTTTCAGAAATTGGTTCTCTCCTTCTTTCACGTGGGATCAATCATGTGAGGCTTGGCAGCAGGTTCCTTTACTGTCCACTGAACCATCTTGCCAGCCCTGAAGGCAGGGGTTTTGATTCTCAGAGTGTAAAAGGCCCTTCTCTGGTGGTTACCAAGGGCCTAGTTTCTTCCTAGTTTTGAGTTTTTCTTTCCTATTTGAGAGCAGGGACAATTTCTCGGAGAAGGTTACAGTCGATGGGAAACCTTGGGAATGCTGTTCACATCAAACCCTTCAAGAACGAAACGCTGTTCTCTGAAAAGCACTGGGAACAATCTTCCCCATGAGAACCTTCCCAACTGGCTTCACGCCTCTGCTTCCGACAAAGACATTCACTTCCAGGTTAGTCAGGATGAAGACAGGCCAGAGTCTGAAGGCAGTCAGCCTCCCTGATAGGGTTTTGCTTTCTAAGAAAACAAAGTACACCCGAGAAGGAAACATCTAAACATGGGCTTCTCGCTATCAGTGAATAAAAATCATTTTACTCTCTTTTAAATATGAAAGCACAAGCCAGGTGTAGTGAGTTCCAGGACATCCAGGGCTACATTGCCTCATAAATAAATACATAAATTCCAAACCAGAGGAAAACAATTCCTAAATTGCCAAACATGGATAATATACTAGCAAATGACACAGATGAAGGATCATAAGCATTTTTTTTTTTTGAGATAGGGTTTCATGTAGCCCAAACTGATTTTGAATTTACTATGTAGCCAAGGTTGGCCTTGAACCCATGATCCTTCTGTCTTTACCTCCAGAATGCTAGGATTACAGAAGGGAGACAAACCTTAGATGGGAGGCAAACACTCTCACAACTGATCTATACTTGCCCAGCCCTGATTTATTATTTTGAGATGTAGCCCTGGCTGGCTTTATACTCAGAACAATCCTCCTGCCTCTGCCTCCCTATGCAAAGATGAGAGCATATTTATTCATGCCGTGTATACTTTTCTCACAATGAAATGGATCATTGTTATTCTGAGACAGTAATAAAAGGCTATTACTTTCAGCCTTCTAGCAAAGGCTAGTTAACAAATGCACACGTTTTGGTGACGGCTGCACCCACCCCCAAACCGCTGGTGTACGGGACAAAACCACCCTCTCCTGCCTCCAATTCAGCCACATTTGACATCAAACTGTCTTGAGTATATTTTGGACTGATTCATTCACAAGAAGCTCATGTGGAGTTCTTAAGAATTAATTAAGTCCTTTGTCTTTGAACTCTAATTCTTCCACTTCTGGCATGTTTTCCATGGCTGCTGAGGAAACTACCAATGTTTGGGTAATCTGCACCTTGAGCGGTGGCGTGGGGACACTGGAACTCCATGGAAGTCACCAGAAGAGTATTCCCTTGGCTTCTCTTACTCGGGTTCTGGACCCAAATTCCCAGAACCTTCTATTTCCCCTCTCTCCTCCCTTTCTCCTTTCTCCCTCTTTCCACTCCATCTGTTTTTTGATTCAGACTTTCCTGTCTCAGTCCATAGAGTCCACGAAAGAGTTCCCTCCCTCTCTCATCCCAGGTCCCTTTTGGGCATCACGGACTGCTTGTGCCAAGTGCCCTGACGTCTCTCCTTTCACCAGACACCTGGTGGCTGCCGTAGCTCCAGGACTTGCCATGCCTATAGAGATCGCTCCAACAACTATCTACAGAAAGGCTTAGGACTCAGTTGGAGAGCCAAAGCCACCTTAGTGTCATTGTGGTTTGGTGCCATTGCTCAGTGGTCCAATTGGTCTAGAAGCACGGGCACATACCTGCTAGTCACATCTTAAGAAAGAGCCAAGGGCTGGAGAGATGCTCAGTGGTTAAGAGCGTGCACTGCTTTTGCAGGAGACTTGGGTGTGGTGCTCAGCACCTACAGACAGCTTAGATTGCTGCTAATTCCAGCTCTGGGGGATCTTGTACCTTCTTCTGGCCTTGAATATACCCCCCCCACACACACACACCTTAAACATAAAAATAAATCTTAAAAAGGAAGAAGATGAAATCCACTGGCAAAGTGGTGTGAGGTGAGCACTGAGCGTCTGCTACAGCCTTGCTCTAATGGCGTGTGACTGGAGTAACTCTGTAGTAAAAAGCCTCAGCTTTGCCCGTTTATCTTGTTGCTGCTGTTTGAGACAGGGTCTCAGGAAACCTCGGCTGGCTTCAAACTCCCGAACCTCCAGTGCCTACTTCCTGAGTACTGGGTCACAGTGGTGTGCCATGTCTATGTGTTGCCTCACTGTGAGTGGCATTAGATAGATCGGGGTTCTGGCTCTTATCCACCCAAGGGCCCCCATTCAGCTCGAACCAAATGGTTGAAGAAGTGCCGTGTTGTGTAGACACCAGCTTCCATCCCAAACCTCATCTGAAGGCTTATTTTCCCTTTGGCCCCTCTGGGCTTCCTGGCAAGCGGAGATGAGTAGGTTCACTTCCTTCCCTTTTCTTTCTGTGGCACTAGGCATCAAACCCAGGCTCCTTGACATTAACACACGTACTTCTTAATTCAGTCCGGCCAGGCAGGCTCGGCGGCGGCTCACACTCAGAACCCTGGCACTCAGGAGGCAGAAGTAGGAGGATTGGGACTTCAAGGGCATCCTTGGCTACATAGCCAGTTTGGGGCTACATGAGATCCTGTCTCAAGAAAACGAGGGCAAGGCTAGAGACAGAATTTTGTGTCTGGCCGGGCAGTGGTGGCGCATGCCTTTGACCCCAGCACTTGGGAGGCAGAGGCAGGTGGATCTCAGTGAGGCCAGCCAGGTCTACAAAGTGAGTTCCAGGACAGCCAAGATTATTATTACACAGAGAAATCTTGTCTCAAAAAACAAAACAAAACAAAACAAAACAAAAAAAAAGGAATTTGTGTCTGTCATTTACAAAGTCCTGGGTTGAATCCCAAATACCACCAAAACCAAATTAAACCAAAAAAAAAAAAAAAAAAAAGACAACAAAACCCTCATAGTTTCAGTGAGTGGGAAGCCCAGGGTACACTTGGCTGGGCCTTGCAGTTCTATGGATCTCAGCATGCAGAGTGGACTGCTGCGGTACCTGAAGGGGTACCTGATAGGGCTTGGAGGATCTGCTTCCGCCGTGACCCACCTGCCTGGCTGTGGGCAGGAAGAGTCCGCTTTTGCCGCAGGGCCCTCATCACAGGGTCAGACTGGAGACACAAAGATGGGGGAGCCACACTTTCCAGGGCCACTGCTGTGGGTCTCCCATAGTCACTTCAGCAGGGAGGGGACACTAGGGGCATGGCGTCAAAGGAAGGTGTCACTGGGGCCCATCTGGAAGGCTGGCTGCCAGCGCCTCTGGTGGTCATCTGTGAGGTGACCTTGGACGGGAAGCTCCCAGGGTTGGGAAGCGTGGGTCAGACTGGGCGTAATCTCTGTCTGAACTTGATGGGGCTACGGCTGGGTGAGAGAAGGGTTAACTCGCTCACAGGGGCACGTCTCATAGGATAGCTCATCTGCCAGGCTCTGGCCCAAGTCCTGGAATGGGGCACTTTCTTTATTTGGGGGAGGGGCTGTATTTACAGCAGCTGTCTGGGGTCCCCATCATTTCTCCTCTCACTTCAGAGGAGGTCGAGGCGCTGGGAGGAACATGAACAGGTGGCTCCTGCAGAGGCTGGCTGGGACCAGCCCTGACACAAAGGCCCTGAGGACTTGGAGAGGAAGATGTGAGTGGGGAAGCTGGAAGCTGGCAGGCGGCCGGGGCCCTTGGAAGGAGCTGGGTCTAGCTTTGCTCCTTTGAGGAGTTCTGCACCTGATTAGCAATTCTGCTCAAGATGGATGAAGCTGCTGGAGCCTCTCCCCATTTAGGAGTGCCAGCTCTCTCCTTCTCTTAGTACCCCCTCCAGTTCCATCCCCCCTGCTTGCTCTTGGGGCAATTGTGAGTCCAGGGTATACTGGGTTTCCCCTGGAAGGTCAGAAGAGGTCGATTGCTTCAAGATCAGAAATGAAGAGGGACAAGGGCTGTGATTATGAGAACAACTTGATTTCAGCAGCCTCACTGGGGAGCAGGGGAGCTGGGGAGGCGGCTCAGTTGCTACAGTGCTTGCCTAGCATGTACAGGGTCCTGAGTTCAATCCCCAGCATTCCATAAGCCAGACATAGTGTCACACAGCTATCAGAAGTTCAAAGTCATCCTCAGCTGCAGTTTGAGGACAGTTTGGGCTACATGAAACTCTGTCTCAAAAAACAAACAAACAAAAATAAATACAATAACAAACGAATAAGCCAACAGAAGCCCCCTGGGCCCTTGACTGGAGGATCTCTGGTCCACTTCAGTAAATTTCATTCTAACAAAGTTTCCCTTTCAGGAGACAATCTTGCTTCTGATTGTCACCAGAAGGAGAAGGAAGGTAATCAGTTCAGCAACCAGCCAGAGGTTGCCACAGGATTTCTGTTGTTAAAACACAACACCAAAGCCCCTCTAGCTATCGTTCCCTGAAGAGGTCATTCTTCTTTCTTTCTCTTTTGTTTTTGTTTTCCAAGACAGGGTTTCTCTGTGTAGCCCAAGCTGTCCTGGAACTCACAGAGATCCACCTGCCTCTGTCTCCCAAGTACTGGGATTAAAGGCGTGCACCACCATCGCCTGGGGCAGCCGATTCCTCTCTCTTACGTCCTCTGCCCTTTTCCTTACATGATCTTTTCCAATGACAGCAAATTCTTGAGTCAATTCTAATTAGAACTGTGTCACTAATTATGGACGTTAAGTTTCTTTTCTATTTTTTTCCCATCTGGTAAGAGCAAGGCTTTAAATTTTTATCTGTTATTACCTTTCAAAGATTTATTTTTATGTGCACGAGTGTTTTGCCTTCAGGTGTGCAGGTGCATTTCTGTTTGTACCTGGTGCCCACTGAAGCCGGAGGAGGAGGCCAGATCCCCTAGAATGGCATTCAAGACAGTTGTGGGCTGCTATGTAGGTGCTAGGAACTGAGTCGAGGTCTTTCGCAAGAGCAGCAAGTGCTCTTAATGACTAAGCCACCTCTCCAGCCACCTATTTGCTTATTATTATGGTGTATGCATGTGTGTGTGCATGCATGGTTGGGGGCGGGGGATGGAGGTCCCAGCATGCACGTGGAGGTCAGAGGACAGCTTTGTGAAGTTAAGTTCTTGCTTCCAACCTGAGGTGGGTTCCAGGAACTGAACTTAGGCTTTGCCCACTGAGCCATTGGCACGGTGCCAGAACAGACTTTTAAAATCATCGATTAGTTATCTGAAAAAAAAAAAAAAAAAAAAAAACAAACTTCTTTCTTGTTTGGCAGTTGTCAAAATGAGCTTTCAGTCAAACTGGCTCCTTCTGGTCCTGGAGGCACACCAGGAGATGGGGAGCCCTGTTCCCCGGTCCCTCCAATCCTACCCGACCACTTCCACCCACGCTCCTCTTGGCTCGGCCTGCGCTTCCTGTCCCCCAAGCCCCCGTTTTCCTCTGCCTGCTTCCAAGTTGTTCTTTATTCAGCTGAGAGCCAAGGATCTCCCTCGGAGAACACAGATCACGGTGGGCTCCTCTGAGTCAGCTGCCAAGGCCTCCGTGGCAGGCCAGGCAGCAGCACAATGGGCCTTTATGTCTCTCTCTGGCACTCCCTCCTGGCCCCAGCTGCCCCGTGCTCTGGTTTTCCTTTGTCTTTTCTTCAGGATTTTTTTTTCCAGTTGACTTAGTTATTACAGTACAGGGAGACAAGGAGGGAGGACTCTGGAGGTAGGAGCAAAGGGCTGCTTGCCTGGCCCTGGTGTGACATCACCAGGGGTCATGGGTCACAAAGGCCAGAGACCTTGCTTTCTGAGACTCACTTGCTTTCCTGGTCAGGCATGGAGATAGGGCCTGTCTCTTGATACTTTTTTCTTCTTCTCCTCTCCTCTCCTCTCCTTCCTCCCTTCCCTCTGTTAGTTATTTTGGAGGCGCTCTTACCCTGCAAGGAAACGTCACGAAACACGACAGAATCCACTAACAAGAGTTTTATTAAGATAAGAGAGAGGGACAGGTGTGCTCAGGCCTGCAGAAAGACATGTGCATAAAGAGGGAGGCCGGGAATATGAGGCCGGCTTATAAAGGCTGGGTCGTGCATTCCTACACAGGCTCGTGTGGCTACTACACACATGCGCGTAGATCACATGGTTGCATTGCGCACTTTACGCAACCATGCAAAGCCACGGGGTCCTGGTCACGCAAGATGTTTTGACCCGGAAATGGCTATTTTGACCCAGAACTGGCTAGGTGGAAGTGTCTAGGTTCGCCAGGCTTGCACAACCATGCCCAACCTGGGGGCGTGTTGTGAATCTATCACCCTCCCTCCCCGCCCCTCTTCCTCTTTTAACAGGCCTTGCTGTGTAGCACAGGCTGGCCTCCAAGAAACGATCCTCCCGTCTCAGCCTCCTGAGTATTGAGATTACAGGCTGGAGCCACCCAACCCCACTTCCTACCAGCCCAGGAAATTTCTAAGATTCCAGGAAGTGCAGAGTGGAGGAGGCCACAGCTCAACACCGGCTCCCCTTCGGCGTGGCGAGGGTGGCGGAGAGCTGCTGCAGTGAACCTGGACTTCACTTCTGAGTTCTCATATCTCCTGGAGAAGATGTAGAAGTCAGCAGGAAAACCGAGGGCCATCAGACCAAGGGAGACAGATTTGCTACCACCTTGTTTGCCCTCAATGGCGGGAGGTGGGGTGGGGGGGTGAGGGGTGGGGGCTGTTTGTAGGGTATATGACAGAGGGTGGACGCAGGGTGGTGGCCGTGCGGGGACAGGTGCACGTGGCTTGCATCCACTGCAGTTGATAATTTGTAGAGGAGGGCCGCGGGGAAGTTCATGTTCAAGTCGAAGGGATCCTGTTCGTGAACATTCATCTGGAACACGGATGTAACAAAAAACCACCGCTCCCTCTTCCCATGGATTCTAAACCAGGCCTGGGAGCCAGCATTGCTGGGTCCCTGGACTGCCTGCCATAGGTGGGGATGGTGTTGACAAGCACCTGTGTGCTGGTGTGAAGTAGATTATTTAAAGCAGGACGTCAAGGTTTATATCTGTAATATCAGCACTGTGATATCAGCCTTAGAATGTAAGGATCTCCTCAGGTTCAAGGTCAGCCTGGGCTATATACCGAGGCCCTGTCACAAACAAACAAGCAAACAAACAGGCAGGGGGATCAGGAGTTCAAAGTCATCGTCATTTACATGGTGAATCTGAGACAAGTCTGGTCTTAAAAAAAAAAAAAGCCGTGTATGCTGGTATATAACTTTGGTCCCAGCTTTTAGGAGGTAGAGGCAGATGGATCTCTGTAAGTTTGATGCCAACCTGTTCTACACAGAGAGTTCTAGGCCAGCTGGGGCTACATGGAGAGACCCTGTAAAGAAAAAAGAAAAAAAAAACAAGGTAAAAGAAAGAAAGAAAGAAAGAAAGAAAGAAAGAAAGAAAGAAAGAAAGAAAGAAAGAAAGAAAGAGCTCATCATGGTAATCTTAGGAGCCTGAGTCAGGAGCATCACTGGGCTGGAGGCCAACCTTGACTACAGTGAATTCCAGGACAGCATGGGGTGTAGACTGAGGCCTAAAAAAATAAATGTATATACATTTAAAATTTTACTTATTTATGTAGTTGCACATGGTGTGTGTGTGTGTGTGTGTGTGTGTGTGTGTGTGTGTATGCATGTGCCACAGAACTCCTGAGGAGGTCGGAGGGTAACTTGTAGGAGTCTATTTTCTCTTTTCAACATGTGGATCCCAGGGGATTAACTTAGGTTCTCAGACTTGATGGCAAGTTCCATCTTGAAGGCCCTGTATATATTTAAATATACCTATCTTTTTAGCTGAATGGAGGCTTCTCGACATAACCTTAACCCCACCCCCCCAAACATGTGTGTGCTCTGTTTCCTCCCTGGAGTCACCTTGAACTTGGCACTGCCTTGCAGCCAGAGGCAGCCCCCCCATCCCTGTGTTCCCTGTGTCTGTTGTCACCTCCTAAAGCATGACCACAGTGACCACACTGCATGGCGGACATGCTCGGGTGGAGCGCTGTTCCGCCGCCCTTGAAGGTCTGATTCAAAGGCTGAGAGTGAGCATTGCTGCTGAACCTGCTCCTGGGCTGACTTCATAATCCAACTCGTTAACTGTCGTCACAGGCCATCCTGCCAGGAAAGTTTCTAACATGGAAGTTGCACGAAACTTTCCCCGTTCCCACAGTGCCACACACACCCTTCCTTTCAAAAAGCAGAAAATTCACTTAAAAATAATTCAGAAAAGATTGATGAGATTTTGGAATTGTACTGAAAAAAATATGACCTCATTAGTAAGTCATGAGTCGGGGCAAGGCTGTTAGACGTACACGATTCTGTGTAATTAGAAGTCAGGGCAGGGAGAGCTAATAATGGCATGGATTGAAAAATTAAAATACTTTCCCTTTATACTTTCTGGGCTGCACAGACACTCTCCTTTTTTGCAAAAATCCAGAAGCAGATCTCCTTCAGGAAAGTTTTATCGGCAGATGGAGTGGGGCGCACAGACCAGACACCCCGAGTTGGCCTTGCATGGTTGAGTGTGAAAGCAGAGTGAACCCTTGTTGAGTCTGAAGCACACAGGGGCTGTGCAAAGTGGGCCATTTCTGAAGGCTTTTACCACCTTGCAGACAGTGCACAGAAGGAAGAATCTGCACAGTTATTTTAATCCATTCATCATCATCATCATCATCATCATCATCATCATCTTCATCATCATCATCATCATCATCACTGTTATTTGAGATCGCACACAGTAGCCCAGGCTGGCCTCAAAACAGCGGCAATCCTGAACAAATGAACCTAGCAACATCTGGGGCTGAGGGCATGGCTCATTGGGCAAATGACCGACCTGAGCTTGATCCTCTGAACCCAATGTGAAGTAGACAGATGCACTAGCTCACACCTACACTCCCAGAAGTCCTCCTGTAAGGTGGGAGCTGGAGACAGGACTCACCTGGGAGCTTGTGGACTAGGTAGCCTGCAGTGTGTCGTACAGCAGAAACAAGAAAGACTCCACTTCCAAACAGAAGAGGAGCTGGAGAGATGGCCCACCCACCAAGAGCACTTGTTCTTTTGGAGGACCTGGGTTCAATCACCAGCTCCCACATGGTGGCTCACAACCACCTGTAATTCCCAGGACTCACTTGGTGCATATTCATACACACATAATAAATCTTTTGTTTTGTTTTTAGAGACAGGTTTTCTCTTTGTAGCCCTGTCTGTCCTGGAACTCACTCTGTAAATCAGGCTGGCCTCGAATCAGAGATCCACCTGTCTCTACCTCTTGAGTGCTGGGATTAAAGAAGTCATGCGCCACCACACCTGGCCCTTTTTCTTTTCTTTTCCTTTCTTTTCTCCCTATTCTTTCTTTATTGGTACATAAAATAATTCTAAAATATATTTTTTTTTTTTTTTTGGTTTTTCGAGACAGGGTTTCTCTGTGTAGCTTTGCGCCTTTTCCTGGAACTCACTTGGTAGCCCAGGCTGGCCTCGAACTCACAGAGATCCGCCTGGCTCTGCCTCCCGAGTGCTGGGATTAAAGGCGTGCGCCACCACCGCCCGGCTTTAATTCTAAAATATTTTTAAAGAAATGTTCTCTCTCTCTCTCTCTCTCTCTCTCTCTCTCTCTCTCTCTCTCTCTTCTCTCTCTCTCTGTTGTTTCTTTGAGACAGCATCCTACTATGTAGGGTAGGCTGTCCTCAAATTTACAGTCCTGCCTTAACCTGAGTGCTGGCATCACTAGCTTGTCACCATGCCTTGCTTAATCTTTTTCAAAGAATTGAACTTTTAGCTTTACTTTACATTCTCTATTTTGTTTTGTTTTCTATTTTATTAACTCATATTATTTACTTCTATTCCACTCTGCATTTTCTGACACTCTTGTTGTAACTTTTGAAATAGATGCTTCAGTCATTAACTTTTAGTCTTTCTTCTTTAAGAGAGTACTTAAAGTTGGCTATTTTCCCCCTCAAATCCTTTAGTTGCATTTCATTAGCTTTATATGTGATTAAAAAGAGCCTTCTCATTCCATTTTGGGCGTCCTGTGAGAACACAGCTATACACACACACACACACACACACACACACACACACACACACACACATTCATGTGATCTCTAGTTAATTGTAATTGAACATGGATGGAGCACAGTAACTCTTTGCTTCTTGAGTAAACAAAGGAAATGTGCTAAGTTTTAGCAAAAGAGAGAGGGGACGTGAAAAATGTGTCCTTAGTGTACCATGGCGAGAGCAGCAGGCACGCCACCAAGGGAAAAGCCATGTCTAGTTTAGCTTTCCTTTTTTTCTTTCTTCTTTCCTCCCTCCTTCCTCCCCCCACCATCTTCTTCTTCCCTCTCCTCTCTTTGAGATAGGATCTCACGTGGCTCAGGCTATATTCAAGGACGGTCTTGGACTTCAAGTCTTCCTGCCTACACATTTCCGGGGCTGGGATTGCTAGCGGGCACCATCACACCTGGTTTACTGTGCCACTGGGGATAGAACCCAGGGCATCATACACGCTGTGCAAGTACTCTACCCACTGAGCCACACGTCCAGTCTACGTTCCTTTCTTTGGAATTAATGTCTTTCTTTGCTTGACAGCCTGCATTGCTGATGCCTGGCAGTGGCCTATCTGTTTGCCATTCCTGTCCTGGCTAGTTTATTGTCAGCTTGACACAAGTTACAGCTATTTGGGAAGAGGGACTCTGGATTGAGAAAATGCCTCTATAAGATCTGCCTGTAGGCAGGTCTATAGTGCATTTTCCTAATTACTGATCGATGTGAGAGAGCCCATCCCACTGTGGTTGGCACCATCCCTGGGGAGGTAGAGGTCCTGCGCTGTATAAGAAAGCAAGGTGAGCAAGCCAGTAAACAGTACGTCTCTTTGGCCTCTGTATCAGTTCCTGCTTGTAGGTTCCTGCCTTGAGTTTCTGTCTTGACTTCCCATCATTCCCTGGATGATGGACTACAACTTGTGAAATGAAATAAACCCTTTCCTCCCTGAGTTGTGTTTGGTCATGGCGTTTCCCGCAGCAACAGAAACTTTACCTGAGACCGCTGCTAACCGCAACCCTGGCTGTCCTTTGTTCACAGGCCCCTGTGTGTTGCCTGGATTTGGCTGTTCTCGCTCATTCTTTGTTGTTCCTTGTGTGTCCTTGACTGTGTCTGTGATCCACAGCTGTGCTAGTGATGGTCAGGAAGATGTCAAGTGACCCACTTCCAATTGCCAAAACTCAGTGCCATTTCAGTGCTGAACACAGTCATCTGTGGAGAGCCCTAGAAATCAAAACACAGTGTAACATGACCTTCTTTATCCTCCTCATTCTCTTCCTGCTTTTTAAAATCTTATATTTTTAGGACAGTTTCTCACTATATAGCCCTGGTTGACCCAGAAATCAGTATGTAGACCAGGATACTTCCAATTCAACATTCTCCTGCTTCCGCTTCCCCAGAGTACGTTCCCAGGACCCACGTTGTGGCTCACAATCTTCTGTAACTCCAGTTCCAGGGGATCTGACTCCTTCCTTCTTGCCTCCTAGGACACCAGGCATGCACATACATGGTGCACAGACATGCAGGCAGAACACTCATACATGTGAAGTAAAATTCAAAAATTTCAAGTCATTTCTTCAAACTAAACTTTGTTAGGTTCCGACCTTATTCTATATTTATCTTCTAATGACATGGTTAGCGTTCCCTTGGCTGGGCGGTACTCTTAAGTGAAGTGTATCTAGGAATAACCTGTCAAATCCAGACCTACTTGTTCCACTTTGTGGAAGGGTTCACTCAAGTCGCTGATAAATAGCATTAGGGTAAATCTGGAAGCTATGCAAACTCATGAACTTTAATAATAGCTCATCGATTGGCCCAAATTATTGGAAAATATTGACAGAGGGCGGTCCAACCTGCACCTCTGCAAAACTTCAAAGTCAGGGTGGCGTGTGGTTCTTGGGGTGCACTTGGAGGTCTTTTTTAATGGAGCTTTCTGCCCCTCAGCTGGTGAGGCAAACTTGGACCCTTTACTCACTTCAGGGGGTCTGTACCATGCTTGCCTTCAGAGCTGGGAACCACAATGGGATGCAGTGTAAGCACAGCCCTTCTGGCGCTGAAGGGGTCTTCCTGTGTAGAGGTGGGAGCCTTGATCCCTTCTCTCCTCCATTTTGAAACAGGGTGGAAAGAAAGATACGCACTCGGGTCAAACACCCCGTAATTTCTCAGTCGGATGCTGCATCAAGCTTTTTGCATTCCTTCTTCGTGATACAAAGGCAGTCAGACAGGTGCCTCATTAGCACAGTGGGTACTGCATCAAGCCATTCCCAATGATTTTGCAGCTAAAAAATGGCGGTTGGGAAATTCACATTTTTATCCTCTCCGGCTTTAAGCTTGTTCTCCTCTCTTTCCCCTCCACTTCTTCTCTTGTCTGTGTGGTGTGTGCATGTGACCCGAAATTAGCCTCAGGTGTCCTTTCCATCACTCTCCACTCTATTTATTGAGGCAGGGTCTCTCTCGCCCTGATCCCAGAGTTCACAAATCCCGCTTAGCCTAACTAGCCACCTTGCCTGGGGATCCCATCTTTGCCCCCTGAGGGCTGCTGGGATTAAAGGTAGCTGCCATGCCTGCCCAGCTTTTACGTGGGTTCTGGGGATCCAAACTTTAGTCTTTCCATTTGCACGGCAAGAGATTTACTCACTGAGCCCAGACTTTAGCAGGCAGTGTATGCCCGTGACCCTAGCAGGGCCCTCTCAGAGGCCAGGGCATCAAGAGGTCAAGGCAAGACTCAGCTGCCTAGTGAGTCGGACATCAGCCTGGGTTACAGGAGACTTGCCCCCAAATAAATAAATGAATTCCCCCACCCCCCAAATTCCTACTTTTAGACTGTGCTATTGTCTAAACTAGACGACTTGGTCAAATTATAATCTGAATTATTTATCTCTTAGGGCTGACTGTGGCAGAAAACTGCCTGTAACTCCTGTACTCAGGAGGCAGAGGCAGGAGGATTGTTTGCAAGTTTGAGGCCTGGTTGGTCTCCATACCAAGAGACTGTGCCGCTAAACAAACAAAGAAAATATCCTTCCAGAACTTGATAGTTGAAAGCAATAGGTGGAGACAGTCTTTCTGGACACCGGGGGAGGTGGGGGTGCAGGGGTGCCAGTCTGCTGCTCCTAAATCATGTCATATGACCTCTCATTTGTTCTAAGGTGGTGATAAGGTAGTTAGGGTGGGGCAACCCAGGCCTTTTGCAGACCACAGCACACTTGAGCAATCACACCAGCAAGCCCTTTCCGGGCTTACCAGGAAAAAGCTGGAATTTTGTCAGGGACCTTTGGTCCCGACAGCAAGACAAACTGCCACCTCCCCGGGGGTCAGTCAGTTGCAGAAGGGAGAAGAGAAGTGTCGGGAGCTTTCTCAGGGGCACCCACCCCTCCCTGAAGGCTTCCAGGAAACAGAGGAAAATCCCTGGATAATCCAATTGTTAAAGTGGTTATACACAAGTTAAAAATTCCTCAGACATTTGACCTTTTCTGTTTGCTGAGATAACAACACGAAACTTCTGTTTGTGATGGAATTGTTACTATTTGTGTAATTTAAAATTTTTATGTCGTTCGTTTTGTGTGGGGGCATGCTCATGTCAGGGCATGGGTGTGGAGGGCAGAGGACCACTTGTGGAAGTTGGGTCTCCCCTTCCACTATGTGGGCCCAGGGGCCTGGACTCGGGTCACCAGGTTTGGCAGCATGGGCTTTTAATAGCTGAGCCATCTCTCGAATCCTCATTTGCTTGCATTCCAGGTAGGACTGGAAGTCATTACGGATTCCAGACTGGCCCCCAAGTTGCGGCCATCCTGCCTCGGCCTGCAGAGTGTTGGAATTACAGCCGCGCCTATTTTAACAGTACTGCCTTCGAGGTTAATGCTGGTTCTGGGCATGAGGCTCTTCTGGTCCGAGGAGGCTGCTTTGTCAGCGGCACGGCAGCAAGGGCAGCTGTCGGGTTTCCATTTCCAAGAGCCGGACTCAGATGCAAGGGTTTCTTTCGGTGTTTGCTCCAGGCAGGGTCTCACTGTATAGCCCAGGCTGACCCAGAGCCTGAGTTGACCCTCCCGTCATTGCCTCACTAATGCTGGGATGGTAGGAACGCGCTACCACACTCAACCTCAGCGCCACCACTAGCAGATTGTCGCTCTGTCCACACACACTCTGCTGCCGTGCTGACAGCACTTGGGAGGTAGGAGCAGCAGGATCAGCATCCACAGTCCTCCTCAGCTAAATTCTCAGCCAGCCTGGGTTCCTGTGAGAGTCAAAGTGAACACTTGCCCAAGGAGAGGACAACTTCCTGGAATCCTGGGAGCTGTGGTTCTTAGGAAGTAACAAGCCCTGGGGTTCCACTCCCCTAAACAAGTTGGTTTGAGCCAACTGCACTGGATGTGCTGGAGGTACATAGGTAGAAAGTCTGCCAGGTGGTATGCTTGCCTCTGACTGGACCCGATGGGAAATGCAATGAATTACGGATTTTGCCTTTTTTTTTTTTTTTTTTTTTTTTGGTTTTTTCGAGACAGGGTTTCTCCGTGTAGCTTTGCGCCTTTCCTGGAGCTCACTTGGTAGCCCAGGCTGGCCTCGAACTCACAGAGATCCGCCTGGCTTTGCCTCCCGAGTGCTGGGATTAAAGGCGTGCGCCACCACCGCCCGGCCTCGGATTTTGCCTTTTTAAGTCCCTGCAAAAAGTGACTCGTGGCCATTCCCTGGGAACTCAGGGGTGGACCTGGCCAGAGTCCATCTACTTGGCCAGTATTTAATTAAAGCTTGCTTCGAGTTTGTCTCTAAATTGTGGAGCTGTTTTTCTCTCATGAATGTCAGGATTAATACTACATGAGAGCTTGTCTCAACGAACAGACACAAATCCACCGCACAGGCACTTGGTTTAAGGACACCTTCTTAAGATGGCACACTTTTTAGGCTAGAATTAGACTATTCGGTAGACAAAGTTAACTCTGAAAGCCCAGGGAAAATGGGGCTGCAGCAGTAGTTACACCCATTATTTCCAAGTGGGTGACATCTCTGTCCCCAGTCTGCGGGAAGAGAATGGGCCAAAACATACTAATTGGGTGAAGCGGAAATTACAGGAATTTGGACAGGGGGCTGCTGAAAACACGACACAGTGTGAACCGAAGGCTGAGATCTCTCAGCTGGCACAAGACAGATGTAGGCTGAGTGACAGAGAAGGGCCAGGCCACACCTGCAGGCCATCGCAGGGAGCGTGGACTCGGCTAACCGCTTGCTTTCCAAGAGTGGTTCTGATTAGTTCAGAAATACTTTTGGGTTTGCACGCTCTTGTTTACCAGCGGTGGGGTGGCCCCAGAGGGCCTGGGGCTCTGGGCCACAGTGATGACTGCGGTTAGAACAATTGTCATCTTATGCTGCTCCCTCGAGGACAGATCTAGGGAGGAGGGCTGTTTGCTTTCTTCTCTAGTGACATTTCCACGTCAGATGCTCGGGTTAACGTGAAGGAGAAGACTGAGGGTAGAGGCACAGCCCGTAATCCCAGTATTTGGGAGGCGGAGGCAGGAGGATTTCAAGTTTGAAGCCAGCTTGGGCTACACAGTGTAACTCTGCCTCAAAACAACAAAGAAAGAACCAGGGGGGGGCGGGGGGTGGGGCCCTCTTGGTGTCAGTGTGTGAGGAAGGGTGCTGGGTTGAACTCTGTAGTGCCACAGGTCCAGCTCTGTGCCAAGCGCTCCTGGGGCTGGGGATGTAGGTTGGCTGTCGGGTGCTCCATGGGTGAGCTCCAGTGCAGCTTACGAATTCTCCAGGTCTGACTCGGGACAGCCACCTCCTTGACATGGGCCCATGTGTGAGTAACCAACATCAGGCCTTCACAATCACAGGCCAGCCCCGAATACAGCGGGTCACTGTGTAATGTGACCCCACCTAGAATCACAATGCCGAGGTTTCGCTGGGATTCCATACCTCCCTTTAGTTATCTCCACCTGTGCCTTAACCATCCTCAGCTCCGTGGACTGTTATAACCCCTTGTGCTCATAGGAAATGAAACGACTCCCAACTAATTCATTTCTTACAATATCTGCAAATAAATCACTTGCCTTGCTAATCTATGGCCTTTTAAAAAAATTTCACACTGATTGAAAATCATTTTATTTCAACAGCGGCAGCGAGGGACATCTTTGGGATCACAGGGGAACTTGCTCTACCCCAGAGGAGAGTCCAGGGTCAGAGTGGCTCCAAGTAACCGCAATGTTTCCCTCTTCTTGGACACCCCAACAGTTCCCGGGGAGCCTGTCAGACTTGCAGAAGAATGGCGGGCTGGCAGCTAGCTGGCCCGGCAGGTACAGAGCTGGGAGTATTCCCATATACAGAATCTGGAAGGAAGGAAGGCTTCCACCGCGTCCTCCAGCCCAGCCAAGCAGCAGCAGGACTCCTGCGTCTGCAGCAGCCACCTCCCCCAGCTCCCAAGGGAGGTCAAGAAACTGCCTCCCAGGATGGAGTCATCCCTAACTCTCTGTTCTCCTACTCTATGCATAGTCTCTGGGCAAGGGTCAGTCCTGAGGAAGAAAGCAACTAACTGCTGAGCCCTACCCCCACTCCGAGGCAATCCATTCTAGTGTCCATGGTGAGGCACTGCCCCTGACCAAAGCCTTTGAGAGGCACCGACCTCAAAGGGACAGTGATAACACCCTTCCTAAGTTCTTCCTTAGTCTTCTGTCTTAATTTTTGAATAGGGTCTCTTGTAGCCTAGGACTCAGCAAGCAGCACTCTGACTCCCAAGTGCTAGGATCACAGTCATGTACCACCATGCCCAACTTATTCTAAGACCAGCCTGTGCAACGTAATGATCCTCTGTCTCAAAATAAAACATTTAAAAGGGGGCCTGGAAAAAAACTACAAAATGAAACAAAAGCCTGGGGTGGGGTGTTGAAATGGCTTTGGAGCATCCTCAGAGCACTAGCTGGGCAAATCCCACAGGGAAGGACAGAACAGACCCCAAAGAATCTGTCTTCTGACCACACACACAAAGAAGTAATATATTCAGAATTAAAAATAATTAAGTATCTGGGCGGTGGTGGTGTATGCCTTTAATCCCGGCACTCGGGAGGCAGAGGCAGGCAGATCTCTGTGAGTTCCAGGCCAGCCTGGTCTACAGAGAGAGATCCAGGACAGAGAAACCCTGTCTTGAAAAACCAAAAAAAAAAAAAAAAAAATTAAAATTATAACATAGCTTAGTGGCTGATAACTGGCCTAAATGTGCAGAGCTCTGGTTTATTTGAAGAATTGGGGGGGGGGAATAAGCCAACATTTTGTTGATTTACTTATTTGTTTAAGATAAGGTCTTAAGGCTGTTGAGACAGCTCGGTCGGTAAAGGCATTTGCCACCAAGCCTGATGACCTGAGGGGTCCTGGGAATCCATACAGTGGAAGGAGAAAACTGACTCCTGTACCTTGTCTTGACCTTTGCGCATGCCCCATGACATGTGTGCCTCCTACCAAAATAACACGTTAAAAAAAAAAAAACAAAAAAAACAAAAAACAGGTCTCACTCAATGTTTCCTAGGCTGGCCTTGAACTCCAAGCATAGTTGTGGATGAACCTTTGGTTTTCTGGTCCTTCTACCTCTATTTCCCTAGTGCTGGAACTGCAGGTCCAGTTGGGAATTGAACCCCAAATCTTGAGCATAATAGGCAAGCAGATAACTATTGAACTACACCCCCCAGCCCAATATTCTGGTGCTTTGAAAGGGAAACAATGAAACAATTTTATGTGCTCAAAAATCACTTTAACAATATAGGCTACCTTGTAACTAGTGACTATCTCCTAATGGCGGGGTTATGGTGGTTTTACCTTTCTTCTTTCAGTCTACTTAAGTTCCTCTCTAAATTCAACATAAAAACTCAGTGATAGGAAAATGTCGTCTGTAAACAAAAAACGTGTGTGCAGAAAACTTCAGAATGAAAAACCTACTGGGACTAAGATGGAAAAACAGTTCCGGTCTCTCGGTACCTTTCCGGAGTCCACAGGGGTGGGGCAGGGCTTGGGAAAGCCATGATCACAGCTTATGCTTATAATAGCAGAGTTCCCAGTGCACAGCAATGGCTTTTCCATGAGGGAGAGGGCTGTCGCTGGGGGAATCGTAAAGAGAAATAGCTTTTTGTTTTTTTCTTAAGTTTCTTCATGAGAGTCTCAGACCTGAGCGTGGACTCTCTGGAGAGGAATTGGGATACACCTGTGGTTTTGGCTTTGACCAGCCTATCGAAATGGGTCAAGACCCGGATTTTGAAGTTCGTGGCTCAACAACCCTCCATGGGGACAAAGGGTCCTCAGGCAAATTCTACTTTGTAAGGAGATGTGGCTGGCCTGGGCTGGGGGATGAGGGGGTCTTCTGCATTGGTGGCTCAGTGTAGACAGCTAGAAAGGGCTGGTGGCAGTTCTCTGGGACAGCCTGAGGCAGCAGAAGGCGATCTGTCTGTGCTCTTTGCAAAGATCTCCCAGGACCCATGCCCAGGGCATTGGTCGGCCTGAGTGGGAAAGACTTGCCCAGCTCCTCTCTTTGTCCAAGACTCCTCTTTTACCTACTAAGTGAGTGAGTGAGTGAGTGAGTGAGTGAGTGAGTGCGTGCTTGCATGCGAAGTCCAAATATAATAATTTCTTCTAGAGACAGCCTATTAGCACAGACTGGCCTAGAACTTGTTATGTAGTAAAGGATTCAATCACTTAAATATAGTAATTTAATGTCATTAAAAAAATAAATAGGGAGGCAGGTGGATCTCTGTGAGTTCTAGGCCAGCCTGGTCTACAAAGTGAGTTCCAGAAAAGGCACAAAACTACACAGAGAAACCCTGTCTCGAAAAATCAAAATAAATAAATAAATAAATAAATAAATAAATAAATAAATAAATAAATAAAAGCAAGCCAAGTGTGGTGGTGTGGACTTTTGATCCTAGCACACAGGAGCAGAGGGAAGTGAATCTCTGTGAGTCAGAGGATAGCCTGGCTTACATAGTGAATTCCAGGTCAGTATGAGTTACACTGAGATTTCGTCTCAAACACACACACACACACACACACACACACACACACACACACACACACACACACTTTTCAGGATCCTAACTACTGGGGGAGTCCTGGCAGAGTCACCATTAATGCATGAGAAGTCAGGGTCCCCTGTTGGGGTTCTTAGATTCATAAATAAAAGAATTTAAGAATGGACTCAAACAGAAGCTCAAACACAATTTTATTCGAGTTTCAAGGAAAATCCCCAGCGCAGGTAAGCTGTAAACCTGAGCAGCTGTCTGGAGGAGGAGGCGAGGAAGAGCCATGCAGTGGGGAGGTCGGCCACATGGTGAGCAAGCAGATAGAGAGCAGGGAGGGGATGTGAGAGAAAGGACAAAGCCCAAACTGTCAGGGAAAGCAGCTGAGAACAGGACAGAGAGCAGAAAAGGGAATCACGCTTTTCTGCATAATTCAGAAAACCGGGCAGACTCCGCTGGTGACTGCTATGTGAGCTAATGCACTAGAGGCTGGGAATTCTGGGAAGAAAGGTATATTATCTCAGTAAAGAGCTAATTAGGTGCTGGAGAGACGGCTCCGTGGTTCAGAAGGCTTGTTGCTCTTCCAGAGGCCCGGAGTTTGGTTCCTAGCACCCATATCAAGAGGCTCACAATTCTATAACTCTAGCTCCAGGGGACCTGACACCTCTGGCCTCTGAGAGCACCTGCACATACTGTATTAACTTTGTCCCTCTGTCTCTCTGTCTCTCTGTCTGTCACACACACACACACACACACACACACACACACACACACACACACACACGTTAAACCAATCAACCAACCAATCAACATTTAAAAGGACTAAACAATCCTATCTATTTAGCATGCTTTAGGGTGAGTTTACCTTCCTAGGGGTGGTCCTACTTTCCTGACACTTGTCCCTGAGCTAGGTGATTGACTAGCCCAGCTGGAATGCTAGATCTCTACCCAGGCCCGAGATGCCGTTCTCTTGGTCAGAAGGACTCTTCGCTTAATGAACCTTGACTGTGGTTCTCACTCTAGCAACTCTCTAGCATTGCCGGGGCAGAAGAGTCGGATCTGCAGATCAGTCTTGTAAGCAGGCGATTCTGTTGACTAGCTGCTTCCTTGCTCGGACGACTCATTGGCCAGGGGCTCAGCATCCCTGGCTTGGGCCTGTCCATCCTCAGTGCTCTCTGCTCTGCTCTGGCATCTCCCCTCTCACTCCTCTTGTTCTGTAGTACTTACACACACACACACACACACACACACACACACACACACACATACACACACCCCGTTTCCACCTGGGCCTTATCTATACAGCTCCTCAGCTAGAAGTCTGACCGCCCTCAGAGTTCTACCCATCACCCCAAGAGCCAATCCAGCCAGCTCTGGCTCCAAGCCTATACGATCTCTGTTCACACTGGCATTGTCTCTGGTTTGCATTTTATCTACCTGTGCAAATGCCAGACTAAAGGCTGGATATAAGACTGTGTCTAGTCCATCTTAGCAGCTGGGGAGCTAGCCTGTCATCAGACTGATACGGTCCCGAGGCAGAGGTTTCCACAGCTCCATCACTGGGGATGATTTGAACAGCCCACCATAGGATGTGTAGCTGAGGAGGTGAAGACATACGTGGGGACCAGCAGCAAGAGATGACGTCTGACGGCATTGTTTGTAGGTTTTATTAATGGCGATTGAAGCCAGGTTCATGCATGAGAAACATGTTCTTTTCCACTGAGCCCAATGATGGTGTTTAAAATGACCAAGCTGGGGCAGGGGGGAAGACTGAGCAGGGGAAAATGTTTGCCACACAAGCCTGACAACCAAGTTTGGATCACCAGAGCCCTAAAAATGCCAGATATGGCAGTGTGCAACAGTACCCCCAGAACTCACTCCAAAATAGGAGGTAGAGACGGGAATCACAGGGATGCTCCAAGGCCAGCAAGCCTGGTGTACACAGCACAGAGAAGAGACACCCCACCTCAAATAAAGTGGAAGGAGAGGAATGATATTTCACATTGTCCTCTGACTTCCACCTGTGTGTCACGGTGAGCTTGTGCCCTCACACAAAACCTGTGCACACGTGCGTCATAAACATGCACACAAACATAAAAAAAATTCTTTTTCTAAATGTATTTATGTGTGGAAGTGTGTTTTAATTTGGGAAGAGTAGGAACACGGCCCCCCACTACCACAAATTCTGAAGTTGAGTTTGCTGCGTTTGAAGAGATTGCAGGATCAGCACAACCAGAGCGCACTGGATGAGCCTGACCCCGGGAAAACCTTCCTGACCGTGGTGTCTTCCCTGCCAGGTGATGTGTGTGTGTGTATGAGTGCTGTGTCTGCATTTATTTACGTGAATTGTGTGCGTGCCTGGAACTGGAGTTACAGATGACTATCAGCCACCAAGTGGGTGTTGGGAACCAAACCCAGATTCTTCTCAAAGGCAGTCAGTGCTCTTAATCATGGAGATGAATTATACCTTTGTTCCCAGCACTCACAAGGCAGAAGCAGGTAGAACTCTGTGAGTTCAAGGCCAGTTGGGTCTACATAATGATTTCCAGGGTAGCCGGGGCTACATAGAGAAAGCAAGGCTCAGAACAAACAAACAAGCAGCAAATGTGTAGAAAAAAATTAATAATAGAGGTTATGTTCTAGACCCGAGGGACATAAAAATCCCTGTGTCATGCTCACCTGCCTACGTCATTTGTTGGTTCCGTCGCCCTCTCCACCAGGGGCCCGCTGCCTGCAGGCTGCTGTCCAACAGCCCCATTAGCCGCCCTCTGAATCTGCAGCCTTAAGCTTTGCGGGTGCCAAGGCTCCTAGCTGGAGAGCCTTCGGCGAGGCAGGCCCGCTCCCGCCCCTTGCCACTTTCACTAATGGGGTCTGACACAATCGATGCCTTCGTCCTAAGCATCAGTTGTCAGAGTGCAGCTGCTCTGGGATCATGGGGACCTTTGGCAAAGATTTGCCCTTGAGGAGTAGTACACTGTTTAAGGAGAAACGGGATGGTTTTGGCTAAGTCAAATGAAAATATAGATAGGATAACAGCCTGCTCTGGAAATGCGTGAGACAATATTTAAAAAGCAAGCACCCACCCCCACAAAATGAAAGGTATAATCCATCAGAAGTGGGAGGTTTGGACGTACCAAAGAGCAGAGAGAGAGAGTTAGTGACTGATTATTTTAAAGACTTATTTTGTATGTGTGTGCATGCAAGTATCTGATCCCCCGGAATCAGAATTGTTATTGGTTACAAGCCTCTGGAATGTGGGCACCAGGAACCAAACTCTGGTCCTCTGCAAGACCAGCAAGTGCTCTTAACCACCGAGCCATCTCTCCAGCCCCAATCCCTACCCCCCATGTTACTTCAGACATTTATTTATTTGAGACAGGGTCAAGCTTCAACTATGTAGTTGAAGACGGTCTTGAACTCCTGATCCTCCTGCCTCTACCTCCTGAGTGCTGGGATTACAGGTGATAACGGGGATTTCTAAAGCAGGTGTAGTGATGTGCACTTGAGATCCCAGCACTGGAGTAACTGTGGCAGGATTTCCATGATTTGCAGCTGGAGTTTTTCTCTTCGGATCCCACCAAGCCCCGGCAGTCCCATAGCCCACTTATAAAATAAACACACAGATGCTTATATTATTTAAACTGCTTGGCCATTAGCTCAGGCCTACCATTGTCTAGCTCTTACTTTTATACTCAGCCCATTTCTATATGTTAATCTATATGTCACCAAGTGTTCCGTGGCTTTACCTGTTGCCTTTACATGTTGCTCCCTGGACGGCAGGCTGGCATCTCCTCTCGGCTTCCACCTCCCAGCCTCTCTTCTCTGTTTGTCCTGCCTATCCTATACTTCCTGCCGGGCTACTGGCCAATCAGTGTTTTATTTATCAATCAATCAGAGCAACATATATTCACAACATACAGGACATCCCACAGCACTGTATTATGTGTGTACACGTGTGTGGAGGCCAGCAGTCAACCTCTGGTATCATTCCCTAGGCACTGCCCACCTTGTATTTTTGAGACAGGGCTTCTCATTGGCCTGGGGCTCAATGATTAGATTAGGCTGGCTGACCAGACACCCTGGGGATCTATACTATATGCCACCTGCCTGGCTTGCCCACATGGTTCTGGGGTTAAGTTCGGGTCGTTAGACTTGCACAGCAAGCAGTTTACCAACTGAGTCTCTCCTCAGAGGCTGCGGCTTACTTATTTTTATTATTTCTTTTGGACAGTGTCCCATAATGTTCCTAACAGCCTCCTCAGTATTGGGATTAAGGACGTGAGCCATCATGTTTGGCTTTTGATGTTTCAAAGGAAATTAAATTATTATTATTAATCTCTCTGAGTGTGCACACGTTGCACACACGTGCCACGGCACCTGTGTGGATGTGGGATGGCGACTTTTAGAGGTCAGGCTCTTCTCCCACTGTGGTCCCCAGGTTTTCCAGCCATCACCTTTTCTGGTTGAACCATCTTGCCAGCCTATCCTTTGGATTTTATTCCTTGTTGGTCTGGATGACATTGGACTAGATCCAGCGAGTCTGTGACAAGTTTCAGCTTACACTGTGTATGAGTTTGAATAAAAAATGTCCTCCGCAGGCTCCTGTATTGAAGGACTGGACACCACCTGCTGGGCTGTGCAGAAGTGACTGGAATGTGTGGGCTGTGATTTCATGAACAGGTCAGTCACTGATGAACTCATTGTTATGCCCAGATCACGAGGACCTCCAAAAGACCAACACAGTTGGGGTGAGGGGATTTCCAGGGTTCAGGACCCTGATTGGCTGACATTTGTCTAGGGGTGTAGGGAATGTTTGGAATGTCAGGTAGTTCCCCTTAGGTGCAGGCCCTCCCTGGGAGGGGTCAGCTCATGGCTTCTCCTGGATCTGGGTGTTGCCTGCCAGTGAGCCTGTCACAGAAGCTGTGTCTGGGCCCCTGAGCCTGTCATGGCTGCTGTGTGGTCATGCTGTTTTGCCCACCCCTCCTCCCCAGCACACACACTCTCATAACGGAAGCAGGTGTGTGTGGGGGTGTACTACTGCTGGTCCTGGCCCGTCCTTGTCATGTATCATATGGTCCCCACCATGGTGTCCTTCCTTACCACCACCCAGGAGCGATGGAGCCAAGCGACTGTGGACTGAAACCCTTGACCCATGAGCCCAAGTCTATACTTCCTTTAAGTTGTTTTTCTCGAGTATTTTGTCACGTGAATGAAAAGTCTGACACGCGGTGAAAAGGGAATTTCTGAAGAAAGCAACATTGAGAAAATGGAGGGCAAAGGCCGGGAAGGGGGCCAGACGGAAGCACAAATCCTGCTGACGCCTGGGACGCGAACCCTGGTGACTTCTACCCTTTGACTTAACGCCTCCGGAGAGATTGACAAAGATATTGTGTCCAGAGCCTCAAGACAAACATCACAAGACTGCCGGACTCCTGCTTTGAGGACGTTTGGCTCTGTTTGTACATCTGGTGGTCACGTCTCGTCGGCCCCGTGCCTTCTCAGCCCGCAGCAGCCCGCCACCTTGCCTGCCTCAAACGCGGGTTCAGAGCCACGCAACCCTCTCTCCAAACTGCAACTCCCAAGACCCAAATACACTCCTTACAGGTTTGCAGTTGCTGAGTTGGGATTGGTCAACACACTTAGAAAGCATCCGAGCTGCTGTGTGGATAGCATGAAACAGAAACCCGTGAGGAACGAGCGCTTAGGCGCCATCGTGCCGCCTTCCCAAGGGCTGGGTGGCTGGAGGGCGATGGAGAAAAGCACACAGATTGGAATAAACAAGTCTTAAGAACTCATTGAAAGGATGGGAAGAGGGTCCGAACATGGGAGGAGTGGAGGATCATGGGTAACTCTGGCAAGGTCAAGTCGTCAGGGAGGTGGGCAATCAAGGATTCTGCCCGGCATCTGGTAGGGAGATCAAGAAGCAGTGACAATCGGGAGCAGCCTGGAGGACCAGACAGAGAGGTGGCCTCAGCACTCCCATGGGATGGACGGGTGGATGCAGGAACTCCTGGGTGGTGGAGGCTGAATGAGGGATGTGACTCCCTGGGGGAGTGGACTTCTGTTGGAGCAGCGCTAGGGTGGCTTTCCCATCTAAAAGGATGGAAACAGAGCTGGGCATGTTCGCGCACACCTGTAACCCCAGCACTGGGGAGGGGAAGGCGGGAGGAGCAGGTTCAAGGCCACTCTCAGAACACAGCAAGTATCTAGGTCAGTATTCTGTCACCGTGACACAAGCTGGAGTCATTGGAGAAGAAGGAACAGCCCCGGAGAAAAAAAAAACGTCCTCTACCAGATTGGCCTGTAGGCAAGACTGTAGGGAATTTTCTTAATTAGTGATTGATGTCGGAGGGCCCAGCCCACAGTGGGTGGGGCCACCCTGGGCTGGTGGTCCTGGATGGTGTTAGAAGGCAGGCTAAGCAAGCCAGTAAGCAGCACTCCTTCATGGCCTCTGCTTCTGTTCCTGCCCCCAGGTTCCTGCTGTAAATTCTTACCCTAACTTCCCTTAGTGACTGAACGACCCGTGACATATAAGATGAAGTATAAACGCTTGATTTGGCCATGGCATTTACCACAGCAATAGAAACCCTGACGAGGACAGTGGGGTGGAGGCCAGCCTGGGCTACAGGATATTCTATTTCAAAAGAAAACTAGAGTCGGGGGAGGGGTGCTGGAGAGATGGTTCAGTGGTTAGAAGCTCTGCTCCAGGCGTGGTGCTCAAGCCTTTAATCCCAGCACTTTGGGAGGCAGAGGCAGGCGGATCTCTGAGTTCAAGGCCAGCCTGGTCTACACAGGGAGTGCCAAGACAGCCAGGGCTACACAGAGAGACCTTCCAAAACAAACAAACAAATAAACAAACAAACAACTACAAAATCCCAAAACAGTACTGGCTGCTTTTCCAGAGAACCTAGGTTTGGTTCCTAGCACCATGTGTGGTGGCTTACAAACTGTCACTCCAGTTCCAGGGTGTCTGATGCCCTCTTCTGTCTCCTCAGGCACCAGGCATGCATGGGCTGCATTTATATACATGCAGGAAAACTTATTCATAGGAATGAAATAATAATAATAATAATAATAATGAAAAAAGAAAACTTTAAAAAAAGAAAGCATGGAAAGGGACAGCAGGGAGGTGGCAATGACTCAGTCAGAAAAGCATTTGCTGTGCAGGGAGGAGGCCGGCATCCAGTCCCCAGTGGTCATGCTTCTTTAAAAAAAGGGCTAGGCATGGGGGTGTACACCTGTAATTCCAATGCTGGGGAGGTAGAGGTTGGGGGCTCCCTGGAACTTGATGACAAGTTAGTCTGCTCAAATAAAAGGACTCAAGGTTGCGTGAAAGACCTGTCTTGGAAATGAGGCAGATGGTTGGTGAGCCGGCTGGACAGGTAAAGGCTCCTGACGCCAAGCCCGCTCTGAGTAGGAACCCTGGGACTCACAGGGTCGGAGGAGAGAACTGACTCCTGCGACTTGTCCTCCACGAAGACATCTTGGCGTGTCCACATTCCTGTACTACACCACACACAAAAATAAGTAAATACATTTAATAAAGTTGTCATTTGTATTCAAGAAATGAATCACCAATACACTTGTGTGTCGAAAGACAGTCCAAGAATGGAGTTGTGTGAGGGCAATTCTGAGTGCTTGTGAGAAAGCTCCAAGAAAACAAGAGTCTTGTGGCCACAGTTTTTTCAAAAACAAAGAATTGTTCTTAGAATGTGCCTTTGTGCCCCTCCCAGGGGTATGGGATAGGAATGAGTTCACTTTAGATTATTCATTATGACTGGCTATTGTTACTTGTTCACAGGCCTCTGTGGAAAAACACGCTGTTTCCATGTGTGCTTGTCCTTGTGGTTGTCACTTTACTCAGGTGACTCTTCTGAACTCTCAGAGTATAAATTGTCTGATGCTCTGAATAAAGTTGGTTAGTACATGACACTTTCCACCCCACTTTTAATTAAGCCCAGTTCTCCCAGGAAAGTTGCAGGCATCAGCCTGGTCTATATAACAAAACAAACAAACAAACAAACAAACAAACAAACAACTTATCCCGTGTCAACCTCACACTCAAACCCATCCTTCACTTTAAGCCATGGCCTGTTGGCTCCATATGCCCTGTCCAACTTCACAAGTTCCCACAGTCATCAATCAATAGTTCCAACATTTTCAAAGTCCAAAATCTCTTAACTGTGTGCTCCAACAAAACCAAAAACAAGTTACATATCTGCCCCCCTCACATACACAAGCTGCACACATTTTCAAGAGCTTATAGTAGCTAGAGAAGAATAAAGACACCAAAAATAAACAAACCCCACAACTGCACAGGTAAGAACAAGGGGAAATCCTACAAGCTGCAGAGACAAGCACCCGGATTACATCCAAAGGAATGAAGATGAGATCTTTTGCCTGTAAGAAGACAACGGAGTTGGTATCAGCTTAGTGCTGGAGAAAATATTCTTGTGTGTGTGTGTGTGTGTGTGTGTGTGTGTGTGTGTGTGTGTGTGTTTTGCAGGCAGGGTCTCACTATGTAGCCTTGGTTGGCTTAGAACTCACTATGTAGACCAGGCTGGACTCTAATACACAGAGATCTGCCTGCCTCTGCCTCCCATTTGCTGGGATTAAAGGCATGTGCCACCATGCCTGGCTTGAAAATATTCTTGATGTGGAGTGATTTTGTTCTCAATCTTCCATTCATTGCTGGGAGCAAAAGACAGACATTCTTGGCCCTCCCAAGGCTAAGAGGCTTTGCCACTTACAGCTCTCCTCTGCAAGAATGAATTCAGGACATTGTCCAAGGAAATAAAGAAGCCAATCTTTGAAGATTAATTGTTCCAGAAGATGAATGTGTGCTAAGAAATTATCAAGAGGACCCCCCCCCAGATAAATACTTGTGAATAGTTTTGAGGCTTTGAACTGTACCCTGGTTGAGCCCGGTGATTCGTGCCTATAACCCTTTCACTTGGAGACTGAGGCAGAAATGGAATTGACAGCCTGGGTTCTCCAGCAAGATCCCGTCTAGAAAACAACACAAAACTGGGGTCAGGGAGATGGTTCAGAGGGTGAAGGTTGCTCACTGTCAAGCCTCACGACCTGAGTTGAATCCCTAGGACCCACATGTCAGAGAAAATGAGCTGCCACAAGCTGTCCTCTGACCTGTCACAAGCACATGCACACACAATAAACAAATGCAAAAACATTTAAAAAGCCCTAACCGCCACCTCAAACAAACCCGAAACTACAACGCGCATGCACAGGAAAGGCGACCTGTCAGCACGCATGCCCTTTCTCAGACCAAGTGTTTTTTGTCCCTGGCTCTGCAGACCCGTGCCCCAGGTGCAGCCACACCCTCAAAACAAGTTTCTCCCCAACTGCTTGCTGCAGAGTGAGCAAATCTGCCAGTTCACAACCTTCCAGAATGCCAGCTTTTTCACAGAGCCCACATGCCCACTCTGTGAGGCCACTGAGGCCAGGGTGGCCCTGGCCGGGTTTGGGGGTGGGGCGCGTTCCCTGACAATTCTAGAGGCAAGTTTGGCTTGTGCTCCTTCCCAAGGCTTCTGGGAAATGTGCCTCTCTGTCTGGCAACTCTGCCCTTCGGCTGAGGCCAAGAACCCTCTGAACAAACTGTCTGCTGCTCACACAGAGCAATCCGGGAGGAGAGCCTCTTGTCTGGGAAGCAGACTTCCTGTCTGCTCCTTGCCAGGTGTGACTTTCTTTCCGCTTATTCCAGATCGGTCCAGAGCCTTAAGGAAGCAAGCAGTCCACCCCCTTGTTAAGCCTCAAAAAAGGAAAAAAAAAGGGGGGGGGTTGCAGATCACAAGGCTCTGGGACAGAATGTCCTCGCCTCATCTGGATGACACCAGAAGCCTAAGCCTTCGCTGAGCAATAAGGAGCTGGCAGCTACGTGGCCACACCTTGTCTTCCAAAGCACAGGGCAAACCAGGAAGCCATTAAATCAGGAAGTCAAGCCTCTCTTTCTGCTGTTGGAGGTGGGACAAGGCCAACTAGAGGGCAAACTCCACCTCTTCCTTGAAGAAAGGGGTGTGTGTTTGTGTGTGTGTGTGTGTGTGTGTGTAGAATCTCAAATCTGCCAACTGATTTCTAAAATGACTTGGATTTCCAGAAAACCTCAAAACCAAGCTGAGCCACACAGAGGATCTGCCCTGGCTGGGCCACACGCTCACACTGGGTATAGAAGGCCACTTTCCCTTGTGGAAAGGAGTCTCCTCTATTAGTGTCATTGCGATACCATCTTTAAGGTTCATCCAGTTCTGTTTGTTTTGGGAGATGGGTCTTCTGTAGCTCAGGCTGACCTTGAATTTCCTCCTTCCTCTACCTCCCGAGGGCTGGGATGATAGGGGTGTGCTACCCTGCCTGGTTTATGTGACGCTGGGAATTAAACCCACGGCTTGAGATGCTGCTCTGCAAGCACATGCTAGGTGGTAAACCCGACTGCAGCTCAGCCGCGGGTTGCCCAGTCATAAAGCTGCATGACGTGCAGCCCTCTGGCTGCAGTAACTTCCTGGTTCCCATTGCCACTCCCACTCATTACTCACGCTCATCGTACACATCACTTGGCTTTCACGCTGTTGCTTTCAAGCCACTGACCCTCTTAATTCCCAAGGCCACCAGCTGATCAGCAGAAATTTCTCCAGTGCCCACGGTGTGCCAAACAGTGTTAGTGAACAAAGCAGAGAAAATCACAGCACCTGAGGCACTCATGCGATATTGGGGGAAGACAAGCAATAAGCATGTAAACGTGCAGGCATAGATTAATTCCAGGCGGGGACAAACACTGGGGAGAAGGTGGGAGTGACGAGAACAGCCACCTCAGAGATCCAAGCTATGAACATTTGGGACAGGAGAAACAGCCATCTCCCAAATCCTGAGTTAGGACGGGACTTGTCCTATCTGAGGGACAGGAAAGAACCCTGTGGCTGTGGCTTGGTACGTGTTGAGGTAAACAAAAGCGTGGAAGGCTGTGAGGACCCAGGTCACACACGTCTTCAGATTTTTTTTTTCTAAGTACTTTAATCTGTGTGTAGATGGCTTGTCAGCCACGGCGGGACAAAGGGACAGTTCCGCTGTCTCCCACAGCACACCGAAGTCGTTCTTTACAGAGGCCTTTGCTCAGAGCAACTCAGAAAATAATTTCAGCCCAAGCCGGAAGGGAACAGGACTGGGGTTTGTTTCAAACAGAGAGATGCCCAGGGAAAGACTAAAACACAACCAAAAGCGTGGTGGGAGCTTCACAGAGACTTAAAAATGTTTCTAGATGGGTTCTCACTATGCGGCGCTGGCCTGGAACTCGGAGATCACCTGCCTCTGCCTCCTGAGTGCTGGGTTAAAGGTGTGGGCCGCCATGCCCGGTGTCAGACATTTTAAACATGGGTTTTGAGCGTGGGGCTTTGAGAGAAGGAGAGAAGCTCAAGGCAAGAGTAAGACATGGCTGAGTGTGAGTGAGCGTGTGTCTCAGCGTCAGCCGGGTATGCCCTTCTGCTGGCTCGCAAGGTAAACCTTCACAGCGTGGCCAAGAAACTTTTCCCTCTTCTCTCTCCTATAAGATTTATTTCCAGCCAGGCTGTGATGGCACACTTTTAATCCCAGCACTCGGGAGGCAGAGGCAGGCACATCTCTGTGAGTTCAAGGCCAGCCTGGTCTACAGATTGAGTTCTAGGACAGCCAGGAATGTTACACGGAGAAACCCTGTATTGAAAAACAAAAACAAACAACAAATAAAAATAAAAAAGTTAGAGTTAATAGCTTTCACCGACAAACCAACAAGTTAAACAGTCTTCACGGTGGTGCATGCCTGTAATCCTAGCACTTGGAAGGCAGAAGGGAGGGAATGGAGCCTCTGCAATTCAACCCACATCAGAGAGGGTGGGACTGGTTTTACCAAGGGTATATTGGCCAATGCCTTTAATCTCAGCACTTGAAGAGAATGGCGACGAGTCTGAGACACAGACGAAGTCTCTGCTTCAAACGGCAAATGAGGAGCACAGGAAGGTGGCTTAGTGGGGGAAGTGTGGCCATGGAAGCCTGATGACCCGAGCTCCATCCTGGGAACCACGCAAAAAGACGTCACATATGTGACATCCCAGCAGTGAGATGGGAGGCAGAGAGCAGAGCTGGCAGGATGCTCCTGGGCTGGGCAGTTACTTCCTTTCTTTCTTTCTTTTTTTTTTTTTAATTTTTTTTAAATTATTTTATTTTATTTTACAATACTATTCAGTTCTACATAACAGCCACAGATTCCCTTGTTCTCCCCCTTCCTGCCCCCATCCCCTTCCCCCCAGCTCACCCCCCATTCCTATCTCCTCCAGAGCAAGGCCTCCCCCAAGGACTGGGATCGACCTGGTAGACTCAGTCCAGGCAGGTCCAGTCCCCTCCTCCCAGATTGAGCCAAGCGTCCCTGCATAAGTCCCAGGTTTCAAACAGCTAACTCATGCAACGAGCCCAGGACCTGGTACCACTGCCTAGTTGCCTCCCAAACAGATCAAGTCAATCAATTGTCTCACCTATTCAGAGGGCCTGATTCAGTTGGGGGCCCCTCAGCCTTTGGTTCATAGTTCATGTGTTTCC
This sequence comes from Peromyscus leucopus, assembly GCF_004664715.2. Lineage (NCBI taxonomy): Eukaryota > Metazoa > Chordata > Mammalia > Rodentia > Cricetidae > Peromyscus > Peromyscus leucopus. The sequence continues at coordinate 62,689,435 of NC_051065.1, forward strand.
ATTCGTTTGGCTATTTGTCCCTGTGCTTTATCCAACCTTGGTTTCATCAATTCTCGCTCATATAAACCCTCCTCTTTCTCACTAATTAGACTCCCAGCACTCCACCCGGGGCCTAGCCGTGGATCTCTGCATCCAGATTCCTCAGTCATTGGATGAGATTTCTGGCACAACTATTAGGGTGTTTGGCCATCCCATCACCAGAGTAGGTCAGTTCCGGCTGTCTCTCGACCATTGCCAGCAGTCTATTGTGGGGGTATCTTTGTGGATTTCTGTGGGCCTCTTTAGCACTTTGTTTCTTCCTTTTCTCATGTGGTCTTCATTTACCATGGTCTCCTATTCCTTGTTCTCCCTCTTTGTTCTTGATACTTCCTTTCTGTAAAGGGAGTGTATCTGCCAGGTAAGTGCACAGGTATGTCATAGATGCACACATGTATGTCCCCATGACATGATAGAGAGCAGAGCACCATGCCAACTGGATTTTCCCCTCAGGATGGGAAAAGGTGCCTCTTCCTCTGATATCTGTCTGCAGGTCCTTCAAGGGTGCAGCACCTGCGTGCAGTGCCCTCAGAGGCCAGAAGAAGGCATCAGATCCTCTAGGACTGGAGCTACAGACACTTGTGAACTGCTATGTGGTTGCTGGGAATTGAACCCCAGGTCCTCTGGAAGAGCAGCCAGGGCTCTTAGCCACAGAGCCATCTCCACAGCCCCGTATACGCATGATTTACACAGTGGAAAACAGGGTTATGATGACAAGGCTCACATGAACGACAGGGAAGGTGATCTATCTCTGGAACAGACATGGCTGTGCTCAGAGTCACTCAACCTTGCTTTGTCACCTCTTGACTGGCGTGTGTGTGTGTGTGTGTGTGTGTGTGTGTGTGTGTGTGTGTGTGTGTTCCACATGGTTCACAAGACAGAGTGCTTGCAGAGTCCCGAGCATCCTCAGTGCTCAGATCACTGTCAAACACTGGCATGCTTACCTACAGGCAATGAAACTAAACCCTGGGGTTGGGACTTTCCTAACCTGCTGTGCTGGCTGGTTTTAAGTCAGTTTGACACAAGCTAGAGTCATCAAGGAGGAGGGAGCCTCAGTTGAGGAAACGCCTCCAAAGACCAGGCTGTCGGCAAGCCTGTAGGACATTTTCTTAATTAGTGATGGAGGGGGGAGGGCCCAGCTCACTGTGGTGGTGTGACCCCTGGGCTGGTGGTCCTGAGTTCTATAAGAAAGCAGGCTGAGCAAGGTAGTAAGCAGCCCTCTCCATGGCCTCTGTATCAGCTTCTGCTTTCAGGTCCCTGCCCTGTGTTTGAATTTCTGCCCTGACTTCCTTTTAATCAAGGTCTACAGTGTGGAAATGTAAGCTAAATAAACTCCACGCCCCCAACTTTCTTTTGGTCATGATGTCTTCTCATAGTAATAGTAACTCTAACTAGGACATTAGCCATGTAACCTTGGGCCTGTCAATCTCTGGCCTATATTTCCCTCACTTGTTTAAAAAAGGAGTTGAGGATCAGCTCATGCCTGTCTGTAATCCTAGCTCTCAAGAGGCTGAAGCAGGAGAATAGACATGAATTTGAGGTCTGCTGGGCTATACAGTGAGCTCCAAGCCAGCCTGGGCTACATGATCAGATCTGACCACAGGAGGGCCATCATGGGTTTGAGGAGAGCCTGGGCTAGAGTGAGGCCCATCTCAACAAGAAGAAATGAACAAGTGGGGTGCTGTGGGATGGTTTGTATGTCAAATGTGTTGCTCTGATTGGTCAATAAACAAAACACTGATTGGCCAGTGGCCAGGCAGGAAGCATAGGCGGGACTAACAGAGAGGAGAATTGAGAGAACAGGAAGGCGGAGGGAGACACTGCCAGCCGCCGCCATGACAAGCAGCATATGAAAATGCCGGTAAGACACGAGCCATGTGGCAAGGTATAGATTTATAAAAATGGATTAATTTAAGATGTAAGAACTAGATAGCTAGAAGCCTGAGCCATTAGGCCAAACAGTTTAAATAATATAAGCATCTGTGTGTTTATTTTATAAGTGGGCTGTTGGACTGCTGGGGCTTGGTGGGACCGGAAAGAAAACTCTCCAGCTACAGTGGGGTCTGTGAGTGAGGCTATTGAATGATTAAAAATATAATATCACTATCACTTGAGGCCAAGTGACACCCAGCCTCCTCTCCCCTCCTCTCTCCTCTCCCCTCCCCCTTCCTCACCACACACATCAGCAGTGATGGATTTCAGGCCTGGCTCTTGGCTTTGGGACCTTACACACTCAGTGCCAGGGTGTCTTGAGACAATTGGGCAAACCAATCCCTCCGACGACGACGACTTGAAGTCCAGGATGAGACCTTGGCAACCTCAGAGAAACCCATCAAGGTTTAATTTCACCAGTGATGATCTGAAACAGACTTTCTAGTATCTCTCTCTACCACTCCCACTCTGACAAAAGGAGGAAAAAAAAGTAGAGAAAAAAGACACGTACTTACATTCAGCTGCCATTTAGTCAGCAGAGGGATTAATCGATTAATTATTCTGTCACTCTGCCAGTCAAGAGCATCTCTGAGTGTTTACCATATGCCTCCTTGTATTGTTGGACGGCGGAGCAGCTAGGGTGGGAGCCTTGTTAGGAAATGGGATCCAGGGAGCTGCAGAGACCGCTCCCAAGGGACCAGGTGCCAGCCTAGGGACGGAGGACCCAGCTGGGCATCCCACCTTTCACCCTCACATGTCCTCAGATTGAAGTCATCCCTGGGCTGGCTGTCCTTAGCCTTCACCACATTTTCCTCTCAGCCTGTCTTATTTACAAGCGTTTTCTACCCACCCAATGCAATGGCCATTGAAATTTTTTTTTTTTTTTTTTTTTTTTTTTTAGATAGATCATGTATGCCAGGCTGGATAGATTTGTTACATAGTGATGTTGAACCCCTGAGCCTCCCACTCCCGCCTCCTAAGTGCTGGGATGGAAGGCAGGTGCCACCCTTCTCAGCTTCTTTCTTGTGCTTCTTGCCCTTGGGTTAGGAATGGAGCCGATGGTGTGGGCTTCTCTGCCCTCTGTGGGTCAGGAAGGTCAGAAATGTTGCTCCCTTTGTTTCTGCTACTAATGGTCTGCACTAGCGGTTCTGTGGTGTTTTCTCCAGGATGTTACTGGGGACATCTCAGTGTTCAGTACGACAGGGAGGGACCCTGGTCTACCCTGGAATATGAAGTATATTTGCCGTGGGACCTACCGACCTCATTCTCCCAAGCTGCTCCTGGGTGGAGCTGTTGAGAAATGGCAGGTTGTCTGCATTCGTCAGCAGCCCCCTCTCCTGGGAAGAAGTTTCTGGGACTTCCATTGTTGTGAGGTATCCATCAGAGAAGACCACTTGGACACAGGCTCAAGCCGATAGAAAGTCTTTATTAGCTGGCTAGCGACAACACTGAGTGTTCGAGACCCAAGTGTAGTCCAGAGCTTTTCTCAGGGTGAGCTTTAAAAGCACAATCAACATGTTCTGGGTTGACATTCTAGCAAGAACAGTTAGCCAGAGCAGAACTTCGAGGTTAGTCCATTCAGGGACATCCCTGGCCAGGACTGTGGGCGTGGGCGGATTAGGTATTTGTTCTTCTGGCAGGTGGTGCTGCCCATGTGCTGGGTTTCAAGGCCTGAATGGTATTTCCATCATGTGTCAGTTGTGCTGAGGTCTGGTGGCCTGTGACGCCACAGCTCACCTTTGTAAAATGAAGAGGGGGGGTGTCTCCTCCACAGCCGAATCCCATTGCTCTCTGGTCCTCATGTCCCTATCCCAAGTACAATGTCATCTCTTCCCACCTATACTCCGTGTTGGATATTAAGATCTGACCTGCAGTATGTAGCCCAAGCTGGCCTTGAACTCATGGGCAATCTTACTGCCTCCTGAGTGCTGGTGTTACAGGCACCACCATCATACTCTGATATCCTCCAACCTCTGTAAAACCCACCTGGAAACTGGTGAGATAGATCGGTGGGTAACAGCGCTTGACACCAAGCCTAATGACTTGAGTTCAATCCCTGGAGCCACATGGTAGAGGAGAGAACGGACTTCACACATTCTCCCCCTACCCCAAGTAAATAAACCAAAACAATACAAATTTAGACTCCAACTGAGCCTCTGGATTTCTGTGGCTTCTGTTCTGTTCATGAATGTTACAAATGACTGTTCTTGGCCTTCACATGATCCTGCCCTTGCACTGGGGGAAAATGGTTACAACGTACAGGGCAGAAAGGGGGTTCTAAAACGATCCAATGGTCTTGGTCGGAGAGGCGTGTGTCAAAGGAAGCAGGGAGAACACAAGTATTATGGGTTGTTTTTAGGTGGTAGAGACTCCAGTCAAAAAAGCAGGATTGGGATTTCAGTTGGTAGAGCATTTGCCTAGTATGTGTGAAGCCCTGGGTCTGACGCGCAGCACTGCAGAAGCCACCTGCTTGTAATCTCAGCAACTGGGAGGCAGACGCAGGAAGAGAAGTTCCACTTAGCTTGGGGCCAGCCTGGGATACATGAGATCCTGTTTCAAAATGAAAACAAAATCAACAAGATGGAGTTGATCCACTTCTGCCTTGCTGTGCACACTATCAACCACTTCCCAGCTCCCGGAGGCTTGCCAGTCCAAAAGATCCCCCGAGCTTGGCATCTGGGGCTCATCCTGCATGTCCACTCCAGCACAGGTCTCCAGCAATCTCCTTGTGGCCTCCAAGCACACACTCAAACAAAGTTGTGCAAACTCTTAGGCCACACCCCCTGTGTTTATCAGGGAGATCGTTCTCTGTAGATGCGTGGGGCTGGAGAGATGGCTCCGTGGTTAAGGGCACTTGCTGCTTTTGCAGAGGACCCAAGTTTGGTTCTTGGCGCCCATGTCAGGTGGCCACAACCACCTGTAACTCTAGCCCCAGGGGATTCAATGTCCTCTTCCAGTCTCCAGAGGTACCCACACATACCAGCACATACTCTCTCTCTCACACACTTAAATAAAAATATTTTTAAAAATGAACTTATTCATTACTCCCTGTTTCTTCATGACTTTTTCCTGTTTTTTTTTAATTTTTAAAATTAAATTACGTATTTGTGTGTGTGTGTGTGTGTGTGTGTAGTGTAGTGTATATGTGTTTATGTGCCACCACATGTATGAGGTCAGAGGACCTCCTTTGTCGCTACAGCATGTGACTAGTTCACAGCCTACATCCTTTGCTGTAGCTATCACAGCTAGGATTTCCCCTGTCTTCATGTTACTTGAACATGACTTTTCAAGTCCCTAGTTCCAAATCAATTTCCAACTGAATCTCTTATCCCCTCCCATCCTGCTAACGTCCAGTCACTCTTACTGTCTTTTCACAGATCCCACCATGTTTTATCTGCATGGGGCTTTTCCTTGCCCTGGACCGGTACTGCCTCTTCATTTATCCCCGAGGCTTTATTGCCCTGGCTGGAACACACCGTACACTGCTAAGTAGCAACATTGAGAGCAGGCATCCTTGCTTTGATCCTGATCCCAGGAGAAGGAATTTCTCAGTTATGTCTGATGTTAACTTGTGCATAATACATGTTGAGACAGGGATTATGTCACCGAGGCTGGCCCTGAATTCTGATCCTTCTGCATCTGTGTCTTACAGGCCTGTGCCCCTATCCCTCACTCCGCCAGGCTTATCGCCCGTGGCTCACAGGAAGCAGAAGTAACACGATGTCCCTCCCTCTCTTCTCTCACTTTGGCTAATAGTCCAATGTGAATCCTCTGTGTCACTTTCTAGGCAAACTGAATGAGCTGATGTGACTAACAGAGAATCAGCATCTTAGGTGAAGACGGTGGGCTTTCAGTGAGAAGGACAGCTGCCATGCTCTACCCTGGGGACGGTGGGACAGATACCGTGCCTCTGGACTGCCCTCAAAGACACAGGCAGTTGCTTGGACAGCCCTGAGTGAGGGCCATTCCCATGCTGCTCTGCGCTCTTCGAGTGCTTCTGAAAGTTGGGGCGGGAACGCAGTGCCTTTGGCAGAGGACAGAAGTGCATCGCTCAGTAGGGAGAGGACAGGATGGGAAGCTGGAGGTCATCCTTGGCTCCACAGGAAGTCTGAGGTCAGCCTGAGCTGTAGACCCTGTCCCCACGACGACGGCACAAGGTTCACGCTTCCTCACAGTCATGCCGCCCCAGGCCTCACACTCCTCAATCTACGCTCTTGCTCTGCAGAGGCTCTCAGCATCTCACACAGGCCCAAGCTCCTGGGTAGCCCCGAGCTTCTGGGAGTGGGGCTGGGCTCTAGGCTTGTTGAACAATTGTCATGAGACCGCGTTCCTTGGTCCGGCCAGTTCTTCGGCCACTCTTGCAGGGCAGATTTTGACCATTGTTGAGTGGGCAAATGGCTGTGGGTAGGTGACTGCAGACGCTGCTTTTTTCCTCCTGAAAACAAAGACTGAACTTGAGGTTTCCGCTCTTCTTTTTAAAATGCTATTGATTTGTGTGGGGAGGGAACACGTGCCACAGTGCATGTGGGGGTCAGAGGGCAACCTGCAGGAACCAGTCCCTTCTTCCATGTGGGCTTCAGGGATTGAACTCAGATGGCCAGGCTTGGTGGCTAGTGCTTTTCTTGCTAAGCCATCTTGCCAGCCCACAGTCTGTGCTCCTTTTATTTATTTGTTTGTTTATTTTAGAGACAGGGTTCCTTTGTGTACCCTTGGTTGTTCTCAAACCAGCTGTGGAGACCAGGCTGGCCTCAAACTCACAGAAATCCACCTGCCTGTGTCTCCTGAGTGCTGGAATTAAAGTCGTGCGCCACCACTGCCTGGTACAGTCTGCTCTGAATGGCGGAGGAGGTTACATATACGTTCTCATAACCTTAATGAACTAGTTCTTTAGACTTAAGGCCAAACTATATTCTCTTTTAACCTAATGTTTTACAAATACTATGTCATGGAAAAGGGTTATTGGTATATAAAAATGCATCTTCACATTGTGTATGAATCAGTCAATCAATGGAGCCATCTGTGTATACACATTTTCTGTGTGGGAGAGACGATGCAGGCCTGTTCCTAAGGGTGGATGGGTAGGGGGTGAGGGAAAGCCCTTAGAAGAGTCTTTGTTAGTCATTGCCGGAGGAACTGCTAATCAATTAATTAATTAATTAGCAATCAGCAAATGGCACCCAGTGGAGAAGTGTGACTTAGCTTCCAAATGCTAATTACTGGCCCCTTCATGGAGCTGAGACTGGTAGGGCAGACTGTGGCAGAATCCCAGATGAGCTGGCACCCAGACACTGGGAGAAGGTTGTGGTTCTCATTTGTACCAGCGTGCATGCCAGCTTTTATCTGGTGAGATTAATTAGAACTTTGAGAAGTACAAGTTCGAGCCATAAAATATTAACATTCATGTCACTGGTAATGTCTAAGTGTCCTGAAATAGCTTGGGGCCACTTTAGGGTATAATTGCTTTGACTGGTGCCGAGAGGTTCAGTTTTCCGCTCTTTCAAGGGAAAGTTCTTCCGTGTGGCTCTGGGAACTCACCGGTTGCCCTTACCTTTCAGTGGGCCTTGTCTGTGTGTGCTTGGACACTCATCCCCTGCCTCCTAGAAGATGCGACGTGATGCACGTGGAGCCACAGCTGTGCGGTGACTCTCTGGAGGCCTCCAGCGAGATGCTCCGGGTTGTTTCACCTTCCCACCTTCACTTGACTTCCTGTGTGCTCTCCATTCACTGAAGCCGCAAGCTGAATGCTCCCTGGGCTGGCTCATGGCCTTGTGATTCTGCACCTGTGCATCCCAGGCATTCCTGTCTACTAACTACTGTTTGAACGTAAACTCCTAGAGGGATCCATGGGCTCGTGGAGCAGCTCACGGTTAAGAGTACTTGTTCGACATCCATAAGGACCAGAGTTCAGATCCCAGAAACAATGTCACAAGTAAGTCATCTAGCACATGACTCACTCTAGCTCTAGATGGGGCAGAGAGAGGAAGATTGCTGGGGCTTGTGGCCGTTTAGCTTAATTGAGAAAATGCAAGTCCCGGATTCAGAGAGTGGCTTTGCCTCCAAGGAATAGGTAGAGAGTGACAGAAGACACCTCATGTACTCTTCTAGCCTCTGCACATGCACACACACAAATGAAAATGTTTTTGAGAAAGGGAACTGGGGAGATGGAGCAGGGGATAAGATCTTACTGTTGAGTCTGGTTATTTGAACTCAATCTCTGGATTCCATACTAACTCCCAACAGTTGTCCACTGATCTCCATACGCACACCGTGCCATGCATGTGCTCATACACACACACACACACACACACACACACACACACACACACACACACACACTTCAAAACTAAACCACCCCCCTTAGAGGAAGACTTTGTGATGACCTGTAAAGCCAGAGTCAGTGAAGGACACAGTGAAGAGCTCCTACAGTCATGGGATATGACAGAGTAAAGAACATCAAACTCAAGCCGGGCAGTGGTGGCGCACGCCTCTAACCCCATCACTCAGGAAGAGGCAGGCCGATCTCTGTGAGTCCAAGGCCAGCCTGGTCTACAAAGTGAGTTTTAGGTCACCCAGAGCTGTTACACAGAGAAACCCTGCCTCGAAAAACAAACAAGCGAAACCAAACAAACAAAAGAGAATCTCAAACTGTAGGGGTTTTTGACCAATTTTAAACGCACTGGGGGGGGGGGGGGGAGAAGGGGAGAGATTAAAAGCTCCAAGCCTTCTATTTCCTGGCTCACGGCATTTTTAAGGCATCAGGGAGTTTCTGACTTTTGTTTTGTTTTTTTGAGAAAGGGTTTCTCTGTATAGTCCTGGGTGTCCCGGCAGAGACCAGCCTGTGTCAGCCTCTGCCTCCCATTCTGGACTCCTTTTTCCTTTTCTTTTTTCTGTTTGAGACAAGGGTCTCCTGTGACTTTTGAATGTGCTGTGTAGCCAAGGCTGGTCTTGAACTCCTGATCCTCTTGCCTCCACCTCTCAAGTGCTGGGATTGCAAGCGTGGGTCTTCCCAGTGTGACTGAGAGTCCAGCCCTGCAGCCCTGACTCCTGGGGAAGCAACGCCGTTACATGAGCCCTTAGGACTCTGACAAGGAGATGAGAATCTTGGGACCTGGAATGAGGCCACATGGGGAGATCTGGACGGCTTGACAGTTGCCGAGTCCCTTCAACTACGGAGTACCCCAATTAGTGGGAGCCCCACCTTCTCTGCCAGACATACTTGAAGACCCTGCAACAGACTCATGAGAGCTGGCCACATGCAGGAGGAAGCTAATTCTCCTTCGGTTTAAGGGCCAGGCCTCTTTTGGCCTCTCTGCCAATGCGGCCCTGGCATACAGAGAGAAATGCTTTTGCCTTGGCCTCATGGCTTCCCTCTTCTTTCCCTTAGGGTTCCGGTTTTGGATTAGTGGTGTAGAAGAACCCATTATAACAAGAAGTCAATCAATCAAAAGGCACAGGAACGGCTGCGAGGCTCTTTGTACTGTTTGTGCCCAAATACCACCTCAGTCTATTGCCTCTTTGTCCCCAGCCACACAGGAGAAGAACTCTTTGTTTTCCAGGAAGGATTTATTGGACTCCTGCCTCCCGTGGCAAGAAAATGACCCAGAGGGATCTCTTATGTCCCTGAGCACTTTCTGGATTTGTTCGTGGGGGTATTAAGGAAGGTAAACACAAAAATTTCATTGCACATCCGAAGTCCCAGGAGTGGTGATAATGAATGTGATTAGGAGGAACTGTGGAGGCTATGATTCTCACCACACTGAGGGATGGCCTCCAAGCACCACACCTCTGCATGAGGTCCTATGGTTAGGTTAGCCCTTGCTCATGACACTGTCTCTCAAGGTGTTCCTCGGACTGTGGTGTGCAAAGCCATGTCCTCTTAAATTCCTGAGATGTTTAAAAGGTAAACAACCTGGGGACTCCCTAACTGTCCCCAGGTTGAACCATGGTATGAACACATCTAGAGAAGGACGATTGAGGTGGTAGGCATGTCAGACACTTGTGACCCATCAAAAGCAAAATGGATCAAAACCATCATTCCCATGAGCTGCTTTTTGATGATACGATGTATTGTAACATCTAATTCAGTATATGTGTGTGTTATGCATCTAGGTATGAATGTGGGTTTACATGGGTGTGCATGCACATGTCTAAATGCCAGAAGGTAGCATATCTTCAATCACTCTCCACTTATTTATTGAGGCGGGGTCTCTGGTTGAGCCCAGAGCTCCCCAATTTCAGCCAGTCTAGAGAACTAGCTTATCCTGGGGATCCGTCTCTGCCTGGTGAGTGCTGGGCTCACGGCAGCCCCCACATCTGCCTGGTTTGTGTGTGGGTTCTGGGAATCGGAATTGTGGTCCCCGGATTTGCACAATAGGTGCTTCATACACCGAGCCGTCTTCCCAGGTCGAATTCCGAAGTTTTGAACAGTGAGGTCTTTTTCAGTTATATTCGGTACCACAAATAATACATTTTGGCCTAGCTTGATGTCACAGGCCTTTATTCCCAGCACGTGGGAGGCAGAGGTAGGTGGATCTCTGTGAGTTCAAGACCAATCTGGTCTATATAGTGAGTACCAAGACAGCCAGGACCATGTAGCGAGACCTTGTCTCAAAAAAGAAAACAAAACAAATAAATTTTAATTTTATACTTTTTATTTTTTAATTTTTATCGTTTTGTCTTGTTCCATTTTGTGACAGGGTCCTTCCTATAGTCCAGGTTGACCTCAAACTGGCTATAGCCAAGGATGAACTTCTGATTCTCCTGCCCCCACTCACAAATGCAGGGATTATAGGTATATGCCACCAACCTGGGCAGTTTATGCAGTACTAGGAATCAAGCCCAGGTCCTTGAGCATGCTGGGCAAACATTCTTCCTTCTGAGCGATGTCCCCAGAGCACTGTTTTCATTTACTAAAACAAGAAGTGTGTGTGTGTGTGTGTGTGTGTGTGTGTGTGTGTGTGTGTGTGTGTATGTGTGTGTGTGTGTGTGTGTGTGTGTGTGTGTGTTTTGTGTGATGGCCCACGTATGGAGAACAGAGGACAATTTGTGGGAGTCTCTTCTCTTTTTCCACCCCTTGGGTTCTGACGATTGAATTCAGGTCATAAAGCTTGGCAGCAAGGGCTTCTACCCACTGAGGTACCTCAATGGCCCAATTACTTGTTTATATTTGTGTGTGTGGTGTATATGCGTCTGTGTATGTGTGTCTGTGGTGTATGTCTATGTATGTTGTGTGCGCATGTGTGCTGTATGCCACTGTGTGTACGTGTACACTCACCTGTGACAGTGTATGTGGAAGCCAGAGGCTGGCACTGAGAATCTTCCTCAGGAACTCTCCACCTTATTTGAGACAGGGTCTTTCACTGAATTTGCAGCTCACCATTTTGGCCAGGTTGGCCAGCCCACTGTTTTCCTGTCTCTACCCACTAAGTGCTGAAATTACAGGCCTTGGTGTTAAGTGGTTGGGATTTGAACTCGGGTCCTCAAGCGTACACCTCAAGCACCCAACCCACCAACCCATGTCCCCAGCCCATAAATAATGATACAATAACTTTGCTGTTGAGACAGGGTCTCACTCTGAAGCCCAGGTTAACTTAGAACTCACTATGTAACCCATTAATTTGTAGCAATTCTTCCCAAGGGCTGAGATTATAGGTGTGGATACTATACCTTGCAAAAAAAATGGTACTTCTTATTGCTTAAATTTGTGTGTACGGAGAATGCAGGTGTGTGTGCAGGTGCATGTGTGTGTGCATGTGTGTGTGCAGGTGCATGTGTCTGCAGGTGTGTATGCAGGTGCATGTGTGTGCAGGTGTGTGTGCAGGTGTGTGTGCAGGTGCATGTGTCTGCATTCTTGCAGAGGCAAGTAGAGGGTGTTGAGTGTCCTCTATCACTCTTGCTAATTCCTTTGAGGTAGGGTCTCTCCTTGAACCCAGGGCTTACCTTTTCTTGGATGGTCTGGATGCCAGAAAGCCCTAGTAATCTTCCTGCCTCTGTGCTTCTCAGAGCTGGGGTAACAGGTGTGTTCAGGATACTCGGCTTGTTTCTTGGATGCTGGGCTCTGAACCCTGGTCTTTATGGTTGTACAGCAAGTAGTCTTAACCACTGAGCAACCTCCTTAGCTCTGCTTGACCATTTCAAATGACTTCTTAAGCTATTTGTGTACTTGCTGGTAATTTCCCTCTTAAAATTTGACCTCTCACGACTTACTATGTGTGCATGATGTGAACATGAGAGCAGGCATGCATGAGCTAGTCCGCGTGTAGGTCAGAAGACAACTTTAGGGAGTAGGTTTTCTCTTTCCATCATGCGTTCTGGGGATCAAATTCAGGTCACAAACCTTTCATGGCATGCACTTTTACATGCCATTTCACTATTCCTTGGTTCTTGATTTTTTTTTTTTCCTTTTCCTGGAACTTTCTATGTAGACCAGGCTGGCCTCAAACTCAGAAATCTGTCTGCCTCTGCTTCCCAAGTGCTGGAACTAAAGGTGCATGTTACAATGCCCAGTTTTCCTTCTTTTCCTTCCTTCCTTCCTTCCTTCCTTCCTTCCTTCCTTCCTTCCTTCCTTCCTTCCTTCCTTCCTTCCTTCCTTCTTTCCTTCCTTCCTCTGGTTCTTCTGGAAACTCACTGTGAACAGGCTAGCCTTCAACTCAAAAGATCTACCTGCTTCTGCCTCCCGAGTGCTGGGATCCACCACATCTGGCATTTTTCATGTATGTGCACATGTGTGCAGGTGCCCTTGGAAGCCAGAAGAGGCATCAGATTCCCTGGAACTAGAGTTACAGGTGGTTGTGAATGCCTGATGTATGTGCTGGGAACTGAACTTGGGCTCTCTGCAAGAATAGCAACTGTTCTTAACTGTGTGTGGGGGTTATCTCTTTAAGGTCTCTGTGTTTTGAGACATGTTCTGGCAATTCTCCTGCCTCAGCCTCCTGAGCTCTGATTATAGGTGTGAGCCTCCATACCTGGCTGTGCTTTCCTTAGGATCTTCCAGGATTCCTTCTTCCTGGCATTGTGTTCCACACTACCCCCCCAGAGATGCCTGCCCCCACTGCCTTGTCTCCAACAGCAGCTCCACCCTCACCTCTCACCTCCTTCCATTTCATTTTTCCTCTGACATTTGCTACCTCTGGCATTATGTAACTGTTTGTTGGCATATTTCACTGTGTGTGCACCGCTTCCTGCTTGACTCACGGAGTACCCTTTCCATCGATCGGGCCTTACTAACTTGCCCCCCTCCCCAGGGCCAGTGCTAGTGGAGTGGCTGGAATGTTTGAAGCTACTTTTATGCTTTCAACTTTTAAAATCTGAGCGAACACACCTGTTCTGTGATAAGATAGAGAAGAGGCTCTCATATGTGGGCTCTGAATGCGGGCTGTTGTGTAGCTCACAGGAGGAAGGATGAGGCAACAGAGCTCCAGTGATGGACAGAGAAGGGAATGAGGTCAAGACCCAGTGTAACGAGTCTTTCTCTGTCCCACCACCAGCTCCCCAATAACGACACGGAGACTTACTAATTATGAAAGCTTGGCCTATAGCTTAGGCTTGTTTTTAATTGTCACTTATAACTTAAATCAACCCATTTCTATTAATCTACATCTGTCACATACCATCCATCCAGCTTCTTCCATGTCTTCACACACCTTGATTCCTCCTCCTCCTTCCTCTCTCTGCCTGAAGTCCTGCCTATACTTACCTCTTGTCTAGTTATTGGCCGTTCAGTTTTTGTTGTTGTTGTTGTTTTGAGACAAGGTTTCTCTGTGTAGCTTTGGAGCCTTTCCTGGTTCTCGCTCTGTAGACCAGGCTGGCCTCGAACTCACAGAGATCCGCCTGGCTCTGCTTCCCAAGTGCTGGGATTAAAGGTGTGTGCCACCACTGTCTGGCAGCTGTTCAGCTTTTTATTATACCAACCACAGTAATACACCTTCACACAGTGTACAAATATCCCACAACAATGGAGAACATTATAATCATGAACTGAGCCTTTAAATTCTCATTAAGATGATGCTGGAGAATTGCAGTTAGACTCTGGCGCAATGATTCTCATCGTGGTCCCATTCAGTTAGAGGATTTGTTAAGTATTTAACTGATACACAGTGTTTTTCTGTGTAACTCCAAAAATCAAAACCCAATCAATGTAGTTCGTAGAAAAACAGAATGAAAGAAATTGTCAAACTGAAAGGTATAGGAATAGAGAAAATAAAAACATGGCAGCGAAGGACAGACACCAAAGGGCAAAAATCAAGATCTGTACCAAACATAGAGATATCAAAAGCCAGACCAGCTCCTGTGGTTGCAGCAGATGCAGACACAGACCAGTCCTGGACCACGGTCAGTGCAGCTCTCAGACCTCACCAGAGAAGCTCTGTGCACTGGACGGTGGTTAACACACTCAGAGCTAGTCAAAATGCAGAGAGTAGGTGACTGCGGAGAGCCCAGCCACACATGGCACATCTGTGCCAAAATACCATGCCCTCTACCCCAAAAGCTGAAGCACACACGAGCTGTGGTGGAGCATGGCTGTGAGAACTGGACTCTGACCAGTGTTGTCTTAGTTAGGGTTTCGATTGCTGTGAAGAGACACCATGACCACGACAACTCTTATAAGGGAAAACATTTAATTGGGGCTGGCTTACGGTTTCAGAGATTTAGCCCATTATCATCATTGTCGGGAGCATGGTGGTGTGCAGGCAGACATGGTGCTGGCTACATCTTAATCAGAAGACAACAGGAAATGGACTTAGAACTGGGCAGCATCCTGAGCATAGGAAAACTCAAAGCCTGCCCCTACATTGATACACTTCCTCCAACAAGGCCACACCTACTCAAACAAAGCCACACCTCCCAATAATGCCATTCTTTATAAGATTATGGGGTCTAATTACATTCAAACTATTCAAACTATTCAAAGGGACAGGCCTGTGATCTCACAAGCATGTGCTAAATGTTTATGCTAAACAGTTTTTATTTGTTTGTTTGAGATAGTATCTCACACAGTCAAGGATGGCCACAAACTTGCTACTTAGCCCAAAATTGCCTAGGACCCTGATCTTCTGGGGATACAGGCAGATAAGCATTTTACATAGGTTATCTCACAACTGAAGATTGTCAAACAGGGAGCTTGGAAAGACTCCACTGAACAATAATTGGACTGCTTAATACTGGGGTCCCTGGTTCCAGCCTGTCCCATGAGCCAACCCAGCTAACAGGAGTCTGTGTGGGATCTGGAGCTGTGGAGCATAGACCTTCCTTTAGGACTAAGAATGTCTGAAGATTGAATATCAAGTTTCCTGTGTGCCACCCATGCTTCTGAGCATGGGCAGAGAACCTAAGTGTAAAAAACCTGTGTTATAGTTATTAGAATTCCTAGCCACTCCCTCATGACTGCACATGTGCTGGCAAGATGCTTAGTCATCCTAGGGCCTCACGTCCTACATAATCCGGGCGCTGCATGACATGTAATCTATGTGCATGTGTGGCGTAGCCACATAAACCCATATGCGCATGTGCAGGGGGTGGGGTAATCTATAAAATCGGGTTCCACATATCCCTCCTCCTCTTCCTGCAGGATTTTTCCATAGATCTAAGCACATCCCTTCTGTTTCCTTCCCTTAATAAACCCTTTTAGTGGTTTTGTTGTACCTTGTGGCTTTTCTCACACAGTAAACAGTGCCGCTTGATGAATAACATTGCGCCGCTTAATAAATAACGATAGTCTCAGAGATAAGCAGGAGGGAAAAGTGCAGAGCTTTGCTTAGTCCTGGATCTAGCTGCCCCTGTAGTTAGAGCTACCCGGGGAGCCCTGTGTCAGTGAATGGATTCCCTTTCTTCTTACACTAATTTGGATTGGCTCCCTGTCCCTTGACTGTCCTGCTGTTGGTCAGAGAACATTCTCAGCAAGCAGATCCACTTACTAATGAGCAAGAGAAGCGGAGTCAATGCAGTATCACAGATGAAGCCTGGGCCGGGAACCCACCGTGGACTGGCAGTGCTCGGTCACTCCTCCGCAGTCCCACTGCTGAGACAGCCGGGGTCCACAACGGGGTGGCCAAGTGGATGGTTCGAATCTCCCTTGGCTAGATGTTGTCTTCCTGCCTTATCTCGTTCCTGGTGACCAGAAACCCATGAAGAGGCAACTCAGGCGAGGAAGGGTTTACTTTGGCTCAGGGTCAGAGGATGCAGCCCCTGATAGTGGTCAGGACAATGGGACACTGAGACAGCTGGTCAACCCTGCATCTGTAGGCAGGAGCGGGACTGCTCCCTGCTCAGCTCACTCTTTCTGCCCTTTGGCCCGAGACTCGAGCCCATGGGCAGGTGCTGCACACACTCTAGGGGGCTCTCCTCTCCTGTTAACCCTCTCTGAAAACTCTCACAGGCAGACCCAGGAGTGTGCCTTCCACATCATTCCAAATCCAGTCAGGCTGACAGTAAAGGTGAACCATCACTAATGTCTTTCTTGGTTATCTTCTTCTTCTTCTTTTTTTTTTTTTTGGTTTTTCAAGACAGGGTTTCTCTGTGTAGTTTTGGAGCCTGTCCTGAATCTCACTCTGTAGATCAGGCTGGCCTCGAACTGACAGAGATCTGCCTGGCTCTGCCTCCCAAGTGCCGAGATTAAAGGCATGCGCCACCGCCGCCCAGCTGGTCCTCATCTTTTCTAAGGAATTCCTTAGACACAACGTTAGAAAAGATGAGAGACAATGGAATGCTGTTTCTGAGATAAGAAGGACTGGAGGAAACATTTCCCCAGTCGCTTGGCTTTCTGCAGTCTCCACGTGGGTGGGTGTGGGGTCCTTGAGGGTGCTTGTAAGGACTTTGCACCATTAACTGGCTTCCTCTTGGTCTCCACTTCCCCCTGCAGCTCGCCACAGAGATGTAATGAAGTGGCTGGGCTCCTTGAGGCTCGGTCATCTCCTCACTGCATGGCTTCCTTAGAACAGAGTCAATTATCGGCATCTATTTCGTCCTATCTTTACAAATTAGCCGTGGGATAATGCGTCCCTGGGGTGGGAAAGTCCCCACATAAGGAGATTGATGTAGAAGAGAAAAAGTATGTCAACACCTCGTTAAGTCACACTTACTTCGTGCCCAGCATGTGGAGGATTCTGGGGAGGGGAAAAAACACCCTTACGGCTGGGCGTGGCCATGGTGTGTGTTTCTAATCCCGCACTTGGGAGGTGGAGGCAGGAAGATCAAGGGTATCCTCCACTACATTCTGAGGGCCAGCCTCAGTTACATGAGAACTTGTCACAAAAATAAACAAACGTGAGACTAAGATATGGCTCGGTGGTTAAGAGCACTTGTTGCTCTTGCAGAGGAGACCTGGGCTCAATCTCTAACACTGCATGGTGATTCACAACCACCGGTAACTCTAGTTCCGGGGGATCTAATAACCTTTTTTAATCTCTGTAGGCACCACATGCATATGGTGCACACATGTGCTGGTAAAATATTCATACACCATATTCATAAGATAAATAAATTTAAATATATATAAACTAGATGTGCTGACACATGCTCGTAATCCCAGCACTTGGGAAGTGGAAGCAGGAGGATCAGAAGTTGGGGGGGGGTGCTAGAGAGATGGCTCAGTGGTTAAGAGCACTGACTTCCAGAGGACCCTGGTTCAATTCTGAGCACCCACATGGCAGCTCACAAGTGTATCTCCAGCTCCGGGGATCCAACACCCTCACACAGACAGGCAAAACACCAACACACATAAAATAAAAATAAATAAATCATCAAGAAAGAAGAAGTTCAAGGTATATTCAATGTCTGTGTCTGTGGGTTCTATACCCACAAGCCCCACCAATCTCAGATCAGAAATACTCAGAAGATGAGCCAAGTGTAGTAGCTCAGGCCTGAGATTCTAGCCACGAGGGAGGCAGAGGCAGGAAGATCTAGGCAAGGACTGAGGTCTACATAGCTGAGTTCCAGGCCAGCCAGGTTATAGCAAACAAACATACACTAAACAAAAAACCAACCAGAAAAATAAAGCTGTGCTTTTACATATAGACTTCCTGCCGTCACTATCCCCCCAACAATGCAGTGTAACAATTATGTAGTGTGTATATCACGTGAGCCCTTTTATGTATTCTAGAGATGGTTTAAAGTATACAGGCTCAGTGAGAAAAGGCCCTGCCACCAAGCCTGGCATCGTGAGTTCGATCCCCAGGTCCCACATGGTGGGAGTAGAGAAGTAACTCCTGAAAGTTGTCCACATGCACTGTGGCTTTTTATGTCCTCCTCCCACCATAGAGAAATGAATACAATAAATTTAAGTATATTAGAAGATGTACATGAGGCCGGGCGGTGGTGGCGCACGCCTTTAATCCCAGCCCTTGGGAGGCAGAGGCAGGCGGATCTCTGTGAGTTCGAGGCCAGCCTGGGCTACCAAGTGAGCTCCAGGAAAGGCGCAAAGCTACACAGAGAAACCCTGTCTCGAAAAACCAAAAAAAAAAAAAAAAAAAAAAGAAGATGTACATGATATAGAGACACCCCAGCATCTGTATGAGGGCCTTGAGATCCCAGATTTTGGTAACCTCATGGGTCCTAGAACCAATAACCTGAAGTAACTGAGGGACAATGAACCCTTCTGTGGGATGCTGATCCCAACTTGAACTTAACATAAATTCACGGTCTCTTTAAACTCGTGTGGAATAGAGAATCATGTTACAGTGTTAGAGAACCCACTGTCATCTCCAGCGTGACTAAGTGAACGAGGCTCTTTAGAAACCTGCCATCCAGGCTCCGGACAGAGATCCTTCAAAGGCTCCTAAGAGCAGGTCAAAAGTTATGGGCGGAGTCAATGGAGACGCGCTACCTACTCAGCTCCGAACCGGTTCAGCATTTCAGAAGACGACAGCTGTGGACACTTTGGACACAAGCCCACAGGGCTGCAGGTACTCTTTTGTTTTGAGGTGGGTTTTTTTGTTGTTGTTATTATTGTTGATTTTTTTTTTTTGACAGAGTTTCACTATGTACGTAGCCCTAGCTGTCCTGAAACTCACTATGTAGACCAGGCTGACCTCAGACTCAGACCTCAAAGAGATCCACCTGCTTGTCCTGAAAGCTGGAATTAAAAGCCTGAAACACCTGTTTTTTTTTTTTTTTTCTTTTCTTTTCTTTTTTCTTTTTTGGAGATAGGTTCCTACTGTGTAGCCGAGGCTAGCCCTAGAACTCTTTATATTGACCCTGCTGACTTCAAACTTGTAATCCTTCTGTCTGAGTGCAGAGGTTGCTTGTGCCCCCTGTCCAGTTTTCACAGCTATGCTCAGAGTGCTTAGGAGATTAACCCAGTGATCTGACAGGATGGAGGGGAGGGAAGACATTTATTTTGCTTTTCCAAACATGAAGTGTGGATAATTATTTACAGGAGAATCATAGCCAATGAGCTAGGATCAGATACCACAGCTCCAAGCAAAGCTATTGCTCTAGCTAAGACGGTCCATGTGTCTGCTCAACCCATGTGGTGAAATGCCAGAGGCGAGCCACGATGGCAGCATTTGAGTTCGACACTCAGTGCTAATATCACTAAGTTGGGCACTTAGACACTTTGTGTTTCTAAAGAGCCCGCAGCAGCTCACGGCACCAGGGCACAGGACTCTGAGAACAGAGCCTTGGACTTGTTCCTGAGAAGCGGCAGGCTTTATCCTTTGCCGTGGCTGCTTTGCTGGCTGCCTGCAACACTCCTGTAAAAGTCAGTCCCCGCTCAAAGCTACTGGGAAGATGGGGCCCATGGGAGGTGACTGAATTAAAGTTATCAGAGATGGTCTCCTATGGATGAATCCCAGTGGCTTTATAGGAAACAGAACAGGGGGCACACATACAAACATACAAACACACACATATATACACACATGTACATATACAACATATACATATACTTGCCATACACACTCACACACATAACCTAGGTCACTTTGGTCTGTCAGCCACTAATTGTGGCCGCTGGACCTTAGATTAGATACAAAAGCTGAAGAAAACCTCTCTCTTTTATAATGTACCCAGCCTGTGGCACTATTTTATTAGTGATAGAAAATTAATAGAGAAAATTGGTGCCGAGGACTGGGGCTGTTCCTGTAACTGTCCCTGCAAACGTAAAGTGGCTGTCCTCCCACTCTGTCTGTGGGGAGGACCCTCTGTGCCTACCACGGGCTCATTACCTAAACCCATCTTGAACCGGAACTTCTTGTTCTCTGATGCAGTGTTCCAGCCCCTAGGACCATAGGGCCCCACTCGTGCTGGCAGTAGCTCTCAGTGGTGTCTGCATGAGGCTGGTCCTGCAGGTGTGCACAAGGGAGCAGTTTGAGCCCGTGGTGATTCCCACCATGATTTTAAGAGGACATCAAGGTAGCCAGGCCGAGCTGCTATGGTGTTGGTGCCTGTCAGGAGCCTCCATTGGATGTGTGTGTGTGTGTGTGTGTGTGTGTGTGTGTGTGTGTGTGTGTGCGTGTGCACATATTCATGCTCGCTTGTTGGGATAGCAGCCATGAGGACCCACAGAGCTGCAGGCGCCAGGCTGCACAGGACATCAGGCCTGTCTACTGCTGCAAAGGATGTCGGACTTGGGACTTTAAGTCTATCCTGCTGGGGTTGTCTTGCTTTGGACTGATGACTTCTGTCTGCTTGATTTTTCTCTCTGCAGCAGGAATGCTTGTCCTCGATTGGTCCCACCACTGCACAGTGGAAGAAAGGAACTTGGCTTTGATTTTGTAGGGAATCACAGCTGGGAAAGGATGTCTTGATGCTCAGAGGACACTTTGAACCTTAGATTTTGAGTGACGGGTGCAAAGATACTTGGGGACCACTGAATGTTCCCTGAATGGTGAGTTGAGCGTGAGTCTTGGAGGGAGGTTGGTACTATGATTTGATTTTGTCCCTGAAGAGCTCATGTTTGGGGAGCTTGGTCCTCAGTGTGGGGAACTCAGAGGAGGTGGGACCTCTTAAGAGGTGGGACCCAGTGGGAGGCTTTTGGTAGTTGGGATGTTGTCCCTGGAAATGAGTAAATAGTTCTCTTGCAATCTCTGCCTTGAGGGTAGATTAAATAGTTCTTCTGAGAGTTGTCGTAGGAAGAGCCTGCCCCTCTTCCTCACGGTGGCTTTCTGTCTGGTCACAGATCATTTTCTCTTGTAGGTGCTTCCCCATAATGTCATCTCCCATGAGCTGACACAGCTGGGGTCCTTGTCAAAGCTGGTGCTATGCTATTTTGACCCCTTTAGTCTGCAGGACCAGAAACTGAACAATTGTGTGTTCTGTATAGTTACCCAGCCTCAGGTATTTCATTATGATAACAGGCCATTATTCGGATGGAGGAATACACCAAAGATTGCGAGGCTAGAGAGTCTATCACCACCTCGTCATGCAGACTAAAATCAGTAGGACCTTGATTAGATCCCGATTCAAACCAACAAAAACAAATTCTGGGGGCCTTTGGAATGCTCTACACACTGGTAATATGAAGGAGTTATTACTCATTTGGATGAATGTAGTAAAGGTGTTGTGATTACATTTTCTAAAACATCTTGAACTGTATTACAAATATGCATTAAAGTACTTCTAAGTGAAATAGTATTGTCTAGGACTTGAAAATTCTCGGGGCAGGGGTGGGTGAGATGGGGCAGGGCTGGGTGAAATGGTTTAGCAAGTGAAGGCATCCACTGAAAAGCCTGACTACTTGGGTTTGATTCCCAGAATCCACACAGCAGGAAGAAATCAGAGTCTCTAAGTTGTTCTCTGACCTCCCCATGTGTACACCCCCAACACACACACATACACACACACACACACACACACACACACACACACACACACACACACACACATACCACACATGTGCTGTGGCATGTAAATCTGCAGTCCCACATAAAATAAACTAAAGATGAATATAAATGCTGGAGATCTCTATGGCTCAGTGGCAAAATGCTTGCTATATCTGTGTGACCCCTGGGGTTCAGATCCCCAGAACCCACATAAGTGCCAGATAGGCATGGCGGCCTGCCTGTGACGCCAACACTCAGAAGACAGACACAGGGGGTCCCAGGAACAAGCTGGCTGGCTGGAGTAGGTACATCGTTGAGCTCAGGGTTTAAGTGAGAGACCCTGGCTCAATGAAGTAGACAAAAGAGTAATTGAAGAAGAATTTAGATGCTAGCCTGAGACCTCACAAGTATTCCCATATACATACAACAACCCTCCCGGACACAGAAAAAAAAAAACCTGTTAAAATAAAACAAAACAAACCCATAACAGATGGGTTGGAGGTATCAGTGGTAGAATGGTTATCTAGCATTTACAAGGCTCTGGGTTCATTCCATGGCACTGGAAAAGAAGAAGAGAAGGAGGAGGAGGAAGAAAAAGAAGGAGGAGGAGGACGATGAAGATGAGGTTGGAGAAATGACTTAGTGTGTAAGAAGGAGGACCTGAGTTCAGATCCCCACCGCAAATAAAATCCAGGCACGCCTGGTGTGGCAGCACACAACTTTAACCCCAGTGCTCTGGGGGCAGAAGCAGATGAGCTCTGGGGTCAAGGCCACCCTGGTCCTACATAGAGAGTTCCAGGTCAGCCAGGGCCACAGTGAGACCCTGCCTCAAACAAACAAACCCAAATCCCAAACCTAAAAAGCTAGGTATAGAAGTAAGTGCCTGTAATCCAGCAGCAGAAACAGGTGTATCAGGGGGCTGGCTCATTGGCCAGCCAGCTTCGCGCGCGCGCGCGCGCGCACACACACACACACACACACACACACACACACACACACACACACACACACAAAGGGAAAAAAGGAGATGGGAGGAACATAGAACATAGAGAATGAGATGACAGCTCATTGTAACTATTCTATTTGTGTGAACTTTCAAGAATCGAGAATCGTAAGGTAACTTTCTCTAACCCTGCTTTGGTTTTCTGTGACGTTTTTCCTTGCCTCAGGGCAGGGTTACGCATCTCCCCCTTCATCATAAAGTGTCACACACGGAGGAATTCTGTTAGGTCAAGGCTAGGTGGAGCCTGGGAACCTGGGGGTTAACATCTTGTCCCTGGTAGCCGAGCTTCCCCACAGCTGCCAGCAATTAGGCTAGCTGGCAGCCCCCTAGGAAAATCCTGCTGCCTGATTAGGACTAATTGCTAGCCAGCCTCTGAGTCCCCAGTTGATAGAAATGGAAATCCACCAGGGAAGGCCTGGGCAGACAGCAGTGGCGAGGCTGCCTCCTGAGAGTGTGGAGGACCCATGCACCAGTTAACTAGGCTCCTGCATGTGGTGCAATTCCAGCCGCACCCACCCACCCTTGTCAGCTCTGCTGGAAACTGAACTGTGAAACACCCTCAAGGTTCCCCCTTCATCGAAGTATTCGACCCCATTATGATTTGACTAAAGCCTGCTTCTGGCCCCACATGACACAATGACCTTCCTTCCCTTAGCTCCTTTATTTAACATTTTATTTGTATAGGTCTTTTTTCTGCATATATGTCTGTGCAGAGACCAAAAGAGGGCATTGGATCCCCTGGGACTGGAGTTACCGATGGTTGTGAGCCATCATGAGGGTGCTGGGAACTGGACCCAGGTCCTGTGCAAGAGCTCTTAACTGCTGAGCCATCTCTCCAACTCTTTTAATCTTCTTGCCTTGGCCTCCTGAGTGCTAGAATGTGGCAGGAAACAAGATTCACTACAGCTGGAAAGCTGGCACCACCCTTGCCCACCCTAGGGAGGGGCTTGCGTAGCCCAGGCTGACCTTGAACTCTTGATCTTCTTGTCTCAGCCTAAATGCTAGGATTACAGGTGTGAACCACCACACCCATCCTCATTAAACTGAACTTTAGCTAAAATGTTCTAATTTACATTTCCCCCAACTTCAATTCGGACTTGTGAGGACTTTGAAGCATGGCAGACAAGTCCTTAAGACTCCCTAGAGGGCTTTTCCCTGGCACTCAGGCTGCAGGAGCATTCCGGCATGTGCTGCCGAACTGGAAGGCGCTTGGGATCAACTTCTCACCATGCTTCCTTCTGGCTGAGCCGGACTGAGGGCGCCAGAAAGGTGGAAGTGACAAGTCCTGGTGGTGTGGACCGCATGGCGACCCTTGCTGCTTGACAAAGCGCCAGCATTTTGACATTGCAGACCACACTTCTCCAGCACCTTTTCACTTTTATGTTTCATGATTCTCAGTATTAATGCCTTTCTCTTTGGGGCATTTTGTATGGACTTTGGTAAAGGATGGAAATGTGTACAGTGGTAGCTTCTCTAAACAAAATAATTCTTTGGGGAAAAAAAATCCCTGCCACTGTGGAACTAGGAATTCCGTTATGCTCTCCTAAATTACACCAAGAAGAGGAAAAGATTTACTAGACACACCTGATCCCAAGGATGAAATGTCTACAGTTCAGTTCCAGAGCCTGAGGCCATTAAGGGCAAGAGTTCAGTTAATAAATACAGAGAAACCAGAATGGTACAGTATAATGGGAAAAGAGTAAGACATCAGGACCTTCCCTTTTGGGATCCTTATGAGGGGAACAGGCCCATATAGTAAGACTAAGAAATTGTAGTATAGTGTCTGCTCCCCAGAAGTCTCTCTCCCAAGGTCAAACATTTGGAAAGGGTCTCCATTCCCTTGGGAAAGTTCCTGCTTGATAAAGCAGTCATTCTTATCTCTAGCAAGAGGAACTTGAGGCCCTTCATTAACACATGACTGGTGCCTATTGTCAAGGTCAATGCTGGATTCCTCTACCCCTCAGCTCAAGCCACACCCCAGCTCACACGCCCCTTGTCTCCCTTTAATCCTATGTGCAACTATAGAGTGTAAAAGGTGTAGTTTTTTTTTTTTTTTTTTTTCCAATTAAACGCTGCTGGCAGCCATCCGATTCGCCCTCAGTTCCTTCCCCTCCCCCCACACTCTATCCACACATCCCCTTTGGGACCTGAACCCTTCCTGGAAGCAGGTCTCAGGCATTCCAGGAATTAGTGACTGTGCCTTCAAGAGAAGAACCTGCCAGTGACTCGTTCTCTGTTCTCTTCCTTCCTGCTGGCTGCGGATTGAATATGAAAAGCCCTCCATAGGCCAGTGTGTTTGGGGGGCGGTTTTAGAACCTTCAGAAGGCGGAGCCTCGCTGGAGGAAGTGGGTGACTGGGATGTTGACCCCGAGGTTTACAGGCTTCCCTGCCAGCCCTGGTCCTCAGAGCGGTCTGCAAGCTGCTGTGGGCCGAGCTGCTCCCGCACGCACGGGGAAGCACGGTGCCTTCCCTGCCGCCGCTGCGGATTGGTTCCCCGAGCAAACGTAAACCTTCCCCTTGTCCGTGGCTTCTCCAAGCCACCAGCCACGTCTAAAAACTAGCGTTTCTTTACACCTTGCCACTTTCCCTCACGTGTTCTCTCTGAGCGCTCTGTTTCTCTCCTCCCCGTTTCCAACTTTGTAGATTTTTGGCAAACCAGGTATAACTCAGTTTATTTGTCTCAGCTGGAACTCGAGGTGTGCGGGAACAGAACACTGGGGCCAGCTCACTGTTTCCTCTATGCTGCTGTGAGATACAGTGACGCAGAGCAACTTGGGAGGGAAGGGTCTATTAGTATAGTTCACCATGGAGGGAAGTCGAGGCGGGAATGATCCAGAGGACATACGGGAACACGGACTTGCTCCTCACGGTTTGCTCAGCCTGCTTCCATATACAGACCAAGACCACCAGCCCAGGGTGGCCCCACACACAAACAGTGGCTGGGCCCTGCCCATCAATCACCAATCAGAAAAATGCCCCACACCCTAGCCTACAGGCCACTCTGATAGAGACATTTTCTCAGTTGAGATTCCCTCTTCCCAGATGACCTCCACTGTGTCAAGTCGACAGACAACTGGCCAGGACAGAAGCCAAGGCAGGAATCTGCAGGCAAGGAGGAATGCTGGTTACCGGCCTGCTCTCCCGGCCGGCTCAGCTACTCTTCTCACACAGAGCAGGCCCACTACCCAGACATGGCTCCTCCTGAATCAATTAGCAATTACAAAAAGGCTCCACGGCCATGCTCACAGGCCTTCTGAAGGAGGCAATTCCTGGGTTCAGGATCCTCCTTCCCAGGTGTGTCGAGGTTTATGTCAAGTTGACAGAAACTAAGCGGCGCAGGAGGAAGGAGTCCTGTCCAGCGGCATGACGTCACTTAGAGTTAATGTCTGCTCTTGCACAGTTAATACAGGAACATCCTAAACCCCCAGGTCCTCAGAGGGCTTAGACTTTCAAAAGCCTTCTGTTGTCACTTTACAAGAAGCTCCTACAGCTCAGAGCTCTGGCAGTGATCCAGGATAGCACAGGGGACTCTGAAGTGACAGGTGAGTCCCCAGCCTCTCCCATTGTCCTCACTTTCATTGGTGGAGCACAGCTCCCTGACTATTTTTTCCTCAGCATTGATTTCGGTGTCCTTACTTGAACTCTTGTCGTTTTATCTAATGAACACAGACTCTTCCTAGAAGCCATGGTTTCAGGCTGGAGTGACGGCTTTAGTGGTAAAGAGCATTTGTTGCTCAGGCAGAAGATCAAAGTTCAGTCGGGAGCACCCAGATCACCACGGTGGCTCACAACCACCCTTCACTCCAGTTCCAGGGGATCTGATGGCTGCTTCTGTGTGGGCGCCATGGGCCCTGGCCCCCGGCCCCCGACTGGGAGTGGCTGCAGCCTTGCTTGCTTGACCTTGATCAGATGTCCTCCCTATTCGGATTCCCTACCGGTATCCACCCTTCTGAATGCTTAAGGGAAGTTCCTTGTGTCCTCCCTATTCGGATTCCCTACCGGTATCCACCCTTCTGAATGCTTAAGGGAAGTTCCTTGTTGTGTATCCTGCATTTTGGGCAGTTAACTACTTAGATGCAAGAATATAGAACATTGAGTCTGGAATGTGGACCATTGACAGCGAACTTCTGCCCTCCGGGGGTTCCTCCATTTGTGCTGTAAGCCTGTACGTATTTAAGGTTTCTTCCCTCTTTCAATAAACGGCATTCGACATCCAATCGTACGGATGACCCGCTGTCTTTTGTCTCTATTTTTTAATCCGCAGCCCTTCGCTCAGGCAAGGTGAACGGTTATCGGTAATGCGGGCGTTACCGCTACAAATGGAGGTTCCTACCGAGGTCTGAGTAAGGAGGACCAGCTGACGGACACTCTTGGAAGGCCGGCCGGCATTTTACAGGTAAGAGTGGATTGAAATGTTGAAATGGGTGCAGGTAGCTCACAGTCAGTTAATAGGACTGTTGAAGCAGGAAGGCACCAAAGTTAAGTAAGGGCAAGACAGCTAAAGATTTTAAATGAAAAAGGAAATCTTCCCAATAGAGAAGAGGGGAGGAAAGGAAATTTCCCGTTAAAAATGGGGGAAAAATTTTAATCAAGAAAAAAGGATTTTCCCGGTAAAAAGGGGAAAAATTTTTGAAACTAGGCCTAAAGATTGGGGCCTTGTAGAGGAAGGATGAAGGAAAGAGAGAAACCTCTTCCCAGTGGTAATGGAAAATGTAAAGACTTTTTCCAGTTGTAGAGTTTTCAGGATAGCTGAAACTCTGAGCTCTTTCTTCCCACCAGTGCAGAGCGGCAGCATCTAAATTACAAAGAATCGGCAGGTAGGCCTCATTGCTGCTGGCTGAACAGCAAGCAAGCCCAGAACTTAAAGTTTTGCTGTCTGTTTGCTTATTTTAGTTCAAATGTTTTTTATTTTTCCCTCAGAGTGGGAATAATTCAATATTTAGGATCCCTTCGTGGGAAATGTTTTTCTGTTTTCCCTTATGGTGGGAATAACCCGTTATTAGGTAGTCCCTTCATGGGAGTAGGAAGTTTAAATGTGAGTTTGTGTGTGCGGGGCGCGCCCAGCGGCTGTGGCGGACAAAGGCATGCAGGAGATAGCCCGAAGCAGCAGGCGGACAGGTACACGCCGATGGGAGGCAGAGCCGTGATGGAGTGCGGCCCAGACAGGCGCTGACAATAGAGCCCGAGCAATGGGCAGAGCAAAGCTAAGCTACAGCCTCAGCTCGCGCCAAGGGACTAGCACTAAAAGTTTAAACCGGGCCTAACTTCTGGTGAAAAATGGTTTCGGTCAGGACATTGAATGCTAAGTCAATGCTGTTTGAATAAAGGATGTTCTGTTCTTTTGATTGTCTTAATAAATGTTTGGATGAATGTTTGATTTTCATGGTAGATAAACTAAAGGAACAGGATTCATAATTTTGAACTATATATATTTGATATGCTCTTGTCTGTTGATCATTACTGAAAATTTGGTTCTACAATTTAAGTTGCTTTCTAGAAATTCTTGGTTTAATTCTATAAAAATATAACACCTGAAATGGTTTGGGTTGTTAGCTTATTAAATAATGTTGCTAAGATAAACCCATAAATGATAATCTATTCCTGATAAAAAGGTTACAAAATTATTTTTCCAGTAAATAAAATACAGGTAAATTGTTTGGTCCATATTGTTAATAATTGGCTATTTGTGCTAATGTGTTATTTGGGATCTATAAAAAAAAAATCCTCTTTTTAAGATTTTATAAAATACTACTAAAGAGTATTACCTAAAGTTACCTCTTCAAATCCTATAGAGATTGTATTTAATGCTTTTATAATTGGCATATGTAAAAAGGACCATGAAAACAAAAGCTGGTGATAAAATTGCTCAATTATTATTGCTTTCATATTTTAAATTCAAAATCGCGCCGATATATAGAACTAGAGGCTTTAAAAGTACAGGAAAAAAGGTGTTTTGACAAACAGTTATCAATAATAAACAGCCTAAATTAAAAAATAAAATTATGTGGGATTGAGATTGAAAGATTATTGGATTCTGATACTGGATATATCTGTAATTTCACAAAAATCCTGAGATCCCAATTGGCCCCTTAAAAATTCTACCTCTAACCTACAAGGTATCGGCACAGCTCAGACGCCATTACAGAGCAAGCTACTTTTAAATTGGAAGGATGAGGAAGGTCATGCAGGAACTTTTCAACCATTTGTGCTACCTGACATTCCAGTGAACTTGTGGGGACGGGATGTGTTGGATGGCATGGGAGCTGTACTTACTACACAGCCTGTACAACAGATGCTAAAGAGTCAGGGCTACTGCCCAGACAAAGGCTTAGGGAAAATGTTTCAAGGAGACCCGCTCCCTGCAACAGACAAAAACTATGTCACTAGAGGTCCTGGCGATACTAGAGGATTAGGGTCTTTTCCATAGAGGTTCTTAGCTTGGCTAACTTACAGATAGCCCCAGAAAAGGTACAGGTATCTTTTCCCTATCATTATTTAGGTCATGAATTGTTACGCACGGGCATACGCCCACAAAAGATTACTCTGCGTATGGATCAGCTACGCACACTTAATGATTTCCAAACCTTTCTGGGAGATATTCAATGACTTCGGCCCACTTTAAAAATTCCAACAGGTCAGCTTCGCCCCTTGTATGATGTCTTAAAGGGCGACCCTGACCCTTCATCTCCCTGTAAATTAACAGCTGAAGGACGTGTAGCCCTACAATGTGTACAAGAGACCCTGGAACAGGCTCACGTGCAGTATATAGATCTTAATTCTCCCTTATTGTATTTGTGTAAAGAATCATTGTTTTCATGCTTTTGCTTACATGGGAGTGCCAAAATACATAAAAACTGATAATGGTCCCGCCTACAGTAGTACGGGATTTTCAAAATTCTGCCAAGATTTTTCTATTGTTAATAAGACTGGTATTCCTTATAATCCTCAAGGACAGGCTATAGTAGAACGCTGCCATCGTACCTTAAAAACTTATATTGCTAAAGTAAAAAAGGGGGAGTTAGGGGCTCATCTTTCCTCTCCACATTCTATTCTTTCCCTAGTTTTATATATTTTAAATTTTTTATCGGTGGATTCTGCTGGAGTATCCGCTGCAGATAAGCACTGGAGGGCTCCTGTTGCAAATCATCCTCTGGTGCAATGGAAAGATCTTTCTACTGGCACTTGGAGGGGACCCGATCCGGTGTTGGTGTGGGCCCGGGGATCTGTTTGTGTCTTTCCGCAGGACAATGAAATTCCTCTGTGGGTTCCTGAACGCTGTGTGCACCCTGTGGCTGCTGCTGAATCCCAACATGGCAGAGACCTATTGGGCCTTCGTAAAAAACTCTCCCCTTCTGATGCCAATGGGGATTGAGAGCCCAATACGGCCAGCCTTGGCAAACATTATTCTAAGCCTAGGAACTGTAGCCATGTGGTTGGATTCCTCAGAAGGTAATGTATGGTAACTTTTTTCAAAAAACATTGAGAATGTACCACACCTTGGAGATTAAGGATAACTCTGAAGGTCAATGAACTTCAGTTGTAAACAGTAGTACGCCAGCTAAGCCTTTTTCGCATTTTGCAACCCCCCTCAAGCTGGTGTAGTACCTACTTTTCAGGAATGGCTCTGTGCAACATTTATTTGCCTCCTGAAATTCATCTAGCCTTTTTGAAGATACCTCAAAATTTGTGAGCCTGAATGTGGCCATTATTGAGGCCATTAGTTCTGCTCCTTGTTTGCTGTTTTTGTTTTCTGTTTTCTTTGTTTCTCAGTTGTTCTCTTGCAGACCTGCCAGCCTAAGTAGTGCTGGGATCAAGAAAAATGGGCCTTGGTGGTTCGTGTACCTGGAGCTGTGTCCATGCCAGTGGACCGTGGCAGCTAGACACAGATGATGCTCACACGCTCCAGAAGAGACTCTGACATCACTGTTGCCGTTGTTGCTGTTATAGCAGTGGTGGCCACTGCTGCTATTGTTTCTGGGATTGCTATTTCATAATTGGTTACTACAGCTAGCACAATGGAGACCCTGGCAGCAAAAGTAGCTACCACAGTTAGTTAATCTTTCTTCTTATTGGGCATGACAAATTTAATTCCACTTTTATACATTATAATTGGCTTTGAAAGTTGTAAAATTATTAAAACTCAAGTTCCATTTGCTTATGGGATACCACCTTACAAGGACTCCAATTTGCAGTAAGGCTCGTTTAAGAAGGGAATGGTTCACTTGCCTTTAGCCTCCTGGCTATGGGTGGGTTCGGACTTCTGTTGGTCTTTTCTGTGTCGCACAGATTGCAAGCCCAGTGCCACTTTGAAATCTTTGGCAGCAGTCACTCTACAGCTCACATGGTTGAGTCTGTATGATAATGAGTATTCAGAGACGGGTAATGCTTGGGGGGCTGCCACCAACCTAAGACAGAGCACTTGTGTGGCCTGGGCAAGTGTCTCTATGACGGGTAAGGTGGTCTGCTGGTCCCATGCAACCTAAGTCAGAAGCTCATTTAATAAAAAGGGGGGAACTGTGGGCGCCATGGGCCCTGGCCCCCGGCCCCCGACTGGGAGTGGCTGCAGCCTTGCTTGCTTGACCTTGATCAGATGTCCTCCCTATTCGGATTCCCTACCGGTATCCACCCTTCTGAATGCTTAAGGGAAGTTCCTTGTGTCCTCCCTATTCGGATTCCCTACCGGTATCCACCCTTCTGAATGCTTAAGGGAAGTTCCTTGTTGTGTATCCTGCATTTTGGGCAGTTAACTACTTAGATGCAAGAATATAGAACATTGAGTCTGGAATGTGGACCATTGACAGCGAACTTCTGCCCTCCGGGGGTTCCTCCATTTGTGCTGTAAGCCTGTCCGTATTTAAGGTTTCTTCCCTCTTTCAATAAACGGCATTCGACATCCAATCGTACGGATGACCCGCTGTCTTTTGTCTCTATTTTTTAATCCGCAGCCCTTCGCTCAGGCAAGGTGAACGGTTATCGGTAACGCGGGCGCTACCGCAACACTTCTGGCACTGGGCACAAGCATGGTAACTATATGCATATACGAGCATGCAGGTAAAACATTCATACATACAAAAGGAAATGAAAACAACAACAAAAAGCCATGGTTTCTTTTGCAGTAAAAAGATTCCAGGTTTCAAAATGTTCAACACACCCTGTGAGGAAAAGTGACAACAGACTGAAGAATTGATAGGAAAGAATATTAAAAGAGGGATGGGGGGGGTAGGTCAGTAAATAAAAGCACTTGCCCTGCAAGTATGAGGACTGTGGGCACCATGGGCTCTGGCCCCCGACTGTGAGTGGCTGCGGCCTTGCTTGCTGACCTTGATCAGATGTCCTCCCTATTCAGATTCCCTACCGGTATCCACCCTTCTGAATGCTTAAGGGAAGTTCCTTGTTGTGTATCCTGCATTTTGGGCGTTAACTACTTAGATGCAAGAATGTAGAACATTGGGTCTGGAATGTAGACCATTGGTAGCGAACTTCTGCCCTCCGGGGGTTCCTCCATTTGTGCTGTAAGCCTGTACGTATTTAAGGTTTCTTCCCTCTTTCAATAAACGGCATTCGACATCCAATTGTACGGATGACCCGCTGTCTCTTGTCTCTATTTTTTAATCCGCAGCCCTTCGCTCGGACATGGTGAACGGTTATCGGTAATGCGGGCGTTACCGCTACAGAGGACCTGAGTTCAAATCTCCAGAACTCACATAAAAGCTGGCTGCTGTAAGTGAAAGAACCTGTAATCCCAGTGTTCCTATGGGGAGATGGGAGTCGGAAAAGGAGACTTC
Organism: Peromyscus leucopus; assembly: GCF_004664715.2. Classification (NCBI taxonomy): domain Eukaryota; kingdom Metazoa; phylum Chordata; class Mammalia; order Rodentia; family Cricetidae; genus Peromyscus; species Peromyscus leucopus. The sequence continues at coordinate 62,721,948 of NC_051065.1, forward strand.
TCAGAAAATCCAGGGCCAGCCATCCTGGCATAGGCAACATTAAAAACAACCTGTGACAAACAAGTGGGAGGTTGTCCCTGGACCTCCACACAAGTGTTACGGTGTGAATGTTGCCACATGCACATAGGAATGTGCTCACACATCATGTATGCGACACACACACACACACAATTCTTGAGATGCTGAGGCAGGAGGATCACCATAAATCTGAGGCAAGATTAGGCCACACGGTGAGTTTCAGGCCATCTGGACTACAGTGTAATACCCTGTATAGAAAGAGGGCTGGGGCTGGGGAGGTAGAGGACCCGAATTCAGATCCCCAGCACCCGTTTTAGTATGTCGTCCTAATTCCAGCACTGGAGGCAGAGACAGGGGGATGGCTCTCTGGCCAAGCAGCCTCATCTAATCAGTAAGCCTCGGTGAGAGACTGTCTCAGAAAGAAACTAAACAAACAAGGTAAATGGCTCCTGAGCAGGGATGACCTGAGCTCTTGCCTCCATACACACAGGTGTACCTCACCACACACACACACACACACACACACACACACACACACACACACCCCTACACATAAGAGAGACTGGCTTATGTGGCAAAGCAGAGAAGCTGGTGAGTCCTGGGTGTGCTCAGAGGACCATAGAGAGGACCTCATTCTTTCTGGAAGGCAACTTCAAAACTCAAAATGTGAAATCCTGGCACAGGACTCCTCTACATTTGACTGAAACCAAGTGTTACAAAAATTCCTTCCCAGTCCCCCCCCCCCCAAAAAAAAAATCACCCTGGGGAGCCAATGAGTTTACTGGGTTTCCTAATAAAGCACAGGTGAAGGGTTACTTACAGGTGCCTGGGTATGCTCCTCCTTGACTAGGTCACCCTGCAGTCTTTAGGAAGCAGGGATGAGGGCTTCCTCACAGGCACACACGCAGAGGACACTGTTAGTCTTCCCAGTCTACCGAGCCCTTCCCCAAGGTCGCAACAGACCTCAGACCTAGTAGAGTGGCTGGATACTCAGGTAAGGGTCTCATGATCCTTGTCACCTCTCTAGGAGAGGATGTAAATAGTCAACACGCCCTGCTGGGGTGATCTGTTGTAAAGGGGTACAGCTGAACGCTCCCAGGGGGCAGCTGCTTGGCTCAGATGACAGTCACCGAATACCAAGGATCTCTCAAAGTCAGGCAATATCTTCTCTTGTTCTTGTGAAATGCTCAGGTTTCAGCAGCTTCATGGAGACAGGATTCACCCGTCTCAAGGGGGTGACACTCTACTTGGATTCTATCCTTAGCACCAAAAAGAATGCAGATAAATAAATAAAGCACACAACTCAAGGAGCTGGCCATTTTCAGTTGTGAAGCCATGACTAACTTTCCATTTTCATCACCCCAAAAGAAAACCCATGTGCAGTGGCAGTCACTTCCCATTCCCTCCCAAGCTCATCCCCAGTCAGTCATTAACCTGCTTCATCGCTCCTGACTCGTCGGTTTGGGACACTTCATGTAAGCGTGATCACAGCATCTAGTCTTTGTGGTTTGCCTCTATACTTTTTTTTTTAAAAAGATTTATTTATTTATTTATTATGTTTACAGTGTTCTGTTTGTATGTATTCCTGCACGCCAGAAGAGGGCACCAGATCTCATTACAGATGGTTGTGAGCCACCATGTGGCTGCTGGGAATTGAACTCAGGACCTCTGGAACAACCTCTGAGCCATCTCTTTCCAGCCCCTATACTTTTTTATTTTTATTTTTATATTTTACATGTATTGGTGGTTTGTCTGCATGTATGTTTGCGTGAGGGTGTCAGATCCCCTGGAACTGGAATTGCAGACAGTTGTGAGCTGCCATGTGGGTGCTGGGAACTGAACTGTTGAGCCATCTCTCCAGTCCAAAACTTTTGTTAAGCTTTTTTTTTTCTTCCAGAGAGGGTTTCTCTGTGTAGCCTGGGCTGTCCTAGAACTAGCTCTGTGGACCAGGCTTGCCTCAAACTCATAGAGATCCCCCTGCCTCTGCCTCTGGAGTGCAGGGATTAAAGGTGTGTGCCATCTTACCTGGCCTTATGATGTGGGTTTTCAGCATCACATCTGAGAGAACACTGCCTACCATATGTAGCTGTGGGTTCTCCTTAGAATCTTACAGTCAGGTTTAGTTCTTACATGTAGGATCTGGTTTACCTTTACTTGGTAAATTTAAGAAAGGAGAGTGTTTCTTGCCCCCGAGATGCAAGGGAACTCTTCTGGGGGTTGGCAGTCCTTGCCTGTGAAGCAGATGATTAAAAACCAATGCTTCCTGCTTTGACTAGTCTCTTCTTTATTTTTGGTTATGGATGTGCATGTGTGTCTGTGTGGAGGTATGTATGCATGAATGCAGGCGTTGGTGGAGGCCAGGAGAGGGCACTGGAACTCCAGGAACTGGAGTCACAGATAGGTGGTCAAAAGCCTTCCAACATGAGTGCTAGGACCCAAACGGCTCCTCTGCGAGAGCACCATTGCTCTGGATGCCTCAGCAGTGTCTCAGCCTCTAGTTTGATTCTTTTCAGATGAGGTGAGCTTGTTTCTGCAGAGAACCTAAGAATCCCTTTTCTAAAGCCCGTCCATCACAAATACCGTATTATTCTAAAGGAAGGGGGCCGAGTCCTATTGTGTGTGGTAAAATAACAGGAATTAATGGGCAGGAGAAGGCACAGCATCTCTGTGGGCTAGAACATAAAGAGGCACCACTAGACAGCCTCAGAGTCTGAGGACGTCAGATTCCCTGTGACTTCAGTTCCTTAGCTGCCATCAGACTAATCTCAGAACGCCATTCAGGAGTCTGTTAGAAAGGCAGATTCCCAGGCCCGGACAGGAACCTAAGCAGTGTGCATTTCTGCAGGATCCCCGGTGATCTGCATGGCCACTGAGCTCAGTAGCACTGCTGAAAAGAGTTATATGCCTAGGTGCCCAGGTGGTCTCAAGTAATTTGTCCTAGGAAGTACTTAGATCAAGATTCATGGTCACATGGGACAAAGCAATCTCTGTGCTCTGTGCTAGTTCACAGCTGACTCTAACAACTCAATCAGAAATATTTAATATACTCTTCTGAGCCAGGTCCCAAAACACATGATTGATCTATATCTATATCTATATCTATATCTATATCTATCTATCTATCTATCTATCTATCTATCTATCTATCTATCTATCTATCTAAAGATATGTATTTTAACCTTAATTTCTATGACCGGGAGGTGGGCTAGCCTGGAGAGAGGAAGTGTTTCCAGAAACCCTGTGGGACTCTCACCCTTCAGTGCTGATGTTACAGGGGTACACCACCATTCCTGCCTCCCCTTCAATACTGAGCACTGAACCCAGGGCCTCAAACACACTGGGCAAGTGCTCGACCATTGAGTCATAGCCCCGGCCCCTAATACTTTAATTTAATAGACCTTATTAGATTTTAGCATGAAGACTAGAACATGCTGCTTTAATAAGCCTCTCACTCACCCAGATGTAAAATGCATGTTCCCCTATGAAATCAGCTTTGTTCTTTCTCTTCGTACACCCTGGTCTTCATTAGATGCGTCCAATTTAAATACCACGGCGAGCATTTAGGAATAGTTCCAGAAGCTCTCTGTTAAATGCGTGCAACTACAATTTTAAGCACAATGCTGAGCATAAGGAACACCACAATAATGGGTGTGGATGGCTGAAAACTGCTGTTTGGAGGACCCACTCGTGACCTCAGAAGACGTGAACAGTATCACTTGCCAGTAAATTCAACTGCCCCGAGTCACACTGTAGTCTTTCCCGCCTACACCGGCCAGGAGCGATCTGCTTTCTACCAGCGCTGCACCAACAGACAGCCGCCGATTACCGAGCGCCTCCTGTGCAGTGAAGCAACCAACTCCGTGGAAGCTGTAAGAGCACGGGATTCAAAACCAGTTCTCTGGGAACTCGGAGTATAGCCAAGAGAGCATGTAAGTCTGCAGAAGTTAACTTTTGCCTCAGAGGACCAGGGAAGCATCACAGGACAGGAAGGATTTGAGCCAGGCCATGAATTTATTTATTTTCGTTTATTGAGATAGGGTCTCATGTAGCTCAGGCTGGCCTTGAACTTGCTATGTACTTGAGGATGACCTTGAGCACCAACCAGCTCCTCCTGCCTCTGCCTCCCAAGTGCTGGGATTCTGGGCATTCAACAGCCCTCCCAGATGAGTTCAGCCTTGAACAGCTCAATAGAAGTTAAATTAAACGTCAGTCCTGAGAAAGACAGTCTTTCTCGGTGTAGTTCTCCTCCTGGTGTTTTCCCTTAAAGAAGTGTTTTCTTGTGAGTTCAGCATGCCTGGGATTAAGTCTGAGGTCTGGATCTGGCAGTGTCCTACTCTTAAACCATTAGCCACCATGGAAAGAGAGCCATCTCGTTTGGAGGGTGAGTCGACCAAGGCCGAGGGGGTTTTGTCTGCTCACCTGGCAAGATGTAGGTGTGTTAACTCCATCTTCTCACCTTTGGGCTCTTCCCTTGCTGCTCTGGCCAGGAAGAAAGCTGGTTGAAGATGACACAGAGCTTTGCTGACCACTCCCCATGTTACTATGGGTCCACTATACCCTCTGGAGTATGCTCTTCACACGTCGAGTTTAATCAACACTGCACTGCTGGCAGACGGATTAGCTAAAAGAACTATCTGGCCCGTCTTTTTCTAGGTTGCCAACGGAAAAAGCACTCAACAGTGAAGGAAAAATGAGGAGGTTTGGGAACAGCTAGCTTAGTTATAGTTGTGACAGGAGCATGTTTTGCTGTTGATTAGTACCAACGTGACTTTGGAAGCAAAAGTCAAAAGAAGGGTAAAAGAATACTTCTGTGGGTTTCTTTCCTCCTCTACTTATTAATTTATTTTTCTTTTTTTGAGACAGGGCCTCACTTTGAAGCCAACTCCCCAACCTGTAAACATATTTTAAGATTTCTTAATATTACATTTGGTGTGTATGTGTGTGTGTGTGTTGTAGGTGTGTGACCCATGGTGCATGTATAGTGGTCAGAGGACAACTTGAAGGAGTTGGGTCTCTCCTTCCACTGTGGGCCCCGGGGATCAGGCTTGGCTGCTAAACCATCTTGCCGGCCCGATATGGGATATTTAATATAAGAAAACCTGCATGCAAAGCCAAGTGCACACATGGAGACAGAGGAAAGATGACTGGTCAGGATTGAGTTAGGGAAAGCCAGGAAAGGCACCTTGGAGAAAGGGGCATGCCAGTTGGGTCTTACAGAATTTTGGTTTGACTAGAAAACTCCATAAAGAGAATGACTACAGATAAACAAAGGACTGATGTCATTTTCTCAAAATGATTTCATTTAGGTAGAAAAATGTATGCTAAGTTGTGACAGATGGAGATTCTGCCCCCCTCCACAGGGTTTTTCTGTGTAGCCCTGGCTGTCCTGGAACTCTGTAGACCAGGCTGACCTTGAATTCAGAGATCCACCTGCCTCTGCCTCCTGAGTGCTAGGATTAAAAGCGTGCTCCACACTGCCTGGCCTTTTTTTTTCTTTCTTAAGACAGGGACTCTAGTATTCCCGGTTGGCCTGAACATCTGGTCTTCTTGCTTCTACCTCCCGAGTGTTGGGTTTGCAGGTGTGTGCTACTGTACCTGCTTTATACTTGCTGGAGATGGACCTGAAGGCCTTGGGCATGCTGGATATGAGTTCTACCAACTCAGTCATTCCACCAGCCTTGTCTTAGTTAGGGTTTTATTGCTGTGAAGAGACACCATGTCCATCGCAGCTCTCAAAAAGGAAAAATTTAATTGGGAGCTGGCTTACAGTTTCATTAAGGCAAGAAGCATGGTGGCATGCAGGCAGACATGGTGCTGGAGAAGGAGCTGAGAGTTCTACATCTGGATCAGCTGGCAGCAGAAAGAGACAGAACCAGATACTGGGACCAGCTTGAGCTTTTGAAACCTCAAAGCCCAACCCAATGACACACTTTTTCCAACAAGGCCACACCTCCTAATGGTGCCACTCCCTATGAGCTCATGAGGGCCATTTTCATTCAGACCACCACATTCCACTCCCTGGCCCCCAAAGGCTTGTAGCCGTATCATAATGTAAAAATACATTCTGTCCAAGTTCAAAAGTCCCCATAGTCTACCATAGTCTCAACAATGTTTACAAGTCCAAAGTTCAGCTGGGTACAGATAACTCACATCTTAAATCCCAGCACTTGTGGATCTCTGTGTGACGGGAGCCATAGGCCTAAGTGATCCTTGACACACATGCCACCATATTTGGGCTTCTCTCCTCTTTTCCTAGATCTAGGTCTTGCTTAAGTCTCCATAGCACCAGAACATCTTCTCATAAATACCAGAACCCCCTCTCAGGTTCTGCAGTTAGGCAAGAATAGATAATCCTCATAGCAACATTCCCTGCTGGCTGAACAACCCATGATTAAAGTCCCCTCCCTGCTTGCACCCCACTTTGCCCCTGCCAATATATGCCTTAAGAGGAAAATAAAATTTTGAAGCTTGATCAGACATCCTGTCTTGCTCTCATTCTTTGTGTCTCTTGTCCCTCTCATTCGCTGGCCCTCCCTTCAGGTCCCCATTGAAGACCCTGCTGGCCAGGGCATCTGTGAATTTGAGACCAGCTTGGTCTACAGAGAGGGATAGCCGGAGCTACACAGAGAACCCTGTCTCAGGAAAAAACCTCACATACAATGGCGCAGGATATACATTACTGTTCCAAGATGGAGGAAAGGGATTGGAGAAAGGAAACACTGGACCAAAGCAAGACTGAAAACCAGCTGGGCAAACTGCAAATTCTGCATCTCCATGTCTGATGTCACAGCGTTCTTCATAGCTTCCACCCCTTTTGGCTTTGTTGACTGGGACACACTTCTTTCTCTTGGGCTGGTTCCACTCCCTGTGAGCAGCTCTCCTTGGCAGGTATCCCATAGCCCTGGCATCTCAAACATCCCTAAGGCAATCCAGGCTTCACTTTCACAACTTCACACAATGACCTCTCTAGGTCTCCATGCAGGAATACCCAACATATGCCTGATCTCAGTGGCCTTTCTTAGTCACAGAGGGAGATCCCACAATCCCTTTCTTCTGTCCTTGACTCTAAAGCCAGAACCACACAGCTGAAGCTGCCAATATCTGCTGCTTGCTGGGACTGGAACATGGCCCCCTTGTTCAAATACATTTTCACCAGTTTTCTGTTTTGATGGTTTCCTTCACTTCCTAACCTTGGCTGCTCTGGAACTTGCTCTGTGCACCAGACTGGCCTCCAACTCAGAGATCCCCCTGCCTCTGCCTCCCAAGTGCTGGGTTTAAAGGTGAGCTTTTCCTTACTTTCTTTTCACAAATTGGAAGCTTAGCTGGGTGGGGTCTTGCCCTGAGGTCACCACTCCCTTTACTCCATTTATCATCAGGATTTTCTTTAATCTTTTTATCTCCCTGAACACAGGATTTAGTTCCTTTATACTCCCTGGTTCCTCTTTTCTCCTCAAACTGTACATTTTGTATTTTTCCTTGCTCAGCTTGCTTCTTTTCATTATAGATCTGCACAAGTGTGGCCAGTAATAACCACACCACACAGTCAATACAAGGCTGTCTGGAAATCTCCTCTGCCAAGGTTGTTCATCCAAAACTCTTCACCTTAGCCTCAGGTAGATTTTTTTGGACAAGGGCAGAAAGAAGCCATAATCTTCAGCAAAATATCATAAGAATGATCTCTAGGTGGCATACTAATATTCCTCTTCTCCCAAACCTCCTGAGCCAGTCCCCCACAGTTCAAATCACTCTCAGCACCACTGTCTTCCATGCTTCTACTAGAATGGCCCATTAAGCCCCACTTAAAGCATTCAACTGCCTTTCTTGTCCAAAGTCCTGAAGTGTTCCATATTCCTCAAAATAAAACAAACCATGGTCCAGCTTATCATAGCAGTACCCTGGTCCCTGGTACCAACTTCTGTCTTAGTTGGGGTTTTATTGCTGTGAAGAGACACCATGACCAGGGCAACTACATTTAACTTGGACTGGCTCACAGTTTCAGAGATTTAGTCCATTTTTGTCATGGCAGGAAGCATGGTGGCATGCAGGTAGACATGGTCCTGGAGAAGGAGCTGAGAGTTCTGCATCTGGATCAGCAGGCAGCAGGAAGACAGAACCAGACCCTAGGACCAGCTTGAGCATTTGAAACCTGAAAGCCCACCCCTAGTAACACATTTCCTCTTAGAAGGCTACACCCACTCTAACAAGGCCGCAGTTCCTAATGGTGCCACTCTCTATGAAGTCTATGGGGCCATTTACATTCAGACCACCACAAGCTTGATAAAATATTTTGAAAATTACTTATTATCATCTGGTGTGTGTGTGTGTGTGTGTGTGTGCGCGCGCGCGCGCGCGCGCTCGCGCGAGTGCCTTTAGTCTGTCTCCACACTTAACACTGATATAAATCTAGGTTAGCACAAAGCTCCTTATAACAGAAAAAAGAGAATTATTACAGAAAAATCAGAGTTTCTACAGTTAATACCCCGAACTAGACTTGGCTTATTGTTTTGTCCTCTTATGAGAAATTCTGGAACCAGCCACTGAAATAATTATTTTTAAAGATTTCTAAAACAGTTATTTTTAATTATGTGGTTGTATGTGGGCTGGTGCGCATGTGTGGGGTGGCTGTGGAGGCCAGCGGTATCAAACCCTCTAGAGCTGTGAGCTGCCTGACATGGGTGCTGAGGGCTGAACTTGGGTTTCTGCAAGACCAGTGTGCACTCCTCCCCACCCTCCCCAAACTGTTTTAAACCATTACAATGGTTAAGAAACCTGAAAGGAGATGTAACAATAGCATTAATATCATTTAAATTTTTCTCTGTTCTGTAAAATGCCTGCAATTAACACATCAACGGGATATAAAATACACACTTATTTACAAGTTGGAAAAATGGTCTTTGTTCATTTAAGACAGGGTCTTACAGTGTAGCCTCAGTTTTTGGTCCAGCATTCTGAGTGGGTTACTTTCTCACCTCTGTAACCAAACACTCAACGAAAATCAACCCAGGGAAGAAAGGATTATTCGGACTTACGGTCTGAAGGTCCTTCATGGAAGAAGGTGAGGTTGTGGGAGTGTCAGGTGAAGAACCACCCTTCATCCACAGTCAGGGGTGGAAGGAAAGGGATGTTCCTGCAGCCAGTCCTCCTGGTCTGGGACAGCATCCCGTGGGATGGTGCTGCCCATATTTGGGGGGAGTTCCCCCAATCCCAGTTAAAACTTTCTGGAAACATCTTCACAGGTACATCCAAGGTGTAGCTCTGAGGTGATTCCAAATCCTACCAAGTTGGCAGTCGAAACCAACCATCACATCTATTTTTGTCAACAATTGAAATATTTAGGTTGCTTTCAACAATAGTGATGTCCTCATAACTTTTCTTTGTTTGAGACATGGTCTCATGTATCTAAGCTGAACCTGAACTTGCTAAGTAGGGTGACTTTGAACTGCTGACGCCCTGCCTCTACCTCCAGTGTGTTGGGATTAGAGGAGTGTAGCACCATCTGCACTAAAGACTAGAATCCAGGGTCTCCTGCATGCTAGGTAGACACTGCCAACTGAGCTACACCCCCTGCTGGCCCTCAGAACTTTTTAAATCAGTTACTAAATATTTGGTGTTTTGAGGTCAGAGGGAAAAACTGCCTCAACTTTAAACTTATATGCACATATTTGTTGTAGAGACATGTGATTTGGCAAAAGCCAATAATATATTATCAAAGAAGTAAATAGATTAGATTAAAATTTCATGGGGGAAGAATAAAAATAAAAACTAGAACTAATATACAATTCTAACTGTTAAATACAAGCTTTACTTTTTAAATTTACTTTGAATTTTTTTTTTTTCCGAGACAGGGTTTCTCTGTGTAGCTTTGCGCCTTTCCTGGGACTCACTTGGTAGCCCAGGCTGGCCTTGAACTCACAGAGATCCACCTGGCTCTGCCTCCTGAGTGCTGGGATTAAAGGCGTGCACCGCCCGCCACCCGGCTTTACTTTGAATTTTTTTAATGTGGCATTATACCAATGTGTGTGTTTACCATGTTAACCATCTTAATTGTGGTAAGTACACACACATCACTATGCAGACAACTTAAGAAACCTTTTCAGGGTGGGCATGGTGGCGCACGCCTTTAATCCCAGCACTTGGGAGGCAGAGGCAGGCGGATCTCTGTGAGTTCAAGGTCAGCCTGGTCTGCAGAGCGAGTTCCAGGACAGCCAGGGCTGTTACACAGAGAAACCCTGTCTTGAAAAACCTAAAAGAAAAAAAAAAAGCAACCTTTTCGTCTTGTAAAGCTGGAAATATACAGCCATCAAGCATCCTCATCTGCTTCTCCTCCAGGCTGTGGCAATCACCCTTCCTTTCCAGTTCTGAAATGTAGGTATATTTATTTAGAATAGATGTTTCTATCTTAACCTGTTAGCATGGGGGCTAGAGGGATGGTTCTGTGGTTAAGAGTGCTCACTTCACAACCATTAGACCTGGAATTCGGGTCCTGGCACACATCCCACACCTGGCATCCCCCACACCTGTAACTGCAGCTCTAAAGGGGGACAAAGATGGAGAGTTGCCAGGGTTTACTGGCTTCAGCCTAGCAGACAAAATGCAGATGCCAGATTCAGGGAGAGACCTTGCTTCAGAGGAATAGGTGGAGAGTGATGGAGGACACTTGATGCCTTCTTCTGGCCTCCAGGTGCACAGAGACACAGGTGCACACACAGACATGTTTACACAAATAAATATACTTAAAACATTAATATATCAGAAATTAAATAACTTGTCATTAATTAAACTAATAATGAAAAATTTGAACAAGTCAAAAGGTTTGAATAGATGTATAATTTTCCAAATTTCTTTTAGGGAGAATGGGAGTAAAATAAAACCCTGTGACCTTAACTCAGCTTCTTACACGTGGGACTGAATGATACTCATTGTAATGCATCAACAAGAATCAAAATCTGGTTTCTTTAAAGACAGGTATTTGGTATGAGTCCTGGTTGGCCTGGTACATTGTAGTTCAGGGCCGGCCTTCAATCAAGGCAATCCTCCTAACTTAGTCTCCTACATGCTGTGATCACAGGTACATGTCACATTGTCCAGCTCAAGAACTACAGGCTATTGACATCCAAGTGTCCATTCCAACCATAGACTGTTGTGGAATGTTAGTTGAAGATGTGTTACAATTGTTTATGCTGTGGAATATTTGTTTAATGATGCAAAGATGTGTTGCATTCTTTTATGTTGCATTTGTTTAACTCTGTGAAGCTGTGTTACTTTGCCTATCTAAAACACCTGATTGGTCTAGTAAAAGCTGAATGGGCAATAGCTAGGCAGAAGAAAGGATAGATAGGGTTGGCAGTTAGAGAGAATAAATAGGAGAAATCTGTGAAGAGAAGATTGGGGAGCAAGAAAAGGAGAGAAGGATTTCAGGTGCCAGCCACTCAATTAGACACAGAATAAGAAGGAAAGAAAAGATATACAGAAACAGAATAAGGTAAAAGCCTAGAGGTAAAAGGTAGATGGGATAATTTAAGTTAAGAAAAGCTGCCTAAAAATAAATCAAGCTAAGGCCAGACATTCATAAGAAAGAAGAAGACTCTGTATGATTATATGGGAGCTGGGTGGTGGGCCAACAAAGAGCAAGAGTAAAAAACAACCACCAACTACAATAAAATTATATATATATCTTAGTCAGTGTTCTATTGCTGTGAAAAGATACCATGACCAAGGCAACTCTTACAAAGCATTTAATTGAGGCTTGCTTACAGTTTCAGAGATTTAGTCCATTATTGTCATGGCAAAGATCATGGTGTCAGGCAGGCAGATAGACATGGAGCTGAAGAAGTACATCTGAGTAGCTGAGAGTTCTACATCTGGATCTGTAGCTAACAGGATGAGAGCAATACTAGGTCCAGCTTGGGTTTTTGAAACCCCAGTGATACATGCTGTGGAGCAATCTTTTTGTACACTATAAATATGTATTACTCTCATTGGCTAATAGAGCTGACTGGCCAAGAGCTAGGCAGCAAAAGGTTAGATGGGACTTGCGCACAAAAAGAGAGCATGGAAGAAGGAGGGTGGAGTTGCTAGGAGACACAGAGAGAAGCAAGATGAACATGCCATGCTGAAAAAAGGTACTGCCATGTGGTAGAGCATAGATAAGAAATATGGGTTAATTTAAGTTGCAAGGGCTAGTTAGTAATAAGCCTAAGCTATTGGCCAAGCATTTATAATTAACAATGAGTCTCTGTGTAATCATTTGGGAGCTGGCGGTCCTGACAAAAACCTCTACCTACAAATGGCACCTAGCGTCTGACACCTGCATCCACGAAGGACCTGAGAAAGCTTAAAAAAAGATCTCAAATACACAAAAACAGAGCCAAATGTGGCTTCCTAGTCTCACAGTCTCATACTAGCTGCAATACAGAGATGCATCTCCCAGCCACTCAAGCTGTGGGCTTGAGCCACCAGCATGAGCCCCACCAGCATGCTATGAGCTAAACTTCATGGAGGTTTAAGATTTTGCTCATGCAGACAAAAAAGATTACAGATACATAGTAAGGACAGATCCAAGCAGAAAATAAAAACTTCTAAACAGGTTACAATGTGTTTAAAAATGTACAAAGGCTTGGGAGAGAAAGAAGAAAGGGTATAGATAGCCAAAAAAAAGTTTAAAAATAATAATGTAAAGTCCTTTAAAAAAGGAATAAAGTAATATAAAAGAAAAAAGCCACTGTAAAGATGGAAAATACACAGGGAGTCTGGATCCTGTATATTATTGTGTTGTCCTTAAATTTTTTTATTGTTGATGAACAGACAATAGCTGCTGAGAGTCACTGCATTATAAAAATTGCTAACTAAAACCAACCTATATATTTTTAAAATGTCTTAACTTCAAAATGTAAGTCAAAAATATATTACATTGGGGAGAGGTTATACTTTTATTTCCACAGAAAATGAGAGGCTATGATTCATTCCAGGTTGATATGGATTAGATTTGATTAGGGAAGACCCCCTGAAAATCCTGACTACAAACATAAAGAAACAAACAAACAAAAAAAAAAAAAACCAAACCAAAACAAAAAAAAACCCAACAACAAAAACCCCAACTACAAGACACCTAATTTTACCTGCTCAAACATAAAACAAACAAAAAAAAAATCATCTTTGACTAACTTGTATACAATACAGTTTATACTTGTATTAATACAGATATGCTACCTTTGAAAGTTTATATATTTTCATAACACGGGGACCAGACACTAATGAAAACAAATGGCCCAGGTGATCCAATATCTCAAAATGCCTCTGTTGCAGTTTCCTCAGAGTTCTGTATCCAGAATAGTTTCAAGGCTGCTAGCTGAGATGGTCCAGCCTCACAGTCTACTGCAGCCAAGACTTAACCATTACTCTAAATTTTCTCAAGATGACAGTGCTCCAGAGAATAGGAAGTATCTAGAGAAAACAATGCCTACATTCCCAAAAGACGGGTTATGGGTGTTTGTTATCATTTAGCAGGAGTTGGTTACAAGTTGTTATTGGTCATAGTCAAGAAAAAAAGCTAAATAAAAGAGTTAAATTCAAAGATCTCTTTTTAAAGGAAAAAAGGAGGGATATGTTATAGGAATGCTAGGAAAAAAAGAGTAGATTATTGAATCTACTTTGATCCCCAAAGCAACTATTAATCTCAGAATATTTTACATTGGTATGGATTTTGGTTTATTGCTACAAATTTAAAGTTATTTTTGTTATACTGTATAGATATTTCTACTCTTGTTTGGGGTATTGTGCTTATGTAGTTCATTTTAAAATGTAATGTATAATTAAGAAATACAGGTTAATAATTAGTTATCTCTAATAATGAAACTTGTAACAGGTATGTTTTCAAGGTTAAACAGATATATTTAGATAGACAGATAGTCTTCAAACACTTCAAAGACCTATAGAATATGTCATTTAAGGTGTTTAATAACATACAGGGTTTGGGAACATTATTTTAAAGTGTGTTGCATTTATTCCTACTGCTTTTGTTAATAATTCAAAGATGTGTTTGATTAAATAAAATTAACCTGCAAGCAGGAGACAGAGTCAGCAAGTACCTGACAGGAAGTGGTAAGGAGCAACCACATGTAGCAAGGGTTTTTAAGTGGGGGCTGAGAGAAGGATGTTGGGTTTTCTGGAAGACACCAGCTAAGGGAGAAGGTTAGCTACTTGCTATTCAGCCTCTCTCATTGAGCAGAACTCCACATAAACCGTTGAATTGTGAGTTCTTTAGATTTAGATAAAGTTTTCCTTAGTAGCTTTGAAAGAGTCAGTGCCTGAGGGAACAAAATCCATTGCTTAAGGGGCAGCCACTGTAGATAATAAAAAACAGATAACTACACTGAGGCTTTTCATGGTAGTGAGACATATCTGCTCCTGACAGCACCAATTTACTTCAAAAGAAGATGATGGGCATCAAAGAACCTCCATATGGAGTTTTCTTTCTTTCTTTCTTTTTTTTTTCTTTTGGTTTTTTAAGACAGGGTTTCTCTGTGTAGCTTTGCACCTTTCCTGGAACTCACTCTGTAGCCCAGGCTGGCCTCGAACTCACAGAGATCCTCCTGGCTCTGCCTCCTGAGTGCTGGGATTAAAGGCATGTGACTTTACTGCCAGGTGTAATTGTAATTCTTACTTGATAACTGTTTTTGTTATATATAATTTTACTATGTTAAAGTTTAAAACCTTCCTTTTTAATTAGACAAAAAAGAGGGAAATGTTGTAGAACAATCTCTTTATACATTGTAAATATGTGCTACATTGGTTAATAAAAAGCTGACTGGCCAATAGCTAGGCAGCAAAAGTTTGGTGGGACTTGCAGGAAAAAATAGAGCACAGGAAAGAAGGATCTGGAGACATGGAGAGAAGCAAGATGAACATGCCATGCTGAAAAAGGCTACCACCATGTGGTAGAGCATAGATAAGAAATATCGGGCTGGGCGGTGGTGGCACACGCCTTTAATCCCAGCACTTGGGAGGCAGAGGCAGGCGGATCTCTGTGAGTTCGAGGCCAGCCTGGGCTACAGAGCGAGATCCAGGACAGGCATTAAAACTACACAGAGAAACCCTGTCTTGAACATCCTCCCCCAACCAAAAAGAAAAAAAGAAAAAAAGAAAAAAGAAATATGGGCTAATTTAAGTTGCAAGAACTAGTTAGTCATAATCCAAAGCTATTGATGAGAATTTATAATTAATAATAAGTCTGTGTGTGGTTATTTGGGAGCCGGGAGCCAGTGGTCCTGACCAAAAAAAACAAAAACAAAAACAAAAACAAAAAAAACCAAACCTCTGCCTACAGATACACTTCTTCCAACAAGGCCACACCTCCTAATCCTTCTCAAGTAGTGCTACTCTCTGATGACTAAGCATTCAAATACATGAGTCTATGGGGGCCATTTTTATTCAAATCACTACAACATATATTTAGACTTTCTTCTTTTCTTTTTCAAAGGAATTTCACTTAACATTTTATTTTTTACTTATTTTTAGATGTATTTACTATGTATGTGGGTTTATGCAAGTGTGTGTGTGCTTGTGTGTGCATATGTGTGTGTGTGTGTGTTTGTGTAAGCCACAGGTCAACATTGGGTATCTTCCTACTTCATTTTTAATTAATTAATGAATGTGTGTTCAGTGCCCATGGAGGGCAGAAGAGGACACTGGATCGGATCCCTGGAACTGGAATTATAGATGGCTGTGAGCACATGTTAGGAGCACATGTTAGGAGTCGAACCCTGTTCTTCTGTAAGGGCAGCTAGTGCTCTTAACTGCTAAAGCCATCACTCCAGTCCCTCCACTTCAGTTTTTGAGACAAAGTCTCTCACTCATGAAACCCGAGCTCACCATTTTGGCTAGACTGGCTGGCCAGCGAGCCCCAGGATTTGTGTGTCTCCCTTTACTCCGACGGCTGGGGATACGGAGGTATGCCACTGCACTCGGCTTAAGTGGGTGCTGGGCACCAAACTCGGGTCCTTCGCTCGCACAGCACGTGCTTTACCCACTGAGCCTTCTCTCCTGACCCGACTTATTTAGGTTTTCAACACTGTATTTACAATCTTATGCAATCATACTGTGTGCGGTCAGGAATGCATAGTACACAAACAGAGGATGCACAGTATTCTGGAGTTTATCTGTAGTACGTTAGATTTTATATAATGGATTCAAGTAGATAAGCCTTACTTGGTAATATAACTGCTGTTTTAACTAAGATAAAGTGTATCACCCTACAAATGACACCAATAAGGACTTACACAGGAAAGGAGCCTTTAGTGGTCATCTAGTCAGAAAAACTTAGAATAATAAATCAGGGCACAGTAAGTTACCTTCCAACTAGGCTCCAGGAATTAGGAATTGTACTGGTGATGTTAAAGACATGGACTGTGTAGCTATCCACAAACATTCTTTCATCTTTCCCAGGGATCCCTTAAGAAGTTCTGAAATAAATGAATGGAACCCAATAATTTAAAACTCAAGTACTGTTATTTCTACATCATCTTGGATTACATGTTCATTTGTTCCTCAGAAGAAAAATCACATTTTCATTTCTTATGTTTTATTTATATTAGAGTGGGCACTTCAATATTAATTCAAATATCTACCCATTAAATGCAAAAACGCTAATGCAATATTAAAAATGAAATTTAAATGAAAGCAAGGGAATATTACATTAAGGTTTCCATGGAAACACTCACCACACTTGCCAGCTTCGGAACTGTAATAAGGTAGTTTAGTATCAAGCTCATATCGAGTATAATTTTGAAAAGGTTTAAAAATGTATAGGTTAATGTATGTCAATTTGAGACTTCAGATGAAATGTGATATAAAACATCAGGCTGAAGATACATAAAACATTAGCCTGTGTTTTTAATTCACACAAGCCTATCCAGGACAGAGGCACACTCCCCAAATTCTGTGTGATTTGTTGGCATGCACGACAACCACAGTAGCCTGCAATTTCCACCGCAGCTAAAATCCAAGTCTCTTATCCTGAAACACAAACAGAGATGTGTGCAAGTGACTCACACTTCAGGGAGAACTTCAAATCACAAACAACGAATTTTGGTACACTAGGCAAAAATACACATTTTTCAGTTCATACAAATTAAATCCCCATAAATTGAATCCTTCAGATTCATGGATGCTGCCCAAACTCTACCTTTATGATGAACCTGTCTTTCTTACATTTACTGTAGAGATTACTGTATTAAAAGCACAAAGCTGCCAACATCCTTTTAACCAAGGAAGAGCCCCCCTTTTTAAAATCTAAAAGACATAATTGGATTATCACTAAGCCATATATAGGGACTTAGGGGAAATATAAACAAATTAAGAGTCTGTTAGTAAGAGTGGGGTGAACAAACAATGAGCTTTACAAATGATTAGATTGACACTGAAAAAATGGGGTGTGGTGGTGCACAATTGTGATCCCAGCACACAGGAAGTGAGGCAGGGGATCAGAAGTTCCAGATTATCCTAGTGAGCTCAAGAATAACTTGGGCTAGAGATCCTATTTCAAAAAAACGAAACAAAACAAAACAAAACAAAACAAAGGAAAAACAGGGCTGTGGAGATGGCTCAGTTAGTTCAGTACAGACAAAACAGGAGTAGTGACTGGGTACCAAGTGCTGGGGGAAAAGGCCTGGGTGACAACTACCAGGTATGGGGCTGCTACAGGAGGCTTGGCTCAGGGGTTCAGAGCACCCACTGCTCTTGCAGAGGATCTACGTTTGTTTCTCTGCAGCCACATGGTAGTTCAAGACCAGGTGTAGCTCCAGTTGTAGAGCACCTGATGCCTTCTTCCAGCTTCCATGGGCATTGCATGCACGTGATACACACACACACACACACACACACACACACACACACACACACACACACACACACACGCAAAACACCCACACACATAAAATTAACCACTAAGACATTTCTAAAAGAAATTATTCTAAAATGATATGAAAAGCCATCAAAGAGTTTACTTGCTTTGTTGGTGCCAGGGATTGAACCCAGGGCCATGCACATGTTAAGTGTGCCTTACCACTGAGATAAACCATGATTAGTGTACTTCAAATGCATGAACTTTATAGTAGATACAATATGTCTTTATAAGGCCATCAAAAAGTATTATTTTGGGAGGAGGTTGGGAGGGTGGGAGTGGAATGGGGGGAAGGGCTGGGAGGGGAGGATGGGGACAGACTGTGGCTGGGTTGTAAAATAAATAAATTTTTTAAAAAATGCTAAAACCATTCTCAACCACTGAGCCAGTTACACATGAGTGGCAAATCCATTTATTCCACAGGCCATGCACGCTCTAGATCATCCGAATTCAATAGAATATTTTTACACTCAAAAAAGTATTATTTTGCCAGGCATGGCAGCAACCCCTCCCCCCCCATTTGTTCTTTTATAGTTTATTGTCATTGGATTTGGGTGTCAAGTAAAGATGACTTTCATGATACCTTCCTAGAATGTAAAACTTAATGAAAAATTTGCCAAGTTTTGTTAAGATATCAATTTGTTTTTTTAGTATTTTTTTTAAAAAAAAAACCCTATTTTTATTTTTTGTGATTATAATTACATTATTTCCCCCTTCCCTTTCCTGTCTCCAAACCCTCCCATATATTCCTCCTTGCTCTTTCAAATTCATGGCATTTTTTTTTCATTATTTGCTGATATATATATTCCTAATATATAACTAAAACCTGCTCAGTATGTACAATGTTATTGTATGTATGTTTTCAGAGATGAGCATTTGGTATGTGATAAACAATTAGTGTGCTCTTCCCTGAGGAAGAGCCAAGGCTATATCATACTGAACGCATTCTCCTACAATATGCAATAAAAAGTTCTGAGATTTATCCAGTGTGTGAACAGCCTGCCACCGGGCTCCACTTTATGAACTCTAACGTGTCTGTCATTCTACTGTAATGGTTTTGCTTCCAGTGATAAACAGTGCTAATCAGCGTATTGATGTCTTTTCTATGCGCAGCAGAATTTCTCAAGGGTACATGGTTAAAGGTCCGTGGGTTTAACCTCCATCTCCCATGTGCCTGTTTCTCACAGTTCTGCATCCCACCAGCCATCGACTGGGGCCCTTGTTTCTGTCACCAGTGCACACGTGACGGCATCTTATTGATATCTCGATATGTACTTAGATTTTAATATCATGTATTTTAATATCATGTTGTGTGTGTGTGTGGCGGGGGTGGGAGGAGGGTGAGCATGCCACAGCAAGTGTGTGGAGATCAGAGAACAGCCTGCAGAGATCAGTTCTTTCCTTCCGCCGTGTGAGTCCTGGGGATCGAACGCAGGTTGGGGGTAAGTGCTTTTGCCCGCTGACTGTCTTCTGAGCTCTTAATTTGTACTTTTAATGACTGATGACATTGAATCTTATGTTCATATTTTGAAAAGGTTTATTTTTATTTATGTGTGAGTATTTGCCTGCATGTATGTATGTGCACATGCATGCCCGGTGCCCAGAGGCCAAAGATCCCCTGGAACTGGAGTTACAGACGGTTGTAAGCCGCCATGTGGGTTCCTCTGTGAGAGCGGCTGGTGCTCTTAATGACCGATCTACCTCTCCAGCCTCACTACTCAGAAACATTTAATGTCAGCCTCTTAGCTGGTAAATTTGTTAAATGTGAAGGTCTAATCATCTCTGTGCAGATGATTTTGGGTTTCCATGCACACAATCATACAATCTTTCTTCAGAGACGAGGTTGAACTGCTTCACACACACTAGACAACTGTTCTGCCTGAGCTAAGCCTCTCAGCCCCAACATGACCATTTTGTCCCTTCCTCATGCCTCTCTAGAAGCTTTTGTTAGCATATCTTAATCACACATAATTAAAAAAAAATTTTTTTTTGTTTTACTTTTCGAGATGAGGTTTCCCTGTGTAGCTCTGGATGTCCTGGAACTCACTCTGTTCTGGGATCTGTTCTATATTCAATAGGATATTGGAAGCATTATTTCCAAACTAAGTTCCAGAAATCAGAGATCCACCTGCCTCTGCCTCCTGAGTGCTAGGATTAAAAGTGTGAGCCACCATGCCTGGCTTATAAATCTCTTAAAAAATTATTGTAATTTATGTGCATTGGTGTTTTGCCTCCATGTATATTTGTGTGAGGGTGTCAGATACCCTGGACTGGAGTCACAGACAGTTGTGAGCTGCCATGTGGGTGCTGGGAATTGAACCTGGGTCCTTTGGAAGAGCAGCCAGTGCTCTTAACCGTGGAGCCATCTCTCCAGTCCAATTATAGACAATTAATGGCATTTCCTGTAGGGAGTAGAGGAAGCCGAGTTGATTAAGTTCTTAGTGAATGTGCACTGTTGATACAGGCATGGCCGTGTTGAGGAGTCCGAGGCCCACGGAAGATTGGCAAAACCATTGCACGTCCGGACCGGGCTCAGGAGAAACGGCCAAGCTTTCTTCAGGAATGATTGTGGACAGTTGTCCAGTGTGTACGAGGACTAGCTCAGCTCCGAAGACCTCCTCCCAAGGTGGCTACCAGACCCCTGTGCTGTGTCTGGTAAGAACGCCGAGTTTGCAGTAGAGGCCGACTCCCACTGGACCCCAGCTTCCCTGTGTCTGTCTGTCCTTCCTTTGCCACTCCCAGTCAGGGTTCCAGGATTCAAGCTGCACGGGTGGTAAGTTTCTATTCATGTACACGATGTGTTTTGATCATATTCCCATCCCCCTCGCTTGTACCCTTCCCATGCCTTCTGATCCTCTTTCTCCTGCTCCCCCCATATGGCTTTTATTCATTTTCCAGATTAGTTGATCCATTTGTCTCTTCTCTTAGCTGTACCTAGTCGAAGAATCTGTCCCTATTATATGCAGAAGCATGCTATTGACAGGGAGTTTTCTATTTCTCACATGTGGTGTATGCATGTGTTCACATGGATGTGTGTAAGTGTGTGCCGGGGAATTGTTTCTTCAGAAACTGAAGAAATCATTTTCATACTATGTTTACAAATTTGCTTTTTGCAGCCACTGGAGGCCTGAGATGTTATTACCTCATTAGAGGACTTTTTTTTTCTTTAGCTAGGGTCTCATAAATTATCCCAGGCTGGCATCTAGCTCTTGACTTCCCTGCTTCCACCTTCTGAGTGCAGGGATTACAGGTACGCACAAGGACACCAGTAAATTTTTGTTGTATGAGGGGTACACTAATCATAGGAATTCACCTTCACATCACCAGATTTAAGTTAGCACTATTTTGCCATTCCTGTTTCTTTTATCTGTCCCCAACGTTAAATTAAAAGAAAAAATCATTTCTCAAGGTTTGTGACTCTCCCAGCCAGCAGATGTCAGAAGGAACAGACTAGTTAAGTACTGGCTTCGCCCTTGACCCGAGGGCACCACAGTTCAGGGTTCACATGATGGAAGGCTACAGGTTACAGCACTTCCCCTCCATAGTGACCACACTCTGCTTCAAGTGACATTAGACATCCATCCTTTCCCAGATGACCTAGTAATCCACTAGCTTCTTAGCTCTCCCATGCTTTAAATATAAACGTGTCCCAATTTTACCCCCTCCCCATTTTAGTTAGGTTATAAAAAAACACATCTTTCCTTAGACATTTTCCCCCTCCAATCATATTTAGTTCCATCCTAGGCCTCTGGGCCATCAAACATCTGGATCCTGGCACTCCAGGCAGTGGCAGGGGTGCCTCACTCCCCGGGCATGGGTCTCAGGCTGGACCGGTCATTGGTTGTTCACTCCCACTATCTCTGTCCTTACCTCAGCACATCCCATAGGCAGGAGACTGTAGGTCAAAGGTTATGTGGCTGGTTTGGTGTCCCAATCCCTTCCCTTGCCTATTACAGGAGATGGCCAGTTCAGGCTACGTATCCACTATTGCTAGGAGTCTTAGCTGTGGTCATCCTTGTAGATTCCTGGGAGTTTCCCTTGTACCAGGTTTCTATCTGACCCCAAAATGCCCCCCCTTCCAGTCATATTCACCCCCCCAACCCAACCCCTCGTGTTTCCATCCCCACTCACCCCCAGTCTATCCAGGAGATCTTGTCTTTTTTGCCTTTCCAGGGAGATCCATGCATCCTCCCTTGGGCCCTCCTTGTTACCTATCCTCTCTGGGTCTGTGGATTATAGCATGGTTATCCTTTCATTTACAGCTAATAATCACTTATGAGTGAGTACATATCATCTTTATCTTTCTGGGTCTAGGTTACCTCACTCAGGGTGATTTTTTTTTTCCTAGTTCTCTCCATTTGCTTTCAAATTTCATGATTTCATTGTTTTTAACAGCTATGTAACAGGCCATTGTGTAAATGTACATTTTCTTTATTCATTCTTCAGTTGAGGGACATCTAGACTGTTTACAGGTTCTAGTTATTACGAATAAAGCTGCTGTGAACAAAGTTGACCAAGTGTCCTAGTGGTATGACTGAGCATCCTTTGGGTATATTCCCAAGAGTGGTATAGCTGGGTCTTGAGGTAGATGGATCCCCAAACATCAACATAATGATACCTAACGATATTCTGCTATACTCATAGATTGTTGCCTACCCCAATTGTCATCAGAGAGCTTTCTTCCAGTAACTAATAGAAACAGATGCAGAGACCCACAGCCAAACATTAGACCGAGCTTGGGAAATCCTGCTGAAGAGGGGTCAAGGACATCACAAGAAAACCCACAAAAACAACTAACCTGGGCTCATAGGAGCTCACAGTCTGAACCAACAACTAGGGAGCCTGCCTGGGACTGACCTAGACCTTCTACATACATGTGACAGTTGTGTAGGTTGGCCTACTCATGGGAGGCCTAACAGTGGGAGCAGGGGCTATATCCCTTATGCTTTGGCTGGCTTTTGGGAACCTATTCATCATACTGGATTGCCTTGCCCAGCTTTAAGACAAGGGGGTGGGGATGTTAGTCCTACCAAAACCTGATATACCCGCCATGTTTTGTTGATATTCAAGGGAGGCCTGACCCTTTCTGAACAGAAATCGAGGAGGAGTACATGGGAGAGGGTGCAGAGGGGAGACAGAGGGAGGGAATGGGAAGAGGAGGGAGGGGATGTAAAATAAATAATAACGCTAATTAATAAAAAAGAAAGAAAAAAACCCTACATATTCAAAGCTGGGCATGGTGGCACATGCCTACCACTCAGTGCTTGCACACAAGGCCTTGTGTTCCATTAAAACAAAAACAAAACAAAACAAAAATACTACATATTCTCTGAGTGTGGTAGTGCACACCTGTAATCCCAACATTTGGAGGCAGAGGCAGGGGGATTTCTATGAGTTTGAGGCCATCTAAGGCTACATGGTGAGATTGTCTCAAAAGACAAACAAACAAACAAACAAAACCCACAACTACCTATTCAGATATTATTGGAAATGCAGTTCTCCCTAAACACCTGTGGGAAGAGTTTACACCAGCTTGCAATGATGGCATTAACAGTTTCCAGTGGTACTAGTGACCGTTCAGAGTACTAGTGACGGTTTTTAGCTTTTTAATGATATGCTTACCATTGACTTTACTCATGACTCAACACCTCAGGTTTTCCTGTGTGTTTATGTGTGTATTTGTACAGACAGGTGCATGAGCACTTGTGCAGAGGTCAGAGGTCAACCTCAGATATCCCTCAGGCACCATCACCTTGTGTTTTGAGACAGGGTCTCTCTCAGGGGTCTGGGGCTCTGTCTGTCTCCACCTCCCCAGCGCTGGGGTTACAAGTGTGCACCACCACACCCGGCTTTTTATGTGGGTTCTAGGGATGGCACTCAAGTCCCCAGGGCTGCACAGCATGCGCTGTATCAGCTGAGCTACCCCCTCCCCCACAGCCTTGCCTTCTGGGATAATTTTTCTCCTTCAAGTACCAGCAATAATGCTGGAAACACAGCTCAGAGGTAGAGTGCTTGCCTGGCACGCACGAGGCCCAAGGTTCACTCCACCAATGGGTGTGTGTGAATGTGGGTTTTACAGGTAAGGGCTGAAAAAGAGGACATATGGAAGGAAGCGGAAAGGATAAAGTAGCTACTGTGGGTAGCAGGCCAGCCTGGGCTACATAACACCCTGTCTCAACAAACAAGCTAAGGGCTATCTTAGTTCTACAGCATCTTCCAAAGGAATGACTGGATCAAACATGCATTTTTATAACTAGGTTCTCACTGTGTCCCTTAGAATTTGTGAGAAAAGTATGCCAGGACTCCCCCTGCTCCCCATGAATAAGCCCATACTATTCTTTTGGTCCTGTCTAGCACCCTGCACCTGCTACCCACATAATTTATAACACACCACTTCCTTCTCTTAAGCCCATTTCCCCTAGGAATTGCTATGGTGCTCACGAAGTCCCATGAGTGCAACTTTTAGCTTAAAAGATTTTTTTTTTTTTTAAATCAACCAGTATTCTTGATTTTGTCCATCAGGTCAAATAGCAAATCTTTTTAAGATAACTAAGTCTTTGGTCTGGCACATTAATATACAATCGATAAGTTATTTTTTTAAAATCATGTTCCTATATAGCGGTCCATTAAATAACACTTCATTTATACAGCAGGGAAGGAAAATCCTATCATTGCCAAGGGGAGAACTCTGCTAAGACTTGCAAAGCTTTTCTTATGGGCTAGTCACACAGTTCACCAGATTACAGGGTGGAGGGAAAATGACTGAGATTGCTTGTCTTCTGGGAGCTAAAGGGAGTAGCACTCTAAAAGTGACAGACTCCATAGACCATACAACCTGACCACAGAGGGAGATTATAAATATTAACAAATTACCTCTATGTAACATGCAATGCATGTAATAAAAATATTCTAGAAATGGCCTGTGAGGTAGCTCTAGGTAGAGGTGCTTATGTGTAGGTCTGACGACCTGAGTTTGATCCCTGGATCCAACAAGGTGGCAGGAGAGAACCAACCTCTGAGGGCTGTCCTCTGAACTCCACATCCTGGCTGGCACACACAAGAATTTTTTTTTTAAATTAAAAACAATACAAAAAACAAATAAAACCAGAAAAATGAAAGGATAGCTCTCAACCCTCAACAAAGAAACTTCTTTTTGTAACAGACCATTACAGAAAACCACAAGGATCAAAATGGAGAGAACAGATGACCACGTGGTGCCCTGCCCCCCTCATCCATCTATAACCTAAGGCAACATCTCAGAAGAGGGGGCGGAAAGACTGTAAGAGTCAGAGGACCCGGAAGTCTGCTGTGAGATTTGTCTCCTAGACATGTCAGGGAGGCTACGCCCATGAAGGCTCAACATGTCTGTCTAAGCAAGACCTGAACAACGACGCCACCAATAAACATGCTAATATGGAAGGGAGAAACTTCATGGGTCCCTAACCCTAGGCAAAACACACACACACACACACACACACACACACACACACACACACACACACACACACAAAACAAACAAACAAACAAACAAACAAAAAACCCAAAACTATGGGCCACTAAAGAATGCTGAGAGCAGAAGAAATAGTCTTTCCTAGGAAAGAGCACTCCAATTAGTTATCCAATACCAATTGGTCAATCCTAAAAGCATACATACAAGTAACACAATAAGGAATGAGTGGGTTGTATATTTATGAGCGTGTGTGTGTGTGTGTGTGTGTGTGTGTGTGTGTGTGTAAAACAATTAGCCACAAATGAAATGAGGAGAGCAAGAAGGGTGGTGTAGATGGGAAGGGTTGGTGGAAGGAAAGGTGGAAATTATACAATTGTAGTTTAATTTCAAAGTATTTTTAAAATTATATTAATGAGCCAGGAAGGCACAGTGGTACACATCTTTCACACCAGCACTTAGAAGGCCAGCCTGGTCTATGGTCTATATATATTTCCAGGCCAGCTAGAGATACACATTAAGACCCTGGGTCAAAAATAAAAGATGTTTTCTCGTTGATGAGGATAACACTTCTACCAGGCTCTATGAGAAGAGTTAACTGAGGAAGACACACATGGAGTGAAGGATCACCGCAGCTGTCCACCCTGCCCACAGGCAGCAGGCCCAGGTGGAGGGCAGACAGCAAGCTGTATGACTGCCTTAGTAATGAAGTTCAGTCTCAGCTTCTCTGCAGGATGCTTTTTAACTCATGAACCTCTGGTAACATAAATGAACAAACCCACAAGAACAGAACCTTTTCACCACAGGAAAACTCAAGGTATGTTTGTGACATATGAAATTAACAGATTTGAGAAACACAGTCAGCCCGAGCATCAGCTGTGGACCTTTCTTTGAGTGAAGACACCTAACAGATTTTTCTAAAGCCTTCTTCCTACACCTCTGTGCTGGCTAGTTTTATGTCAACGTGGCACAAAACTAGAGTCATCAGAGATGAGGGAGCCTCAGTTGAGGAAATGCCTCCGTGAGATCAGGTTGTAGGCAAGCCTGTAGGACATTTTCTTAATTAGTGACTGATGTGGGAGGGCCCAGCCCATGGTGGGTGGTGCCACCCCTGGGCTGGTGGTCCTGGGTTCTATAAGAAAGCAGATAGAGCAAGCCATGAAGAGCAAGCAAGCAAGCAGCACCCCTCCATGGCTTCTGCATTGGCTCCTGCCTCAAGGTTCCTGCTCTGCTTGAGTTCCTGCCTGACTTCCTTCAAGGATGAACAGGGATGTGGAAGTATAAACCAAACGAACCCTTCCCTCCCCAGCATTCTTTAGGTCATGGTGTTTCATCACAGCAATAGCAATCTTAACCAGGACATCCTGTGCAGCACTGCATTCCCCCCAGTGCAAGCGCTTGCTGGGCCCCAGTTTCCTTCAGCTCACAGCCGGAAAAGACTCGGCCTGTTCCAAACAGGGAAGGAAACACTAGTGATGCATAATTCTAACAGTTTCAGAATCAGTTAATGAGATGAACATTCCATAATAAATTTCAGAGTTCTTGAGTGAGTACACCATTTCCCTGTGTTTGAACAGTTCCACAGGACCTCAAGCATGACGGAAACTCATCTTGACTTCAGGTGTAACTCAGCTAGAGATTCTGACTGTCAGGTGCAGCGCTGTGTGCCAGCTGTTCCAGCTGCTTCAGAGGCTGAGGCAGAGCTGGGGGTGAAGGCCAGCCCGAACTACACAGGAAACCTAGTGACACCCTCAGAGGGGGCGGTGGGGAGACAGGTTGGGGAGAGAGAGCAGGAGGGCTCAAAACAGTCCAGCTTCTTTTATTTATTTATCAAACATTTATTTATTTGTTTTTTTATTGATTGGCCTTTTGAGACATGCAGCTCTGGCTGTCCTGGAATTCACTATGTATAGACCTGGTGGGCCTTGAACTCAGAGATCCACCTGCCTCTGTCTTCCCAGTGCTGGGAATTAAAGGCAAGAGCCACCACACCCAGTTCATTCCAGCTTCTTGAGGCAGGCGGCCCTTGTGCCCATTCCTCTGACTAAAGCAATAGCCAAAAGCTCTGCACACCCTCTCCAGCCACAGCGCCTCAATGAGGCAGGGGATCAGCAGCGAACCCTTCCTAAAGTACTCAAAACACGACTCAGTCTGAACCGTGTATCATTTATTGAGTTCCAAAACAAGCTCAGTGGAGTGCAGTGTGCCCACTGACCGTCCACAGTCTAGAGGGACAGAGCAGCTTCGAGTTTTACTGTACTGTTTATATTAATTTCCGCGGAATCAACAACTTTGGAATCAAACCACTTCAGCCAACAGAAGACTTTATAAGACGTGCCTTAGAGGTCTCAAAAGCTTTCTGATGATAGCGATCAACAAAACTCCACCCCACTTTCTCGGATCATAAAAACGTGTCTTTTTAAACTGTTACTCTTTAAGTGACGTGACACTAACGAGAACCGGCTGCTCTTGGCCTCCTCCTCTCTGGAGAAGATGACCCTGTGCTTCACGACCCTCTGCCAAGCCTTGCAGAGATAGGCTCTGTAGTCCACGTCTCCCTCGCCCGCGTGCTTGGAGGAGGAAGGCTCCTCTGCTGAACCCGCGGCTTTCTGCATTAGAGTCTGTGTTGTTGCGAACAGCAGCAAGCGGTACTCAGCGACGAGCCTCTCTAGGAGCTGAGAACACTTCTTCAGAGTAGATTCCTGCAGGGCCACGCTCTCCCCTCCGCTGGCGCGGTCTGTCCAGTAGAAAGCCGACAGGCTGTCCACAATGAGAAGGCAGAGAGAGGGGTGGCTACAGAACAGAGCCTCCAGGGAGTGCAGCGTGAGCAGCAGCTGCATGCTGCTGCTGCAGTAGGCCAGGAAGAATCGGCCCAGGCAGAGCTTTATGGTCTCCTCGGAGCTCCGTGACAGTCTATGCTCAAGAACAGTCACCAGCCGAAGCATGTCAAAGTGGTAGTCTGTATCAATAAATAAGACTTCTATCTGCAGTCCGCCCTCCGACTTTGGAAGTATACATCGGGCTGTCAGGTGATAAAGCATCTCTGTTTTTCCCGTTCCTTCTGGACCGTGAAATTCAAGAATATCACCTGTGTAAAATTAAAATAAGCCAGTCAAGATGCAGCAGTGCAAGAGTGGGCCACAGAAGAAGCCTCAGAGAGCGTTCCAAAGAGACGTCCTGGAATATGAGCTAAAAATCCAAATCCTCTTGTTAAAGAGGATCTGCATAAGCAAAGGCAGAAAAATAAGGAAATTTGGACAGCATCTCTGAGAAAGGACCCAGTTTTTAAAAGGTTTTTTTTTTAGTTGGCACCGAGGATGAAATCCAGGTCCTCAGCTGTGGTAAGAAACAGCTCTACCACTGGTCCACACCCTCAACCCAGTAGTGAAAGAGTAACCAGCACCAAGAAAACATAAAAACAGCGAGAGGGTTAAGCGGTGCAAGGGAAGCTCCTAGAGACGGGCCTGTACGACTCAGGGCCACTGCAACCTCACTGTTGTTAGTGGGTGGACCTGAGTTCGGGTCCCAGAGCCCACATAACGCTGATGCAGTAGCACTCCTGTGGCGAAATGCGGGTGGAGACAGAAGCCCCAGAAGCTTACAGTCCACAGGCCTGCTGCACAGAGTGCTGAGGAGATCCTGCCTCACGGTGGAAGGTGAGGGGCATAGCTGACCACACAGAAGCACAAGGCAAAAGCCTTCAGCAGGCTTCTCAACGCTTTCAGGATCCCAACACTGGGAGAAGAAGCCACATGAGCAGCTGTGTACCTAAATGATGGCCCGTCTTGAGTATCACTGATTAGGAAGTGCCTGGCCAGCGAATAACAACTCAGGGGTGTCTGGGGACATCTGCTGTTGTGACGGGTCAATCCCTTGATGACCTCATATGATGGGAGGTGGGACCTAGCTGGAGGAAGAGAGTCACTGGGGTGTGTCTCTGGAGAATATCTTGTTCTAGCCACGTCCTAACCTCCAAAAGCGAAGGACAGTCTTTCCACATGTTCTTAGCATGACTGGGTACTGAGGCCAAGTGATCACAGACAGAACCTCTGAAACCATGAGCAAAAGTGAGTATTCCCTTCTTTACTTTTGGCTTAGTGATGTGAAAGTAACAAACACGTCACCTGATTACATTTCCTATTGCCTTCTGCAAGGTTGGCACTTGAATACTCTAACCCCAGGATGAACAACACATCTTCCTAACATACTTCAGCAGATTGCTTTCCCAAAATCCTCTCCAGGTTTCCTTGAAGAGGACAGGTCCTTCAGCATGACTCACAGACTCAGCACTGGGAAGTTCTTCTGGAAGTGGGATCACATAGTTCCCTAAGACCATACATTAAGAAATGCCCAGTGTTGGGGCTGGAGAGATGGCACTAGTTGCTCTTGCAGAGGACCCAAGTTTGATTACCAGGACCCACGTGGCAATTCATAACTCTAATTCCAGTCTTGAGAGAATAAGTTCATGGATAATGTCACTTCTCTGTTACAGATTAATGGAGAAGTAGGTAGGTACAGAACAAACATCACACCTCAATGCTGTCACTAGGTCTTCCAACTAAAGTCCTGCAGATACGTTTCATGATGAATTCAGATCAATTTTACTCATCTTATAAACATGTACCATTTTTTCCTTTACACACACACACACACACACACACACACACACACACACACACACACGCTCAAACAGTATGATTTATAAATGGGGCAGTTCTTGTATCTTTATTTGAAGTTATGATCTTATATGTTTGTGAGTTGTTACCAAAAACAAAACTGCCGGAGTTGGTGGCGCACGCCTTTAATCCCAGCACTCGGGAGGCAGAGCCAGGCGGATCTCTGTGAGTTCAAGGCCAGCCTGGGCTACAGAGTGAGTTCCAGGAAAGGCGCAAAGCTACAAAGAGAAACCCCGTCTCGAAAACAAAACAAAACAAAAAACTGGCACTCTTGTCCAGCCGATGTGTGGAACATGGCAACTTGAAGTGAAAAGAAGGAAGAAGAAGAGGAGGAGTAGGAAGAGGAGGAGAGGAAGAGGAACAAGAGGAAGAGAAAAGAAAAGAAAGAGAAGAAAAAGAAAACAAAGACCCTGGAGCTTGGCACTTGAACAGCTGGGGAAATCTGGATGGTTTGGCCCTGACAGCTCCTCTCGAATAGATGCTGGGAGGAGTCGGGGCCAACAGACTGAGGCAAGAGTCAGAGCTACAGAGTCTGTAGAATATGTAAAAAAAAAAAAAATGATCTCAACAATCACCAGCCTAGCTGCATAGCCAGCACACTGAATATGCAGATCACAATGCCTAGTTTTGAGGACTTAGAAACTGGACACTGCACGAAACAGCCTCCACCTATCAAAGCATTAAAATGCTTCCACAGCACAGAGCCCAAGGATCTGGATGCACCATAAACTTCCTGTAACAGATGCTGGAAGTGTAACTGACTTAGAATCCCACCCAGTCTTGGGTGTGTAGGCTGCCAACTGAGTTCCTGTGGTAGTGACTAACCATGACAGTGTTTCTCCAAGTTTCTATAATATGTGATGCAAAGATGCACTACAAACCCTTGCTCCAATACACGGTTGTTTCCTAAGGCCTAACTCATGAAATGACATGCTTTCCTATGGAGTATAGGGACAGCAGACCTGCTGTACCGGCAATCCCAGAGCCCTCTGGGCTGAAGGAATGACAGCAGACAGTGGCACAAAGGCAGATACAAGCAGCACAGGAAATGTGAGAATGCAGACAGCAGAAAAGAGGAGGAGTATGTTTATGCCTATCACTCTTCGTTGGGTAACTGACCAGCAGCTGTGCCCACTGGAGCTGCTGAGCCTTAGGAGGACGGAACACTTACTTGATGACATCAAGTAACAAATCAAGTTGTTTCCTTGCCTTAGTCATCAAACTATTTTTCTTTCCAGGAAACAGTATTCCTTCACTTCCATTTCCATTCACCAAGCACCTACCATAAAGTTCCCTTTCGAAATATCCACATTAAAAAATGAAAGCAACAAGCTCCCTAAAGCTGGGGGTGGTGCTAGAAGCTTGTAATCCCAACATGCCTGAGGTCAGCCTCAGCTACACAGTGAATCTTAGGCCATCTTTGTTATGGGAGGCCCACACTCAAACAGACAAAACCACATAACCCTAAACCTGTATTACTATTTCCAATTACTTTCATTCAGTAAAATGAATGTTTTGGTGAACACACAATGCATAGATGTAATGGGAAAGAATACAAAGACGGGTGAAGAATAACTAGATCTCCACTGTAGTGAAGGTTTAACAAACTATTCAAACGAAGGTGTTATCATTCAAACTAGACTGCTTTAAATTAAGATATTAATTCATGACTAGGAAAACAGTTTAAAATATGAAAGAATGTCAAGGGATTTAAAATAGTCTATCAGAGGGACTAGAGAGATGGCTTGACAGTTAAGAGCTCGGGGATGCTCTTCCAGAGGACCCAGGACCCAGATGGTGGCTCACAACCAACTATATAACTCCAACTCCAGGGAATTCAACACCCCCTTCTGGCCTCCATGGGTGCAGACATATAGACAGGCAAAACATATATACATATTATTTAAAATAAACAAATCTTAGAAAAAAATAGTATGCCAGAGTGGGTCTATTTAAAACAAAACAACAAAACCAGAAAGGAGAACTAGAAAACAGAAAAGGTGTAAGACACAAAACAGGGAGTAGAATGGTCAAAATTTTATCTCATCAGTAGTTACACTAACTTCAATGAATTAAACATTTAGTCAAAAACAGATAGGTGGGCTGGAGAGATGGCTCAGAGGTTAAGAGTACCGACTGCTATTCAAGAGGTCCTGACTTCAATTCCCAGCCCCCACATGGTGGCTCACAACCATCTGGAATAAGATCTGGCAACCTCTTTTATGCACATAATTAATAAATAAATAAATAAGTAAGTAAATAAAAACAAACAAGTAAATAAATGAATGAATAAATAAATAAAAGCAGATAGGCAAGACAGAAGAAAAGAGCCAGGATCCAACTAAGAGCATCCTACAATGGACACACTTTATAAACCAAGTGACAAATAAAAGAAAAAGACACTATGTAAAGAACAGTCAAGCATTTTGTTGTTGTTGTTTTCCATTATCATTATTAGTGGTTTCTTGGGACAGCATCAGATAGGTGGGTAGCTTTGAACTCCTTATGAAGCTAAGGCTAGCCTTGAACTCCTTATCCTCCCAAGAGCTGGGCTTAGGGGTGTGCACTACCACAAGGTTGAAGTTGCTATAGTAATATCACACACAATGAACTTTTAAACTAGATGTGTTGGCTACTTATAATCTCAGAATGATGAATGCTGAGGCATTTGAGAACCACCACAAGTTCAAGGACAGCCTGGGCTACATAGTGAATTGTAGGTCTTGCAAAGCTCCAGCTCTGAATCTATTTAAGTGTTTTCAATACCCCAGGTAAGTAGAATCATGTGGTTTGTCTTACTCCATCTAGCATATCATTCTCAAGCTTTTTTATTACATGTATATGTGTAGGAATGTATACGTGAGTGCAAGTGCCTAGAGGAGCCAGAAGTGTCAGCCAGAAGTCCCCTAGAGCTGAGGTGGTTATGAACTGCCTGATATGGGTGCTAGGAACCAAATTCTGGCTCTCTGGAAGAGCAGTCCAAACTCTTGACTGCTGAGCTATCTCTCCAGTCCTGGTTCTTAAGTTTCATCCACATTGCAGTGTGTGACAGATTCCTTTGTAAGGCAGAAAAGTATTTCACTGTATGCAAGGACCACTTCCTTGTTTATGTGTGTATGTGTGTCTGAAAGTGTCACTTTGTAGCCGGCTAGCCTCAACCCTACAGTGACCCCCCTCGTCAGCCTGTCAATGCTGGGATGACAGATGCCAGTCACTGCAGAGTTATCCTTCCAACCATCGATGGACATTTGTCTGCTTCCACCTCACGGCTGTTTCAAGATGTGGCATCAGAGTTCCACTAACTTCTGTGGAAGCTCTATACTGTTCTCGGTAACGACTGTACCATTTTCCTGTCTTAGCAGAGGCACATGGAAGGCTGGTTTCCTCACAGCCTTGCCAACACTTAGTTTTTTGCTTTTGTTTTAAATAATGTCATCCTAATGAGTATGAGATATAAAGGACATTTTATAATGATGAATGGGTCAGTCAGCAATAAGACATCACAATAATAAACTTTTGTATGCATAACACTCAAAGCCCTAAACACAGGAATGCAGATAGATGGAAGTGAAGGAGAGATAGATAACAGCCAGAGATGTCAACAGCTAACTCTAGAAAATGGGATAATAGAAGAGCCGCAAATAAGTGCAGCAAGGAAGCCAAAGTTAGCACTAAAGCCAGCTAGAACCAAGAGTCATCTAGAGAGCGCTTGGCCCAGGCACAGGAGAATACACAGTCTACAGTGCACATGGAACAGTCTCTAGATTAATAAGCACCAGTCAGCACAAGTCTCAGTAAATTTAAAGGGCCTAGAATCAAAGAAGCATGCATTGCCAACCAGAAAAGAATGAAAACAAACCAACGACAAACTAGAGATCTTTTTGTTTATTTTTTTCAGACAGGATCTTGCTACACACAACATGCTGGCCTCAAACTCTGAACTTCCTGCTTCAGTCTCCTGAATGCTGGGACCATCAGAATGTACCAGCATGCCTGGCTGTATGTCTTCTGGACCTTGGAATAGGGACTAAAGGTCTTGTACGTGACACTAAAATATGAGCAACAGAGGAGACATTAGAACCTCACCAAAGTTAGCAATCTCGTGCTCCAAAGGGATCAACACAGCCCAGACGAGAGGGTGGGCAGGCACACTGCAGCTCACCTACTGGATAAGCATCTCTTATCTAAAGTATGTAAAGGCCACTATAATGCAATTATAAAGAGGCAACTTGGTTTTAAATTAGCAAACATCTGACATTTCTCCTAAAAGGACGGACAAACTGTGAGTGAGCTCAGATAGAGGCAAGCACCACCGTCAGCCACAGGGAAGGGTAAAGCAGAAGCACCACAGGGTGTCACTCTAAACTGTAGCCACAAAGACATACTGACAGTCCTAGGATGCAGGGAATTTGGAACAGACACTTCACTGATGGTCACAGGTAAAACGTGAAGCTACTTTAGAAATCACCTTGGCTGTTTCTCCAAAGATGAAACAACACACAGTTGCCTTATAACCTAACACTCTCCCTCCTAGGTGTTACCCAAAGGAACCCAAAGCCTGTCTATCCAGAGAAAAACTTGTACATGAGATCATGGCAGCACTGTTCATAGCTTCCAAAATTCAGAAGCAATTCAAATGGCTACCAAGTGACAGTGCACTCACATAGTGAGTCTATTTGTTCAGCACTAGAGGACTGGCTACTGGACTGGAGGGATGGCTCAGTGGTTAAGGGCACTTGCTGCTCTGGCAAAGGATCTGGCTTCTGTTCCCAGCATCCACACCATGTTCACAGCCATCTGTAACTCCAGTTCTAGGGGATCCTACACCCTCTTCTGACCTTGGCAGGCACCAGGCACCCACGTGGTACACAGACAGATACATTGGCAAAACAATCATATGCATAAAATAAATAACTCTTAAAGGGGGAGAGGGGTGTGCTACAGATACATGCCGCAAAGACAGATGTGCAGGTCCACCTCATAAGACCTCCAGAAAGAGCAAGTCCACAGAGAAAGCTGGCTGTGATTGCCCAGGGCTGACTACTAGTTCAGATGGGTTTCTTTCTGGGGTGACAGTTGCATGACTGTGTTGCTGTACTGAAGACAACTCAATTACACACCCAAATCCTATGCATTACACTGAAATTAAGCTCAAAGCACTCAACCTTCCCTGAAAGCTTTCCTAGTACCACAAGCTAGTGCCTATTTTTCCTGGTGGAGAAACAGTAACAGAACAGCTGGGGACCTTGAGACCTCCTTGCAGCTCTGCAAACTTCTAAACAGGGAGAATGAAAACCAGGCCAAGCAGAATTCCCATGAATGCTGTGTGTTGGGAAGGAGACCACAGCATGTGCTGAAGACGGTATCCTGACAGACAGGAGGGCATGGGACTCCCAGTCCTGGTGGGCCTCATCTTCAGCCTACGCTGCCTCCTTCTAGGACTATGTGTGACGTGGAGATGCAGGTACACATGTGAACTTTCTCTCATAGGCTTTTCCGCTAAGCGCTGTGTTTTACCATGCACTGGTGAATCTTCATCAGCAAACAGGTTGGGTTCTAGTTCTTTCAAGGAGCTTCTGCCTTCAAGCCGGGCAAGGAGCTTACAAAAGAAAAAGAGGAAAACTCATTACTTAAAAGGATACAGCATCCTAGAAGTGTATATTTATGTAAATTTCAAAAATCTTTAAGACCAAAATTTAAAGATTTAGAGGAAAATATTAAAAGGGAAATATAACTTAGAACAGATATTTTGTTTAAAAGATTTCATTACTTATGTGCATGTGTGTTTACGTGCCGTGTGTGTACAGGTGCCCCAGGCCAGGGGAGGGTGTTGGATACCCTGGATTCGGGGTTGATGGTGGTGGGAAGCACCAAGGTGGGGGCTGGAAACCTAACGGGTCCTCTGCAGGAGCAGCACACACGTTTACCTGCCGAGCCATCTCTGCAGTCCCTGGGGTTCTGTTTGAAGGACAGGGTCTTCCTACATAGCCTGGCTTGGGACTTACTATATTAATCAGGCTGGCCTAAAAAACTCACAGAGATCCACTTGCCCTCTGCTTCCCGAGTGCTGGTGTTAAAGGCACACGCCACCATGCCCAGTCCTGTTCATTTATTTTTAAAATATTTAATTTTTTATTTATATACCAAATCTACTGATGTAAAATAAGCCTGAACCCTCAAAAAAAAAAAAAATGGATAGCAACTGTTGGGTATAAAGGCCAAACTTCTAATGGCAAACTATTTACCGTTGGTGTATTTTACAATAACATTTTTTATATTTACACCAATTATACAGTGGTCTGATTTAATTTGTCTCTTTTATCTAGATGGGAGGGGCCAAAGGGGAAAGGCAGAGGAAAACTTCCTAAGGAGCTCTAGGCTCAGCTGCATTTAAAAGTGGGTAGAAGTCCAAGTGCATGGGCCACAGGCAGGGACACCAGGCATGGGAGAGAGTGCAGCCGAAATGCAAAGGAAAAGCTGATTTGAACTGCAAGAGCTTGTTGAGTGAACAGGTAGGCTCCTGACTGGGTAGAACCACTAAGGGCATACACCTCTGAGCGTGTGTAGGAGGGTGTTCCAGAGAGGTTTATGTGGGAGGTGCCACCGCTGGGGCTAGGGAACTAGACTGAATAAGAAGGAAAGCAAGCTGAGCTGTAGGGTCCTAGTTTCCCTTCTGCTGCCGTGATAAAACACTCTGACAAACGTAGCTTAGAGAAGGAAAGGACTAAACTAGCGTACACTTCCAGGTCACAGTTCACTATTGAGAGAATCAGGGTTAGAAAAGCAGAACCCATGGTTCACAGAACGCTTGTTGCTCTCTGCCTCATGTTCAGCTAGCTTTCTTACACAGCCCATGACCAGCACCTATGGATGGTGCCATCATAGTGGGCTGGGCCCTACCGGATCCACTAATAAACAAGACAGTCCTCCGCAGACAGCCCATAGGTCTGATGCAGGCTTCCTCAGTTGAAGCTTTCCTC
Organism: Peromyscus leucopus; assembly: GCF_004664715.2. NCBI lineage: Eukaryota > Metazoa > Chordata > Mammalia > Rodentia > Cricetidae > Peromyscus > Peromyscus leucopus. Next base: position 62,758,968 of record NC_051065.1, read on the forward strand.
TCAGCTTCACACTGACAGTTAAAGCTCACAAAAGCAAACATCTTGCATATTCCTTTATTTCCTAACCAAGGATGCTGTGGGACCAACCATCCATCTGTAAAGGATGAGTTGTGACCAAACGCCTGCTGTCATGAGTTCCTCACCATGATGGACTTAAAGCAAAACAAACTCTGTCTCCCTTACGTTGTTTTTGTTGGGTATGGTGTCGCAGCAATGAGAAAAGCAATGGAGACAGGAAAAGAGGAGCGTGGCCCTTGCTGTGACAAGCCTGACCACGTGGTTCTCAGGCCTTTGGAACTGGTTTGCAGGAGGAATGTGAAAGAGTTTAAATCTATGGGCGGGAAAGCCCTAGAAAGCTGTATGCAGAGCTTACTGGTGGGAGTTTGGAAGGCCAGCATGCAGAGAGAAATACAGACAGTGAGGGCCCGGTTCCCATTGGAAATGGGCTAGAGGCCATTCAAGCTACATTCTAGCAAAGAATCTGGCTGCATTTTGAACTTGGGCGAGGCCGAATTAAAAAGTAAAGAATTTATTTGTTTGGTAGTGGAAATCTCAAGACAGGACAACATTTAGGCCATGCCCTCGTTATAGGCATACAGACTGTAAAATTAGGGGCTCATGGAGTTTTATGCCATAGTTCCAGAAAGTTGATGAGACCAGCAACGTGTGGCAGGTTTGAAGGTCATTATGTGAAGCTGTGATGATGAAGCTTGTTTCAATAGAGACCTCAGAAAATGCAGGACCATGAAACATCCTTGGGAAAATCTGTAGCATGGAGAGGCTCCAGAGAAAAGCTATGTGTGCTGCAGGCCAGAGCTAAAATGAAGGGACTTCCCAAGTCCTTTGGAACTGTGGGGAAGTGACAGTCAGCCCTAACCTGATCACACTATGTTTTATCTGCCCAGAAACAAAGTGCTCTATTCCAGTCAATAGAGTGCTCAGACCTGAGTAATAATTTACACAGTTCCCCTGTGATGACTAAAGAAGCCTAATATGGAGCCAGACATCCCTCAAGGGCCGTTGACCTTTAGCTCTGGAATGCCTGGGAGATCCTAGTGGCCTTCAGGTGAGATAAGAATAGGATAATGGCCTGTGAGGTATTAACAGCTGCTTTTGCTTGCTTTAAAAATTCCACCTTAACTCCACTTCCACACAGCATGCTATTTGGCTCTAAGGCTGCCCTCTGTAGTGGATATGTTATCTATGACCTTGAAGCACCGCCCCTAGCAATATAGCAGGTAACTGTCCTACCTAACTATGACCTTGAAATACCTGCTCCTGGGGCGTGGCCTCAGGGCACCCTTAAGACCTGAGACAAATGCTGCTCTCTTCTTTCCCTCATGTTGGATGTTGGGACAGACTCAGGGAGAAGAAGATATAGATGCACAATCTACCTTTGATGATCATACATTATCCATATGCCATACAGCAGCCCTAAATGCTTGGTAAAAGATTCCAGAACCAGGGGAACCAACTGAGCTATATACGAAGGTCCTCCAAGGATCAAAAGAACCATTTACTGATTTTTTCTTTTTTACAAAGACTGACCAAGGCTATAAGCAAGGCAATATCAGACCAAGAATTAAGACAAGTATTAATTCAATCTTTAGCTTTTGAAAATGCTAATATAGACTGCAAAAGGATACTTGCAACTTTAGGGATCAGATCAGCATAGAAGAATGAATCCAACACACAAAATATTGTGATGAAGCTTGGATAGGAGAGGCAATTTCCAAAGGTGGAAGGAGGCATCAAAATACCAAAAGTTTTAACGTGGTACACCAGGCCATATAAGAAGAAATTGTACACAGGGTGCTTCTAGAAGCAATGTTTCTTCTAGAAATAACCCAAACATCTAGATTATGCAGAAGATGTTGCAAAGGCCAACATTGGACCAATGGATGCAGATCAACAAGAGACATACAAGGCAATCCTTTACCATTGGGAAACGCCTTGGAGGGTCCTCTCGCAGACCCCTAAATCGAACTTCCAGTCTCTGTGGAATAAATTCCTCCCAAGGACAATTAAATAATCCAGTGCCTATTGTAAAGAACAATACTGCACTGGATCATAGAACAGCTTTGATAGATGGATCAAAAATTCCCCCAAACACCATAAAACAAATATTCGGGCAGACTTCCATAAATGAACAAAGACCAAAGCTTAGAGTACAAATAAATAACATTATTCTAGAAGGCAATACTCGAAAATTATGGCATTCAAATTGGCCTCTTCAAGAAGTAGATGTCCAATTTCTAGGAATTGGAATCCTATCTCAAGTAAAACAAAATATAAGATGGGTTGAATGCATAGGGCCAGTCAATCTTTGGGGCTGAGATCTGTTACAGCAATGTAATATCCAAATTAAAATTGCTCCAATCTCAGAAGCAGAACACAGACCAATTCATGTCTCTGGAAATAATATCACAAGTCACTATAAAAAACAGCCACCAACCATTCACACTGTACATAAACAGAGCATAACCGCCACTGAACTCTCAGAGATGTCAATGGCCCTACCTTTAAAATGACTAACTGATAAACCTGTCTGAATTGGACAACGGCCTATGACACAAGAGAAACTACAAGCCTTACAACTACTGGTTCAGAAGCAGTTAAATGCTCAACATTGAAGAATCTACCAGCCCTTGGAATTCTCCTGTATTTGTTATTAAAAAGAAATCTGGGGCTGGAGAGATGGCTCAGAGGTTAAGAGCACTGCTTGTTCTTCCAAAGGTCCTGAGTTCAATTCCCAGCAACCACATGGTGGCTCACAACCATCTGTAATGAGATCTGGTGCCCTCTTCTGGCCTGCAGTCATACATGCTGTATACATAATAAATAAATAAATCTTTAAAAAAAAAAAAAAAAAAAAGAAATCTGGTAAATGGAGAATGCTGACAGACCTGAGAGCCATTAATAAAGTAATTCAGTCTATGGGCTCTCTACAGAATGGGATGCCCTTGCCTTCTCTGTTACCCAAAGAATGACCTATTATAGTTATTGACTTAAAAGATTTTTTTACCATACCGCTATAAGAAAAGGATAGAGAAAATTTTGCCTTCACTATACCTACTTATAATAATTCCCAGCCAGTCAAGAGATATCAATGGAAGGTACTCCCACAGGGAATGTTAAATAACCCCACTCTGTGCCAATATTTTGTGCAAAAACCATTGGAAATCATTCGTGCACCATTTTTACAATTTATAATTTGCCATTGTATGGGTGATATCTTATCAGCTGATTCGAAGTCAGATATTTTAGAAAGCATGTTTGAAGAATAAAGAAAGTTTTGCCTCCTGGAGATTACAAATTGCTCCCAAAAAAAGATACAAAGAAGAGATTAATTACTTAGTATATAAAGATAGATCCACAAAAAATTAGACCCCAAAAGGTCCAACTCAGGACAGCTCAACTGCAGACTCTTAATGATATTCAAAATTGCTAGGAAGCATTTCCAACTTACAGACTATTATTGGAATACCTAAAGATGGATTAGTACATTTGGCTAATACCCTGAAAGGGGACAAGGACTTAAACAGTCCAAGAGAATTGTCAGCTGAAGCTGAGAAGGAATTGGCTCTAGTAGAAAAGAAAATATGAGAGACATATGTGGATCATGTGCATCCAGAACTTAACTGCATTCTGGTCATATTATCCTCCAGACACTCCCCTACAGGGATTTTGATGCAGAGGGAAGATATTATATTGGAATGGATATTTCTACCACATAAACCGAGTAAGAAGTTAAAGGCATATATGGAAAAGATCTCTGATTTGATTCTAAAGGAAAATTAAGACTTCATCAATTGACAGAAATGGACCCAGCAGAAACTAGTACCTTTAACTAATGAGGAAATTTATGGAAAGATAAATGAATACTGGCAAAGTGCCTTCAGTAATTTTGGGGGGAGAAATTAACAATTGTTATTCCAAAAGCAAGAGAACAGAATTCATAAAAAGAAGTGAATGGGTCCATCCTCACATTGTATGGCCAAAACCAATCTCTGGAGTCCCCACATTCTATACTAATGCAAATAAATCAGGAAAGGCAGGATATAAGCAGATTTAAATAAAATGGTCCAAAGCCCCTATAATTCTGTACAAAAGTCAGAACTGTATGTCATTCTTATGGTACTAATGGACTTCACAGAACCTCTCAATATAGTTATGGAGTCTTAATATGCAAAGAGAGTTTTTTACATATTGAAACTGCTGAATTTACTCCTGATAATACAAAATTAACTTCACTATTTATACACTTACAAGAAATCATCAGAACCCACATGGATCTGCCAGGTCCTCTAGCACAAGGTAATGATGAGATCGATCAGTTATTAATAAGTTAATATGCTAGAAGCCTCAGAATTTTATAAGGAACACCATGTAAATAACAAAGGCTTGAAAAAGGACTTTTCCATCACTTGGCAAGAAGCTAAGGAAATAATAAAACAATGTCCTACTTGTTCTTTCTGTAACCAAACTCCACTACCTGCAGGAAGTAATCCTAAAGATATACAAAGAAATGAAATCTGGTAGATGGATATGTTTTATTTTGCAGAATTTGCAAGAATAAACTATGTACACCATACCACTGACATCTATTCAGGATTTCAATGGGTGACTCCTATATCAATATACAAAATATTTCAAATAGGAGTAGGAACATGTGTACAATATGACAATTATTGTTTTGAGCGTATACAAATTATCTTAAATAGGAATAGAAAAATAGTTTACATTTGTATCAATTATATAAGAATCCATATCAGTGCAATTTATCTAAGGCTGATAGTTTGCAAAATTAGTTTACTAGTAGATACAATAATATCCTATACCTATCTATTCCCCTTTTCTCCCCCCCAAAAGAATCCTAAGTCTAAATTTTATTGTTCCACCCCCAACCCTATAATGATTTATCTATTAACACTGAGAAAACAAAAAGTTTTGGGAGAAAGGGTGTCATTTTCTTAAAATTGCTTCCTGATGTTTAGGGGGTGATGTAAGAAATCTAATCTGGGATCTTGTAAGAAAGCTAAATGGTTAAGTCTCAATAGGACTAGCTGTTATGTTTGTAGCAGAGAGAATGTTGGGCTTCTAAGACACTCTGGAAGTTGTCTTCTTCTTGGCAAAAAATGGCCTACTATGTAAAGAACTGCCCTTTGTAGGGCCCTGGCCCCGTTTGGGTAGCTGCTGCCTTGCTTGCCGACCTTGACCTTGATGTCCTCCTATGCTAATTCCCTCCCGGTTTCCACCCTCCTGAATGCTTAAGGGAAGTTCCTTGTTTGTGTATCCTGCATATTGGGCATTAACAGCTTAGATGTAAGATATTGTAAACATCAGTAGCGAACTTCTGCCCTCTGGGGTTCTCCCATTGTGCTTTAAGACTGTATTTAAGGTTTCCTCCCTCTTTCAATAAACGGCATTCAGCATTCTGCTGAGGCGAATGACCTGCTGTCTTTTGTCTGTTTTTCGATCCACAGCCCCTCACTCAGACATGGTGAACTGGGTGGTGGTAGCACGGGTGTTATCGCTACGGCCCTTGCCTTGACTGCTGACAGAATGCACACTGTCCTTTCCAGATGAGCAGGACACAGGAAAAGTGACTACTGAACCTTGTTAAGACAGGGTAAGATGGCCTTTCAAAATCCCTGCTTCTGAAAATGGTCTGTCAGATATTCTAGGCCTGTAGCCAAAATGGATGCCCCAACAGTGCTGAGAATCTTTTGGTGACTGTCCAGGCTGCCTGCTGTCTCTGTTTATTCTCGCAATTTTTGGAAATTGCTTGTTTGCACTTTCTGCTTTCTCAGGTAATATTATTTTCCTTCTCAGGTCTTGATGGGATTGAAGACTATATAGTTACAGTTATAATCCTCTCATATCTTAGCTAAAAACATTTCAGATAATAAAGTTAGATTCTTTAGGATAGGACAGCTATAGGAGTAATCTCTGTAACATGCTATTTACCTATGATCTGGACTTTAGTATGTGTCTATTGTTTGATGTTGTTCTTGCTGGTTGTATTTCTATTTTTGTTTATGTTATTACCTTTCCCTTCTCCTGGACAATACTTAATAATCATTCCTATTGTATATGGTTTTGTATTAGGTTAGAATTTTCTTATTTAGACAAAAGGGGGAGATGTGGTGGATATCTGTTCTATCTATGACCTGGAAGCACAATCCCTAGAGATGTAGTAAGTAACTGTCCTACCTACTTATAACCTGGAAGTACTTGCCCCTGGGGTGTGGCCTCGGGGCTACCCTTAAGACCTGAAACACAGGTACATTGCTCTCTTCTCTCCCTCATGGGCTTGGATGCTGGAACGGACTCAGGCTGAAGAACAGTGTGGTGCTGTACCTAGGCCTTCCAGGACCCTACGATAAATCTCCTGTTCTGTAGTGAGCCTTCCTAATAAATTCCTTTACCCTTTAAGCAGACTCCGTGGATATCTCTTAATAGCCGCCCTTCTGCTAGCAGTATGAATAAATTCATTTAATCTAAATTTGAATTGCTCCTAAGTCTTCGGTTCTCACAGTGGATTCAAACATCCACTGAGCCCCAATTCCACCAAGAGTGCCAGGTGCTAGACATGGAGCTACAGGATTTACATTTGTGCTGCTAGGTTTTGGTCTTGCTTTGGTTTGATCTTCCCCTGTATTCCCATCCCTCCCTTTTGGAACGGGAATGTTCATTCCGTGCCACTGTATATTAGAAATACGTTGCTTGGTATTTGATTTTACAAGGGGTCACAGTTAAGAGACTGCCTTAAGTCTCAGAAGAGACCCTAGCCTTTGAACAGCATTGGAATTGTTAAAGACCATAGGGACTTCTGACATTGGAATAAATGCTTATTTGTACTATGAGATGGCCCTAAGTCATTGGGGACCTGTTGTGGAATATTAGTTTAAGATGTATTACATTCACTTATGCTGTGGAATATTTGTTTAATGATGCAAAGATGTGTTACATTCTTTCATGTTGCATTTGTTTAACTCTGTAAAGCTGTGTTACTTTGCTTGCCTAAAACACCTGATTGGTCTAATAAAGAGCTGAATAGCCAATAGCTAGGCAGGAGAGAGATATAGGCAGGGCTAGTAAGCAGAGAGAATAAATAGGAGAAATCTAGGCTAGAGAAGAACAATAAGAGAGGAAGGGAGGGAGGAAGAGAGAGGAGAGGGCGAGAAAAGGAGAGGATGCTGGGGGTCAGCCACACAGCCAGCCACTGAGTAAGAAGGGAAAAAAGGTATATAAAATAAAGAAAGGTAAAAAGCTCAGAGGCAAAATGTAGCTAAAGAGAAATGGGATAATTTAAATTAGAAAACCTGGTTAGAAATAAGTCAAGCTAAGGCAGGGCATTCATAAATAAGAATAAGTCTCCATGTATTTATTTGGGAGCTGGTTGCTGATTTTTTTTGTTAAAAACAAAACATAAACAAACAAACAAACCCATCCAACTACAGGGACCAGGAGATGATTGCTGTAGCCTGAATGTAAAATGCTCCCCACTCCCATGAGCTCATGTGTCTTGACACTTCATTCACAGCTGGGGATGAGCCTCAATTGAAGTGAGGCCTGGCTGGAAGAAGTGGGTCCTTGGGGTTGGACCTTAAAGCTTCCTGTCCTGTTACCTGTTCAGCCAAGATATGAAGTGAGGATTCCCAGCTGCACACTCCTGCCACAGTGTAAATGCCTGCTGCCATGCCTTTCTCTCCATGATAGACTGTACCCTCAAACTGTAAGCTGAAATAAACTCTTTCTTAAGTTGCTTATCAGTGGTTACAACAACAAGAAAAGTCACTAATACACATGTTTGGATAGACAAAAAACAAAAGGTTGGAAACTATGCAGCAAGAAACAGTCTTCTGCAGTTAAAGACAGACACTTGAGACTGCAGAACCAGAATGCTAGGCCACTTCCCCAAACTTCAGATTTCTCCTCCATTAGTGAGCAAATCAAAAAGTATTTCCTTTGTCAGGGACAGAATAATTGCAATTCAAGTGTGAGCTTATTGTGGTCATTTCAAACAGATCAGCCTGGTGGCTACTAGGGTAGAGAAGGTTGGACTGTCATACTCCTCTGGAATGGTGTTGCTTCATGACAGCAGTAGCTAATAGGTTAACAGGAAGCAGATTAAATGTCAATGAGGGAAATGGAGTCAAATCCAGTTTTTGACTTATTAGGAATCAGCAAATATTTGACAATCCTGGCCACCATGGGCTCTGGTACACATGTGGCACACACATACATACACACAAACAAACAAAAATTAAAAACAAAACAAAAAACCCTAACCTTCGGGACTAGCGAGATGGTTCCATGGGTAAAGACACTTGTCACCAGGCTGAAGATCAGTATCTGCTAGGCTTCAATACCATAATAACAGCTACTATTTGTGTTTACTGTGCTATCAAAGTGCATGTGTATGTATCCTTTAATTGCCACAGCAATCTCATTTATTGTTATTCCCTTTTTCATATGAGAAAACTTATGAATTCCAGAACTAAGATTTAATCAAAATCTCTTTGGTTTCTAAAACCTAGAATTTTCTCCTGTGCCATACAACCTTGGAGTCACGACCGAGGTCTAATGAGCTCTAAGCACAGACACTAGGCTGAGTGTTTGGACCTATTAGATGAGAGGTCAAATCAATCCTGCTTTCTCCTTTTTTCAGTCATCTTCACAGCTGAAACAAACACTGAACTTTTCTAGCAATGGCGCCATTCTTGCAGCAAACACATTCTGTAACAGGGACAGCACTCACTGTGCAGATGCTCACTTAGCTTATAGGCTGTGGTCTGGCTGGTCAACAATGACTGTCCCTGACAGAAAGGCCAAGAGTCTGGTGGTGGTTCAGTCCGTGAGGTTGGATGTCTCAGCTGGTCTTCAGTATATGTCAGAATCCCAAAGAAGTAGGTTCTAATCCTAGTGAAGAAATGCCTCAGCAGCAGGAGAGATGAACTTGCCAGTGAGAATGAGGGCAAACAGGCAAAATGCAAGAAGTGTCCTTCTTTCATGTCCTTTTATGTGGGCTGCCAGTAGAAAGCATGGCCCAGATTTAGGGTGAGTCTTCCCACCTCAAAAGATTCAATTAAGAAAAATTTCCCACAGGTGTGCCCTCCTGCTTGAGTTTTAGTTGATTCCAGATATAGTCTAGATGACAACCAAGATTAGCCATCATAGTCCATACTTTGTCAAAGTGACTGTGACACAAAATCACATCTCCTATGTCATGCTTAATTTCCAAATGAAAATAATAACCAGGTCATAATTCTGCCTAACATGACATAAATATCCCATGCATAACTGCAAACATATTATATAGTTTAGAATAGGTGACAATGTCCCCTGATGAATGTTTTACTCTTTTAGTGCCTCATAACATAAACATGATAACCACTGTCATTGTCTCAAGTGATGTTACATTATGTGATAATGAAAGAGAGGAAAGAAAAGACAAATATTATTTAATGCATGTGTATATATGCACAAGCATGTTCTTAACAAACTACAACAGAAACACTCATGCCAATTACAACCTATGTTTCTGCAAAAGTCACACGCCCTTAGCTGGCATTTGTAATTACCTTCCTCTACTACCCATGCTGTATTTCTTCCACCCTCAGCAAGCTCCTGTAAAAAGTTGGGCAGGAGTGGTGGTGTGCTTGTTAACTTCAATGTTGGGGAGGCCAGTCAGCATACTTTTTTAAAAAAAATTCATTTAACATACCAATCACAGACCCCCCACCTCATCCCTCCTCTCACTCCCCCAGCCTCCCCCATCCCCGACAAACCCCCATCCCCTCCTCCAAAAAGGTAAGGCCTCCCATGGGATTCAGCAAAGCCTGGTATATTCAGTTGAGGCAGGACCAAGCCCCTCCCCCCTGCATCAAGGGTGAGCAAGGCTTCCAATTATAGGTAATGGGCTCCAGAAAGTCAGCTCATGTACCAGGGATAAATCCTGATCCCACTGCCAGGGGTCCCTCAAACAGACCAAACTACACAACCGTCTCCTGTATGCAGAGGGCCTAGTCTGGTCCCATGCGGGTTCCACAGCTGTCAGTCTAAAGTTCGTGAGTTCCTATGAGCTTGGTTCAGTTGTGTCTGGAGATTTCCCCATCATGATCTTGAACACACCCCCCAACCCACCCCACCCCCCACCCACCCCCCCACCCTGCTCAAATAATCCCTCTTCCCTCTCTTTGACTAGACTCCCGGACTAGTACTTGGCTGTGGATCTCTGCATCTGCTTCCATTGGTTACTGGATGAACAGCCAGCATATCTTAATTGGGAAGTTCCAGGTCCTAGTGACAGACCTTGTCTCAAAAAACAAGGTGAACAGCTCCTGATAAACAAGACCTGAAGCCAGCCTCTTGCATCCACATAAACATGGAAAGAAAGGGAAGGGAGGGAAGGACAGGGGGCAAGGGTATGAAGCAGTTGCTCTGATGTTTATCGGATCAGTGTGGAAGTTTGGCTTTATCACAGATATTCCCTAAAATCAGATGATGTGCTGGCTAGTTTTTATGTCACCTTGACACAGACTAGAATCATCAGGGAAAAGAAACCTCAATTAAGAAAATGTTACCACTAGACTAGCCTGTAGACAAGCCTGTGGGGAGCATTTTCTTTTTCTGTTTTTGTTTTGCTTTGTTGTGTTTTTCAAGACAGGGTTTCTCTGAGTAACAATTGGGGCTGTCCTAGAACTCACTTTGTAGACCCGGCAGACCTCGAACTCACTGAGATCCGCCAGCCTCTGCCTCCCAAGTGCCGGGACTAAAGGTGTATTCTACCACCGCCCAGCAAGGGGGGCATTTTCTTAATCAGTGATTGATGTGGGAGGGCCCAGGCCACTGTTCCAACCCCTGGAAGGTGGTCTTGGGTATTCTAAGAAAGCAGATTGAGCAAGCCAGTAAACAGCACTCCTCCAGGGCCTGTGCTTTTCCTGCTGACTTCCCTAGCTGATAGGCTGCAAGCTATAAGATGAAATAACCCTTTCCTGTCCAAGTTGCTTTTGGTCATGGTGTTTTATCACAGGAACAGAAATAAGACAGAAGACCAGAGCTAGGCATGGTGGCCCATGTCTACAATTTCTGATACTTGGGAGGTTTAAGCTGGGGGAATCTCAAGTTTCTAGTCTTGCCTAGACAATACAGCAAAATTCCATCTCAAAAATTTAAAATTTAATGTAATAAAATCAGAAGACCAATTCTTTCCACATGTGAAATTAGACTCCTCAGCCACTTCCAAAATTCAATTGCCCTTCAGGGCATAGACCCAGCCTTGGCTCTCGAACACAGCATTTCTCTACATTACACAGAAAGACAACTCTTACTCCAATACGGTATGGTTAAACCCCAGGGTTATAAATTTATTCCCAGAATAAATTTATATTATATGCTGCTTTATAATTACTTTTTTTTTAAAAAAAGCAATCGTTCTATAAGAGGAAAAGGAAAGACAAATGCATAAAAGTCAAGTAATACTAAGATATTCCTTTAAACATTACTTTCAAAAGCAATTTATAGAGACTAAAATTTCAACTTAATAAATTAGTATTTCATTAGGTGTATGATTAAGTTTTAATTGGGAAGGGTACTTCAGAGCTGGCTCAGTGGGTAAAGTGCGTGCTGTATAAGCATGAGGACTTCGATTTAGATCTCCAGACTACAGTACAGCAGTCTACATAGGTAACACTTGGGGGTGGCGGGCGGGTAGAGACAAGAGGATCCCTGTAGCTTGCAGGCCTGTCAACCTCATTAATTGGCCTCTGCATGCAGCGGGGAATATGCACATGTACACACAAACACATAGATTTATTAGTATGTTACACCAGACTATGTTTCAAAATTTCAATTAGGAAGAAATGTCTACATGATCTGAAAAGAGCTGGGAAAGTATGGTATCAGCTTTTAAAAACCCCACTGCTAATACGGAAACAGGCCTTGGGCATGCTAGGTGTGCTGGTTGTCAACTTGACGCAATCTAGGGTCATTTGGGAAAACACTAGAGAAAATATCTCTAGGATTGGCCTGTAGGCAAGTCTGTGGGGGCATTTTCTTGATTAATGATTAATGGGGGAGGGCCCAGCCCACTTGGGTGCTAACCTATTCCTCCATGGCCTCTGCTTTGGTTCCTGCCTTGGCTTCCCTCAATCATGGGAAGTAATTGCAAAGTGTAAGCCAAACATATCCTTTCCTTCCCAGTCACTTTGTCATAGTGTTTATCACAGCAAAGCAAGACACTAGACAGCGCTGTCCGACCCACACTGAGCCATGACAGTGTGACAAGGATAGACAGTGCAGAGGTTCCTCTACCCTGTATTCTTCCTGAAGCCATTCCAGGTTTAACTAGAATCTGATCTCCTTGATGGAGAATCCCATGGAAAACAACCCAACTCTATTCTAGGAACCAAAGGTCAGGATGCACCCCCACCTCCCACCAGCTAGTTAACTGCCTGTCCTGGCCTCTGTTAAAACTTCTCACTTCAGACTACTTCCTCTTTGAAGCCCCCTGCAGCTACTAAGAGATACCTTGATGAAGTCTCTGCCCTTAAAAAAAAAAACAAAACATTCTGAACACTCCTAGGTGTCACCTCCAAACACTTGGGTGTGGTCCCAGTCAGCTTGAATAAAGACTTTCAACTGGTTATACTGTCTGAGTGTTCATCTCTGGTGGGCAACCAGTAACAAAAGGAACCCGAACATTTTTTTTTTAAATTACATTGACTAAGTGTGCGCATGGATGCACGTGCAGGTTATGTCATGGCGCATGTGTTGAGGTCAGAGAACAGCCTGCAGAAATCAGACCTACTCTTTTACCACGTGGGTCCTGGGGCTCAAAGTTGGGTTGTAAGGCTTCATGGCAAGCCCTTTACCTAATAAGGATCTTGCCAGCCTCTGCCCTCCTTTTTTGAGACAGGGTCTCATGTAGCCCACGCTGAACTCAAACTCACTCTGTAACAGGATAGCCTAGAACTCTTGCCTGGTTTTATGTGGTGCTGGAGATCAAACCCAGAGCCTTGAGCATACTAGGCTAGCACTCTACCAATTGAGTGAGTCACAGCAGCAGCTTTGTGGAATTTTTGATGGCAGAATGCTGACCACTTTCATTGGAGATGAAGTTCTGACACATTCTCTCATCTTCTCTGTATTAGTTACTTGTCTCATTGCTGAGACAAGAACACCTGACAAAAAGCAGCATAAGGAAGGGAGGGAGGGAGGGAGGAAGAGAGGGAGGGTTTATTTTGTCTTGCAGCTCCAGGAGACACAGACCATCATGGCAGAGAGGCAGAGTGGCTGATCATATGGCATCTACAGTCAGGAAGCAGTGATGAATACTTGTGCTCGGCTCACTTTCTCCTTTTACTCAGTATGGGACCCTATCCCATGCAATAGGTAGAGCCCGTATTTAGGATGGGTCTTCCCACCTCAATTAACCCAATCTTGAAAATCCCTTGTAGACATGACCAGGGATTTGCTTTCGTGGTGGTCCTAAAGCCCATCAAGCTGACAACTGAGATAAACTAGCCTGATCTTCTAACTTTTCCTAAGGAAGAAAAGTTCATTTGCATATGCCCCCCACTCTACATGATACATCCTAGGTGTTCTGGAGCTCCATATGTAGTATAGGCTAGCCTCCCATGCTGGGGTTTCAGGCATGCAGCACTGGCCTGGATAGAGGTCTCCTAACTGGCATTTTAAGAGCAGGGAATACTCTACTGCATTCAACAGTATACTAACTTGAGGATGATGCTGAAGGCAGAATTCAGTGACTGGGAGCTAAAGAAGCAGAGGCTCAGGGCACAGACCACTCTGTAACAAGCAAAGAAATGCGACTAGAATTGGGCGGTGGTGGCACACACCTTTAACCCCAGCACTCGGGAGGCAGAGGCAGGCGGATCTCTGTGAGTTCAAGGCCAGCCTGGTCTACAGAGTGAGTTCCAGGACAGGCACCAAAACTACTCAGAGAAACCCTGTCTTGAAAAAACAAACAAACAAACAAACAAACAAACAAAAAAAAAAAAGAAAAGAAATGGGACTAGAGGTGGGGGTATCGCAGGGTAACATCTTGGTTTTGTTTTCATCTTATTTTAAGTTAGGATTCTGGCAGAAACCAGTAGAAAAAAATTCAGAAACCAACCATGGTGGTACATGCCTGTAATCCCAGTACTCAGGAGGCAGAGGCATCCTGAGTTCAAAGACATCTTATCTCTATAGTTCAAGGCCTGCCTGGACTATATGAGACCCTGCCTCAATAAAACAACAACAAAAAAGAAGAAGTGCAAAAGGAAATGGCCACAGAAGTAGCATGATGGAATTCTTTTCTCTTTATTTTAAAAAAGTGTATTTTAGCAGGTGGTGGTGGTGCATGCCTTTGATCCTAGGGAAGCAGACGCAGGCGGATCTTTGAATAAGAGGCCAGCCTGGTCTACAGAGTGAGTTCTAAGACAGCCAAGGCTACACAAAGAAACCCTGTCTTGTAACAAAACAAAACAAAGAAAAAAGTATATTTCAGGGGCTGGAGCGATGGCTCAGTGGTTAAGCAAGCGTAGTTGTTGCAAACTCAATGAGAAAAAACACATGATCATCTTACTAGAGTCTGAAAAAGCCCTTGACAAAATCCAACACCTCTTCATGATAAAAGTCTTGGAGAGATCAGGGATACAAGAAACATAACTAAATATAATAAAAACAATATATAACAAGCTGACAGCCAACATCAAACTAAATGGAGAGAAACTCAAAGCGATTCCACTAAAATCAGGAATAAGACAAGGCTGTCCACTCTCTCCATATCTATTCAATATAGCACTCGAGGTTCTAGCTAGAGCAATAAGACAACAAAAGGAGATCAAGGGGATATAAATTGGAAAGGGAGAAGTCAAACTTTTGCTATTTGCAGATGAAATGACAGTATACATAAGTAACTCCAAAAATTATACCAGGGAACTCCTACAGCTGATAAACACCTTCAGTAAAGTGGCAAGATATGAGATTAACTAAAAAAAAAAAAAATCAGGAGCCCTCCTATATACAAATGATATATGGGCTGAGAAAGAAATCATGGAAACAACACCCTTCACAATAGCCAAAAATGATATAAAATACCTTGGGGGTAACTCTAGCCAAGCAAGTGAAAGGCCTGTATGACAAGAACTTCAAGTCTTTTCAGAAAGAAATTGAAGAAGGTATCAGAAGATGGGAAGACCTCTCTCTCATGCTCATGGATCAGTAGGATTAACATAGTAAAAATGGCCATTCTACCAAAATCAATCTACAGATTCAATGCAATCCTCATCAAAATTCCAACACAATTCTTTACAGACCCTGAAAGACCAATCCTCAATTTCATATGAAAAAACAAGCAAACAAAAAACTCAGAATAGCTAAAACAATCTTGTACAATAAAAGAACTTCTGGAAGTATCACCATCCCTGATTTCAAGCTCTACTACAGAGCTTTAGTAATAAAAACAGCATGGTATTGGCATAAAAACAGACAGGTGGATCAATGGAATTGAATCAAAGACCCAGACATAAATCCACACACCTATGGATAGCCAATTTTTGACAAAGAAGCCAAAATTATATAATGGAAAAAAGAAAGCATCTTCAACAAATGGTGCTGGCATAACTGAATGTCAGCATGTAGAAGAATGCAAACAGATCCATATCTATCACCCTGCACAAAACTCAAGTCCAAGTGGATCAGAGAACTGAACATAAATCCAGCTACACTGAACCTGATAGAAAAGAATGTGGGAAACAGCCTTGATTGCTGGCACAGGAGAAGAATTCCTTGATAGAACAGTTAGCACTGACACTAAGATCGATAATTAATAAATGGGACCTCATGAATCTTTAAAGCTTCTGTAAGGCAAAGAACACTGTCAATAGGACAAAATGGCAGCCCACAGAATGGGAAAAGATTTCACCAAACCCACATCCAACAGAGGGCTGATTTCTAAAATACATAAAAAATTCAAGGATCTAGACATCGAAAAACCAAATAATCTAATAAAAAAAAAATGGGGTGCAGATCTAAACAGAATTTTCAACAGAAGAATCTCAAATGGCCGAGAACCTCTTAAAAAGAAATGTTCAACATCCTTAGCCGCCAGGGAAAAGCAAATCAAAATGACTCTGAGATTCCATCTTACATCTGTCAGAATGGCTAAGATAAAAAACACTGATGACAGCTTATGTTGGAGAGGATGTGGAGTAAGGGGAGCACTCTTCCATTGCTGGTGGGAGTGCAAACCTGTATAGCCACTTAGAAAATCAATATGGCAGTTTCTCAGAAAATTGGGAATCAATCTACCTCAAGACCATTCTTGGGCATATACCCAAAGGATGCTCAATCATACCACAAGGATACTTGCTCAACTATGTTCATAGCAGCTTTATTCATAATAGCTAGAACCTGTAAACAATCTAGATGTCCCTCAACTGAAAAATGGATGAAGAAAATGTAATACATTTACACAACAGAGTATTTATTACTCAGCTGTAAAAAAAAAAAAATGACATAAGGAAATTTGCAAATGGATGGAAGTAGAAAAAAATCATCCTAAATGAGCTAACTCAGACCCAGAAAGACAAATATGATATGTACTCACTCATAAGTGGATATTAGCTGTAAAATAAAGGATATCCATGCTATAATCCAGATACAGAGAGGCCAGGTAACAAGGAGGGCCCAAGGGTAGATGAATGGATCTCCCTGGGAAGGGGAAATAGGAGATCTCATGGTAGATTGGGGGCAGGTGGGGATAGGAACATGAGGGATTGGGTTGGGGGGTGGTTGGAGAGAGAGAAATAGAAACCTGGTGTAAGGGAAACTCCTGGGAATCTACAAGGATGACCCCAGCTAAGACTTTTAGTGAATACATAGCCTGAATTGGCCATTTTATGACCCCAGCTAAGACTCCTAGCAAAGTGGCTAAATAGCCTGAACTGGTCATCTCCTGTGACTACCAGATTGGTGACTACCCTAATTGTCACCAGAGAGCCTTCATCCAGTAACTGATGGAAACAAATGCAGAGATCACAGCCAAACATTAGGCTGAGCTCAGGAAATCCTACTGAAGAGAGGGAGGAAGAACTGTACGAGCCAGAGGGGTCAAGGACATCACAAGAAAACCTACAGAAACAACTAACATGGGCTCATAGGAGCTCACAGAGTCTGAACTAACAACCAAGGAGCCTGCACAAGACCAACTTAAACCCTCTACATATATGTGACAGTTGTGTAGCTTGGTCTACTTGTGGGACTCCTAACAGTGGAAGCAGAGGCTGTCCCTAATGCTTTGGCTGGCTTTTGGTACCCTGTTCCTCAACTGGTTTGCCTTGTCCAGCCTTTATACATGAGGAAGTGCTTAGTCTTACCACAGTTTGATATGCCATGTTTTGTTGATACCCATGGGAGGCCTGCCCCTTTCTGAACAGAAACAGAGGAGGAATGCATGGGGGCAGGGAGGGGTAAGGACTGGGAGAAGACAAGGGATGTAAAATAAATAAATAAATAAATGTAATTTTTTTTTAAAAAAAAAAGAGTATTTGTTGCTTTTGTAGAGGGCCCAGGCTCAAGTCTTACTATCTAATTGGCAACACAGAACTTCCTCTAACTCATTTCCAAGGAATCCGATGATCCTTCTGGGTTCTGTGGGCCCAGGCACATAGGAGGTAGACACATATGCACGAGGCAAAACATTCAAATAAATACAATTTTAAAAGTTAAAAGTTTATGTCTGTGATTACACAAAGCTAATTATTTTTAAGTAAATGCTATTTGTACTTAATATTTGTCTCTGGCAAAGGGGCCACCCTGCAGCTTCCCCCCCCCCCCATGAAAACCAACAATTGCTATCAATATTTATAGTGTTTCCTATGCAGGTGCCATCTTCATTGTATTTACAGAAATGCCTGGAGGGGGAGCTGGGAGGGAAGTGGGAAACAGTGTCGTTGGCGGTGTCCTGTCCGGTGTCTGTGGCGCCCCCCCCCCCCCGCCCCGCCCCCCACACACTGGGAAACACATGCTCCACCTATTTCTTAGAGCTCACTTCCCAGCATTCTCTATGTTCCAACTCTAGAGAACCACTGGCAGTTCCCTAAATCAGCGGTTCTCAGCCTTCCTAATGCTGTTCCTCATGTTGTGGTGACCCCCAACCATAATGTCATTTTCCTAGCTACTTCATAACTGTAAATTTGCTACTGTTATGAATCATAATGTAAATTTTGGAGATAGAGGTTTGTCAAAGGGGTCAAGACCCACAGGTTAAGAACCCCTGCCTTAAATGTTACCCTCTCTAAATTCACACCATACCTGAGCTGCTTCCTCTGCTTAGACTGTCACCTCCCCATCCTCCTCATCCTCAACAAACCACATCAGATGGTCCTTAAAATGCCAGTTCAGGGGCTGGAAATTGTGGCTCTGGTGGTAGAGCCCTTGCCTGCTATTCAGGGAATCCTGGGTTCCATCCTTGGCATGGTGGCACACACCTGCAACCCCTGCATTTGGGAGGTAGGAGGATCAGAAGTTGAAGGTTAGGGACTAGAGAGATGGCTCAGCAGTTAAGAATGGGTACTGGTCTTACAGAGAACAGGAGTTCGGCTCATGTGACTCAATTGCTAGTAACTCCATCTCCTGAGGATCTGACACCTTCTTCTGGCGGCCTCTGGCCTCCAAATGCATCTGCACTCAAGGGCACATACCAATCCATAGACATACATGCATATATATAATTTATATAAATAAAGAAAAGAAGTTTAAGGTTGTCCTCAGTTGCACAGCAAGTTCAAGGTCAGAATGAAAACATTTAAGTATCTCCGCCTATAATTTGCTTTATAGACCCTCTTTTGGATGGCACGCTTTTACCATCTACTGTGTATTTTAAGGCAGCTTCCATTATTATTATTGTTTGTTTGTTTGTTTGTTTAAGGGCCTCACTATGTAGCCCCCGGGCTGGCCTGGAACTGTCTATGTAAACCAGGCTAACTTTGAACTCATGGAGATCTGCTTGCCTCTGCTTCTTCAGTGCTGGGATTGCAGCTGTGCACCACCACCACCACACCTGTCCACTGTTTGTTGTTTTTTTACTCTTCTTAGCTGGCACAGTCCTTGAGCCATTAACCCACATAGTTAATGGTTCCATTCCTGAATGAAACGGCCTGCGTGGCTCTGCAGAGACAGACTACAAATGTATTCCGGGATAGCGAGAGCCGGATGCCACAAGCAGATGAAAGGGGTGAAGCAAGCTACTTAAAAATCACCTATTCCGGAAAGCGTCTGTAGACGCCTCGGCTGGCGGCCCTCCGTTTCCCCAGCTCCTGCAGGCTCCCTGGAGGGTGCGGCGCCATCCCCACGGTGGCCCTGGGCGCCGGGCGCCAGGCGACCTCCCCTAGTGATGCGCGGCTCTCCCACCGCCCCGCAGCACTCACCTCCGTCCCGGATTCGGCCTTGCGAAAGTCGCTGCACATTGCCCCGTCAGCTCCTCAGGCTCAACTTTCCCGCCAGCAATGCCATTTAGGAACAGCCCGTCAGACCAGCGGGCCCCGTGCGCGCATGCGCGATGTGCGGGCGCGGGGGTGGGGTGGGATGGGGAGAGCATGCGCAGTAAAGCCGCGCTGCCCTCTCGGTGACCGCAGTGTTATGCGTCTCCTCTTTCTCTACGGTCTCCTTGGAGACCTGGAGTCTGTTAGTCCTTACGTTTTCTTTTATGTTATTATTCTCGACCTATCTTTATTAGGCAAAATTAACAACATGTACTTGATTTTTAAGTTCGATTTTGGTTGTTTTCCAGTACGGTCTCCATATGAAGCCCCGGCTGTCCAGGAACTCGCTCTTTAGACAGCCTGGCCCCAAACTCCGCCTGCCTCTGCCTCCCGAGTGCTGGGATTAAAGCTGAGCACCACCATTCCCGGCACCTACTTGTTTTTAGCTGTTGTTTTTGTTTTTAACTATTAAAGTAAATCTTCCAGCCTAGGTGGTGCACACCTGTGATGTCTGTCAGCACTGAGGAGGCTGTAGCCAGGAGGATCATCGAGAGTTCGAGATTAGTCTGGGCTATATCGTGAGATTGTGTCTCAAAAAACAAACCAAAAACCTAGGATGAAAATTTAGTGATTTGGGCTGTTCTTGCGCCAATGGTCCCAACATAGTCGCTTGAGCCCCGGAGATTACCCTGGGCAGCACAGCGGACGTGTACTAGAAAGAAAATTAGTACCTTTACTGAGCAAGCAAGCTCTTTTGTCCGTTCTTGAGCCAAAGCCTCGAACTGCGTGTGTTATTTATAGGTAATTGGGGGCGGGGGGAGGGGACAGAAATGTATATTGAATTGAAAACTGGAAATACACCGAGCCTGAGAATGATCAAGCTCTTGGTTTGATTAGTTTCTTTTTTTATTTGTTTTTGTTTTGTTAAAGTACTAGAATACAGGCTAACACCACCACTCCTGTATGTGGTTCTGGGTATTAACACCTCTATTGCATTCTTCCAATTGAACTATTTTCCCTGGCCCTTTTTGTTAAGTTCTTGGGCCAAGGAAAGAGTGGAGAGTAGAGTAATTTTATCCTATTGGCTGTCAAATACCTCCTGATTAAATACATATAGAATGTTTACACTTTGTATATCTACAAATCCACATCTTATATACACAGCACATGCTAATGTAATGTCTGTACAAGGCAGACTATTTACCACACATCAGATCTGTACTAGGAATACATCACTGGAGACATGCCTGAATGGAGTTTACAACCTATTAGGTCAGTTACTGGAACTCTTCTGAAAATTCACTTTCCAATAGGTGTGTAGGTTGTCTCCTTGTGAAAAAACAGTGTAATGTTCTGTCTCTTGTCATACTCTTGAAGCTGTATAATTATGAACTAATGCTCTGTGCTGGCTAATTTTATGTCACTTTGACACAAACTAGAGTTATCTGAAAGAAAGGAACCTCAACTGAAAACATGCCTCCGTAAGATCTGACTCTAGAGCATTTCTTAATTAGTGATTGAAGGGGGAGGGCCCAGACCACTGTGGGTGGTACTATCCTTGGGCTGGTGGTTCTGTATTGTATAAGAAAGCAGGCTGAGCAAGCTATGATGAGCAAGCTGGTAAGCAGCACTCCTCTATGGCCTCTGTATCAGCTTCTACCTCCAGGTTCCTACCCTGCTTGAGTTCCTGCCCTCACGGCTTCTGATGATGAACAGGTATATGGAACTGTGAGTGAAATCAACCCTTTCCTCCCCAGGTTGTTTTTGGTCATGGTGTTTCATTACAGCAATAGTGACCCTAACTAAGACATGAGAGTGCTTTGTACGTGCCAGTCACTGTTGTAAGTGCTGTAGACACACTAACTAGTCAACCTGCTCCTCAGTCCTGGGGGGCAGGTGCTGTTACCATGCACATGCAATAGATGATGAGAACGGTCACAGGTTCAGCTCGCCGCTTTATGATGACACTGGAATGGGTTGGCAGAATAATGTCAGATGGGAAGTAAATACCACATGTACAAACTGAAGGGACTCTGGTCAGCCCCACCGTGGCAAACATGGCTCTGGCAGACCTTGCCAATCCTCTGGAAGGCAACAATCAGTCTTAATCACCAAGCCATCTTTCCAGACCCAAAAGAACATTCTTGATCCATTCTAGCATGTAGAGGAGGGAGTTAAGAACTCCCTGAAGTATTAGGCTAATGTAGTGCATGGCAGAATTTATCTCTCTAAACTCCCCACTACACTGCCATCAGTAATATTTCATACTCATCATACTACCCCATCGCGCAGCTTTTCTCCTCTCTCAAGCTTTGTGTAAGTACACTGGTGTTTACACAACAAAATTATGTCACGCATCCCTAGACTGTGTCCCCTGAGCTAAGTGATGTGTGACTGTAGTAGCTCTGGCCATCAACATCAAGATGACAGACCAACTTGTAGGTTAGAAAAGCCCAGATCCCCATTTTTTCACCCCTCTGTCCTTCAGCTTTCATCAGAAGCCTATGGCATGGCATGGGCTTACAGTGTTCATAGGTAGTGCTAAAGCTGCTCCATAGACAAATCACAGTGGACGTGGTTGCAAGTTACAGAAGATGCTGCTGCTTCTTATTTTGAACAATAAATGGGATGGGAGATGGGTCAACAGTTAAAACACTGGCTGCAGCTGGGCTGTGGTGGCACCTGCCTTTAATCCCAGCACTTGGGAGGCAGAGATCTCTGTGAGTTCGAGGCCAGCCTGGTCTACAGAGTGAGATCCAGGAAAGGTGCCAGAGCTACACAGAGAAACCCTCTCTCGAAAAACCAAAAAAAAAAAAAAAAAAAAAAAAAAAAAAAACCAGTGGCTGCTCTTTCAGAGAAACTGAGTTCCATTTCCCACATTTCCCAGTACCCACATAGTGACTCACAACTGTAACTCCAGTTCTAGGGGACTCAACAGCCTCTTCTGGGCTCTGGGAGCACTATGCACACGGTGCACAGACATACATGCAGGCAAAACACCCACACACATAAATAAATCATTCTTAAAAATCTGAAACAATGGGACTTGCTGAGTCATGTTAGAGGGAAGTCCAGAAATGAGGCGGACTTAGAGTTAGTTAATGAGAAGCTCAGATAGACAAACAAGGCTGTGTAGTAAGATCTGACTCAGAAAACAAAACAAGATGGAAATAACCACAGAATATAGACGTATGAAAGGCCTTTGACCCTTTGAATCATCTGGAAGCAAGTCAACACGTTAGGAGGCCAAGGGCTCAGCGGTGATGGTGAGGTAGACGGAAGTTCTGTTGTTTGATTTTGAGACAGGGTCTTGTATTGTAGCCCAGGATAGTCTCAGACTTAGGATCCTGCTGTCGCCTCCTGAGAGCAGAAACTGGAGACTTTTATGAGCACACCCAACTGGATCTGAGTTCTCTTCAGTGATGAAACTGTGAGAGCTGAACCTTTCTGAGCTGTAGTATTGCCACAAAATGTGGGTTTTATTTTTTTCATTTTTCTTTATTAAATTTTCTACTCATTCCACATACCACCCACAGATCCCCCCCTTCTTCCCTCTTTCCACACCCCAGCCCTCTCTCCCAAACCACCTCGCATCCCCACATCCCCTAAATCAAGATCTCCCATGGGGAGTCAGCAGAGGCCGGCACATTGAGCCTAGGCAGGTCCAAGTCCCTTCCCACTGCACCAAGGCTGTGCAAGGTGTCACACCAGGCACTGGATTCCCAGAAGACTGCCCATGTACCAGGGACAGATCCCAATCCCCCTGCCTGGGTGCCCCCCAAACAGTTCAAGCCAAACAACCATCTTCTGAATCCAGAGGGCCTAGTCCAGTCCTATGGGGGCTCCACAGCCACCAGTCCACAGTTCATGGGCTTCCTCTAGTGTGGCTGGTCATCTCTCCAAGTCCTCCCATCATGATCTCGATGCCCCTCGCCTGCAGAATCCCTCCTCTCTCTCATCGATTGGATTCCCAGAGCTCAGCCTGGTACCTGGCCATGGATCTCTGCATCTGCCTCCATCAGTCACTGGACAAATGCTCTATGATGACAGCTAGGTTATTAGCTAGACCGGTCACCAGAGTAGACCAGTCCAGGCACCCTCTGGACCACTACCAGCAAAAGAAAATGTGGCACATATACACAATGGGGTACTACTCAGATGTAAAAAAAAAAAAAAAAAAAAAAAAAATCATGAAATTTGCAGGCAAATGGATGGAACTAGAAAATATCTTGAGTGAGGTAACCCAGACTCAGAAGGACAGACATAGTATGTACTCACTCAAAAATGAGGGTTTTATAAATCATAAAAACAAACATGAGAGTTTTATAAATCAAAAACCATTGAGGTGGCTTAGGGAACAAAACCAACTGCAGTGCAAGCCTGGGGACCTGAGTTCAATCCCTGGAAACCATGGAAAGATAGAAGGAGAGAACCAACTCCACAGGGTATGGCAGTGTCCACACCACACACAGGATACTTTTTAAATTAAAAAATAGAAAGTATGAATACCCTGCAGCAAGGGTTATCTGGAGACAAAAAGGAGAGCATCCGGCCTGTGGTTCACTTTCAAAAACGGTGGCTGTCATCTAGTCCAAATGCCTCACTTTGCAGAGGAGAAATAAAGGCCACATTAGTTACTTTTCTATTGCTAGGATAACACACTGTGACTAAGGAAACGTGTAGAAGAAAGAGTTCACTTGGACTCCCGAGTCCAGAGGCCTACAGTCCATGATGATAGAACTAAGTCAGGACAGCAGGAACAGGGAGCTGAGGGCAAGCTAGGAAGGGTGAGGCTTTTTTTAAAAAAATTTTTTTAGGTTTACTTATTACTTTATGTGTGTAAATGTTCTGCCTGTGTGCGTGTACGTACACTGTGCGTGTGCCTGTTAGATCCCCTGGAACTGGTGTTACAGACGTTTGTGAGCCATATGTGGGGGGGGGGGCAGAACCACAAGTGATCTTGAGATGTGATGCCTTTAAATGTAAAAGCCCACCTCCAGCGCTGTGCTTCTTCCAGCAAGGTTACACCCACTAGACCTCCCCAAACAGTGCCACCGAACTGGGAACCAGGTGTTCAAATGCCAGAGTCTATGGGGGACATTTTCATGCAAACCACCACATGGGCTTTGAGGTCCCAGAAGTTTGACACCTAGCCCAGGATCATAGAGGGAGAGCTGAGCTGATAGCGAGCATCCTACCCTATGGCTCATTCCAGGACTAGCCTGCTCCTATCACTTCCTCTCTCTCCCTAGCCATATCACTTCCTATTTCCTCCTCCCAAGTGCTGGGATTAAAGATGTCAGCCATCACTGCCTGGCCTCTGTGGTTAAGTAGTGGCTAGCTCTGCCCTCTGATCTCCAGGCAAGCTTTATTTGTTAGATAGAGCACAAGCAAAATATCACTGCAACACCCATGTCCACACATACTCATATACGCCCCCCACATACATAAACCAATAGATGAAGGTAGTTTTAAAACAAAATACATATAGACATATATATATTTTATTCTTAATTTATATATAATGTTTATACATGTTATAGGGTACAAGATAACGTGACAATAAATGTATACAATATGAAAAAAATCTCAGGCTGGGCAGGGTAGGGTACACCTTTAATCCCAGTACCCCTGAAGCAGAGGCAAGTGGATCTTTGTGAGTTCCAGGCCAGCTAGAGCTACATAGTGAGATCCTGTTGCAAAACAAAACAAAACATCAAACCAACCAAACAATAACACCACCTCAATACACACATATACATGCCACATTGCCCCTGTCCTTATCTGGTTGTTTGCACATGCTGTAACTGGGACTAAAGATAGATGAAGGACCCAGCTCCCCCCGAGCTACAGTCTCCTTTCCTCTTTAATAGTTTACTGGCAGGCCCTCAGAATTGTGATTTGAGATTTTTTTTTGACATTATGATCTATGTATATAATAAAGAAAAAAGCCAGTCTTGTGTGATTTATGGACTTTACCAGGAAGTATGCAAAAGGAGCTCAGAGCATCATTTTATCACCAGAAGGGTGATAAAATGCAATTAAGTGCTAAGAAAAAAAAAAAAAAACCAAACCCACAACAACCAAAGCTTCACATTGATGGTGGTCAGCACACAGGAGCCAATTGATGGTTCCAAGGGCCAGAGCTGGGAAGATTTATCAGCAGAGTGTACTAGATTATGGCCCAAAGGGTAAAATAAATATACAGGATATCATACTGATACATGTAAATGACTGAATAAAGGAACAATTGGGGTGATAGATCTTCATGCAGGCTTTCAGACAGTTCATGGAGGTTCTCTGCTCTCAACATGGAGAGTAGCTCCCTTCTGCTTCTGTGTGTGGTACACATCATGACTTCCTTCCAAAGAGTTCAGTACAGAATGAATGAAGAAGAAAGAGAAACATTACAGAGGAAATCTGGTGTATTCGTTACCATTTTGTTGCTGAAAAAAACACAATGGCCAAAGGCAGTTTATGGAAGATAGGCTTTATTTTGGCTTAAGGTAATAGACAGTCCATCATGTTGGGGAAGACATTGCATGGTAGCAGGAGCAGGAAGCTGGATGATCACATTTTCATCCACACACAGGAAGCAGAGGGCACAGGAAGTGGAACAAGGCTATAAACCCTCAAAGCCTGTTTTATTGCTATACTTCCTCCAGCAAAATGTTGCATCTCCCAAAGGCTCTGGAATGTCCTCAGACAGAGCCATCAACTTGGGATGAAGTGTTTAAATACGTGAGCCCGTGGGGGACACGTTTCACTTAAACCACCACACCTGAAAAGCAGTATGTGCTCATCACCAGGTGTCACGGGGCAGTAAACCATGCTGATGTGTGGATCCTTGATAGGATGACATGGGGATTTGGCCTAATTTCTATAGCTCCTGCTCCAAACCTAGGACCCTAATCTAATCATGAGAAAAAAGTTCAGACAAATTCCAGGGAAGAGCCATCCAATAAAAACACCTGACAGTGTTATGAAAACTCTCTGTAAAGGGAAATCTGGATTGCGCTGTCATCACCCCAGCCTTCTGGAGGCTGACACAGGGACATCACCAAGGACTTGAGCCCACTCGAAGCCACATTGCAAGTACCAGACCAGCCTGAACAAAATCCATCTCAAAACAAGCAAACAAAAACAAAAATATGAGGAAAGCCTTTTGCATGCATCACAGGTAAGAGAAGACTGAGGAGATAGCAACTCAACTCGACATGATTTCCTGGATAGGAACCTGCAGCAGACACGCAGACATTAGGGGGAAACCAAGGGGATCAGAATAAAGAATAGACTTTGAAAACACTGGTGAGGTAGGTGTGGCAGGGCACACGGGGGCCCGAGGCATGAGCCTGGTCTGCTTGGGCTACATAGTAAGACTTTGTCTCAAGGAACAAGTATTAATATTTGTGCATTAAATGCCATAAATACAAAGATGTTAATATATGAAGTGCGGTGCCTGAGATATGGGGATACTTTATGTGTTTTCTAAGTTTTACTTTGAATGTAATTTGTTTTAATTTTATTTATTTTTAATTTGGGGGATTAAAGACAGGGTTTCTCTGTGTAGCTCTGGCTGTCCTAGAACTCACTCTGTAGATCAGACTGGCCTTGAACTCACAGAGATCTGCCTGGATCTGCCTCCCAGGTGCTGAGACTAAGGGTGAATGCCATCACTGCCCAGCTTTATTTTTAATTCTTAACGTTTCTTTTTATTTTATATGTATGAGTGTTTTGCCTTTATGTATGTATGTATGTGCACTATCAGGCCAAAAGAGGGCATTGGATCTCCTAGGACTGGAGTTGTAGATGGTTGTGAGCTGCCACGTGAGTGCTGGGAATTGAACCCAGGTTCTCTGGAGGAGCAGCAGATACTCTTAACCACTGAGCCATCTCCTCAGACCCATACAAAATTTTTGTTTGTTTTGTTTTTTGATTTTTCGAGACAGGGTTTCTCCGAGTAGCTTTGGTGCCTGTCCTGGATCTCACTCTGTAGACCAGGCTGGCCTTGAACTCACAAAGATCCGCCTGGCTCTGCCTCGGGAGTACTGGGATTAAAGGTGTGTGCCATTGCTGCCCATTTGTTTTTTAAAGTCCATCAGAAAGTTCTGAGTTTGATTGAGATCCTAACTTGAGGATTGTCCTTGACATCAACCTTTGGCCTACATGTGCACTCACTCCCCTGTGTGTGCCCACACGTGTGCTAACATGGATGCACACACGTACATCAGACTCACATGAAAAATAAAGTCTATCAGCATGTAATCACGTAAGCAGTACTGTAATTCCAGGGCTAGGGATGCAAGTGAAGGAGGAGTCAGGTTATCCACAGCCTACATAGAAAGTTGAAGGCCAGTCTGCGCTGCACGACACCCTGTCTTGAAATGCCAGGTAGAGAAGCTAAGGAGCTGGGCGTGGTGACACTCACCTGTAATCCCAGTCCTTGAGGGGTCCTGACAAAAGGATCAGGAGTTCAAGGTCATACCTGGACACACAGTGATTTTGTGGCCAGCCTGAACAACATGAAAGACTGAAAACAAATGAAAGTTCACTCAGTGCTTAACACTGAATAAGCTTTTGCAGTACTAAGTTTAGTTCCCAGTACCCCCACATGGGCAGCTCACAACTGCCTGTAATTCCAGCTTCATTTATTAAAATTAAAAAAAAAACCAAAGCTTTAAAAACACCCAATGAGACAAGAACAACCCTTCCAAAAGTATGCATATGAATATAGGAACCTTAAGGATAAAAGGATGCTATTTATAGTGGTAACTTAGTATGGTTTTCACCCTCTGTATTAGACAGAAGTTGGGCACACATGTGACAGAGACCACAGCATGTTTATGTATATGTTGACAAATCCTGATGATGCTCCTGTTAAATGACTCAAGCATTCCATATAAATTATAAAATCCTTATAATTATATATTTTTAGCCACTCATGGACTACTCTTCGCCTTGTTTAGACACCTCATGATGGAATCGGGAAGCTTGTTTTTGTCCATGTGACTCACTTTAGACTTGAGAGTTTGTAGTCCCTGCTAGTCTTCCCCGACCCCTTGTCAAGTGGAAATAGAGAACTTCTCCCCTTGTTTGATCTTAGCATTTGTGATGGATAAATAATTGATCGACACAGGGATGCTGGCAATATATTTAGCTTCTGCTCAGCACTCTACTATTTTTAAATGTCCTCAGGCATGAGCTCAGAATGTTCATCCAAAGGCTGTCAGCTGCACACGGAGACAGTGAGGAGTGACAGGCCCGCAGTAGGATTATGAGACATGAACCGCCATGACAGCTGCCAGCTTCACCGCTGCTGAAGAGTTGGTCTGCCTTGTGTTTTCTAAAAATCCTGTAAATGCATCTCTCACCATAATCCCTTTGAGGGCAGAATCTTCCCAATCTCAACAGAGTCCAACTAGGAACAGAAACTTCAGAAATTCATAAGTTGAATATTATATAACTTCAATATTTAAATTTTTGTTGTGGGGCACCCGAGTTCAAATCCTCAGGACCCACATAAAGCCAGGGGCTGTAGTGCCCATCTGTAATTGTATGGAGAGATGGGAGCCTGAGACAGAAGAACCCCCAGTGGTCACTGTGCACACAGCAGTGAATAACAAGACAGCCTGTCTCAGAACAATGTGAAGCCCGACACCAGAGGCTGTTCATGGACTGACCTCCTCCACACATGCACAGGAGCACAGGCAGCCAAACTCTCACACACAAACCTGTGCCCGTGTGCATGTGCCACACCTACACATAGACACAAGATAAATCATACGTACAGAGATGTTATTGTGATCTGCGTGTGGAGATGTGCTGACTGTAATCCCAGTATTTTGAAGGTGGGAGCAAGAACACCAAAGTCAGGGCTATCCAATGAGTTCAAAGGTAGCTTGGGTTACATGAGACCCTATACCCCCCTCCCCCCAAAATAAAATAAAATAAAATTAAAACAGCAAAATCAAATTGGGATAAAATTTTTTAACATGATAATATAATGTAATATATAATGTAAACATAATGAAATATAAAATTAATATACTATTTAACATTAGCTATTGAGACAACATTACACAGCCACTCTTTGGAATTTACCTTGCATAACTGAGACTTCATACCTATTAATTAATAACGTCCTATTTCACTTACGTCCAGCCCTTGACAGCCACTATTCTCCTCTGATTCCTTGAGGGCTTTAGATACCTCATCTTCTCAGTTGTTTGTTGCTGTGAGAAAATATCCCACAAAAGAAACTTAAGGAAGGGAGTGTTTATTCAGACTTACAGTTCCAGAGTACAGTCCATCATGGCAGAGAAGGAATGGAGACAAGAGCTTAGGGATCTGGTCACACTGTATCCAGAGTCAGGAAGCAGAGAGAAGTGAATGCTGGTGCTTGGCGCACCGTGCCTTTTAGTCAGTTCAGGACCCCAGCCCATGGAATGGCGCCACCCAAATTCATGGTGGCTCTTCACACTTCAATTACCATAATCTAGATAATCCCCACTGATATTCCTAGAGGCCATTAGAGCAGGCCTCAAATCCAATCAGAGATCAGTTGGTTGTCTCCATAACCTCCATGCCACTATGTCCCCTTATAGGTACATCTTGTCTGGCAGTTGGTTGGAATTAGCATTCACAGTTTACTACTGGATAGTAGCACTGGTGACTACCCCTCCCCCAGGGGCCTCCATAGCCCCTTCCAACATTATGAAAGCTGGCCAGCTTGGTTTGTGTGTATCTTACAACCAAAGTGTGTTACATCTTCATCAATAGGCTCTGTAGTTCACCAATAGCATGTAGTTCTGGTGGACAACCAAAAGCAACACCAATAGCCTATGTTGTTTTGGGTGCATCTGGTCCCTCCTCAACCACTAGCTCATAGAGAGGTATCCCGCCCCCTGGCAGTGAGATTTTCAGTTGACAGCACATGTCTTCCGAAGACTTTACTTTGTAACATTCAGATTTCTACATAAAGGCACACACTGCATAATGATTCTTCAATGTCGAACTGCACACACAGTACATACTATGTGGCCTAGACATGGGGGAAAACCATACCATCAAGGTTTGTGTGAGTACTCTGCCACAGTAACACAACAAAAGTACCTGATGATACCTCAGAGCATAGCCCACTGTTAGTTCATGCCTGGCTGCATTTGTGAAAGAATACGTGAAACTTTTCATTCAGAAGGTTAGTTTTATTCAGCCCCTACTCAGGGCAGAACCGGATCAAACCTAAGAATAGCATAAGCCGGAGGTGTCTTTGTTCCCAGTTACCCACAAGACAATGCAGCCTCCTTTACAGGCAACTCCTCTCCCCAAGAGCAATACAGCTTCCTGTATAGCACACTCCACAGGTACCTCTGGTTTGCTCAGGGTTTTAGCACACAGGTTTTACAGTATGAATGATAGAATTCCTAGCCACTCTCCCATGACCTCACTTGTGCTGGCAAGATGCTTAGTCTTTTCAGGGCCTTACGTCCTACGATGTAAACCATGAGCTGCGTGATCACATCATTTGCATGCAGAGTGATCATATAATCTATGCACATGTGTGACATAAGCCCATATGCACATGTGCAAGGGAATCCATAAAAGCGGGTCCCACATATCCCCTCCTCTCTCTTCCTGCACAATCTTTCAATAGGTCTAAGCACATCCCTTCTGTCCTCCTTGTTAGGATTCTGCCACTCCTTCAGCTGTATGACTGCACATGCGCAGTTCAGTAGCTAAGCAAGGGGTCTTACGTCTTACATCATCAGTGTGCTGCGTGATTACGCAATCTGCACATGTATGGTGTAGCTCTGTAAGCCCATGTGTGCATGTGCGGAAATCCTTAAAAAGCTGGTCACAGACTCCTCCCCTCTCTTCTGCTTTCTCCTCCTCCCCCTTCTCTCTCTCTCTCTCTCTCTCTCTCTCCCTGCATGTGTCTTTCACAGGCCTGGTCACTCTTTTCTGTCCCCCCTCCTCCTAATAAAGCTCTGATACTGGGTTTTGTTGTGCCTCATGACCTTTCTCGCATGGTAACAGCGTCACTTAGTATTAAAACTAACAGCCCTTCCCCTAATAAACTCTTACAGTGGGTTTTGTTGTGCCTTGTGGCTTTTCTCTCACAGTAAACAGCACCGCTTAATGAAAAACATTGCGTCGCATAATAAATAACAGTGAGTCCATGCTAGATCTGTGCCTGGCTTCCTTACTGAGGAATTGTACCTTGGCCTCTACTGGTGCCCTGCTGAGGGTGCAAGCTTGACTGGGCCTAGGTATCCTTCACAAGAGGCCACACTGAACCCTCTGTAGCCAAGTGTGCAGATTGTCTTAGTCACTGTTCTGTTGCTGTGAAGAGACACCATGACCACAGCAACTCTTATAAAAGAAAGCATTTAACTGGGGCCTGCTTACAGTTTCAGAGGTTTAGTCCATTTTCATCCTGGCAGGGAACATGTCAGCACACAGGCAGCCATGGTGCTGGAGAAGTAGCTGAGAGTTTTATGTCCAGATTGCAGGCAGCAGGAAGAAATAGGGACTGTGGACCTGGCACAGGCTTCTGAAACCTCAAAGCCCACCTCCAGTGGCACACTTCCTCCAAGGTCACACCTTCTAATCCTTTTGATCCTTTCAAATAGTGCCACTCCCTCATGACTGAGCATTCAAATATATGAGCCTATTCTGGCCATTCTTAGTCAAACCAACACACAGATATAGGGGTAAACATCTCAGCCACGCTGTGCCATGGTCTGTCAACCAACTTCTAGGGCTACACATTTCTTAGCTAGAGTTTTATAAAGCCTATGAGAGCATACATCTCCTATCTTGGGGCTCCCTTCTCAGTCCACAGTGGCTGGAGATATCTTTTTGGCCATTCTTCATAGGCAGTCAAGTGCCCCACCCTCAGCATCTTCCAAGCCCTACAGACCAAGCCTCTAGTTATACTAGCTTGTGCAGATAAGATGTCACGGTGAGTATCCAAATGAGTTCCCTCATGCTGTGAACCCCAGGTTGGACTCAGGATGTGCTATGTACTAAGTAGCAAGGAAATTGCAAGAAACTGAACTAAATAGCAAGCTCCCTTTGCCATCATGCTGGCACCAGCTCTGGGGGGAAGAGACCACGTTACACCTAAAGCGAAGTTTTATTTTCTGGTTATACCAAGGGGAGGGAGACTAGCTCTTGCCAGTGGTCTGCATGTGCCAATTCAATAAGTGCATAGGTGCTTACCATCAATCGTCAACTTGACAGGCTCTAGAATCATCTAGAAGACAACCTTCTGGGCACCCCTGTGAGGGGTTATTTACATTAGCTTAACTAGAGTGGGAAGACCCACTTTAACTGTGGGCAGCACCACTCCATAGGCTGGGAGCCTGAACTGAACAGAGAGGAGAATGCAAACTGACCTCCAGCCTGCACGTCTTTCTGTTTCCTGACGACGCAGTGTGAACAGATGTCTCAAGTTCCTGCCATCATCATGCCTTTTCTGCTATGATGGACTGCACCCTGGAACTGGAGCCAGAATAAACCTCCCTTCCTAAGTGTGCTGGCTGGTTTTATGACAACTAGACACAGATAGAGTCACTTCAAAGGAGGGAATTGAGAAAATGCCTCCATAAGATCTTGCTGAAGGGCATTTTCTTAATTAGTAATTGATGGGGGAGGACCCAGCCCATGGTGGGTAGTACTGTCCCTGGGCTGGTGGTCCCGGGTACTATAAGAAAGCAGGCTGAGCAAGCCATGAGGAGCAAGTCAGTAAGCAGCTTGGCCTCTGCATCAGCTCCTGTCTCCAGGTTCCCACCAGGTTTGAGTTCCTGCTCTGATTTCCCTCAATGGACTGTGACTTGGGATATGTAAGTCAAATAAACTCTTTCCTCCCCAAGTTGCTTTTGGTCATGATGCTTCATCACAGCAAAGGTAAATCTAACCTAAACACCAAATTTCTCTTGTCACTCCAAGGAGACAAGTAACGACTAATATTTAGCCTATCACATGTAGGACCTTGTTGGCCACCTGGAGGTATGAACAGGATTACAAACTTCTTTCTTTCAGTAACTTGGAGAATATGTGGGGAGCCACGGGTCTAAGGGACAATCGACATGTCAGTGTATTCTGGGCCAGGCGCTGTGGATGCATTCTGCTTAGGGAAGGCTGGAAGCCCTCTGAGGTACACACACAGCATCCTGGTCCACGTCTCTCCTCCCTCACAGTGACTACCACACCTTGAGTCATGTCCCCTTCTCTGAAACTGCTCTGTAATTTGTAGTTGCC
This sequence comes from Peromyscus leucopus, assembly GCF_004664715.2. Classification (NCBI taxonomy): domain Eukaryota; kingdom Metazoa; phylum Chordata; class Mammalia; order Rodentia; family Cricetidae; genus Peromyscus; species Peromyscus leucopus. Next base: position 62,792,732 of record NC_051065.1, read on the forward strand.
ATAGCAACTGTATTTCTTCTGATCTCCACCTCTGCACCGAATCAGACTGCAAAGGGCTGACGGACCCACACAGGGCTTCTCAACACTGTGAAGCTACTACTCTGTCCCCGTGTGTGGATGGGCCATAAACCACGGATACGGGGATGAAGTGGGGAAAGTGGCCTTGTGCCTAGAAAAGAAGACGCCATCTTTGGAAAGTTTCAGAAGCCAGGACCTTAGAGAAACGTGGGCCATCCCGTATCTGTGGAGGCCTAACATCATTTCCTGGTGTTGTTTTTATTCTTCTCTGCTGCTTAGAAGAGATGATTAGAGTCCCTCGGTCCAGGCCAGGGTCTTTATAAAAGTCCCTCGTGGCGGGTGCGCTTCACTTACAAAAACTTGACTTCTAGCCCTTGTCATCAGATAGCCAGCATGTATTATTAAGCAGTCACTCAATCCGCCAGGCTCAGGGATGCACCGTTGTCCTCGGATGCATTTAAACCTTCAGTCTGAGGCCTGGAAGCCTTCCACAATTAGTGTGTCATCCTGAGTCTCAAAGAATATTAACTAGAAAGTTCCATGCTGTACTTAGGGATGTCTCTCAGCGGTCTTACTCACTGCTTGGAAATACTTGCTGTGGTGGCTTGAACGAGAGATGTCCCCCCACGAACTCGTGGTTTGAATACCTGGGCCCTGCTTGGTGGTACTGTTTGGTGAGATGTCCCTGCTCGAGGAAGTGGGTCACTGTGGGCGGGGCAGGTTTGAGGGCTTGTGGCTTTCCCTCCCCTTCACTTCTCTCCCCACCACTCACTCCCCTGCTTGGTGTTGGCAGTTGAAGGTGTGATCTCTCTGCTTCCCTCGGCAGCCATCTGCTGCCATGCCTCTTCCGCCATTATGGATTCCCACTCCGGAACCATAAGCCAAAATAAATGAAGTTGCTTTTGGTCACATTGTTTCACTACAGCAACAGAAAGAGTAACTAATGTACTCACTGTGTTTTTATTGGTGTTGTCAGAAGCAGAAGGGCAATTTTATTAGCATTTAAAAGAAAAACCACCAAGCAGGCAAACAGTAAAACCTCAGCTGCTATCCTGAAGGATCCATGCCAGGAGAGGAAGGAAAAAGCCATGCCATTTAAATTGGCAAGGGAGATCAGACACGTGGTGGACAAGCAGCTCCATGTCAGGGAGGGGAGCTTTTGAGAGAAAGTAAGGGAGCCCAGAATGTTGGGGGGAAAGCACAGCGTGTTAAGGAAGACATACTCGGAAAAGCGATGGAAGAAAAGGAAAAGTTACGCTTTTCTGACAAAAAAAGCGGATAAACTTATGGCCTCTGTGTGGCTTTGGCCCCTAAGCTACAGCCTTAGGGGCTGTTTGATGCGGGTTTTACATAGTTGAGGCTGACTTGGGACTCCCTAGGTAGTCAAATGCGGTCTTAAACTGATGCTTCTGTCTCTGCCTCCAGAGCGCTGGGTGACAGGTGTATGTACCGTGATCAGCTTTCATCTGCTCTGATCTGAACAGGGTTGGTTCCCTTGGAACTCAGGCTGAAAGTTGATTGCCACCATGGAGTTGTTGGGAGGTGGCTGGCTTGTTCAGAGGGGCCGGGACCGGTGCCTCCCTGCTGGGCTGAGAAGGTGGGTTGTAAAGTGAGGTCATTCCCTGAGCTTTGTCATGTTTAGGAACATCTGCCTGGCCCTTCTGCTTTTCCACTAGCCACGATGCAGTGCACAGCCTTGCCAACGTGGCTGTCCTGTCTTGGGAGTCCAGCACCTAGAACCAGGACTAAATGGACTTCTTTCCTTATGAACGATCTAGGATCTGGTGAAGGTCTGAGACCGTGGCTAAGTCACTGGCAGTTTGGGTAGGAAATGTCCCCCATCGGCTCACGTATTTGAACACTTGGTCCCCAGCTAGCATTGTCGTTTGGGGGTTGGGATGGTTAGGAGGGCTGGCCTGGCAGGAGGAAGGTGCATCACTGGAGGTGGGCGTGAGAGTTTCTAAGCTCACCCTACTTCCAGTTCACTTACTCTGTGTGAGATGTGATTTCTCAGCTCCCCGCCCCTTCCCCCTTGCCTGGAACTTGCTGGCATGCTTCCCACTGTGATGGACCCGTATCCCTCTGGACTGTAAGGTGAACTGAATTCTTTATTGCATAAGTTGCTTTTGGTCATAGGGCTTTATCACAGCAACAGACAAGTGACTATATACAGAGTTGGGAGCAGAGAGTGGGCTGCTGCTGTGAAGAACCTGACCACGCTGACTTGTGGAAGGTGGAAGACTTTGGAACTGCGGACTAGAAACGTGGCTAAGGGCTGTCAACAGAGCCAAAGGGCTGTTCTGGGGAGAGCCTGGAAGCCAGTAGTGCTGAGAGCAATGCAGATGGTAGAGGCCCAGCTTATGAAGTTTCAGAGGGGATCAAAGTCTATATTAGCAACTGGGATGGAGGCCATTTGTGTGGTTTCAGCAAATAATCTGGCTTTGTTTTCATTACCACCATGGCAAATGAATGGGCAAGGCCATTGCTTATAGCCTCCCTGGCTATCCCACAGGGCAATGGTTTCCTTCTCTCATATTACATCAGCAAATTTCCAGTCCTTTATGGCTAGGAAGAAAACAGCATGTCATTGGAGACGTCTTCCAGGGCCTTTGTTTGGATGGTGCCTTCCATTCCCACCACCCTGGGGTAGGGGTAGGGGTGGGGTAGGGTGGATGGGTGTGGGGCTCCCTAGGAAATCTCTTTAGCAATGCAGGCATGTCAGACAATCAGTGCACCACTGACTGAGACTGAGTACTATCACTGAGTGTTGTGAGCCAAGCACCCACCCCCCCTTTTTTTTTTTTTCTGAATCCCCTGCCTTAACAGTGTCTGGCATGTAATGGATGTGCAATAAAAGCCGGTTGAAGGCCTGGGAGGTTGAAGGCTCAGCAGGTACAAGTGGTTGTTGGGCAAGTCTGGCAACCTGAGTTCGAGCCCTGGAACCTACATAAAGGTGGAAGGAGAGAATAGATACCATAAAGTTGTCCTCTGACCTCCACAAGTGAGCAGTGGCATGTGCATCCCCCCCCATCATGCACACATGCATAATAATAAATCAATGAAATATTGGTTGAATGGATGGATAAAGGTTTGGACTTTTCAGGGTTCTTCTCATTGTAGGTCCACTCACAAGGATGTCAAACATCTACTCAGCTTTTCAACCTTTGTGGTAGGTACCTCAGTAGGAATTAGGAGACACCCTGGGAAAACAGTGACCCACTTTTATGGTTTGTACTCTGGACTTCCATGTGGCAATTCTGTGTGTGCATGCTTGTACAGGCCAGAGGTCAACCTACAGTGTCTTCCTTGGTCACTGTCTGTTGTTGTTTTTACTCTCTGGGGGCGGGGGGGGGGGGGAGGAAGAGGCACCACCCAGCTCCCACAACCACGGAGGCTTATTCTTACTTATAAATGCCAGGCCCTAGCTTGGCTTGTTTCTTGCCAGCTTTCCTTAACTTTAAATTATCCTGTCTACTTTTTGCCTCTGGGTTTTCCTGTTCTCTTACTTCTGTGAATCTTACTCTTACTCCATGGCTTGCTGTGTAGCTGGGTGGCTGGCCCCTGGAGTCCTCCTCCTTCTCTTGCTCCTCCTGCTCTTTTCCCCTCCCAGATGTCTCTTTCTATTTATCCTCTCTGCCTGCCCAGCTTCGCCTGTTTTTTCTCCTGCCTCACCATTGGCTGTTCAGCTCTTTATTAGACCATCAGGTATTGTTTCACAGGCAAAGTATCACAGCTTCACAGATTTAAACAAATGCAACTAAACAAAAGTAACACACCTTAAAATAATATTCCCAACAATAATATTCCCACCTTTTTTTTTTTTTTTTTTTTTTTTAAACAGGTACTCTCTCTTGGCCTGGAACTCCCTGATTAGACTAGGTAGGCTAGCTGGCCAGTGTGCTCCAGGGATGGCATATCTACCTCTCTCTCCAGCATTGGAATTACCATGCTCAGTCCTTTTTTTGTGGGTTCGTGGGGGTCTAAGTCAGGTCCTCATGCTTGTGTGGCAGGCACTTTCCCACGGGAGCCATCTTTCCAGCCTGCCCCTGTAATTTTTTTTACTGTGTTATAATTCCCTTCAAAGAAAATTGTCTTACATTTTGCTGTTTTTCTGAGCGTTTCTTTTTAGTTGCAGGGTGGTACTGTCACTTTCAGAAGACATGTAACTCAGGCCCTCTTAAAATTTTATAAGATATTATAAGATAAGTACAGTAAACAAGATGTAGGCTTTTAGAAAGAGTAATGCCTCTCTGTTTATTTTTTATTTGTTGGCAAAGATGTTACTGAAATACTTTCTAAATGACTGAGCAGCAAGGCAGATGGCCAGTGAGGATAAAGGGAAGAGATGGGTGATCCATAAACTGCATAGTTAACCCTGAACAATGGGGATGAAAGAAACACTCACCAAATTAGGTCGAGCCACTGCTCTGGTGGAAGGGCAATCTCATTTTCGCCATTTATCTGTTGTTTTATCTGTTGTTCGGTCCCTGAGGCAGTTTCTCTTTATGCAAAGAATAAAGTCATCAGGCGCTTCATCAAGTGGGATGGAACTTTCTTTTCACTTCTTCCAGGTCCTGGGGTTGTAAGGACCTCAGGTCACAGCAGGAGTGCACGCAGGACCAGGCTCAAAGTGCCAGCGAGGCAGGTGACCTTTCGAAGGCCTGGAGGGATTGGTGGGATGACTCAGTTAGTGAAACACTTACCTTTTGAGTATCAGGACCTGAGTGTGGTCTCTAGAACATGCCAAAACAAAATCAAAAACCAAACCGGTAAGGCATGGGGGCCTGCACCTCCAATCCCAGAGCTGGAGAAGCAGTGACAGGATTCTTGGAGTTTGCTGGCCAGCCAATCTGACCTGATTGGTGAGCTCCAGGGCAATGGGAGACTGTCTCAAGGGAGGTGGACAGCATTCTTGAGGATGGCACTGAGGTTGTCCTCCAGCCCCCATAGGCACACACCGGTGTGCTCCCACACAGATGAATGAACCTGCACTCACATGTATGAGGGCTGAGTCAGGGATCCAGACTGAACACTGCTGTGTGCCTGGGCCGGGGTAAGCCAGCCAGAGTGGATACCGCTAGGAAGATTCAAAGACCCTGGGAGCTTAGCAGGTTATGGCACCCAGGAGAGGCCGGCCCTGCTGGGCAGGGCAGCAGCAGCTAGAAGCATTTGATGAGGTTCTGTAACCAGGGCATTCTGCTTCCATTCCCTTCCTGTCCAGAACCAGGTGCGTTTTAAAGATGACCCATCCAGAGGAGTGCCAGGGCTGAGCAATCCAGACTGTGGGCAGAGAGGGGAGCAAGATCACATACCTCCCCGCTGAGGAAACCAAGCCTAGGGGGTATCTCTCCAGGGTTCATCCTTCCTTAGCTGACAGCTCCTTCAGGGCAGGTTTAATGCTTGCCGAAAATATCTCCCCGGGGGAAGGGTGGGAGGTGAATGCGATCAAACTATGCTGAATGAATTCTCCAAGAATTAATAAAAAATATTTTTAAAAAGATGAAAGTGTTTCCACTGTTCTGACCTGGAACTAGAAGAGATTTAAAAACACAAGCAGAAGGGCATACAGGAAAAAGCGAAGGCCAAAGACAGATAAAAAGCAAAGGCTCTCCCGGCCTCTCCTAACAATGGCCTCTTGTGGGCTCCGGTGCATCTGACCAAAGGGAACAGGCCAGAGCAAGTCTATCTCACTTCCCCGACTTGCCTACCTCTAAGGAACAAGCTACACATAGCAGCCATCTCCAAGTTCAAGGAAACTGAGTGTCCCTGGCATGATCTCATCCTTACCCGAAGCTGGAATTCCTTGCAGAACACTCATCCACTGGTTGGTGAGACCGTGCCAGTAATGTCAGGGCATTCCTTTTATTTCATCTTATCGTGCATTAAAATACACGCACACACACACACACACAAAGCCAGGTGTGGTGACTCAGGACTGTAGCCCAGAACTCTGGAGGCTGAGGCAGGAGGATTGGGAGTTCCAGAACAGGGTGAATAGTGAGGCTTCTCAAAAAACAGCAAAAACAACGACACCCCCAAAAACCAAAGCAGTCGGGCAGAGGAGAGAGGGTGGGGTAGGGAAGCTGGGAAGAGAGAGGGAATCAACTGACTGTGAGCAGGACAAGAGAGTGTAACGGTGACGGTGACGGTGACGGTGACGCTGTGTAACAAGCTGTTCCTGCAAACGCTGTAACCTCAACTGGGAGCGGGTGGAGACAAAAGGGTGGCTGGGGCTTGCTAGCTGCCAGCTTAGCTGAGAGGACCCCGGGTTCAGAGAGAGAGAGAGTCTGCAGAAGTGACAGAGGACACCCAACATCATCTTTTGGCCCCTGAGCACAAACAGGTACATAAACTCACACACACACACACATACACAAATATGCATGTAAAACTTTACCATAAGGTTAGAAAAAGAAAGAAAAACACCAAAGTAAACCAGGACTGGTGTACCCCAGTGGCAGAGTGCTTGTCTGGCCTATGCAAGTCCCTGGGTTTGAAACTCGGTATGGAAAGAGATAAACACATGAAATCTCTCCTGATACGAACTATTAACTGCAAGTCAATGAACTACACAGGTAATTAAGCTTTCTTCCTCAGAGTGCTGCAAATGCAGTTGCTTTGAGGTTTGTGTTCATTAAATAATTTGTGCTTTGACATGGGGATCAAAGCAGAGAAACTCCGGATGAGAGAATGTTAACCAATTTATTAAAATGCACATGGGAGGCCAGAAAGGTGGCTCGGTGGTTAAGAGAACCCGGCAGAGGTCTGGAGCTTGTTTTGGAGCACTTACATTAGGCCACTCAAGTCGCCTGGAACTCCAGTTCTATGGGATCCGACTTCTTCTGGCTCCTGTGGGTACTGCACTCACATGTACATATGTACACATAGACATATGCATTCACAAACTAAACAAAACCAACCAACCAACCAACCAACCAACCAACCAACCAACCAAATGAACAAACAAAACACCTGAACTGCAGCCATTGGGTGGGTTCTGGAGTTGCCTCTTTGTTAGTTTTTGAGCTGTTTGAACTGCAATTATCTTCACAATGTCACAAGCATCATCAAAATAACCACAAAATTACTGCCAACTAGTATTTGGTGAGCATCTTCCACACGCCTGTTGCTTTGGCAAATGTTATGTATAGATGATCTGTGTCATCTACACAGTCACCCCACTTTAGAGGTGTGAGGCGGACTCAGAGGGGATGACTAAGCTGTCCAACAACACACAGCCCCAAGAGAGGGAGCTGGAGTTCTGATGCAAATGGCCTGAGCTGCACATCTTCAAATGAGCTGGATTTGTCATTTTAGCTGCAATCCTCTCCTATGCTGGCCTCAAACTCAAGGCCATCCTCCTGCCTCAGCCTCTGAAGTGCTGGGATTACAGGTAGCTCTAACTCATCTTTCCAGACAGAAATATGGAGATTGGCCCATAGTCCCTGGAACTGCCTGAAATGCCTCAGGTACCACCTTTTAGGGCAGCCGGGTTGTTTGTGTCTGAGGGAGTCTCTGCCTCCGCCACCTGGAGATCCCGTGGCATGGACTGACATTCATGCTGCTTTCTCAAATACAAACGATCTTCCTTCTTATCCTGAAGTCTACAGGGGCTGGTGTAGCTCTTTTCTGTTCATCTTAGGAACTCAGGAGTATCTCTGTAAGTCCTGGATCTCTCCAGAAGTGAGACCTGGAGGGATGGTGGCTGGTGGCCCAGACGGGCTTCTGAGACCTGCTCTATTCTCAGGCGGATGGACCTGTAGAGCACTAACTGCTCTTGATCCCTCCTTCATTTCCACCTCTCTCTTTCTGCTAGCAAAGGAAAGCTGCTGAGCCCCAGGACTCAAACAGAAGCTTGCCTACCGTCTGGTCAAAGCCAGTCCCCAGGCTGTATTGCCCTTTGACTTTACCTGGATCAATCAACCAACCAACCAACCAACCAGCCAATAATCAATTGATCGATCGATAGGTCGATCGATCAATTGAAGCTCTCAAGCTCTTCCTCAGCCACACACTGGCCTCTTTTCCAGTCTGTTTTGTGACCAGAATTTGACCCTGGACTTGATGGTAATATGATGGCAATTAGAAGTATCTTTGCATTTTTCTTTTAAGGCCTTCCTAAAGCTAATGTATGGACAATTAAGTGTCCCTTTCCCTCCTCCCCAGAGCCTTAGGAACAGACGGTTGGCCAACACTGCCTCCTAGTGTCTCAGGTAGATGCTGCCCAGAAGGGTGAATGTTTGGGTTCCAATGCTTAGGGATATGTATGTACCCGCTGTATAAATCCATGGCTTTAAAAGCTTGATGTCCAAATAGATGCCAGGATCCCAAGCAATGAATGCTTGAGTTTTCATGACTAGGATTAAAATCGAGTGACAGAGCTGACCACTCTTCATCAAGCTGGTGGCAGGAGTGAGAGGCCAAGTGGGCAAGGGCCCTGCCTCAGGAAAATACCACTTCCCCCAAGCCTTAACAATGTCACGTGTGTCCCCCAAATGCTTCTGAGGACCACACCAACATCTAAAGTGCCAGTTTGCGTTTAAACAATTCAAAATGGAGTTGGGGACAGGGAGGGTGCTGTGGATGTAATTCAGTTGGCAAAGTGCTTGCTTGGCACCCATGGGGTCCTGGGGTCCATCATCACACCACAAATCTGCTGTTAGCATGCACACCTGTAAACCCCGCACACCTGCTCTTGGGGTGCACACCTGTAACCCCAGCACTTGGAAGAGCAAAGCTGGAGGATCAGAAGGTCGAGGTTGTTCTCAAGTTCAGGGTCATCCTCATCTAAATGGTCCAAGGTCATTCTCAGGCTAGCCTGAGATACATGAGACCTTATCTACTGATAAAAGAGGAAAGAAGAGTTGCTTCTGTTTGTTTGTTGTTTTATTTTGTCTTGCGGAGAATTTCTACTATTCTGAATGAACTGTGTTGCAGAGTTGCAAATCTAGCCTAACCCCAATCCCCTCTCCCTCCCCCCTCCACCCCCACCTCTCATGAGTGCAAACATGAATGCCTTAGCAGGATCAGGGGCTTGTAACGAGAGCTGTCTTTAGGGCCATGCAATTCGGTGTGCAAACAATGTCTTACATTAATGATGCGGCCACACTTGGCTCAAGACTGTTGGATTCTGTGAGATCCATCACGGATGTTGGCTTTGCCCTGAGACTGCAGGTTATGTAGCTGGACTGAACCCAGAGTGTGGGAGGGAGAGAGACAGAAGAGGGGTGGAGGCAGCAGTTGGGATGCATCTTTTCACTCTCAGTGTCTGAGCCTAGGCCAGTGTGTTACCTTGGGGGGTCTTTCTGCATGGGACCCCATCCACACAGTGAGGCCCAGACATGCTGTCTGTTACGATTACTTAGTGACCCTGCCCAGTTTCCAAGTTTCTTATTATGAAACAAATATTTTCTTATTTATTTATTGGGGTGGAGGTGGTGTTGGTTCATGGGCCACAGTATGTGTGTGGAGGTCAGAGGACCAGCTACAGGGGTCCGTCCATTCCTTCCACCATGTGAGTTCCATGGGCTGAACCAGCTCCCAAGTTTATTTTTGTTACCAGATGCACCTTTAGTATTTAGTATTTATTTGTGTACCTTTTTGAGACAGGGTCTTGCTATGTATCCCCAGACGGCATATTACTCATGGTGTAGATCAGGCTGACCTCAAACCCACAGCAATCCTCCTATCTGAGTAATGGAATTGTAGTCATCCATACCCACCCCAGATGTATCTCTAAACCCTCAGTTCTCCTGCTGATAAACATAGGTATTAGGGGTTGGGGATTTAGCTCAGTGGTAGAGCTAAAGGCCCTGGGTTCGGTCCTTAGCCCTGAAATAAAAAAACAAACAAATAAACAAAAAAAAAACCATAGGTATCAGACATAAAAGTGCCTGATGCTGCCATTTGGTTTAGGGGGCTGAACTCACCCCTGCCTTTAGACCATACATGCCCTTTTCTCCTTCACTGTATTTTCTACCCCTGCCCATACCCTCTAGCTGACTGCCTAGAAGACTGTGCATTGAGTACTGTGTGCATAGTCTCTGTACAGGACTAGATTCGATTCACAACCCCCTTTCATCTCATCACAAACTATGTGCTTAGCAGTGTCTTTCTGCGTCTTCCACTTGAGAAAATGGAGGCTTGTTGAAGTTTGAGAAACCCCATTCCAGTCCCTAATACTGCCTGCTTTCCAACCTTGTGACATCCTGAAATTGGCTATCCACATGTTGGACCCTTCGATGGTCCTTCAGCTGAAGCATGTCCCCTTCACTTTTTCCATCAGAGCATGCAGTGGGCATGTAGGACTGGGTTCTGTCTTTGGGCTCTACCTAGCTATCCTATTTGCCTTTTTAACTAGCACATCCTCAAACCCAGATCCCTCCATCTCCTTGATTCTAGGATTTCACTTCTCCATCCACATACCCAAGCTGAAAAGCAAAATTCTCATTGCCTTTTGTTTCTTTTGCTACAGTCATCTTTTTTGTTTGTTTGTTTGTTTTTTGAGACAGGGTTTCTCTGTGTAGCTTTGGTGCCTTTTCCTGGAACTCACTCTGTAGCCCAGTCTTGTCTCGAACTCACAGAGATCCACCTGCCTCTGCCTCCCAAGTGCTGGGATTAAAGGCGTGTGCCACCACTGCCTGGCCTGCTACAGTCATCTTAAAAGCATCCTTTATGGGTGCTGGAATGATGGCTTAGTGGTTAAGAGTTCTGGCTTCCCTTCCAGGGGGCACCTGGGTTTGATTTTCAGCAACCTCTTGGTACCTCCCAACCATCTGTAGCTCCAGCTCCAGGGTATCTCATGCCCTTTTCTGGTCTCTGAGACCACTTTGAGACACACATGATGCATGGTGATGATAAATCTTTGAAGAAAAACCCCTCATCCTTCATGAATCCATACTCTTCTAGAGCTCATAGCACACTTTTCATGGTCCCCCATTACTGTCTCATTCCTCACCTTGAGACAGGGTCTCTTGTAGCCCATGCTGCTTAGACTTCCCTGTGTAGCAAAGATGGAGCTGTCCTTCCTGCCTTCACCCTCCACTCTGGGCTTACAGATGTGCACCACCATCTTTACGTGGCGCTGAGCATCCAAGTCTGGACTTGGTGCATTCGAGGCAAGCACTCTATCAAACTGAGTCACATCCCAAGCCCAGATCACTGCTATTGGTGACCTTCACCTTCCTGTTTTTTATTCTGTTTTTTATTTTAATCCATCTTAGAAATGACTGTCAGATCCACCTTCCTGAAGAATAGCTTGGAGCCCACTCATCAGATTAAAAAAAAAAAAAATGCAGTGTTTGGTCTTCCCCCTCCCCCAGCCCTTTATGCTTCTTTTATGGAACCATCTTTAAAAGTGAATAGGACCTGGGACAGTGTGAATGCTTGGCTGGTAGATGGCTCAGGAAGAAAACAGAATTGAATCTCACAAGTTCTTCCATATAGATAGCCACAGTTTAACACACACACACACACACACACACACACACACACACACACACACACACTCATTGGACATCTGCCCTTGGATAGAATTTGAGGTGTTTTACTAACATTTTTTTTTTTTGCAGCACAATAATGAACATTTCTAGTGACCCACAAAAACCTCCCTGTAACCCAGAAACAACTGCTCAGTGTCTGCAATGAGAAAAACCCTGCAACTGAAGGCAGGAAGCTTTTTAATGACCGCAGAATCACTTTGGAGAAGTTGCCTTAGGGCCTGTGTGAGAAGTAGACAGATCCTCAGTCTTAGGGCCTTAACGGTCCAGCCACCGCTGCCCTCCTTGTTTGGTTGGGTTCATTAAGCCCTTGGTTCCCAGCCCTTTTGTTGGTGGTTGAGGTAATACACACTGAATGCCACCTTTCTCCTGCCACTGTTGGATTAGCTTGAAATGACCTCATGTGATTTTGACTCACAGCGAGCCTCATGCTGATGTCATCAAATCCTGTTGGATGCCTTGATGCCTCCTGGCAATCAGCACCTGCCCAGTGCATCAGCAGGGCTGTTCTCAAGAGCTTTTCATTCTAATAACACCCTTTGCTGGATATTGTACAAGAGGCTTTGGATTCAAGCTAATTGTCTGTGTTGATGTATTGAGCCTTTAAGTCTTGGATACAACTTGTTGGTAATGAACAACCCCTTTTTCTACCAAGTGGAATTAAAAAAAAAAAAACAGCTAAGTCTCAGAACTAATTTGTGCTGCTTAGGGAATGTAATTCAATGTCATTGCTTTCAGCTTTACTTTATTTCGATTATGTGTATGTGTGTGGGTTATGTGCACAGGAGTATAAGTGCTCTTAGATTAAGAGTAGATATGAGGGCTGTTGAGATGGCTCAGAGGTTAAGAGCACTGGCTGTTCTTCCAGAGGTCCTGAGTTCAATTCCCAGCAACCACATGGTGGCTCATAGCCATCTGTGATGAAATCTGGTGCCCTCTTCTGGTGTGCAGGCAGAATATTGTATACATAATAAATTAAAAAAAAAAAAAAGAGTAGATATGATTCCCTGGATCTGGAGTTATAGGCAGTTGTGACCCATTTGATGTAGATCCTGGGAATTGAACTTGCATCCTCTGGAAGTAGCACTCTTAACCACTGAGCCATCTCTCCAGCCCTGCTGGAAAAAGTCTCACTCTGTAGCCCGGGCTGGTCTTGAACTTGCAGCAATCTTCCTGCCCCAGCCTCCCAAGTGCTAGGATTATATGTATGAGCCGCAGTGCCCTGCACCAGTCAGGTTCCATTCTGAGTTGTTATCAATACCCGCGTGTCTCCCCTCATCCCATAAAAGCACCTTCAGACTCACTGTCTTGTTTGATGGTGTGCATTGCCCCAGACATATGCGCACATACTCACACAGAAACATACATATACAAGCAAACAAATAAAAAGTACAAATGAAAGAAATAAGCCAGAGGATATAGCGTAGTTGGCAGAGTGCTCACCTAGAATGCCCAAAGCCCTGGGTTTGATACCCAGCGCTATCTAAACCAGGAGTGATGGCTTAATCCTAGGTTTAATACCTAGCACGGTATAAAACAGTCATGGTGGTATACAGCTTTAATTTCAGAACTGGGAAGGCAGAGGCGGGAGGAACTGCCAAGCCCCAAATAACAATGACTCGGAGACTTATTAATTATGAAAGTTTCATCTTTCACTTCGACTTGTTGCCAACTAGCTCTTATAACTTAAATTAACCTGTTTCTATTAATATACATTCTGCTACCTCTCCTTGGTTGGCTTGGTTACCTCTCCTCTGTACTGTATATCCAACTTCTTCAGTGTCTCGAGGGCATCTCCCTCGGGTGCCTAGATTCATCTCGAGTTCCTCTCTTTTCCTAGAAGTCCTGCCTTATCTCTCCTGCTTAGCTATTGACCATTCAGCTCTTTATTAAACCAACCACAGTGACATATCTACACACAGTGTAAACAAATATTCTACAACAAGAAGGATCAGAAATTCAAGGCCAGTTTTGGCTAAATGGTAAATTAGAGTTCAGCCTGGATTATATGAGATCCTGTCTTCAAAACAAAACAAAGCAAAACAAAACCCACAAAATGTCAATAAAGTAAAATAAATTTAAGGAATTAAGAACTGTTAGGTCTGAGATGAGAACACACAGCATAGGGTGGAGAAAATGGTTGTTCATTCAACAGCCAGGGGTAAGAGAGATCTCGAAGAACAAAGATGCCCTGCCTCTGGACTTCACAATGTTCTTGATCTATCTGCTGGCATTAATCTGTCACTGGGTCCTCCCACATTTGAGGGCTGCTTATTTCTTTTGACTTGATTGTATCCAGCCGTCCTAAACATCAAGTAAAAGAGAGCCACTATGAATTTGGCTTTCATGTAGAAATTTATTCTGTCATAGTCCAAGTAAGAAAGTTACAGACCCCAATTGTTATCTTAGAGGCATCATCTAGCAACTGATGGGAGCAGATGCAGAGACCCACAGCCAAACACTAGGTAAAGCCAGGGGAACCCCACTGAAGAGGGGGAGGAAGGATTCTAGGAATCAGAGGGGTCAAGGGCACCATGAGAACATAGCCCACAGATTCAACTAAGCAGGGCTCCTAGGGGCTCACAGAGACAGAAGCGACAATCACAGACTCTATATGGGTCTGAGCTAGGTCATCTGCATGCGTGTTATGGTTGTATAGCTTGGTGTTCTTGTGGGACTCCTAACAGTGGGAATTAGGGGTATCTCTGATGCTTGTGCCTGTGCTTGGGATCCTTTTCTTCCTACTGGGTCGCCTCATCAGTCTAGCCTTATTATAATTTGTTATGTCATATTCTGTTGATATCCCCTGGGAGGCTTTTATTTTTTCATGACAGAGTTTCCCTGTGCAGCCCTGGCTGTTCTGGAACTCACTCTGTAGACCAGACTGGCCTCGAATTCAGAGATTCACCTGCCTCTGTCTCTGGAGTGCTAGAATTAAAGGCGTGTGCTGCCACCGCCACCACCAACACATAGCTTTTTTTTTTTTTTTTTTTTAGGAAACAGAGGAGGAGTGGATCTGGGGGAGAGTGGAGGTGGGGAGATACTGGGAGGAATGGAGATAGGGGAAACTGTGGGGTCAGGATGTAACATATGTAAAGAATAAAAATCAAATATATATAAAAAGAAAGTTACAGTCTGCCACATAGGTAGGGTCAAATAAGAGTCTTTGATTTGAGCAGGTGACCAAGAGCAGGCTCTTGCCACAAAGAACTCTGGTCCAGAAGCTTAGGGATACAGCGTTTATAAGGGAAAATACTACACAGCCCACAATGACATAAAGGTATAGGTCAGAGGAACCTGGTAACGTTTGTTTTGGTTATACATTCAGCAGATATTTTGGTTATACATCTGGTCCACGGTTAGGGTCATGGAAAGTCCCAAATGTGTTGCCAAGGTGGACAAGACTATCCAGGGGGTCAGGGGCTGAAAAGCACCTGAGCAGATTACAAAAATGTTGTTAGGGCAAGAGCAGGACAAGATGGCGCTGTCTCGGTCATTTCAACTTAAAGGTTGATATGGAAATTTAACAGGATCAAGATTTTAATTTTGATGGCAATGGCTCCAGGGGTAAAAGTACTTGCCAGGTAAGCCTGATGACCTGAGTTTGATCCCTGGAATCCAATGGAAGGGGAGAACCAACTCTCAAAAGTTGTCCTCCACATTGGCACCATGGTACACATGTGTCCCACCTTATAATATCAAACAAATAAATAAAAATAGTATGGACTGGTAAAGTATGTCGGCTAATGTCTGTAATCCTAGCATTTGGGAAAAGGAGACAGGAGGAGAAGTTAAGGCCAACCTGGGCTATCTAGTGATTTACAGACCAGTTTGGGCTATTGTATAGAACTTTTTCTTCTGAAAAAAAAAAAAAAATCCCCAAACAGAGGTTGTAGATAGAGTTCAGTTGGCAGAAAGCCTGTCCGCATGCTGGGGTCAGTCCTAGCACTGCATTAACTTGGGGTGGCTGTACATGCTTACAGTTTCTCCTTGGAAGACAGAGGCAGGAGAATCAGAAGTCCAAGGCCATCCTCAGCTATATTGTCAATCTGCAGAAAGCCTGGGCTCCACGAAACCCTGTCTCAAAACAAACAAATGAACAAGCAAACAAACAAATGGGCAAACAAAAAAACCCCACAAAGACACAAAAACCCCCACAAGAAACCCCAGCAAAACAAACCAACCAACCCGAAGTATGACAAAAATACAAAAACAAAATAATTAAAGAAAAAAAAAAAAAAAAAACAGCAATAAAAACAATCCGGGCCTGGCTGTGTGTCTTGGTGGCGCTCCTGATGCAGCTGTGTTGGTGACAATGTAGTAATTAGTCACCTCAGCTGTTTACTGAGCGCTTGTTTTCATTGTTCCCTGTGCTCAGTGCCAGCTTTGGAAGCCTCTACCCGACAAGTGCGTCATTGATTTCCAAAGCCTGCTTGTAATCATTTCTCCACTTAACCTCATGACCTCCAAGATACATTGATGGCAAAGGTACTGTTCTCTCTTTCTGGCATATGATGAGGGGCAATCAGGACAAAAAGCCTTGGCTAATGCCCTTTTTCCCGTTAATAACCGAGCTATGCCGAGATGCAATCATTTCTGTCATCTTACACACACCGCCCGGGAAGGCTTTGTTGTTGTTAGTTATAGAATCTTTGTATTGAGTACTGGGCCCCAAGAGTGTTAGGACTGGGAACATAGCTCAGTTGGCAGGGTGCTTACCTAGGGTGCATGAAGCTCTAAGATCAGTCGCCAGCCACTGCGTACACTGGGTATGGTGGCACATGCCTGGGAGCCTGGCCCTCAGAGGTGGAGGCAGGAGGATAGTCCTTGGCTTCATAGAGAGTTAGAGGCCAACCTGGGATACATGAGACAGAGAGAGAGAGAGAGAGAGAGAGAGAGAGAGAGAGAGAGAGAGAGAGAGAGAGACAGAGAGAGAGAGAGAGAGAGAGAGAGAGAGAGAGAGACAGAGAGAGAGACAGAGAGAGAGAGAGACAGAGAGAGAGAAGAAAGTCTGAAAGGTAGTTTAAAAGTCTTGGTTAGGAGCTGGCAAGGTGACCCAGCGGGTTACGCCACCTGCTGCCAAGCCTGATGATCTGAATTTGATTCTAGGGACACCATCAAAGGAGAGAAGCAGCTTCTGAAAAGCTGACCTCCTCTGTGTGCCTCACTTTTTTTTTTTTAAAGACAGGCTCTCATGTGTCCCAGGCTGGCCTATCTAGCTCCCTATGTGGCTGAGGCTGAGTTTGAACTCTTGATCCTCCTGTCCCCTCTTCTCAAGCGCTGGCTCGTGAAACCATGCCCAGCATGAGGCATTATAATGAGTTGTTATTAAAATTGTATCCTATGTATGTGTATGTGTGTGTTAGCATGGATGGGGAGGTCAGGTGACACTTGGTGGGAGTCAGTTCTCGCCTTCCTCTGTGAGGGTTCCGGGGATGGAACTCAGACTTTCAGGCTCTACTAAAATCAGCATTCTTCTGCAAACACTCTTGGGGATGGATGGTGCGGCTTCCAGGAGGAAGTAATGCAAGATTAGTTGAATGTTATTTCTCTCCTGAAAGAGTTTCATTAATTAATCAAATCTTTGAGTTTTCCATTCGTCCACCTAAGACTCTGACTAATCCCACTTTAGCACAGTGATTGACAGCTGTCAATCAAGCATCTGTCAGCACAGCTGTGAGGACAATGCTGTGAGTGGCTATTTTTAGTTTTCTTTTTTCCAGTGGACTGACTGGATTGCTAGAGAGGGTAAAGGAAAAAGACATGTAATATTTTGATCTTAGTTGAGTATTTAAATTTCATATTTTGAATTTCACAAATGTTGTAGGAATTTAGCAGGGTATCTGGGGTTCATTAGAATGAACAGCTGTTTTCTAGAAGTGCTTTGACCTTGAAGAATCTTTGTGGAAAGCAGTGACTGTTTTCTGTGATCTGTAGAATTGTTTTACTGAAGAGACACTGCAGCCATCCCATGACACTGGTCACAAGATGCCTCAGGCACACCTGAGTCTCTTGCATTATTGTGTATTGCAAAGCATACATAATAAAGGACTAGAGTCATGGAAGCATGTGATGTTCTTCTTTAGTAAGACATGTAAATTAGATTAGGGACCTTGGTCTGAGGAAATGCTGTGTGTGACAATCAATAAACCTGCCTTTGTATGGCTGTTCTGGGTTCAGTCCTTCTGAGAGGCTGGACCTTCCTGCTGCCACGCAGTCCTTAAAACTTCACCTTGGAGTGCCTTCTTTCTTCACCCAACGTGCGCTACACCGTGCACCTCAACAGTTTGGATTGCTAGAGAGAGTAAAGGAAAAAGACGTAATATTTTGATTTTAGTCGAGTATTTAAGTTTCATATTTTGAATTTCACAGCCTTCCACAGCTATTAATTTAAAAATAGTTTTCAATGATTAAGTGCCTTCAGGATGCCTCTCAATGTTCTCATAAAACAAAGAGGATCCATGGTCCCGTGACAGGTACATGTCTTGGTTCTGAGGCTGATTAAGTGGAGCGATGTCTGAAATCATTAGAATTTCCCTTTAAGGTGAAGCTGAGACTGTGTAATAAAAGAAATGGGAAATTAACCTGGGGCCACAGCTCAGTGCTCAGGGCTTGCTTAGTGTGAGCAAAGCTCTGAGAACAAAGGGGGAAAACAGAAAGAAAATCCAATTCACTGGTGCTTTTTAATATCTCTCAAAGCAGGTTATTATAATAAACGGTCAGTTAAGACAATGATTCCCCCCATGCAGGATAATGATTGACAGGAACTGGTGGGTTGTATACCTACCTGCCAGACTTCCTTGCAGAAGAGATTGCTTGAGACCCGGGATGTGGCTCCATTGGTCTTGTGTTCACAGGGCATGCACAAAGCCTCAAGTTTGATCCCCAGTACTACATAAACCAAATGTGGCAGTACACACCTGTCACCTCAGTTCCCAGGTGGTGGAGGCAGGAGGACCAGAAGTTCAAGGTCATCCTTGGCTTCATGGTGAGATTGAGGTCAGCTGGGGTTACATGAAACCCTGTTTTAAAACCAAAGAAGAGGAGTTGGAGATTTAGCTCAGTGGTAGAGCTCTTGCCTAGCAAGCACAAGGCCCTAGGTTTGATCCTCAGCTAGGGGAGAGGGAGAGAGGAGAGAGAGGGGAGAGGGGGGGATAGAAGGGGGAAGAGAGGGGGGAGAGGTGGGAGAGAGGTGGGAGAGAAGGGGAAGAGAGGGAGGAGAGAGGTGGGGGAGAGAGAGGGGAGGGGGGAGAGAGAGGGGAGAGAGAGGGGAGAGGAGAGAGAGGGGGGCTCTAAACGTAACTGAATTACAGCAAAGAGCTGGTAATTTGTCTAGTATCTTGTAAAAAAGTTCCTGAAGTTCAAGAGAAGCAGAAGGCATTACCCAACTCTACTGTTTTGGTGAGAACATACCTATTTGTGTATAGTAGGGTCTCATTCTGTAGCCGAGGCTGGCCTGGCACTTGTAGTCAGTCTCCTGCCTCAGCGCTGGGATTTCGGATGAGCACCACCACACCGGGGCCCATCCTCGTTGAAATGTTTTTTGTTGTCAGCTATTTTGTGTTCCCATGTGCTCACTCCAGGGCTGAACTTCGGCCACCGTCGCAGGGACAGACATGGAATGGCTGTTACAGCATGCTGTCAAATGTCACACACCTTATGTCTGTCTGCTCAGTATTCCTGTGTGTCTACAAGGTCAGCAGCCCCTGACCCATGGTTTTACAGATGAATGCAGCAGATAGCCAATAGAATGAGAATCGTGGCCAAAGGGGCGCAGCAGATAGGTGCATGGCCAGAACATGAATGTTGTCGTCTATTTGTCATGAGGTCCCTACTCAGCAGTATACCACCTCTCTCGGGGACATCCAGCATCACCTTGATCAGTGACAGCCTTTGCTTCTTTCTGGACTGAAAACAGGAGCACTGTCAATCCTTATGGTGTCTTGGAAGCATGCGGTGTGTGTGTGTGTGGGGGGGCTTGCTGGTATTTTTAAATCCTGAATCTCCAATGGGTTTTCTAAACCTGCCTTCTCTGTAAAACCAAATAACGGTGCCAGTCTCAGGGGGACTACGGGACTAGATGAGGTCACTCGTGCAAAGCTCTGAGTGGAGCCATGAGTAAGTTTCAAACTGGCAGTGGTATAGCTCTTCTGTAGCACCTGTAACACCACGTACGTATGCAGACCTGTGCAAAGACAGACAAGTTACCCCAGTCATTCTAAATATGGACTGAGTTCCAAAAGTTCCTCTTACACCCCAGCCTTAGAAGGTATCTACGTATTCAAAGAATGGCAGGGCCTGGGGATGTGCTGGCCTAGCATGTAGGAAGCACTGGGCTGACTATCAGCTCTGCATAACCAGGTGTTTTGGCATCAGCCTTTGACTGGAGCACTAGGAAGGTGGAGGCAGGAGGCTCAGAGGTTCATACAGGGAGTCCGAGGCTAGCCTGGGCTACAGATCCTCTCTTAGACATCTGTCCTGCAGCTGTTTCCTCCATGTTGGGTGTACCATGGCTGTCTCGGAGCAGTTGTGTTCACATCCCTCACGGGGAGAGAATGGGGCTCACGGAACTCAGGAGGCTGCATGGATCCTCCTAGACTTCCCCTCCTGAGGTGATGTGAAAGGAAGAGTCAACCTGGGTGGGGCTCTTCAGTGGGGCAGTTGCCCGTGAGTCCTTTGTGCACCCATAAGTAACCCCAGTAAACTCCTGGGCTCACTAAACTGGATCTGGATGGAATCCTTCCTTTGGTCTGTTGGCACCCTCTCCTTCGAGGGTGGGTAGTCTCCCCAGGAGAAGTCACACGGCAACATTCTACTACGTCCTCATGACCGTACTATTTTTTAGGTAGATGCCAGGGATTGAACCCAGGACCTGATGCAGGCTCAGCACGTGCTCTACCCCTGTGCCATGCCCTGGCCTATCTCTGACGACTATGCCAACAAGCCACAAGCACTGCCTAGCCTGCATCACAAGCCTGGCAGCCACAAGCTGGGTGGAGAAGGGGAGGTGCCAGCCACCGTACCATAGAGCTTTCTCCCCAGGAGCCCCTGAGCTGCCTTCAACTTCTGGGCCATAGGTTTCCTGCTTCCAAAATTTAATTACTCTTCTGCGGCAGTAATTAAATTTTCAGCACCACTGGCAGTTGCCCAAACTTTAAAAAAAATAAACACCCCCTTTCCCGTCTCCCTGCATCCTTACTTACTGGCTCAGGAAATAGCAATTAATTTACAATGTGGTGTGTAAGCCCTGCAGCCCCTGCCCTTCTCAGAGATGTTTATGATTTTAATGGGTGGAATCTAGAATTTCAACAATGACCTGGAGAGCAATTCCAAAACCCGTCTCAGGGGGATATTAATAACAACTCTCTCTCTCTCTCTCTCTCTCTCTCTCTCTCTCTCTCTCTCTCTCTCTCTCTCTCTCCTTTTTGAGACATAGTCTCACTATGTAGCTCTGGCTGTCTTGGAACTCACTATGTAGACTAGGCTGGTCTCGAATTCAGAGATTCGACTACCTATGATTCCCACGTGCTGGGATTAAAGGCATGTGCCACTATGCCCAACAATCTTAAAGTCTTATGGGAATGACTCACCAACCCCTCCTACCCCCCACTCCCCATTTCAGGCTGATGGACTTCGGGACTGACTACCCATATCTAGAAGTTCAACGAGGTCATTTTCTTCATAGATTCTTTCATTTTTTCAATTGATTCTCTCTCCTCTCCTCTCCTCTCCTCTCCTCTCCTCTCCTCTCCTCTCCTCTCCTCTCCTCTCCTCTCCTCCTCTCCTCTCCTCTCCTCTTCTCTCTTCTCTCTCTCCTCTCTCCTCTCTTCTCTTCTCTTTTCTCTCTCTCTCTCTCTCTCTCTCTCTCTCTCTCTCTCTCTCTCTCTCTCTCTCTCCAGCATCTACTCTATAGCTCAGGCTAGCCTGGAAGTCATGCAATCCTCCTGCTTCAGCCTCCCAAGTACAGGGATTATAAGCACGCAGTACCACGCCTCCTTTGTGCGGTGCTGGGGAGGAACCAAGGACTTCTTGCCAGCTAGGCAAACACTCAACCAACTGAGATACATCCCTAGCTCTGTTTTCCATCTCTTGAGGCACAGTTTCTATATAAGAATCTGCGAGGTGGCTCACTGGGTAAGGAACACTGGCTGCTAAGCTGATGACCTGAGTTTGATCCCTGGAACTCACATGGTGGAAGGAGAGAGCCAGGTTTCAAAAGCTGTTCTTTCACTCTTTGATGGACACACACACACACACACACACACACACACACACACAGAAAAAAAAAGTCCTGGAATTGTAAGACAGAGGGATTCTTTAAAAACACCAGGAGCAAGCCGGGCGGTGGTGGCACACGCCTTTAATCCCAGCACTCGGGAGGCAGAGCTAGGCAGAGTTCGAGGCCAGCCTGGGCTACCAAGTGAGTTCCAGGAAAGGTGCAAAGCTACACAAAGAAACCCTGTCTTGAAAAACCAAAAAAACAAAACAAAACAAAACAAAAAACACCCCCCCCCAAAAAAACCCCAAAACACCAGGAGCTTGTGGAGCCTCCCATAGGTCACATGGTTGGGAGATCACATCAGGGTTGTCCCTGCATCTGTGGGAGAGGAAAAGGATGCTCAAGCCAGAGGCAGGAGGCAAGGCTCAGGACAGCTGATGGCCAAGGGACACAGACCATCCAAGCCCTAAACTGGGACACCAGTTCTGAAACGTACAAACAAATCTGGGGACAATGGAATGAATAATTGAATTGGGAGGTCTGCCAAGGTCTTGGAAGCTGGCAGAGCTCTGAGGAAGACCGGGAGAGGAAACTCAGGAGCTGAGAAAAGACAGTTGGCATTTCTGTATCTCTCCTGCCAGGCACTGACAGGGATGAATAACCTGCTGCTCGCCTCTCCCAGCTCAGGGAGGGTTAGGTAGGCTCTGGGGAACCAGCACAGTGTCTGCCTTCTGCTCAGCTTCAGATCCACAACCCCTCCATTCTGAGCATCTCTCTGCGGACGTCACCTCCGAGGCAAAGCCTCACTGTACCCAAGGCCATGTAATTTGTATTGGCTTTTCTCTCCTTTTCAATTCAGCAGCTTCAGAGATCTTTGTTTATAGCTGGGAGATGCCTTTGTGAATCCTATTGACACCATAATCATCTATCTATAACCCCACCCTGTGGCTCTCTAGTTAATGTCTGTAGCTACCCTCCGTACTCCTGTCCAGTAATACATGAACTGGATATACAGACCCATACAGAGACACAGAGACACAGAGGCATATTCAGATGTATAGATACATATACAGAGGCAGATAGATACAGATACACATATAGATATACAGCCAGAAATAAGCACACACAAATGCATGGATAAATACAGGCACATGCACAAATGCACACACATGCATAGATGGACAAATACACATAGACATATGCAAATAGACACAAACATATATATGCTTACACAGAAACACACGCACACAATTTTACTTTTTGGGGGGAAAACACCTTTTTTTTTTTCAGGAAAAAGAAAAAAAATCTAATTGCTGAGGCACAGCAATTAGATACCACAAGTTCAAGGTCAGACTGGTCTATCAGAGTGAGTTCTAGGCCAGTGTAGACTATAGACATCCTGTCTTAAAAATAAAACACTGCCTTTGGATGCTTCCTTTATAGCATAAAGTAGCAATGTTGTAGGACAGAACTGAAACCTTTTGATTTCAAACCTTTCTATAGCTCAGGCTAGCCTGGAAGTCATGCAATCCTCCTGCTTCAGCCTCCCAAGTACAGGGATTATAAGCGCGCAGTACCACGCCTCCTTTGTGCGGTGCTGGGGAGGAACCAAGGGCTTCTTGCCAGCTAGGCAAACACTCACATGCCTATGTCTGTTCCCTCCTCCAGCTCCTTCCTGAGTCACCCCTGGCCTCTGGCAATGCTCCTCTCCCTCGGCCACTCTGATTATTTGACCCTTTTGAAGTTGGTCCCTCTGTGGAATAGTACATCTAATCAGAGCTGATCACCTTGCCTTGGGGATCCCTAGATATCCCACTGTCCCGTCTCTGAAACCCTCCAGCTATCTTTCACACCCCAATCACTTAGTCCCCTGGCAGAGTGGACTTAATGACGACAAATGATGAAACACATAGGATTTTTTTTTCTGAGTACAGTTGCATTTTGGAACACCATATCTTCACTTTCTATGTTACTGCAACACACACACACACACACACACACACACACACACACACACATACGCACACACATACGCATACATACATACACACATACATATATATGTACCTTATAACATATTCACTCCTCCGCTAAATAAAAAGCACAGAAGGCTATGGTTTTAGACTAGACTCCTGCCTTGTGGCCTAACAAACCAAACTTAAACTCAAAATGGAAGGCCAACAAGATGGCTAATTAGGTACTGGCGCTTGTCTCCAAACCGAACAACCTGTTGGATCTCTTGGCCTCACGTGGTAAAAGGAGAGAACTTACTCCAGTACGTTGTCCTCTGACCTCCATATGGGTGCTGTGGCATGATTACACCCCCAACTCACTAATAACTAAATAAGTGTGCAGAAAAAAAGTAAAAACGGAGTTACTCATGCTAAAGCCACCAAGCAGAAACGAAACCATCAAGGGAGAATTCACTGGGCCAGTGAAGAGATATGACAGCAAGCATGGTCTTTGGGGGTGCTAAGGTTTGGATTTGGTTTGCTATCAAAAATTTATGTGTCAGCAGGGACAAATAGCCAAACAAGTGGAAACACATGAACTATGAACCAAAGGCTGAGGGGGCCCCCAACTGCATCAGGCCCTCTGAATAGGTGAGACAGTTGATTGGCTTGATCTGTTTGGGAGGCGTCTAGGCAGTGGTACCGGGTCCTGTGCTCAGTGCATGAGTTGGCTGTTTGAAACCTGGGGCTTATGCAGGGATGCTTGGCTCAGACTGGGAGGAGGGGACTGGACCTGCCTGGACTGAGTCTATCAGGTTGATCTCAGTCCTCGGGGGGAGACTTTGCCCTGGAGGAGGTGGGAAAAGGGGTGGGCTGGGGGGAAGGGGAGGGGGGCAGGAGGGGGGAGAACAAGGGAATCCGTGGCTGATATGTAGAACTGAATGGTATTGTAAAATAAAATAAAAGGAAAAAAATAATAAATAAAAAAAAGAATTGACGTGTCAGAATCTTAGTCTCATGTGGTGTTGTGGACACTGTGGAACCTTTAAGATGTGAGGCGGTGAGGTCAGGGACATTGCTCTCCTGAGCGGACTGAAGTCTCACAGGACTACACTCTATTGAGAAGAGTTGTGCCCCCAGGAATCCCTCTCCACATGTAACACTCACTGCTTTCTGTGGGCTTTCAATGCAGTGACACCATCTGCCTGCTACAAGGCTCTCGGAGGAGCCCAGGAGATGCTGGGACTATGCCCTCAAACCACCATATTGGTGAGCTAAATCTGCTTCTCTTCTTTATGAAGAACCTAGTTCCAGTCCTTTTATTTTAGTAACAGAGATCAGACTAAGACAGAGGAGAAGGCACAGTCCCTGTCCTCATTTCTTGCAACCAAGGAGGTGTGGGGAAAGGCCCGTTGTTCTATTGTGGGGGAGGTTAATGGAATGGTGCTCAAGTCAATCTCAAAATCCCTACCACCATACCTTCACATTCCATGCTTCCCTAAACAAGTGTGTGTGTGCGCGCGTGCGCGCGTGCGTGCGTGCGTGCGTGTGTGTGTGTGTGTGTGTGTGTGTGTTCATGAGAGTGTGACTGTACCATAATAAATTCTACCTAGCTTCTACACTGAAAAAAAAAACAACAGTGGGTGTGTTGTCATATGTCTATAGTCCAAGCACTTTTGAGGAAGAGGCAGGAGGATAGCTTTAAGTTTGAGTACCCTCCTGCTACATTACAAGTTCCAGGTTAGTTAGAACTATATGGTGAGAACAAACAAAACAGAAAAAAAGAAAGAAAGAAAGAAAGAAAGAAAGAAAGAAAGAAAGAAAAAGAAGAAAAGGAAGGAAGGAAAGAAGGAAGGAAGGAAGGAAAGAAGGAAGGAAGGAAGGAAGGAAGGAAGGAAGGAAGGAAGGAAGGAAGGAAGAGATTGAGTCCTGAGATGCCTACTCATCCAAACCTGTTGCTTGTGTGACTGAGCAATGGCAAGAAACCCAGGCCCTCGCCTTTGGCAGCACACACTGTCCGAGTTGCTTGGAGCCCAATTACGGCCACTCAGCAGTTTCATTCCGTATTGGCAAAATAATTTTTCGGTTGGATACTACTTAGTGAAGAGCACACAGGGATCGCCTCGTGGGAATTCATAGGATTCGTTACTGGAAATAGAAACCATTAAAGAGCTCAGGAGCAGGAAAGTGCATCTGAAATCACCAAGGTGCTGGGGCTATACTGCAGGCTGAGAGTGCAACTGAACTCATAAAGGGCTGGGGCTACATACACTGCAGGCTGAGAGTCTTCCTGGCCCTATCGTCCTTTATACCTGTGTCTACCAGATGCTGATTTTTGTAAAGATTCACTGCTTTCCTGTTTTCTCTAGGGAGCAGTTTGAAGGTGCTCAGAAGGAAATAAGATTTTAATCTATGCTAATTTCAAAACTATGTGCCTGGTATTCTTATTTGATTAAAAGGCTATTTGTAATTTGCATCTATTTGTAATGTATCTTGTGGGGATGTTCTAATGAGTCAAGGTGAAATGTACTGTAAATGAAGATATTGTAATACGATTCTCCTTATGAACTGGGTAGGGAACAGAAGCACTGTTTGGTACTGCAGAGCATCTTATTGAGATGCAGACCTCCAACTTCACCTCTGGATGCTGAACACAGGCACAGGCTTAGTGACTGTCACTGTGGAGAGGTGTGAGGAAGCACTCAGAGTGTTTTGTGGAATGAATACAGAGAAGTGAATTAAAATTGGAAGGGTGAGTGAGCTTTGAACAGAGTCTTGAAGGACAAAGAGGATGAGGTAGGTGAAGAAGGTTCTAGATGGGGGATGGGGTTGCATGACAATTCAGAGGGTCTGGAAAGCAGTGTGGCTTGGTCTGTACAGACATGTCCAGGGACATAATATGGGGTGAAAGTAGGGTGCTAACTCAGGAGCAGATCACAGGACCATGGATGCCTCTCTCTCTCTCTCTCTCTCTCTCTCTCTCTCTCTCTCTCTCTCTCTCTCTCTCTCGCTGTCAGGAGTGGAATGCCACACTTCTGGTTTGGACCAAATTCTATAATAATAGTGTATTGAGGAAGGTTGGGGGGAAACACTGACATGTTATGTGAACTTTCTGTGTTTGGTAATGATGTCTGTCACCGCAGCCCAGTCTATAAGAAAACGTCTTAGGGAGGCAAAAGCCTGGAGACAGCGAGAACGACAGTAGGAATAAAAGCAGGGACTAGGGCTGGGCCACAGCTCAGCTGGAGTTCTAGAGAGTTCTTGCCTGGCATTCAGAAGCCCCTGGCTTGATACCTGGTGCTGCGTAAACCCCAGCACTTGGGATGTGGAGGCAGGAGGATAAGGAGCCCAAGGTCATCTTTTGACACATACTGGGCTCAATGTTAGCTAGTCTGGGTTACACGAGACCCTTCTTCATTGAAAGAAAAGGAGGAAGAGGAGGAGGAAACAACAGAGGCAGATGAAAAGGAAGTGGTGGGGGGCCTGGATAAGCGAGACTTTGCAGCTGGGTAGCTTAGGAAGAGAGGGTCAGAGGGGATGTAGAGGACCAGGCTTCAGCCTGAGTAATTGCCCAGAATGGAGACAGAAACAAAGCAGAGCTGTGAACATGCTCAGATCTCCAGATTATTTCCTGAAGTCTTGTGGCTTTGCTCTGTTATCAACTTTCTAACACACTCTGAACACTTAGCCAATCGATTCCTGCTTGGATCATTTTCTCCGGCTGTTGCCAGGACACCACGGAGGTCCATTGAGAGGAGTGACAGGCCCTTCCTCTTAAAGGAGAATGCCAGATACTTTGAAAGGAACTGAGTTCTAATTTTTTGGTTCTCTTTTCTCTGTTTGAATCCTCATGGCAACAGAGAACACCCAGCTCGACCCTGCCTACAGCTCTGAGATTTAAGGTTTATAGAGCTGCTGGGTGGGCAGTTTTTGAAGAGAGCCTTTAGTTTTTGTGTTCTTTTTCTTTCTTGGCCCTGTACTACTAGTTAAATACAGGAAGTAAGATTGCGTTACTCAGTTACTCATGGGCTAAGTTCCATGAATTAGACAATCTCTAAGACCCAATTATTTTATTCTGGCCATCTTCATATGCATATAAATATGCATCATTGAAAGATGTTTATAACAGTTCATTTGAGAGACTAGTGCTGGGCTGCTTCAGAGGTCAGGACGGTAGCTATGACATCTACCACAAGGCCATGCATCATTCTATATAGGAGCTCTCCTTTCAGTGCGAAGCCATTGCCAGGGAGAAGCGAAAATAGAGATGCCTTCCCTGCAAATGAAAGCTCCTTCAAACATTTCTCTCATTACCAGTTGAATTCAGGCTATAAATGAAAGAGGCAGGCCAGGCACTCACAGGGAAATACACCCTGGGTTAATATGCATTTAGTAGCCAGTTTTGCCGGTATTGGAGAGTACATACTTCGTTGTTAATACAATGATCAAAAATTGTGCTTTACTTTTTACAGAATGTGAGATTTGTACTTCTGTGGGTGTTTTGCCCTAGGCATGGTCAAAGCAGAGGCAATTGGTACCTGATTCATATGAGCTTCCAATCTAAGGAAGACAGAAGGTGCTCTGAACACCATTTTAGTTTGCTCAGACTGCCTTGACACACTGGCTTTGCCGTTGAGCACCAGAACTTTCTTTTACAGTTCTAAAGGGTGGAACTCTGAGATTGTGATGCTAGTGTGGTTGGGTCCTGATGGGGCCTCTTCTTCACTTGCAGGCAGCTTCCTTTGCACCCTGACATAGTGTGTTTTATGAAATAGCAATCCCCCCTTCTTGTAAATCAATGCACGTGCAAGGCAGGTGTTGGGCACCAAAGGCTTCAAAGGTCATGAGGCTGATCTCCAGACAGAGGGGTTATCTGTAACAGTCAACACAGCACTGATGACTACTTCTGGCATAGCAGGTGTTATGGGTTGATCAGCATCTCCTAAAAGGACATGTTGAAGTCTTAACCTTGCGTATCTGTAAATGTGATCTTATTCGGGATATATTTGCATAGGTGAGTAAATTAATTCAACATAACTGGCTTCCTTAGAAGGAGGGACCATTAGGGGCTGGGGGGGGCATTGGGGCTGGGGAGATGGCTAAGAGGGTAAAGCACTTGCTGTGGAAGCCCAAGGACTTGAGTTTGATTCCGAGAACCCATGAGGAAGATTCAAGGATGGTGTGCACTCTTAATATCAGTGCTGGGAGGTGATGATAGGTAGATTCTTCGGGTTCACTGGCCAGTCAGCCTAGCCTACTTGAGGAATTCCAGGCCAGAGAGAGACCCTGTCTAAAAAAAAAAAAAAGAAAGAAAGAAAGAAAGAGAGAGAGAAAGAAAGAAAAAAGAAAAAAATGGATAGTGCCTTAGAAATGATACCTAAGGTTGATCCAGATCTGGCCTCTACATGCATGCACACACATGTGCATGAACATCTACACACACATATGCAGAGAGAGAGAGAGAGAGAGAGAGAGAGAGAGAGAGAGAGAGAGAAGAATCCCACAGAAACACAGAAAACATAAACACACATGATGCAGGCAGAGATGAGTGATACATGCACAAGCCAAGGAACCCACAAGTTGCCAGCAGCTCCTGGAAGTGGATAAAAGGCACAGAACAGAAGCTCCCTACAGTCTTTAGAGAACGTAGCCCCATCTACATCTTGATATTGGCCTGTAGGCCTCTTGAATGGTGAAAGCATACATATTAGGCCACTCCGTTTGTGGTGATTTCTTGTGACCCACTAGAATCCTAGATTTCCACTAGGAAAGAGGCATTGGTTAGGGGAACAAAAGGGGAGGCAGAGGGGACAGTGCCTCTTCAGTTTCCTCCTCTCTCTCTCAGAGGGAGTTTATCATTATGGTTCTGCACATGGAACTACTGTAGCCATGTTGAAAGCGAAGAGGATGAGCACACACAGGCCAGTGTGCAGGGCCTGCTGGGACAGGATGTAGAGGCTCCTGATGACACCATTGAACATTGAATTGAACCGCTGAGCTGTCTGAGTTACAAAATGAGATAGCACAATTTGCTCATTCTAGGGAATCTAGTTACGTTTGTGATCTACTGGCTGCCCACAACAATATCTTTTTTTTTTTTTTTAATTTGTTTGGGACATGGCCTAACGCTGTATCCTAGGATGGCCTTGAATGTCCCACCCTCTCTCTTTAGCCTCCCAAGTGAGGGAAAAACAGGCATAACCCTGGCACAAAAACATCTTTGATAATCTTTAGGGCTAGTGGTGTCTAGAGGAAATTGCTGAAGTCAGAAATAGCTTTCTCCTCCCAGTGACTGAGTGGACGACCTAGTGGCCGTCCTTCCCAGTAAGTCCTATGCAGTGGGGGCGATTCCAGGAAAGGCACACTCTTTGCTGCTGGCCAGGTCAAGTTTCTGTAACAGTTTCTTCCTGGTGAAGTAGACAGGGCAACAGCTGGGCTCTGGGGTTGTCCTGGCTTTGACAAGCTTCCTCTCCCAGAAGTACACACACATTCCGTATCCCCTCTACCTAGCTGCTCTCTCTACCTATACTCCATGGCTTCGGGAGAAGCCTACTTGGTCCAAAAGTCAGGGTGTGTGTGTGGGGCTAATGGCTTTGTGGGAACCTCATACTTCCCGTATTATATTATAATCTTTTGATCATGGGTGCTATCTCTCACCAGACTCTGGAGCCAGATACTGTAAGCGTCTTGTTTACTGTTTGTATTAGTGACTTTCTCTTGCTGTGACAGAATGCCCGACAAAGGCAGTATTAAGGACATTTTATTATCTCACAGTTTGAGCATGAAATCCTTGCCATGGCTACAGAAGTGTGAGGCATCTGGTCATACCGTGTCTGCAGCCGGGAAGCAAAGAGAGATGAATGCTAGTGCTCGGCTGGCCTTCTCCTTTTCCCTCATCCTGGGATCCCAACCACATTCAGGATGGGTCTTCCCACCTCAATCAACACAGTATAAAAACTTCCTCACAGGCATGCCGGGGGGGGGTGGGGGTTGCTCCTAGGTGTTCTAGGTCCTGTCAAGTTGTCAATCAACATTAACCATCAATCACCCTGTTAAAGCACGACCAATATAACAAATTTACATCAAGTAAATGACACTAAAATACATGCCAGTGCAACAACCTGTAGTAGGATTTTGCTGCTCTGGCCCAGGTTTAAAAACAAACAAACAAACAAACAAACAAACAGTTGGGCAGGGCATTGGTAACATGCACAGAAGGAGACAGTCTTGTCTCTGGTTCTGGGTCCCATTTGGGATGTTCCATACTCTTCTTCTACTTCTCCCTCTAGTTCCCCTGAATATTTTCTAGGTCTAGGACTATTTGTTTATTATTTGTTCCCTTGAATGCAGAAAAGAGAAAAAAAAGATAATGAGTTACCTAATCTAATTCTTCTCCTGTGGAAAAAACACAACGCTTTAAGTCCCAATGAAGACCAAGAGAATTGAGTTCCTCAGGCATCACAGTCCAGAACTTTAGAGGGTAAGGAGTTGGGTGCAAATGGGACTGCTGGTACCTTTAGAACCAGCAGTCGGTAGGTGTTTTTCTTCTTTAGTCTCTGGTTTCCATAGTGATGCTGGATAACCACCCTATCTTTGATATTTGATTGATTATTAGGAAAGTATTTCCTAATAATCATGTTGGTATGGTGTTGACTAAGGCCATTTATTCCTTAAGTCTAGCTATGTATCTGTTGATTTTCTCCCAGGATAAACTGGGCAATGCTCTATCAGATAGACAGTTGAAAGTGTTTTTTCCTATAGTGGAGGTTATTCATTCAACATTCAGGGGACTTCTATCTGAGCACCAAACGTGTGAAGCATGAGCCCCCGTCCCAGGAGAACCTATAGTCCAGTAGAGGTGAACAACTACAAATAAATTAGTACCCAAACCAGCTTGAAGTGTTAGGAATAGAATCTAGGGATTGTTGGGGTAGAAAATGAAGTGAATGTCTGAAGTGAGAATTCAGAGATGAGAGAGGGGCTGGAGAGATGGCTCAGCCATTAAGAGCATTTGCGGCTTTTCCAGGGGAACCAAGTCCGGTTCCCAGTACCCACATCAAGAAGCTCACAGCTGTCTCTAATTCTAGCTCCAGGCAAGCCTATGTCTCTGGCCTCCAAGAGTACCTGTACTCACATACACATACCAACGTACATACATACATAAATACAGACAGACATGCACACAATCAATCTTTAAAAAAAATTTAAAAAAGAGAGAAGAGAAAGAATTCAGGCCTCGTAAATAGGGTCATATTCACCTTATGCCAGTTAAAAATAAACTCCAATCGCGTCAAATGGATGGGTGCGTGGGCTAAAACGCCTCGCTGCCAGCACTACGGATGGCTGACAAGAGGGCGGAGCGTGCGCGTTCCCGATTGGCTAACTATAGAGTGACGTCATGCGACGGCGGCGCCTCTGGGCTCCCGGCGGATCCTAGGGAGGAGCGGTGCCGGCGGCGAACCGGCTTCGGGGCACTGGGCTCCGGGGCGCAGACTGGGGCGCAGGCGGGGATCGAGCGCCTCGCGGCCGAGCATGGCGGGCTCGCTGCCTCCCTGCGTGGTTGACTGCGGCACCGGGTAAGAGCCGCGCCCCATCTCGCCCACTCACGCTTCGCTGGGAGTCCCGAAGCCATTTATTTCCCCCGCGGGGTCAGACGGCGGGAGGAGCGCGCAGGGGTGGTGCGCTGAGGGCTGGAGCTCAGTCTGAGGGGATGGGGAGTTGGAAGGATAGGGCTCCACCTGGGGGATGGGGAGCTGAGAGGTCGGGGCTCCATCCGAGGGCATAGGGAGCTGAGGGATGGGGCTCTGAGGTGATGGGGTGCTGAGGGGATGGGACGGCGGGGTTCCTGGGCGGGCTGCACCTCACAGGGATGCTGCTGCAGATGCTTTCGCTGCAGGCCTTACACCTGAGAGCTCACGGTGTGTCCGTGTCGTCCCCTCCCCTCCCTTGGTGCTTGTCAGCGGTCCTCATCCAGTGCTCTCACCAGCGTGTCACCTTGCCCTGCTGATGTACCAACCACCTACTCGTGGAGATGTTTACACGTGCCCTGCCAACTTGACACCCTGTCCCCCTTGCCACTTTGGTCTCTTTTCACTCTGAAACGGCACAGCCAAGCGCAGCTACTGCTTTGGTTTGCATACACTCAGTCTTTGCTCTTAAAGCACACATACACACACCCGCACACGCACACCAATGCATTTAAAAAGACTTCCATTTTGAAAAAAAAAAGTCTAAAATTAGGAATTCTCCTCTCCTTTTTTTTGGGGGGGGGGAAGGGGCGGGGATAGTTCCTTTCTTTTTTTGATGATGTTAATTTTTCAGAAAAGACCTTAGGAAATGTTTTGCCCTGTCAGTGGCCCAGGTTTAGCTGCTTTTAGGAAGGCGGCAGCAGCAGATCCTCCAACCTGGGAGTTTGGGAATACCTGCAAGCTTTGCCGACAAAGTACTTCATAAATAGCTTGCAAATCGATTTAGCGTCTTAAAACGTTTTCCAAGGGATGGTAGTCCTTTGTCATCAAATATGCTGTGGCATGTTCACCTTACCTGCGATTCTTTTCTTTTCTTTCTTTCTTTTCTTTTTTTTTTTTGTAGAAAAATATACGTGGTTTGGTTTCCTTGACAACCTTGTGGGGGTGTCTTCTAATTTGCTACAGTCCATCTCCTACTGATAGTCTTTCCTTTTGTTGCTCAGAAACCAGCAGTGATTACAAGCTGGAAAACACTTTTTATTTGCGCTCATTCTTCTTTTGGAAAGACACCTTATGGAGAAGTTTTGTGGCTGTGTATTTGAGAAGTTGCTTGCTTCCCCAAATACAAGCTCAAATCAGTATTGCTATTACAGCCCCGCTCCCCATTCGCTGGCTCCCCTGGGCACAGTCTCACCCTGCCTCTGACACTCCCTTCAGCCTGGTAGTGTCAGGAAGGAAGGTGATATGTAAAAGGCTCTCGTTTTAATGTCTGCATGTGGGATTTTTGTTTTTGTGCTGCCCAAACTGCTGAAATATAAAGCACTGCATAGTGGTAGCAGCAAAACAATGCTCCCTGAGTTAATCAGGGCTTTATTTTATATTAGTAAGCTGAGATCTTACTCATTGTTCTTGCTATAAATATCTAAAACGTGCTCAGTTTTGACCTTTGGAAGTGAGTGGTGGATGTTTCTTTCACCTTCAGTAGACCATCGTGGCCCAAGGCTGTGCTGCAGGCTGTCACGGGCTTTGGACACAGTGACGGGTTTCCCACGGGTGTTTTCTGCTGTCGAAGCCCCTGTGGTTATTGTGAGTCCCTAGTGCCCAGTGTGTGAGCAGGAGGAAGGCTGCATAGCCTGAATTTACCAGCTTTCTGCGTATTAGTGATGCTTGTATTTCTTAGAGAGCTCAATCATTTTGGACTGAGTTTTGCCTCAGAATAGAACAAGATGTAAAATGCAGCTAAAGATGGCAGGGATTGAGGGATAGAGCAGACTTGAGAGATCACAGTGGGTGCTGCGGATGAAATGAACAGTTTGTGTGTGTGTGTGTGTGTGTGTGTGTGTGTGTGCGCGCGCTTTGGTAGTGGTGGAATTTGAACCCAGAGACTTTGGTAAGTGATGCCTCTACCAGTAATTGCACCCTAGGTCCTGGTCTTGTCTGTCTGTGTGTTCCCTCTCTGTCTTTCTCTCGGTCTCTCTGTTTCTGTTTTTCTCTCTCTGCCTCCCCGCCCCCACCCCCCCAGTCTTCTCACTGTACAACCTAGGCTTGCCTGGGACTCCCTAAACTATACTGGACTTGGAGAAATTCTCCTGCCTCAGCCTCCTAAGTGTTAGGATTACAAGTGTGAGGCACTGTGCTTGTCTGGCTTGTGTTTTATAGTAAATACGTGTCTTCTGGTGACTTCAAATCTGATGAACCCTCAGACCAGCTGAGTGTACACAAGGACGCTGGGGCCAAGACAGTAACAGACAAAGGGATCTATGAGATCCAAAAATAAAGTTTCAGCTATTTAAGGGATGACTAGGTTGCTGAGCTCTCAGAGAAAATTCCATAAATCCAGTCTGGTATCTCAACCAAATGCTTAAAGTAGTTTTCCATAGTTAAACCGATTTTGAAATAATTCCAAGTCTACTGAAAACTGGGAGAGAACAAAATCCAGTATTCACTCTTCTAGTTTCGCTTTTTTTATTTTTTTTTTTTATTTTTTTTTTTATTTTTTTTTTATTTTTTTTTATTTATTTTTTTTTGTGATATATATTTTTTATTTTACAATACCATTCAATTCTACATATCAGCCATGGGTTCCCCTATTCTCCCCCCTCCCACACCCTCCCCTTACTCCCAGCCCACCCTCCATTCCCACCTCCTCCAGGACAAGTCCTCCCCCGAGGACTGTGATCAACTTGGTAGACTCAGTCCAGGGAGGTCCAGTCCCTTCCTCCCAGACTAAGCCAAGTGTCCCTGCATAAGTTCCTGGTTTCAAACAGCCAACTCATGCAATGAGCACAGGACTTGGTCCACTGCCTAGATGCCTCCCAGACTGATCAAGCCAATCAACTGTCTCACCTATTCAGAGGGCCTGATCCAGCTGGGAGCCCCTCAGCCTTTGGTTCATAGTTCATGTGTTTCTATTCATTTGGCTATTTTTTTTCAATAATTGAGTAAAACTGAAATTTATTAAATGCCACAGTCGTCCTAGGGACCTCCATGCTATATATATATATACAGCCTTTATGGTTCTATGGGTTGTGGTCTGATTGTTCATTTTATATCTAGAATCCACCAATGAGTGAGTACATACCATAACTGTCTTTCTGGGTTTGGGTTACCTCACTCAGGATGATTTTTTCTAGTTCCATCCATTTGCCTGCAAATTTCATGCTTTCATTGTTTTTCTCTGCTGAGTAGTACTCCATTGTGTATATGTACCACATTTTTTTTCATCCATTCTTCCGTTGATGGGCATCTAGGCTGTTTCCAGGTTCTGGCTATTACAAATAGTGCTGCTATGAACATAGATGAGCATGTATCTTTATGGTATGTATCAGCATTCTTTGGGTATATGCCCAAGAGTGGTGTATGGCTGGGTCTTGAGGTAGTTCGATTCCTAATTTTCTGAGAAACCGCCATACTGATTTCCACAGTGGTTGTACAAGTTTACATTCCCACCAACAGTGGAGGAGTGTTCCCTTTGCTCCACATCCTCTCCAACATTGGTTGTCATTGGTGTTTTTGATCTTAGCCATTCTAACAGGTGTAAGGTGGTATCTCAGAGTCGTTTTGATTTGCATTTCTCTGATGATTAAGGATGTTGAGCATTTCTTTAAATGTCTTTCAGCCATTTGTAGTTCTTGTTTTGTGAATTCTCTGTTTAGCTCTGTAGCCCATTTTTTAATTGGACTGTTCAGTGCTTTGATGTCTAGTTTCTTGAGTTCTTTATATATTGTGGAGATCAATCCTCTGTCAGATGTGGGATTGGTGAAGATCTTTTCCCAATCTGTTGGCTGTTTTTTTGTCTTATTGACTGTGTCTTTTGCCCTGCAAAAGCTTCTCAGTTTTGAGAGGTCCCATTTATTAATGGTTGTGCTCAGGGTCTGTGCTGTCGGTGTTTTATTTAGGAAATGGTCTCCAGTGCCAATGCGTTCAAGAGTGCTTCCTATTTTCTTTTCTATTAAGTTTAGTGTAACTGGATTTATGTTTAGGTCTTTGATCCACTTGGACTTGAGTTTTGTGCATGGTGACAGATATGGATCTGTTTGTAATCTTTTACATATTGACATCCAGTTATGCCAGCACCATTTGTTGAAGATACTTTCTTTGTTCCATTGTATAGTTTTGGCTCCTTTGTCAAAAACCAGGTGTTCATATGTGCATGGATTAATGTCAGGGTCTTCAATTCGATTCCATTGGTCCGTATGTCTGTTTTTATACCAGTACCAAGCTGTTTTTATTACTATGGCTCTATAGTAGAGTTTGAGGTCCGGGATGGTGATGCCTCCAAGGGTTGCTTTATCATATAGGATTCTTTTAGCTATCCTGGGTCTTTTGTTTTTCCATATAAAGTTGAGTATTTTTCTTTCCAAGTCTGTGAAGAATTGTGTTGGGATTTTGATGGGGATTGCATTGAATCTGTAGATTGCTTTTGGTAAGATTGCCATTTTTACTATGTTAATCCTACCTACCCATGAGCATGGGAGATCCTTCCATTTTCTGATATCTTCTTCAATTTCTTTCTTTAGAGATTTAAAGTTCTTATCAAAAAGGTCTTTCACTTGTTTAGTTAGTGTTATCCCAAGGTATTTTATATTATTTGTGGCTATTGTAAAGGGTGATGTTTCTCTGACTTCTTTCTCAGCCCTTTTATCATTTGTGTATAGGAGGGCTACTGATTTTTTTGAGTTGATCTTGTATCCTGCCACTTTACTGAAGGAGTTTATCAGCTGTAGAAGTTCCCTGGTAGAGTTTTTGGGGTCACTTATGTATACTATCATATCATCAAGACAGGGTTTCTCTGTGTAGTTTTGTTCCCTGTCCTGGATCTTGCTCTGTAGACCAGGCTGGCCTCGAACTCACAGAGATCGGCCTGGCTCTGTCTCCCCAGTGCTGGGATTAAAGGCGTGGGCCACTGACATCTGACTGTATTGTTATTTTTAACATTTGTTGTATCATTCTTTATTTCTGATGTATTGTTACTTTTCTGAGCTGTTTAGAAGAAGGTTGCAGGCACCATCCTCTTAACACGTTTTAATGTCTACTTTCTGAGGGCAAGGCCTTATATAGTCATAGACCAGTTACTAAAGTCAAAAAAGTTAACTTTTATGTGGCAGTATTGTTTGTTCTATCTGCAAGCTGTACTTGTGGACACTTTCATTTCTTGTCTTTCTTGGAGTCTAACCCTGTCTGTCTGCCATTGTGCTGTACACTGCATTTGGTGGTCATCCTTATTTTATTTTATTTTATTTTATTTTATTTTATTTTATTTTATTTTATGTGCATTGATGTTTTGCCCATGTGTATGTCTGTATGAGGGTGTTGAAACCCCTGGAACTGGAGTTACAGTCTTGAGTTGCCATGTGAGTTCTGGGAATCGAACCCAGGTCCTCTGGAAGAGCAGCCACTGCTCTTACCAGCTGAGCTGTCTCTCCAACCCCTCCTCCCCTTTTTAAGGAGAAGGGGTGAAAGTCCTGTTATATAGCCCAGGCTGGCCTCGAACTCACAGAGATCCGCCTGGCTCTGCCTCCCAAGTGCTGGGATTAAAGGCGTGTGCCACCGTTGCCCGGCTCCCCTCCTCCCTTTTTTAAGGAGAAAGGGTAAAGGTCCTGTTATGTAGCCCAGGCTGGTCTTAACTTGTGATCCTTCTACTTCAGCCTCCTGAGTGCTGGGATTATAGGCGCAGACTGCCACACATGGCCATTACGTCATTCATGTCTCATGTTTTCAGGAATAGTTCCTTAGCCATCTTTTTTCAGGGTATTGTCAGTTTGATAGTGAGTTTTGTATAATGTCCCTCAATTTTGGCTGTCTGATGTTTCTGGTAGATACAGGTTGTGCAGTTTTTAAGGGCTGCTGTAGAATGCTGTTGGCTTTTTGTACCTCATTTTTTATAAAGTGTATTAGTGTATATTAATTATACATAATGATTGGTTTTATTGGTAATATTATGTTTTATTATGACATTTTCATACATGTACAAAGTGTATTTCAGGGCTGAAAAGTCGGCTTAGCCATTAAAAGCTAGGCTCACAATCAGAAAGACAAGAGTTCAGCTTCCAGAGTGTGTTTGAATCATATTCAACTGCCCCCACCCTTCTCTTGTCCCTTTCAAACTCCTTCCTGCTAATCCCCTTCCTCTTCCTAACTAGCACCCCCCCACCCTGCGCACCTTTCATGCTTTTTGCTTGCGGGGTGGGGGTGGGGGTGGGGGGTGGGGCATAGTGAGTTTCATAAGGGTTATTTACAGAAGCACAGGCACCTTACTTGTGGCTACACTGCTAAAGAAAACGCTTCTCCCTCCCTCCCCCCATTAATTCTGTAGAAATCTTGAGAGAGGAGTGGGGCTCATGAGCCCCCCACCCCTCCATGACAAGGCAACTGGTCCAGTTTTGTGTAGCTCTTGCGCAGGTAATCATCATTGCTGTGAGTTCAGGAGTGCTGCTGGAACTCAGCATCGCACCCACCAGCTCCTCCGGTTCTTGATGTGATTTCCACCTCTTTTTCTGAAATGTTCCCTGAGCCTTGGAGGGGGTCATATAGGTTTCCCACTGGTTGTCATTCAACAGGCATTTTTTTTTTCTAAGTCTCTGTAGCCACTGCTGACCGTGGCGGTGGGGGTGGAGCAGGAGACGCTTTTCTGAGCAAAACCGAGAGCAGCGTTACTGTATGGGCATAGACAAGGCACATGATGCCTCCAGCGACAGGGTCTCAGCTCTGGCGTGCAACCACAGCGGCGGCGATTGCTTATATTGTTTAGGGCCCTCCTTACCAACTCAGAGGGAGGTAGCTCACGCCTGGCACTGAGATTTTTGTTCAGTAACTTAGGGCTTCTGGGAGCAGCTTTATCTACTCATGTGGGTTAACTGCTTAAACTCTTTTTAAATCGTTTTTTAATTTTTTAAAAGATTGAGTTTTTTTTTTTTTTATGGATATGAGTGCTTTGTCTGCATGTATGTATGTACACCATGTGCATGCCTGGTTGCCTGTGGAGATCAGAGGAGGGTGTTAGATTCCCTGGAACCAGTTACAGATGGTTGTTAGCATGTGGGTGCTGGGAATGGAACCTTGGTCCTCTGGAAGAGCAGCAAGTGCTCTTAACCCACGAACCATCTCTCCAGTCCCAAATTTTGTAGATGTTTGGAGACAGGGTCTCACTGTGTAGATCTGGCTGGCCTGGGATTCACTATGTAGCCCAGTTTGCCCTCGAACTCATGAAGTTTCCCCTGCCACTGACTCCCAAGTGCTGCGGTATAAGTCGGGTGCCACCATGCCCAGCTCATTTTTTTTTAATTAATTTTTTTTTAAAAAATTTGTCAGGTATTAGATTTTCTTAAGGCATCTAAACACTTCATTAGCTTTGGCTGACTCCCTTCCTGCCCTGTATCTCTGCCCGTCTTTCCTGATTAAACATTTAAGCATCCGGCATTCTCCTTTTGCTTGTGTAGCACACGAGTTCTGCTGCCCACCTCATCAAACTCTCTTTTCTCCTTCTCATGGGTCCATTTCTAGTTTCCTGGGCTCTATGCATCCTCCCACGCATATGCATGTATAAAGCTTAGAAGCCAGGACCTGCATTTTAGAAACCATGTTGTCTTTGGCATTCTGAACCTGGACTATCTCATTTAATATCCTGTTTTTCAGTCCCATACATTTTAACGCAAATTTCATTTTTTCTTTATGGTTGAATAGACTCTGTTGTTACAGGCGCCAACTTTCCCTTGTCCATTCATTAGCTGCCGGTCATCTCGGCTGTTTGTCTTAGCTGTTGTGACTACAGCAGCGGTAAACATAGACGGGCAGTCGTCCCTGTGATAAGATTCAGAGTTCTTGGGGTATATACCCAGGGGTGGTATAGCTAGGCCATGGAATTTCTATCTTGTGAGAATTAATTTCTATTTTGTGGAATTTTGTGAGAAGCCTCCACACTGATTTTTATAGTGGCTGTATAAGTTTACATCCCCACTAGTAATGACGAGGGTTCTTTCCCCCTCATATCCTTGTTAGCATTTGTTTGCTATCATCTTTTTTGTTAATAATCATCCTAACTCAAGTGAGATGAACTCTCAAGTTAAAATTCTTTAGACCTTTAACTTTTGTGTATACGCATGTTTTGCCCGCCTGTATGTATGTGGACCACGTGTGTGAAGTGCCTGTGGAGGTCAGAAGAGGGCATTGGATCCCATGCAACTGGAGTTATGGATGATTGTGGGCCACCATATGGTTGCTGGGAACCAAACCTGGGTCTTTTGCAAGAGCAGCAGGTGCTCTTAACTGCAGAGCCATCTTTCCCTGCTTGTTCTGTGTGAATTTTAATATGGTGTTGGGATTCTGTTAGAGACTGCATTGAATTCGTAGATTGCTTTTGCTGTTCTTCCAGTGAGCATAGGAGGTCTTTCCATTTTCTATTGTCTTCCTCAGTTTTCTTCCCCACTTCTTCCAAGTTTTCATTGTACAGGTCTATCTCTTCTTTGGCGAAGTGTATTCCCAGGTATTTTATTATTATTATTATTATCATTTTTTGTGGCCATGGTATATGGAATTGCTTTCCTGATTTCATTCTCGGTATGTCTGTCATTGGTATGTAGGAAAGCTGTTGACCTTTGTATGTTAATTTTGTACTCTGCTGCTTGGTTGAAAGTGTTTGTCAGCTCTATGATGAAGTCTAGGGTCTCATGTGTAGATCCATCTCATCTGCAGTAAGGATTCTTTGACTTCTTTTCCTATCTCTGTCCCTTACTACTCTGCTAACACATCAAGCGCTCTGTGGATAGGAGTGGACAGTGTGGACACCTTGTCTT
Organism: Peromyscus leucopus; assembly: GCF_004664715.2. Taxonomy (NCBI): domain Eukaryota; kingdom Metazoa; phylum Chordata; class Mammalia; order Rodentia; family Cricetidae; genus Peromyscus; species Peromyscus leucopus. The sequence continues at coordinate 62,833,898 of NC_051065.1, forward strand.
GTTCCTGATCTCAGTGGAAATGATTTCATGAAGTTTTTCTCTGTTTGTCACAAATTGGCTCTAAGTTGTTTATATGTAGCTTTTATTATGTTGGTAGATGGTCTATCTTTTTTTTGTTTGTTTGTTTTTGTTTTTGTTTTCCGAGACAGGATTTCTCTGCTTAGCTTTTGGAGCCTATCCTGGAACTCACTACGTAGATGAGGCTGGCCTCGAACTCACAGAGATCCACCTGCCTCTGCCTCCCAAGTGCTGGGATTAAAGGCGTGTGCCACCACTGCTCGGCCTATTTTTAGTATCTTTATGGTTTTAATTATGAAAGGATATTGTATTTAGTCCAAAGCCTTTCTGCCTCTCTTGAGGTGATAATATGATATCTGTCTTTGAGTCCATTTGTGTGATATATTTCTTGATTTGCATGTATTGAACCATCCATGCCGTCTCCAGAATGGAGCCAACTTCATTGCAGTGAATGATTTGTTTTTAAATGTGATCTTGAATTTCTGTTTGCAAGTATTTTATTGATATTTTTTTTTGTCTAAGTTTATCAGGAGGTTAGTCTGTAGTTAGTGTGTGTGTGTGTGTGTGTGTGTGTGTGTGTGTGTGTGTGTGTATCTGCATTTGGTATCTGCCTTCATAAAATGAATTTGGAAGTATTCCTTTTCTGTTTTATGGGATAATTTGAGAAAGGTTGATGCTAGTTTTCCTTAAAGGTCTGGTAGAGTTAGTGTATTCCTTTAGGCCTAGCCTATTTTTTCAACTTGGAGATTAAAAAAAATTATTTATTCTTCCCTCATACAATACATTCTGACTGCAGCTTCCCTCCTCATTCCTCCCGGTGTCCTTCCCCATCCCCCCTCCTCCCCAGATCCATGCCTCCATCTCTCCCTAAAAATGAGCAGGCCTCCCGGGGACATCAACTGAGCATGTCACAGCAAGATACAATAAGACAAGGCACAGACCCTCACATCAGGGCTGGGCGAGGCAACCCAGTAGAAGGAAAAGGGTCCTGAAAGCGGGCAAAAGAGTCAGAGACACCCCTACTCCCACTGTCAGGAGTCCCCCCAAAACACCAAGCCAACAACCATAACATATGCAGGGGACCCAGGATTGCCGCTTCAGCCTCCATGAGCCCTGCTTAGTGGATTCCACTGGCCACGCTCGCCAAGTGTCTTCGACTCCTCTAGCTCCCACAATTCCTCCTCCCCCTCTTACTGGGAGATTTTTAATTACTGCTTTTATGTTACTGCTTATCATAGGTCTGTTTAAATTGTCTCATCTTGGTTTAACTTTTGATAGGTCATATGCACTAGAAGTTCATCTTTCTTTTAGATTTTCCACTTCAGTGGAATATAAATTTTTTTATTAAATTTTTTTTCCATTTTAATTTTTTTCCATTTTACATACCAACCACAGTTTCTCATCCCTCCCCTCCTCCCGCATGGAATATAAGTTTTTAAGGTGTGTCCTTATGATTTTCTGAGTTTCATTGGTATCTGTTATAATATTTTCCATTTCATCTCTATTTTGATTAATTTGGATCTTTTCTCTTTTCGGTTTTTCTGGCTAAGGAGTTATTGATCTTTTTTATATTTTTAAAGAGCACCATTTCATCAATTCTTTGTATTTTTTTGTTTCTAGTTCATTAATTTTGCCTTGATGTTTTTTAATATCTTAAAAGATTAAAATGCCACATTTATTTATTGGGAGCTGTGTGATGTGTGGTGCACACATAGTCATGCATGTATGCTGTGGCAGGCACACCACAGCACACATGTGGAGGTCAGAGGATAGATAGTTTGTGTGGTTCCTGGGGATCGAGCTCAGGCTGTGAGTCTTGGTGGCGAACACCTTTACCTGCTGAGCGGTCCCTCTACCCGCCTCTGCTCTGAATTATCTCTTTACATCTGCTGCTTGTGAGTTTGACTTATTCTTGTTTTCCAAGGCTATAAGGTACACACTTAAGCTATTTACTTGAGATTGCTCTGATTTTTTTTTTTAAAATTTATTTATTATGTATACAGTGTTCTACCTGCATGCCAGAAGATCTCATTTCAGATGGTTGTGAGCCACCATGTGGTTGCTGGGAATTGAACTCAGGACCTCTTGAAGAGCAGCCAGTTCTCTTAACCTCTGACCTATCTCTCCAGCCTGAGATTGCTCTGATTTTTTAAGTCTAGGTCCTTATAGGTTTGGATTTTTCATTGAGGACTGGTTTCATTGTACTGTAGAGGGTTTTGGTATGTTGTGTTTTCATTTTCAATCAGTTCCAGAAATTTAAAATTTTTCTTCTTGATTTCCTTAGCAAACTGTTTATTATTAAATAGTGTATTGTTTAGTTTCTGAATTGTCTTTGGTTTCTCCTGCTGCTGACTTCTAGCTTTATTCACCTGTGGCCAGATGGGATATAGAAAGTTACTTTACTTTTCTTGTGTGTGTTGAGACTTGTTTTATGTCCTAATATATGATCTGCTGTAGGACATCCCATGGGCTGCCGAAGAGGATGTGTATACTCTGCAGTGTTTGGATGAGCTCTTCTGTAGACGTCTGTTAGGTCCCTTTGACTTATGATGTCGTCTAGCTCTGATATTTACTATTTTTTGTTGGGATGACCTGTCTACCCATGAGAATGGAATATTGAAGTCACTCTTACTGTGTGGGGGTTAACTTCTGGCTTTATATCTCAGAGTATTTGTTCTGTGGAATTGGGTGCTCCCATGTTCAATGAGCATGTTTAGAATTGTAATGTGCTCTTGATGAATGGTTCCATTAGTGAGGATGAGTGACCGTCTTGAAAAATCTCCACTGATGGTGCTGGAGAGATAGCTCAGCATTTAAGAAGTTGTATGTACTACTGTTCTGCAGAGTTCCGTTCCCAACACCTGTGTTGGGTGGCTTACAATCTAGCTTTTTTTGAGAATATGTCCTGGTCATTTTGCCTCAGTTTAATCTAAAGACTCACGCAATTAATTACCTTGAATGTTGTTGGCCTTACAGTATAAAGGTAACATGTTGAGTGCTCTTTCTCTCACTAGGAGAATGCCAATCAGACCTAAACTCAATGCTTTTCAGTAGCACTTAATCACCTATAACTCAAGCTCCAGGCAATCTGTTGCCCTCTTCTGGCCCTGTTAGGTACTTCATTCACAAGAGCACCCCCACTCGCATATATGTGAAAATAAAAATAAAAATAATAAAACCCTGGGCTGGAAAGGTGGCTCAGCAGTTAAGAGCACATACAGCTATTGCAGAGGACTGTAGTTCACATCCCAGCACCCACATGGTAGTTCACAACAGCCTGTAGATGGGGGACTCTGATACCTTGGGCACCTAAAGACAGACACAGACACAGACACAGGCACAGGCACAGGCACACGCACACGCACACGCGCACACACACACACACACACACACACACACACACAAAATTAAATCTTAAAAAAATCCCTACTGAGTAGTTTTGGTTTGAAGACCATTTTGCCAGTTGCTAAAACAACACAACTCCTTTATTTCCTGGCTCCATTTGTGTGGAATACCTTTTCCATCTTTGCCCCCTTAAGATAGTGTCCGTCTTTGATGGTGAGGTGTGTTTTGTGGAGGCAGGAAACAAATGGATCTTGTTTTAAAATCCAGTCTCCTAAGCTGGGCAGTGGTGGCGCACATCTTTAATCCAGTACTTGGGAGGCAGAGCCAGGCGGATCTTTGTGAGTTCAAGGCCAGCCTGGGCTACAGAGCGAGATCCAGGACAGGCACCAAAACTACACAGAGAAACCCTGTCTCAAAAAACAAACAAACAAAACAAACAAACATCCAGTCTCTTAGTCTGTGTCGTCTTTTGACTGAGAACGGAGACATTTGTATTCAGGATTATTATTGAAAAGTATGTATTAATTCTTAGCATTTTGCTGATTTTATAGTAGTTGGTGTTATCTTAATTCTCATTTGTTAAACTACTGTTCCAATATATTTAATTTTTTTTTCTGCTGTAGCCACTTGGATGTGTGTATCATTCTCTCGGCCCAAGTAATTTCTGTTGGAATTCTCCATAGAGCCTGCTTAATGAACACAAATCCTTTTAGTCTGCCTTTATTATAGAATGCTTTTTCGTCTTAATTATGATAGTCTTATAGTGGTTAGTCACAATTTTATAGTAGTTAGTTGGGTTGGCAGCTGTGGCCTTTCAGAATTTGAAATACATTGTTCCATGACCTTTTGACTTTTAAGGTTTCTATTGAGAAATCAGCTGTTATTCTCATGGGTTTGTCTTGGTATATGACTTGGTGTTTCTCTCTTACAGCTTCTAATACTTATATTTTGTTCTGTATATTTGGTATTTTAACTCTGCTATGACATAGAGAGTTTCTTTTCTGGTCCTTTCTGTTTGGGGATGGTGTATGTGCTTCTGGTATTGGGATGGGCCTCTCTTTCCCTAGACTTGGGAATTTTTCTGCTATAATTGTATTGAAAGTATTTTCTACAACTTTGTCATGGAGTTCTTCTGTGCTCATAATTCATAGATTTAATCTTTTTATGATGTCCAAAAGACCTTGCATGTACCATTTGTATATTTTTAAATATTTTTTTTTGAGAGAGAATATGGAAACATGCTTGCAGGTACCCATCGAGTCAGGAAGAGGGCATTAGAGGGCATTAACCTGGAGCTGGAGCTATGGGTGGTTGTGAGCCACTGTGTGGGTGCTGGGAATCAAATCCGGATCCTTTGCAAGAGCAGCCAGTGTTCTTAACCACTGAGCCCTTTCTTTAGCTCTGGCTCCCCTGTTTGTGCTTTCTTGACATTTATTCAGAAGTTCATTTCTTTCCTTTTGCTTTAATAATTAAAAATATTTTATGTGCATAGGTGCTTAACCTGTATGTATGTATGTATGTGTGTGTGTATGTATGTATGTATGTATGCATGTGTGTGTGTATGTATGTATGTATGTATGTATGTATGTATGTATGTATGTGTGTATGTATATCTAGACCACTTATGTGTTCGGTGTCCACAGGGTAGAAGAGTGCATCGGATGCCCTGGTTGTGAGCTGCCATGTGGGTGCTGGGAGTCAAACCTTCCAGGTCCTCTGGGAGAGCAACTTAGTACCGCTAACCACGGAGCCATCTCTTGATAGCTTAATTTATGCCTTAATTTCTTTGAACACCTTTGTCATCATTATTTTGACTTCTCTGTCTAGAATGTCATGTAACTCACACTTATTGGGTGAACATTACTTTTGGATTAGTAGACTTTAGAGGAGAGATTTTCTTTTCTTTTTTTTCATGTTACTTGCATTTATTATTTTTTTAAATGTAAATTTGTTTAATTGCCCTTCTTGTTTCAGTGGATGTGTATGCAATGTTTTGGAGAGACAAAGTTCTAAGTAGGGTTGAGCTGCTGGTTTTTTATTTATTTATTTATTTTTATTTTCTGTTAGACTGGTGTTCAGGACACCAGGCTCTATCCTCTGTAACAGTCACTACCCAGGGGTAGAATGAATACTCTGAAAATAGAGTCATAGTTTACTGTGGAACATTTACTTCTTCTGTGACAGTCATTTCAGGCAGTAAAGAGACATTGATTGGTCTGTGTTTACTAACATATTAGTTATTGTGGGACTAAATGGAAAGAAAAAGAAGACTCCAGAACGGTGACTAGTGTAAAAATGATAGAAAGCAGAAGAGAGAGGTAAATAGAAGGTAGAACTTAAGGGACAAGAAGAAAAAGTGGGGTGGAGGGTGGGGAGGTGGCTGGGCGATAGAGTGAGTGCCTGGAAAGCATCAGGACCAGTCTGGATCCCAGCATCCAGGCGACAGTCATGGCAGCTGCTTGTAACCTCAGCACTCAGGACGCATAGACAAGGGATCCCTGGGCAAGCCAGTCACCTGGACTAGCTAGACTTGGCAAGCTCTGGGTTCAGCAGGAGACCTAGCCTCATTAAATAATGTGGAGATTGATTGAAGAAGACACCCAGCGTTCACTTTGAACCTTCCTGTGCACATGTTCATACATGCACAGATGCCTGTGCACCCGAGTACACAAGTATCCCCCCACCCCCCACGCAGGCAAAAGCAAGTAGGGTGGGGGATGAAGGAATTATGGCTGAAGGTGGAGTGCAGAGGTAAAGAAAGAGGCACTGTGGTAACAGAACAGTTCCTGTCTCAGGAAGCTGAGGCCCGGGGACTCTGCAGACTAGGTCAGACTCTGCTCCTTGGAAGTGCAAAGTGCAGACAGAAAGAATGAGGAAAGGGGAAAGGCAATCTAGAGCAAGAGGAGAGTGGGTGGAGCTGCCTGCCCACGTGACACTGGGTGTGTGAGGGGAAAATAGAAGGGAGGTGTGTGTGTGTGTGTGTGTGTGTGTGTGTGTGTGTGTGTGTGTGTGTGTGTACGTACTTTGTGTCTATGTGTTTCTGGAACAAGTTCCTAGGAGTGGGATCTCTGGGTGGAGGGCAGCTGGGTGTTCTCTGCAGTAGTGTGCAAGCTCTTGCCTTTGGCGAGCAGACCCCACCGTCACAGCATGTTGCCACAGTTTTTGATTTTTTTTTTTTAACCAACCTGGAAGATGAGCAGGGCTATCTCCTCATTCTTGTTAGGTGGGGGCTAGATATCTTTCACATGCTTAAAAGCCTTTTGTGTTTCCTTTTATCTCCATTTCTGTAGCTGTTTTTCTCTGGGTGTTGGTTCTCTCTTTTATTTTTAGAAGCTCTTCATATATTAGGATCCGTGTGGGGGTGGGGTTCCACAGACACTCTCGGGTTCAGTGATTTGCTGGGAAGACTCGTCACAGGGGAGCGTGGGAAGGAATCTGGAGGAAACCCGGTGCACACTGCTGAGGCCCCTCCTCTCCTTCTGTGCATCCAGCGACAGGGTGCACCAGCGACAGGGTGCACCAGCGACAGGGTGGACCAGGGACAGGGTGGACCAGGGACAGGGTGGACCAGCGACAGGGTGGACCAGGGACAGGGGGGACCAGGGACAGGGTGGACCAGGGACAGGGTGGACCAGGGACAGGGTGGACCAGGGACAGGGTGGACCAGCGACAGGGTGGACCCACTTCTTCCTGGTGAACTGTGTGTGGCAACACACGGCAGTGTTGTTCCCAGGAGAACCAGCGGGACACCAAGTGCCCACGGCTGTCACTGGAGCTGCTCCTGTAGTCCCTTTCTGGGGGACCTGTGTTGATTCCCAGCATCCCCACGGTGGGTGACTCACACCTGTCTAACTCCAGTTCCAGGGGATCCAGCGGCCTCCGGGGGCACCAGGCTCACAGGTGGTGCACAGACATATAGGCAGGTAAAACATTCGTGCACATAAAATAAAGATAAATGAAAATTAACAGCAACAAAATTCCAAGTCACTGAAGGGCTCCTTATACATTGAGTTGTTTGGGCCATGTAGCCAGTGTAGCAGGAATCTTAAAGGTTCTTATTAATAAAATCAAACCTGAGGCCAGTTATTGGGGTCCATGCTGGTAGATCAGAGAGACAGAACAAGCCACAGCTATCTCACCTCGCCGGATCCTCAGCTGGTCCTGTCTCCTCAGACTGGAGGCCTCTGAGTCCTCATCCCAATGGCTCTCAGCTGAACTGCTGCTCCATAGCCTGAATGCTTAACCAGCCAAAATCTTCTAGTTTCTGGTCCTCACGCCTTATATTTCTTTTTGCTTTCTACCACCACTCCCTGGGATTAAAGGCTGGCTTTCTGGGATTAAAGGCGTGTGTCACCATGCTTGGCTATTTCCAATGTGGTCTTGAACTCACAGAGATCCAGAGGGATTTCTATCTCTGGAATGCTAGGATTAAAGGTGTGAGTGCCACCATTTTCTAGCCTTTGTATTTAGTGGCTGTCTGTTCTCTGACCCCAGATAAATTTATTAGAGTACACAATATTTTGGGGAACACAATACCACCACAAGCCAGTGAGCCATCATTATCGTTTAGGGAATGGTAGGAATCTTCCTGAGCTCTCTTGTCAGTTCTTAGATGCCAGCCAAAGGCCACACTGGCAAACAGGCCTATCCAAGGAGTGGGCTCAGGCCTGTTCACTCCCACTTTTTTATTTTATTGTTTTCACCCCCCCTTTTTTTTTTGTACATTTATGATGTATGTATTCATTTTCCTTGTTTATTTTCTTTTACCATGCAAGATTTTAAGCAGTTACATTGGTCCATCTTTTCCTTCTTGATTTTGAGCCAAATAAATTTTTATTTTTTAATTGCCAGATCTTTCTTTCTTAATTAATTAATATTTAGAGACAGGGTTTCTCTGCGTAGCCCTGACTGTCCTAGAACTTACTCTGTAGACTAGGCTGGCCTGGAATTCAGAGATCCATCTTCCTCTGCCTCCTGAGTGCTAGGATTAAAGACGTGTGCCACCACGCCTGGCTTCCAGATCTTATTTTTAAAAATGTTATTTGGACCGGGAAGTAGCTCAGTTAGTAGCATGCTTGCCCGGCATATGCGAGGCCTTGGTTTTGATTCCCAGTATGGCATAATCAGGCATGGCAACCATCCCAGCACTCAGAATGTAGACACAGGAGGATCAGAAGTTTAAGGTCATCCGTGGCCTCGGAGAGAGTTCAAGGCTGGCTTGGACTACATCAGACCTTGTATAATTGTTTTTCCTTTCATTTAAACCTCTAGTTCACATGGAGTTTATTCTGTAGGTTGGTATGAGGAGTAGACCCATTTGGGTCAGCTTCTTTTTCTCCTTTTGGCTGTCCTGTGTATCTCAACATTACTCATGAAACCAAACAAAAATCTGTGCCTGGACATGTTGCCTTTTCCCTGTGTTTGCAGCTGTTTATTCTGTATTTCACCTTGGCTGTATTGATCTGTTGGTCTACTCATACAGTAGGACCATGAGCCTTTGCAGCTGTTGAAGGTTTGACATCTGCTGACACAGCTTCTCTGCCCTACCAAGTGTTTCAGGGGTTTCCATTTTATTCTTGTTTGTTACTCCAAATGAATCTTGCATTCAACCTCTCCAGGTCCAGGATAAGATGCTTGATGGAATTTGTTGAGATATTAGCTTTCCTTTAACGGCTGACCATTGTCTGATAAAGTTGTCTTCTTATCAAGAACATAGTTTTTCTTTCTAGGCCAACTCTGTTTTGTCTTTTAGGAATGTTGTGTTTTTGTTGTTTGTTTGTTTGTTTGTTTTTCTCAGATGGATTCCCACTCCTCTAAACTGTGTAATCCAGCCTGGCTTCTAACTCAAGACGTTCTTGCCTTATCCTCCTAAATGCTGGGATTATCGCCTGGCGTGAACGTGAGTTTGAGGCTAGTCTGGTCTACACAGCGGGAACCTGTTTCAGAGAAAATAAAAAATAAATGTAGCGGTAACGCCTGCATTACCAATACCCGTTCACCATGTCCGAGCGAAGAGCTGCGGATTAAAAAAATAGAGACAAGAGACAGCGGGTCATTCGTACGATTGGATGTCGAATGCCATTTATTGAAAGAGGGAAGAAACCTTAAATACATACAGGCTTACAGCACAAATGGAGGAACCCCCGGAGGGCAGAAGTTCGCTACCAATGGTCTATATTCCAGACCCAATGTTCTACATTCTTGCATCTAAGTAGTTAACGCCCAAAATGCAGGATACACAAACAAGGAACTTCCCTTAAGCATTCAGAAGGGTGGATACCGGCAGGGAATCTGAATAGGGAGGACATCTGAGCGAGGTCAGCAAGCAAGGCTGCAGCCACTCCCAGTCGGGGGCCAGGGCCCATGGCGCCCACAATAAAAAAATCAGGTACTGGGATTATAGGTGTATTCTATCACATACCTGTTATTTCTTAAATTTACACTTGGGTATTTGGTCCTTCCCGCCCTCTGCCATGCTGGGAATTAAAGCCAGGGCTTCATACATGGTGGGCAAGCTCTGTGCCACTTCGCCACTCCTGATCTTTTTGATTGTCTTTTTTGTCTGTCATAAACAGTATTTTCTGTTTCATTTTCATCTTTTCCCCAGGGCCTGCTCATGTTAAGCCTGTGTACTGAGTTGGCTTTCTGGTTCCTTCTTTTCTTGACTATGTAAAGGCCAGTCTTGAATTCCTGATTCTCCTGCCTCAGTCTTTGAAGTTTTGGGATGTATGGTACCATGCTTGACTAGCAGCTGGTGTTTCTTTTCTTTCTGAGACAGGTCTCCTCATGTAGTCAGGCTGTCTTGTCACTCTGTAGATTGCCTTGAATCACAGAGATCCCCCACCTCTGCCTCCCGAGTGCTGGGATTAAAGGCATGTGCTACCATGCCCGGCAGTAACTGGTGTTTCTAAAATAAGGAGGGTGCTTTGGGCTACTCTGTTTGCTTGTGTGTACATACATATATATGCCTATAAATACCTGTATTACACACACACACACACACACACACACACACACACACACACACACACAGGTGCCCGCACGTGCATGTATATATGTCATGTTGGGAAAGTATCTGTCAGTTTATGTTTTTTATATCCTGAATGAGTGTTAGATGTTGGATAACTTTGTCCTAAATGGAGACAATTAATGTGATGGATTATGTGAATGTATTTTTAAAATCATTTAGTGTTGCATTTGAGGATAATTCCCATTTGATCATGATGCATTATATATACAGACATATGGGGCAGTCTCGGGTAATCCAGGTTGTCCTTGAACTCTCACAGTTGCTGAAGATGACCCTGACCTTCTGATCCTGGTGTCTCTACCTGCCAAGTGCTAAGATTACAGATATGTGCCAGTTCCGCTGTTGTGTCCGGTGCTGGGATCAAACACAGGCCTTCATATGTACTAGGCAAGCGTTCTTCTGACTAAACTACATCTTTACCCTGTGATGCAGTATATTTTTGATGTGAAGCTATGTCCTGTTAGCGTTTTTTTTTTAGATTATTACAGAAGTCTAAATGTAGTTGATTTTGTACTTTTTTTTTGAGACAGGGTTTCTCTGTGTAGCTTTGTGCCTTTCCTGGAATGTGCTTTGGAGACCTTGCTGGCCTCGAACTCACAGAGATCTGCCTGCCTCTGCCTCCCAAGTGCTGGGATTAAAGGCGTGTGCCACCACCAGCCCGGCGATTTTGTACATTTTTATCGTGTATTTATTTATTTAGTGTGTGCAGTCTGTCAGGGTTGGTGATCAGTATTGCGCTCTCTTCATAAAACACATTGGCTGTTGTTGTTTCTGTGTGCCCTGATGTCATTTCAGTGGGGCTGGGACGGCCTGCATGAAGTCTTGGCAGGATTCTGCAGTGACTCCTTGGGCTTGGTGGCTTAAGGAGGAGGTCTCCTTCTCCGTGTCTTGAAGTCTGTTTAATTATTTTTTTCTCTGATAGAATCAGTTTCTGTGTTTCATTTGTTTAAAATGTCCACCTCACCTAGATTTTTCCTTTGCATGTGCATGGTAGCTCCTTGAATCTTAAAGATCTGATGTCTTTCTGTTTGTGATTTATATTTAGGCATTCCAGTTTTATCTCTTTTTGTTGGTAATTAATTAGTCATAAGGATTATTATCAGCACTTCAAACTTCTCTCTCTCTCTTTCTCTTTTTAAAGACCAACTTTGGGGTTTATTTTGTTTTATTTCTGTCTTTTTTTGGTGAGACTCTTCTCTGCATTTGTTGTTCTTAATTCCTTGCTGCTCCTTTTCTCATTTGGGACAGAGTTTATGTTAGAGTCAAGGCTGGCCTTGAACTTGCGATCCTCCTGCTTCAGCCTCCAAGTGCTGGAACCCCACAGGAGTGCACACATGCCTGGCCCGATTGCTTTTCTTTGTTTTGTTGTTTTCAGTGTGTTGTTTAGCCTCCCCTTTATATTGAAAAGCTATGTAATAGTACACAGTATTGACAGAGATGAATCTTAGATATGTCTTTAGCTATCTGAATTCTTAGATTTGGATATTTTGGTTATCACTTTGAAGAAATTTCTCTCGGTTTTTTGTTTTTTTTTTTTTTTTTTTGATTTTGACTTCCCACTTGACATAATGTATATTATTATGTGCATAAAAACTTCCTGTAGGAAGCCTTTTAATTCTTTGATTTTATTTGTAATTATGTTTTTGTTTCATTTTGTCTAAAGAATGCTGTTCATGTTATTTCTGTTCTTGGGACTTCATGTTTCCTCCAGGATTGTTTTGAGAATGTTTTTGAAAAGCAAGTATTACCTCTATGCGTTCAGAGTTCGGCATGTGCCTGGATCAGCTGCCTTATTCATGATGCTATCTAGGTATTCCAGCTTTTGATGTTTTGGGCCCACTTAAATGGTTTTGGTGTGGCAAGTGTCCTGGTGATACTATGTTTCTTTTTTAACTTGTGGCTCCTGTAGTTTAGGGAGTTGTTGCTACCCCCCTGGGTGCTAGCCAATCACTTGTGTTTTCCAGAAGTGTCTTAGCATGGAAAAGCAGCCTCCTCCCTACTGTTTCCCAGCGGGAATTCTGCTTCACTGTATGTAAAGACGCATGACTCCCGCTTGCCTCTCGTTGTACTTGCTTGCTACACGTGTTTTTGCCCATTCTTTCAATATTGTTTCTGAATTGTTTTAGTTCTGTCCTTTATACCCAACAGTACTGTTAGATACTGCTGTTAGCCAGCATGAAAAGATTTTATTTAATGGGATGCTTAAGCTCATTTACACTCATTGACAGCCAAACTAAACACATTTGTATTTATTGATATGATCAGTATATTTGACCTAAATTTCTCCATATATAATATAAAATATAAGCAAATATAAAAATTGTTGTGTCTATATCCACACATTTTTATTTTTAATAATTATATACACATGTAACTATAGACACATAATATTTTTTACTTATAGTCAGTTTATTTGATTTATGTATTTTTAGAGGAAATTTGGGATTCTTTTCTTTTCTTTTTCTGGTACTGGGGATTAATTTAAAGGACTCATGTGTATTGATAAGCGCTCCACCATTCAGTTATATTCCCAATCATTTTAAAGTTTTGTTTTGAGACTGAGTCCTGCCCAATGGGACATACACTCACTGTGTTGTAGTCCAGAAGGGCCTCAAATTTGTGATTTTTCTACCTTTGTCCCTGGTGCTGGGGTGACAGGCTCAGGCTGTGTTGTAATTTAATGGTTACTCTGTCTTTAGGGGATTCTCAGTAGTGAGCAGTGATAGAATGGTTTCTAATCTATTCTTCTCTCTCTTCCTGGCATTTGATTTGGAGGGAAAAATTCTTTTACTTCTAATTAATAACCACACAGCTATCAACAAGCTTAAAGAATATGTCTTGTGGGGGAGGCTTCGAGAGAAGTCTCAATGATTAAAAGCACGTGTTTCTCGGACTGGAGAGATGGCTCAGAAGTTAAGAGTACTCACTGACTGTTCTTCCAGAGGTCCTGAGTTCAATTCCCAGCACCCACATGGTGGCTCATAACCATCTACAAGGAGATCTGGTGCCCTCTTCCGGCCTGCAAACCAAACACTCATTGTATACATAATAAATAAATACAATAAAATAAAAAAAAAGCACGTGTTTCTCATCTGGAAGACCAGAGTTCTGTTTCCAGCACCCATATGAGGTGTCTCACTCACCGCTGCCTCTAACTCTAGTTCCACAGCACCTGCCCCCGTGTCTGGCCTCTGCAGTCACCTGCACTTAGGTGTACATCCTCTCTCTCTCTCTCTCTCTCTCTCTCTCTCTCTCTCTCTCTCTTTCTCACGCGCACACACGCACGCACGCACGCACGCACACTCACAGTTCAAAACAAAATCCAGACTGTGGTGGCACACGCCTTTAATCCTAGCACTGGAGGAGGCAGAGTCAGGCGGATCTCTGTGAGTTGGAGCCCAGCCTGATCTACAATGCAAGTTTCAGGATGGCCAGAGCTATACAGAGAAAACCTGTCTCGGAAAACAAACAAATGAAACAAACAAACAAACAAAAATGACCACATCCTTTTGAGTAGTTTTGAATTCATTCCTACTCCCTGCCCCTTAAAAATCTTCATTATGAAAAGTTAGTAGTAGGTAACTTAGTAGTAGCTTTTGTGTGTGTGTGTGTGTGTGTGTGTGTGTGTGTGTGTGTGTGTGTCTGGGGGTTTGTTGTTGTGGTTTTTTTTTTCCTCCTGAGACAGGGTTTTTCTGTGTAGCCCTGGCTGTCCTGGAACTCACTCTGTAGACCAGGCTGGCCTTGAACTCACAGAGATTCACCTGCCTCTGCCTCCTGAGTGCTGGGATTAAAGGTGTGCACCAACACTGCCCGGCCATTGCATTGGTTTTTAAAAGCACATATCATAAATCTTTTCCAGACCAAAGGTTTTAAATAGTCTGTTGTCCATATGGTGTTACAGAGATACATTCATACAACAGTCCTTGAAACTTCCCAAAATGAACAAACCAAATAAAAAATGGAGACAAAACATCTGAAATTCATATATATTTCATGATGTTTACAGTAAATGTGCATGCACCCATTTGTGGGGGGATACTGAGATGTGACATTTTTGCCCACCTCTGGCTGGCTACAGGTGTCTTAGCATTAGTGGGAAGTCTCCACCCACAGTCCTTGCTGGAGAGTTGGGATGTGAATCATGAAGAGGCCATTGCATTGCCAAAGAAGGTGCATGCTGGCCCAAGGTCATTTCCACAGTGCCCAGCACAAAGCATGCTGGACTGAAGGTAGGATCATGCCCTGGACTGACTTTATGCTCCTTGAGACTAAGCCTCCTGTGAGGAAGACCTTGTCTTTCTTCACAGGAGTGGCTGATGTCTGGACAGTTGTTTCCTTAGACCTTTTATACCCTGTCATGAATCCTGGGATCTGATGTGTTCAGGATAAAGGATATGGTAGAATTACAGAGGAAGTATAATGTATCTGTGGTTCCAGTGAATTCTTACCTTCTTTCTCTAAAGGATTGCTCAGAGGTTGTGGAGCATTGTATTTAGCATCTCTGTAAGTGGGGAGGTCAATTGTTTGTTAAACAAGTAGCAGGACCAGGACCAGAGAAAACTGTTCCCATTCACAGCTGAGTATTAAGTGAAATGGATCCAACATGAGCATGAGGCTTCACATAAACCTCTCTTTCTCTTTCTCTCTGACTCTGTCTCTCTCTGTCTCTGTCTGTCTCTCTCTCTCTCTCTCTCTCTCTCTCTCTCTCTCTCTCGCGCACACACACACACACACACACACACACACACACACACACACACACGGCAAGGTGGCCCTACAATCAAAATGGCAAATATTCTTTGGGAGAAGAGTGCTTTGGGAATCAGAATAGTTTTAGAGAGAACCATTTTTTTCTTAAAAAATTTAGACAACATAGGTGCAATAAAATGAAAGATCAAAGAAACAAGATTAAAATGAAGATAAAAGGAAGACATAAAAGACATCCATAAAGAGGGAATAAAAGTGATTTCATGGGTCAGTGCAATAGTTCAATAGGTAAAGACTCTTATGGCCAAACCTGATGACTTGAGTTCAGTCCCTGGGACCAGCATGGTGGAAGGGAAGATCTGACTCCCTCAAGCCATTTTCTGATGTCCTGTTGTGTGACACTGTTCTTGGGAAGATGTGAGCACTCATCCTAGAAAGGAACTGGTAACAGAACAAAGTAACAGATCCCACTGAAATCCAACTTTGGTGAACCAAGTTTGGTGAACCAGTGGGAATAGAGGTGAAAAGTTACTTATTGTAGCAGAAGTGACTCAAAGACAGCTGCATCACCAAAGGCTACACCAGAATGGGTGATGATTCACAAAAGCTGGAAACCTGGGGCACACTGCGCAGTCTCCCAGCAGTGCAGTAGGTTGAATAATGTTTTTTCCAGGCAGCTTGGTGGCTGGTTCTTACAGCCTATATAACGTTGGGGAGGGAGAGGCCAAGTGAATCTGGTCAGTTTCAGGGACTTCCAGAAACCTTTGAGTTGTTTACTTCCTTAGTTTATCAAGTTTCCTTACAGGATACAATGTTTCATCTCTCTTTAGAACATTCTGCATCTTAATGCTTCGCTCTAAGTTAGAAGGCTTTATATCTTAGAGGAAATTGCTACATGTGTGCTCCTCGGGAAGTATAGCCTGCTTGTACACCCCTATAGTACCCCCCATCTCTATAATAAATAATTTTAAAAGTCATTTTATTTCTGGGGAGATTAGAGTTTTCTCTTGGGGTTTTTAATTAATAAAAGAATTTAAGAAGTAAGCATAGTGGCACATGTCTTTAATCCTAGCACTCAGGAGGCAGAGGCAGGTGAATCTCTGTGAGTTCAAGGCCAGCCTGGTCTTACACAGTGAGCCTCAGAATAGCCATGACTATATAGAGAGAACCTGCCTTAAAGTGAGTGAAGGAGTGCATGAATTTGGGAATGAACTCTGAGTTTGAGGACAGTTTTATTTACATTTAAAAGAAAAACCCCAAGGGAGGCAAGCTCAGCATCTGCTTAGAGGAGGAGGATGGAAAATGGGAAGAGAGAAAGCCATGCCATGCCTATTAAGCAGCTATGGAAGTCAGCCTCGTGGGGGGAAAGGCAGCCACGCTGCTAGGAGGAGGGCTTCCCAGAAAGAGTGAAAAAAGCCCCAAAGTACCAGAAAAAGCAGATTTTGTTTTTCTGGGACAGAGTCTCACTATGTAGCTCTAACTAGCCTGGAACTTGCTGTGTAGACCAGGCTGGCCTCGAACTCACAGAGACCCACCTGCCTCTGCCTCCCAAGTGCTGGGACTGAAGGTGTGCGCCACCACTCCCAGCTCTGAGGAAGCCTGTTGAGATTCTGGCCAGCATCCAAAAGACACACAAAAGAAGAGAAATGAAAAGTTAAGCTTTTTCTGAGTAAGTCAGAGAAGTGGGCAGGCTTACCCTGCTGAGAGCTGCTGGTAGCAATGGTTTTACCAGAGGCCACAAGAATATACAGCAGATGGCAATTGATAGTTCAGGTGTCAACCCACCAGATGAATGATTGTCTGATGGAGAAACCCCATTCAAGTAAAGCTTACAGAGCCACAGACTCTGAACACTGTTGCTTCTGTCTGTAATGTCACATGTGCAAAAACAGCTGTGGTATCTTCCCAATACCTGCCCTGCAATGTGTAATCTCATGATCACATCTCAAGCTTATGGGTACTTACATCTGTAGACTGTATAAAGATGACTCATCATTAGGCTGTATAATTTTGATAAATAGAAAATATACTGAGATATGCTTCATAACTAGATCTATAGCTCCATGAGGACTGTAAGACACTGAAGCTTCTTTTATATCATTAACTCAGACTGACATAAAGAAAACAGCAGATTCTTCTCAGTTCTAAGACAAGCTACTTACAATGAGCTGATTTTAGGCCTCAAAGCAAATTAGAACTAGACTTAAATGCCTCATAAGTTAAACTTTCATAGATAATACACAAGGACAAATTCCCAAGTATCCGATTATGGGACCAAGGTCAGGCACAAAACGACTTTGGTGCAAGTTCCCTGCTTGCTCAGTCTGGCTGATAAAGACCTAACTCCCTACAAAAACTATTCAGCAGCTTGTTGCCGTGGTTACTCACTCCCCTCAGGTGTGACTTTTTATTGTTTTCCTTGGGATGTATATAGGGGGAGGTAAAACAAGGAGGAGAGAGAGAAGCATGAGAAAAATAAAGAGAATAATCGCCAGTGCCTGTTTGAGTCTTATTCCCTCAGATAGATAAGAATTATTTCTAAGTCCAGCTACTCTGAATGCATTCTGTTTACAACCCTGGAGCAGTTCCGGGAGCTGGTCAGTCAGGCTAAGATAGTACCCCAGCTGCCAGGCTGCACCTCCATAAACGTCTGCACTAGAAACCAGCTAGCTAGAAAGGAAAAGAACATGACCTCATTAAAGGGATAACTAATCCTCCTATTTCTTTATCATGGCTTAAGGTGAATCCACCTTCCTGAGGACTGGGCCCAGCTGGAGTGTGAGGTCCTCATCTAGGCTAGAGATCCTTCTCTTGACCAGAAGGAAGGAGCTTCCCTTAATGGGTCTTTACTACCACTGTAAGAATTTCAGAAAGGGAGAGAGTGTTGGAAACATCAGGCAATAGCACCAGTGCCTGTGAAGTCTCAGTTCTATGAGGACAAGCATCCGGAAAGAGGAAAGGGGGGGGGGGGTGGCTCCGAGCTTCTGTAGGGTCTGGAGAACGAGCTGCTGTAGCCATGCTTTCTGTTTTGAATGAATGGTTTTAAGTGTATAACAGGCCAACGAAAAAGAATAAATAACAAGTGCTGATAGGTGATAGATAGGTAAGTGGCAGAACATAATCAAATCAGGTGCTTAAAACATTCACTGAAATGGACTTTGGAAGCCCCTTTAAGGCTGGAGTTTCTGACTCAGTCTGGGAAGAATAGTGTGTCCCCTCGTGTGATGATTCCAAATAGAGGAACAAACTGCAACAGACAGAGATGGCATCATCAATTCAGGTGCCCACAACACCAGTAGAAACCAACTGGGGAAGCTGAGGCAGTCAGCTGAAGTTCCCCTCACTCAACTTCCGGCTTCTCTTTCTTACCAACATCCTTTTACAAACAACAGTACCATCTGTTGGAAATGTTTACAATGTCTTTATTCTTGGGCAATTTTCCTGTTCTCCACTCTCCTTGTGTGTAGTTAGGAAGGCCTGCCTGTCCCGACAAGAGGCCTGAGTGGACATTTTAGACAAACCTGCTTGGGTCTGAAATGGGAGGCAGTAACTGCTTCCGGGCCAGCTTCTCAGTGAGCTCAAGTAGCACACGGACATTTGTCCGTATAATGTACACTACAGAGCTGAAGAACTGCTGTGGAATAATGCTTTTGTACACTGGTTTAATAAAACTCTGATTGGCCAGCAGCCAGGCAGGAAGTATAGGCTCGATAAGCAGACAAGGAGAATTCTGGGAAGAGGAAGGCTGAGTGAAGAGATGCGCGGTCCAGGGAGCAGCATGTAATAGCACACAGGTAAAGCCACGGAATACGTGGAGACTTATCGATTAACAGAAATGGGCTGAGTTTAAGTGTAAGAGCTAGTCAGGAGTTAGCCTGAGCTAATGGCCAAGCAGTTATAATTAATATAAGCCTCCATGTGTGTGTTTACTTGGGAGACGCGAATGGGAGAGATTTGTCCAGACCGCCGGCAGGCTGGGACACAGGATATCTTCTGGCTACAAAGAACTATACCACAGACAGAGCTGGTGTTCTCAAGAGATTGGAATATGAAGAAAAGATGAAACATTCATTTAATTACATATATAGAAGGGCTCACTATGAACTGGTACAAGTTCAGTGGACACTCATTAAAGTGGAGACATACCCTGCTGAATTATCCAGAAAGACGAAGAAGGAATCACATACATATTTAAATAAGAAGCGATGTTTAATATTGATGATTAACTTGACAGGATCCAGAACGGTTGAAGAGAGGAGATGGTCCGCGGGGTATGTCTGTAATGTAGTTTCTAGATAGGGCTAATGGAGGTGGGAAGTCTCACCCTGACTGTGTGTAGCACTGTCCCATGGCCTGGGGCCACAGGCTACATAACAAGAAGGTGAGCTGAGCATCACCAGTGTTCCTGTCTGTGTCCTGACTGTGGGTGCACTGTGATCGGCTGTCTCGTGTTTCAGCCTCCACACTCTCGCTGCCGTGGTGGACCCTTGAACTGGGACCCTTCCTTAAGTGGTTTTTTGTTAGTCATTTTCTTGCAGCAACAAAAGGAGTAACTGATACAGGCTTGCTTACCTGCAGATGGCCACCTATCATGGAAACTATAGAATCAGTTCCGTGTGCACTTCTGAGCAGTGTAACTTGCCTGAAGGTGGTGGGGGCAATGTGCTGGAGTGACAATGTGATCTGATTGAAATGCCATTAAAGTGCAGCATGATGACATTCTCAAATGTGCAAAAGCTCAGGAACTGTAGCATTCACAAACCTTGCAGAAAAGCCTACTTGTAGATCTCACCCAGCCCATAGAAGGTGAACCATGGAGCAGTCTACAAATGGAGGTGCTAAAGTGTGAAAATACCACCTTTAAAAACCGAATAAACACTGACAGGATCAACATATGGGAAGAGGAAGAGGATTCGTGGGAGGGGGAGGGGATGAGAGTGTAATGGGGGTGATGAATATCTAAATACATTATGTACGAGTATGAAAATGTCATAATAAAGCTCCTTATGTATAATACATGCTAATGAAGAACATGAAAAAGTATCAACATAAAGAAAACAGGACTGCAGAAATCCCCGAAAGGCCAACATAATGAAGAACTAGGTTAAGCAGTGGAGCAGGGAGGTGTGGACAGGGGATACCCGTTATGTGCTCCATCCTTTATAATGTGTCAAGGAAGACTTGAGTTTTGACTTCAGTCGGTTGAGAAAGCTCTGATTATACTTACCACTGACTTTGTGGATATACCTTTGAAATCAGCAAATTGGGAGGAAGAAAATAACCAAATAAGAATAGATTATTTCAGAGACTCAGTGGTGTGGAGCCTGCTTAGGTATGTGTGAGTGCCTGGTTTTGAACTCAAGCACTCTCACACACCTAGACACACACACAGTATTGAGAAAAATGGAAAACAAAGGCAATGACAATGAATAATGTAACGATTAAAATAAGGGTAAGACTTAAGTCTGTTGCCCAGGGTGAACTCATCTGACATTGGCTGAACAATTTAACAGTCTTTTATTAAAATTTAAATATAACTGGGCTTAGAAATGGCTTCTAGGTTAAGAGAGCTTACTCTTCTGGAGGACCGGCTTTGGATCCCAACACCCAAGTCAGGTGGCTCATGACTATCAGTACCTTCAGCTCCAGGGGATCTGGCACCCCCTTCTGGCTTCTGAGGACACCTGCACACACATGGTGCACATAAGTTCACAAGGCACATACATCCACATACATAGAAATTAATTACATGTAGCTTATTGTGTGTATGTATGTAGGGTGTGTGTGTGGGGGCTACCATGGCACCTGGGAGGTCAGACGACAATCTGTGGTAAGTTGCTTTTTCCCTCTGCTGTGTGGGTCCTGGGGACCAAATTCAGGTCATCAGACTGGGCAGCAAGCATGTTTACTTACTGAGCCACCTCACTATCCCTAAATTAATATTCTTTTCTAAACTAAAACTGTGCTGGTTACTTGTAAGTAAAAACCATTCAGAAAAGCGAAAGAGTGATCAAAAATACCCAAACAGGCTGAGAGCGATGGGTCAGAGGTTAAGGGTACTGGCTACTCCACTACAGGACCTGGGCTTCAGTCCCAGCGCCCACATGGTGGCTAACAACTGTCTGTAATTCCAGTTCCAGGCTCTCTGACACCCTCTTCTGGCCTCCATAAGCACTAGGCACATGTGTAATGAACAAACACGTATGCAGACACAACACCCACACACATACAATACAATAATTAAAAACTAGAAAAACAAATTCAGACTAGAAGAGAGCAGGGCTATTATTTGAATGCGAAGCTAATGCTTTGAAAGAACGCTGCACTGCAGAGAATCACCTTAGACAGAGCTGCATCCAGAGAGGAGCAGGCAGTGGCATGGGGAAGTGTTCTCACCAAGGCCCACAAGCAAAAATGGCCTAGTGCATTGTTCCCGGAGCTGCTGAGGATCTGAGGTGTACGTGGGTCTGCTTTGCAACTTTTGCTGCCGCTAGCTTTCTGTCTTAGCCAGTGTTCTATTGCTGTGAAGAGACACCGTGATCGAGGCGACTTTTATAAAAGAAAGCATTTAGTAGGGACTGGCTTACAGTTTGAGGTTTAGTCCATTATCATCATTGTGGGGGAGTGTGGCAGCATGCAGGCAGACATGATGCCGGAGAGGTAGCTGAGTGCTCTACATCCTGATACACAGGCAGCAGGAAGAGAGAGCCACTGGGCCTGGCTTGAGCTTTTGAAACCTCAGAGCCCCAGTGACACACTTCTTCCAACAAGGCCACACCTCCTAATCCTTCTCATGTAGGGCCACTCCCTGATGACTAAACATTCAAATCTATGAGCCTATGGGAGCCATTCTTATCCAAACCACCACACTTTTTGTTTTTGTTTTTTTGAACAGGGTTTCTCTGTGTAGCTTTGGAGCCTTTCCTAGAACTCACCCCATAGCCCAGACTGGCCTCGAACTCACAGAGATCCACACTTTCTTAATTTTTTTTTTTTTTGGTTTTTCGAGACAGGGTTTCTCTGTGTAGCTTTGCGCCTTTCCTGGAACTCACTTGGTAGCCCAGGCTGGCCTCGAACTCACAGAGATCCGCCTGGCTCTGCCTCCCGAGTGCTGGGATTAAAGGCGTGCGCCACCAACGCCCGGCCCACACTTTCTTAATGACCAAAGTTGATCACCAGCTCCCCAGGGCAAGATTTTGCTATTATTTCTTCTCTCTTTGTGGCTTCATACAGATTAAAACAAAATTTAGAATTAGACTTATTCATTTAATTTTACGTGTAAGTATTTTGCCTGCATATATATCTGTGCCCTACGTGCATGCTTGGTGTCCAGGGAGATCAGATGAAGGCATAGGATCTCCTCTAACTAGAGTTACAGATGGTTGTTGTCTTAGGGTTTTATTGCTGTGAAGAGACACTATGACCACAGCAACTCTTTTTTTTTTCTCTCTCTTTTTATTTTATTTTACAATACCATTCAGTTCTACATATCAGCCACGGGTTCCCCTATTCTCCCCCTCCCACCCCCTCCCCTTACCCCCAGCCTGCCCCCCATTCCCACCTCCTTCAGGGCAAATCCTCCCCCAAGGACTGCAATCAACCTGGTAGACTCAGTCCAGGCAGGTCCAGTCCCTTCCTGCCAGACTGAGCCAAGTGTCCCTGCATAAGCTCCAGGTTTCAAACAGCCAACTCATGCAATGAGCACAGGACTTGGTCCCACTGCCTAGTTGCCTTCCAAACTGATCAAGTCAATCAACTGTCTCACCTATTCAGAGGGCCTGATCCAGCTGGGGGCCCCTCAGCCTTTGGTTCATAGTTCATGTGTTTCCATTCATTTGGCTATTTTTTTTCAATAATTGGGTAGAACCGAAATTTATTATAAGCCACAGTCGTCCTAGGGACCTCCATAATATATATATATATATATATATATATATATATATATATATATATATATATATATAGCCTCTATGGTTCTATGGGCTGTGGTCTGATTGTTCTTTATTTTATATCTAGAATCCACTTATGGGTGACCACAGCAACTCTTAATAAAGAAAGCATTTAACTGGAGTGGCTTACAGGTTCAGAGGTTTAGTCCATTATCATCATGATGGAAAGCATGGTAGTGTGCAGGCAGACGTGGTGCTGGAGAAGGAGCTGAGAGCTCTACATCCTGAACCACAGGCAGTAGGAAGAGAGAACCACATGGGGCCTGACTTGAGCATTTGAGACCTCAAAGCCCATCCCCAATGACACACTTCCTCCAACAAGACCACACCTCCTCCAACAAGGCCACACCTCCTAGTAGTGCCACTCCCTATGGGGGCCATTTTTATTCAAACCACCACAGTTGTGGAGCCATATCTCCAGCTCCTTCTTACAGACTTAAAAAGTCATTTTTCTTTGCTTCTAGGGAACTTTGGGAAAGAATGAAGTATCTCATGTTTACTTCACCATTCAGACAGTTAAAATATTGCTTTAAAGGTTAAAATATTGTCTTATAATACCGAGAGTCCACAAGTGAGAAGTCCTTCATTATGTTGCATTTACCAAAATACTATAAAGGGGGAAAATAAGCATCTGGGAGGATAAATATACAAGATACAAATATACTAGGTAATTTAAAATGTAAAGGCAGATTAAGTAGATTAAAAGATTAAGCCAGGTGTGGTGGGGCCTATCTTTAAGCTCAGCATTTGAGAGGCAGAGGCACACAAATCTTTATGAGTTCAAGGCCAGCTTTGTCTAGATAGTGAGTTCCAGGACAGCCAGGACTACCTAATGAGACCCTATCTTGAAAATAAAACAAAACAAATAAATTGAGGTAAAATTAATAACTTTGAACACATAGCAACTCTTTGTTCTGTAAACAGACACTGTAGTTTTCTATAAAGTAACCTGAGGAACATTTAAAAAATTTGTTGTGTTTCCAGTGTGCAGTGTGAGATTTGGTGTCATTTAAAAACTATACCATTAAGATCAGCTAACAATTCAGTGTGAAATGGTAGTGGGGATTGGGCCAGTTCTGGTTGAAATCTAGGGACTGAGACAGGACTTTACAAGGGTCTCACTCAAAAGAACCTTTTCCAGGGTACAGTTTCAGAGCACCATATAAAGACAGAAAACAGTTTGAGATGTAACTTTTCCACTTTGGAACATAAAATAATGAGCTTACATTGTCACCTTCTGCTCAAAACACATGGCTGTAGGAGGAATTTTGATTATATAGAAGTATGTTCAGTCAGCTAATTCTCCTGACTTAGCAGAATTAAGTCTCCATGTGCTGCTGAAAGATAGTGGCATTTCAGAGGGAGAGGGAGAGTCTGTTCTAGGACTGTTTCAAATGTGGGGGGCAGATAAGGATACAGTGCAGTGAGGGAAGGGATATGGAAGGGACTAGACTAGAAAAGCAGGGTTGTGTGTGGGAAAGGGAGTGAGGCCTCAGTGGATCTCTCTCTCTCTCTCTCTCTCTCTCTCTCTCTCTCTCTCTCTCTCTCTCTCTCTCTCTCTCTCTTTCATGAGACATGGTCTCATTATGTAGACCTTACTGTCTGGCCTAGAACTCCCCAAAACTATCTGCCTCTGCCATCTGAGTGCTGGGACTAAAGGCATGTGCCACCACCCTCAGCCCCTCAGTGAATACCTTTAATTTTGATTTGGAACCTGGGGGCCACATTCTTTCAGAAAGCAAAGGGTAACATTGGCATTGCTTTACATCACTGTTGAAGTGTGCCATCCTTAGCTTCTCCTTCTGTCTTTCCGGATTTCCATGTGGGTGGTCTCAGGTCAGGGTGTGGAAGGTCATATGAAGTGAGTATAGATAAGCTGGTTTATGGGATTCTGAGAATGGTGCCTTCTCTGCCGTTCTGGGTGGCTTTTGAAAGAAGTATTAAAACACAGAACCAAAGGCTTTTAATACAAAAATTAAGCGCTTTTCCTTCCTTCCTTCCTTCCTTCCTTCCTTCCTTCCTTCCTTCCTTCCTTCCTTCCTTCCTTTTTTCCTTCTTTCCTTCCTTCCTTCCTCCCTTCTTTCCTTTCTCCCTTCCTCCTTCCCTTCCTTCTTTTTCCTTTCCTTCCTTTATTCTTTCCTTCCTTTCTTCCTTCCTTTTCTTCTTCTTCTTCTTCTTCTTCTTCTTCTTCTTCTTCTTCTTCTTCTTCTTCTTCTTCTTCTTCTTCTTCTCCTCCTCCTCCTCCTCCTCCTCCTCCTCCTTCTTCTTCTTCTTCTTCTTCTTCCTCTTCTTCTTCTTCTTCTTCAGTCAGGGTCTCACTACAAGTCTGGTCTGGAACTTATGTAGCTCAGGCTGGCCTCAAACCCAAGTCAATCTTCCTGTCTTGGCCACCTAAGTGCTGATTATAGGCTTGGCCCACTTTTTCCATTCAAAGTTGATGGTCTTACATGCTTATAACTTGTTTGGGAAAACCTGGTTAGCATAGTTCTTCCTATGGGATTCAAAACACATGTGACACCAGAGGAAAAATGCAGAATTCAGTATGTGTGTGTGTGTGTGTGTGTGTTGGGGGGGACTTTCAAAGTAGAAACACAATGCAGGCGACCCTAAGGTTAAGATGTGGTAGACGTGATTGCCTAGCCTGTTTAACTAATTACAGTATGGGAAATGTACATTTCCAGTGCACTGTATGCATGGTGGTGGTTCCAAGGCTTGTATCAGTGTGTGAGGTGATAGCTACCTTAGTGATGAGTGTGTAAGTATGGTCCATGATATTCACGCAATCGTGACAAAGTCACCTGATAGTGCATTCTTAGTATATATCCCTGCTGAGTGACTCCTAACTGTATAACTCAAGATAAGCAACAGTGAGGAAATCGTCAGTTTATATAAGCAGATGTTAATATCAGTGTGGAAAGAGTTTACAAAAAATTGGTTGATAGATGCTGAATTCTATTGGAGACTGCAGCTAAGTTATGGAAGAAAGTATATATGAAATACTGTTCAGTAGCAAAACAACATTGATGGTGACATCATGGTTGCCCTTTGACTTAGGAAATATTTCCAAAAAAAATGGTAAATCTAAACATTGGGAGGTCAGGATAGAAATTCAGATGAAGGGAATGGATATAGAGGGATTAAATTATTTACCTGAAATCACGTGACTGCTTTTGGGACTTGAACTCAGTTTTGTGGTGCCATGAAACTGTCTCACGTCACAACCATGTACTGTGTGCAGTTATATCAATTGTGTTATGTATCTGTTTATGATAGCAACAACAAATACTCCTTTTGGATTGTGGTTTACCATTTTATTGAATGGATGTATTTTATTTAGCATACCCTCTGTTTTGCAGGTTTTTTTTTTTTTTATTCTGGCTGTTATAGTACTGCATACTGCAGTGCCCTTTTTTGTGCATGTCTTTGCATACATGCAAAATGCTCTTCTGGTGGTGAATTCCTAGACAGTTATTGGTTGTATAATAGGCTCTACACATTGAACATTTTGATAGGATAAGCTGAAGCTGCCCTTTACAAATTGTTCTTCAACTCCCCATTGCCACCAGTGTGGAACCTACCCTCGACTTCAATATTAGCCACATTTGAATGGTTTGTAATCCATTTTTTACAGATGGATTTAGTGACATTTGATCTTTCTTTAAAAATACTGAGTCTTCCTGTGTCAGGATGCCTCAGTGTGTCTGCTTGTGTGTATGGAGAGGTCTTCACACATGTAGTTCAGGATTAAGGCTGGTGCTCTGTAGTTAAAGAATTCTGAATGAGATCTTTTCATTCAGCAAGTTTCCCTGTTAGTTTTTGTCTGTTTAGTAGCTACCATCTTACCGAATTCCTTATTGCTTTTTGTTACTTAACTTTCCTCAGGCATTCTATAATTATAGTACATAATATGATAACATTCTGAAATATAATTATAGGATATATTATATAATAATCACTCACAAATTATCTTTGTAGGGCTTGGAGGGATACCTCAGAGCTTCAGAGTACTCTCCTAGAGGACTTAGGTTTGGTTTCCAGCACCTACATGACTGCTCACAACCCTCTGTAACTCCAGTTCCATGGGATTTGATGCCCTCCTCTAATGTCTGCAAGCATGTCTATACATGCGGGCAAAACACTTGTACACATTTAATAAACACATAAACATAAAAATAAATCTAAAAAATTATTTTTGTTTCCTCTTCCCCAACATTTATTTGCTAGAATTTTTTTTGGTTTTTCATGTGATTTGTAGTATCTAATTTTCCCCAGACAAGGTTAAACCAGAGAAGCAGCTATAGTTTCCTGAGCTGATTCTTGATTTCAATAGAGAAGTATTTAGACTTCATGGTCATAGTTTGAGAGGTCTGTAGCCCTTGTCACCTTGCAAGGAGTTAATGTTTCTGTCATGAGTGTATATGTTCTTTTCATTGCTAGTTGGGTTTGGTTTGTTTTTCTACTTGTAAATTGTGTAATATTTTAAATAGAAATGCATTTTCTTCCTGGAATGCATAAGCAGAGTGCTCTTATTGTTGTACCTGGGTCCTTTCTTCTGGACCTTTCATCTGGTCATTATTAAACCTGAACATATAGATGTGTTTTGTTTCATGATTGTGGTGAGTAGTGAGTCACTTCATTAGAATGTGACCGTGAGGTCGGGAGCTTGCATTGTATAATGGAAAGGTGATTGTATGTGATGTAGGTTATAGGTCTGGGAATTAGTTCTAGGCTGGCTGACAGTTAGAACCCATGGGAGCAAAGGAAATAAGATGTAAAGTGCAGGTATCAGGTTCTTTCTGGAGGTCTTGCTCTGGGCCTGGGAACGTGTATGGTAGGTTTTTGTCATGGGTGGCTGATGCTTTCCAGGTGCCTGCTCAGATGATCTTAAACTTGCTTATGAGATTCAATCTGAAGTCATGGTTTTAATAGACATTTTAAGGACCATTCTGAAGATCTTTGGGTTGTTTCCCCTCTCCCCCTCAGTGTTCTAGGTGACTCAACAGTGTGGGCTACATGGATTCTAGTCAGTAAACTGATACCCATGGGAAACTTGGTTTGTGAATGGGAACTTGAACACTTTACAGATTTAAGGATTGGGTTTTTCTTGTTGACTGTTTGGAGGGGACAGGTTCTGGAAAGTATTTGGAAATAGGCACCTTATGGGTTACCTTTACAGTTATAATTCATTGATTCTCAGAGAAGTTTGGTGGGAGTCCATATTGATAGAGAATTTACTGAAATTTTGAATTTGAAAATTTGTGTTAGATATTCCTTACATCATGATTATTTGAAGTAACAAAAGTCAAAGATATTTGATACTTTATAGAGAACAGTACAGGAAATCTGAAAGACGTTTAATTACTGTGATGTGATTATAGTCTTTGTCTTTGCCAGTGAGTGCCTCCCCTCCCCCTCATGGCTCTAGTACCCCATGGAGGGTAGGACAGAGTCTCCCAATTCAGTGTGTAAAAATGTAATGTATCTTTATGGTGGTTCGCCTCAGGTGTGAAAATCACTGCATAGTGCTTAAGGTGCTTACGGTGCCCTCACAACACTGCGGGGGACAGGTGCTAAGGGATGTGTGGGCTCCGGATGTTACTCCGGATGTTCTGAGTGGCGCTGACAGTTTTGGCTGGAGTCTGGAGCAGTAGGTCCTCAGAGTTCCTGTGTGTTTCTCTTGTCTGATGTCTTGCTGCAGTGGGCACTGGTTAGGGTGCAGGGAAGAGTGCCGTGGCCTGAAGATGGGATGGAGCTGATGAAGGCCATCTGGTGTCTACCAGAGTCACCATTAAGGGCCGTTTCATCCTCACTCGTCCTGCTCAAGTCGGACTGACTCTGCTACTAAGAGTGGTCATTGTGGTTTAGGGCAAAGTACATTTAAAAAAATGGAACATGAAAAAAGAATATTTTTGCTGAAGCATCTCAAATAAAGTAGACAAAGTACATTAAAAACATAAAAAAATTAGTACTTTTTCTTTTTTATAAAACATAGTTTTTTTTTGTTTTGTTTTGTTTTGTGCTGAGGGTCTCACATAGCCCAGGCTGGTCCTATACTTGCTGTGATGCAAAAGCTGAGGATGACCTTGAGCTCTCAAGGTCTTTCTTTCTGCCTCTGCCTTCCAAGTGGTAGGATTGTAAGTGTGTGCTACCATACCTGACTACCTTTCAAATTTTCAACTAAAGATATATTTAAAACATCTAGGAAAAAATTATAATAAAATAATAAGTGAAACTTAAAAGCACAACATTGTATCATTTTTATGTATGTTATCTCCATTGTATAATTGCCTCAACAATACTGAAGGGGTAGGGAAATCAACATACAAAGCGGTGAAGTAGTTTCCTCAGATTTGGCAAATAGCAAGGTAGGATTTGAATCCAGGACATCCAGTGCCAAAGGATATGGTCTTATTTTGTTGTTGTTGTTTGTTTGTTTGTTTTTGAGATGGGGTCTCACTATGTAGCTCTGGTTGTCCTAGAACTTGCTCTGTAGGTAGACCAGGCTGGCCTAGAACTCACAGAGATGCACCTGCCTCTGCCTCCCAAGTGCTGAGATTAAAGGCCTGTGCCATTATGAAAGAGCATAGTCTTAAATCACAACAACAAAAACACTTGATTAAAAAAATAGCAAACATGAATGATGCTTAGCATCTAATATTAATAAATGCTTGCGTATTGCTATAGTTTGAACACATTACATGCGACAGATCTTTTCTCATCTGCACAGTAGTTTGTATCAGAGTCTGATATTTTTTTTTTCTGGTTTCATCACTTTTTGTTCTCATGGCCTTAATCATCTCCTTGTTAAACATCAGTCTTGCTCCCAGTAGCTCAGCATCTGGCAAGAGTATGATCAGCAGGTACTTAGGAAATTCTGCTACGCGCCCAGATACTGTTCCAGGGAGCAGAGATAGGGCCGTAAATGCCAGGAACTCACAAGCTAACAGTGGGAAAGAATGGATTTATTTAAATGATTTAAGTGCAAGGGTAGAGTTTTGGGGGGTAGGTGGCTAATGAATGACATGGCTTGTTAAAAAACATGTAATTCAGCTTCACGATTTAGTGATTTCCGGCCTGCTTATTGGTTCTGGAAGCTTTGTAGCCTTGGGCCAGTAACTCAGTTCTTTGGAGCATCTCCAGAATGATGGTCATGTTAGGATGATCTGGCTGTCTTTGTCTGTGAGTCTGTCACTATGTAGCTGGCCTTGAACTGGCTGTTTTCCTGCCTCAGCCTCCCTAGTGCTGGGATTATAGGATGTGACACCACACTGTGCTGGTCTTGGATTCTCAAGTTCAATATGTGTTGGCTTCATTCTCCGAAGCCTTCAGGCTCTCGGTTGGTCTAGAAACGTCCTCTCCTGTGGGTCTGTGATCCCTGACATGGGAGACTGTGGACCCACTTGATTATTAATTTCTGTTCCCAGCTCTAAACTGTGTGGAATGGTAGGGGCTTCAGATGGGTCTTATTTTGTAGGGCCTAGGCATCTCAGAGTCTGGCCTTGTCCTCTGCGGTGGTATGAAAAACTCACATCCCATGGAAGGTGGACAATAGGTGTGATGTGAGGGCAGCAAGCTTGCTGGTGTCCTCACTGTGCTTTCAAAAAATACCAAAGCCAGCAGATGGTAGAGTATATTTTAAAAAATAATTAAATTATAAGAATTGAGAAATATCAAATGGAAGCATTTAATATCAAACATCTTGAAATAATTTGTAAATGAGAACAAATCCACTGTTCCTTTCTAGTCCTGGGAAGTGTTTTAGCCCTGTAAGCAAAGGCTGGCTGCGCTGACTGCTGTGATCAGCCCCGCAGAGGGAGCGGGACGCTGGTCCTCAGCTCCCAAGACTGCATTTCCATGTACCCTTCCAGCAGATGGTCTGAGTGATGTGTCACCCTCCCCCCTTTATATTTAGGAGATTATCGAATGCTTTTGGAACAGAAAGTAGTATTTTGGCATTTGTTTTCGTAAAGACTTTTGGAATCTACCAGAGTATCTTGACAGAAAGTGGGCTTCTTCTGAAGCGTGACGGTAGAGAGATGCTCCCGTCGATGATCCCCAGGAGATGGCAGGAGCTGCGTCTAGACATATGCCGCGGCATTTCAAGAAAATTATATAATCAATCTCTAACGCTCCAAAACTTGAGGAAGTTAGGAAGTAAGTACTTTCTACAGAGCCTGCACTGGAGTTAGCTGCATGGTTAGACTTGCGTTCCTCTTCTGCCTTTCGCTAGCTCTGTAGTCTGGGCAGCTTAGCTTTTCAGTGTCCCGGTTTTCCTATCTGCAAAACTGGGATAATCGTGTTTTCTTTGTGTTCTGTGAAGGTGAGAAGAGTATGAGAGCACGGTGAGAGCCGGGAGGGCCAGAGAGACAGACACGAGTATCAGTCCCGTTTCTGTCCTGACACAAACACGCTGATACGTCAGCTTCGACCCTACTTTGAAATGATCCCCAGTGAGCACAGTTTGTTTTTCTCTGTATTTTTTTTATTTCAAGGGAGTATTCTAGGCTCGGTGTTTCAGGGCTTGGTGTGCTTATAATGAAAGACATGAGTGGGATGTGGTTGGGAGCCTTGCCATCTAAACCTGTGTTGATGACTTTGTGCTTTTAGGTATACCAAGCTTGGCTTCGCAGGCAACACTGAGCCACAGTTCATTATTCCGTCATGTAAGTAAAGCTCTTCCTTGGGTTCTAAAGGCTTGTGTTTCTCGGCATCTTAAAGCATTCCAGTTCTGTGCATCAAGGTGTTTGAATGTTTTTAGACCATCACTCCAATTCCTGGGAAGGGCTGCCTATTTTGAAAATCGCTCCAGGAGGTGGCCCTGAACCAGAATCTCCTCAGCAGCGCTCTTGTCCTGGATTCCGTTCTTTGTCACTGGCTTTCTAGCTTTACCTTGGGAAGCTGCCAGGGGCCTTTAGGTGTGTCGTAAGTGTCCCTGCTGCCTGGACCAGTCGCTCTGATTCTTTAGGACTGTTCTGTAATTGTAAGGATGCACAGTTTCGCTGGCTTAGCTGAGTGTCTGGTGCATGGCACCAGGCACTCTTGAAAGAATTTTTTTTGTAGTGGAAATGAGAGGTCTACTGATTGTTCTTACTGTTCAGAAGTGTTCTGTTTTGTTTAACTTTTCATCAGCAAAGGGTGATGCACTTAGGTGTCAAATGTTGGGCTCATGCTGCCTGTTCCTTATTGCCCAGGAAGTCTCTTCGAGGGCTGGTCGGGCTTTAGAGGCAGAATTCTCTGGTTTGAATCCCAGAGACAGTTTTGTCCAAGGGAAAGGCAAATGAACCCAGCACCAAGGGGAAACTTGACTTCCCATAATATGCCCACGCTGAGCTCCTAGGACCCAGCTTGGACATTAATGAAGGAGGGCTTGGTTAGAATGTATTCAGGTCAAGGCCAAAGCCGTTTTGTGGTTAGTGTGAGCCTCAGATCACTAGACAATGCACTCCAGATTCCTTGAGGGGGTTTAAGCCACAAACTCCAGTTCTGTGCTTGCGGGATAGCGAACACAGCTCTGGCCTTCTTGGGGTGTGTAGATAACTCACATGGGCTCTTCCTAGTGAGGGGTGTTACTGGTCTGCCGTGTCCTCATTTAAAATTCATAAAGTGGAGTGTTTGTCAGGAAAGGCTGCCCAGTGAACAGCAGACAAGGGGACTTACTCAACAGAACCGTAACTCAGTTCTGCAAGTCCATAGTCCAAGTTCAAGGTGCTGCCACGCTTGGTGTCTGGTGAAGCGTCTTTTTCTGGGCTTACAGAGGGGCTGTCTTCTGTCCCAGCGTGCCTCATGTCGCCTTTTCTCTATGTGAGAATGCGTGTGTGAGAGAGCTGGTGTCCCTTTCTGCAAGGCCACCGCTCTGATTGCCTCATGACCTTTAAAATTCACTGATATTCATAGAAGTCCTGTCTCCAAACTCAGTTGTGCTGGAAGTTGGGGCCTCATTTTGTGGAGGCATGGTGAGGTCCATGACATCCGACAGCTGTGCGGGGATCCGTCACTGTGCGTTTTACTAGGACGAATGATCAGTCCATGCTGAGTTGACAGATTGGACTTCCTGGTTTTTGAAAGCAGAGATTAGATTTTTTTTTTTTTAACCTTGTTAAGTGTGTCAGCTAAAGAGAACTGACCATGTCCCCTTTGCTTTGCTCTGCTGCCATCTAAAACTCAGCACCAGCTGGCGGCACCACTTAGCCTGTCATCGTTCATAGAAGGGATGGAAGGCTGTTCTTAGCAGGCTTCACTGTCCAGA
Organism: Peromyscus leucopus; assembly: GCF_004664715.2. Lineage (NCBI taxonomy): Eukaryota > Metazoa > Chordata > Mammalia > Rodentia > Cricetidae > Peromyscus > Peromyscus leucopus. Next base: position 62,867,193 of record NC_051065.1, read on the forward strand.
GACAGGGGAGCTCTCAGACGGGGCCTGTCAGAACCTCAGCAGTGGCAGAAGCCGGAAGACAATGAATGCCAAAGGGTGGCACCACTAAAAAAAGATTTGTCTCATCTGTTTGAAATTTTACTCAATTATCTTTACATGTACCGGTGTTGTGCCAGCATGTATCTGTGCATTGTGTGTGTGCAGTGCCTGCAGAGGCCAGAAGAGGGCATCGGATCCTCTGGGACTGGAGTTAAAGGTTTTTTTGTTTGTTTGTTTGTTTGTTTGTTTTTTGTTTTTCGAGACAGGGTTTCCCTGTGTAGCTTTGTGCCTTTCCTGGAACTCACTTGGTAGCCCAGGCTGGCCTTGAACTCACAGAGATCCACCTGGCTCTGCCTCCCAAGTGCTGGGATTAAAGGCGTGAGCCACCACCACCCGGCTCGAGTTAAAGATTTTTAAGCCACAATGTGGGTGCTGTGAATTGAACTCAGGTTCTCTGGAAGAGGGGGCATGCTCTTAACTGCTGAGTCATCTCTATCCTCATTTTAGTTTGTAATTTATGTTGGTGTTTGTGTGTGTGTGTGTGTGTGTGTGTGTGTGTGTGTGTGTGTTTGTGAGTTGAGATGCCTGTAGAGTCCAGAAGAGGACATCAGGTCCCTTGGAGCTGGAGTTTCAGGCAGCCTGAGCCACCTGAGGTGGGTGCTAGGAGACAAATTCATGTCCTCTGCAACAGTAGGATGCGCTCTTAACCACTGAGCCTTCTCTCCAGCCCCAAGAATGGTGATACTGTTGGCCGAACTTCTCAGGGAGAATGGCAGGAAGCACAGTTGAAGATGTTGGGGCGGACGTGAGGGCGTTTACATAGGTACAGGGCTTCAGTTACCCAGGAGGCCTGACCTCAGTGCTGAGAGTGGAACTGGTTTTCTGTATGTGGAGGTCTCATTTACAGGTTGAGTTCAAGGATGTGCATGCTGAACGGGCTTCAGGAGAGCTGGATGCGGAGCTAAGTCCTAGAGCTTGCCTGACATGCAACAGACCTGTGTCCCATAGTGCAGGAGAGAAAGAAGGAGGGGGGAGGGGAAGATGGACAGGAAGAGGGGCAGAGAGAGGGAGGGAGGGTGTGTGTTGAGGACTGGAGCAAGACTGTGATCCCCAGGGGCTCAAGGTCAGATTTGGGTGTGGAGAGGTGGAAGCTAGTGGAAGCTCCTTGCAGCCTGGCAGGAGATGGGATTGAAGTCTGGAGAAGAGCTGTGTGAGAAAGCCTGCGTTGTCCTTCTGGAGAACTGCATTTTGCACATTCCCTGGGTCCCGCGGGCCTGGGCACTGGGGCTGGACTGGCAGTCCCTCTGTCCAGGCTCTGCTTGTGTCTGGCTTGTTGAGGCCTCGTTGTTTGGAGGAGGTTTATTCTTTCTCATGTATGTTTGTTTTGAGGTTGGTGGAGACTATTGGAGGCCGCTGAAAGGTTCAGTCTGAGGAGAGCGTGGTGACCACAGCAATAGAAAGAGGACAGAGGGACAGGGGCTGGGGGGAGAAAGGGAGTTCCATTGCATGCGGGGAAAGTTGCCAGCAGGTGACTAGGGGAGAGGCTGAAAGCTCTGGATGAGAGCTTGACTGCAGAGTGAGTCCTGAGGTGCTGGGTTTTTTAAAATTTTTTTAATTTTAATTTTATTTTATTTTACAATACTATTCAGTTCTACATAATAGCCACAGATTCCCTTGTTCTCCCCCTTCCTGCCCCCTCCCCTTCCCCCCTGCCCACCCCTCATTCCCACCTTCTCCAGAGCAAGGCCTCCCCCGAGGACTGAGATCGACCTGTGAGGTGCTGGGTTTTTGTTGTTCTTTTTTGAGACAGGTCTTACTATGTAGCCCTGACTGACATTGAACTCTCTATGTAGACCTGGCTGGCCTCACACAGATCTACTTGTCTCTGCCTCCCTGAGTGCTGAGATTAAATGTGTGCCACCACTCCTGATGTGTTTTTTTTTTTTTCTCCTTTAATTAAATATAGCTTTTTTAAAAATTTGGTTTGGGTAATGTAGCTTGAGTTTTCCTGCCCTGCCCACAGTCAGGACAAATCTTTGTCACCCGCCAGTCCCACAGCTGCTCAGACCCAACCAAGTAAACACAGAGACTTATATTGCTTACAAACTGTATGGCCGTGGCAGGCTTCTTGCTAACTGTTCTTATAGCTTAAATTAATCCATTTCCATAAGTCTATACCTTGCCACGTGGCTGGTGGCTTGCTGGCGTCTTCACATACTGCTGGTCATGGCGGCGGCTGCAGTGTCTCTCTGCCTCAGCCTTCCGCTTCCCAGAATTCTCCTCTCTCCTTGTCCCACCTACTTCCTGCCTGGCCACTGACCAACCAGTGTTTTATTTATTGACCAATCAGAGCAATTTGACATACAGACCGTCCCACAGCAGGGTAATACAATGCAAAAGAGAATGTGTTAAAGACCCTTGAACCCACTACCCACAGTAAGCACACTAACATTCCACTTTCGTGTCAGAGTAAACACACGCAGGCATGTGCTATGTAAGGAAGTGCTGGCCAGGACTGGCCTGCATGTGACAGAGGCCTTGGGAGATGTTTTACTTAGAGTAAGTACACCTGCTATGAGGTCACCCGAAGTGAGGTTCTCCGATGACAGATGTCTGTAATTGACAGCTTTCAGGGTGAGTCTCAGCCCCTCTCTTTCTTTCTAGCCCTTTCCTTGCTCCCCTTCCTCTGGTGGACATTTTCTGTCTAGGTTTCTAGTCTTGTGTTTCAGCTCTACATCCTATGTGCTCACTGCTCTGTGAATGCTTAAAACGATTTCCTGCAAAGTTTCAGCATTATTTTTTTTAAAAAAAACAACAACCTCTTCAGTGTTGTTTTTAGTATCTATCGCTGCTAATGTATGCAAGTCTAAAGCTAGAGTCTAATGCGCATGTACGCGACTCAGTCTCCTTTTGTAGACCAGATCTTAAACTCACAACCCTCGCTCTTTGGCCTCCCTGTGCTGGGATTGCAGACATGGGCCATATGTCCAGCTAAAAATGTAAAAACCTGAGTATTTTCCAGTTTTATTACTTTACAAAAGAGTGTAGTGAACACCTCCTTATGCATATACACTGGTTCCCCAAGAAGGGATGGGAGATGCTCTGGTTTCATGGCAGCCATGCCTTTGGCATCTCGTGAGTTCTGTGTTGACCTCGGCCCACTGGCAACCTGAGTGAGGTTCTGCTTTCTCACTGTTATCCTCAAGTTCAGTGAATGTAAAACTATGCTGATTTACAGTAAAGCTGAGCATCATTCAGCGCCTCTCCATGTTTTTGTCCATTTTTATAACTGCATTTTTTGATAATTTTTGGTGTCCTAGGGATACTAGGTATCATGCACTGACTTGTTACAGATACTGCCTCCTATTTTGTGATAATTTGTTTATTTTTGTGGCACTGGGACAAAACCTTGTGTGTTTGTTCTAAACACTGAGCTACATTTCCAGCACACTGTGACATGTTTAAATTGTTTTTTTTTTGTCATCTAGAAATTTTAAATTTTGATAAGAGTCAAAAATTTCAATGTTTTTTGGCTTGTAATGTTTCTATTTTAAAAAGTGAATTCCCATTCCAAAGAACTCAAAAGGAATTTTACATTTTTAAAGTTTTGAATATGTATGAAAGATAGCTAGCTGATCTTGTTTTCAAGTACAAGCCAGTTGCCCCAACAGCAGTGATTGAAAAGTACATTCTAATTTGATATTCTTTTTTTGTCACATTGAAGTAGTGTTTATGCTTGGGAAGATTTTTCTTGACAGAATTTCACCATATAGCTCAGAACTTCAATCCTCCTGCCTCAGTCCCCAGAGTGCTAGGGTTACAGATGTGTGTCCCCAGGCCTGCCCTATGCTTCGAAACATTCTGGTCTTTATTTGGCTTTGTTGTTGGCTTTTTCTGTCTCTGCTCCAAGTGTGCACTTTGAGTCCCTTTTGCAGCATACATTTTTCTTTAGTGGGTTTGATTTTTTTTTTTTAATTTTTTGAATGGTTTGGTTTTTCTTTTATACTATAAATTTTAGAATCAGTTTAAGTTAATTATAACAAGCCATAATAAGGCCTTGATTAGAGATACTCTTTTGTAGGCTAATTAAATATTTTTGCATTTAATTTTATATTCATGGATAAGAGTTGAATATTCAGTTCCTGTCCATGAATGCAGTAGAGGTGTTTCATTGTTCAGTCATATCTTGTGGGGTTTTCAGTAATGTTTTATAATGTTACTTAAATTCTTCTACATGCTTTTTTGCTAGATTTATTTTTAGAGACGTTTATGTTTTATTGTGTGTGAATTTATTTATTTATTTTTTTTTGGTTTTTTTTCGAGACAGGGTTTCTCTGTGTAGCTTTGCGCCTTTCCTGGAGCTCACTTGGTAGCCCAGGTTGGCCTCGAACTCACAGAGATCCACCTGGCTCTGCCTCCCGAGTGCTGGGATTAAAGGCGTGCGCCACCAACGCCCGGCTTGAATTTATTTTTTAAATTAAGTTTTCTAATTAGTTATTGCTAGCACATAAGAACACTCTTGTGTTGGAGCAGCTGAGAGTGTTGTGTGCTGCTCTTTCAGAGGATCTGGGTTCAGTTCCCAGCACTCATATTAGGCAGCTCACAACCACCGGTACCTCCAACTCTTAGGTAAT